>NW_026555334.1:34211506-35591996 GCF_029017545.1 Prosopis cineraria | reverse complement strand
GTATAGCAAAATATGTTAAATATCTAAAAAGACAATAATAAACTTTAAAGTATACTTAAAATAATATAACCCTAAAATATAATATAGGCTATATAAGTCATTATTTTATATCATCCAAAATGTAAATATAATATTAAAATATTTTGATAAAAAATGTATTTATAACTATAACTGTTAATATGATTTGAAATAATTAATTGTAATTTAACATATATTCAAAATTTAACTAAAATATTTTTGATTTTGATATGAATCATAAAATTACATCCAAAAAACTGTCATTGGTGCCTTTAAAAAAATCATATAACATTGCATACGTAAAATAAAAATATATAAAAGAAACAAAGCTATATATATATATATAATAAAAATAAATAAATTCAATCATTAAAAATATATCTTAACAAAATAAATTTTTTTCAAAAAAAATTAATTCTAAAACAAAAAATTCATGTTTGAAAATAAAATAAAACAAATTAAATTGAAAATACTTTGAAAATCATGGTTAAAAATAATTAAATTTAAATACTATATTGTAATATCTAAAACAACAAATATAAATAATATAAATAAAACATTTAAAATTTAAAAAAAATATTAATTGATTAGAATTAATATTTATATTTAAATTGATTAGAATTATATAATGTATTTTTGTATTTTATAAAAAATCCAAATTTACATAATTTTTGTCTCCATTTAAATTGATTAAAATAAATAGATTCATATATTTATTATTTTACTTTTCAAGCCACACTAGTCAAAATATAACTAATATTCAAATTTATTATTGTATGAAAATAAAAAAATTAATTACTCCATTTTAAATTGTTCGATTTGAAGTTCAAATAGATAACTATAGTTAAAATAAAATAAATAAAAATGATACATCATTCCAGACTGAACTTCACACCCTAAACTTATCAAATAAATTACTTTGAAAGGATAAATGATTCTTTCAGACTTATTAAATTTATTTGATAAGCGAGTCACACATATTAAATAAACAATTTATTATTTTTAAAAACTTGACATATTAAATAAACTTGTCATTGCTTTACTGTCTAATTATCTTAAACTAATTCCATATATTATACTCTCTCCGTCTTAAATTATAAGATACTTTTAGAGAAGATTTAATATTCCAAAATATAAAATTTTGATAAAAATAATATTTATTAATGATACTTTTTCAATATTAACCTTCCCACATATTCTCTCTCTTTCATATTCCTTCATTAATGAAGTATTAAATGAAGGCTTTTTTTAAAGTTTATATTTTTATCCTACAAAATTAAGGTAATAAAGTGTATTTAATAAGGTTTATTAGTATGTAAAAATTTATCTAACAGTATCTTATAATTTGAGACGAAAGGAATATAAGATAATCGAGAACTTGTATATAAAATAAGATTATTTAATATATGTACACAATCTTTATATATTAGGTAATATTAGACAGTCTACAATTAAAGTTTTTGTATTGATAATAAAGAATTAAGATAGGGTATTATCTTAAACGTGCTAAATAAATTTTTTAAAGAAAAATTTAGAAAATTTAAATACATATCAATTAAGCAATTATCATTCATTGCTTCTCTATTTGTAAGCTGGAATGTTAACAAAATTAAACCCAAAATGATGGATGGATGGAATTCATATCAGGACACAACTTCATATAAAGAACATGAAGCTAATTTGTAAGGATAATTCGTTGTTTGATATGATTCGAAGCACGGGAGACATGCAACATATCTTTAAAACATCTCACAAAAGGCTTCAAATGACTGGAAAGATTCAACCACCCTGTAGTAATGTTATCTTATAGATATGATAAGTATTATACATTGGATGTAACTAATAGGCTCCAAATTATAAAAATCAAATACAAAAAACATAAATACTTACTCAAACATTCTACAAGACCAATTCAACATATTAGATTCTTTGGATATATATTTTTATCTAGCAATCTTTAAACATAAATCACGCTCATCACAATGTGTCAAGCCTTTTTTGTTGTATTAATTATACGAATTGCATAAATCTTAGATATAGAAGTCATTGATAGTATGGATAATAGTTGAGAAGAGATTAAACCAAACATGATTAGAGAAGTGAAACAAACATAAAGGTGTGAAATGCTATATTAACCTAATCTAGTAATTTATAATTGGATAAGATTGAATTGAGAGGGAAAATTAAAGGGTAATTTTAAAAAAAATTAAAATGATAAATATTAAATATTTATTTTTGTGAGTATAGATATTTAATGTATTTGAATTTTAGTAAATTTCATGAGGGCCTTTTCAACATATTAATATGATCCAAAATTTAATATCTTAATACTTTTCATAAATAACGATAGTTCTAAATACTTTATTGTTAAATAGATTACTATTTATATAGTGAAATTTAATATCATGAGATCCAAATTATAAATAGATTAATATCTATACTTTATTACATTTATAATTCTCTAAAATCATGAGGATAGGTCTAAATATTCAAACACATATTCTTTTTTCTAAATATTTAAACAGATAAATATTAATTTAAATTTAAATTCCAATATATTTGCACACACACTCTTAATCATATGAATCTAGATTTTCAGCATATCTTTAGAATTGATAAAAATTTTAAATAGATGGATATTAATTTAAATTTAAATATGATGAGATTTGAATTTTAAATAGATAAAAAATAATTTTTATATACACCTAAAAATTAATAAGTCATCCTACACCTAACTTTAAATTTAAATAATATATTTTATATGCATTAAAAAATAATAATTAGTCGAACCTAACTTCGGAGCATGGAATCGCAAGAAAGACATCCCAAAGTATATAATTACAGCAAACCTAGAAATGAACATGTGGCATTTACTTGCTAATATCTTACTCTCTTCATTCCAAATTATATGACACTTTTAAATGAGTATTTTCATATCAAAATATAAAACACTTTGAGTAGATTAAGGTTTCATTAAATGCACTAATGCGGCAATGCCAATATTATTTTTTCTCTTTCTATAATTAATTTTCATCGCTTCTCTTTTCAATATGTTAAATGAAGGATATTTTTAAAAGTTTATATTTTTTTAAAAAGATAAAATTGTTAAATTTATTTAATAAAATTTATTGGTATATAAAATTTTATTTAAAAATATCTTATAATTTAAGACGGATGAAGTAGTTAATTAGTTGTGATAGTGGGATTTACATTCATATACTTTGAGGTGACCAACCTAAAGGTCTACTACCATCAATGAATTACAAATGAAACCGGATCAAATGTAGGATCGATCTGACCATCAATTGGTCTGATTTTTTACTCAATCTATATAAAAAAATTGTGTGAGGGGTTGAGTGATTTGAGCCGTTTTAAACCATCAGTTGGATCAAGAATCGGATTTGAGCGAGGAACCGGACGGTTCAGAATTTTATCTCTTGTTGAGCCCTAATAACAGCTAAACGACGGAGACACGCACAGGTCGAGCTTCGACTTGGATCCTCCTCTCCTCTCATTCTCTGTGACTTCGGCAGTGCGGCCACGCGATTTCCTCTTCTTCCCCTATCGATCAACGTTGACCACGGCAGGCACAGACCACGGCGTGCTATTTTCCTCCTCTTACTCTATCGATCGAAGCCAGGCAACGTTTTTCGTCCTCCCCCCCCCCCACTATCGATTGAAGCCAGGCACGCACAGACGCACTGAGTGAACACGCAGTGACCGTGCAGAGCGCGATGCAATCTTCCTCATCCTCACCGATCTATCGTCGTCGACCATGGCACGCACCGAAGCCAAGCAGCCATTGATGCACTGAACTGAACACAGATTCAGAGTGTCAGGGCAAAGCATCCCCTACTGAGTTCTCATCGTTTTTTTTTTTCATCCTCCCCGATCGTTTTGAGTTTAGATTCAGAATCTTCTGATCTTCTTCTTCATCTGTCTGCTTCATCATTTAAGTAAGTTTTATGTATTTCAAATTTTGAATTCCTTAGATATGAAGATTCTGTGTATAGGAAATGGCAGACAAATATATATGAAAATTGGGGAAATTAGGAAGAATGAGAGAGAGAAGCATGAAGGAAGTTTGTGTGTGCATAAGAGAAAGAGAAGTTGGCAGTATTTGCAGAGATGATGTTAGTGTGAAGTGAAGGGAAACTCACCTCCTCTGTTTTGTCCTTGGAATCGATCATTTCTTAGTTGAATTGAACTAAAGATTTGTTCCATTATTCTAAATATGGGTGCACATAGCTAGTCGATCAAACCAATTATTTTTCTTCCTTCCTTCGATATAATGTGCGCGCGCGCGCGCGCGCATATATATCCATTGAGGATCTGTTATAAGAATTGACGTAACTTTTTTTTTATGGAATTTAATTAATGAGATTATATAGATATATAATTTTTTTAATTTAATTATTATATCGTTGGTTCAACCATGTTGGACGGTGAACTGTTGGCCTTTCTGGTTCAATGTCTGGTTCAGTTTTGAAAACATTGACTACCATAGATTGTTATATGATGCACTCTCCAATATGCTGATTAAGAAATCACTTATATCAAGGGAAATTTAGATATTTTGTTTAGATTGGGGCTTATCCCTTTATGTATATGAGAATCTACTGTGATTCTCCCTTGGTCTATTACTTATCTTCCTTCCAAGGTCTTGAATATCTTCATTTTCTCTAACTAGAATGTTCTTAGGTTGTGGTTTAAGGGTTAATTACACTAGAATTAGTGAGCATGTATATATGTGCATGTGCATAAGTGCTTGCATTGTGTACCGGTGTCTCCTGTGTGCTTATCTCTCAGAAAATTCTAGGTATATGATTCCATATAACTTTCAATTCCAGATGCCATTTGATCGGGGCATAAATTGTTTGTATATAAATCCAGTTCTAGGTTCCTTTTCTCACTGTTTATATGCTTTTGGAATAGGTGGCATTGTGATTGCGTACCAGTCATAAAGATATCTACATTTTTTATTTTGCTGTCCTTCCAACTAAAGATTATTGTAAAATTCATTTTTTCTGCTTGTTTAGCTGTGCCAGCTCTAATCAGAAAGATGGGTAGCACATTCAATCCACAGATTTTAGTGGAAAAGCTGACGAAGCTAAATAACTCACAGGCGAGCATAGAGAGTATCCTTTGAGAATTTTGTGTGGATTATGATTCCTTTTGCCTTTTATTTTCAATCTTATATCATTAAAGCGGATATTTTGTCTCCCAATATACACACACATATATATGCATTGTTGTAGCAATGTGACTTTTGCAGTTTACTTCAGTTGGAACATTAGCATTCTAATTGTGTCAGCTATGAAATCCATTCTCAAAGCACCCTCCTTTGCTTTCCTTGTTTGACTGTGTTCTGTGATGCTTTTATATATGTATGCATGCATGCATGTGCATGTATATCTAAAAAAATATGATTATTATGAAAAACTAATTTTTTTCAACTTCCATATTGTCTTTATGGCTATCATTTTCCTTTTCACCATGTCATTGGATAGCAAAATTTTGGCACACAATAGGTGTATATATCTATATCTGTATATGTATCAAGGAATGCTAACCTTGTCATCTCAATTTAAATTAAGCGTTATAAAGCTTTATATAGAGCTCAAGAGATAACTCCTAGTAATTTAAAATAAGACCAATAGAAGTTTCTAATCCTAATGAAATTTTATTTCCTATATATATATATATACACAGATATCTCAAATAGGCATGCATTTGCATGGGTTCTTTTCACCTTTGTTGCTGGTATATTTTATCACATATGAGTTGTTATCCTTAATTAGAGTTAGCTTTGTCACATTGGTGCATCTTTCATATGAATAAAGCCAAACAAGTAGTTGAAACGTGGGACAGGCAATTTCATTGTTCTCCTCGTGAGCAAAGATTGGCATTTCTATATCTTGCAAATGATATTTTGCAGAACAGCAGGCGAAAGGGTTCAGAATTTGTTGGTGAATTCTGGAAGGTTCTTCCAGATGCTATTCGAGACGTGGTTGAAAATGGAGATGACTTTGGAAGGAACGCTGCACTTCGACTGGTATGTTAATAATCAATAAATGTTTTTTTTTTCTAATTACTGAAAGTTCTGTATACCTTTTCAACCTTCTCTGTTTGCATAAACATACTTTTGGTAAAGCATTAGGAAGAAAAAGTCATTTGGAGTTAACAAAGTTTCTTCTTTTGCCTACTTTTTGAGAGAGGTTCTATGAGAACATTATTCTCCAACCTTTGTAAGGCAAGGGTGATGTATAACTTGTAAGAAAATCAAGAGGCAAAAGGGCCTTGCAAAGGTTGGAGAATAATGTTATTTGTAGAACCTCTCTCAAAAAGTATTTAACATGAATTTTTAATAATTCATTTGACATTGATTTGCAAATTCTGGCTAAAGAATGATGATTTTTCCTTCTAGCACTCAAGAACAAGTTGAAGGTCGCACTATGGATCTTGATTCTTATCACCAATATATTTAGAAAGCCATGTTTGTAGGGATCTATGAAAAGTAGTTGTTTGAGACATAAAAGCCATCATACACTTTTCAAAAATTGATCCTGAGTTGACCTTCAGGGTTTTTCCGTTGACTTTAGCTAAAATATGACCATTATTTTCAATGTTCAATCCACTGTTAGTTTCAATTTTTCAATGGCATGCTATTAACTTCTTTAATTCTAATATGTATTTCCTTCTAATGTGACATATCTATTGTGTTGTAATTAATTTTTTTTTAAAAGAAAAAGGATATTATAACCGGCATTCTTGGCCCCCTTAATATGGAAATCCTACCTCCTCTACTGATGTTCAAATTGGAGCATAGGAAGAACTTTCTAGTCCTTAGATTGGTTACAGATTGTCAACTAATGCTTTTCGGTTCACTTCAAGTAGTATATTGGTTGGCTAGGCGGGTCTGAAAAATGTATCTTTCAGAAGCTCACTAAGTTGATTAATGATGAGGTCTTTTGTTAGGAAATTTTCTGTGACTTAAAGTTATTCCCAAATCTGCAGACTTGATCCCTGAAATCATGGGATCAAGTTTGAATCAACGTGATATCCATGCCTCCTGGATCTGCGACAGTTATTTCTCCATATGCATTCATTCTGTCTTTGTTTTCTGGTCATGTTATTACCTTGTCACAAGGGATTCTAGTGGCAACAAAGTTTCCATGATCTCTATATATTTGTAACTCTTGTAGAAAATGAGAAGAATTCAATTCTTTCTGTCTCCTCTCTCTCTCAATTTCTTCATTCTTTTCATTATTTGGTGGAAATATTATTAGTCATCTTTCCCTTTCCTCCAAATAGCATATTGCACTGTCTGTTTAACTACAAATGATTGCCTCATCAAATGGTTTTCCCCATATACCTCAGTTGATCTGTTTATTCTATGTCTCTTGTTGAATTGATATATTGTCTAATTCAGTTAGAATTTCTAAACTTTGAGCTTCAAGTTAATTGTGTCATCAGTACTTTATTGAATGTTCACCAGATTATTCTGTTATATTGCAGATGCAACATAGGTGCTTGACCTTTACCCATTTTGATCCTGGCTTGAGCTTATTATACAAACTCGTTGAAAATTTTAAATGGTGGTGGCACAATTTTTTTTCAAATATATACATTTTGTTTCTTCCTTTTTTGTTTCATGCTGATTGTTTCAAGTTTACAGTTTTGCGTATTTCATACTCTGTTCTCCTTGTTTTCTTTTACCTTTTTAATATTTGCATATTATTTTTTCTGTGATATATGTTGATGATTAGTATAGTGTGTTGGGATTATTAGTCTTTATCTGTTTTCTTTTTTAAAAAATGGAAAATAATATGGGTTGCTCAAACGGACACTAAATGGTTCTCTCACCTAAACAACTTACTTTTGGCGCCCATTGCATGTTTCAAAAGTTAAATCTTAGAATTAGTGAAATCTCTATGTTCTTGTTTCATGTTTGTAAATTTTGATAGTAAAATAAATCATGTGAAACATTGACAATGAATTTGTTGATTGGTGAATTGCAATTTTTTCTTTGATGCAGATAGGTATATGGGAAGAGAGAAAAGTTTTTGGTTCTCGTGGTCAAATTCTTAAGGAAGAGTTTGCTGGGCGACATGTGGAAAATATTACTCGTAATGGGAAGCCTATGAACTTGAAATTGGTAATAGTTATATGAGCATGACTTTGTGAACCAGCCACCTTGAAGTTTTTCTGCATGTTGGTTCCAACTCTCAGCCCTTTTGCATTCCTTTAACAGAGACCATCTGCTGGGAATGCATTGGAGAAAATAGTTTCAGGTTATCGTGTTGTTTATGGAGGGCAGACAGATGAAGATGTTGTACTGAGTAAATGCAGGAATACCATTAGCTGTCTTGAGAAAGTGGATAAGGAAGTTGGCCGTGATAATAATTCAGGTATATCAATTGTAAAACGTTCTCTTTAGTTTGTAGGAAATGTGTCTCAGGCCTGGAATTATCTGTATTTGGGCAAGCATAACCTGTTCCTAATTTTTTTAATCAATATATTCTGTAGTTGTGCCAAAAAAAAAAAAATCTGTGTCTGTGTATGTATCTACTCAGGTCAACTCAGCCTTACACAAAATGGGAATTAGGGATTATTAAATAATTAAGGCTAAAGAAAAAAAATTGAACATGAATAATTATGTGGATTTAAATCAAACTAGGTAATTGTCATGATTTTACCATGACTTTCTATCGAGTTTTCACATTTCAGGAGATGATAAGATGAAAAAAAACAAGCTGAAAAAGACTTTAGAAATTATTGATTTTTTTGTCATTGATTTGATTGCATTAGCTCAAATTGATATCTGATATAAAGCTTATGTTAAATCACCAATTTATCTCATGCACTTAGTGAATGTATTGCCATGTTGAGTAAAATAATGATGGTCCAAAAAGATATCGTGTAACATTTTGTCTGGTTGGGTTGGAATTCTTTTCTATTGCATCTTATTGGATGCCTTATTATTCTATTAACTAACTTGAGTAGGACAATTCCATGGATCTGCGGTGGTGGATGAGCTCCAGGGGCATAATGCTGCACTGAGGGACTGCATAGAGCAATTAACAGCAATAGAGTCATCGAGGGCAAGCCTTGTGTCTCACCTGAGAGAAGCTCTCCGGGATCAGGTTCTTGTTTAAGATTGCTCATCTTTATGAAGGTACAAACCTTTATTAGTTTGTAATTCTTACATGATTTTGCTTCCAGGAACTTAAGCTGGATCAACTCCGAAGCCAGATCCAAGTAAGGGATTTATCCAAATTCAGTTATTTATTTTTAAATTCTCTTGCTCTTTTTAGTGAAGTGTCAATTGCGGATTAGAGGAGAGGACCTACTTTTCATGAATGTCTTAGTTATGTGCAAGAATTTTGTGACTTGAAACGGCATTTTTTGGACGTGTTTTGAGTATTTTATTTTCAACATTTCAGGCTGCACGTGTTCAGTCAGAACAGGTAGGTAATACCTGTCGACAGTTACTAAACAGCAATAATATTCTATCAGCAGCTGAGCAAAGTTCAAAAGAAATTCATACCTCCACAGCACCTCCAAGCTTTATGCCAAAAGATAGGGAGCAATCAGCTCCATTAATGTACACACAGCAAGTTTCTTTCCCTCAAAAGCCTGGACACGTTGAGGAAGAGCCGCATAAGTCTGCTGCTGCTGCAATGGCAGCAAAGCTAACTGCTTCAACATCATCTGCCCAGATGCTGTCTTATGTGCTGTCCTCTCTGGCATCAGAAGGGGTCATCGGTAATTCCATTAGTGAGTCTTCTGGTGATTATCATTCAGAGAAGAGGGCCAAGCTGGAGAATGACCAGCCATCTTATATACCATCTCAGAATCCTCCACAACAACCGATTCCTCCCCGTCCACATCCTGATTCTATTCAACACAATGCGTCTATGATTAATCAGCAATCTACTTCTAGTGAACCACCACCTCCACCCTTGTCATCACCACCACCATTGCCACCACCTCCACCAATGCCACAGTATCCGATGCCACAGTTCATGCAGGCTGCTGGCAATGTAACATATAGCTATAGCATGGCGCAGCAACCATCAACGGCAACTTTTCCAACTGTGGGGACTCCCCTGAACAGTGTTTCTCCACTTACACCTCCTCCAATGACTACTTATCAGGGTTTCCAAGGTTCAGATGGAAATTACTATAACCAGCCCTCATCAATGCCAATGGCTCCAATTTCTCGGCAATAAATTCCTGATCCTTGCTGTGATGGAATCGGATTCATGCTATGATCAGATCTGCACATATTAGATGTTTCCTAACCTGATTATTTGTTAATTACTGTTCACTTTAGGGGGTTAAAAAAATATTCATTTTAGGTGTTAAAACTGAGGGGAGGGCCTTTAAGTGTTGTAGAAGTTTCCTGATGTTAATGATTTAGGGTTTAGAGGTTTACTGGTGGAAGGTTGCAAGAATGCAGATGCTGGCATAATCAGTGGCAGGAAGCAACTCATCTGTCAAGCCGGCCTGTGTGTTTCTAAATGATCTGCAGCGACCCTTTTGGATAGCAGTTGTATGTACAAATCAGTGTTATGTATTAGTAATTTATGGACTTACGTGTGCTAGAGCTAGAACTGAGTAATAGGCACAAGTAATTATCAGCAGCATATTAGTTGTATGATAAGTTATACTTCCAGTTCCAAGGCATGTTCTGCTTTTTGTCTTACATTGATTAGTGAAGCATGAGTGAACTTGTTTCTGGAAATTTGAGTTTGTGGGATTTAGAGGAGTATAACAAGTATAAAATAAAGCAGCACATCCTAGTTAAGTTTTTTGGAATTAGGTACGTGATACATGGATTTTATGTTTAATTTCCGTTTTATGTAAACTTAGTTGTTTTGTTGCCATGTTAGTTTGATTGTGTGTCTGTGATTACAAGCGTAGATTGGTAATTGGGGCAGGTTGCTATTCAAGCTTTTTAGACTACTCCTGTTCCCCTCTTTTTAGTGAAGAGTGGTGTGCCTTTTGTGTGTGATTTCCTGCTCCGATTGTTACTCCGCTTAGGTCTAATTTTAGGACTGGATTGGAAGTAATTGACATTCGATTACAGAGTATGAAATAGCTGAATCTCATTGCAGGATATAAAGTTACTACTTGGTGGAATTTTTGTATTACATGAAGCTTTATATAAGTGATGTTGTTTGAGTAATGAATAATGTGTTTTCTTGTTAGTTTATTAGATATATAGATATGCATTTGCTTCTTGATTCATTGTATATATATTTGCATTTATTGTAAACAAAATTGTGGAGAGCATGTATCTTTAAGCATTGAAGAAAGGTATCAAATACATGTGCAGATCTGTATATTCATGTCTATCTCATCTTGTCACTGTTTTGCATTCTTATTTTCTTGGGGGCCTATCGACTTTACGATCCACTCTAGTTGTCACCCAGAAATCGAGGTAACATCTTCGAATTTAAAGATGAACTCTTTCGGCTGGGGTGATGAGCGCCTGATGTACTCTGGATGGTCTAGAGTTAAGTACTTTTTTATTTTTTATTTTTGTAAAATAAAAATTTATAAAATTTTCAATAAATATATTAATTACCAATATGTATTGTTTATGCTCAATCAAATCAGTTCAAATTTAACATTAATTTTTTTATAATTTTTATAATTTGATCATACAGATTTACTCTGTATTATTTAGATTCAAAAATTTTTAATTTGTTATTTTGTCAAATTCAAAACAGTGTACAGTTTTGACAACAGTCCACAATAAATCTGTATGAATAATTTATAAAAATTATAAAAAAAATTAATATTAAGTTTGGACAGACCTGATTAAATATAAACTATACATATTGATAATTAATAAATTTATTAAGTTTTATAAATTTTTTTCATTTAAAAAAATAAATAATTAATTAAATTTAAATGGTTCAGATTATTTGAAGGATGATGTGCGCCCTCTTATGGGCTTTAAATGTGCTTCCCTCTTTTTCCTTTTCTCCTTTTATCACTCTATTTTATTTTAAAAAAAAGAAAGTAGAAACGACAAGCAAAAGTTTGGGGAAGAGCACAGACTAACTGAAACTAACAGACAAAACTTAAGCAATCCATTGCTTATCACCCAAAATTAAATCCCTGCAATTCTCTCCTTCTACCACTCTAATCTTTGCACAATTCGGTGGTATGTGTTAGCGGCTGGGCTGATCAGAGGGTCATGGAGATAGACCTTATTATAGAGATGAAGGCTGCATAGTGATGGAACGAATAATAGCAATGGGTGATATTCTGGTACAGAGCAGTTAAAGCAAAAGCCTAAAAACAAATGGAAAATAATAATAAAGAACCCATAAAAACATTAATAACAGTTACAAATTTTAAATTATTAAAATTTTAATAACAAATCATGATCTTTACAATTTAAAAAATGTAAATAGTCAGTTAAAAAATTAATAAAATATACATGAAATTATTCGTAATGTCAATTAAAAATTCATAAGTCAGTTGTAAATTTTAATTTTTTGTTATCAATATACAAATAAATCACTTGATAAATTAAAAAAATACAATTAAAATTTTTTTTAATATTAGTTGGAAATTTAAGAGAATCAGTTGAATCACAAGCCAATTACTTGTAATTTTTGCACTGCTAATATATAGATAAATTGCTTGAAAATCTATAAAATATATCTATGATTATTTATAGTCAGTTGATAATTGTAAGTTAATCACTTGTTATTTTTTGTTATCATTTGAAAAATCAATTAAACAAAAAATACTTGAAAATTTTTGTAGTATTAGTTAGGAATTTATAAAAGTCGATTATGAATTTCAATCCAATCAACAAAAGATAATTTATTATAAGCAAGGACTATCATGCATTATTGTTAGAATTTCAATACTCAGGGTTTATAATAGTTATTAATATTTTTATGGGGTCCTAACTATTATTTTCCCTTAAACAAATGTGAAGAAGCTGCAGGAGAAGAGAGATAGTGAAAAATAGAAATGACAGAAATGGAGATCACGACCTACTCTTGACAGTTCTTAACGTGAAATGGGCATTTATATTGCCATATATATGAACTATCTAGGGAATTATAATCAGGGCCGTGGAAGCCACAAGTGAAGCAATTACCTTAGACCTAAAAAAAAAAAAAATCTTAATGTCCCTATTATATGTGTGTAATTAATATGTGTACTATTATATATATTTGATTACAAATCAAAGAAAAAAAAAGTATTGATTGTTCTTCCTACTAAAAAGTTTCAGTTATTCTCAATATAATATTAATTATTGAGCTAAGTTTATTATCTATCTATATAAAAAAAGAATTATGAAATTCATAATACACTAATTTACACCACATTAGCTTGCAATAACTCCCTCTTTTCACTTTTTTATTTCTTATTTTTAAAACCTAAAGATTAACAAACATCAATATCAAGATTGTATGCAGTTTTAGACCATCAAGGCGAGCCTTAGAAAAACCTTATTGAAGAATCACATAATTATTATTGATTTTTTACATTAATAATTGATATCAATCATCTGCCTTAATATTCAGTTATTCTATCTCAATGTATAAGATAGAGTAGGAGCATTTTATCAACACTTATTTTCACCTCTCTATGGAATTAGTTTAATATTTTATTAAAATTACTATATTATAAATTTTTAATATATCATTGTGAAGAAAATTAAATATGAGTGGATGTCTTGTTAAAGGGGTAGTTACACATGCTAGGCTTGACTGATAATTTTATTTTATTTAGGACTCAAAACTTCACACCGTCCTGATTACAACTTGGGTTCAACCATGCGTGTGCATTTTGTATATAGAAAAAGGTTTGATGAGGGATACAAGTGTGGCCAACAACCTTTTTCTCTCAAGTCAGGTCAGGAGTTCTCCCCACTTTCTTCCTCACATGTACTGGTCAGCTGGAGAATCCTTGCTAAACACTTTATCTCAAGAAAGTTGCTTTTGGTTTTGATTGAACGACGATCCAACTCAACAACTTCCCTTTGGTGGACTTGTGCTAGCTTGCTCCCTCTACTTTGCCATTGTGGCCTTCTTGGTGCTGGACAAGAAGTTTTAGCGATTAATTAACCATGGATTTGATTCTTTTAGTTTCTTGCAAAACTGACATTATATTGTTATGTTTTTTCCGGAAAGAAATAAACAAGAATACTTGGGACCAATCAAAGTGATGCAATGCGCGGTACGGTTTATTTCTTTTAAAGGTCCTTGAATATTCGTTTTCTCTAAAACAAGAGGATTGAAGCTGATTAGACCCTGTTTGGAGTTTGAAAGCGAGAAACCAGGATTTGGATGGCACACGAGTGGATGATATTTTGGCTGCGAAATAGGAGCGAAGGGCAAAGGAACGGACACACATTCCCTGAAGTTGAATAACAGTGTGGAGACACTGAGACAAAAGCACCGCCAGATCCTAATACCGATACACTCTTCCTTCCATAGATCGACTTGCTTTCAGGTTCTAAATTGCATCTATAAAATTCTGAAAAAGCTAAGCGTTTTTACATCCCTAAAAATAAAAGAATAATACCAAGACTCAAGAGGTGGCATAGGCACTGCCTTGAATTTCTAGCCCCCCACCCTTCTCTCTCTCTCACACGCACTTTTATCTTAATGAAAAAGGAGGGTTTGATCTGATGGGGATGGTGTATTGGATGGGCGGTGCTGCCATGCTGTTGAAAGTGATAAGGACAATGGCAAAAAGACAGAGAGAATCGGAGAAATGTAATGGTGATGAGGGGTGAGCGGAGAGAGAGAGAGAGAGAGATGAATAAAAAACAGGGAAGGGGAAAAAGCAGTCAACGTTGGAGTAACGTCAGCTGCGGTTAGCAGAGTTAAGGAACAAAAGCTGAGAAAAGCCGTCATGTCTGCGTGCGTGTTTGCTTTAACGGCTGAACCAGAGTTTTGATGTTGATAAAGCAGGGTTTGGTTTGGCTTCGATTCTTTCGTGACTTTCTTAAACTTTTTTTATAAAAAGAAGGGTTTGCGTCAGACTTTGCCTCCCATGAATCATCCCTCATGACACCATTATTCCTTTACGTATGGGCGTGTTCACTCTCTCTCTCTCTCTCTCTCTCTCTGTGTGTGTTCATGTTTCTGTCTCTTTCTTTGTGTTTGTTTGTGTCTATCCTCTATACTGTGAGAGAGAAGCAAGTAGAGTTAAGGGGTTAATGAGGGCGTGCTGTGAATGTGTGCTTGCTTGTCTGCTGCCGACCCAAAACGAAATTAATAAAAATGATGAGATTAAAGAGAATGAGGAGACCAACAGACATCCCACATAATTAACCTGAAACCACACAATGTTATGTTTCATCTCTATCCTCTTAATTCCTCATGGACTGCCAATAAGTAATAACCAACACAACATTGTTCCTCTTTGTATGGTTTGGTGTCTGCCTGATAGGACTGGTTTATACATCTTAATTAGATGGAGTAATTATAGAGAATATTTCTTCCTATTGTACAACTTCCTTCAGATATTCAGTGTGTTTGGGAATGAAACAGCCAAGCTAATTCAAATAATGTATTTCATGTTCACGTCCCCCTTAGGGTTTGTAGTGTTGACTTCAAAGTCGTACATTCTGGGCTGAAAACAATGTCAACAAGTTACTCATCATAATTTGCAAAATCAATAATCAATAATCATTGCATATATTAAACCTTTGTTACTGTACAAATATACAAAGGCAAATTGTTTTAATTACTTATTTGACCTGGTCTTTTCAGAACAAGTTAAATGCACTCCTCCGATCCTATTTAAAAAATAAAGAGAGAAAAAAATTAATTTTATTTATAAGACACTTGCTAATTTTTAAGGTACATCCTTACATTTTTGCCCTTATTAAAGACCTTGAATAAAAATACCAATAATTAAATTTAAGAATATTTATTAAGAGTAAAGGTAAAAACTTATTAGATTTTAAAATAAAGCTAATGAGATTTTAGGTTTTTTCTTTAATTTTGATGTAACATACTAGAAGTGACTTATAAATAAGATCAAAAAGAGTATATTTCTGCAGTTTCATGAAGCAGTATCATTAATTACTCTGATAGTTTAATTAATCAGCGCCGCATATAAATGCTGAGGCAAATCTTCATATAACCAGGAATACGGCTTTTGACGACGTACCCCAATGAGAACACTTGAATAGTGTGTGTGTGTGTGTGTGGATAAGTAGATTCAAGTATTCCATTTCTAGATTTTGTTGTTATTTTAAGGGAAAACACAATCTTATGTGAAAATTAAGCATGATGTGATCAAGATAAGGGAGGCACACCCACTGATCATGAGAAATTCTCAAACAAATTTCTCCACAACTGCCTGGGAACATCACAGTGCAGAAAGATGATTGGCAGTTTCAAAACTGTCCTAATAAATGAAATAAAAGCTTGGAGGCAAGGTTTATGTGGTCAAGACTCCTGCAGCAATTCACTAGTACTGATTACAAATTACTAATTCTGTTAATTCAAGCTTAACCGTAGAGGAAGCTTTAACCTGACATAAAAAATCTTCATGGGAATTATGAATACAAGGATTATAAGTTTAAAGTGCAAAAACAATCGTGCAAGTGCAACGAAGTAAACTAGAAAAGTTAATAGAGTCAAGAATACCAAGAATAGAAATCAAACCAGAAACTTCTTTAGTATTGGGGTTCCTTAGAAAGGGAAAATTCCAATAATTGAGAGTCACAAGGTTGGGACTAACAAAGATAAGACTTTGCAGCAGAGTACCGAGAAACATAAGGCATTTAGCAAGGTAGAAAGAAAATGCAAGAGGGGAAAGAACCAAAAACAGGACTCCTCGATCCACAAGTCACCTGACAAATGGGTGTGGAATCATAGCCCACAGTTGAAGAGAACAAAGAGATTGAATGGAACACCTGATAAATGAATTTCTTGAGACTTTCGTTAGCGGCATTAATCTGAATCTTGGCATCCTAAATATTATGACGACAAGAACATAAAGATAAAAAGAAAAATAATCCAAGAAGAGTTTAAAAAAAATAAAGACATTCATACAAACTTGGATGCATCTTGAAAGCTTTGGACTTGACAGGTATAATATCATTAGACTAGAAATCTTTATGTTAAACTCATTAATTTAAATATGAAGTATTGACTTAAAATATTTTAAATTAAAAACTTGCATTTTAGCTCTTAAAAAAAAGTGTGAGATATAATCATGGTTTTCATCTTTTATCACATATGTCTTACAAAGTTTGAAATATTTTTATTACTATCTTCATAAAGTTTTCAAAGTTGTTCTATCCCCCAATTTCATTGGATTTCACTTTTAGCTTCTATAATTTTTTCAATGTTTTTAAATCTTATAGTTTTTTTAGTATTGTACTATTTTTAGTCCCTATAAATATTGAAAACACTAAAACAAAACTACAGGACTAAAAAGCAAAATTTAACAAAATTATAGGGATAAAAAATTATGTTTTTCCTTATTTAAGTTCGAAAAAGAAAGAACCCCTTCTTTTATATTGCCACCTACTTCCTCCATTCAAAAATATAAAGCATTTTTTGATAAATTAGATGATTAAAAATGTAAGGTATTTTTAATCTTTTGATGTGTAATCATTGCCTTTTTTTTCAAAATTTATTGATAATGACTTTATATCTATTGTAAGGTATTTAATAGGGACAAATATGAAAAGATAGGGTTAGTTAAAAACTAGATAATTATTTTATTGGGAGGTGAGATTTGATTAAAAATGTCTTATATTTTTTAACAGAGAGAGTATTTAAATACTTGCAAGAATTTTACTTTACAGTAAAAAAAATTTTAGGAAATTTGTTATGCAAATTGTACATATGATTAGGCTAATTAGCTTAGTTAGACATGCATATAAATGAGGACGAATAAAAATATGACATTATTTCAAGCCAAAAACAGGAAGGGAATTTTAATTAATAATAGTTAGGGGGAAATGGAAGATTGGAGACTGTGGAGAAGACAAGGGAGACATGCATACAATAGTGTGTTGACCTTTATATCATTAATTTAAGGATTGTGGTTGTGAGATTTGAAGACACACATCTTTTTTTCTTCTCCCATTCTTCTTCCAACACCAAAGTATCTTATTTTCTAACGTTAATTCTCTCTGCTTTTTACTTCACTAATTTCTCCACGTGCTTTTGTTGGATTTTCTTAATATTTAATTTTTAATAGTAACAGTAATAGCAACTATGGACGGGGACGGGCAAAACTAGGAACCAGCTTATATAAAATAATTAAGAAGAGAGCATGATGAAGATGGTAAACATATATAATTAGGATAAAGATGTCTTGGTCTGGAATAGATGACATTGTTTGTATTGCTTTTGATTTACGTACATCAGATATGTTTGTATCTTAGTTTTCTTGAAACTGAATAAATATATTTAAAATATTCTGATGAAATTAAAGGATATTAAGGTGAAGTTTAGTTTACATTGTATTGATTTAGTTTGACATTCTTCGAAACGTTTGTTCGGGTGATCATTTGCTACGTTGAAAAACATCAGCATTCAGCAGTATATATGGGATCCGACTGTTCTACAAACAAAAGGATTAATAATGCTCGCCTTAGTATTGTGATGATCATCAGAATTTGAAGTAAAATTGACTTCAAAATGAATAACGAGCCACTTCATTCATTGGGTACGTAATTTTTTTTCCCTATACTGCCCATTTTACATGATGTCACGTCACTCTGAGAAAGTTTATCTGTTCAGCTAAATGACCTAAAGTTTCGAAAGCTGTAGCAAATGAATTTGAACTCTCTTTTTTCATAAAAGAACAGATGATTTGCCGATAAACACTGCAAAGAAGGAAGTACGAAAAAAGTAGGACAAAATATTGGCCCTACGTACTTTAATTGGTTTTCAAGTTGACGAGACGCTTCATATATGTAAAGTATTAAGGCCAGTGCACCAGCTATCTCCATGTCTTTTCTTTCTATCTCTTGCTTTGTTTCACCAGAAATGAGAAGACATTCAGAGTTCGGAGTAAAAGATATTGATATTGGCATTGAACTCTTCTTTAATGCTTATCCTTTCTTGGTAAAGAGAATCCACGAAGCAGATATATATATATATATATACACTCCTTTCATTATCAAAATTTGGAATTATTATTTTTATAGCACACATATATAATAATACGTTCCTGATTTATAGAACCTTACATATATATACTTTTTTGGACCGAGAATAATGGTGAATCCTATCAAAAGACTGATTTAAGCAAAAGGATTTGGGTTTAAGAAAGTGAAAGGAAGAGAGGGTGAGGTACATATGTGTAACGGCACTTCAATCGTTTCATGCTTTTACAGACTCCAGAAGGGAGAGAGCTTGTACGTGTAGCAGTTAAAATAAATCTGGGCGTAAATATACCAAACCAGGCTTTGATGAACATCAGCTTTTAATTCCCTCTAACTAAGGCCTAAACCACCTCTTCTTGCTTCCAGCTTCCATGCATGGTAAATTCCAAGAATGAATATATGTCGTTCCCGCTAATCTGCGTCATCAATATTCCCTATAGCATGTACGCGGACATTGATATATACATTTTTTTAATGAATAGTTGCATGTTGTACAGCATAAGAAAGATTGAAAAAAGGGTTAAACTTCACTCACACACACACAATTTGTGTTACGTATTATTAGGTGTCAACGATTCACGAAGGAATTCGCCAAGCACAATAGGAGGATATCATTATCTCCTTCTTGTCCAATAAGTCTCTATGACACCCTAAACATGGCCTCCTGTGCACTTTGCCTTCCCTTATTATCCTCAAAGGCCACCCCTGAAAGAGAAATTAACCTTCTTTTTCTGTTAAAGGGGACATATCACTTATCCTGTGCAGATCATCAGGCCCCTCCTATATACATGCATGCATGCATATCTAGGTCTATAAATAAAATATAATATACGCATGATTAGCAAATTACTACGATGGTGTAGCACCTTTATATTTCTTTTTAACATGAAAAGAGGAACTTATATCCATTCTGGAACACTACAAACTACACTCAGACTCAGGGTGTTATCCTACACTGATGAAAAGAAGTCGCCGTTACACAAATATACAAATCTTGTCTGTGTCTCTAGCCTGAACTTTGACATGCGTGCTACTTCTACCTCTAACTCTAAACCTTGGGGAGGCCAGCAAGTGCTCTCGTTCCCACCCTGCCTACTCACTCATTCCAATTTCTAAATTCCACAGTGAGTGAATGACATGCATCTTCCCAAAAATTGTAGAGAGAATATATTCCCAGTATAAAAGCATGTGACTAACTGACTATATATGAACCTCCACACTGGCATAAACTTATTTCTGAAGGCTCTTTAAGTTCTAAATTCTGCGTTGCATGGATCTACGTTGAAGGCTCTTTGATGAAGTTTAAGGTGAGGACCATGTTGGGAAAGCAAAGATATGAAAAAGATAGAAATATGTAATGGATTGTGCAGAACAGGAAAAGGCAAGTTTGAAGAGGAAGCTTGGGAGAGTGAAACAGGAAAATGCAGACGATATGATGTGAAGGTGAAGTCCAAGAAACAGAAATACAGGGGAGAGAGGGAGAGAGACGAGAAAGATTTTTGGTCGGGTAGGGCCGACAAGAAGGACGAAGGCAGCCGTCTATTTAGTCTCTCTCTCCTGCCAAACCCTCTGCTCTTATGCCGATCTCTCCCCTTTTCTCCTCTTTTCTTAATCACACCCTTCCATTCCTGTCCTCTTTTTAACCCTTCACTTAATCATCTTCTCTTCAAGTCCAACACTTTGACTCCCACTTTCTCGTCTTCAAAAATCAAAACATACCATCAACATCAATAATAATTTATTTTCCAGGTTCAACAATCAATCACCGACAAGAATTTCCATAATAAGAATTTAACACCAGATTAAAAAATATTAAACTCCCTCCTTTCCTCTCTCCCCTCCCCCCTTTCTGTACATGTCTGTGTCTGTCTTGCATAAGGTGACGACTGCTACAGAGACCAACTTTACATTTCTAAGGAAAAAGAAAGCAGTAACAACAGCATAATCCCTCACGCACATTAAGCTTTTATTTTATTTTATTTTGTGAGGGGGCAACTGCATTCACAAAGCTCGATGTGATCCTGGTCTGGGCTCTATAAATACGAGCAGGATCTCCCGGCATTGCTCACACTGCAACACTATATCTTCTTTCTACTCTCGCTCGCTTCATCACAATCTCAATCATTTCATTGCACGCTCCATTAGTTCCCGTTGGTGGTAGAAATTATTCACAGAAGAAGGATGCAGTACCAAGCGGCGTCGTGGGGAGGGTATTTGGTGGGAGGAGGCATGGACCCGGTGGAGAGGATAGAGAGGATGGCGTCGGAGAACGCGGTCGTGATATTCAGCGTAAGCACGTGCTGCATGTGCCACGCCATGAAGAGGCTGTTGTGCGGGATGGGAGTGAACCCGACGGTTCACGAGCTGGATCAGGACCCCGCTGGGAAGGAACTGGAGAGGGCGTTGGTCAGGATTCTGGGAACGCCCTCCGTCGTGCCGGTGGTGTTCGTCGGAGGAAAGCTCGTGGGGACCATGGACAGAGTGATGGCCTCTCACATCAACGGCACACTTGTCCCTCTCCTCAAACAAGCAGGGGCTCTCTGGCTTTGACTTTTGTTTTTTGTTTTTTTTGTTTTTTTGCTTTTGGTTTTGATTATTGGTTTGTAATGGTTTGCTTGCTCTGAGCTCCCGCTTGTGTAAAGATTATCCCAGATATTGAAAATTAAATTAAGCAGTGTTTGGTTTCTCTGCCATGCTTCGCTTGTGACTGTGTTTTTTTTTTTTTTTTACTATTAATATTTTGACTGGTGTTGTGTGGTTACGTGTAAGTTGGGGGAGACAGGAAAAAGAGAGACAAAAGGGCATAAGCGAAACAGGTGGAGTGATGATGGGACCAGAAACGGCGTCATTTCTGGACTAAGCTGTCGCTTTCTGTGTCCCTTTTGACAACATCACTCTTTTGTGCCCGTTTGGTTTGCGTCAAGAATCGATTTTTTTGAGGTTTAATCGATTTTCAAAACAAAATTTGCCAAACAGCATAATAATGAGATAATCAATTAAACATGCTAAAATTGATTTTTTTATTAATCTATTCATACCTGCTTCTGGTTTCCATTTTACCATATTAATAATAAATAATTTGTAAATAATTCATAATTGTCTTAAATAAAATTTAAGAAATTTATTAATATTAAATACAATTTTATTAATAATTTAATTTCAAAAAGCAATGTATTTTATGATAATTTGCACAGTTGAAATCAATTTCAATATTCAAACAGTTTGCATTATAACATAATCAATTCTGATTAAAATTTATCACTTAATCAATTATTTTCATAATCTATTATACTCAACTGAAATACAAACAGACCCTTTAACTGCCTACATCACGCACGCTCGCAAGATAGAGGATATGAATCCCCAGCCCCAACCCCCGCCCCCTCGGGGGCAGTAATTTTTGAACAAATCTATAATAGGAACCTGTTATTCTAATTTATTGTCTTGCTTATTTATGTCATGTTTCTAATTTGTTGGATTTTTTTTTTATTTCATCTTCCTTCTATTTAGATTTTCTTTGTGGCTTGACGAGCATTTAACTAATGTAGAACGTCTTAGTTTGAAGGTGAAACTGACAACCAAATATTTTAATTTTATTTAATAGTCACTTCTAACATATTTTATTAAAATTTTAAAAAAATTAAAATTATTAACTCTATCTTAAAATTTAACAAATTTTTAAATTTATACATATTATATATATTTTAATGATATACTATTTCTATCCTAAAATTATAAGACATGAGTAGCATTTGATGCCCCAAAATATGACATTTTAATAAAAATAATGTTCATTAATAATGCTTTTTCAGTATTATTTTTGGAAGAATTACAATCAAGCCCTAAATAAAAAATTTAATTACTGTAAAATTTATTAATAATTTAATTACATTGTATTGACAACTGATTAATTTCGTTGTGTAGGACTTAAATGTAATTCTTTCCTTATTCTTTTCATTATATTATCTCTTTTTAAATATTCATTCACAAATGAAATGTATTAAAGGAAGAGTGTTTTTAGAAGTTTAGGGCTTGTTTGGTAATTTTTTGAGAATAGTTTTTTGTTTTTTAAAACAAAAAAACTGTATGATAATGTATTTTAAAAAGTATTTTAGAGAACAAAAAATAAAAATATTATTCTAAAGAATAAAAAAATAAAAACACCTTTCAAGTGTTCTAAAATTATTGTTCTGGAGAATAAGAAAAAAATAAAAAATATTTATTTTTATAATTTTTTTCTTTTCAAAACATGTTTTATAAAACACAAGTTCTTGGGATAATAAAATAAAAAAAAGTTTCAAATAGCTCCTTATATTTTTGTTTTGAAAAAATAAAATTACAGAATATGTTTGTAAAAAAAATTAACTTTCAACAATAGAAAGTTAAAAAGTTGTTGCAATTTTGCCAGAAGAGCTTTTGTTGTTGATTTTACTTGTGACAACAATAAAGATCGAAGCTAAAGATATGTATTTGTTGCCATAGACCAAAAAAAAAAATAGCCATTGAAAAATAGTTGTTGTTGAAAGTTAAGAATTGATAAGGTCTAAAAGTGACATTAGTAAACCTTGCCATGTTTCATCACATCACCCTTCACATAGAGTTGTGTCACATGCCATGCATCACCCCCATCTCTTGTCATGTGTTACCATATCATCAATTGTCTCTTTTATGGTTCAAACTCATGATTTTCTTTGTTTATATGCAAATGATGAATTAGAGTGAACTTATAGTCTATTATTACATGATTAAATATATATTATTAAATTAAACAAACACACATATACATAGATAACATTTTTTTATATAATTCAATTACACATATATCTTAGATATTAAATGTCACTCCCTTCGTTTAAAAATATAAAATATTTGTTAAGGAGTTTGATGTTAAAAAATATAAGGTATTTTTAGTCTTTCAATGTGTAATCATTATTCTTTTTTTAAAAGTGCCCCTATTGATAATGACTTTATATTTATTATAGAGTGTTTAATAGATATAAATATGAAAAAATAGGGTTAGTTGAAAAGTAGGTAACTACTTTATT
This sequence comes from Prosopis cineraria, assembly GCF_029017545.1. Classification (NCBI taxonomy): domain Eukaryota; kingdom Viridiplantae; phylum Streptophyta; class Magnoliopsida; order Fabales; family Fabaceae; genus Prosopis; species Prosopis cineraria. The sequence continues at coordinate 35,567,804 of NW_026555334.1, read as the reverse complement.
AAGGGGTGAGATTCAGTTAAAAATATCTTACATTTTTTGAATAGAGGAAGTATAAAATATTATTACTGTCATTAAATACTTTAATTTATTAAAATTTTGAACTGTGTAATTTATTTTGTTTAAAGTAAACTATAAGTATAATTGATGCAATATCATTTATATCATTTATTTTATTTTTTATACTTATTGAGATTATTGTATTATTTATTTTAATATTCATATTTATAACTATACTATCTAAAAATGGCCAAGAATGAATAATAAAAATATAGATAATTTTACATTAATCATAATTATTTATTTTTCTGGGTAGTTTTAATTAAAATTTTATTTTTACTTTCAATTAATAATAAATTAGGCATGAATGTATACTTTCTTTCGCTAACATTACATTGATGGATATAAGATGTTGTTTTTTTTTTTTTTTTGGGAAACAATGTGCAATAAACTATTAATGGGCTTTGCTGCGGTGTCACACTTGAGATTCTGTGCTTATTCCTAATAGTTACTCTCTTCATTTTAAATTATAAAATATTTTTAAATAAAATTTCACATATTAATAAACCTCATTAAATATACTTAATAATTTTATATTTTTAAAATAAAAATATAAATTTTTAAAAATATTTATAATTTAATATATTGAAAAGAAAATTGATGAAAATTAATTATAGAGAGAGAAAGGATAATATTAAAATTGATGCATTTAATGAAATTTTAATTTATTTAAAATATTTTATATTCTGGAATAAAAAAAATTTTTAAAAATATTTTATAATTTAACACGGAGAATTATAAACAAACGTAATTGGTAATATTAATTGAGTGATGCTAACAGGAAAGATTAGTTGGATTGGAAACAATAATGGAGTAGTGGGTGGGAGCTCTGGAAGTGGAATGGAGTCCCTGGTCACGCGTAACAGAAAAACAATCATTCATATAATTCAACCCAAACTTCAACAACAACACCTTGACGTCTCAATATTTACTTTTCTAAACCATTCATTTATATTCCTTTCGATTTTATATATAGTAAAAAAATTATATCACATAATTTAAAAAAATTTAATTAATCATAATAATTATGTTTAAAAATAAAACAGTTGGATAAAATATCTTATATTAATTAATTTAAAATATATTAATTGTTTCTCGTTAATGTAGATTATGAGGGGTGATTAAGAAATGTGTAATGAATATTTATTAAATTAAGTAATTTTACTTATATAAAAAAATAAATAAAAAATGATAGTTTTTTTAATAAATATAAAAGAAGGAGTATGCTTTTAAAATAGAAAGAGGTGTATTTTTAAAAAATTATGTCATTGTAACTTAAAAAATTTTCATGAAGAGTTGTGTAAAAAATTATGGTTACTAATGTCATGTCGCTCTAATTTTTTAAGATACCTTTGTAATCTTATATAATTAAAGTATGTTACTTGTGAAAGAAATGTTATTTCAAGAAAAATCTGTATATTACAAGGATACTACTTTTCGTGAAAAATTATCACAAGTAATCATTGGTTAATATTAATTCTTAAACTATGTTGATTCATGAAATAGCATATAATCATGATTTTAAATAAAGAGTTTTATTATTTCAAAAGCATCTCTCATTTGTTGCATCCAAGTATCTAAACTCGTTGTTTTTATTTTTGAGTGCACCTAAGATAAAAATCAAATTATCATTCTATAAGTATCATCGTCGTCTTATTCCAAGTCCAGAGACAGAGTACAAACCATGCTAAAAAATTTACATTGTATATTGAAAAAAAAATCATAAATCCAATTTATGCCCAAATATTAAAAAACATGAAAATAAATTAAGTTTAAAAGAAATTACTACCTCTATCTTCAATTCTTCTTCATCTCTCCTACTCACACTCTTCAAAAAGAACTATCGTTGTCAATAAACTTCACATACCCACTCCATCTTCTCCCAATCTCAATTCGTTTTATTTTTTTGATCTGGCCAACAAGTACACGAATTTGTATATAATATAGTTTATTTCATGCTCAAAAGCACAAGTTTGCAATCATGGACACTATTATAATACATGAGTATACTTTACATGTTGCATGGAATAAATCTAATATATAATATGAATAATTCATAATTTGATTTGGTATAAATTTTATATTTTTCACAGGGACGATGGTATTTATTTTGATTTTTATTTTCATCATTACAGAATACTTCCTTTATCTTCACGATATTTTTTAAAAGTTTATTTTATATCTAAATATAAAAGGTGTGATGGTATTTTTAAGTAATTAAATAATTTTACTTTTATTTTAAAAAATTAGGAAATATTAGTTATTTGTCTCACCCACCATTCCATGATATTAGTTGTGTCATTGTTAGAGGCAAAATTAAGAAGTTATTATGATTTTATATGATTTGAATTAAATAACAAATTTTTATTAATATATAAAATTTAATTAAAAATATTATATATATATAAATAGATAGTGGGAGTATTTTGTAAATATATAAAAATAAAAATGGCTACAACGGTGAATTTATAATGGGGAAGGCCCCGCAAGTCAACGATGGTGCAGCATTATTGGTGTACGGTGAGGAAGAGAAAGAGTGGATGCCCTCGTATGTGTAATATAGTGTATGTTTGAATTAAAAAAAATATAAAATATAAAATTAATTAAAATTAATAAAAAAATATGTGACTTTAATGTGATTTATATTTAAATATTTTTTTAAAAATTAATTGAATAAATTAAAATTTATTTAAATAATTTAATTTAAAATTTAATTAAAATGTATAATAAAAAATGAATATAAACTTTCTTATATATATTTGTGACAAATTTAATTTTTTTAAATATCGAACTTAAAATAACAATTTTTAAAAAAGTAATTACAAATATAAAATGCACTGAATATAAAATTAGTAAAATTTGAATATTATTAAATTTAAAATAATGCAATTGAATTTTTATTATATGTGTTTTTTGCAAACTTTAAATTTAAATTAAGAATAATATAATTTAATATTAATATTATTCTACATATTTTTCTCCAGCTGTAAATTAAAAGGTTTTTCATACATATTTTTCTTCTTCTTGCTTTTTTTTTTTAATCCTGGGAGCTGAGAACCTAAGAGACCATGAAAAGATAAATCATTAATCCTTATGCACGTGTCTAAGTCTAGTTTGTGCAAGCACCATATGGAGGAGAAAAAAAAGGTCACAAAAAAGTAATTGTTATTTAAATAATCAATACCCCCACCAATTGCAAATACCCAACACTAGAAACCAGAAAAAATATCTTCACAGCTAACGTCACATTTAATCCATAAGTCCATTAAAAAAAATTTCTATCTAGATATAATTTTTTCTCTTCTAAAAACTTTTAATATCCTAACTGAGGTTTGGTTAGCCCAAACCCCTATTAAGATATTATTCAAACATAGCTATATAAATGATATATATCCTCTTACCACATATTCATGTCAATTTTTTAAAATTTATTACTCTTTTAATTAATATGCTTGTCAGAATATAAATACTCTATATTTTTATGCATTCAAGTTTATGTTTGTGACCTGAAAAAAATAATGGTATAAAAATATAATATTTCTTTATTTTTAAATTATAAAATATTTTTAAATAAAATTATACATATCAATAATATTTATTAAATGCATCTTATAACTTTATTTTTTTAAAATTTCCTTTCATTAAATAAAGAGAATATAATGAAAAGGACAATATTAAAAAATTATATTAATAAAATCTAATTTTTGTTAAAATATCTTGTATTTTTGGAATGGCAAAATGTATCTCGAAAATATATTATCATTTGGGACAGGGAAATAAGAGATCATAGAAGTTACTATGTTATAAAGATCAGTGTAACTAGTAAAAATAACATTAAAACTAAATTTAATTTTACGCACCTTTAGAACTTTTACAAATCTTAAATTTGATACGTGCTAATTTATTGAAAGTAATTTATACAACGAAACTGTCGTGTTGCTGGGAAATCGGGAAGTACTCTTCCGGAAACTCCCAAAAGCTCTCTCTCTCTCTCTTTCGGTTAAAAAAAATATGATTATATTTTCGTGGAAGTTGGATTACCATATTAGGCAGATTGCACCCTATGAACATGTTTGTATGTCTATTTTGGTGAAATTATCCCAAATCTAACATTTGGATTTGGGAAACGAACATCAGACACGCAATATTACATAGGATCTTCACAATCTAAAAAGATAACCGCGTGGTTCTTAGTTGCAAGTGGTATCAACTTTTAGAAACACTCTTCTAATTTTATACATAAGGCAAAGAAAATATTGATTTTGATAACAGAACATTTCACTATTTTTTATTCTTATTAAAATTATTAAAAAATACTCCCTTTGATCTTATTTATAAGACACATTTTATAAGTAATTTTTTTTAAAAATACATGATACTTTGCTATAATTAAATTACTTTTTTTTAATTTTACTCATTCTTAATTAGCGTAAAGATATTTAACGTGGTTATACTATTATTTAAAGTTAAGAATAAAAATAAAAATGCATCTCACTTTTTTATGATTAAGAAAGAAAATTAATTTTTAATATGTGTGAAACGATTAAAAATGTCTTATAATAAAAATAAAAAAGAGTATATGTAAAAATTTATTAATTTTTGAAATAGAATTAATAAAGTTTAATTTTTTTATTTTGTAAAAATATATTAAAAGTAATTTATAAATAAAAATAAAAAATATTAAACTGGTATTAATGCCATTAATTAATATGGATACTGACCATAATTGATATGGATTTATGTAGATACTATTCAATGCAATTAATTAAATTTACAACAACAAAAACGATCCTTCTTACAATCATAGGGCTGGACGAGCACGGTAAGGGGATTGCGGTCAAAAAAGGTACGGAGGTTGTGGTCTCTGACGGAAATAATACTAACATTTATTTGAAACCGAACAAGCAAAACACAGAATCAAAGGAAAGCGGGGGAGTTCGGGTCTAGGGTTTTCCTTCCTCCCTCTCAAGCCCGAAAATCTCCTCTTCTTCGAATCTTTGAGGTCTCTCTCATGAGTCACCATCTCTCCCTTAATTAAAACCTCTACTTCCCTTCATTCCTCTATCTTATTTAAGGTATCATCGCTTTTCCTTTCGTTTTCTCCCCCTATTTTCATATTTTGGTTTAGGATCACTTCAGTATAGTTGGCGCTGCATCAATTTCGAACGGTTTGGAACTTGGAGCTGTCTCCTTTTTTTTTTTTAAATAATTATAATTATGGAAAGCGAAGTGCTACATTTCGTGAATCAGTTTGTTTGGTAGCTCAGCAAATTAAAGGCCTTGCGCTCAATTGGCTTCGGAAAATGAATACTGGACTAAACTGAGCAGAGCCACTTAGTTGTCCTTCGATTGTTGAGTTCTCTATAATTCTGATTTCAATATAAAAAATTTCTCCGTTCCTGCAATTACACGTCGGTACTGACTTGTCTTCTTTAAAATGATGGCAGCTCTGTACAGATTGTTGTGGCAGATTGAAAGCTGGGATTCTTGGTGGAACTTTTGTGGTGCCTTATTGTTCAGGAATTAAATCGGTGGAAGGTTTCAGATGCCGGAGGAAGACATAGTGGAGCTGAAGTTCCGTCTTTACGATGGATCGGATATCGGGCCCTTCCGCTATTCGCCGGCATCTACTGTAGCCATGCTTAAGGAGAGAATTGTTTCGGAATGGCCAAAAGGTTAGGAGCTTGACATGATTTTTGTTTCGATTCTATTTCTACATTCTTTTCCCTTCGAGTGCTATTGCTTTGACTCCCGAATTTTATCTACGGTCGTCCTTAATGATAGCTTTGGCATGCTGGCTGAGGCAAAAACTTCGTTCTCTGGCTTAAATGAAGCGTGGTCCAGCTTTTTGAGGATTTAATTCTAAGGTTTTGTCGTATTTATATATCTACCCTAGTTTCTGATTGTACAACTAAGTAATCCATGTTCCATCCGTTTCTTGACATTCCCTGCGATCAATATGCACGGAATTAATTTTGAAAACCTTTTGGTGTGATGTTCTGCTAGTTGCTTGAATCCATTTTGAGGAACCTATGAATTCTTTAGTTGAACGCGGGAAATTGGTTGGACGATTTTTTTTTTGCTGCTTTCTATGTATGATCGACTAAATTAGGTCACAGCGTGTCCTCATTAGATATTCTATTTGCAAAATCTTTAATACTAATGAATGCTGAATTGTTCCAATTAAGCTATTTAGTACCCCTGTTTGGAAAGGCTCTCCCATGCAAGTTTTTCATTTTTCGATCATCCATTAACATGTGTTAATTGATTTCAAATGGCTCTATGGGTCTTCACAAACCTCAGTTTAGTGGTTTCTCATATACTTCATCAGTCACAATGGACATGTGAATTTGGATTGCGGGAATCAGATAAGCAAAATTGTCCATCGCTATTTAAGATTGTTACATAGTCGTACCTCTGAACCTGACTATTTAGTTCTAGCCAGATGCATATGAAAGGAAACCAAAGCTATATAAGACGGATGCATGATCTGGTTAGACCCTGCTCCCCCCCCGCCCAAACTATGACCAGCTTTTAGAAGCCCTAGAAGGTCTCTTCACGATAGCTTTTGTATGTCACTATCTTCTTGAGGACGCTGCCATTATGTTCCTAATTTTTATATTTGTAATTAACGGTCTCATAATATGTCTTAATTTTATGTCAAATGCAACATCTCGTTCTGTACAGAAAAGATATAATGCTGATAGGCTCTTGATGGCCCAACCTATATCTTTAATTATGTTTCATGGGTAAGTTCAAGCAGTTGCCCGCTGCCTAGGCAATTCCAAAATAGGGAAGTAGGTGAATTTACCATGTTAAACTTTCTCCATGCTAACCTCAAAATAGAAACTCCACATTTAAAATGCAGACTTTTTGGAGTGGCAGAAGATTCTAATGCACTGCTCAAATAAATTTCTAATTTGAAAATACTGTTCTTCTGGTTTCCATTCATTCATATTTAATCCAAGAGACCAAATGCTTAAAAAACGTACAATATTAGCTCACGTATGTGGGTGCATTTGTATTCACATGGACGCTTGTGATATGTGAATTCATTCATGTTCATCTTTTTTTTCCCCTTGAATAAGTGCGAAAAGCTTCATTCAAAAGAATGTAACCAAGATACAAACAAGCCCTGAAAAATGAGGAAGAAAAAACACAAAACCAACCTACGAACCACCCAAGAGGAACTACCTATTTGGCGGCAAATCAAAAAAGTTTAACTCATTTGGCATAGAATGACACAACTTCGCAAGGTATTTGGCTTCACGTTCATCTTTTGATAGTAAGAAAAGGCAGAGTATTTACCTGGAGAGTTGAGTTAGCATCTTAACATCTATAATTCAGTTCAAACGCCTTAACTATAATGATTGAGACTGTTAATATTTTATCAAGCAGAGAAATAGAGAGAGGGGGGGGGGACGGATAAACAAGATACATTTTCTTTTTCAGCTTGGTTAATTTAATCCCAGAAGTTACAGAGAACTGGACACTTTATCTTCCCGGCCCCCTCAGTTGTCCACTTCCTCATAAAGCACACTAGGAATTGGCAAGACAAAAACAAGGAGAAATTTTGAGTTCACTGGAATCAACACGTGGGGTTCTGCCATGGGGTGAGGTCTTGTGCATGCTCCTCATGTTTATGAACGGATTGCTGGATGGAAAGGGCCAGTGCTTTGGGTGAACTGATGTTCTGTAAATTGGTCATGACAGCAGTCACATCTCACATGGATGTGCTATTTTAATGCCATTACTTTGGTTTTTCATTATAGAGAAGGCAATAGCCGATTATGAATTTGCTCCTTATTGACAGAAAATAGTCTTTATATTGTCACCTATGCTAACTTTCTGGTTATGTTGGTGTATGAGACGAGTATAATTCTAGCAAGATATGTATCTGGAATCAGATGGGTAATGTTAGATTTCTGATATATAATTGTTTCCTTTGTCTGATGAAATTGGTTAATAAATGATAGAGTACAATGACATCATATAATCTATGTAGCCGACCCCATCTAATGGGATAAGGTTTGTTGTTGTTGTTATTGTTGTCTGATGAAATTGGTTGATGGTTTTGTCCCATCTGAAGTTTTGAATTTTTTTTGGTATAATTACATTCCCTGTAATTTCAAATTCTGGACCCGTTATATTTTGCAATCACAATATTATGATGCTGGAAATAACCTTGAACTGGGGAAATATTTTACTTATCTGCGCGTGCAGTGTGTACATGCACGCACATGCACATACATGTGTGTGCGACGTAGGCAAGCACATGTATCTGGGATTCATTTTTTAGAATCATAAGTCAATGATTGTCCTCTTTACAGCATGACGAGGAAAATCCTGTTTAAATTTTGAAAGTTCCTTAAAACACAACGCCCCTTTTTAGTGTTGTTTTGCCGACAAGGAAAATTCAAGTTTTATTAATCCAGCATCAGTATCCAGTTAATAGATGTAGATGTTCTACACTGTATAATGATTGCTTAGCTGGATTATCACTCTTGCATTGATGGGTGATTTGATTTGATATGGTATTTGTATCGTTCTTTATCTGATACAGTTTCCATCTAGAGATTTTGCTTTTGGCGATTATGCTTGTAAATTCCCTTTTTGTTTTCTAGCTATGAAATTGTTCCTGCCATTCTGTCGACAGATAAGAAATTTGCACCAAAGGCAGCAAATGACATCAAATTAATAAATGCTGGGAAAATTTTGGAAAACAACAAGACAGTTGGCCAATGTAAAGTTCCTTTTGGTGATCTACCAAGAGGAGTTATCACCATGCATGTCGTGATCCAGCCATCTTATGCAAAAGCAAAAACAGGTAAATTTCAGTAATTCGTGCAAATACGTTCTATTGATGATTGACAAGTTTATTCCAGAAGCCAATGCGTATACGCTTGCTTTATATCTTTGTTGTTGATGCAACCTATGCCAAGGAGTGCAGATACCTACATATGCTAATGAGTAAATGACCGCCTTTTAAATGATAATTTTGATGCTTTTTGTTAAAGTGCAGGGAATTAAATCTCCAAAAATGGAGAGAAGTTAGATTGTATGATGATAGAAATGTAAATTACAGGATGTCTTTTGTTTAGACAATGATCAAATGTGAACTAAAAAGATACTGTGATTTCTGATGGCATGCCAAAATTTTCTTTTGTTGATTTGGACAGAGAAAAAGGTTGATGAGCCTCCTAAAAAACACATATGTTCATGTTCGATAATGTGATTACTGATTAGTGAGAATACATGGTCGTCCAGAGTTAATCTGCTGAGATTGCCTTAAAGTTGTGATTGCTGGGATCTCTCAGGCAAGTTCATGGAAATGCGTGGCTGGAAAGACAATAATATGTAGTATAGTCCCAACCCTCATTCTTAGATGTACGTTGGAGGGCATTCCTGTATAACAATGCTTGTTTGTCTTGATTTTCCTTCTGTTTTATAAAATTCGTGTTTGATGCATCTTTGAAGAGGCAATCTTAATTTTAGTTTACATAAAATATGGGAGATGCTCTTCCCCCCTCCTTTTCCTCTCCTCTCTTGACCAGCTGCCATAAATGTGGAGAATATCCATAGTTTTAGCGTACCTTGATCTCCTGACATTATTACTATTATTGTTTTTATTTTTACCAATGATAATAGACTGTATCATCCGTCTTCCTCGACGAACGAGGTTAATAATTCTTGACCCAGAGCCAGACAAGAGATGGGCAACTATTTGCCATCTTTTTGGTTAAGGTAATCCTTGACACCATTAAAAAAAAAAAGAAGGAAAAGAAAAAGAAGAAGAGAGTGATAATTTGCCATTTAAAGTCTTCACCTTTTGTCCTGGGCCTGAGAGTGAGCCGAGCTTTTTTTTTTTTTCAATTACCAACGTGAATGAACCAAGCTGGTGGAACATGGTATTAGTTCTCCTCAATTGAAAATGTGTTTTAATTTGGTTCATTTCCTTGGTTAAATTAAGAGGTTTGGATGTGATTGTACTCGCTTAAGGAATGAAGCGGAGGAGATTATAAGGTAAGTTTTAATGTATTTGATTTTAAAAGATAAGTAAGGTTATTAAATTTCATAAAAAAAGATGTAAAAGAAAATAAAAATAAAAATTAACCAAAAAAAAGTTTTAGCTTCATTTCCTTCAAACCAAACAAAAAATTAGAAGGCTTGGTAAGTCAAGCTTGAAACTTCGTAGATTGAATTAAAACTGAATCTGTCTGGCCCCCCTCCTATACAATTTAGACATTTAGTATTTACATTTAGTAATTTTTTTGTTTTAAAAAACTTGAGTTCATACAAAGTTCACTATCTAATTAAATCTATTTTTATCCTGTCACTTAATCTATAGAATAACGTATAATAAATATTTTAAATTTTAAATATAATAATTTGTTAATCATCTGATTTTATTTTTAATGATTTTCTGTAATTTTAAAAAAAATAATTTGAAAGATCATCACACATCAGTTAGGATTCATTTAGTACACAGAATAAAATGAAGGAAAAAAAATAAACTTCTTGTTGTAGACGAACAAGATTATTTCATGTTAGAACGTAGGGAAAATTATGTTGGTGGAGTTATTTTTAATTAGGTTTGATCATGCACCAACATTGTGCACTAGAATTAGATCTGATAAGTGTATTAAAAAATAATTTACAAAGTTAAAAAAATATCAGAGAAATAGTTTAAAAAGAAAACATAATAGAAGTTTGTCCCCACAAAAAAAAAAAAAAGAAAGAGAGACTTTTTTTTTTTTGATGAAAAGACAAAACCTAGGCTTGCTATCCTATACAATCAGACAAGTAGAGTAAATCCTTCGCCAGCTCATCATGCAGAGACTCCGGGATGCCAGTGAAAATACTGAGTCCAAGCATAATATTCGGTCCAAGTTTAGCGAGACCGTCGGCAGCGTTGTTCTTGTCAATCTTCTTTACATGAACTTCCCAATCTCTCTAGATTAACACCTTCACTTCCATGATCACTCCATAATCCTCATGTTCAACACCTCCCTCTGAACTGATCAATTCTAGAACTTCAGGCGAGCCCATTTCAAGTTCTACCATCCAAAATCCTGCATCCCATGCAATCTTTAACCTATGAGTGCAAGTCCAAATCTCAACAAATAGACTATCACCTTCCATCATTCTACAAGTAAATCCAATCATGAATTGTCCTTGCGAATTCCTAATGAGTCCACCACAGGCACTTCTTGAGTTGAAGTGAGAGAATGCTCCATCTAAATTACATTTAACCCAACCCGAGTCCGGTGGCTTCTATCCCTGTTTCCTGATGACCTTATCATAAACTTTCTGACACTTACCAAGACGCATTTGAGCCAACTTCATGCCTTGAATCATCGCCCGTGTACTAGCAACAACAGTTTCATTGCTTACCCAGCTCTTCTCAAAAGTATGCAGATTGCGTCTTTCCATGCCCACTAACAAATTACAGCAAACATTTCACTCCAGTCCTCTACCTCAATGTTCGCATGTGTAGAAGTGTTCCACCAAATCCAGTCTCTAAGATTAACATTAAAAAGATTTTGCCATTTACTTCCAGGGACCAACAACTGCCACAACTGTCTTGTTATAGGACAATCCCAAACCACATGAAGGATATCTTTAGTCATAATTTGGCAATATGGACATGTATCTGTCTCACTTATACCTCGTTTATGACGAGCAGCATTTGTTAATATGCTCCCACGCAAAGCCAGCCAGAGAAACGTCTTGCACCTTTAAGGAATTTTCAGCTTCCATATTCTATTCGAAACGGGATCCTGCTGGTTAACATCCGATTGACAATGTGCATAGGCAAATTTAGTTGAGAACAGACCATTCTTATTCCACTTCCACCATACATCATCGTGCCCATTCATCACCTCCGTAGGTTCGATCCAGGCTTCTTCATATCAATTCGTGGAATTAAATCATTACCACAATTATACTTATTTTGGACCTCTTTCACCTAAAAGTCATCACGATGCTTCATCAAGTTCCATCCTAACTTCATAACAAGAGACTTGTTCTGTAATTGGGCTTGCCTAATGCCTAATCCACCTTTGCTTTTAGGGCTACAAATAGCCTCCCAAGCCACAAGATGAATTCTACAGTGATCTTGATTGCTACCCCAAATAAAACTCCTGTTACATTTATCTAGCTCTTCACAAGTACTCACAGGTCATATATAGAAGTTCGCATAACATAACTAGGGATTGCATTAGTGACCGAAGAAACAAGTGTACTGTGACCAACTAGAGATATAGAATTAGTCTTCCAATTGTCCAACCTTTTCTTCACCTTATCCACAACTTCTTAAAAAGTTTTTTTTTTGACCCTCTGATGCTGGAGAGGAACCCCAAGATATTTTCTCAAGTCACAGGTTTGAGTAAATCCCAAGAGCTTAGTTTAGAACATCTAGTGTGATTAACATTCTTGGAGAAAAAGACTCTGGTTTTAGAAGCATTTACCTTCAGACCTGAGCTTAGGAAAAAATCATTAAGACATCTGTTGATAATTTCTACATGTTGAATGTTAGCCTCCGTAAAGAGAATAATATCATCTGCAAAGAAAAGATGAGAAATAGGCAGACCAGTCTTCATAAGTCGGATTGGTCTCTATTGCTCCTTATCAATCTGCAACTGAATTAAATGAGCCAATTTTTCCATACAGATAACAAACAAATAAGGAGATATTGGATCTCTTTGGCGGACATCTCTTGAAGAATAAAATTTATTAGCTTTTTTCCCATTCCATAATAGTTGCACACTCGATGTAGAAACACATCTAGAGATTAAGTCAATAAGTTGGGATGGGAGATTTAGCTCCTTTAAGCATCTAGTAAGAAATCCCCAGTTAACTCTATCATACGCCTTCTCTAGATCAATTTTTTTAGCCAAAAATCCTTCTTTATAGTCATATTCCTCATGAAATGAATAACCTCTTATGCCACAATGATATTATCAGTATTATGCCTTCCAGGGACAAAACTACATTAATTTGGAGAGATCATAAAGGGTAGAATCAACTTCAACCTATTTGCAATAACTTTTGTCATAATCTTATAGACAACATTATAAAGGCTAATCGATCAAAGATCTTTGTAAGATTTTGGTAACTCCTTCTTCAAAATAAGAACAATCAGCATACTATTAAGCTCATGCACTTTTGTGGATTAGTAAACACTTCCTTTACAAGCCTTACAACTAACTGTTTAACTGTTTTCCATTGATTCTGATGGAATAAGGCATTGAACCTATCTGGACCAGGTGATTTCAAAGGTCCTATTTGAAACAGAACTTCTTTAATCTCTTCTTCAGTGACCATCCTTCCACAACTATGGAGAAGGGTTTCATCCACCAAAGGAAACGTAACATTACAATTAAGCCAATCTCGCTACTAAACATCCTTCTTAAATAAAGTATCAAAATAAGTAGTAGTAGACTTCATTATCTCCTTGGGGTTAAAACATCCATGTGCCATTTGCATCACAAATAGCATCAATTCTATTTGCCTTTCTTCTCTTATTCGTACTGCATGAAAAAGCTTCGTATTTCAATTGCCATTCACATTCCACTCCACCCTTGCTTTTTGTGCCCGCAGTAAAGAATCTTGCAGAAGTACCTCTTTGAGTTCTTTCCATAAGGATAGCTGTAGTTGTTCAAAGTAAGAGGCATCTTCTCCCTTCTCCATAGCTCTATCAATCCCTTTTAATCTCCTTATAATCTTCTTTTTTCTAATTCTAGTATTTCCAAAAGTTGTTTGGTTCCATTTAGAGTAGGTAGTGGCAAACTTAGCAATATTCAAGTTCTAATCACTAGAATCATTCTACTCTTTACTTATAAAGTCATTAAAGTCATCATGCAACACCCACAATGTAATAAAGCAAAATGGCCGATTATGTCTAGAAGCAAAATTGGTATACCCCAACTTTAACAAAATAAGACAATGATTTGATTTATAGCATGTAGCACACTAGCATTTAGAAAGGTTTGAGTCCACTGATAATTACATAAATATTGATCTAATCTAGCCTCAAATCTTCCATGTTTCCAGGTATAAGGTGGACCACTAAATTGCATATCATGTAAATTAGAAGAGTCAACCCAAGAGATAAAATCTTTGTCTTGTGTGGTTCTACAACAAGTGTTTGACTTCCTTTCAATGCTAAACAAAGTAGCATTAAAATCTCCACTAAGAACCCATGGCCTTTGAATGCCATCCTTGATACGACATAACTCCACCCATAGATTACGTCTTAAAGATGGATTTGGACTTGCATACACATCTATAAAATACCAAGTCCCTTTTATTTGATCTTCTATTAGTAAATGAATAAATTGAGTATTCTTTCAAGAAAAGTAATCTTCTTACTTCCTACATTCTACATGTACCAAATTCCCCTATCATAACCCTCAACATCAACTAAAACTTTATACTAGAACTAAAAGAGTCCACCCTTTTCTTTGCATTTTCTTTGTCACACTGAGTCTCAAGAATGGCAAGAAAATCTAGACAATAATGCTATTTCATTTCATAGATCAGGGATGAAAATCTAGTACTCCCTGTTCCTCTAAAATTTTAGATTTGTATTATCATAGAGACATATGATTCATGTTGTGGGTCTCATCCCTCCTTACCAGAATCCTTGAGACGATCATACTTGTATTTGTGATTTGTGCATCTACATGTTGCTTCACAATGGTAATGTTGTTGTTAGACTTCGCGTACATGTCTTCATTTGAATTTAGTCTATGTAGCTCAGCCTTTTCCACTTGTTTTTCTTTCGCCTTGTCCAACTCCATAGCATTAAATCCTATGTCCAGTCCATTATCTCCAAAACTATCTATGAAGGTAAAAGTAGATGGCCTATCTTGTAAGATCATGGACCTATTATTTGTGGTGGGCTTTGGACATAAGCCCAAGTTCATGGACTTTTGGCTTCTTTCTCCAGTTGGCATTTTATTTTCCTTCCCATGTAAACAATTTTTAGATGGCAGTTTCCTTTTAGCTCTAATTAGGACCCACTTTAATTTTTCATTCCCCGTATCCTTCCTAAAATGTCTCATACTTCCGTCATTTATCCTAGATTTATTCGCTTTTTTAGCCTTATTATTATCCATTACACATGTCCCTTTATTTCTATCTTCTCCATTCATTCTGCCTCATTGACTTTAAGGATGACTCCCGTTGAAATTATTTTGCAGATTTTTTTCCGACCCCTATCCCCCAATCCATTTCGATCTATATCATGATTTTAGTTTTGAAAATCACGACGCACAATCATCCCTGGTCCTCTCTCACTTCCTCCATCTTGTCTTCTACTACTAACTACCATCCTCGACTTTGTCAAAGTATTCTTTACCACCATCTTTCCCTTATTTGTGTTTACGATCTCTTCATCCATACCATCTTCCTCATTACCACTCAAAGCTATCGTAAAAGACCTTAGTGGACAATTCTCACAGGCATGTCTATACATGCCACATGAGAAACATATCATATGAAGACCTTCATAGGCAATCAGTCGGTCTTCACTAAAAGCATCAAAAAATGGCAGTAACGGCTTCTATCAACCTTGACGTAAATCCTAACGAACCCTCCTTTATCACATGTGGATGTAGACCAATCTACCTTTATCATTTTTCCAATCATATTACCTATCCTTTGTAGAGATTCCACATTATAAAATTTCAAAGGCAAATCAACCAACCATACCCATGCTGTAATTTTCTTTTGAGTATCTGCTTTTCATGGATTGAAATTTGGTCACCAACGTTACACTAATAAGTAATGATCATCTATCATCTATGCACCTTCTTGATATGCATAATCTTAGTCGTCGTTATTTGTGAATGAAATTGTAAAATATCTATCACTCAATAGAATTACCTTAATCTCCCCTTGAATGCGATTCATGAATAATATGTTTTGGAGCATTTTCCCCTAACAGTTTCACGATCAATGAATTCATCCATGGTTTACACCAAGAGGTATATTCATCCTCAATAAAAGATAGGCTAGGCCACTTCTTACTTTCAATCTTTCATCGCTCCCTTCATCATCTGTCTCCTTAGTCACTATTTTTGTTCATCTTGGGGAAATATTTTTTCCATCCCTGTACCATGTCTTCATCCTCATCAAGCTTAACCAAGAATCTTGCTCCTCTTACAGCAAGTAACTTGTTTTTATACGACAGTAGGATAGCTTTTTTCTTGACAATAATCTCGTTTTAAGTCTCCACATCCTTCTTTTGAGTCTCCGATCGACTGAAAAATAAATGACGCTGGTTGTGGTAATGCTCTTTATCCCTCTCATGACTACCCCATCGATCCCCATCTATCTCTCCGCATCCACCATCACAAAACCCCTCTCACTTACTCTCCTCTTCCAAATTGCTCTCTAAAATGCTTTTCTTTCAAAATCTTCTCTCTTTCTATTGATAAACAAAATATGTCTACGCTAATTTTTCTTTGTCCAATGATTATATTAATAAAATCAAAGAAAGTAGTGAATTTATCTTTATATAAAAAGAAAAAATAAACTTGAATGTTGCATGTTAGGAAAGATTTTCTCCAATACACAATAGCAAACAACCCTCAATTCTAGCTACCATACTAGTCGAGGAGTTGGTATACCTTCCAGGACTTAGCCCAAACTAACCTTCAAGGATCATTTTAAGGATAATGATAGCAAGGTCTCATAGTAGAAAATTAATGACAGCTAATATTTTGGAAAAATGATAGAAAAATTTATTTAAATTATGTAAATGACATATTAGTCCTAAGAAATGGTATAATTTTCTTGAAGTCTCATGAGATTTTTCTATTATTAGGAAATTAAAGGAAATGATCAAATTGCCCTTAAATAAAACAAAAATCTCAAGCCTCAATGCAGAGTCATTCCTGTGCGTTCTTGCCTCTACTTTGTCTTCTTGTTCTCCTTTTCTCTCTTCTTTGTGATCTTCTTTTGGTCCATCTCCTTCTCCTTCTCTTTCTCCTTCTCCTTCTTGTCCGTCTTATTTCTTTTTGAGTTTCTGTACATGGGTGATTTGTTTTATTAAGCCGTTGTCTATGGGTATATGTAAACAATCATTCTTCCTCTATTAGATGTGCTGTATGTGGGTAAATTTCCTCTCCTCCTTAAAATTTTTCCTCTCATATGTGATAGTTGAAGTTGATATGGGTTAATGTGCGTAAATGATTGAGATCTTCATTTTCTCTACTATATATGGATATGGATGCTTACTCAATGATAAACAATAAATGATATATCATTTTCAATTGTGTTGTAAATGCATAAACTAAAGTTACAAATGACCAATATAAAGTTGTGAATATAAGAAGAATAGTTGTTGTTGGATAAAACATAACATATATGTGATTATAATATTTGAAAAATAGATATATTGATGAATGACTATTTCATTGTTTCATGTTGGCATGAGAAATGACTTCTTTTGCTTTAGTTTTGGAAAGAAACTATTTCGTTATTTCCACATAGGGGGACATTTTGTAAAAAATGTTGAAGATAAAATATAATATGATGGGGGAGTATGAGGATAAAATGATAAGGGAAGGGATAACACTAGAAAATTCAACCCTTCATATATTTTTGTCAAAAGGGTTATATGGTATTTTGATATAAGTTGTAGATCATATAACTGATAATAAAAGCCTTAGATAGTTACCACTTTTTAAGATTTTATTGTCATTTAAATTAATGAAAGTTGTTATTTCTTGAATTAGAGT
This sequence comes from Prosopis cineraria, assembly GCF_029017545.1. Classification (NCBI taxonomy): domain Eukaryota; kingdom Viridiplantae; phylum Streptophyta; class Magnoliopsida; order Fabales; family Fabaceae; genus Prosopis; species Prosopis cineraria. The sequence continues at coordinate 35,549,997 of NW_026555334.1, read as the reverse complement.
GGCACTTCATTTTTATTGATTTAGTCAATTTATAGAGGATACTGATAAATTATAATTCCTTGTTGCATTGTGTGTTATTGCGAGTCTAGGAACAAAAGTTATTAATATAGGAACACAAAATTGTGAATGAAAAGTTGTGAATTTTCAACATTTATTGTATATCAGGACTTGCATATGTAGAGTTACTATTGACTATTGAATCGTTGTAAATTTAGAAACAAAAGCTATTAATATAGGAACAAAAATTATGAATGAAAAGTTGTGAATTTTTAATACCTGATGTATATTAAGACCTGGATGTGCGGAGTGTGAATGATTATTGAATTGTTACGAATTTACAAACAAAAGTTATTAATATAGGAACAAAAAGTATAAATGAAAAGTTATGAATTTTCAACACCTAATGTATATTAGGACCTGCAAATGCTGAGTTACAAATGACTGTTGAATAATTATAAACTTATAAATAAAAGTTGTTAATACAGGAACAAAAGTTGTAAATAAAAAGTTATAAATTTTCAACACCTAATGTATATCAGGACCTGCAGAACAGAACTTACGAATAGCGAATAAATTGTTACGAATTTAGAAACAAAGTTATTAATATATGAATAAAAGTTATAAATGAAAAGTTGTGAATTTTTTTTAATTTGAATAAAGGGCAAAAGTGTCATTTCTTATCATTTCCTAATGACAAAAATATCCCACAAGACTCTAGAGAAGTTATATATATTTCATAGGACTAATATATCATTTATATAATTTAAATAAATTTTACTGTCATTTTTCATAATATTTTCAATAAAATTTTATGAAAAATTAGTTGCCAATATTGATTTAGAGTATGATAATAAAAGGGAATAATTGCAATTGAGATTTACATTTAGAATTTAGATTTCATATTTACAAATGAAATTATTGAATTTATAATTATTTTAATCAATATTTATAATTTATTTTTTAAAAAAATTATTAGATACCTACTTGTATTTAATTCAGATCTTAACCTAAATAAAAAACTTTAAGCAGTCCAAGTTCAACACGAAGGAGTGTTTGTAAAATAGCCACGGAATGGAGAAAAATTTGGACAAGTTCTCTTCTAATATTATAAGTTAAATTAAGCAATTTAAAACTTGCTCCATGAGTATTTTTATACAAATTATTCAAAGAACATATTAGAAATAACTCAATTTAGAAATATTTATTAATAATTAAATTGACACACGAAACATGTCCAATGTCTATGCTAATTTTTTCCTAACCATGCGGACTGTGGAGAATTAGATGCATGAACATCAAGGTTTAAGTTAGTATTAATTTAATATATGCCAACAGGGTCTAGCAGAAAGGTTTAATTTTTTATAATATGCCAAATCAAAGTTTAAATTTTTATTAAGAGAGATATTTACATTTAGTACATGACTATGTCTCAAATGGAATTGCTTCCAATAGAAAGATTTTTGCAGGCAATAAAAAAAATATTGGCTTAAATATCAAACTCTAATAAATATATGAGATGCAAACAAAATATATGACATGAGGCTACCATATATTTTATTAAGTTACTGGCTGAAAAGAAGTTAATTATTAACCTGTTAGTAAAAAAAAAAAAATGAAGAGATGCTAAAAATGCACTCTTCGGTATTTTTAAAGTGTCAGCAGATCGTATGACATTTTTTTTTTTGGATTGAGCAATTTTTTTAAATGCACTAGGCACACAGCTTTTGACCCACAGTATCTGCTGGATCTACGACGCTCCTTCTGGTCTTATATATAGAGTATGCATAAGTTAATTTTAATTTTAATAATCTCACCATAATCAAGAAGATATAGTTGAATTATTAATGTTATCTGAAAAATAAAGAGATTTTTAGTTTACTCCTATTGAAGGCATGATTTGTAGTTGAATTTGGATTCGGTGACTAGATACCATTTGAACCCTTAAAATTTATGTAAACGATTCAAATAAACTTACTCATTCATTAATTTTAAATGAAGAATAATTTAGAATACTGATATGTATTTCAATAGTTTAGATGATGCAAATACTTAATGCTTGTATTAAGTACAATTATTGAATTCAAATTTGATTTATAAAAATTTATCCCTTATATGTAACAGTACTATACTCATGAGTAGAAGTGAAAAGATAAAATTAAAAAAAAAAATCAATGACCGATCTTTGTTCATAAAATAACTTATAAAAATGATGGTGGTAATTTTTTTAAGGAAGTGATTTATATATTCGATCATGATTAATAATATAAATGTTTATAATACGTCCAACTACTGCACGTAAGAATCCGTCCTAAAAAGAAATCAACATATAACAATGCTCTATTTGATGCATGGGTTGGGTGTTCGCCCTTTAGTTTTTGTTTTTAAGTATGAAAACAAAACATCAAATGGTGAGCATAGATTAATTCAGATCGCATCCTAAAAAATCCAGCTTGTAATTTTAACAAATAAACAACTTAAAGCACTCCTAGTTTGTCTCCATCTTATAACAAGGCCTCACATTAGTTAATGATGCAACACAGACACGGAAGTTGAGCTTAATCTTCACCGTTAGATCAGAGGGCCACAAAGTGACGCCAATTGCCAAATCATATGAATAATAAAGCCACATATACACCAGTACTTTTTCTGTAATTTTTAATTCTTTCAAAGTTTCTTCACATGTTTTATTAGCTTTCGCGCATAATTTACTCATTTATTCATATATCATCCAGCCTTTTCCCCATCTCAACATGGCTTAACCTTTTTTTAATAGAAAAAAATCATCACGGGAGAGGCCTTCACGACTGGATCACAATATTTTAATTCTCTCGCCACATGCGTGGGCGTCAACGGAACATCGAAAAAGTTCATCCCAAAGTATTATAAAAGCTTATCAACTTTCTTAGTCGAGTCTCATATGGAGAAGAGTCCACGATTAATTATCACGAACTATAGCAACACCATCATGAAATCGAAGCATTTGGTGTTTCTGGTTGTGATATGTGTAGCATTTGTGTCGGGTCGGGGAGACACAGACTCGGAGCCACGGGCATGGCGAGCACAAACTCAACCAGGCTTTAATTATTTCGTGTGCTGGCTTTGACCTGGCCTAGCCAATTTTTCCTCTCGAAAACTTGCAATCCCTCCTTGCCCAAGCAATATTTCACCATCCATGGACTCTGGCCTCAGTTCACTCCAAAAAAATATCCACAATACTGCACAACCACCGAGCAGCTCACGGATGATATCGTAATCATTATCTTTTTTTTTTCAAATTAATTGTATAGGTGTGCGTGCGCCTGTTCGTGTTCACTTTATTAATGATTTGCTGTTGATTTGCATGGTGTATGTAGCTTGAACAGTTGAAGAATGACTACGAACTGCTCACATACTGGCCTGATCTAAAGAATGCAGAAGACTTTGAAAAGAGAAAGAGCTTTTGGAAATACGAGTGGAAAAAGCATGGAACCTGATCTGCTAACAAGTTCACAGCCCTCCAGTACTTCCAGAGAAGCATCGATCTTGCCAAAAAGTACACAGACAAAATCTCGCAGGCTCTGGAAAAGAGAGGTATAATTCAATTCAATACAGTAATGAAAGTTGCATTTAATTGCATGCACGACAACACTAGATCTCCCTCTCTCACACACACACACACGTACACATGCATATATATTATATCCAAATCTGACCAGAAAATTGGACGATGTTAATTTATTAGGGGTGAGACCAAATGGTGATGCATATCGGAACTTGGACGTGCTTAACGCCGTACATGAAGCTACGGGCTACGTTCCAACGCTAGGCGTCACCACTAGTGCTGCTGGTACTGCTCTGGCTGAGATTCGTCTGTGCGTGAAAGACGACGCCGTTTCACTCTTCGATTGTGATACTGTCACATTTACCGCTCCTCCTGTTGCAGCTCCTTCTCCATCTCCGTCTCCATCTTCTCTATCCGCTCATTTGCTTCCTCCATATTCTCGCTCTACCAGGTGCCACCTTAATTAATTAATTATATCTCACCTAATTAATCCTTAACCACACCATTTCTTAATTATTATTAGATAACATGACCTTGTTGATTTTTGCTTCAGCTGGGCATTATCTATCTTGGAAGCCGTCTACGAAGCAGCAGCAGGGTTCCTGTAAGCATAAAGCACCGCTATAAATGATCAGTAATTAGTATCCGCTAAATTAATAAATAAAGGAAATGAAATGATAATTATGAGGGTTTGTCTGGTGTATCACACTGATCATCTACAACACCTTTGATCCGTGGATGCTCGTGGACGACAAAGAAAAATAATGTAATAGCAATAATTGATCATTTCCAATCACTCCGAGATCATGTGCGTAATTACTATTTCATATTGTTGTTCCTGCAACTTCAAAGCGGCCTCGTTATTCTTTTGGCAACTCCAGAGGACCAGAATAAAATGATTACAGCAAGACAGCGAGCTTGCAACTATAAAACCGTGAAATTGTCGGCTGCTTATAGGAAAGAGCGCGCCCCACATGATCATTATATTATCATATCATATACCGACCATGTTACACCATATTTAATCTAACGACAGTCAATAAGAATGAACCCGCAACTTATATGTAAAATGATGACCATGACGATCTTAATAATCTAATTAATTTATACATAGTAATTCGACAATCGCACGCAAATTAGACGTAACTCGCTTTGTTTAATAAAAATTGATCACGTTTAAAATGGCACCATAACACACACACACACAAAAACACACTTTGGATCAAGTGCCAATGAACTGAAATTATATAATTCAAAAGATGCCTGCAGCTTCATCAGTTTTTAATAATTGATGATATGAAGAAGCATGTACATGACCATCTGCTCACTTGCTTGGATCCCTAGGTCATGTGCTTCTTCTTGCTTTAATTTATTCTTTTGATCTCTGTTTTGATCCCCACCCCCTTTCTGTTCTCATCTCTCTCTTTGTTGTAGAGATAATCGTATTAATTAATGATGTGTTTTGTCATGCATTTGTTCATAATTAATGATGAAATACCATATCAACCACCGCTTTTGTGGATCTCTTATTTAAACCTTTTCCCCTCATGCATTAATTTTTCATTGTCTAACTCTGATCTCTTTACTCCTCTATTCTTTAACTATCTAGCCATAGAAGATGAAGATTGGAAGTTAGATTCAGTGCATATCATTGCTCATAAGTCATAACTACGTGCACATCTCTTCTGATGAATTGCATGAAACAGTTCAAATCCGATCCTCTTAAAAACGCAAAAATAAGAAAAGATATTCACCGTGAAAAATCTCTTTTAGATGGTTTAAAAAAATATTTAAAAAATGTACGAACAGCTGCCATATAGAGTAACTAAAAATATTTTTTTAAAATACATCGCATGTTTTTAAATATAAACAAAACTCCATATGTTTTCTTTCTTTCTTTTAGTAAGTAAAACAACAAATCTCAGAATGCATGTGCTAATGACATCTTTCCTTAATTGCCGTTTATTAAATGATAATATATTATTAAATTACCAAAAAGATGAATGATCAATCAAAATAATATTTGAATTTAAAATTTTTAATTTCGGATATAATTATTAGGATTGAGTAACTTTCTTACATTGTGTGATTGAGTTAAAATTTAGTATTTTTATTACCCTATCCGACCCTTCGCCACAAGAACACGTATACCCTACATACATCATCACCTTCATATCCCCACTCACAAATTTTAATTCTCCTTTTTGAGCCACAAGGGAATTGAACTCGGGACCCTTGCATCACGGGAGGGAGTCCATGTCACACTTGAACCAAAAGTTGTCAGCATTTACTTATATTTAAAAATAGGAGTTTGCATTAAAAAAAAAAAAAAAGACACAAGCTAGCAATAATAATGATGTTGGTGGCAAAATTTAAAGTAACAAAAATTGAGTGTCAAATTTTGTATATTAACCCATTTTTTTGAAGTTTGGAAAATTGGACTTTCTTTAACCGCTGATATTTATGGCCTTCAATAATCTTCAAGCTGGTGACGGTCATTATTTTTTTACCAGAGGTGACAGTCATTATGACTGCTCTAAATATTCTTTGTGGGATCTCTGTCACAAAAAATACGCAGTCATTATTTTTTTACATTTAATAACAAAAATACAGGCTCTAGAGTGGGATCTATGTCGCAAAAAATAAACGCCGTGAAACCCTATGGGTTGTTACTTGTTAGTTTCGTTGCAGTTCTGTTGCAGATAGGACTCTTCTTCTGCACATCAGTCATAACTGTATAATCATACCAACCATGCGTGCCCTCATCCATTTAATCTGTCCCTATCTCAAACCAAAGCCTTTTTCTTCACAATCACGGCTTTTTAGTATTCAAATCCAATTATTGCTAATTAAACCTGAAATTCTTGGTATGAATCTTTTCGTCTACAAAAGCTTAAAACTTTTAACCTAACTTCATTGACTTGAAAAACTTATAATAGTTTGGATCATAGCGGAAGAAAAAAAGTAAGAAAGTGCAGGTCATTTTATTTATAGCTGTCTCCTCCTACAATACTAGCTCCTAGCTGTTAAACCAATGTATAGCAGATGCACTGATGTGTAGAAGTTGGTGAGACAATTTATAGTGGGGCGTGTTCATCTTCAATAACGGTCCTGTAAAATGAACCACCCACAAAAGAACGAAACTTTCCAACATTGTCCATGTTCGATAATGCCCCCTTTTGGGCTTTTCTGGATTGACATACCTGCTATTGAGTCCCGCACTGCTTCCTTACTTTAGAGCCCGTATTTGTGTTTCTAAATGTAAAAGAATCAACTTTGTAATCCTAATAGTTTTTGGACTCACACATGCAACGCAATCAAAGTAGTATTATTGAATAGTGGTGGCCAGGCCCGGGATTAATCCCATAGTCAAAACGGTAGTCATTTGGACATTTGGTTGTGTCATTTATTGCAATTGGCTCACACAAAGTAGCTGATGGTGATGAGAAAGATGGTGACCCGACGACGCAAGTTGATAGCGTTTAGGAATATAATGTAGAGAGGCTTCAGAAGAGCCTTCTGAAGATATATCAATAATGTCATTGTTACGCCCAATACTTACGCTCAATAGTGGGATTATTGGTTCGCTTTAAGAGAGCAATCTTGGGCATTGAGGTTGAGTAAATTTGTCTATTAATGCTTCAATTCAGAGACTGTATGCAATGGCAATGGCTCTGCTCTGAGGCACATGTGAATGACATGAATGCTCTCACCAGTTTCATGCTTCTCTTCAATGCAGCGGCAGAAGCACGGATGAGAGACGAGCTCAATGAATATTGACTAGTACTAGTTACTTTGTGACTTAATGAAAGTATGTTGCGCAAATATGTAATCATTACTCTAATTAAAATCACATTCACATTTCTTGGTGTAGGCTTTATTTCGGGGTACTCCAGCTGGGATTTCTATATAATCAGCTGCCCCATATCCCTCAATCTCTCAAACGAAGCCGTTTGCCTCTCACCCACAAAGAGTATATCTACTTATTCTATCTATTCTCTTCTCTTCTCTCTCCTACTCAATAGCTCCATGTCTTGCCAAATAACATTCACATGTCTTTGTTTTTGGTGAAAAAAGATCCACTATTTCCAACTTTTTGCTAGAGGTTGCTTCTCCACTAAAAATTTCCCCTCATCATCCACACACCAAACTAATCTCTTACTGCGCTAATGCTCTGAAACCTACGCTAGCTTTCGCAGCCACTCATAAATAGTTCGTTCGGAAGCTTGCCTCTTATTTCCAAGCCTCAGCCGTCATGAATCCTGTAATTCTCTTTCTTCTTTTATCTTTGTTTACACAGTTTTCAGAAATTGAGCCAGCAAGACCAAAACCCAAATTGCCAGGGAAGCTGGTGCATCCCAACCCCGAAATCACTGTCATGGGCTTTGTTTATTGTGATACGTGCTCCAACAACAGCTTCTCCAGACACAGCTACTTCTTGCCTGGTAATATAATCTCTAGGTTTAGATTTGAGCTTTGTAAGTTGCTGAAAGACAAATAGATGGATGTTATGAACTCATTTTTCGTTCTTTATCTGCAGGTGCCGAAGTCAGAATAGATTGCGTTTTTAAGGCACTATCAGCGAAAACTGAAGAACAGATATCAGTTTCAGTGAACAGAACAACAAATAAGTATGGGATGTACAAGCTGGAAATACCATCAGTGGATGGAGTGAGATGCGCTGAAGATTCTGAACTAGTGTCTTCCTGCAAGGCAAGTTTAATAGGCAGCTCATCCTCTGCATGCAATGTTCCTGGATACAGAACCACTTCTGATGAGATAGCAATCAAAGCAAGAAGAGCCAATCTCTGCATATACAGTCTAAATGCTTTGAATTTCAGACCAACTAGAAGGGACATCACCTTGTGCGGTAATTGAAACTACGGAAGAGCTTGCACAAGTAGCCAGAGTACTAGCATACTAGGTGACTTGTGTACCCTTTCCAAGAAACCTAAAACCCATATATATGCTGGTCTCTCTTTTAATTAGCCCATCATAAGGGCATATACTTCTCTTTTCTTCTCTTCTGTTTTCTTACTTACTTGCTTGGCTCTGGAGTTTGTGTGCAAATCAAAGAAGAAAAGTTGGTTTAGGTCCTTGTTTAAATGCATCAGATGTATATAGAATCTCTCTGTCTGTCTGTGTGTCTGTCTGTCTGTCTCATGAAACTGTAAAGAACAAGCAACTTGTTCGACAAAGTGCTTATGTTTTTCGAGGGGGTTGCAGTTACAGAAAAGAGAAAGAAATTGTTCTATTGTTGTCTTTCCTCGTGATTCTATCAGACACCAATAAGCTGTATTTTTTGTTACAACCAATTACATTGCTATCCAACTGCAAGTTGACAGTTGACGGGGACCAAATATTTTATGACACACTATTGAAGGAGACCACATAATATTTGAAACGCCCATAACTTTAATTGTAATATGAGTAAGATAAATTACACTATGGTTTTGTAACATTTCACCCCCCAACATTCAAGTTTGTTCTTTGCCCATCCCCAATTCAGATTGATAGGACTTGCCATTACTGAACTAGTTTTACAGAGCAACTCAGAAGGCAGTGTGAGGAAAGTTGCTGGTTTAGATCACTTATTGTCTCTGGGCATCCTTTTATCAGATCCACGGAGAAGGCTGCCATTAAATTTTTCCGGCAGTGGATCCACAGGTGACTAGATTAACATCAGCTAGACAACCCTTGGCTCATTAGAATCATAAGTGGTGGCAATCCGTAATTTGAATGAATAACAATTTCCTGCTAAATAATTGTCATGCAATCGACAGCAACTTTTTCTCATGCTTTTGACTAGAGTATTTCTGGCAACTTGTTTATGGCTCAATTAATATCTCATGTAATATTCTTGAAGCATTAGTCTATTGTTGAAACTTTAAACGTTAGAACGTAATGTTTATACGCACGAATGTGTGCGCGTTTGTTTGCAAAAGTTCATCTCAAAATTTGTGAGCAGTTTTTGTGGATCATTCTGATCTTAACAGTCTAAAATACCAGAGGAGATAACACCATTTTCTATTGTCGCTAGCGTAACGAATTTTCTATTGCATGTTGCACGAATAGAGAGAAAATGGCTTGTGTAAACATACACTTTAAACTGAATTACACTCAAAACAGGCACTAATTCTGTAAATCAGCAACTTCATCTTCGAAGTCCAGCATAGTTCAGTTCAAGTCAAGATGCTGGGGGATATTTTTATTATGATATTGTATATTTATTATTTCCACCTAGAAAAATAGATCGATGTGGAGTATTGCTTTCAAACTGGACATTCCTTTGTTTTGGTAATAGATTTTTTAACTCAAAGTCTATCACTTGTCTTGCCCTGTACAAAGAACTGACGAGTGTCTACAGTGGAGCCCATGCGCATTCTAAAGACAGACATTTGCATGAAATTCTCGAGTTTTGGAAGTCCAAATGAAATACAACCCAGGTATAACCAAAAGACTCGTCTGAAGTACGTGTTTCACACCAGTAATGTTATAAGCAAGCTAGGTTGCCAAAGATCTGCCAAAGATCTTTATAATCTCACTGATCTCTTCCATTGAACAGTGTACAATCCACCATGAGTTTACCCTCTGAACTGACGTTGAGCCTCCCTGCAAGAGGGTGATACTGCACAAGAACCTTTGCCAGTGCATCTTTCAAAACTTCCCCTGCCTCCTTTCTCTGCCATTTTGAAGAAATAAACAAGTCGCACAATCACTGCAATGTTCTTCTGGTTGGAATCAGTTCCCATTACACTTCTCCACGTTACCTGCGTGAAGAGAAACTGATTAGATCATAAGAAAGACTTAGTTTATATCTAGAGCCATGTCAACAAGAAAGCAGAGGGAAGAGGAAAAGAAGCAAGTTTCAATATGATCAGATTCTCGGACACAACACAAGGATCTGAGGTATTGATTAAATGGTAAAAAATATAGAAATGTGAATATGAAGGTGAAAAGTAACTTGTTTATGAGAAACGTAGTAAGAATGAGCAAGTTAACTCTAAGGGTTCTGCAAGTTGAGACTTGCATGCTTGCTGTTTAGTTCAATATGCTCTAATTCATGAGTGACAACCGCAGAATATAAATTTCTACATCATCTTGGCCGTGAAAATTGGCATAGAGGAATCAACTAATCAGGATTAGAAGAGCAAGTAATACTAAACTTCTAAATCTGACACTTTTCTTTTCATAGACACTCTGTAACATTCAAAAACTTTAAATATGGAATAAATTGTTAATTAAAAAATAAATTAGTTAAAAAAGATTGAATAATTAATTTAATTATATTTTTGGATTGCTAATTAGCTTCTTTGGTCATATTGGCTCTAAATTCAATTAAGATGAAAGATCAAATCGGGTTGCATTGGGAGGAGACTTTTGCTCATTGCATTGTGAGCTATAGCTTGTGACACATGATATAGCACAAGCATAAAACACAAATTTTCAGAAAAAGTTAGTTTTTGTAGGGGAAAGTATAAAATTCGATGGAGGAAGATTTGAGCATTGCTAGGGCTTTAATTCGGGAGGATTTTGAAACTAAATTGGGCCTTCAAACTCTTAAATAAGTTTACCACCTTTCTCATCTACCTTTACATCCCATTTTCGTTGGAATTGTGGAGTGAGTAAATTTGCTTTGAATGAACTAAGTTATGAGTCTATGTTTTAAAGACTTCAAGTGATTCTAAATGTTTGATTTAAGTTTCTTAACATTGGATAAGTAGTAATATGAAGTTTAGTTGTTGTTTGGTGTAAATTGAATCAAGCCCTAGCTTGAGTATGGATTTTTGAGATATGATAAGTTGAGATACTAAGTGTTATATTGTGATAGAGATAAAGGGAGGCTTGAGGGGATTGTGTGAACAAATTATAATCTTGACAAATCTCTTTGTTAAGAATATGAGTGAGAAGTTCGAGAATTGGAATGATATTGGTAGCTACTAATGCTTGTATTAATTAAAAATTAATATATAGAACTCATTGTAGATTATGGTGTGAGAACTTGCTTTGACACAAGAGAAGATTTAATATCATGGGTAACCTTTTCAGTAACAAAAAGGTTAAGATAACTAAATAATTTACATTATTTATTACTTTATATAAGTTATTTTCAAGTTGTTCTTCTATAATTTGTTATGTATATATATATATATATTATGAAAGTTAACTATTTTAGAAAATGAGTATAGTATTGATTTGTAAAATTTCATATTTTTGAAGTAAATGGTAAGATTTGTCATATTTACTTAGAAAGTGGTTTATGTATGGTCAAGTAGAGATATGTAATAAAATATAGCATGTTAGAGGGTGGGAGGTTACCTTAGTGGAGTTAGTGGAGATTAAGTTTATATGACACTGCTGGCACCTCAAGACGGCAGGTGTAACTTATATTTCTTCTTAGTGCCTAAAAAAAAGATGCGGTATTGGAGACTTACTCTCCTTAATATCCAGAAGGGTGCGAAGTTGGAGACTATGCTTCTTAATATTATAGGATGTGGTGTTAGAGTAACGACATCTCTATTATTTGTAACAGGGAAAACTTGTAGTCTAAAATGGTTTAAGGCACCTTGGCATGGATGGTGAGCTTAGAGACCGTACATGTGATTTAGTTTTGTGAAATAGCCTATTGGTTCGATCGAAAATATTGGAAGACTGGATGATTAGCGATCATGCATTTTATTGTGATGAATCATATATAATGTGATTGTTATGTATATCTTAAAGCTTGTTTATAATTTGACATGTTAATCGATAATGTAGATTATCTTATTATTGAGATTTTTATCTCACCTCATGGTTATTGTTTTACAAGTCCTACTATTGAGTTTGAGAAAGGGAAGGAATCGGGCAAATATTAGCTCCACTTGTACTTGTAATACTTGATTTTATATTGAGTTGTATTTGTAAATTTAAATGGATGATAACATAAGTTGTCAACTAGAAATGCATGTCATTTTGATTGGTTGCACTTGTATTATATTATGATATTTTGTATTTTAGACTAACGTTATATATGATGTGAATATGTGGTGATTTCTATGGTAATGGGCTAAAATACTAATATAAGTGTAAGGAATATTGTATACATGTGGTGATAACATATATGTGATGTATTATGTGATAATAGAGGCCAAATGATGTGTGAACGTGATTTTGTTTTTTTGGCCATAATTGGTAAAGTTGGCATTAAGTGGTCAAATTTTGTGTTTAGTATGTTTTTATATGTTTAAATGCTCATTCAAGTGTATTTTAGTCCATTAAACTTGATTCAAGCTTTAAAATGGATTAATGATATGTGTTTTAAGTTTTGAGTATTTGGATGCTTGAAAATCATTTTAAAAACTAACTTTCACATTCAAGTGTCTAAAATTCTCATACAATATTAGATTATAATAAAACTTATATCATTAGTTAGCTTATTAAATAAGTTTTGTACGAGTACTTGAATCACTCCAATAGGATATCGAATGTGAAAATGACACGCGTTTAAAATTCATTTTGAAAAGCCATCACGATAGCAAAATGTCATGACAGGGACACGTGCATCGTGGCATGTTGCACACAAATCACAGCGCACGATACAGAAGCTGAATTGGCCTCTCTGTGTCATATGACATGGTGCATGGACCACGAGCTGTGGTGCATGTATCAAAATACACAAAAATGATATTTTTGGCCCTATTTTAAAGTATTTTGTTTTTCAAACTTTTCCATGTTTTCTATATTTTTATAAATTATTAAGTTTGAGCTCAAGCTATTTATTTAAAGGGTTTTGATAAAATCATAAATATTTTAAATTATTTTTAAAGGATTATTAATTTTAACCCTTCTGTATTTTATTGTGAGCTTAAAAGTAATCTATAACTCCTAATTATCATTATGCTATTGTGATTATGTGATGAATATTGATAATATCAAGGCAAACATCACACATCCAACATTAGAATTTTTTTAATAAAATTAATTATGATAAAGTATTGTAAATTTTAGAAAGTTAAAAAAAGAATCAAAGTCTTTGACTGAAATAAAAAATTCTAAATTATTTTTAGGGCTCAACTTTAATTTTTCTTCAATATCTTTTTTTTAATATTTTCAATACCAGCCCTTACTCTTTTAGTACTCATTTTTATATTGCAGCGTAAAAAATAAATGATGAATAGATAAAAATAAATACTAAAAAAATAAAAATTAATATTGAAAAAAAATCATTTTGTTAAGTGATGATTGAGGAGGAGAAGAGATTAATATTATACTCATTACTCTAAATATAAAATTTTCTAAATTCATTTTTGTGCTCACCTTTAATTTTCTCAATGCTCGTTTTTTAATGTTTTCTATAACAACCTTTTACTCATTTCTATATTTTAGTATAAAATTTAAAAAAGCAATAAAAATATAAAAAATGAGTAAAAATATTAAAATTTAGTATTGAAAAAAAATTGTCCATAGCTTTGTACTTAAAAGAATTGTTGGTGGCTAGTTGTCCTAGTAGGTGTGCCACCTCTTTTATTTGGAAAAGGTCTTGAATTCAAGCTCGACATTAATATAACTCTTCGTGCGCGTGGTTGTGCGAGTGTTCTTTTCTGATAAGAAATAGCTTATCAATATAATGGAATTGGAATAATAATAATAATGAGATTGAACGAGGAAAAATAATAATTAAAGACCCATAAGATTATTAATTATAATTAATGATTTTAAATTATTGAAATTTCAATAATTGATTATGATTTTTACTTGCAATTAAAAAGTATATATGTGGACTTATAAAATTATTTTTAAGTACTAAAATTACTATTATGCATTGGGACTATTGGTAATTTATTTTAGAAAATTAAGATCCACACTTAAAAATGAGATTAACAATAGTCTCAATTCATAATAGTAATTTTAATAATCACAACTCATAATACTTAGAATCTTGATTTTTTTAATTGAAATTAACAATAATTCCAACCCATTAATAGCAATTTTAATAATGTCTTTTCTTAATTCTTCAAGAGTTCAAGTGGCTTACCTATATATTGATAAGTATAAAAATTTACAAATGATTAATTTCATATTCGGAAGTGACTTTAATAAATTTTTAAGTGATTATTGCATATTTATAAGTGCTTTTTGAAAATAATACAAGTGAATTTTAATTTCATATTAAAAAAAATCAATTCCCAAGTATGGATTTTAATTTTTCTAACTAAGATCAACAATAGTTTTAATCCATTATAGTAATTTCAGCACTGTTCTTTTTTAATTTTTCAAGTGAGGGCAATTTTGCAAACTCATATATATTTTTAATTTTGGGCAAAGACCATAATTTATTATTGAAATTTCAATAATTTGGGATCCTTAATTATAATTAATGATCTTATGGGATTCATAATTATCATTTTCTCAACAAACAATTAATAATAAATCATTCTATTATTTTTAGAGTCCTTACTTGATATAGAAAAACTTTAAACTTAAAAACTATTTTGAATTATGACAACAATAGAAAAAATAACATTCATTTAACACTTTTGTTTATCAATAATTACGAAGCATCAATAAGTTTACTTAATGTGTTCATATCGACATCAAGTATTACATTGATACCAATACGTGTCAATATTTTTTTTGATACATACAAGCAAAGTATCCTAATATTTTCTTTAATTATTTTATATTTCCAATATGCATCCGTTACTTCTAAGCAGATAATGTGCTTTATGATTTTTTATAAATACACGTGCACGCATTTTAAACATATAGTCTCTTATATTTTTCAAAAATAAACTATCAATGTATCAGGTACATGTTGAGATCAATTCATTGATAATAAATCATTCCATTATTGTTGTACTTGATAAAAAAAATATAGAAAAATTGTTAAACCTAGAAATTAATTTGAATTATGACAATGATAGAAACTTTTTTTAGGGTGGATCTTACATGTATTGAAGGTTGCCAAGAATTGAAGCACTTTCCTTTTTTAGCAATTATGGCTATCATTAATTCAAATTACTTAATGTATTCATGTCGATATCAAGTATTATATTTGTTATTGATATATAATGACTCATTTCATTAACCAACTCTAAACTCATCTAATAAATCAACCTTTACAAGTAAGGATTAATCAAGGCTGACGTTAAATGAATCAAGCCCTTGGAAGAATTTTGAATCACTGGATCCAAAAATCATTTGAAAAATAACTAATAAGGTAGTAACACTTAAAATTTAGAGTAAGAAAGGTTGCAAAATCATGGAACTAAGTTAAGCCTTTAAAACTAATTCAAATGAGGGCAAAACAAGTACTATAATGGAACTATGTACATCCGCCGCTACCAAAGGCTAGTTCATCGCACCTTGTGATGTAAAGGCCACTAGTTGCAACCTATAGCCAATTTTCACCATAGCCAAATAGCACACACACATCCATAGTAACGCACAAGCATTTATGGCATAGAATTATGCAACAATAATTACTAACTTCTAAAGCAGCTAATTAAATGCCTAGATCTCCAATTAAGATAATCTAAGTGGCCGCACGAAATAATTTGGAAATATAGCTATGGCTCTGGCTATGTTATAATTTAGTATCAAATGAGGATCGTGAAATATTTAGTGCTAGGATAAACATTTATTCTCCATGCACAATTACACAAGTGTCTCTCCTCTTAAGCCATTATCAAGTACAAACCACTAACAAAATACTATCATAACATAACCATGCATAATTTAAAACAAAACAATCTAAACATTAATCCTAATTAGGCATACATTTGCACAATTGGCCTTCTCCTAAAAACTTAAGGCCAACAACCTAAAAGTGCCTAAGTCAATAATAAGGGCTCACATATAACTGATATATAGTTAGCACATTATAATCATCCTATGTTGGCAAACATATATATATATATATATATATATTATTTAAAACAAAAGGCAACTAGAGATATTACAATGCTAGGCTCTAGTGCTTGGCCTTGAAGGCTTCCCTTTTATTCTTCTCCTTATCATCTCCTGGAAAGATATTAATAAATGGGAGTTAGATTCAATGATCTCAAGAATTAATTAATTTAACTAAAGCATATTAAAGTATGACATTTACAATAAATAAGTAGATAATATCACACAAGGAAAACCACACATTAATCACAATGTAATGTTTAACCAAAATTTGCATGATAAATGCATCCCCTTATACCACTTATTATATCATGTAATTGAATCCATAGGCTAATATTGCATATAGATTTGGCCTATATGACTAAACTAGCTTCACTCTCCAATTCTGAGGATCACCAAGCTAAAGGCTCTTACATTCACTTTTGGATCATGGATTCTCTCTACTCGAATTTTGAGGTATCATAAGTGCCTCATCCCCATAGGAACTGATGATATCGAGCAACGTGCCCGACCCATACCATACTTATAGGTTAATGCAATACTAAGAATGTTTAATAAACATTTATGCTAACTACTGTGAGCAAACTCAGCGGTGACCACATGAAACGTTCTCACTCCACTAAACATACTTAATAAATAAAGCTCATGGTAATCGAGGAATTAGCTCTGAAAAGTATTTACTAAGGTTTAATCCAAAAGGAAAGGATCTCAAGTTTTCTAAATAGAAATGAGTTAAAAATCAATCAAAACCTTTCATATTAGAGTAAAAATAAGTTTTGAAAGTATAAGATATCTCAAAGGAGTGAAAGAAGTTGAAAACAGTTAAAACAAATTATGTACTAAAATACAGAGCAATGCCGCACGACAGATGCACTCTGTGCCGTGGCGTGTTGCTCTCTGTGCCACACCACATGGCTTAAGTGCCATGTGCCGTGGCTGTTGCACGAATTTTCACTGGTTTTGCAGTCATTTGATAGCAGAATTGGGAAACTTTCGACACGTCTTGATTCTTCGTCCGACGTCTGAATGATGTGATCTAGGTGTCTATAGAAAGCTCTTTACATGAACTAGCTAATGATATAAGTTTCACTTTTAAAACACATTACACTAGGAAGTTGGACACCTAAATATAATTTGGCCACTTTTCAATACTTTTACACAAAATGAGTGTCCAAAACCCTTAACAAGTGCTAAAAGCTTTTCCTAACACATAGACCATGTCCAATAGACCAAGAACTACCAGTATAACCTGTTACAAGCATCAAAATATCATTATAACTAAATTTACTTCTCAACCCCAATTTACCAAAAACAAAGGGGAAGGTAAATTAGCATTGCATTTAACTCAATCATTCAAAACATACTCAAATTTTCATTTTTATACTTGCACTAGTATTTTGACCCTATGATATATATATATATATCAACATAGGCTAAGGGCCTAAAATACAATTCTAACATGTCCAACAACTAAAATAGTATAAGTGAAGTAATATGCATCATAGAATTGACAAGCCATATACTATTACACAATTAAAGCTAAACTAGAGGCATATAATAGGAATATGCTAATTTCATACCTCTTTAGTCTTCTCCCTCTCAACCCCAGAGCTAGAGCCTGAAAAGTATTAAATAAGAGGGGTAAGTCTAGCCACTCAGTAACTAAGGTTAAACCTACCCTAAATTAATATATTAATTATAAAACAAATACATACACAAGGAAATCAAATTTATAAAACATGTCCCTATATATCACATTTTATCATTTATCACTCTATAACTTCTTTACTCACATAACTAGGTACATTGTCACGATATTCTTAGATATATGACAAGATCCATACTCTTGCGACCTGCCACCACTTAGCACGTGTGACACGTCATATATTCACTTAGGTAATAATCAACTAGTCTTATATCCTCCTTATTTCCTTAGACTAAAACCGTGGACTATAACACTGATTAGGGATCTGTCTGTGTGACTGGACTACACAAACTCACTAATCATGAGGTGTGACTCGGCCAAAGATCACAGGACTTACTCTCAAACCACGACTTCCTCTATTCTCGAATCCCTAGGGTGTCTCATACCCTAGGCTATTCTCCTCATTGAATCGGTGGAGATAGTTAGGTTCCAGTCTCTCGATAAATTATGGGATAGTCCCTCGATAAATAGTGGGACAAGGCTATAGCCCCCATGCACCAGATGGTAGCCTAATTACCATATGAATTTTCTTTACTCCCAAATCCTTAGGTGAACTCCCGCTATTGATCATGCCATAATCATTACTTACTTGAGTTTACTTTTTTGCTTTCATTTACTTACTTTTACAACAACCACGTTGGGCTTACAACTTTGCGCTACCCAAGTGTGTATTCTCATCATTTCTCAAAATTCATTTTATTACTAACATACAAATATCTCTACTCATCATCGCATTCATTTTTTAAAACATAAGCATTTTCATAGTAAAATCCTTTTGACTTGCATTTTACATTTCAAGCCAAAACAGCATTGTGCTCAATCAAATTTTCATACATTCATTGAAAACTAATATATAATTTTACATAAAAAATCAATCTCATGCATGTAACATTTACCATTCGCATTCAACAATCAATTAATGTACAACTACCCAAAGTAGAATTTTTTCTAGTTATCTCAAACTTTTGAGAGGTTAAAGGTTTACCCCTCAATCAATTAGCTTTCAAGTTTGAATTTCCACTCCAATAGTGACCAAGAGCCAAAACTATAATCAAGCAAGTTGAATTTTATTAACATAACAAACTCAAACATTTAAACCCTCAATCTCTACTTCTAAATTGCCCGACCTTCACTTTACAATAAGTAAAGCCTAATTATTGGGTTTAATAGTTACCTTTAGCCTCCAATAGTATTAGTGAGCCATTAAATTCCCATTAATGGAATCACAAACTTCCAACCACCCATAATAAATGGGATTTTTAGACATTAATGGTGCCCGGCAACTAAAGACGCTAAAACTCATCATACTTAGGTTTAAATACTCTAATATACCTCTATTAACTCTATTTGAGTCAATAAATTCAAACCCATAACCTGTATGGACTGAAATCTCACTTCCACTATCAAACCCTAATCATAAACTCATAAATGTGGAAGAAAAGGGGAGATTAATGAGTATGATACCTACCTTGGGCATTTGTAGCCTTCAAAATGCTCTCAAAATAGTCCCCAAACAACCCTTAGCAGAGTATTAACATGCCTCTCCTTTTTTTCTTTTCTTTTATTTCTTTTTTTATCTCATTTCGGTTATGATAAAGTGTAAAAATTGGCCATGCACTGTGGTGGATGCACAACGCGCTGCGATGCATAGCACAGAAAGGTCCTACCTCACTCAGAGATGGTTATGCACTGCGATGTGTGGCACAACAACTTCAACTCTTCTTTTTCTTTTCCTTTCGATGCCTAGGTGGTTTGCCTCGATATTGGATTCACAACTAAGGCTGAAATAGCATCAAATATAATTATTAGACCTCTCTGGCCACACCACTTTAATTTACTTAATTACCCTAATTAGGTTTAATTAATCAAGAGATTAAAACTCGAGATGTTACACCACATCATATAATCGTACCTTTTACTGCTCTTAAGTGAACTCCCATTCATTTATGATCATGCAAGTTCATTTAACACAAGCAAAGACATTCTCACATGTATATCTCAATAATTCAACACTTGTATAAATTCCAAAACTTACATGCTTATCATAACCCATACATTAACATAATTTACAATAATTCATCATATCATAATCCCATAATCATTACATGGGCAATCAAGGCTCATCAATTCCTAATCACAATCATGTGATAATTATAAACAAGTAATTAGCAAGCACAATTTTCAAAAAGAGGCATGCTTCATGACTTGTGTATCAAACTCAAAGTTAACAAACTCATCATCATGCTTGTATTACTCATTCAAAGCCATCAATAACATTAATACAATTATGCAAACACAATGATATATTCAAATTAAATTCTCAATTATCTTAATTCTTAGGTTTATCACCCTTAAGAGTGTAATTTTGGATTTCTCGAGGAAACTTTCTACCAATACTAGCTCCAATAACAATCACTTTACAATCAATAATAAAAACATAGCATTAATAACTAATTGTCATTAATAAACTCTTAATCATGATTAAGAATTAACACCCTCATTAAACATGATTAAGCATAGCTAATCGAAAGACTCATTTCCACTAACTTATTTAACTCCTATTAAGCTTAATGATCATTACTAGATTTTCTCATTAGCTTAAATTAGCTTACTTAGTATTAGGGTTAATTTTAAACCCCTCATTAATGGCATTTTATGTTGTCAACCACCAAGACCAACTGCTAAGACTTTAATAAAGTCATTTAAGTGGATGTAGGAAACCATAGGTTCAAACAACACCTTACTCAACTTAAAAGTTCCTAGAAAAGATGAGAAGAAGAGAGAAGAGGGATGAAGGAAGCTCACACAAAGTGTCTCTAGCCTTAGATAGCCTCTAATAGACATCCAAGAGGAACCCTAGCAGAGCTCTTCTCGTTCTCTCTACGCTGGACCTTCAAAAATTTCCTTAATTTTTATTGCTTGAAACATGTTTAAAGAGTTTAAAATTTGACACTTTTTCCACAGCCATGCCACCATCCACCATGATGGATTTACCGAAATGAAAAACCCTACTTAAGCCCACTAATTTGGGTCTAAGATGGCTCAATAGCTCTTCAAGCCTCATTTAATACTTCTTACAAGGTTTAATAGGCCTAAAAGGCCATCCAAATTTTAATGTTAACTTTTAATTACCATGATTAACTAATCAAACCTCTTAATTAATCTACCCTTTAGATTAAAAATTTGTGACGTTACAAGTTTCGTGTTGATATTTTTTTTATTTTGACATGCATCCCATAGTTGTAGATGTATAACGTGTTTTATGATTTTCTATAAACAAACATGCACATATTTTAGATGTATGGAGTATGATATATTATATTTTTCAAGAATAAAATATCAATGTCTCAGGTTCATATCCCATCACTAAATTCAAAGACATTTATAGCAAGTATGTCGACCGCTATCACTGAAGACATCTAGAAAAGGGTATGGAGGATTAAAGTTACAACTCGTGATGCCCACTTTTTGTGGCGAAGTATGCCTATTGCACTTGCTATGAATGAAGCTTTAATTTTTTAACATATAGGTTTCTCCTATCTTTGCCCTATTTGTATGCATGGCATTGAAACAATTGAACACTTGTTCTTTGAAAGCCCATTGGACTCATTGTATTTAGTTTGGGTGTGGGCTTTCTTTGAAATTTGATACCAATGGCATTGTGAAATTTGGTAGTTGGTAGGCCAATGTTATTTATGGCAAAGCATGTTTTACTGAATATAATATTGCCCTTATCGGTTAGATTTTATGGTTTATTTAGAAGGCTAGCAATGAAAAACTTTTTAATCAGATGGAGCCCAACCCTGTTGGGTTATTGAATATGCTTAGAGGGCTATTAATGAATATTGGCAGAGCTGTGTTGTGGTTTGCGATGACGTTATTGAGACAGCAAGAATCACATTGCCTTGCCATTGGACTTTACCATCTAAGGGTTTTATTGAAGTTAATTGTGATAGATCTTTTGTGGAAGAACGAAATGAAGCATCCATTGGTATAATTTGTAGGGATGAATTTGGTAAATTCAAATGGGTTTTTGCTGACAAAATTAAATCAATCTCTGCATTTATGTTTGAAGCTCTTGCTTTAAAAAGAGCACTTCTGCTAGTTCTTGATTTAAGATGCGATAATGTCATATTCGAATCTAACTATCTTGGCCTTGTATTGTGTATTTAGAAATGTCAACCTACTCTGGGTGACTAGAGATCTAGAGGAATATTAGAATATATTTTAGACCTTATAGAAACCAAAGCTGAGTTTTCTCTCGCCTTTGCTCCACGTGAAGGCAATGCTGTAGCTAATTTCATTGCAGTGCTTGTTCTCAAGGAGGTGATTCCTATTGGATGGGTGTTTCACCATCACCTTCTTTGTCTCATTTACTAGACAAGGATGTAGTGGCCCTATCTGTGTTTTCAAATGTCTCGTCTTCTAATGCGAGGAGTGGCACTGGTTGATTTCATTTTGTTTAGCTGTTGTTTGCTATTGCTAGCTGTGTTGTTTTGCTATTTTGTTTGCTGTTTATTCCTTTCAGTTGCATTGCACTTCGTTATTATTTTGAGTAATATGTCAGCTTTTGGCCAAAAAAAAAAAAGAAAAAAGTTGCCTATCCCATCGAATTCATATATCTTTTTTATGTATCATTGATTAACAACATAGGTTACTAATGAAATGCTAGGAACATCGCAAAAGCTCCCGTACCAAAATAAAAAAGATTGTAAAAGTGTTTGTGTGTGTGTGTGTGTGTGTGTAATTGCAAAAGCCCAATATGAAAATGGGAAAGAGCAGTGCCCAAGTTACCATAAATATAAAATTCTGATATAGGGTTTTCTTTCCTAAAGTAATTTTTTAATATTTTTTAAATTATGATATAGAGATTTTTAGGTTGCAAATCGATACTTCAATCATTTTTTTTAAAATTAGTTTTCGTCAATGATTGCAATAGTAATGTTTTCTACTTTTTTCTTTCTGATTTTCTTTTAAAAATAAAATATTAGATTTGATAAATGAAATAATGGTACTGAATTTTAGAAGTTGTGAACTTATTTATAGATAAATCATGTGTCAAAGCTATCCTTTTTGGAAATGAGGATTGAGTAAGAGAACATATTGCTATTATACTTATTAGCAGTTAATGGATAATAGAAAATTACATATAAATAGAGTAAGAGTGCAATGAGTGATCATATTTTATTTGATATTATTATTAAAAGACTATATAAATACAAGAATGTTAAAATCTATATTTCCTGAATTCAAATTATACTGGTCGTGTGCTTTATAATTTTTTTTATTTATATATGTAGATATGTTTGTATTCTGGATGTATAATATCTTGTATTTTTTAAAAAATAAGGTATCGATGTATCAAGTATATATCCCAACAGATTTATGCATCATTCCTGAGCAACAATGCAGGTTATCACTAAAATGCAATAAAATTGTAAAAGTTTTTTTATCAAAATAAAAAACTTTGTATATAAAAAAAATTACCAAAGCTAAATAGGAACTGGCCCAAGGGATGCCCAAGTTTCGTCATACGATTTCAATATAGGGTTGTCTGTCTTGAAGTCTCCAAAATTATGAAAGCCCAATATAAATCTAGCGTAGCCCGGCCCACCATATGCGAATTACTCTATATATAAAATTGATATAGGGTTTTGGTTCCTGAAGTCGCCAGCGGCCGAGAGATCAGCAACGATGGTGAGTAATGTCTTCTTCCTTGGAGCTCGTTTAGGTGAATTCGTTATTCATTTTTCAATGAGATTGTGGCCTTAGTCGTTTATGTTATGGGATTCGTCGTACAAAAAGCTGCACAGTTCATGGGATTTGAGTATTGTAGTGGCGGGGAGAGTTGTTACTATACCTGCATATTACGAATACGATATTGGGTTCTCTGTGATTTAGACTTCAAGCGGTCTCTGATCTTGAGTTTTGACATTTTGTCCATTTATTAGGCTCCCAAAAGAGGTGTAAAAGCTCCGGCTGCGGCTACGAAGAAGAAGCAGGTGTGTATCTCGATTGACATAACTTCAATTACAATATGGGTTTCATTTTTTTTTGGGTGATTAAATTATGATATGATTCGGCTTCCGTTTTCCCTTGTTAATTTGTTCGAGTCCAGGACAAGGTGGCCAACCCGCTTTTCGAGAAACGTCCGAAGCAGTTTGGCATTGGAGGTGCATTGCCCCCTAAGAGAGACTTGACGCGATTTGTGAAGTGGCCCAAGACTGTTCAAATCCAGAGGAAAAAAAGGATCCTCAAGCAAAGGTTGAAGGTCCCCCCAGCTCTGAACCAGTTCACCAAAACACTAGACAAGAACCTTGGTATGGAAACTAACTAAACCCCAGGATTCGTGACTTTTTTTTTTTCATGCTTTCTGTCATGTCTTTGAAAACTTATTTCAGTATTTTGTTTCGACACAGACACATATAGTGATTAGAGTATGATTTTGATCGGTTTATTAAAGTAGTTGCTTTTCATTTCTTATTTAGATACTGGACATAAATTCAAGCTAAAAATAATGATAATTGAATGATTGATGTGGCCCAGCATATCTGAATCTGCGGTTAATCCAAGCCTTGTTTTCTTAAACTTTGGAAGTCAAGGATGTATAATCAGCTAGATAGAATCTAACTTGAAACTCCCCATGCTACGTGTACGAGACTTTGGCAGTATGAGCGTTATATTATAATTCATATTTGATTGTATCCTGTTGCAAATTGTTCCAGAGTTGAGTGCCTGGAAATTATAGTCAATGTGTCTGACGAGAAGCTGATTGCCAGCATGTTTTGGGCAGTTGCATGTATCATTGGTTTGTCATTTTGGGTAGTGAAGACTCAACATTTGATGATGTCCAACTATTGCATTGTGCCTGTTTTAAATATTCTTGAATTATTGAATAATTGAATATCTCCTTTATTAGTTATTTTAATTTGTTCTTTATTTGTCTTGATAGTATTTGATTTTTTGGTATGGAGGTTTGAGAGATTTGTTCATGTTAATAACAACTGGCTGTACTGTTTACCTTATATCGATGCCATTTGCAGCAACTAGCCTGTTCAAGATGCTCCTTAAGTACAGGCCTGAGGACAAAGCTGAAAAGAAAGAGCGACTTTTGAAGAGGGCCCAGGCAGAGGCAGAAGGAAAGTCTACTGAAGCTAAGAAGCCTATTGTTGTGAAATATGGTCTCAATCACGTCACTTACCTTATTGAGCAGGTCTGCTACTTCCTGTTGATACATGGCACTGTCCATTTCATTTCTGCCGCTTGACGTTACGTGTTGTTTGTGCCCCCTTTTTATCTGGCAGAATAAGGCACAGCTGGTTGTGATTGCGCATGATGTAGATCCAATTGAACTGGTTGTCTGGCTGCCAGCCTTGTGCAGGAAAATGGAAATTCCCTATTGCATTGTCAAGGGCAAGGCACGATTGGGAACGGTAAGATTTGCCCTTCGTCAGAAAATAGTTTTCTCTGGGCATGCCCTCAATTGATTGATCACAGTTTGTAACTGGATCTAATGGAATTTTTGCTGCTTGACAGATTGTCCATAAGAAAACTGCATCAGTTTTGTGCTTGACAACAGTTAAGAATGAAGACAAATTAGAATTCTCCAAGATTCTAGAGGCGATCAAGGTAATTTATGGGCATTTGTTTTTGTTGCTTTGCTCTCATTTCGTGTGTTGGGGAATTAATGGGCCCTTATTATGTTGTGTATTCCGTGTGCAGGCCAACTTCAATGACAAGTATGACGAATACAGGAAGAAGTGGGGTGGTGGGGTTATGGGTTCTAAATCCCAAGCCAAAACCAAGGCCAAGGAAAGGCTCCTTGCCAAGGAAGCCGCACAGAGAATGTCTTAAAGCTTCCTGCTCTTTTGCTTTAGGAAATTTGATGTCTGTTTTCAATATTTTGTTCTCGTAACTCAATCAGTTAAACGTGAGGTTTCCTTTCTGTTACGGTAGCTTGCGGACTAAAATTTAATGATTACTCGAGTTTGAACTTGAAGCGTCCATACTGTAAAAGTAATTTATGGGTTTGAGATTTTGGCCGGAACTAACCAAACGGCTGCCTTTTAGATTTTTATTTCGTACATTCTTGGCTTCTTGTTGACGCTCTTTTAATTTCAATTCTAAGCGAGAGCTTTCATTTGGCCATGGGTAATTATGGCCATTGCTTGAAGAGTCAGTTATTAAACTGGTTCAGGAATTAATAGTAGATTGGTTATGAACATATGTTTTATTAAACTGATTAAGGTATCTATATCTGTATATATAAAAATAGAACTGTAACTAACATTCACATGCTCTTCATGTTTGATTATTTAATTTATTCATGATTTTAAATTTTTAAAAATAAAATTGCAAGCAGTATGAAATTGCCGCATGACATGTATGTGGAGGTTTTTTAATTTAACTTAATCATAATTTTAAATATTTAAATAGAAATTTACAAAACCACCTCATCCCAATTCCAACTTTTTCATTAAACAGTAATTTTAGCATTCATTCACTTTTTTTAATTTTATTTATTTAAATAATAATCATAATATATCTAAAACGCAAACTGTTCCCCTTTGTCAGTTATTTCTCTTCCCCCCCCCCCCAATGTTTCCATTCAGCTATAATCTTTTCTTTTCTTTTTTCATAATATATTTATAATCTTTTCTCCCACGATTTCTCCCATTATAATAATTTTTATGTTATGTTAACATTAAATTTTTATGAATATTTTATTAAATTTAGAAACTACTTTTCCTTATCTTTTATTTTTCTCTCTTGTTATGTTAAGTCCTTTATTTTATTTTATTTTTCTGATATTCTTTTCTATGATCTCTTCCATTATTATAACTTCCTAATCTTTTATTTTAAAATTTAAAATTTTAATTTTAAAAATTTTAAAAACTTTCACATATTATTTTATCTCTAATGTTCTCTCTTACGATCTCTCAAATTGTCAATATAACTTTCCATCCTTTTATTTTAAATTTTAAAAATCTTAAAACCTTTATGAACTATAACCTCTCTACCCACATTAACAATAATTCGTATTGTTTACATATATTTCTTTGCTCACTACTTTCCTAAATCTTATGCCTTTAGTTTTCTCGTTCTTCTTTCGAGCATTTAATATAACATAAGCACGAAGCATTCATTGCCATCAAGGCCCAGTATTTGTTGTTGCTGCCTCATCCCCTTCCTCCCTTCTTGAGTCCTTCATTTTTCAAACAAACAGTTCAATTCATATTTATTCGTATAGTTTTCTTCATCTTTCTCATATCTAGTGCAATGAGATTGTATTGGGGTTTGGATAATTAATTTTGTTCTCTACTTGGCCTCTTTAAGATCATGCACTACCTTATGGTTTTCTATAAAATAAATGTCTTATATATTTTTTTTTGACCATACATTGATTAATATGATCTATATGATTCTAAGCTTTTATACTATTGTGTTTGCTTAGAACCTAAAAAAGTTTCAAATGTAAATGAGAGATAGGTTAAAATAGTTGGTGTGTAGAATTGCTATTTTCCATTATAATGAAAGTATTTCAAGCACAACTAATGGCATCATGTTTCTAATTCAAACTTAGGGAATGATAACCTTTAGAGAGAGTTCACCTCTTGTTTGTAGTGATTTTATTATTCATACTTAATTTTTATATATATGCTTCTTAATTTCCTCCTTCTATAGTTCATCCTTCAAACTAATTACCTTAAAAGCACTTGACATTTTTATATTATTCCTTTTAAAAGACATTATAATTTCCAATATTTTATTTTATATAACTGAATTGAAAGCTACTAAAAGGTGTATTTATTTTTACCAAAAAAATAAAAATAAAGGGTGTATTTAGCATGGTTTTCAAATTTCAATGCACCAACTTTGGGCTATTCTTATAGTTCTTCCATTGAGCTTTAGTCTAAAGTGTTTTGGTATATTTTTAGAGTTGGATAACATTTATGCAATTATATTTATAATTTCCCTTCATTGTGTTACATAAGATGTGATGCAATAACAACATAATTTTGCTTACACAATTAGTTGCTGAAGGTGTTGAAGTTAATTATGTTTCAAAAAGACAAAGTTAAGTGAAGGTTTATCGGAAGAAATTTCATTAATGTTATTGGGGAGGTAATGAATCTTTTTCCAATGTACTCAAATATTGTCTTTGTTTTAACTTTTAGGAAATTGTATATAAATATATAGAATATTTATATAATTTATCATTTTTATAAATTTTGCAATTTCAATGTGCCACATCAGATTTTTCTTATTACGTTTTCTCAAATATTATAATATTAAAATCATAATTCCTTATATTATTTCTGCAACTATTGTAACAGCCCTCCTGGGTCACCACTGCCTCTCCAGGGTCTTTTCCCAGGCGCTGGACAACACACATGTCACCACATGATTGCCGGCTTTAGCCCAGGTGGTACTGAGCGTATTCCTCACCCCACCCTCACGGGGTCTTTTGGAACCTCCCCAGACTCGAACCTCCAACCTCTACCACCTTAATGAAGTTGAGCGAAGTCTGGTACCATTGAGTCACTTGACTCAATGGTACCAGACTTCGCCTCAACTTCATTAAGGTGGTAGAGGTTGGAGGTTCGAGTCTGGGGAGGTTCCAAAAGACCCCCGTGAGGGTGGGGTGAGGAATACGCTCAGTACCACCTGGGCTAAAGCCGGCAATCATGTGGTGACATGTGTTGTCCAGCGCCTGGGAAAAGACCCTGGAGAGGCAGTGGTGACCCAGGAGGGCTGTTTACAACTATCAAACCCTATTGTTTCCAATTTTTTTCTCACTTATTCTATTTTAAAAATGATTTATTGATTTTTCATAATTCATATTGCTTCCTCATTCCTCTCCCATTATCTCACCCACCCTCCCAGTATTGTAACTTCCTATCATACTATCCTTCTTTTTAATGTTAAAAGTTGAGGATCATGGCATAAGATAAATAATCTATGATAGGAATACAAATGATAAACAATCTTTTGTTGTAAAAATAATTTAATAACATTTTAAATCCAAATTGTACTTTAGCAGAGAAAATTGTGATACATTATCTTCACCTCAAATCTAATTTATGAAATTAATTTTAATTCTTCATTCTACTTTAATTGTGCAATATGTATATATAATTTATAATTTATAATTTAAACATGTTTTTATAAAAGTTGATTTAGTTTTTAAATTCATTCAAGGTGATGTTACTTGAAGATTTTTAAACAATTATTACATTTAACTCATTATTATTAATAAAAAATTATTTAAAAATGATTTCTTTTACAATATTATAATTTTATAATTCAACTAATATCTTATTATTGATTTAAATCAATATTTATCATTTCATACCCTGTGCATCGTGCGGGATACATACTACTTAAACAATCTACCGGTTCAATTGGCCCTCCAACTGATGTTCTATACATAACGTCAGTAATTTATTTGAGGAGAGAAGGAATTTAAATAAGCAAGAACAAATCAAATATTAAGCTTATGACTCGAGGACGAGACACTATTAATTGAAAGATGGTGTTTAAAATTTGGACTAGAGTAAACAAACTATGAATTGAAGTAGATAGGAATTGGAGTTCGCTTAAATGAAGATAGAATGGTAAACTGTAGAATCGACTGTCAGCTCCTCTAGCTCTCATCTTCGTCATTCATGAATAATTTTCCGGGGAAAGCATATTTTATCAGGCGCTTCAGTTTCCGACTATAGCTCAAGTTTCTACTACATCTGACTCAGTTCAATGATTTGGGATCCATGATCCATCAATGAGGCCGTCCTCTGATTCCATAACAATGCTAATGGGCATCAGCTTTTTGTAATGGTGATTCTGGATGTTCATTGTCACAGAGAATATATTTGCAGCCGTGCTGCGGCGTTCTTTACTGTGCGATCCATTAAAGTGACCTTTTAACTTCAGCTGAAAAAGGCATATTCACTGGCAAACTTTCTTCCACTTGATGCTTGATTATGACCAGCCCGTTCTCTTAGTTATCACAACTTGGGAATAAGGAATCTAATGTGCAGTAAAATGCCCATGGTAATTATCTTCGTGTGCTGAACGCAGGCATATATTACGTCACTTGTGTGCTGACCAGTGACCACAAGTTTCTCTGCGCCAAGAAAATGCAATAAATTTTTTGCTAATATTACTGCCTATAATGCAGGAGAAAGGTGCAGCAGAAATTATTGTGCACCAAATTTTGCAGTGAGACTTGCATCATGTGATCTTCTCTTTTTCTTTCCTGCTTCTACTAACCCTTCATCCTTTAGATCAAGGACCAACGATGATGGTATGCACTCCCATCGCTACTTATATCATCATGTGACGGCTTTGGGCAAAAGATTTTGACACAACCAGAAAGAACTCGCCGTTCGTTTCCC
This sequence comes from Prosopis cineraria, assembly GCF_029017545.1. Taxonomy (NCBI): domain Eukaryota; kingdom Viridiplantae; phylum Streptophyta; class Magnoliopsida; order Fabales; family Fabaceae; genus Prosopis; species Prosopis cineraria. The sequence goes on along the minus strand of NW_026555334.1, from coordinate 35,519,462 downwards.
ATCTATTTTAATTTTGCTAAACTAAAGCCAACCTTTTTCGCTTTAGTATGCACGTATTAACGCATTAGGAATGCTTCATTTAGCTTTTTTATATTTTAATGCTCTCAAATTATTTAGAGTGATCAATTTTTTCGAAGAACCAGTTCTGTACCATCTTTTTGGCTGATCAAGACACGAAAGGTTGTAACGATTTTTCTTGATGGCTTCATTACTTAAGGCCCCTCTATCTCCATGAGCCGTTTTGCCATTTTGATGTCTGACTTTGCAGATTTATTATCTTTAGTCTCCTCCTCCAGGTGCTTCTTTAATCTCACGCACCTGCAAAGCAAGCTTTTGCGTCAATGATGTTTGTTGCAGGTATTGTGATGAGTGAGAACGTTGCAATATAATAAGACTTGGATCAGATAACTTAGAACACTATCTTTCTAACACATGCCATTATAATCTTATCTTCTCCAATAACATTTACTTATTTATTCATGAATTTCTTCCACCGGTCTTTCATTGGTTAACAGGTTTAGCTTTTTAGCTACAATGTGAAGAAAAAGTGCGTCATTTGAATTTCCTCTTCGTCATCTGTGCTTTAACAATAATATATAATATAAAACATAGGCAGAGTGAAAGATGACTTTTTCTATTACTTTGTTGTAAAGGATGCTACATCGATCTCTCTCTATAACACGCGCACACAGCCTCCGTTCCACTTTGGTCCCAAGAAAAACAGTTTCCTCTTTGGTCGGTTACATATATAAAAGTATCATACTGTCATCCAAATCAATTTTACGGTAACATTGTGTTGATTTTCTAGTTAACAAGTTAAACACGACATTGAGTCTTACCTTTGCAACATCTGTATAAAAGATCTCCAGCGAAAAAAAATCTCTAGCAAGCAGGTTATGAAAGTGCGTTGAGACTTAATTCACTAATCACTATGATGTTCTTTCTAGTTTTTATATCAGAAAACTCGTACTTCGCTATTTCTTTGTTTTTTTTTTTTTTAAATTTCTCTTGGTAGAAGTGAGAGCTGGGGAAAATTTAACGTCACATACTATTTCCATCTTAAAATAATAATCTTAAACCAGCTACATGTATATTTAATAGATGGAGTTAATCTTTTATAATGTGACAAGCCATTTAAATTTTTATTAAAAGAGATGCCTATATTTAGTGCTCAGTCATATTTAAAACATAATTATTTTTAATAAAAATACTTATGAGTAATAAAAAATATTAATCTTAATGTTGCATTTAAATGCATAAGAATTTAAATAATATTTTTTATTTGGATATATAAAAGTCTATAAATTTTTCATGTTTTATCACGAGTTCTTTGTAATTTTAAATTTTTTTAAATTATAATTATTTAAAATTTTAGTTGTTACAATTCTCTCTCTCATTATTATTATTATTGGTGTTTTTGTTATTTTTGCTTTTCCTTTCATTTCTTATTTTCATCTTCCATTAATTGAAGAATAGATATAAGATTGTCATTCTCAATTTTTCATTTTTATTTCAAGCTTAACTTATTCTTATATTATTTTTAAAAATTTTTACATTATTCAAACACAAAATTTTAAATATATAAATTTAAAATTTAAATTCAAATCAATGGATATAAACACTATCTAAGTTTAAGTGCATATATTAAAGAAAGTAATTAACACATTAAAATCTTAGTCACATTACTAAATTTACCTTTAATTTAATATATTAAAACATGTTCACATTACTCATACATAAAGATAAAATAAAACATATTAATAAACATGGTTTTAAATTTTTTAAAAAATATATCAAAGTTTTTTAATAAAAAAATTACATCATAAGACGGACGGGGAAGTATAATATAAACATAAATTGCACAAGCACAACTGGTGAGACGTACTTATTAAGCATCTGGGTGACTTGTAATGCATCAAATTATTAATAATTAATCTGAATCACACTACTCGCTCCTCGGTTATTCTTCTGTTGATGCGCCCCTGACCCCAAACCCTTGCGCTCCTGCTTCTCTTCTCTTCGCCTTCTGCTTCTCTCTCTTCTTCCTCTTCTATATCCATCTTCTACTCTGCAATTCAACAAACCCTACCTCTCTCTCCTTCTGATTCATCCCTGACTTGACGCATTTCACTTGCCGCCAATCGAAGCTGTATCTCATTCCCCTGTTTTGCATTCATCCCCCATCTTCTCTAGTTCTCCCCTTATTTGATCTCCCTGTCTCCGAATTGGACCACCGGCAACTCAGTCTCGATGGCTCACGGAAAGGTTAATCTGCCTGATGATCTCTTCTCCTCCAGGACTGCTGATGGGCATTCCTCTCTCAAAGGTAATTTTCTTGTTAGGGCTTTCATCTTAATTCCTAATTATTGGCATCTTTGTTGTATTATTTTATTGCATACCATTACTTCCTACCTTGTCTGGATCCGCTGAATTTCAATCTCTGATGCTGTCTGCGAATGAATGGTATTCCTGACATGCTTATATCTTTCTTGTGGTCATTTTCAATTTTCTTTGGCTATTTTCCTCGTATTTTTGGGGTTGACTTCTGGCACGATTGAGGATTGAAGTTATTTTTCGTGGTTTCCCTTGTATCGGTTTGATTCTTCTAGCGAGTCTTGCTGTCTCACTATATTTATTTGTCACCACAATCTTTTGACCAGGATTTTAAGCACCAATGGGCTGATTTGCCTGTAAGTGATGTTTCGTTCCTCCCCTCTTCTTATCAAGGAGTCAAGTTAATTTTGTTATTTTTCCTTTTTTTAACTGTAAATCGTGAAGAATGGTATTGTTCTCCTCCTTCATCAGTTGTCTGTTTCAATTGTGATCTTGGTGTTATTCTTCGTTGGTAAGGCTGGTATAGGGCTATTTATACTCTTTAATTTGTTTTATCTTTCATTTTGTGGTGGCCCCTGTTATGTGATTGCAATTGGTGATAAATCTCTTGATGTTATGATTTGTTGGTTTATTTTATTCTGATTATGTATCCCATCAGTGTTTTATATACAAATTGAACTGAATAAGCTGCTAACTACTAGTGTTTTGGATTGTGGTAGATGAAGCATCCGGAGGAGATGGTGGGGAGAAAAGGATTGTAGGGATACCAGATGATTCGAAAGGTACTTGTGACATCGTTGTACAAGTGAAACATAACAGTAAAGTTTAGTACTTTTCTAAATTTTGCCCATATAGTGACTGCTGGTTGACAAATACTGCTTTGACTTTCAGATCAAGTGCCATCAGACAGTGGTATACCCTTATCTCCACAGTGGCTTTATTCTAAACCCATTGAAGCGAAGATACTAACTAACAACTCACCGGGGGTAGGGAACACTCACTGTTTTCAATTGATTTGGATTATCAAATTTTTTTCATTCTTACTAAATCTCTGTTTGTTAGGCCTCTCCTTTACTATTATTTTATTCTTGACTAAAACAACTGATTGGTGGTCTAGTGCATCATAGCGTGTGTTGTCTTCTTAATTTGAAGATGGGTATGATTTTATCTTGATAATTTCTTTCTTCTCCACGTGTAGGTAGTGCTGTAGTGAGGAGAAGGTAGAATGGGCACATTACTTATTTTGAACTTAATATATGTGGTAGTTTGAGTTTTAGAGAAGCTAATAGATAACAATTAAGTTTTATAATTTTTATAAGAATTTAAGATATAATTTATCTCCCTGGATGGCTGCCCCTGGTTGAATTGTGATAGATATGCAAAAGAATATTTTTTTTTTTTTTGCAATTTTCAGGGCATCAGCTTGTTATAAAATGTAATGCTGTTATGCATCTTTTTGTTATCCTTTTTTGAGTTTTAGTGTATGACATTAAGCTTGGAAACTTGCCCAAGAGCAGATTTTATTTTCCCTCAACAGGCCAGTATGAAGTTACATATTAGCAGTCAACACTATTAAGTAGGTGGTCAATCAGCATTGTGAGGTCTGTTATGTGCTTTCTATTTGTAAGGATCAGTAATTTAAAAAAAAAAATAACAGATTGGAGGAACGGGGATTATTCTAATCTCTTTTGGCTGTCTTCATGCCTGTTCTGCTGATTAAGCACTGGATTAGTTCTTTTAAATATGGAATATTTAGTTTCTTTCTTTCTTTCTTTCTTTCTTTTTCTTTCTTTTGTTTTTTTTTTTGTTTGTTGGAATGAAGAATTATTGCACTTCAATAATATTTTTGCCTTTGTTTTGTATCCAGTAAGCTTTTAACTCATTAGTTTTCCTTCTTAAGGGGAATTAATAGGATGTTTTTCTGGTTGGTTATTTTCATCAGGCTAATTCTACTGACCCCATACTGAAAGATAGTTGGCGTATGGATGGGTCTCAAGATAAGAAAGATTGGAGGAGAACTGCCCCAGATGTTGACATCAGTCGTCGCTGGCGTGAAGAGGAGAGAGAAACAAGCTTACTGGGGAGAAGGGATCGGAGAAAAGAAGATCGTCGTCCAGAGATTACCTCAACTTCAGAGAACAGAGCCCTGCCTTCCTCTGATCGCTGGCATGATGGTCGTGGCTTAGGTCATGATTCTCGGAGAGAGAATAAGTGGTCATCAAGGTGGGGTCCTGAAGAAAAGGAAAAGGATTCTCGCAGTGACAAAAGGAGTGATGCTGAAAAGGAAGATGCTCAGGTTGAAAAACAGGCTTCTGGTGTTAGCAACCGCCTGGGTTCGGAACGTGATGCAGATTCTCGTGATAAATGGAGGCCACGCCATCGGATGGAAGCTCAAGCAATTGGCATGGCTACATATCGTGCTGCACCTGGATTCGGGTTGGAGAAAGCACGTATAGAAGGTTCCAATGTGCGATTTTCTCCTGGACGTGGAAGGGCCAATTTCAATGGCAACCTGCAAATTGGAAGACCATTCTTGGGCTCTAACTTGGTGTCCGCACCTTTGGATGATAGTAAAGTTGTGCTGGGGACATCTAGTCTTGCTGTCAATTCATTTTGCTATCCCAGGGGTAAGCTTCTTGACATATATCGTAGGCGAAAGCTTGATCCAACTTTTAAAATCATGCCCAGTGGGATTGAGGATTCTTCGCCAATAACGCAACCTGGATTTGATGAGCCATTGGCATTTGTTGCTCCTGATGCTGAGGAACAGGTATGTGGATGCAGTATATTTGATTTCTGTTCCTTTGATGAATCAAACAACATCAATGTTCAATCTAAAATCTATAGCAAGCCACAATTCATAAGCTATAAATAGTATTGCTTATTCTTTAAACTCCATGCAAAATGTACGGGCACTCATCTAGTTTTGCATGTAAAAAGATTTTGTATTTTTATCTTTTATGCAATCTTTTTAACTTACTGTGCAATTGATGGGAAGACCACCTGAGGGTTGGCATGTTTATCATTCACATTCTTAAGTTTTAATATTGCTTGCAGGCTGTACTAAGAGATATATGGGATGGGAAAATTTCCAACAGTGAAATCTCCAGCTACTCCTCTGGAGAAAAGGATGGAGGGTCAAATAATGATATTTCAGGTGATAAATTGTGTACATGTTTCAGTTAGTTCTGTAAAATTTTTAACCTCCATTCTTTTTATGTAATTCCTCCCTGATTCTCTTCAGGTGCTGATTTAACTAAAGGAAAACAAACTTTGTTAATTGGCATGGGAGGAACAGTTGATTCAGGAATTAATGTCTTTAGTGATTCTGATGTAATTTTGATTGCAGCAGCAGCGTCAAATTCTGATGGTTCATTGAAAAATATTGTTGATGGTGAGAAATTAATAATTTTCTCTCCTTGTCTTTATTCTAATCAAGCGAAAGTAAAATCTTCTCATTTCATCTCATCTAATGATTTACAAATTAATATGCCTTTTCAGAAGTTGTAACTATTAAAGAAGGAAAGAAGAAAGATATGCCTAGCCATGGTGTACATGAGAGAGATGAGAACTATGCCAGCAGCTGTAAGGTGGTAAGTGTTCAAAGCAATAATGTTGCTGAACCAGAAACTTATGATAGCCATCAGGGACTGGTTTTGGCCCTTAAGACGCATGCTAATGGGAATGCTGTCAAATCATCAGCTGCATCAGAAATCAGTAGTGATCTACCTGATGATTCTCGCAATCTTTTTGAATTTTCATCTCTGCACCAAACTCCAAGTATTAATCAACAAGACATGAAGATGAATGAGAAGATGCATTTGCTTGAAAGTGTTGTTGCACCTGAGGACTTGAGTTTGTGCTATCTTGACCCGCAAGGGGTAGTTCAAGGCCCCTTTCTTGGGATTGACATTATTTCATGGTTTGAACAAGGCTTTTTTGGCACAGACTTACCAGTTCGCAGGTCAGATGCCCCTGAAGATTCTCCCTTTCAAGAACTTGGTCATGTCATGCCTCACCTCAGAGCAAAGTCTGGTTCAGTTTCTGGTAGTGATCTTATTACTCAGTCAGAAGTATTTGATGCTACTGGAAGGAACCTGAAAGCTAATGTTCATGCTCTTGACTATGATGGGTCTATCATCATAGATGATCAAGCTTGGGCTACATCCCAACCTGAGACTATGTCAAGTATGGGTTTTCAGTCACAAATACCTATTCAAGGTTATACCTCTGGAACCAAATCCTCTGGTGATCAATACTTTAATAGTTTTGTCACACAAGATGAAGGTGAGGGATTGCTTACTCATTCTATTGTTGCCATAGTTGTTTTCTAATTTATCTTCATTCAATCTATTTTCCATGCTTTATGTACCCATTCATTTCTAATCACTATCCAAATTTCTGTTTCTGTGTAGACATTGCCTTATCTAAAATGGCTAGAAGCAGCAATGATAACCCTTTGATGAGGCCTGCTGAAATCGCCTCATCTTATACCAATCTTTCTGGTCAACCTGTTGCACATGAAGTTTCAGGGAGTGATATGCACGAGGCTGATAAGCTGCATCCCTTTGGCCTATATATGTCTGAGCTCAGTGATAGCTCTCACTTAAGACGTGCCCAGTCGTACAATATGTCGTCAAGAATTGGTGATCAGGGTCACTTTCTAGATTCATTAATAGATAGAGGTGCCCTTTTCGCTGATCAAAGTTCTTTTGGTGGTATGATTGGTCAGCCTTCTAACAGGGAGACATGGTCAGATGATTATGGCTTAAACAGGCATTTTAATCAAGATCGATTTGTGGGTTCATTAGATGAGCATTACATGTCTCACATGGGACAAAAATATGATAACTTTGATGTAGCAGAGCATCTTTTGTTGCAAAATCTGCAGAAGGAACGGCTTCAGCAGCAAGCTAGTCTGTCTAATCATTTCCCTGACCACCTTACTGGGTCAAATTTAGAGAGATTTTCAAGTTTCTCTCATTCTCAAAACAATAACACTGGCATTCAGCAGATGATCCATAATTCAGGGTCAGATTTGGAACACCTCATGGAACTCAGACGCCAGCTTGAGTTTCAACAACAGCAAGAGATGCACCATCAACAACTTGTTCAACAAATGAAATTGCAACTACAGCAAGAGTCTCAAGCTAAGCAGTTGTTTCTTGAACAGTTGAGACACCCCCCTATGCCAGATTCAAATTTGGGGACATCAAAAGTTGATCTTGCTAGAGATAACTTGTTTGATCAGGTTCAGTTGAGGAAACACATTTTGCATGACTTGCAGAAGAATTCTTATTCAAGGCATCTTGACCCATCAATGGAGCAGATTATCCAAGCAAACATGGCCCATGCTGTCCAAGGAAGGCAAGCTGATTTGTCAGACCTTTTGTTGCAATCAAGGCATGGGAATATCCTGCCTTCAGAACAGCAGCTTCATTTTCAGCAAGAACAGTTGCGGCCGCAGCAGTTTGCTTTGGCACTTGGACAGCAGCCGGGTTTGGAAGGGGAAGGGCATTTTGGGAGGTCTTGGTCAATGAATGAAACTGGACAATTATTAAGAAATCCTGCAGCTCATCAAGTGACTCACACAGCTGCATATAATGCTTCAGATTTCCAAAAACAGCAGCAGAGGCTTTTGCCACAGGAGGAGCAATTGAGCTATCTGGGCAGGAACCTCCCTGAGCAGAACCAGAGAGGGTTCTATGACCCCAGTTCTGTGTTTGAGAGGTCTACACCTGCATCTGCTGGTGCTCTGGCAATGAATTTTGATAGTGCAGGTAATTCTGTACAAGGAAGGGATTTGCAAGAACTGAATCGCTACATGCGCCTCCCTAGTCACCTTGCTTCTTTATCCTCTCATTTACAAGCATCTGATGAACTTTTTGCGCATAACACAGATGCGTTCAAGGGTTTCTCTGTGAATAATGGGGATTTGGAAAATAGCTGGACTGAACAGCGGCTGGAACTGCAACACCTTGAAGGTGGGAGACAGAGAAGGGAGTTGGGAGTTACTATTCCATCAGCCGACCTAGACATTTCTGCATCTTCTGGAACTCATGAACAGATTTCAGCCCAAACTTTAGCAGACCTAATTCATCAAAAACTGGGTCTTCGATCAGCACAACAATCACATGTTGATAAATGGCATCCTCTTTCATCAAGAAATCAGGATCAGTCCTGGCAAGTTTCTGAGGCGAATTCATTAATTCAGCCCTTTGATATTCCACAAGATCAGCAGATCCATCTGAATGATTCATTTATAGATAGGTCTCAAAGTGCCAATTCAAGTGCTCTAATGCAAGATCATTTTAAAAGCATGAACATGACTGAGCAATACAGTAATTTAGGGAGCAATGAAAGAATGCCTTTCTGGTCTAGATCTGGATCATCGGTAGAAGAGCAATCGCTCTTCTCTGCTAACAGGGATTCTTTAAATCCTGGTTACAGAAATCCTCTCCTACTAAGTAAGTCAGCTATGGAAAACGACTTGCTTGAGTCAGAAACAAATAAGGGGCAAAAGCATGAAGTTATAAGCACAATGAGCAAGTCACTTTCCGGTGTCTCAGACTTCTCAGAACAAGTTGAAGGCACTATGCATCCTATGGAATTTCCTGTTATGGCCCATAGTAGGCATAGCTCTCTAAGTAGTGCAGGTAATGTTCCCCCCTAATGTTTGCTTTAGTAGATATAGCTCTTAGATATAATGGTTGAACATGAAACTGCAGGTGGTGATGGTGGATTGTATGTTCGTGAGTTAGTTTTAAATAATTCACATGGGGACAAAAATTCTAGTGACAGGTAATACTCTTTCTATATGTTTTACATTTTAATTCAATTCAATCTAATATGGTTATTTAATTGTCTGGGTCATTCTAGAAAATGTTTTGATCTGTCTTCTGGTTGATGGGTAAGAATTGTATTAGATTATTTGAGCTCAAGCCTGTTTGTGGTGCTATTCCTTATCTCAATTTGGTTGCAAAGGGTGTGTTGATACTGATTCATGGTGCTATTACATTTGGATTGATGGTGTGATAATTTTCCCTCTGGGTAATTTTGGATTATCTAGGATTCTTGTCCATTCCACTCTGACTTTTTTTCCCTTGTGTACTTTGCCCTATGCCACGATGAATAATGTTTGCTGATAGTCATTAGACAACTTCAGAATGTACCCATGTTGAATGTAATTAACTGTTGTTTTATAAGTTGAAAGGTTGCATACATTTATGAGACCCCAACAAAAAGGGAAGAAAAAGGGAAAAGGGGGTAGGGGCGGGGGAGTAACTTTATAGTTTAAATACGAGTGGTAATGGCTCAATGCAAAACTTTCCTTAATTTTGAGTCGTGCAAATAATCTCCCTATCATTTAAAGTTTGACAAGGAATTCTTCTAGACTTCCAAGTTTGTGCGGATAACACCCATCATTAAATGTTCATCAAGGGATAGCTCAGTGCATGAAGCTTCCACTATACACAAGGTACGAGGAGGATCAGACCTTCTTTGGGTCTGCTGTGTGCAGCCTTACCTTGCATTTTTGCCAGAGACTGTTTTCACGATTCAAAGTTGTGACCACCAAGACATGATGGCAACTTTATTGTTGCACCAAGGCTCTCCCACGCCATTAAATAGTTCATTATTTCACTAATAGAGCTTCTTACATCCTTAACCATGCATCTCTTAATTTTTTTTAATGGAGATAACCTTAAATTGAGTTATATGCAAATAATTCCCTTTAATTTTTAGTTAGAGTTTGCAAACCCTTTGTCATGTTACATTTATTAGTGAAATTACTGACAAATTAAGTTATCTGCGTAAATTTAATAAATGTTGAGGGGAATTTCACTGTCTAATGGTCAGGAAAATTATGTGCTCATAATTTAGAGGAGCTTTGAATAAGGTAGCCGAGGATAAATTGGCATAAGGAGTGCCACTTAATTCTCATTTAGAAGTATTATTTGGTTTCTTCTCACCCCAGAAGTTTGATTGTCTTGTATTGACAGGACACTTCCAACTAAAGGGTCTGATAATGCTTTCCATAAGCGCCCACCTGTATCTCGAGTTTTATCCTCTCCTGATGTGCAGTCAGACCAACCATCTGGAATCAGTGCCAATCAGAGCAACGTAATAAATCTTCTAGCCAGCGATGGTATGTTTTCTCTTCATGGCTAGTCGATCTGTTCAGTCTTTCAAAGTAAAAATGTGTCATGTTCTCTCTGTTCATTGCTGTTTTATATTTCATCTTTTGGATCTTTCAAAGTAAGATTCGTGTGCTGTTCTAGGGAGACGAGAACCTCCAGGAAACCCATCAATCAGTAATTTGACTGATGCTCAGGCTTCTGGGAGAAAGGAAGTGCGGTTTAGGAGGACTTCCTCCTGTAGTGAAGGTTCTGTGTCAGAGACGTCTTTTATAGACATGCTTAAAAAGCCTGTTCTTCCAGAGGTAGATGCGGCCAGCGGAATTGGCGCCGAGTCTTCTGATGGTGGAACCCAGGCAGGGCGGAGTGGTAAAAAGAAGGGGAAGAAAGGGAAGAAACAGCTCGATCCTTCACTCCTTGGTTTCGTGGTATCGAGCAACCGCATCATGATGGGTGAGATTCATCGCCCTGAAGACTGATAGGTTCTAGATTAGTTGTTAAATTCTCGCCAACCCAAACACACTTTTGGGAAAAGGGGCTCGGGCTATTATTGTATAGCTTTCGTCATATTCCCTTTTTAATGATGTTTTCCACTGTGTACAGTCATGAGAGTGTATATACGCGGAAGCCAGAGTCATCGTGACGGATTAGTTCAATTTTTTTGGGATAGAAGCATAGAATGAAAATAGCAGTTACTCGCTCACTATGTTCTGCATTTTACCCTAGCCATATTCTTAATAATTCTTGTGCACAAAACTCGTTAGTAGCTCGATGCATCACTTATGGTCAGACCTTTTTAATTGCACATCTCAGTCAATGGCATCCATCTATTTAATTTTGCTAGTAAGACTCGATGCGGCTGAAAATTTGGTCAATTTGTTTAATCCGAAAAGCTGAAGAAACGATCCCGAGATATGCTTTTTGATTCACCTGCGTTGTTTCATTCATAAATGACCTTGATAATTCTTTACTATCGATGAGGTGAAGCAATGTATTTCTTTTTCAAAAGCTTGTTATGGTTACGCCTTGCCTCTCCCTGTCCTCATCGCTTCAATTATTATGCACGCACGGACGTGATTGATTAACGGTAGCAGTGAGATTGTCTCAGGTTTAATTGTTTAGGATTTTAAATGTATTAAATATGAGTTTAGGATTTAAATCGCTCCTAAATCAATAGTTTAAAGTTCATATTACTATTTAATTTTTTTAACATTTGTGTGAACTAATAAAAAAATATATGGGTTAACATGGTTAAAAGTTTACCTGACATTAAGTATGCAACAGTTTATTTGAAATGGAAGTACTTATAAGAACGTAAAATTGTAACTTCTAGCTTCCCATATGGTCTTTCAACTTTTTAACTCAATTTAAACATTAAATTTTTAGAAAAATATAAAAGTAGACGCTATGATTCTCTCAAAGAATGAGAGGATTGAAGATGTGTTTTGTTCTCGAACAAGCAAGGGCTTATGAGGATAGGGGCACAAATGCTAGAAAACAAAGCCTATAGCGTTAAGATGAGCAAGAAAACTAAAGTGCTAACGAATAGGAGATGAAAATAAAGATAACTTTGAACCTCTCCTAGTAAGAAAAAGGAATAGCATTCTAAGTTGCTTGCTTGTTTCGCTCTCTTAAGGTTTAGTAAGAAGGAGAACAGTAAGCTTTTAAAGTTGGTCTTATGATCAAACCCTAACCAAGGAAATTAGTTCACTAGTAGACTAAACCCAGTCCAGTTTGACATTATCACATTGAGATATTTGGATCGTCCTTCAAACATTATAATATGGAACAAATTTGAAAATAGATAATATCCACGTTCAATAATTACCACATTAAAATGTAGACTAAAGGGTCCTTAAAGTCCTTTATGTCAACACCAGGATCGAGTGCCACTGCACAGTGCCATGTCAAGTATGTAACATATCACTTCACCTAACCTTAATAGAGAGACTTTTTAGAGGCTGTTAGCTAAGAATTACAGGGAGGCAGCATCGAGTAGGAAGATCATATCATTCAAAACATATGTTCATAAAGATGGCCCATTGCCCAACTAAAAACTTGCGAAGAAGGCACATATCCTACAATGATCATTGACCATAATGAATATGCTAACATACCATATAGTCACTTTATGAGGATCCAATGATTTCATGTGAACAAAAGTTCACTAGAAAGATGAAGGAGACTACAACTTAAGGAAAGAAGTTATGAAGCGGACCCTAAGCTGGTCAACAAGGCAACATGTTGTCTACTGTATGCCTTAACACTCTTTTCAAGTAGCCTAGTGATCTAAGAACTTGACAGATTGAATTTCATGTGAGAATAAAGACATCCCCTAGTGAGGAATGTCTTAAACCCTAGGAACATACTTAAATGTCATCGCCTTAAGACGAGGCCATTTTAGCGACCACCATAATAGAGCCATGACAAAAGTTGAGTTTCTCACTTTAGGCATTAGTTATTAAGCTTGGACATCAAAAGCAATGACATATATAATTGAATGACCCTATAGTCCCTTGCACGAATCATTCTTCTTTTAAAGGTATGAATTTAGGTATACTCGATCATGTAAAGGAGGATAGACAACAACATAGTACTGGGGCTTATAACCCCTAGAAACAAACTTTTGAAAGTGTGACCCTTAATTGCTTAAGTAAAGCAAGGAAGAGCCAACCTTAACAACTTTACTAATCAAATCAAATTCACGAACTTTCCTATCAGCAAAAAGGATCCCAACTCAATTAGTGGTCAATCTCAGTCTTAGTAGAGGGAAGCTTGTTCACAAAGGGTAGGAAGAATATCTTCTTTCCTTAGTCAAGAATTCAGTAGGCTAATCAATTTCTAAGGAAATTGCTAATAAATCCCTTCACTCTCCTTAAGGTTTAATTAAGATTCTATATTTCTTCCATTTATGCCCTATTTTATAGGTTTTCACATTAGGAAAACCCAAACAAGGACTCCCTCTAACTAGTGCATTACAATAAAAAAAAACTATATAAAATCACCTAATTTACCACAATGCTTAACCATATAACCACATTTTATCATGGTAATTAGGAATTAACTATCCTAGCACTATACTATGATGAATAGTATTCAACCACAACTAAAGAAAACTAACCATAGTAGCTAAAAAAGATCCAACTTAAAAGATTTATTGTGGTTAATTAAATTGAACTTCTATATATATTGAAAGTACATCACAGGTATTAATGTAACATCCTCAATTTTCAACTTTGAGTTTTTATGTTTAGAAAAGGGAAGTTGGTAAATTGAGTGATTAATAAGTTAATGATATTTTTGGACTACTAATAAGGTTATTAGGTAGCCTTTGAAGAGGGCTAGTTTTGAGTTTGAGCGGACCAAGTATCAAGTAAGGCCTAAAACCCAATCTAAGCTTCACTTAGCCATCCGTCGTGGTGGATGTGCAAAAATCTACATAAATTCAATAGTCTCATGAGCTAAAATGGAGGGAGAAAATAGAAGAACACAAGATAGGCTACTGAAGAGGGTCTGAGGTCTATTAGGGCTATATTTTTAGAGTCTTTTGGAGGCAATTTGGGTTAGCCACACACTTAGGTAAGCTTCCTGTCCTTCTCCTTTCCTTTCTATGTAGAAATTATATGAGTTTGAAAGTTGTTAGGGGTTGATTTCAATTTTTCTTAGGTTTAGAATGAACTCATTGGCTTATTTAAGGCCTTGGCAAGCTCTAAACTGAGTTTTGATTATTTTAAAGTAATTTGAGATTTTTGGTTAAGGTTTGGGCAAACTATAAGTGAAAATTTGAAAATTAGGAATAATGTAGGTAAAGAATTAGTGTTATCTAAATGCTTAGGTGATAAATGAAATTAATGAAATGTGTTAGAAGCGTTGATTATATTAAAGTGAGATTTTGAGTACAGTGGGTACCCAAAATTAGGCTAAAAAGGGTATAATTAGAGTTATAATTGATTATTAGTATTTATTCTTGTAGATTAAATATTGATCGAGCCTTATTAAACTAGTGGACCTTTGTGAAGTTAAAAAATTGCCACGGTAACCCTTTTTGAAAAAAAAGGTTAAGGTAATCAAATAATCTAATTATTTTACGTGTATATTTGAGTGGTTATGGGCTTGCAAAAAGATATATGTATATTTTATTATGAAAGATTTGAATTTGTATGATTTGTTGATGCTTTGGAAAATTTGTGTGGAGTGGTTATGATTTAAAGTATTCTTCTATGCTCAAAATACTTTTTTACTTGTATTTGTAAACCATTATGAAATTGGATGCTATTTGAAATGTTGAAAAATGCATTATGATTATCCATGATGAAAAGAATGTATATGATTAGTTGGCATGAGCATGATCATTGTGAGCGAGTGAAAGTTTACCTTAGAATTTTCATGGGATATTTGTATGAAATTTATATAACATACTGGCACCGTGGAGGCCTTGGTGCACAATATATTTCTTGTTTGAAAGTTTTAGTACTCTTTGAGATAAATTGAGCATACGACATCCTAGATATTTGAGGAAATAAAAAATCTATAGTCCATAATAAGCGAATGCGCCTTTAGCCGAGGCTACATTTTATGATTGGTAAACTTGGGCCAGTCCAGTTATATGAACTTGGTCCTAATATGTTATTAGCCCACAAATTTAGTCGAAGGATATAAGGTAGAGAATGTTGATCATGGATTATATGAATTAATATATGATAATCATGTGTTTGTGTGCATTCGATAAATGTTTTTAATGTCCACTTGACATACTCATACTATTCTTGTATGCCTTGTGGATAGATTAGATTATTTTATTATTGAGTCCTCAACTTACCCTATGGTTACATTTTATAGGTGAAAGCTTGAATAAGGAAAAAAGGAAGGAAGGTATCACCGAGAATTGAGAGACTTGTATTTGTATAGCTCTCTCTCTCCTCACTTTTAGGTATTATTGTAACGAATGATTTATAAATTTACGCCAACTTAGAATCACATGTTTTGTCTTGGTACACTTGTATGAGTATATGATTGATAAGTATCTTAACCAAAGAGAATTTAATCAAAATAAAATTATTGTAAGGGATTAAGATACTATTATAAGTGGTGTTATTGTAATATTTGTGCAATTGAGTAGCCAAGAGATTGTTATATGTGTCTTATTGCCACCCTTTAAATTATTATGAAATTGGAGTTTTAATGGTCGAATCATGTTTTAATTGTATATGTGATGATATATGATTGTTTAATTAGGTGTGTTGTGGTCCAATTGAATTAGTTCAAGTGATGCTAAGATTATTAGCACTTACTTGGTGAGTTTAAGCACCTTTATGGTTGTTTTAAAAGGAAAACGACAATTTTGTATCTAATTGTCCAATTTTTTATGACAAAGTGTTTGGTTGTGAGATCAATTTCAATAGCTAGATGGCATGGAAAGTTACATGTGGACACTTGGATTGTTCAAATTGGATGTTAGATGGCAAAACAGCATACTTCAAAGTTGGTCCTATGGTGCTGTCATGACAATAATTTACTATCATGATAATAGGGGTGCATCATGGTGCACTGCACAATGAGAAGAATGCCCTCTTCATGCCATCTACCATGGCAAATGACACATGCATTATGATGGATGATGTATTTTGAAAGGTGTCTAAATTTCCCTTCTTGTTCATCGTATGACTTAATTTATATTCCTATGCTTCCGTTACTTTGTTAAGCTTACTTTAAACTATTATTTCAGTACAAATATCTTTTAAAAAAAGTTTCTTGACATCTTAAATTTTTTAAACTTAATTTTAAACCCTTACATTATGATAACCTTATATAATAAATTAATTAATTTTGATTATCATAATAGTGTCGTGTGTTCATGTAATGTGTCTTGGTAATGTCAAAGTAGACATTACAACTAACATGTATAATTTATCATCAACAAGTTTAGAATTTACTACAAGGATTTGAACCCCATGAGAACAAGTTACAAGTAAACAATACTTTAGAACCCTAATTTTAAAACATCTTTAAACATAGCAGGGCCTAACAAATCTCAAATCAAAGTAATTGAAAGCATAGCACACCGCCAAGGTTGAAAATTAGAAATTAGAAAGGATAAATATAAAAATTTTTAAAAAATTATGAGATGTCTACCGTAGCGAGACCCCCTTGTGCCACGGTGCATTGCACAAAGATGACAATAGCTTTGCTGTCAAATGCATGGCATAGGGGTAAACTTCTAACTCACCCTAAGCTTTCATTCGATGTTCGATTTAGATAATTCAAGAGTTTACAAAAACTTTATTCAGTAAACTAGCTAATTGTGTTGGTTTTATTTCAAAGTTTCATCATAATAAAAAGTTAGAGACCTAAAACCAAACTCAACCTTTTTCACACTTAAACCCTTTCAAGGTGTCCAAAACCCCAACCAAGTGCCAAGAGCCTTGACAACTACCTAGACCAAATTCTCAGGATTTAGGACCACCTGTACAATGCACAACAACATTGATATTCATGCCACAACACATTTTTACTTCCTAACCCTGTTTTCAACAAAAATTGTAAAGGAGGCACAAATAACATAAACTTATAACTCAATCCTTTTACACCAATCAAAAGTAATCGTAAGCAAAAATAACCTACTTAGACCAGTATTTAGGTCCTGAATTATACTGATAGCACATTTATAAAGTAAGGGCATTAAATACAATATCAATCATAAATAAAATGCATTGGTGTGAGTAAACCAAAATAGTTGTCATAAGTTGGCAATGTATCATCATTTAACTACACATTAATGATGAAAGAAAGAGGCTATATGATAGGAACCACCAATTTCTAAGCCTCTAATGCCTCCTCCTTAGCCTTCCTAAAGCTAGAGCCTATAATATGAAGATTATAAGTGAGTATAATACTACTTAATATCTAAGAAAAGGTCTAAATCATGCATATGTAAGTCAAAACAATTAAGGCAAGCAAAGTAAGAATTAGAAAACCAACTAGAGATATATATATATATATATATATCACAATATATCATATCATATGCATTGCAAATGCATGATCAATAACTTCTTATCTCTTCTCTGTACTACCTAATGAATCCGTGGGTTAACAAGTCAATAGAACTAAATTCAGGTGCATAGACTAGCCCAAGCTCATCAATCATGAGAAGTCACCTGGCCAAAGCTTCACTTAATCTCAAACCATGAATTCCCTTAACTTTTGAATCCACTAGAGTGTTGAATATCCTACCATTTACCCAATCTAAGGTATGGTTAAGGATAGAATCTAGGCATCATATGCTTACACCTATTGCTATGTGAGATTCAGGAAGACCCAACCTAAAAAACCAAACGCTAGGGCTACCCATAGTAATCGTTATAAAATTTCACGTGAAAAATAAGCACTATTCTTCCTAAGGCATCCTCTTACCCAAAATCTAATTATGCCACTATGTATATGGCTTCATCATGTATTTTTATAAGGCCAAGACTTATGTACTTAGTCTTTTATACTTACTAAATTGTTATCCAATCAAATCATGACAAGTGGACTTTAATGCATTAATAATATTAATAATAAGATTTTGTTATAGAATAAATAATCTATAGAATATCCACATGTCTTAATTCAATTAAAAATAAGTACATTAAATATACAAGGTTAAGCATATAAGTTTTTTTCTTTTTCATAACTCATAACATAATGAAATTACACAAGAATGCATATAACAACTTAGTTAAACTATTTTAAGCATGCATTTAAAACTTCATAATTTCATAATACAATTAATCAATAATATATAACATTTCCAACAAAGTTTGCTTAAATGAAAATTTAAGAAAGTCACACTTGCATATATTTTTTTAGAAACAATAAATAAGTTTATATTTGAATAAATTCTACATTAACATGTTTACAAAACAACCTAAATCAATCTAACAAATAATAGCACAAGTTAGAAATAATAGCACAAGTTAGAAATCAATCTAACAAATAATAGCACAAGCTAGAAATCCCTAGATTACTTCAAACCTTTAAGAATTCAAAGGTTACTCCACACAACTTGCTTTCTAAGTCTACCACAAGCTCAACAACCATGTGACAAGATTCATATACAACCAATAACAACCCGTGGTCACTAAATATCCATTTAAAAGGCACTTACAACTTCTAATCTCATACTTTCATCACTTCAACTTCCCAATCACAAGCTCAAATTCACAAGAAAAGAGTTTATTTACTCCTATTAACTCCATTTAGCTCCTAATAGCTTAAATAACAACAATTATAACACCTAACAACACAAATTTCTGCTCAAAGTGACTAAGGTTCATCTAAAATCCTAACCTCAAACTTATAACCTTGTAACATTTGAGAAAACTAACCCCTAGTTAATTGAGGGTTAATTAATTAACTAAATATGATGTGTAGTTACAAAGAGTTAATGAAAACTTTAGGTTGTGATTTCAACTCTAAGATTGAGTCTGAAGCAGAGTTGGGCCACTTGGACTTTAAAATGGGAGAAAAATAAAAAGAAATAGCTCTGTACCACATGTTATAATATGTGCACGAGATGCCATGGTGCATGAACCACCAAAACATAAAGCAAACTCCTCTATACCACATGTCATAGCGCATGGTCAAATTTTGAATTTATCAAACACAAGTCTGATATAAAAAAACTAGAGAAAAGAAAGAGAATTTAATCAAGAAGGAAGGAGAAGATCAAGGAGCTATGTTAGGACTTGGAATTTTGAAGCGTTAGGAGCAATTTAAATCTTATAATCACTAGAGGTAAGTCAAACATTAATATCTTTTTCTCTTTCATTTTCTTGAGTGAAAAGTTAAGGTTTGCTAGAAAAGATGATTTTTAGTCTATAAAGGCTATGGGTTCGAACTCATTGACTTAAATAGAGTTAATGAGAGTTATTTAAGTTATTTAAACTTAGAATTTATGGATGTATTCATTTTTTATTGTTGGGTGCTATTGATACTTGAAAATCCCTTATAAATGAGTTAGATGGGAGTTGGAAATGTAATTAATGATTGGGTCTGAGTTAAAGGAAGTTAATATGAGTTAAAGGAAGCTAATAAACCTTATAGGTATTATTATATATGAGAAGATTGAGTTTTGAGAGTTTAACAATGTGGAGTTAGATGTTGAAAATTATTCTAAGAAGGATATTGACAAATTGTTGATGTGAATAAATATATAGTAATTACAACTTGGCATCATTCAAGCTTGGAATAGCTTTGGAAGTATTTGTTTGAGCTATAAACCTTTGACTTTTTAAAGGTTTGAGGTAATCAAGAAAGTCTTTCTTATATTTTTGTATGTTAATTAATTACAAAATTTATAACCATTTTGAAATATGAAAAAATTGCTTAATGTAAGTGTGGCCTATGAAGTTTTAATAGCCATTCATCAATATTGACTTATAAACTCATTGAGAATTAATTGTATGTTGAACTTGGGATCTAAAATTAATGTGGCACAATGAATATTTGTTGTTATGAATATTCAACAATTTGCATGATGTTATATATATAGTGAAAGAATTATTGAGTAATGAGAAAATGGCTTAACTAAGGAGTTCTATGACCAAATGGAGTTCAATAATACATTGTATAAGAAGTTCAATGATGTAATGTGATGTGGAATTCTATGACTTATTGCTGTGTGATTATGGGATGATCATAGATGATATGAGTATAGCGATGATGTTAAGCATACCTGTATAGTGAGTATTGCATATGCTATATAATATTGCATTTATGTATTACATGATCATATGATGCTGGAGTTCACCTAGGAAGAGAAGCAGTGAGTTGAAATTCATGTGGTAAGATTGCCATTACAGCTCAATGGTTTCCCTAAATATCATTGTAAGTATTGTCCCACTTCTTTAATAAGGGATTGTCCCATTATATATTAAGTTACTTGAACCTACTTTAATCTCTATTGGTTCAACAAGGAAGTTAGCTTAGGGAGAATGACACCCCATGGTGTAAGGATTGGGAGAAACCGTGACCTACAAGTGAGTTAAGTAACCTTAGCCAAGTGGCTCCTCAGACATAAAAGGCTAGGGTAGTCTCATTACATAAATGAGCTCGTTATATGGAATAGCCTATGATTTCATTTTGAAGGCATAAGAAGTATATAAGATAGGTATGATCATGCATATTGCTATTAAGGGCACATGTTTGTTTGTATTATGACCCTTGTGATATGAACATGTGAAGTTATGCGATTAGCATTTTATAAATGTGTCTATGAGTTATCTTGAGAATATCACATGAAAAATGTGAGATCACTAATATAATACGTGTAAAAAATATTATTTGTAAATTAATGATTGAATATGAGAATGAAATCATTTTTCCACTTGCATCTTAATTAATTAATGTGCATTAGTATAGGTTAGATATACCTTAGTTATTAAATGGTTGTAGTCACTCCTCTCTCTTCAATATTATAGGAGCAAGCCCATCTGCTCGAGATCAAGGGAAAAAGCTTAAGGCATGGGATACCCATCCTACTTGTAGGCCTCATTTCTATTTTGAGTATTATGTGTATAAATTATATGATATTTCTAACTAGGAGATTTTATGTTTATTTGTTTGTGCTACGTAATTGTTAAGCTAAATTGTGTTTTTAAGGCCTTAGATTGTATATGTGTTAATTGTAAAATCTAATATATGTTCAAAATACTAGTACAAGTAACAAATGAGTAAAAAAGTGATTGATATTGAATGAGATGATGATTTATGAATGTGAGGCTCCTTATTCTGTTTTTGTTATTAAGGTGTTAAGTATTAAAAATATGATAGATATGTTATTTAGATGTTGTGGTGTATTGTACAAGTGCCCGTGAATCTATTGAGTATGATTTAGGGTGAAATTTAGGCTTTTGACACTTAAAGTAAAATAAGGTACCAAGTTTGTGTTTTGGTTGTGAAAATAGTGAATTAAGAAATGGGTGTCTAATTTTTAATTGAGAAATAATTTAATTGTGAAACTAATGCCATTAGCTAGGTTTAGGAGAAAGATCTTTATAAATACCTAGATTGCCTTAATCAACTGTCAAATGAAGAAATGAGACGCGTCTAAAGTTCGCCCCTATTGCTGTCAAAAGACAACAACAATAACTGTAATCTTATGCAATATGCCCTAAGGCATGGCTCTTGTGCAATAACATATGGCACAAAGAGGAACAAGTTGCCAAGCCACAGTGTACTTTTGTTATTTTCCAATTGAAATGCAAATGCTTTGATAGCATAGAGAAGCTTGGTTTGAATCACTCCTTCCATTTAGGCCTAAGTGACCCAATACATCCACAAAGCCTATCCAAAAGCTATACCTAAAACAATTCGGCCCATTAGCCATCACTAATTATCATTAAATTAATTAACACTCAATTTTACCAAAATACCATTGATTTATTTAATTAACCCAAGAATTAAAATCCAAGATGTTACAAATTAAAAGGAAATCATTGATATGTCATCAACCTACTACTTGAAAGTCAACCTCTTCTTTCTCCATAATGGACATTGGTGAACAAAAGTGAAAAGACGTAGTTAAAGAGCCACCACAACATAGTAGAAGAAGGAAGATATTTGGAGTAATAAGAGGCCATATGATGACAATGTGACCAAAAACAAGGTGTTACATGCAGCAGCTCCAAAGGCTGATGTATGAAGTCTCCATAGAGCTGTAAGAAATGGTTGGCATATTTTTTAAGAATATCTTTATCCTTTCTTTTCACATGATCTTCTGTTGTAGAGAATGCTCCAAGCCGTGCTATCATGATGTCCCCAAGCCAAGGTAGACTCTAATTGCTAAACAAACTTTCGTCATCTATGTAACATCCCAATTTAAATTTTAATAGTTAATTTGGGTTAATAGAAATAAAAAAATAATATTTAGAGGTAAGAAAATTAGTAGGAGATGATTATTAAATCTAACTTAGGATATAATTCTAAAAAAAAATAAAAAAATAAAAAAAATATTAAAATTATTAATAAAAAAAAAAGGTAAAGGTTTGCAAAAAAAAAAAAGGAAGAAGAAGAAGAAGAAGGAAGAAAACGTGCGGCCGCCTCAACAGTAACAATAATAAAATAATAATAAAAAAAGAAGAAGAAGAGAGAGAAAATAATTAAAAAAATGTGGGACCCACTGAATTTTTTATAAAAACTCACC
Source organism: Prosopis cineraria (assembly GCF_029017545.1). Taxonomy (NCBI): domain Eukaryota; kingdom Viridiplantae; phylum Streptophyta; class Magnoliopsida; order Fabales; family Fabaceae; genus Prosopis; species Prosopis cineraria. Next base: position 35,496,806 of record NW_026555334.1, on the reverse strand, counting down.
TGTTCCTTCATTTCTTCATTCCTTCTTTCGTGCGTGAGCTTCGGCAGAGAGAGCATCTGTGAGCCAAATTCACCGGTGCTGGGTTTTAAGGTAAGAGTTTTTAATAGGATATTTAGGGTGTGATTTTAAGCTTTTCAAAACTAAGTAAGTGTTCTAAAATTTTTTCTTAGTCATCCTTTTTCTTTGGTTTCTGAGTTTGTAGTGGTAGAAAATTTAAGATCTGGAAGATGGATGAATTTATGTTGAATAAATATGGTTTTTGAGGTTGTTAGTAGTATAATAAATATTCTAGAGTATAAATTTATTGGTGATCTTTGAATTTGTGGCTTATGGATCAAATTCTAGACTAGATCTGAAAATATATGTTGATTTATGAGGTTTAGATGATTATTTGGGATGAGAAATGAATTATTATGGTTATAGGATTATGATTCTAACTAGAGACTTAATTTTTAATTTTTGAGTATTTTAGGTACGAATTTATAAAATAAAAAGAAAATTTTGATAATAGAAATTAAGTTTAGAAGTTGATTTTTAGATTATTAATGTTTATTGATAATTAAAAGAGGAGTTAAAAATTTTACTTAATAGTATTAACTATAGATTTGTATTAAGATTGAGATTAGGAATTATGTTATATTTTTAATTCTATTATTAGAATTATTTTATTAGTTTCAAAAATTGAAACTAATATTTATAAATAATATGTTATTTGTAGATTGTATTACTGGTGAAGATTGTGGTGAGAGAGAAATTTTAAGGAATAATTTATTGAAAAAGCCACAAGGTAACCATGCTTTTAATTTATGATTAGTGTTACTTCATGTTAATTGGGTGATTATTGAGAAAATTATAAATTTTGTAATATTATATAATTGTGCAATATTATTATAAATTTATTTGATTATTGTGGGAGGTGTTGGGAGACTTGCTATTGTTGTTGTATTTATGTGCCACGTGGTACGCCCCTATTGGAGCTCAATAGGTGGTTTGTAAGGGCTCGGGCTAATCTACCTTTGGCCGGGTAATTTAGCACCGAGTGAGGGCTACGGCTCGAGGTTAATGGAGGGATATAAGGATGGTTGTTTGTGTGTATTGTAATATTTCTTATATTTGTTGGAATTATATTATTTTTAATTTTCACTTAGTAAGCACACACTTAACTGTTTGTATACACTATCATAAATTGGCTTTGGTTACTGGGACTTTTGAGTCTCATTATGTGGTTAACAATTTTCAGGAGAAGAGCCACGAGTGACACGTGGAGGAGTCCCAGAGGCTTAGTGGTATAGATCCACTGTCTCTTTTGGGTATTTAATTTATGATTTATAATGTGTTATATTGCCAATATTAGAACTTTTTTATGTTTATTGTCAATTATATGAATATATAAATGTAATCATGCCTTTCAAACTATTTCTATTTTTGGTACAATTTGGATGACTGTAATTTTAATATTTGGTTTACTTTGGATTGGTTAAAATGGCATGATTATAAGGCCAAATAACTGGCTTGTGTTGAAAATTGATTAAATTGCTTATTTTACTTGTTGGGAGTATAAGGATGGACAAATGTGATTTAGTTTACTTGTTGGGAGTATAAGGATGGACAAATGTGATTTAGCCTAATGGCATGTGGGAGGTAAAAATTTATCTGAAATGTTATAGTGTGTGAGTTGAAGCCAATTATAAAATATTTTATATCGAAATTATTGATATAAAAATGTGTTGGGTGGCTGTAACCCAACTATGGTTGAGTTAAATTATTTAAAAAAAAAATTTGGTGTGTTACAAATTTTGGTATCAGAGCTACATGTTTCAAATTCTTATAAATTATGAAATTGTTATACATTAACCTAGTTTATTGGCAATATACATTATTAAATCATAATACTTCTCCATTATTTTTCTTGTCTTGAGATTAGTGTTAACTTAATTATGTGACTTCCATCCTTTAGGAGGGGAGAGATGGTGTCCAAAACTAGGAGAGGTGGCGAAATTGCCGGTGATTCTATAGAGCCAATAGGAAATGACATACCTTCACTGCCACAACCGGAGCCCACACAGCAACAAATTGGGCAGGGCGAGCCCATACAGTCACAACTAAGGCAGGATGAGCCAACTATGAGGCAAATGATGGATTACTATATAATCTTAGTGACCGCATGAAGAGACAAGAAGAAGAAGTTGGCCGCTTTAAGACAATATAAGGAGAATTCCAACCGAGAGGGAAATGGCCAACAAGAAGGAAGCCATACCAAGGTATTTAATGCGAGCCAATCTGCTGATAAGGCTCACCTTCCTATTCTCACCATGAGACTAGTCCGAAGAATGTGAGTCTCCACTCTGAGCAACAGACATCCACGATCACAAAGATCTGGAGTACTTTTCGTAAGTTTAATCCTCCTACTTTCGATGGAAATCTTAAGCCGGCGGTGGTTGAAGAATGGATAGATCAATTGGAGAGTATTTTTCGTATGGTTGTGTGCACTTCTAATCAAAAGGTGCAGCTGGCAATATTCCTACTACAGAAGAGTGCTAAGAAATGGTGGGAAACATCAGGACCGAAGGATGATTCCTCTCTTACTTGGGAAGATTTTAAAGCCATATTGTTCGAGAATTATTTTCCTACTGCACTGAGAGCAGAAAAGGAGGCTGAGTTTCATGCATTCCGCCAGGGTGATTAGATGAGGATGAATTTATTGAACAATTCTCAGAATTATCTAAATACTCTACTTACCTCCAGAAACATGAAGATACGGAGTGGATGGCTGAACGATTACTAGAGAAGGCGAGGCCTGATCTAAGGGAACAGTTAGCCCCTTTTGAGATCAAGACATTCAGTGAGATGTGCAATAAGCTTCGAATAGTTTCTCGGAGGAAGAGAGAGGCTAGATTAGAAGCTGATAGAGAGAGGAGGAAAGAACCTCATGGGAAGCCCCCTATCCACACCAGACCCATTGGTGGAGTAGAGAAGAGGAGCAGTCAAATCTTTGGAGGCTTTAGAAATCAGAAGAAGAAGGGCTACTATCATAAGGGCCAGAGCTACAGAGGGAATCAGAGTGGAAGTCAAGGGTCCTATAGGAGCCCAGCTACCTTTAATCCTACTCCTGGTGCTGCTAGTAATCAAGCATGCAGTAAGTGTGGGAAGTTTCATTCTGGTGATTGTTGGGTTTGTTACATCTGTCAGAAGCCTGGTCATATTGCTCGATTCTGCTATCAAAACCAAAATAGGGGTAATGATCAGAGACCTACAGTACCAGCACGAGTGTATGCCCTCTCTGGGCCGGAGGCTGCTAACAACCCTAATGCTATCCGAGGTATAATCCGAATCCTTGATAATGATATTTGTGCTTTGTTTGATTCGGGTGCTACACACTCTTTTGTGTCTGATGAATGTATGAAAAGATGTAAATTGCCTGTGTGTACCTTACCTTTTGATGTGAAGATTTCTACTCCTGCTGGTTTGACTGTAAGGACTGCTAAGGCATGTCTAAATGTAGAGGTTGAGTATGAGGGTCGAAAGACCACCATAGACCTCATTTGTTTGTCTTTGTCTGGGATTGATGTTATTGTGGGGATGGATTGGTTGTCTGCAAATGGAGCTGTACTTAATTGTCAGAAAAAGAGTGTGTCACTCTCAGCTCTTACTGTAACCCCTATAGAGTCCCAAAGTCCTATGTTGTTGTCTGCAGCTCAAGTAGAACAGTGTATAAGAAAGGGCTGTCAAGCTTTTATGATTTTCTTCTCAATCAAGGCAGAGATTGAAGAAGGTGTAGATCAGATTCCAGTAGTGAGAGAATTCCCTGACGTCTTTCCTACTGAAGTGATCGGTTTGCCTCCAGAACGAGAGGTTGAGTTCTCAATTGAGCTCGTACCTGGTACGGGGCCTATTTCTAAGGCACCCTATAGGATGTCTCCATCGGAGTTAGCTGAGTTGAAGAGACAAATTGAAGAGTTGTTAGAGAAGGGGTTTATCAGACCGAGTGTATCACCATGGGGGTCACCGGTACTGTTTGTGAAAAAGAAAGATGGAAGCCTTAGATTGTGTATTGATTATAGACAATTGAATAAGGTAACCATCAAGAACAAGTACCCCTTACCTCGAATTGATGATTTGTTAGACCAATTAGTCAATTCAGCGGTGTTTTCTAAGATTGATCTAAGATCAGGGTATCATCAATTGAGGGTTAGAGCAGAGGATATCCCTAAAACTGCTTTTAGGACTAGATATGGGCACTATGAGTTCCTAGTGATGCCGTTTGGGTTAACAAATGCCCCAGCTGTCTTCATGGATTATATGAATCGAATCTTCAGGCCTTATCTCGATGAATTTGTTGTAGTCTTTATTGATGACATACTTATTTATTCTCGAGATGAGGTGGACCATGCTAGACATCTTAAAATTGTTTTGGAGATATTAAGAGAGCACAAGCTCTATGCCAAGTTGAGCAAATGTGATTTTTGGCTTAAAGAAGTTAAATTCTTAGGCCATGTTGTTTCAGAAGAAGGGGTAGCGGTGGACCCTAGTAAGATAGATGCAGTGATGAAATGGGAACAACCTCGAAATGTGACAGAAATTAGGAGTTTCTTGGGTCTTGCAGGCTACTATCGTCGTTTCATTAAGGGTTTTTCACAAATTGCAATGCCCTTGACTAAGTTGACCAGGAAAGATGCTCCATTTATTTGGACGAACGAGTGTGAAATTGCATTCCAGGAGCTGAAAAAGAGGTTGACCACCACACCGGTGCTCACCTTACCTGTTCCAACTGCTCCTTATACCTTGTATACTGATGCTTCTAAGAAAGGTTTAGGTTGTGTATTGATGCAGGAGGATCGAGTAGTGGCTTATGCCTCTCGACAGTTGAGACCTCATGAGGAAAATTACCCTACTCATGACTTGGAGCTTGCTGCTGTGGTATTTGCCTTGAAGATTTGGAGGCACTATCTTTATGGTTCTTCTTTTGAAGTCTTCAGTGATCATAAAAGTTTAAAATATTTGTTTGATCAAAAGGAGCTCAACATGAGACAGCGCAGATGGATTGAGTTTTTGAAGGATTATGACTTTGAGTTGAAGTATCATCCAGGGAAAGCTAACGTAGTCGCCGACGCTCTGAGCAGGAAGCTTGTACATACTGCTCACATGATGGTCAGAGAACATGAATTATGGAGTAGTTTTCATGCAGTAAATGTAGAAGTAGTCGAAAATCGTTTGGCTGCTCTACATATTACTGAATTTGAGAATAATTTTTGGGAAGAAATCAGAATTTCGCAGCAGAAGGACGATTATTTGAATAAGATTAGGGTAGAGATTGGGGCTGGAAAGGCTGAACATTTTGATGTGACCGATGATGATGTCGTAAGATATAAAGGTAGAGTGTGTGTGCCTAATGATACTCGATTGAAAAATATCTTACTTGAGGAGGCTCATCAGAGTAAATATACCATTCACCCAGGAGCAACTAAGATGTATCATGACTTAAGACGTGGTTGGTGGTGGCCAAGGATGAAGAGAGATGTAACTGAACATGTAACTCGTTGTTTGACTTGCCAGAAAGTCAAAATTGAGCATCAGAAACCAGCCGGGATGCTACAGTCTCTTGATATTCCAGAGTGGAAATGGGACAGCATTTCTATGGACTTCATTACAGGATTGCCTAGAACATCTTCTGGTCATGACACTATATGGGTAATCGTAGATCGACTCACCAAATCAGCTCATTTTCTTGCTACTAATATCAAGTATTCTCTCGAAAAATTAACTGAAATCTACATAAGAGAAGTGGTGAGATTGCATGGAGTGCCGACAAATATTGTATCTGATCGTGATCCGAGATTCACATCAAACTTTTGGAAGTCATTACAGGAAGCCATGGGTACTCGTCTGAGTTTTAGCACCGCTTACCACCCCCAGACCGATGGGCAAACGGAACGAACCATACAAACTCTTGAAGACATGTTAAGAGCTTGTGCCATTGAGCTTAGAGGTAATTGGGATAGTCACTTGCCATTAGCTGAATTTGCCTACAATAATAGTTTTCATTCTAGCATTCAGATGGCACCTTATGAGGCATTGTATGGAAGAAAATGTAGATCGCCACTGTGTTGGACAGAATTAAGTGAGAGAACTGTTTTGGGGCCAGACATTGTTGATGAGACTACCCAAAAGATTGCTTTAATCAAGCAAAAATTACTCACAGCTCAAAGTAGACAAAAGAGTTATGCGGATAAGAGGAGAAGACCGCTTGAGTTTGAAGTAGGTGACCATGTATTTTTGAAAATCTCTCCAGTAACTGGTGTTGGAAGAGCTATTAAGGCTAAGAAGTTGACACCAAGGTTTATGGGGCCTTTTGAGATCTTAAAACGAGTTGGACCAGTAGCGTACCAAGTAGCATTACCACCCCAAATTGCTGGAATACACAACGTATTCCATGTGTCACAACTGAAAAAGTATCAACCAGATCCTTCCCATATAATTGAACCCGAGGAAATTGAACTCAGGGAGAATTTAACATTCAAAGCTGAACCAGAAAGGATTGTGGATTATAAGGACAAGCAATTAAGAAACAAGACCATTAGATTGGTTAAAGTAATCTGGAAGAGCACAACTCCAGGTGATGCTACGTGGGAGACCGAGGACAGTATGCGACGTGATTATCCTCGTCTTTTTGATTAAGTAAGTAGTTAATAGTTACTAACTTTAAATTTTGAGGACAAAATTTCTAAAAGGAGGGGAGAATTGTAACATCCCAATTTAAATTTTAATAGTTAATTTGGGTTAATAGAAATAAAAAAATAATATTTAGAGGTAAGAAAATTAGTAGGAGATGATTATTAAATCTAACTTAGGATATAATTCTAAAAAAAAATAAAATAAAAAAAATTTAAAAAAATAAAAAAAAATATTATTAAATTATTATTATAATAAAAAAAAAGGTAAAGGTTTGCAAAAAAAAAAGGAAGAAGAAGGAAGAAAACGTGCGGCCGCCTCAACAGTAACAATAATAAAAATAATAAAAAAAAAGAAGAAGAAGAGAGAGAAAATAATTAAAAAAATGTGGGACCCACTGAATTTTTATAAAAACTCACCTGTTCCTTCATTTCTTCATTCCTTCTTTCGTGCGTGAGCTTCGGCAGAGAGAGCATCTGTGAGCCAAATTCACCGGTGCTGGGTTTTAAGGTAAGAGTTTTTAATAGGATATTTAGGGTGTGATTTTAAGCTTTTCAAGACTAAGTAAGTGTTCTAAAATTTTTTCTTAGTCATCCTTTTTCTTTGGTTTCTGAGTTTGTAGTGGTAGAAAATTTAAGATCTGGAAGAGGGATGAATTTATGTTGAATAAATATGGTTTTTGAGGTTGTTAGTAGTATAATAAATATTCTAGAGTATAAATTTATTGGTGATCTTTGAATTTGTGGCTTATGGATCAAATTCTAGACTAGATCTGAAAATATATGTTGATTTATTGAGGTTTAGATGATTATTTGGGATGAGAAATGAATTATTATGGTTATAGGATTATGATTCTAAGCTAGAGACTTAATTTTTAATTTTTGAGTATTTTAGGTACGAATTTATAAAATAAAAAGAAAATTTTGATAATAGAAATTAGTTTAGAAGTTGATTTTTAGATTATTAATGTTTATTGATAATTAAAAGAGGAGTTAAAAATTTTACTTAATAGTATTAACTATAGATTTGTATTAAGATTGAGATTAGGAATTATGTTATATTTTTAATTCTATTATTAGAATTATTTTATTAGTTTCAAAAATTGAAACTAATATTTATAAATAATATGTTATTTGTAGATTGTATTACTGGTGAAGATTGTGGTGAGAGAGAAATTTTAAGGAATAATTTATTGAAAAAGCCACAAGGTAACCATGCTTTTAATTTATGATTAGTGTTACTTCATGTTAATTGGGTGATTATTGAGAAAATTATAAATTTTGTAATATTATATAATTGTGCAATATTATTATAAATTTATTTGATTATTGTGGGAGGTGTTGGGAGACTTGCTATTGTTGTTGTATTTATGTGCCACGTGGTACGCCCCTATTGGAGCTCAATAGGTGGTTTGTAAGGGCTCGGGCTAATCTACCTTTGGCCGGGTAATTTAGCACCGAGTGAGGGCTACGGCTCGAGGTTAATGGAGGGATATAAGGATGGTTGTTTGTGTGTATTGTAATATTTCTTATATTTATTGGAATTATATTATTTTTAATTTTCACTTAATAAGTACACACTTAACTGTTTGTATACACTATCATAAATTGGCTTTGGTTACTGGGACTTTTGAGTCTCATTATGTGGTTAACAATTTTCAGGAGAAGAGCCACGAGTGACACGTGGAGGAGTCCCAGAGGCTTAGTGGTATAGATCCACTGTCTCTTTTGGGTATTTAATTTATGATTTATAATGTGTTATATTGCCAATATTAGAACTTTTTTATGTTTATTGTCAATTATATGAATATATAAATGTAATCATGCCTTTCAAACTATTTCTATTTTTGGTACAATTTGGATGACTGTAATTTTAATATTTGGTTTACTTTGGATTGGTTAAAATGGCATGATTATAAGGTCAAATAACTGGCTTGTGTTGAAAATTGATTAAATTGCTTATTTTACTTGTTGGGAGTATAAGGATGGACAAATGTGATTTAGTTTACTTGTTGGGAGTATAAGGATGGACAAATGTGATTTAGCCTAATGGCATGTGGGAGGTAAAAATTTATCTGAAATGTTATAGTGTGTGAGTTGAAGCCAATTATAAAATATTTTATATCGAAATTATTGATATAAAAATGTGTTGGGTGGCTGTAACCCAACTATGGTTGAGTTAAATTATTTAAAAAAAAAATTTGGTGTGTTACAATCTATGTATAAAATGAATGATTAAAGATCTATGCTCTTTCACTCAAAAATTAAATATAACGCCAAAAAGGGCTTGCTTCTGGTAAGAAAGAAAGTAGGCTACAATGTGGAATGGTAGTTTCTTAGTGTGATAATGTTATAGATTAGGTGTGGACTATTAATTACCATCAAAATGTCTCCTTCTTGCTTGTGACAAAGACTCGCTTTCTAACATGCTGTAGCATATGGCACAAAGACATCTTTTCTCATATTTTCTTTCCTTTTTAGGGCCTATATGGCCCATTATCATTCCTAACTTTATTCTAAGGCTATAATTACAACCTAATAGGCTTGTTAATCCTCTTAAACCACACATCATACTGACTTACCTAATTACCCTCAACTACTAACCCAAACTTGTTTAACTTGGTTAATTTGGGTTTAAGTTTTTTTGGGATGTTACAAACTCTATTTTAATGGCCCTAGCCAATAAAGCCTAGTAGGTAATCACATTAGTCTTATGTAACATTTGAAACTAGAGAACGACGTCTCCTTCAAAATAATGGTAGCCAAAATCACCCTATATAAGTATGGCATTTCACATTTCACAATAGGCAAATACTATTATTCATGAAATATCTAATTCAATGGGTTAATACCATTAAATTTTAGAATATTTATTTTTATTTAGTGCACCACATATGACGAGGAGTCGGGGAGGGAGTCTTTCCATTTTCTCCCCTCTATTTCCCCAATCTCCACTATTCATTAATTTTATAATTAAAAAATAATAATTTTAATGGTGGGGATTATTGAAATGGAAGGGTAAAAAAGGGAAAAACCCCTCTCCCAAGCCGAGGAGGGAGTCTCTCCTTGAAGAGCCCTTATTAGAGCCAATTTCTCTCTTTTTCACACACGAACTATGTTGATCAATCAATCGATTTTGCATGTCTATAATGTAGCTAGGATTTTCAATAGTCAATTCCATTGCTGTAACTTTGGTGTTAAGTGCCTTAGTTAAATTTTTGACAAGCGCCTCAATCCTACTCAACCTCATATATGAATTTGCTTCTATCTACTCCACTCTATCATTTTCCAAGTACATATGTTCTATCTAGTCACTCAAGGTTTTTACCTTAACTTGCATATCCTTGAACCTAGTAGCTTTCACCATTCCTCTCAATGAAAGCAATAAATTATTGTGCTCTTAAAATGAAAATATGCATAATAATGGAAATGGATGAAATATCTGGATGTATCATTCAATATTAGTTTAGTGTGAGTATATGAACATGAAAATATCTAGAAAGCAAAGGAATCATATCCTTAGTAATAGGCAAAAATGGAAGAAAAACCAAAAGTGTAGAATAACCACCAGGAGTCTAGAAAGAAAGTAAGAAGCAGTAAAGAGAGAGAAGACAACTCACAATCAACACCCACTCCCTTAGTGTCATAACAGACTATATTACCTCATTCTTCTCCCAACACCAAGGTGGCACATCTCACTTGTGTACCCATTATAAGCTTGCATTCTCAATTGTCCCATCTGATCCATTTGTTGATCATGGGTCCTAGGCCTGTGTCATCTAGGTCTTTATTTATAGGCCTCTGAGTCCATGGTTATGTTGTGACATCCATGGTGTACAACAGGTTTTAGTTTGAGGAGTTCAATTAAAAGATCTATTTATAATAAGAGTGATCCATGGCCTTGAGCCTTAAGTCATAGAAGAATTCCTTCATGCTTCCCATAAGGATAGAAAAGAGTAAAGTAGCCAGTTAAGCAGTTAGTCCTAATCTTAGGCACACAAGCTAGTTAGAGCAGTGCCTTGTCAAAGCTCAGCTTTTAAGATTCTCTTACTAATAGAAAACAATCTTTCTTTCAGGAAAGTCTTCTGCTTCTTGGCCTAGCCCAAATCTTCTTGAATAAACTAAAATTTGCCCTATGGAATTAAGCCTCTTAAGCTCAAGAACAAAAATTGGCAGCAACTTGAAATGCTATTCTAAAGCCCTACCCTACTCTTCATCGATGCATATAAATGGGATTGTAAATCTAGCCATTCGGCTATATAATTAAAAGTCTGATGAATTGAACAAGTATATTAGTTGAAAAGTAACATAAAAGAACAAAGTCAAATTTATTAGGAAGGAAGACAAAATTAGCTCGACGGTCAAATACAATCAGACAATAGTGTTGTGCATGCCCCCAACTATCTCTTTCTCCTCTCTCTTAGTTTTAGAAGTAAGAACTCTCACTCTCCCTTCTTCCCCATTTCTGCTACCTACCTAGAGCTCTAATGTCACAGCCATTTCTCCAACTAAGCTTAGGAGGCCCAGAGCATGTGGGCTAGTTTAGTATCGATGGCTCATTTGGGTTCGAGTCCGATTCTCTTCTAAACTGGATTTCAGGAATGACTGGCCCGACCCACGTGGAAAAGGAAACACTTGGTGGGGCAAGGATTAGGAGAGGGTTAAAACATGCAATTATTTCCATCCATTGTTCTAATCCCAATAATATATTCCATGAGTTGATGGCACTTGATCGGTGATTGAACGAATAAATAAATCTTAGTCTGTAAAGTCTTTAAGACACGTTTCATGGGAAATTGTTGGACAGTTTCAGATTATGCATATACTGTAATTTTGTATTCTCTCTTATTTTTGCGTCAGACAGGGAGATGAGAAGAGGTTGGTTTTCGTTCCCGCCAGCATGACCCGTTCCTTCCACCTCGACCATGAGCAACAATTAATTGTTATTATTTAAATATATCCTCTGCTCAATGGTATCAATACTAGGATTTCTTTTCCTTTCCCTTTCTCATCTTGTTACCTAGTTTTTGCTTTTTAAGCGTGTCAAATGATCATCATGAGTTGAAGCAACCATCTTCGTTTTTTTTCCCGTCATTTATGCTTTTATGATAAAAAGATTGAGTTTAAATGCAATCACTCACCCGGCCAAAAAAAAAAACACAACAGAATAACTCAAGGAGATGTAATCATTTGAAAATTACTCATGGGATGAAAAAGAATAAGACTCTACTATTACCCTAATCATAAAAACGGTTACTAGTGCTTTGATGCTTTATTTCCTTATTCTTAAAGCTATCATTCCCATGTTTTTACCCCACGACGATATTTAAATGGATTACAGAATCTTGTAAAGTTTTCCCCCACTCCAAAATGGAATATTTTAGTTTTAATTGAAATAAAGGATAGGGAAAGAGATTTCAAAATAAATGAAATAAAATACCATTTGCTATAGCTTGTAAGATTCTGGGCCACTGTCAAAACAGATATCTGATCAAAATCTGCTCGTTCAAAGAGAACTGCGCGTGTTATTCAGTGAAACTATACAAATGGACAAAAGATGGGTTAAATGTGAAAAAATAGTTGAAGAAGAGGCACATGCAGTGTAAGGTGTGCATCAGAGGAAGTATAAGAAAGTAACTTTGGTCATGGAGGGTGAGAGACCACCACAATATTAAAATCTGATTCGTCCGCAGAGAGGAAAATCAACTGAAAAGGACAGCACGCTCAAATAAATAAAAACATCAAAGCTCCAAGTTGAGATTTGACAAACAGGTTAGCCTCAACTAAATATTGCAATTTGCAAATAAGCTCCCTGAATATCCCTTTGCGCTGTCATCTATAATGGCACTGATCTTGTCATGATTTTAGAGTCTTGATATCAGATTCGTAACCATTCTCAAATTACAATTCACACTTCATAGCACCACAGGCCCATGTGCGTTTGGATGGGGATGCCACTTTAGTTCTGAAAGTTTTGACCAAACCAAAAAGAAAAAGTTTCTGAAAGTAGTTTAGAGGAACGCGCGTATCCCGCCATTTCAAATGACACTTTCAAACTAATTAGTGAAATTCTTGAACAAAAAGTCAAGTAGTTCTGGATTACAACCTCATTTAATTTCCCTTTGGTGCTTTTCCACTAGGCGAGTCAATCGAAATCGGGTGATTATATATGTGCATGCAATTTTTATTCAACTAAAGAGGCTTTCCGTAATGATAGCAAGGGTTGGTGGGTGCTGAAGAAATCATGGCAGTGATTGGTTGCTTGACAAAATCAACGATGAAAATGCTCCGCCTTTCATACCAATTTTTATGTGAAAGCACAACAAAAACATAACTGATGGACTTGGTTGAAAAAATGGAATTTAATCCCTTTCATGTGCTGTCGCAAATCTAGATATGACATGAAGCTGCGCATATATTGCTACAGGTAAGTCTCATTATCATGTAACTAATTATGCAGATAATGGCTTCGGATCAAGCATGTGATACATCCACTACTTGAATGCTACATGTCTTCTGATATAAAGGTGCGGCAGTAAAAGTGCTTTTATTCATACATAATTTGAAAGAGTTCAACTTGGCATAGTAGAAGACACGCTGAACAGTTTATCTCAGAGGAACTCACGATAAGGGCTTCACAGATGAAGAAGCTGCAACATATATATTTCTTACTATTTTTATATAATGCTTAATTTCACCGCTTCAAGTTGCCCAAGATAATCGCTTGCGTTTGCATGCAATAAGTTCAACATGTGAACTGACTGCTTCATAATCAGGAAGTCTCATTTCAGCAAATATAAGGCACAGAAATTTCCTTCTTCACTATTACAACGAATTTAGCTTCAGGAGTATTGGGTTAAACTGAGACAATTTGTTTGCTGATGCTCAAGCTCAAACAGTTCAGGGAAGTCAAAGTGAGCAGTTTTAGAAAGTTCACTTGTCTCGCTTATTTGGGTCTTTCTCCCCGCTACAAAGCAAGCCAAAAAAAAAAAAAAGGATTTTGGTGTATTTAGTGGACTTTTCAGCTTACTCCGCCCCTGCTACATTACCCTCGCTCCTGGCATTCTATAGATGCTAACAGGAGAACTTCAGCAATATTATTCATTTAGTCATGTCAGTACTAAGTATACATCTTAAGACTTTTCCAGAGAGTAAAGAATGAGAAACGCTTGGAAACAAATACCCTTTTCAAAGAAGCAGAACCGTAGGCACTAGACACTGATACCTCAATATTCTAGCTTCTTACGTTAACAGTAGCATTGTGAAGGAAAGATTTCAGGTGGTGAATGTAGAAGCAAAGCAGCAAAAGTGATTAAGGGACTGCAGCAAAAAGTGTTAAAAAAAAAAATCCAACACAAAAATTTGGAAAATATGATTATGAATCTGTAACATCAAACTCACAAATAGATAAGCACTCCTTGAACAAGAGAGAAACAGAATAATTGACGCTTTACATAGTGATCATAAATAACACCTCTGAATCAAACAAGAGTTTTAAGCCCAAACCCAAGCCATCTGGCAGCGCAATTCCATCTGCAAGTTAACATCATAAACAACAATTATAACACATGCGGATACATACCAAAAGTGAGTAAATAGTAGAAACCTTGAACTCGAAGTGAAGCACCTGTTCCCGGCGACTTGAGTACTGCAGTGCAGAAACAAGAAGGGATAAACCAAATCCAGGTCCTATTGGAAGCTCTGAATCTGAGGCATCCATGTCCTGGCGTCTTCCAAAATATACAGCACAGAAGCCATCGTTGAAACTTCAGCCTCTGGACATTGCTACATTTTTTTTTCCAAACTCATTCAGAAAAATCTACTGCCCTGCAGAACATTGAGAATCATCCTCAGCAGGAGGATGCTGATGCTGCTGTAGGTGAACTCTAGCTTGACCCATCTGCTGGTAAATCTGGGTCAAGGCTTGTGGGTTCAAAATCCCTATGGGACCATCTTGAGACAGCCCCAGCTCCAAACCAGGAATCTGCTGGTTACTACTCCCACCCAAGATTGAGGCAAAATTCATAGGACCCATGTTTGTGGCTGATGCTGCAGGCAAGTCAAAGACAGGGAACCCAATCTTTTGTAGGTAATTTGAACTCTCAGACCCTAAACTAGGTGCAGATGGACCAGAAGATGATGATGACTGAAACCCAAATCCACTGACAGAAGGCCATAGACCTGTGGCCACATGGGGTCTCCCCAAATTCCCACCAACCATTGCCCAGCTGGTCCTACTGCCTGACCCTATATTGGACCCCCCTAATTCATCCATTTTTGGGTGCAATCCTGCAGATAGAGAGGTCCCCTCTTGCGAAACAGAGCCCCCAGCTGCGGCTAAAGCAGATGCCGGTATCGTCCCGGTTCCGGTGGCTGCGACTATCGACGGCTCCGCCTGCTGGAGGAGCCACTGAATGGTTTCTCCATCAGATTTGTGACCCAATTCTCTGGTCAGCTGAAAGATTCTAGCCGCACACAGTGCAGGCATCCTAATTCTTCTGCCTCTGCCTTCCACCTTGGTGTGTCTATCTTTGTTGGAAGCTCTCTTGGGGGCTAGCTGCTTGTTCTTGCTGTTTTCTTCTTTTTCTGCAATGGAAATCTGGAAATCCCTCACTTCGGCCGGCCCTTTATTGTTCTCCCCCATGTTGGATTGTGGCCGTGGGAGACTCAAGAACTTGTTGTTGGGCGCCTCATCTGGCTTTTTTGAGCCCTTGGGATCCATGAACAAGGCAAGGTAAGGGAGAAAATTATAATAATAAAATTAATAATAGCTGGGTCCTCTTTGATAGAAGAAGGCGACCTGAAAAGTCCTCAGCTTTCATGAGTTTTACACCGTTTTTGGCAAAGATTGGGGGACAGACAAACCATTAAATATTAAAATCCCAATGTGCCCCATGCCAAGTATTTCTTTCGGAACCAACTTCAAAATTACATCATTCCCTCTTTTATTTCAACAACTTGAATAGAATTGAATTTTCTCTCCTCAAAAGTACAATATATATATATATATATATATTTCATGTATAATTCTCTCCCCCTCTCAGTGATTAAATTTACGGAGGACGGTACAGTGTTTATCTCTGGTGAATTCGTAGATAGTGCGACCTTTGTTACGGAGGAGCTGTCAGCGGGTTTTGACCCGCGCGATGCGAAAGCAACTTTAACGGCCTCTTTCATCTCTCACACTCGCACGCGACAACCCCCCTCTCTCTGTCTCTCTTCCCTGCACACCATTAGTGTACGGACATACTTAGTAATTAAGCCCTATGCTATTCCACTACATTCCGTCCTCAATACATAAATCTCATGCATCCCCATAATTGCAACACCGAAGTATGAGGCCACGTGGTAGAGTGTGATAAGAAAGCAGCGATACTTCTCAGTTGTCATGTCATTCAAACAAGATGAGATGAGAGCGTACAATCATGAAACACAATGAGAAAGGAAGAATTTTGAAAGAAACGGAAAGGATGATGGTGGATCAGCATTGAGGAAATAGTAGCATTGTGGTAAGAACAATGAAAGAAATGGTGGGTCCCTCTATTCCCTAGACAAGAGAAAAGAAGAGAGCAGAGCAGGAGGAGGTAGCTCCTTGTTCACAAAACAGATCAGAGTACCACTTCCAATGATCACTGTTGAATTGGATTATTGTGTCACTCTATTTGTTCTTATTTTCATCATCTCCTCAGTTGCCCGGTGGCAGGCCTAGAGTCCACTTGCCTTGGAAAACTATATCCACTCTCTTTTCTGCCAGTTAATCAAAAATTAAATATTCAGCTTTAATTAAATTACTATCTTATTCAGGGCGGACCCACATTGTAGGGAAGAGGGCCTTAGGCTCTTAGTCCCTCCAACCTCACGCACAGGGAGGAGAAGGGAAAAAACAAAAAAAAAAAAAAAGCGATCGCAGTCATAAGGGAGGGGGGATGATATGGCAAAAGAGAGAAGAGAGGGCCACGAGATGGTGAGAAAAGAAAAGAGGGGGCCGCGAATGTGAGGGATTGAGATTTGGACTCAATATTTTATTTTTTATCTGTTATGTATTTTTCAGTATCAATTAACTTATTTTATATTTAATTAATATATTAAAAATATAAAATTTTAATTAACTATTTATTCTCTTTATTCTAATTTATAAAACATTTTTTAGGACATTCAATATCATAATATAAAGTTTCTTTGATAAAAATAAAAATTTATTAATTATACTTTTTTAATATTATTTTCTCATTATATTCTCCCTCTTTAGTTTATAAATAGACTATTAAATAAAGAATATTTTTAAAATTTTATATTTTTAAAAAAATTGAAGTGTATTTAATAAGTTTTATTAATATGTATAATTTTTTTAAACAAATGTCTTATAAATTGAAATGAAAGTAATATAATACTTCCTTCGGCCCTTAGAACTATGGCACCTTTTAAAAAGATTTTTTAGTTCTTAATGTAATACACTTGATAAGATATTTATATACATTTTTAATATTATTTATATTTAAAATAATTAATTATTAGAAATAATATAATGGGATTTGAAAATTTTTATATAAATATAAATAAAATTAAAGTTTATTCTATTTATATTATTATAAAGACCTGAGAGACTAGTTAATTTTCAGAAAATCCACACCCAACAAAAAAGTTTTGAAAGAATTACATTGAAGTCATATATAAAAAAATTAATTGCTATAACTTTCATTGACAATTAAATTAAGACCATTAACAACTGATTGTATTGTTAATAAATTTTATAGTAATTAATTTTTTTACATAAAATTTATTTATAATTCTCTCATAAACCGTTTGAGGTGGGTTCCGCCAATATTCTTTATCTATTTTATATTGACATTAAGAATAGCTATCAACTGTCTTTTTTATTTTGTTCGGATTTTTTTTACCTGGATTTTTTTTTCATATAATACACTATGAATATTAATTTATTTTTTAAATATTTGATTTTTATTACAAAGTATACATATTAATATATAGTTGGATGGAGTTAAATAAATATTTAAAGAGAAATGTAAAGAATATTTTCTTCCAATAAAAATAATTTTATTTGAAGCATGTCAAGTGTTGATAGTGGACACCTTTTATAAAGTGGAATTTAACGATATTGAACCATTCAAGAGCGCAGATTGATGCCATTTGTCGTCTGCTTGTTGCAGATGCGTGTGTGTGATCCTGTAATTATGTGTGCGACTGTGCGTTACCCTTTTCTGTGTTCCTCGAGTGCATACAAACACACACATAATTAAATATTTTATCCAAATAAAACTTAATTTTGTTTTACGTGCCTTCTTGTAAGGCTAAAATTCGCTTCATGACTATGGAAACAAGGTAATATTTTATGTTAACCATGGCGGCAGGTAATCACAGGGAAGGTAATTTGTTCACAAAAAAAGGGGTTTGTTTTGTAGATTAATTTTTGTAGGATATTTGACAAGAAATGATAATGGAGCTAGAAATTTCAATCTCAATCGCACTGTTTGTCCAATCCTGAGAAGTAACGTGCAAGTTTGGTGTCCAATCAAAGATTCATGATTATTCATAGGAATGGGTTAGTTGGATGATTGGTCCAAATGAATTTCCTTTGCCTCCAATTTCAAAAAAGTCCATTTAGATTGATATCATTGCCCCACCCCCATCTCTCTCTCTCTCTCTTTCAATCTAAATCAAAATTAAAGGCGCACGCAATTTAATCAAATCATGAGCTTATTGTCTATTTTTTAAAAAAAATATAAAATATTTTTAATTAAATTTTATTCATAATAAAATAATCATTTATTTTTAAATTAATTATATCTTTTTATACTTATTCTTATTTAATAAAGTATTTTATCCTAAAATAAATATAAAATATTTATTCAATATGGATACTTTAAAAAAATAATAATTACACTTTAAAAGATTAAAAATATCTTATATTTTTTAATTAAAGGATTATCTTTTTTATTTAAAAAATCAAATAACAAAATTAATCAAACCCCCATCCATGCATTGTCATGATATTTAAACCACATAATCAATCTTGAATACCATGTCTAGTGATATTTTAAAGCTACTTCTTTCATTTTAAATTATAATATATTTTTAAATAAATCTCATTAAATATACTTAACAATCTTATTTTTTTGCAAAACAAAAAACATAAGCTTATAAAAATACCTTTTCTTAAATAAATTGAAAAGAGAGAGAGAAACAAAAATTAGATATAAAGAAAAAAAAGAATAATATTAAAATAAATTTATTTAATAAAATATTAATCTTTTCAGAATATTTTATATTTTGATTAACCAAATCTCTCATGCAAATATTTTATAATTTGAAGCTGAGAGACTAATTAATATGTCACTAAAGTGCACCTAATACATAGCAAGTTGAAACAAACAATGTCTTTTTCGGGCCAACAAACAACATCAAGCTTATATAACATGTGGAATACAATTGCAGATTTTAAATTAAATAATTGCAGCCTAGGTAGTTCATCCTGAACTTTAAAAGTCGATAAATGTGAGTGAATAATGGTAAATAATATTTTCCATCTCAAGTTATAAGATACTTCTAAATAAATTATACACACCAATAAAACTCATTAAAAATATTTTAAAATTTTATTTTTTTAAAATAAAAATATAAACTTTTAAAAATACCTTTCGTTTAACATTCTATATATGAAAGAATATTGAAGACACAATACAATAAAAAGTATAATATATTAAAAGAACACCATCAATGAAAACTTATTTTTATTAAAATATTTTATATTTTAATATAATGAATATCCTTTAAAAATGTCTTATAATTTAAGATAAAGAGAATAGTTTTTTATTATTCAATATATTTCCACAATTGGTAGGTATAAGATTAATCTATACAAAAAATATGGAGGTCATTTTAGCAGAGTTATCCTCTTCCAAGATTTTTTTTTTCTATACATAAAAGCCACAATGTTATTATTATCCGTGTCACACTCAATTGATTTTAGTGATGGTAAATAATATTTGGTAGGTAAGAGTACGCGGGTGTTAGTGATTGCATGGTGAGTCACAGAGTGCTTCCCACCAGGCAGACAAGAAAGGGCCACTCTTTGAAATGCATTAATTATATATCATACTCTTATATATACATATATAATATATTACTTAATCTTTTATTGCCATGGCCAACACCCAAATCACTCTTATTTCTTTCCTCCCATACCTTGTTTCTTATTTAATTATTCTATAAATTAGTGAGGAAGGTTCACTTCCACAAAGGGATAAGCTTGAATTTGTATCTGACTAATAAGTCTGTCTTGATCGTCACACTTCATATCTCTGCTGTCCTTTTTAATTAACGTGCACTTTGCTTTCAAATGGAAAAGGAAAACACTGTACGTAATCAAGCTTCGATTATGTCGTTTCTGCTCAAGTACCCCAACCTGTTTTTTTTTTTCTTGTTTTTTTCCCAAGTTATTAATAATGCATAATGATAATAATTAACTGGTCTCATCAAAAGTGCTAGCGTGCAGCCAATCAGTGAAGTTATGAGAGGAAAATGAATGAATCCAGGCAGAATTTGGATCTAGTGAATGTCCTGAATCTATTTATTCAATGAATATCTCGTATGATATCATAATAATTGTTTAATTTAATCAAAAAACTGTAAAATATGTTGTTATCTAATATTAAAACAATATCGTATTTTAAATCTTGGGAGAAGATAGTGTATGAAAGGAATGTTCTGAGTTGGGAATTGTTTTAAATTTTTAAAAATAAATGTATCTTGATAATTTTGGAGTTTATTTGGATAATTCTCAAAAGCTTATTCAAATTACATTTGAAATATGTTTTTGCTAAATTCAACAAATAATTAAATCTTTTAAATGAATTTTTGTCAAATGTAAATTAAAAATTAAACACATACTTAGGTTGCGTTTGGGTTTTTAATGTTTAACATTTCAAATTCACTTTTTAACATTCCAGATGTTAAATGTCTTTGAGTATTTTTTATGTGAATAAAATAACTTTTTGAAAGTGGTTAAAATGTGAATTTAGCAACGCAACTTTTTGATGAATTTGAAATTACAAACAAGAGTTAGGTTGTACCTACTTTTATAAATGATCATGATATTCTTATTATGTTTTAATTTTTTCTAATATTAAACTATACATTTATTATTCTTATTATTTAATATATTAATTTTTTTTTAAAATTTTAAACATTTCTAATATATTATATTTATATAAAAAATTATCAATTATCATAAATCAATGTCATTTTCGGTTATTCTATATTTAAAAGTATATTTTAAAAGCACAAATTATCATTAATTTAAATACTTTTCAGTTTATCAAACTAACTTTTAAAAAAATATTTAAATATAAATTTTATTACAATAATTAATTTTTATTAAACTAATTTTCATTAAATAAACTTTTAACAAATATAATTTTCAAATGTATCTTATATACTTTTTAAGTGAATGAGTCAACCAACAAGTCAATATTTATTCCAACTCACAACATGTGGTGTGCAATTAATTAATTACAAATTGTTACAGAAAAATGGGTATCCTATTTATCGTGTCTCCAGAAATATAGGTACTACTGTTTCAGGAAAAGAAAAAGAAAAAGGAAGAAGACCCATTCCGTCATTGAAATAAGGAGCTAATTAAAACCATTAACTATGTTTTAATCAAACTCATTTTTCACCTCAATTACATCAAAAAAGAAATCTATAGTCCTCTTGCATATAATATACTTTTTTCATTAAAAAATATAAAATAATTTTAATCAAATCTCACCCCTAAAAAATAATTATTTATTTTTAAATTAATTTTATTTTTTATATTTACTTTTATTAAAAATTCTATAATAAATATAAAGTTATTATTAATTGAGTTATTTAAAAAAAAATAATAATTATATCTTAAAAAATTAAAATATTTTATATTTTTAAATATTTAATTTTTTAAAAAATATTTTATATTTTTTGAACGGAGGGAGAAATTTGTTCACTTATTTAAGCATCAACTTCGTAGTTCACACAACTTGTAAGAAATTTGTGAACGGTGTTGTCCTTTGTGGTCAGCAATTGACGTTGACAGTTGTTAGGAAGAGCAGATCAAATAACGTATTCTGCCTAGAGGTTTCTTTTTCTTTCATATAAAATAATTACTCAAATTAATAGATTACAGATTTCTGAGTACGGTGATCACATTTTCGTCTAAACTTATGAAGAAATTATTCACTAGATGGTTTATTTTGAACCCAGAGTATTTATTGGTAAGAAATCCAGATTATTTTGCGCATGCATTAAAACATTTTTTTTTTCTATACTCTTTTCATGAAGGTACCTAAAATATTAAAAAATAAAAGTATAAAAATTAATAATAAAATATAAGTGAAGTACATGGACTGAAAGTTATATTTTTTTATATTGCTAATATAATTTAAACCTGCACCTTTGTAAATTATAAAAAAATATAATTTTAAATTTTTATACTTTAATTAAAATTTATTATAAGTGTTTATTTTTTTAATTTAAAATATTAAAAAATAAAAATATAAGAATTTAAAATATACAAAAAATATAAGGGTCGATAATAAAATTTGAGTAAAGTATGAGGGTTTAAATTTATATTTTTGTAATATAAAACTTGTGGTTAGCGGCTGAAATTTTTTGTTGGCTATTATTTTAAAAAAATAATAGTTTAAATAAGTTGAATTTTAAGGTTCATGAAAATATGACACGTCCCCAGGCTCACAGGATGTCATTTTTACGTATCACTCAGCGGCAAAAGTTTCAATGCTATCTTGACCTTCTCATCTCACAAACTTTGTCCACATGTAATGCCATGTGATTAAAACAAAAAAAATATCATTCAACAATTGCTGAGATAATTTAATATTAAAAAAGGGCTAATTTTTTTAAAATATTATTGTAGGATTAAAAAGCTAATCTAAAAATAATTTTAGATAGGAAAAAATTATAATACCCTTACTTGTTTTTTTCTTTTTTTAACTTATTAATTAATGAATATTTTTTTTGTAAAATAAAAATAAATACTTTTTATAATTAGCAAATTGCCACTTATTGAAATATGACTGAATTTATTTTTTTTCCACAATCAAGCTTTTTCATATTATTGAATTTGTTAATTAGTGAATAACTTATTGCTAAATGTAAATAGGCAGTACTCCCTCCATTTTTATTTGTAGAAAAAATTATCACTTTTTATTTGTTTTTTATATAAGAAAAATTATCTATTTCAATAAGTATTTATTACATATTTTTTAAATTACTCCTCATAATTTACATTAATGAAAAATAATTGATGTATACTCATGTTGATTAACATAAAATATTTTAGTCTAATTTTTTTAATTTTTAAACATAATTATTATGATTAACTAACTTTCTTAAATTGTGTGATACGGTTTTTTTATACATAGAAATGAAGGGAATATTTGTTAATTAATAAATAGATACTTATTAAAACATGATTTACACTTACCACTTCCATACAATCAAGCTCTTTCAAATTTTTGAAATTAGAAAAAATAATTTTTTATTAAATACAAATAAGTATTTGTTAATTAATGAATGATCACTTATCAATTTAAAAAGAAAAACATGGAATTATATTTTTTTTATTTAAAATTATTTTTAAATCAATGCTATAGTCTTGTAGTAAAATTCAGAATCCGTTGGTCCTTACTTGATATTAAATAGCTTCGGTATTTTCCCCTAAAAAATCCATGAACATATACAAGGGGGGAAAATTGAAAAAAGAAAAAGAAGCGTGGAACCTACATATGGGTGTGCAAATGAAAAATCGCCATTCGTGGTTTGAGATATGCCACTAAATTGGTTGGATGAGATTCAGCCAAGCTTTCACGATCTTGTTGAAAAATTAAGATTCCAGTGGCTGTTTGTGAATTTACAATCCAAGATGTCACAATCTGTGCCATGTGCCTCATTGCCAAAATTTCCCCAACTACGACTTTAGATTGGCTCGAGGCTATTGGGTTTTCCATTCACACACAGAATCCAACTTTGTAATGCCATTTAAAAAGAAAAAAAAAAAACTCGAGAACTAGATTCTCCAATCTAATCTAATTAAACAACAACAAAATGTCACCGTTTTGCTGCATTATTATATTTATAGCCCTCAGCCACCTAGCTCTCCCACCCACTTCTCTTTCTTTGTTTTTTAACCATTTTCCCTTGCAGAAACTTCAAGTCACTTTCACCCAAATGGGAAAAACAAATTGCATAATTTCTTGAGGAGGGAGGTTTTGATCATACATTTTTGGCAGGAACTGGTCATGCAAGAATTATTGCTGGGTTCTTGGGGAAAAGGAAAAGGCATCATAACGTGCCAGTGCTCATAGCAAAACTAGCGAGAAAAATTGCATGAGTGGCTCATGTTTCGTGGTCCTCATGATAATTCGTACAAGTCATCTTGAGCCCAGGAAATTATGTTAGATAGAATGGGGGACCCGTAGCTTCACTTCATTTATTTTTTCTCCTGATATTTTTGTACTTGAATTGTTGGGCACTTGGTTCTTATTCCAATGATGTTTAGCTCCACGTTGACTCTTGATTCCCACGCAAGATTAACCTGTCTTATTTTACCATAAGTGGGAAGACACCATTTAAAAAGTAACATGAACTTTGTTATTCAGGTATACATGGTTACTGTGTATCCCATAAATGAAAATGGCTGTTTTAAGTCGGGCAAAATTCCAATGGCGTACAATTCCATTTAGGCCACATATTGTTTAAAGTGGCTGCTTTTCTGAATTAGTAAATGTTATCTTATAATTCAAATGAATAAAACAAGTCAATTCTACCCATTAAGTGGGCAAGTAATGATATATTAGGCTTGCTGACGTATTTTAGGATGCTTGCCTTCTTTCTACTAGAAAATTAGCAACATGCTTCAACTCTTTAGGGGGAAAAAAAATAAAGTAATTATTAAGTATGGTAAAATTAGTCAGCTACACCTTACTGTCAGATCTCACATTGAAGGAATTTGAAAAGGGTCTTAATTATATAAGCGGGTGCTTTGCATGCCTCAATAAGCTAGCTTTTTAAGGGAAGAGTAATGATCTCATGACAAAGTAGTATCAAAATTAGACCCGAGTTTGCCCAATTGATGGGCCACCCGTGAGAAGGGCATCACGAATTGATCAGGAGAGTTGTTAAATCCCATCTCAAAGGAATTTGAAAAGAATTTTAACTTTATATAAGTGAGTACGTTGCACATTTTAATAAACTAACTTTTTAAAAAAAGAATAACAATCCCGTGACATTACGCTCTTGTTTTTTTACCACATGTGAACAGAGCGCCCTTTGCCCTGAGGATAAACTGTTTCACTCAGGATAGAAAAGGGAACACATTCAGACCATTTTCCACTTTCAGGAATAGGCTAGTGCTATAGGGTTAGCCCTTTGTCGAACAGACAGGAAAAGAATTTCACTGTATCCAGGTGGCAAAATAATCGACCTTTGAATGACTGCAAGGGAAAATCTGACAGCAACATCTACTGCCAGATGACGCATGAGTACGAGAAAACCAGGGACACCTAAAAGACGTCTCGGAACCAAATTTGCATGCCCTAGAAAGTAACGCAACTTTCACTCAATATACTAGGTCACATAATAGAGGGTAAAAGAATGTGTAATTTTTAATGCACACGCGACAGAAGTTAAAGCTCCCCCTTCCTTCTTTCTCTCTCTTCTCCCAACAGCCAAGAGTTGAACAAAAACTAGAAGCTGAGATCTATTTTTCTAATTACGATCCACTGATTCTTCCACCGACTGCGTGCAACAATCTGATATTGATCCACGAATGGAAATTAATCCAGATCAAGAAAATGCAGATAGATTATAGATAGATATTTACCATGACATTTGCATGAACACACACACACACACACACACACACATTTACATGGGCTTGCAAAATCATTCCAGTTTCCAAGTTAATGTAGGGAACTGCAGATATGGTATGAATTTTCATATTCAGCCGCTTACAGAAGGGCTGAAGGACATGCAGATCGGGGGGCTGATGCTCAAAATAGAGAGGATTGCTAATGGAATTGTCCATATCCCATCACCACATATTAAACCTGAAGCAACTGCTCTGGCATAGTCATCTGCATCCTTTTTATCCAACCGCTCCCATACATGCAATATCACTGTTCCAACAAACATGTCTACAGCAAAGTAGGCACCAATGAAAAAGGGAACTGCCATGGCGGTTGGTATAGGAATATACTGCGATACCTTCTTGGGAGTCGCATCTCTCAGAAGATTAAGTAGTAGAGCTGCCACAAAGAAACCACAACATAAGGCCAGGCAATGCTTTGGAAGCTCAGAGAATCCTTCAATACCTAATATGGCCAATTCTTTGTATATAACAGCAAAGGGTGCTTTATAGGGACCATCAGGTGATCCAATATCAAAAGCAGTCCAGAACAACCAGAATGTGAGGGGAGCAATGACACAACCCATGGCTGTTCCAACTAACTGGCTCACAAACATAGACTTCGCTGATGATAGGGTGAGGTAACCTGTCTTAAAATCTTGCATGAGATCAGCTGCAGTTGCCACAATGGACATCATCACAGCAGAGGATGCTATCCCTGCTGTTACCCCACCATTCGGGCCAGCAGATGAGGCCACAACAAAAAGACCAATCTTACCATAAGTGGAAGGTAGACTCATGTCTGTGAGTCCAGCACCATAAGAGTTGCAAAAGGCAAGAGCAGGGGCAAGAATGTAGGAGCACAAAACGAGGTACCATTTGAGAGAAGGAAAGATAATTGGTATTGTTCCTATGGATATTGCAGCAAGGCCCACATACCCAGAGGCCGCAAACCAGAAGGGAATCCTGTCCTTTAAAAATATCTCATCCTTCATCCTTTGTTCCAATCGCACTTGAGAACTCTCATCATCTGATAACAAGCATTAGAGGCACAATTGAGCTCTATAGATTGCTTTCTTGCACAAAAAAATCCCAGCCAGGTCAAGCAAGACATGAAAATGAGAGATATGTTCCTTTGCCATTTTCCATTGATTCATTATGAGGATTATATTAGTCATCAGATACAGATCAATCTACATGACCAACATGATTTTTTTAACAATCACAGATAACAGTAATTTATAGAGGTCATAAATATTAGTATTACCATAAGTTCACATCAACACATGCCCCTCAATGCTACGTATTGCAAACAATAACAGTATGAGCATGTAATCAACCACTTTCTAAGTGTAAGTACAATTCAGCTAAGTGGTTTACAAAATACAACTCAATCAATTATTCATACTGCCAAGCTCCATGTGGATGAAGATTCAGGTCACTGGTCAATACTATAAAGATTAATTAGTTGGCATTTGACAAAATATCTTAAGCATGGCAAAATTTAATTAAAACTTGAAGATAAAGTACAAGCATCAGATTTCTTTCTTTCTTTTCCTTTTTTTTTCGGAGGGGGGGGGGAGGGGCTTAGACAGTATTTACTTTACTCACTATGAACCCCTGCCACAACAGGAAGGCTGTTCTGTTTTAAGCATGTTCCACACATCTCCCTTACAGTTATCACTATAATCTTGACCAAATTGTATACACCATCTCCTAGAATAAGGGAAATAGCTATGAACACCTGCAAGCAGTGCAGTGCAATAAGGAATACAATTGTTTTACTGCAAATTAACTAATTAGCAGGGGAAGAAAAGAAAACATCAAGTCTAATTAGTGGTAAACAAGAAAAAGCCTCAGAGTTAATTCATGAAGAAGTTAAACTGTATAGGACAAACTAACCTTCGTGTGTTTTTTCGATATGCTTAATCCTCTGCTCATTTGAATGATATATAAGGTATTGGTAGCCAAACCTTTAGCTACTCTACCCGAAAAATAAGGAGCAATATATGCTAGAATATATGTCTTGATAACAAAATAATTGACCACCACAAAGATTAAGGAATAACTAAAGACAGATAATAACATTTAAAAAGTTCAAATTAATGGACCCAATAATGGGCTTGGGAGTCATCCACACTTTGAAGATTTGAACAACTCCAGGTTGGCACAACCCTGGCTCTAGCACAAGTTGGCTTCGCTTGTTTCAGAGCTTATATGCCATTGTCAGAGATATTCCAATCCTAAGTCAAACTGGCTTCTAAAACTGACAAAGAATGGAATGAATGGCAATTGTTCAGAGAAAATGTGTTTACTTTGTTTTGCCGAGAATAAATTTGGAACTCCACACACTGGTCGTGAATAAATTTTCCTCATCACGCAATGGTCATCAGATACGCTTGATCAATTCAGGATTATACGCAAGCCAAGTATTAGGTTGCTAAAGCTTAGTTCCTTAGTCAAAATTGATCCAGACTTCACTTTATTCCTGACTAAATCAACATCGCTTCTTTAAATATTTCAAAACAATATAGTCCTTTAAAGATAGATCATTAAACTTAGAATGATTTTAACTGTGAACTGCAACTATAATATATACCTTATACCCATAAAGACCTTTAAAGTCATTGCTACCAAGATTAGCTGGATACCAGTCCCCAGCATAGCTAGAGATAAAGGGCCACAAAAAACCCCAAGATATGATGGCTCCAAGAAGAACTGAACAATTAACTATGTGAGCACAGATGAGACCACATCCAACATAAGTTGAACTGAAGTCAAAGTAGAACCTGCAAGAAATGGGAACCATATATTCAGATAAGTTGTTGTACCTTTAAACCCCTTCACATTCATTCCTCAAAAGCAACAGGGTTACCAATTACAAGTAAATAGCACCACGTTCAAATCATCACTACTCCAAAATTTGACAAGGTACAAGTGAAGTACAAATATTCATCTTAAGCTGCCTCAGGTGGGGCAATTAAAACCCTCTGCAGACAGAGAAGCATGAAACATTTGTTATTTGTATCAATCTCAAAGTAAAACCTAATGCTGCTCTGAAGGGAATAAGGAAAGTTATCATCATAAAATTGTAATATCAACATAAAAATAGACACGACCATTGTGTATTATATAACGCAGCAGGGAAATTTAATTCATTTCAATAACCCTAACTAACATTTCAAAAAGGACATCCAGAACTGGAGGAGGCCAACTGATAACAGAATGATCCTGCCAATGTTAGTACTCAAGAGTCAGGGCATAAAACTCAAATCTCAACTCTGGAATGCAATTTCTATTATCTTACTTGTGCCACTTCCAGACCTTTCCCTGGACTTCATGCGGGGTTACAAGATTTATTTTATTGACTGATAATACTGTACAGAGCAAGAGATATATAGACATGGCTAGCAACAATCAAGGCTGAAAAACAGAGAAGAAAATATTCACTATACTATCAGAACCTTCTCGAATCCTGTCCAGGAGTAATTATAGAGTATTTACAATAGATATATATGATTATCCAGACTTGCTACTCCCGAGATTTGGCATGAACCAGGATGCCTCACAGCTTTGAGAAAAGCTAAAGCCTTTCACGCTTTACTGCTATACCTCAAAAAGGACCAACCTTGTGTTGCCTATTGTCCCTCAGTCAACTCAGTCCATGCTGCAATTTTCTCAGGCTTTCATGTGGTTTAGTAAGAATATTATTTTCCACTCATGCTTATAGTTCCAGGCGTTATAGTTATTTGCTAATTGACTTGTTCCCATATTTGCCAATTAGAGGGTATCTTTCATGGAAAACCATGCTGATCCTACCAGTGTTTATCACTTCAAGATGTGATGCCATTGAGTTTTGAGAATACTTCGCTGAGTTTATTAAGTTACATGCTATCGGTTGGTAAGCTTCTTGAGTTGCAAGCTATTGTTCCTATGTTCTATGCCTTCATGAAAAGCTGAGAGCCAATTGTATACATGCTCCAGCTCCGATTGTTACAGATTTGGAAAGATGTTGCTTGCAGCGCTCATCATGTAAAGGGTGCAATTGCATAAGCGATAGAGTGCAATTGATTTACAGGTGTAAATGTGAGTGTGATTTACAGCTTTCAAGAAATATTTTCTTTGCCCTTACTTTCATGTCCATATTTTCACTCTCTTTTCTTCATAGAAGCATATTGACATAGCCTACAACCAAAGTAACTTAAATCTACAGTCTATTTGGCAATTAAACACATTTATCAGCATATTGAACAGTGTATGTCACATGATGAAGAGGGAAATGACAAAGGAATCAAGATAGACAAGTCCAGCAAAGCCAAAATTACAAGAGTCTTACGTGTTCTTAAAAAGTGTCAAACCAAAGCTAGGAAAGTTGCCAAATCCACATGAATTTCCAATACCACTGAAGAACCACTTGAAGCAGCTCCAGCAGAAACTTATACTCAAATACTTCCCCAATCGCCGAACTTGGTTCCTGATAGATAATATCCATTAGTGATACATAAATAAAAGCAAAATGGCAACATAACCAATTCATGAACACTTAAAAGTGGCACAAAAATTTAGAGTGCTGTTACCATGCACCAAATCATAGTTGTCAACTAGTATGACACTTGTAGAAATTAAGATAAGGTATGCTTCTAACTGCTCTGACGTTAAATTCTATAGCATACCCTGCAAGTTCAGCTCCAATTGATGTGTGGAAGCCGTTAATTAACATTGCCGTGGCAGTTCCACTGGGATATGTAAGCTTATAATCCATGACCATAATCTGAAATTGAATGCATGCCAGGCAGGATGAAGTGGAAATCAAAATACAGATGTCAACTCCTAATCATTGCCATAAATGAAATCTTATTTAAAAGTTAACAGTGAATGATATAAGCAAATAGTTTTCAGAAACTAAGAAAGAACAAAACCAAATAATTTTCAGGACACTCGATAAAATACTAATGAACCACATTGATTACCTTTCGAAGTGGGACAAGACTAAAGAGCCCAAGGAAACTGACAATAAACATGAAACCAATCATCCAAACCAAGCCTGGGTTTTTAACATCTTCAGCTCTATTACCAGGATAGTCAGGACCAATGAGTTGATATGTTCTCTCATCCATTGCAATGATGGATGAACCAAACCCACCTGTCAGCAGTCACAATTAGCAAATTTGATATGTAATTGTAAACGCAATTAACGCATCACTCTAGAAGAAGATACCCTTGGCAACAAGAGATTGTAAGTTATTTTAGTTTATCTGAGACAGGGTATAGAAACAGAATAGAACATAATATGCTAAAAATATATTCACCTCATACAAATAACAAAAAATAGTGTTTTAACATCCATTATTAACTGTGTTTTTATGCTTTAAACAACAGAATCAAAGTAAAAATTCCAAAATCTCGATACTACATTGATTTTTATAGTTATATTATTCCAGGAAATGTGCCAAGAATTCCAGGTTTCAATCTAAAAAACAACCAATTAAAAGTTTAAAAGGAAGCAATGGTGAATAGTAGATGACCTGAACGGTTAAGCTGGTCAGAAACTCAGAATAGAGGTAAATATAGGGACTAGTAACAAGAGGGATTGTAGCTTTCCTTTTTCTACACAGGCATTGTTTTCAATTTAACTTCAATAGTGACACCTAATTTCCTACTAAGGAAACGTATGGCATGCTTCATGAGTGAGATTGCCGTGGGATTTGGTTTTAGGACAACTGTCAAGGAAGTTGGCAAATGAACATCGAACTGAACGCTCTTATAATTTAAAAAAAAATGAAGGAGTCATTACTAAGAATATCGAATTCACAACAACCTTCTGAAACAGAGGAAGGGAAGCAAACTCTACTTAGCAAATATTAATGGCACTTCAAGCATCCAAAACGCTCCTCCTGTTACTCGTAACATCACATAAAATAGAAAGCAATGCATGTTTAGCCTCAAAGATGGTAACTTTTACAAGAGTCTTTAAACCCTCCAAGGTGAGCCAAACAATTACAGTCATATGCAAAATAGGAAAAAACTTGAACTTGTATATTTAATAAATTTATTTTCAATTAAATTAAAACATAGAAACATAAATTTTTTATAAATTATTTATTTATAATAAATTATTATTATCAGCATTATTAACCTATTAAAATTCACTTCTCTCATTCTCTGTGATTTAATTGAATAGAATTAACACAAGTCTTACCCTACAAAATAATAGAATTGGATCCCTGATTCAGTCAAGAGAAGTCTAAAATGATAATGAAACATCCTTTTGACCCAACAGCACAATCAAAGACATGGCCCAAAAGAAATGGAAGGGGGCTACCGCTGTAAGCGAGGCCATAACAAGCAACAACACATGTCTGAATGACGGTATTCTCTTGTCTAGTGAAGGGTTTGGTGGAGTGTCCCAACTTGGACAGGAACCCATTCCAGATCTTAACGAAGAAAAAGCCCAGCAACCCAGCTGCGATGTTCAACGAAGGAACAATCCCAACTGTCAAATTAAGATTGTGGGTGATAACGCAGAACAAGCTCCCCAACACTGCACTGACCACCAACCCTCTGATGGTAATTTGGTCCTTCCATCCCGGAATACGTTCGGATTCCGGTAACTGGGCCTCCTGAGAATCCGAAACAAAAGGCTCCGAAATGCCCGCGGATGAGCCCTCAGTTCCCATGATAGATTAGAGATATTTCTCTTCCTCGAGGTGGGTTCAACTTCAAAAATCAAAATTAATTGCACTTTCAACTTTCCCTTCCTTTAAAAAAATGGAAGGCATTTTTGAACTCTTATACATTTAAAAATATAAAGTATTATTAATATTTTTAAAAATAATCATTATTTTTTTAATAACTATTTTTAATAAATAAAGTAATTTATATTTATAAAAAATTTATTAAATAAGAATAAATATTAAAAATATTATCATTTTAAAAAATAAGTAATATTTTATTAAAGGTAAGATTCTTATAAATTTTTTAATGAAAGGGGTAGAATTTACTATTATTGATTAAGAAAAATTTGAATTTTTGCTTTAATCTAATTAAACTTCAATCCTTAATGTATTTTCAGTTCTCTCATTAATAATTTTATTAATAAAAAAATGCTAATGTTGTAATTTTAAATACACATAAATATTAAGTTTGATTTTCACACACACACACATATATAATTAAGATTTGAAAATGAAAAATAATCAAAATATTTCATTAAAAAAGAAAGTCAAAATATAGTCATAGATATTTTTGTTTGGTTCATGTTTTCAAAAAATATTTTCAATTTTTACAAATAAAAAATTTAAAAATATTTGTTTGGGCAAGTGTTTTGAATTTAATTATTTTAAAAACTGTTCTAATTTTTTTATCTTTAAAAATAAAAATAAAAAATTTTAAAGTTGTTTTTATTTTTTTATTTTCAAAATACACTACATTTAATTATTAAAAAATGCACTTATTTTTGACTAATTTTTATCATAAACCACCATTATTAATCATAGTTGATAATCATTATCAATTGATTTTTTAATTTTACAAATTTTTTTGAATTAACACAACTAAACAAATATTTTTTGTTTTGAAAAAAAAATTAAGAACTACATTGTAAAATAATTTTTAAAAAATAAAAATTGAGGACAGAAATTAAATAAATCATTTTATTTAACTATAATTCTTCGTCCCTGATTAGAGAACTGCTATTTCTCAAAGCAAAGGAAAAATCATTTTTTTGGGGGGGGGGGGGGTTGGTGATAATGCAACAATAATTCTCCCGCTTATCAAATCACAGGATGATTTTCTCCTAAAAAAGAAATAAGAAAAGATCGATGGGATGGTGAAGGGAATTCAGGTGAGGCCTGATAGGACGACATGAATAAACCCGGTAAATTCCAAAGATGGTAATTTGAATTGGCCAAGTAATTTCCGACCAGGCTTATTTAGGATAGCTAAGCTAAGACTGATTCGAAACTCTCCAACCTTTTGGTTTATTCAGGTTGATCAGAATGCTCAAATTATTAATTTTTTCTTTTTAAAATTAAAATTAAAATTAATTTTTACTTTAAAATTAATTGTTTTTATTGTAAAAAAATATAAATATATATTTTTCAGGATACTTAAATGATTTAGAGGAATTAAAATTTTTTTAAAAAATATGTAGTCTTAAAACTTAAAATTCAATATTAAAATATATTTTAAATATTATTTTGAGATCCTTTATAAATTAAAAATAATAAAAGTATGATAATATAATTTTTTTTAAAATATTTATAATAATATACTCAAATATATGGTATTTTAATTCAAATGTCCTAAAACTTGAAAAAATTATTAATATTTTATATATTTTTAAAAGTGTAATTTTCTTATTCAGGTACTTAGAGCCCAAACTCCATTGGGCTTGGTTGGACTTTTTTGGAGCATATTCAGGCTGGCCTGAACATGAAAAAAGCACTATGTTACTAAGTTTGACTTTAAATTTATTTAGGTTAACATACTAACTTGACAAAAATTACCAACTCTAATAAATTTTAGAGTTGGTTTTGCTAAAAAGAGTAGTTTTAGACATTTGGGCTACAAAACTCATGTTATCTATTTTTCTTATATTTTTTTATAATTTTATTTATTTATTTGTATTTTAGGGCTTTTGCACGCATGGCTCACATCATAAGACTAAATAAAAGAAATAACTCATTCTTTTTTAAATTTCAAAAATGACCTTTTTAAAATTTAGTTTATAATTAGTTTACAAAACTGACCTTTTAAGATTTGCTTTTTGCAAATATCAAAGGATTCAAAATGCAAAAAATATCTAGAACTGAATACAATTAATGTAAGATATATAGTCTAAAATGGCCTTTTTCATAGATGAATGCGAGAGAGAAGAAGGTACTAGACACGAGAGGAAGGAACGCAAGACAGCAGAGCAGTGTGAATGAACTACAGTCATGATCGTGAGAGACAAACATAAGGTGAGATAGATCGATGGTACTCAATGGAACGAAACACATTGGCGGGAAAAATGGAGCTATAGATTTATGATTTTTTATTTTATTAATTTAGATATTTGACTCTCTGTGATAAAATACGAGTCCAAAAATTTTTGTGGATTGTGTTTAATTCATTTTTGGTAAATGATTATGTGTTTTTCCATGTTACTAATTCGCGATACTAAATCGTTGATATACTATTTTATATTACTGATATACTATAACAGATTAACATAACTAAACAATCAAACATAAAATTGTGTATCGTTGATATACATACGTATATCAATGATGTAGTATTGTACATCAACAATATAAAAAATATATAATTATTTGTTCAAAATGAATTAAACACAGTCTACAAAAAATTCAATGTTACCAAGTAATGTGAAAATGGTGAAAATCTGATAACAGATTTCAACTTAGTCTTCTGCTTAGAAATGAAGATTTCTCTTGAATGTCTAATGTTCTTTTCATAGTGTTCTTGGGAAAATAAAGAGGGAGAGAGAAGAAAAACTCTACGATGAAGAAAGGCTCGAGCAATATTATATTAAGAGAAAAAAAAAGGAATGATTCAAAGAGAGAAAAAGAAAAGATTCAGCTAGTTAAGGATTAGTTATAATAGATATATTGTGTTTTAATAATAATTCTAATCTGAGGATAAAAAAGTAAAATACATCTAATTAATTTTATGAATGGTCATATTTTAAAATATTTAAAAATCTCATTTATAATTTATAGAAGTTGTATTTTTTGAGGTCATTGAGCTAATTTCTTTTTGTATCTTTTTAAAGAAAATTAAAAAATAATTTAGATTTTCAGAGTGACTCCAATACCGAAAAGCATCAGCTGGAATTGAAGCCAACCAGTGGAGATGAATTAATGGCTTCAAGTGAAGTCGATGACAAGGCAGACGAAATCAGATTTTGTTGATCTACACGTGGAATTCACATGGTCACCATCTATCATAGTCATGGATCAGTCTAAAAATTCCTAGATCTCTTGTGTGGCCCATACCAAGGCAGACTCGAAGACCCTTTGTTTTGATTACTGCTTATAGTATGCATGTCTGACTTAATTTTCCTCTACCTGCTCCCTTCCTTTCCCCTTTCTCTCTCTTCAATCCTTTGTTCTCTTGTGTTCATCTTGTTTCCTAAATTTATAGATGCCTCCAACTCATGTTCATCTTTACTGGGCATGTATTGGATAAAATTTGATCAAGTACCCATGCTTGGTTCATTTTTCACATCTTTTCTTCTTACCATTTAAGAAGCCTATCTCATCTTCACATGATGTTAAGGTTAGGCTATGTCTTAAGGACACATTCTCATGTTAACAATAATGTGCTCTTCATGTCACTTTGCCCTGCAACATTTTCTTCAACTATTTTCAGATTGTTCATCTTGCAGAACTAAGAAAGAAGCATAGTCAAGTACTCAAGTTTTAAGAAGCTAATAAGAAAAAAAGGAGTGAACCAATCAAGAAAAGCCTTAAAAAAGCTTGCACATCATGTATTACAGCTTCCCTATTTCCTCCACAGTATGCAAGCAGATGAGAAATATATGAAGTTGATCTCTCTCAGATAGGATAAGAGCCCATGTCGCTTGTTTCTTTATCAACCAGTCCAAGCTGTAGGATATAACCCATCCATGGTAAGGCAATAATACTAGACTCCCCAATAATTCAACTTATCATTGCACCATCCAGTAGTAATCCAGGCCACTGTGGTGCTTTAATTTTTTTCAAAATTATTAGTAGTTTGTTTTGACAAGATAGTGAGGTGACTAGCTTTATCCAACCGTGTATGTTTATTATCCATAAAGTATAAAGTCGCGCACACTTTATTGATCTTCTAATAGGAATTTGATTCGGTCCCTATTTACCTCACAGGTGGAGAACAAGAGTTTATGTATGCATATGCTTGCTACCCACCGTAGCTGTACTCGAGTAGAGGCAGCTTCAAAAGTTGTCATCTACTACAATTATATTATATCATATACTAGCAGAAAACCTTCAATCACATTCACCAAGATAGATTTTATGAATTCCATTCAAGCAATCGAGATTTTTGAACCTTGGCTCGGTAAAGGAAATTAATAACAAATACTTCTTAAGGTGTTTATAATGTTCAATAAATAACAACCTGAGCTTAAAGATTATGAAATAATAGTAAAAAGTTTAAGCTAAACTTAGGGAAAAATAGATCACATCATCACAACTAAGGCTAGCATTGGACAAAATGATTTGCAATCATACACAAAAGACAAAAATAGTTAGTAGAAGTGGGGATTTTGTATCAAGTAGTAGTTGTCCTTGAAAAATGAATATAGTCAAGAGCATGCCCCACTAGATATCTAAAATTTTAGCAATTGTATTAGCAATCCCCAATGAGCGAAATATAAGAAAACTTTTGCAGCATCGGATTTAAATTTTATTGCTTATCAGTTTTGGTTGGTCATCTCTAACCAAACCCTCGGCAAATGATAATAGCCTATCAAAGGATGATGGAAATGGAATCCATTATATTGTAATAAATACGCCTATATCAATGTCTATATATATATATATATATATATTTGATCTATAATATGTATGCATCTATATTAAACTTTGACTTTCTACATCTGACATGGAATTTGCTATTCAAATACTTAAGATCAAAGGTCATAGATCCAAATACATGTAGTATACCTCATGAATTATACATAGGCCAATATATATATAAACAGCAAATTGGTAGTAAGCACTCAGCATTTGAGCTAACCATAATGTTGTATCTATCTAAATGTTTTTCTCTATGCTCGCATCTATCTTATATCCTTCTGGAAACTACCTAATTCCACCTCATAGAGAGTCACAATGAAGAGGCATTTGTGCCTTTTTTACTTTTATCAATGTTAAATACCAAAAAAAAATCTTGGATATCATTTCCCTTGCACATTATATCTACTGGTACAATCTGTCTGCTAACGAAACCTCACTCATCAACCACCATGAAAAGCAACTAAAAATAAAAGTCAGTCTTAACCTTACCAGTTTTGGATGGAACATTTCTTTAATCCTTCAATTTCATCACTTCCTTTCCTTCTTGTAGTTATTTCAGTAGGTACACCAAAAATTTTGGCAGAATAGTATTGAATTTTTAAGGATTTTACATTTGGTATCTCTACTTCTCTTTCTCTCCAGTGGTGCTTTTGTTCTATTACATGAGGAAAGAGGGGGGAGGAAAAATGGGAGGGTGAACATGTAAATGGATCTTTAGGGAATGCATTTACTAAATTTCTAGAATAAATCAACATCAGTTCACGTCAACACAACTATGGTATTTGTATAACTTGCAGTTATTAATACAATTGCACAATAGAACCTACAAAATTAGCTTTAGTAAGCGGTGTTATCATTTGTAATAACAATCAAACTACTAAGTTGCCAGCTTCATGATGAAGTTGAAAGCAAGTGGTCCAAGATTAGGCATTCTAAACTAATCTACATTTTGGACCACTGGTATACAAAATAAAAGGCAAGTTGACTGTCCACATTTTCCCAAGTTATTATAGTTCTAATTCTTAATAGCATGAATGCTACAAAGGACGTGTTACTCTTTCCATAGTACAAAAGCAATGGAGAGAAACCAATGTGATTTGACAAGTTAAAAGCCTATATCATTATGCATATTTTAATTTGCTAATCTCCAGTTTCTCACCAATACAATTCTTTTGCAACTCTAATTTAAGGAAACCCTTGTTGCCTTATACTGTAGCTAACATTTGATGAGATACAACCCAACACAAGTCCGAGCTTTAAATTCATAAACTAGTCGAGATCCTTAAAGCCAAACCAACAGAAAAGTCAAACATCTTATTATGAATTTGAAGACAGCAAAGATGAAGAGAAGTCACAAGAAGAAGCATTAACTGTCATCCCTGAGCTGTTCCAAGGCTTTCCATAATAGGAACTCTTAGTGCAGAAATGGCCACCAATAAGCTAGCAATACCGACATTTGCCACGCCTTTAGAAAACACATTTGAGAGAAATGTTGAGGTGACAGAGAATGAATTGAAACTCATTAGTTACAAGCTGGAGAGGTTCCTTGAGGCTAAAAAAGAATGGTTCTATAAATCATTAGGAAGGGATAGCCATGTTAGCACCATTACACTTAGAAAAAAGCAAATTGATGAAGCTGAAGATGAAGATTATGGAAACACATCTGTATGTCCACTTCAAGGATATTTACTTAGATCCTCAATTGAACTTCTAGAGATAGCAATAGAAGTAAAGAAAAAAAGGGCATCCCTTGTGGAACCATTTCATAAGACAAAGATAACAAATCAGTGCATCATAGAGACAGGAAAAATTAGAGAAACACAACTAAAGCAAACACAACAGCCTTCTAGGCATATCATGAGCAAATTATTGAAGAAAGTCCATACTTCTTCAAAAAGCTTGAGCACTTTTGAGAGTTATGCTAATTCTGCTTTAACCAGCAAGAAACTCTCTAAAGATAGTCATTGATATTAAATCTTTTGCACTTCCTTTTACCACAAATTCCATAGTTATCACAATCATCTTCGATAATTTTTTCTACATCTTAACAAATAAGCAAAAGAAAATAGAACTATATGTTCATCTCTTTATTATGGCCAGTGTAGTTAGTTCTATAGAAAAGTTAATATGTGAATATAAGAAAATTAGACATAATATATCCAAACTAGATAATGTGAATTGTCTTATTCTCAGATTATCAGTCATAAATTGTCAATAATTGATTGCTCATTTTCATTAAGAATCAAGCACTACACTAGACATAAAGGAACAACAAAATCAAACCATCAAACATCAAAATTTTGTTGACTATGTCTACGGGCAATTGTATAAAACCAATCAGATTTTAAATAAAATGCACTGTGCCAAAATTAGTCTATATTGATTGCAAGATGTCTATGTTGATTGCTCTTCTAGGTCAGGAAAGTCCTAGTAGCAAGCAATTGTGGGAAAAACCTTCTAAAATTGAAATCAATATATTTTCAGCGTTCACTAAATCAAACTTACAGTTGTACCAGCGTATTTTGTTCATTAATCTTGCGCGTGCAAGTTTTATATATGTTCTACAGAAAAGTACATTCTGAAAGATCCTTAAATGCAAAAATTATTAAGTCTCAAAAGGTAAAATCAAGAATGCCCTATATGATTACTTTCATGGATATGATACTGGCGATACTGCCATGCACCCGATCAAAGGAAGAAAATGTGCTTCTGAGTGCAAGTCAGAAAAGCAGTCCTAACCCTATAAGAACCACTGGATCCCACTAAAAATGGGCTAACTAATGGTGGCTTAAGTAGAAAAAAGGAATGCTGGATCAAGACAAATGATGAGTGTAAGTATTTCTAGCATGCCCTTCCTTACACTCACACACTCAATAATACTATTCCCTTTCTTATTTATTCAGCATCATTGTAGGTAGTCCTAAAATCATCTCCTTGAATACATAGAATGTCAAAGTCTTGTAGGAATGCCACACTGATCTTCGAAACACTTGTTTAGAGGAATTGGCATTGCTACAAAATGTTTTTCTCAATAGTTATCTCAAACATCTGGTTTAAATTTTTGTTTTCCATAATCTTGACCCTATCCTCCCCAAGTATTATCCAGATAACCAAACACCTCACCAATTTTGAGCAAAACAATTTTCCTTATGCATGCAAGTCAACTTGAGATGCTAAACTTTAAATGTCATTTAAGATATATCATAAACTATATCTCAAACCAAATCTTCAATGAATGTTTCAGAATTCGCATGAACTAGTACATGATGGAGCATGATAATATCTGTAGAATCGCATGATAAGAAGATCACATTTATGTATTTGACCCATTTATAATTGGTGGCATTGTAGACTTGGTGCTAGAGCTGCAGCAACTGAAGCTACAAGAAAATGACCATGTATCTACACTGAATGAGAGAGAATCTTCAAGCTTGTATTTCTTAATATGGTTGTGTTATGCATGTAAGTTTGAGTGGGAAAGTGCTATTGCCTGTTGTTTTTAATATGCTATATTATGTGTGATATGCTTTGCTGTATGGAAATAAAGATGTGAGTTTCATTAGAGCTTTCTGATAAGTAAACTTGATTTGCTAGTTTGTCATGGACTACTAAAAATCAATTTTGCATTCATCAATCTTAATGTATATCTACACCAATCAGAAATTCGTGGAACTTATTTGCAAATAAGTTTTTAGGACTCATTTGTAATTTTCCCACTTTTTTTAAATAGGTTTCAAAATATTTGCACGTGCTTTCCAATCTGAGTAGTGTAGCAGTATTGGCCAAGGTATAGAAAGAAAATATACTAGAATTATTTGAAAGAAGAAGATAAGTGATTTATATCCTAAAAATCAAAGAAGCACTAAGTGCTGCATGGTGTCCACAAAATTCTTAGCCGAAATAGTTGCCTATAGAGTTCGAAGAAAGAGGTGATTGAAAATCACTACTAATAGGAAAATAAACAAAAGCTTGCCTTGCCGACTAAAACACAAGAGAAAAATGACATCTAAGTTGAATTCGTGGCAATTCAGCAAGGAAGAATGTATAGATTGGTGGATGATGCAGAATAGCTTCCAGATGTGATAAAAAATGAAATGGCAATGATAAGAAAAGGAAACCTGTAGAATAAATGACATGAGAGCAGGGGAGAGAAAGGGAGTGAGCTCGCGTATTTCCAAGAGGGAAGCTATTGGATTTGCGCCTTCTCATTTTGAAAGAGAAATCAATATATTGACAGCAGAATACAAGCGTCGAGTGTTTTATCGTTATCCTTTTGATAATTTTCATCACCCACCATTTGGCTCGGGATTTGCTCCCCACAATTCTTGCTTGTTAGCCACTTAGCCATGCCCTGTGTCTAGTCTTTCTTTGTGACTCGGCCCGGACCCTACCCTTCTTTTCTTTCACTTTCTGTTTTTTAAATTTACTTCTTCTTTTTAAATATTTCAATTATATACTTTATCTACAAATTGTATGACTTGTGAAGTGCAAATTGTTTTCTTATAAAAGTATTGTTTGTAATCCATATCATTTTAAGATAAAATATATTAAGAGTTACTTATAAATATAATTTAAAAACAACATGTTTATATCTAAGACTTAAATTTTTAAAAAAAGTTGTAATAAAATTGGTGGTTATCCAAGTTGGAATTGACTTGGTGTGTGGCCACATGAGGGAAGTAAATTGAAATTTTTCTAGAGTTAGGAATTTGAATGAGCTGGATATAAACTCAATCTAAATAAGTACATTTTTTGAATAGCTTGAATGGCCAAACTCATCTCAAATTTTTTATGGATTCTAGTGGCCCAAATAGTGGTAGTTTTATTTTTAAAATTATTTAAAATTAATTTTTATTTTAAAATTAATTATTTTATTTTATAAAAAATATAAAATATATTTTTTGATATTTGAATGATGTACAGAACTAAAAAAATTTAAAAAAAATGTAGGACTTAAAATCTAAAAATTAATATCAAAATATATTTTAAATATTATTTTGAGGTATCTTATATATTAAAAATAATAAAAATGTGACAACATAAATATGTTTTAATTTTTTTAAAAAAATATCTTTATTAATACATTCAAATATATGGTATTTTAATATAAAACAACCTAAGTTTAAAAAATTAATTAATATTTATTATATTTTATATATTTTTTAAAAATATAAATTTTTTTTATTCAAGTATTCAGTTTAAACATCAACAATTATT
The DNA here is from genome assembly GCF_029017545.1 of Prosopis cineraria. Taxonomy (NCBI): domain Eukaryota; kingdom Viridiplantae; phylum Streptophyta; class Magnoliopsida; order Fabales; family Fabaceae; genus Prosopis; species Prosopis cineraria. The sequence goes on along the minus strand of NW_026555334.1, from coordinate 35,454,474 downwards.
ATTTTGTTAAGTCTGATTTTAAATTTTTTTAAGTGAATTTGAGATGAACTGTCGGGTGTAGCTTAAAATACGGGTTCGAAGTTCTTCCCTCTCAAAAGTATACAAGTCTGACCACGTGAATTGAACCGAGAGAGAACATGCATGAGACTCTTTGGTTTACATGTTTTTTAAATTGCTGTGTCTCCCTCTCTTTTTTTTTCCCGGTAAAAAGACTATTCTCATTTTGTCCGTTTCTAAAAAATAAAATAAAATTGTAGAGCTATTTTATTTTACTACTGAAACTATTATTAGTAATATTATCATAAATCATTGCTATTAATCATTTCTATCTGCTTGATTGCCTCTATTGATCTTTTTAAATTTTAATTTTTTAAATCAACATAATAAAACATGTTTTCTTCTTGTTTTGTTTTGGAAAAAGATTTAAAAGACGATTTGCAAAATAGCTTTTAAAAATTAAAAATAAAATCAAATCTAGTAAGCACGTATTACCTTGTTTGGTCCGTGTTACGTCCAAGGCCTGCTAGCGTATTTGGTACGCGTTCTAACTTGAGGCTAGGGTGCGCATTTCGTTTAAATTTTATCCAAACAAAGCTTTAGGTTCAGGGATTTCTCGGCCAAACCAAGCATGGCCTATGTCGGTGCGCGGTGCTACTTGCACAGGCGCACGCTAACTTATATGGTGCTAGCAAGCAAGAAGTATAATGGTTGTGAATTTGGATCCCTCATGTTAAAAGACTAGTTGACTACTATCCAGATGAGTTGGAGTTTTGGGACCAATTTTAGCAAGGACCCTTGACTAAAAATTTAATTTCAGTCAATACTCTTAAAATTTTAAAAATTTGCTGAATACGTGGGGATGATTGAAATAAAATTAAAGAAGTAATTGAAATAATTTTATTATATCTGATGAAACTAAACACATGAATAATTTATGTAAAGAAATTAACAATTAATATATGAAAAAGGAGCGACAAACGTAAATGAAATTTGAAACTCATGTCAATAATATAATACAATTATGAATTTGCAACTCTCATATATCTATATTACTTGTTTATTTTTTAAATATTAGTTAATTTTTTCTTTCATGAGTTGTTTATGCACCTAGTTTCATTTGTTTACATTTATAATGGTGTCATACTGTTAATACGAGTTGCAAATTTTACCTATATCAATTGTTTTTTTTTTCACACATCAGTTATTAATTTTCACACATAAGTTATTTATACATCTAGCTTCATCAAGGATAATAAAATTATTTTAGTCAGCTATTTAATTTTATTTTAATTTTTCACATGTGTAGTAAAATTTTAAAATTTTACAAGTTTTAATTAAAATTAAGTTTGGTCAAGAGACCTTATTGTAATTTTTTTCAAAGTTTTAAAGGAAAGCAAAAAGGGTTGATAATCACATATAATTTTATATTTAATTACAAAATATCTACACCCCTGACAATATATGCGGCATTAAAGTAAGTTTTGTTATTTATTACACACTCCTTTTGTTAAAAAATATAAAATATTTTTAATTAAATTTCACAATCAATAAAATAGTTATTTATTTTTTAACTAATCATATCTTTTTATATTTATTTTTATTAAATATCCTATAATAAATATAAAATTATTATCAATAAGGATATTTTTGAAAAAAAATACAATGGTTACATCTCAAAAGATTAAAAATATCTTATATTTTTGAGCATTTAACTCCTCAAAAAATACCTTACATTTTTGAATGAAGTGAGTATACCTTATAAATAGTGCAACTCACATTTCTTTATGAAATTCATTTCTATTTTACAATTTGTTACACTCTTGCATATAAAAAAAACAACATATTTTATTTTAAAATTTATTATCCAGTACATTTTTTTGGCAAAATTATCTAATATATACTCCCTTCGTTTAAAAATATAAGACATTTTTAATTAAATTTTACCCTAACAAAGTAGTTATTTATTTTTAAACTAACCTTATCTTTTCATATTTACCCTTATTAAATATCTTACAATAAATATAAAGTCATTATTAATAGGAACACTTTTAAAAAAAGATAATAATTACACCTCAAAACACTAAAAATATCTTACACTTTTGAACATATAACTTTTTAAAAAATACTTTTTTTTAAGAGAGGGAGTACTTAGAATATAAACAATGACATATTGTGGTTTAAAATTCATTACACCATGCATATTAAGAATACATATTGAATGTAAATATAAACAATTTATTTTATTAAGAATTTATTATTACGTGTGTCTTAAAATTCCAAACAACATAAGTTTTTGCTAAATGTAAACCTAAATCTTCACCGTCTATGTAAATTAAATTTATAATTTCATTATAGTCTTGTAAACCGTTTCACGTATATTTTTTAATATAATAAAAAAAAGATTAAGAGTTATTTCTGTTTTTGAACTATACATAATAGATCACAAATATCTCTAAATTTAATTATGAATCAATTCTATTCTTCAATTTTAAAAATTTTCTTTTTCATCACTCTGCTATTTTCACACCATTAGTGGGCCCACATTATATTTGTAATATTTTTTATTATAAAAAATTTGAGGTGAGAGGCACAAATACCATTAACTTGATATAATATATTAAAAAAATTAATGGGTGCCACTAATGACTAATGAATGTAAGTGTTTTTAATATTAATGTGATGATAGAAGGAAGAATCTTTAAAGTTAAGAGATATAATTGATCTATAATTAAGTTTAAAAATATTTGTAACTTTTCGTATATATTTCAAAAATAAAAATGACCATTAAACCTAAAAAAATATATACACTTTTATATTTATTTTTAATTTTAAATAATAATATAATTACATTAAATACGATCATGCTAATTAAGAAAGGATAAAATAAAAAATTTAATTATTATAAAATATCTTATATTTTAAATTAAAAATTATTTTTAAAATGTGTGTGTATAAGTAGGACCGAAAGGAGTTTCTCTTACAATTGACTCGGACGTTAGAATATTTTAATTCTGTCATGGAAAGCCTCGATGGGAAATGACTTTTGGTTTAACCTTAAAGATCAGGTGAGAATCTGGTTTTTTTTTTTTTTTTTTACTTTTGGCTTTTAATTTTTGTGTTTATTTATAAAATCATAAATCATGTTAATAAAAAAGTATCCATGGATTTTTAAGAACAACAAAGTATCCAAACACTATAGTGACGTTTTTCATAGTTTAATCCAAACACAGCGTTTTTTACCCCCGAACGGATCACATTTACAATAGGCATGTTTGGACAGACAATCAGATAGACATGGTCCTGTGATTGAAATGTCATTACGCCAACTCAATCTTACTCCCTTCATCATAAATTATACAAAACTTTTAAAAAACTTTGACATCCTAAAATATAAAATATTTTAATTAAAATAAAATTTTATTAATAAAATTTTTTTAATACTTCTTCATTTTAAATTATAAAATACTTTTAAAAAAAATTCAACATTTTAAAATATAAAACACTTTAATAAAAACAATATTTTATTAATAATATTTTTTTAATATTACTCTTCTTATATATTTTTTTTTTTAATATTATTTCATCAATAGAGAATTAAATGAGGGATATTTTTAAAATTTTATATTTTTTTTAAAAAAATAAGATTATAAAGTATATTTAACAAGCTTTATTGATACATGAAAATTTATTTAAAAATATTTTATAATTTAAAATAAAGAAAGTATTACCTTTCTCATATATTATCTTTTTTTAATATTTTTTATTAATAAAATATTAAATGAAAAATATTTTTAAAAGTTTACATTTTTATTTTTTAAAAAATAAGAGTAATAAAATTTATTTTAATACATAAAATTTATTATTATGTAAAATTTTACTTAAATATATTTTATAATTTAAGAGGGAGTAATATCTTAATATCAGTGATAAAGAAAATAGGAAATTTGATCTATAAATCGAATGAAATTTGGAGATACGCATCAAAAGTGGAAAAGGGAGCAACGCCTGGCGAATGGAGAGCCTGGGGAAGCGGGTATTGCTTACCTTGTGCAGGGACGAGATTTCACAGAGCATCGCCTTCCACTTAGCGAAGCGAGGATGCAGGTGAGCCTGCATTCCACTGCGAAAACATGTGTTCCGAGTTGCATAATCAGCTAAAGCCATGCACTCTTGATTCAGGTTGGCTCTGTTGGGAGACGAGGCCTGCCTCCGCAGTATTGCCGATCGAATCTTGGGTTCCCTAAAGGGTGTTGAGCCCGTCGAGGTGATCGGACTGGATATGGAGCAAGATAGCGAGGCCGTATTTTGTGAAGCCGTTGACAAGGGCTGCGATGCCCTGGGACATCTGGATGCTTTTGTAAATTGCTTTGCTTACGAAGGTATGCCGTACTGCTCTTAAATATCTGGGATGAGGAATTATTTTAATTCCGCTGGGATTTCTTGTTTATCCACTGTTCAGTTTCACTAAAAGCACTTTGATTTAGTGATTGAGTCTCGATTTTAATCTTTTTAATAAAAAAAACTTGGTCTAAAATTCACCGTTAGCGTTCTGTCGCGGTGTTTCCTAAGTTGAGAAACACGATAAAGAGTTCTTACGGTACGGACCTTATCACGCAATTCCCTGACTTCTGGTTGTTTTGATTTTTGAATATCATGGATTTTCTGGGCTTAGGGGAACATTCACTTTCTAGTGGGGACTGGTTTTTTGCGCCTTATACCGTATGTATCGGCATTCTTTTTTTTTTTTTTTGGAACACTGGACATTCTTTTTCTTTTTTCTTTTTGTTTTGTTTTTTTTCTAAGGCCGGGGGCCCAAATCAGATCAGTAATTGGAGAAGTGACAACCCTTGTGCTTGTATAACTGGACCAGTCTCACCAGTGCATTGCAGCTACTGGTGACCGCTAGCCAGCTGATTCTGAGTACTTTCGTGGACATATATAGACCTGACATTTTAAATATGCAGAGTTTTTTGGAAGAAAATATTTGCAGTTTGATGTTGACATGTTGCAGCGTGACGCGGGTCCATATGCATTTTGACTTGTTAGACTATGGCAGTCTACCAACTTGTTCTGGACCCGAATTTAGCTGATTGAAAGTAATTTTTTCAGTAATTTGGCCAGGGTAGTCCGCGTGACACATGGGTTTTTACTGGACTGTCTAGGGTGATGATATATAAGCTAAAAGTTGATTGCTCGAACAAACTTGGGCTAGTTTAGTTATGCGACTCGGCCTATTAGAGCATTAGTTGGCTATGGCCAGTTAGTCTTCGGGCATGAGAGACTGTGAAAACTCATCGTTTGGTCCTTGAACTCTGTGCTTTGACTAGGTGAAGTCAGAACAGTTGATCCATCAGCACTGTGCTGTGCAGTTCTACTGAGTAAGTTGTTGTTGAAAGGCGGTGCCGTGGCATATGTTGCTCTTGCAAATTAATTTGTAATTCAAATTCTCAAAATATTTTTCGGGCTTAAACTGTGTTGAAAGTTTTACACAAGTCAATGGCAACATAATAAATTTCTTATATATCATTAGCTGATTGTATTCCAGATATCTTCTGTGGATGAGAACATGTGTAAAAAGCTTATCTAAGGGGCATTACATATGCTTGAATGTCATCTTACGCTCAGCTTTTGAGCATTGATTAGCGAAAATATGGAGATTGATACACATTTTGGAATAAAAACTGAGTTAGGCTTCTGACAATTTGAAACAGGAAACATGCAAGAACATCTAGAATTAAAGGAGCACGAATTCAAGAAAATAGTGAAGATAAATTTTATGGCTGCATCGTTTTTGTTGAAGGCTGTGAGTCTGAGGATGAGAGACTTTAAGAAAGGGGGATCCATAATATTCTTAACAACAATAATCGGTGCTGGAAGAGGGCTTTATCCAGGAGCCGCTGCGTATGCCTCAACCTTGGCAGGAGTGCAGCAGTTGGTTAGGGTAAGAGAAAATGTATTACCAGCTTTTTGTTTCACAAATGATATGATCGCGGCATGTTCATTTGGTAGTAATTTTCTATTTCAAAATTAACATGTCAATTTTGATGTGTTAACATTCTGTATGCTAGAAAACTGGAAAATGGAGAAAAAAAGTGTTCTTGCTTTATGATTACAGTATGTAGGTAGTTCTTCTGTTCCACCACTGTTGGATATAAAAGAGCAATTTGCCATGGGGTTGTTACTCTTTTCTTAAAAAGTTAGTTCATTGAATGTATAGCGTACCTGCTTATATAATTAGGACTCTCCTCAAATTTTATGTCCTTTTCATAGGTGGCCCAGGGCCTACCAACTAAACAAACTAGGGTTTGGTTTTGATATCATTTTATTATGAGATTGTCACTTTTTTTTTTAAAAAACTAGTTCATTGAGATATACAGCACACCTGATTATATAGTTAGAATCCGCCTCGAATCTTTTCGATATTGGACGTGACAACTTGGCTCTACAATCTAATGAACAACTTACTTGGTTTATAACTCTAATTTTTTGTTTCTCTTATATATCCAGAGAAAAATTGTTACCTGGCAACTGATTTGACACCATATATTACTGTGTGTGATCTTTTTTTTACACAGTTACTGCATTGACAACTTGTGGTGGGCACACTTCCCATTTGGAAACAAAATCTTGGCATTTTTGTATGCCAGGTCATTTTAGAGGAGCTAGGATGTAAAGGGGGCTCTCATACCTTGAGGTTTAGGTTCTGGGGCTCTGGGCATACCTGAGCAATTAGAATGCGAGAGAAGAGCCAATCAATCAGATATTTTTTGATATGCAAATAGAATGTGGTGAATACACTGTGTCCAATTCAAGAGAAGTTGCTCCGGTATATATGTATAGTTGCTCCTCAATCAACTAAAAACCGATTAACTTCCAAGTCCAGAAAACAGTCTTTTGCTTTTGCATGTCATTTCTGGGAACAATAGAGTTTGGGTAGTCTTTAGATGTTATCCTCCATTAACATGACTTGATACTTTAATTTGAAGTAGATATTGAGCTGCTACTTTTTAATCTTCAGGCGTCAGCTATGGAGTTGGGGAAGTACCAGATCAGAGTCAATGCGATTGCACGTGGCTTGCATGTGCTGGATCAGTTCCCATTACATGTAGGAAGGGAAAGGACAGAGAAGTTGGTGACGGAAGCAGTGCCTCTGGGTAGATGGCTTGATGTTAAGAAAGACTTGGCTTCCACAATCGTCTATCTAATCAGTGACGGTTCAAGCTTTATGACAGGAACCACCATTTTCGTTGATGGGGCACAGTCTCTGTCTAGGCCTCGAATGCGTTCCTTCATGTAATTCCTTCCATGTATCTCTCACATTATTTGAACAGAAGTTTCACGAGTTTCATTCCTTTGTCATCCTTTGTTATTTTGAAGGAAGAGGGGGTGAATAACAAGTGTTCGTGTTTGGCAGCGCAATACCATAGGGGAAACTTTTATTTTCGTCTGATTAGTGGCAGAAGAATGATTTAAAACAAAAGTAGCCTTCGTGCTGTGTGATTCTTTTGCATAAAATAAAAGTAGACATCGATCATCGATTCATGGGTCGGTGTTATCGTAAAGATAAGATGTGACATATCTGCAATGTATTGAGTCACTGAAAAGCTTGAATGGATTGTGATTTTAATTGGCTTTCTACTTGTAATGAGATACGGCTGATTATAATCAACAGTAGCAAATCAAAGATTCGGTGTCCTTTTATTTTTTATTAGTTAAAAGTCTTTGTCAAAAGTTTTTATTTAACAAAAGTTAATTTAATAAAAATTAATTATTATAATCAAATTTATATTTAAATATATTTTTTAAGAAAATTAATTTAATAAATTAAAAGTTGTTTAAATATTTTCATTTTATTCCTACTAATCAATATTCCAATGTTACATTTTAGTTTCAAAAGCTCCTAAATGGGTCATTGACAAATTCACTTTCTATACTTTTTTCAAAGTATTTTTTTAAAAATTAATTTATTCAATTATAAATTATTCAAATAACATCTCACATCTAGAAAGTAAGAAAACACAGTTGAATGTATGAAATCCAAATAGAACATTAGTGATATTTTTCATATGTGCACACGTGTTCCTAATTATGTTACCCCTATTTTATTATTGAAGTCGTGATAAACTAGTAATTTTCACTTGAAATTTAATATTTAATTTAATGATATGGGTTAAAATTTCAAAATTTAACATGCTGATAATAATAATAATAATAATAATAGGAACAACAAAATAAAAATCTTTAGCAGAAGAATGCTCAATACTTGTTGGCTATGAAGAACGAAATCCTGCTTTCACCCAGCTTCCTAATTGTCAAGGTTTGTCTGACTAAATTATCAGCTATTGAGATCACGCGTTAAAGTAATTACATTAGAATACACGGGTAAAAGAGAAGAGTCGTCGTCGTCGTCGTCGTAATCGTAAACAACTCTTTTTTGCACTTGTGATACAGAGAATATGGCATGAAAAGATACATGCCGATGCATAATGCCAGCGAGTATTGGCAATTAGCGTCGCATTCATGAAAACGTAGCACTCCTTCACAAATCTGGAGGAAAGTGGGGAAACTTCATGCGAGGATAATGCCTTCCAAAATATTCCCTTCAGAATCGATAAATAAGGGTATATATAACATAAATTAAAATAAATATAAGGCAGAGATAGGGGAGGATGGTTTTGCTAGGCACTTGAAGCGTGATACCACACCTTTATCCAAAACATTAGAACATTTAGTTTGTGAGCCTTTTTTATTTATTTATTTATTTATATACATCTTTTTAATTTAATCCAACTCTATCCGACATCTTAACAGACTCTAACAAAAATTTCAACAAATGAGAATCACATGAACAATCACAAACAGAAGGCGCAGCCTCACAAGAAAAAAAAGAAACCAGTATATGGTAGTGTTGAAAATATGACGTGTACTAGCACTTCAAGAGTTGAGCAGTCGTATTCACCCTTTGTGGATTATCAAACCCCACTCTGATCTCGTATTTGAGCTAAAATATATTTGAACCTTTAACATTATCAGGTTTGAATTGACACCCACTACTCTTGATTGACGACTTTTTTCAATTAAAGCATTAGTTGCTAAAATTTGATTTAATTTTGAGATAGAAAAAAGCAGAGGAAGAAGGATAAAAATGAAGAGGTAAAAAACTTGTAACATAATCGAAGAAAGTAATTGATTTGATTTTAACAGCAGGGGGAGAATGGGAAGTTGGCATACGTAGCCATCTCACGGGGGACTTCGGCCAACAATTAGGTCCACTGTTTATTTTCATTGACTTTTAACCTAACAATTAAACAAATTACTGTGAAATGCAAATGCATCTCTAAATTAAAGTAATTAAATACTGCCATTTTGCTGCTGCTATGAACGGTCATCAATGGTGGCCTGGAGTGCTCATGATTCCCTCTGGTCTCTCCTTTAATTTATTGTGATCACTCTGAATTTTTTTCATCAATTTTAAAAAAATATATACAAAAATCTTATTAAATTCTTTTATGGTATGTTTGGATTAATATAGATTTGGATTTGGATTTGCAATTCATCTCTAAAATTCAAATACAAATTTATCAACCTAGATGTTACCTTAAATTATTTTAAATCTACAGGAATACTAAAGCATGTTTCAAAACTAATTTTTAAAAAGTGAAGAAGAATCTCCACATATTAGTATATTATTCCAGCCTGCTTTGATTGGTACGGTTTTACTGTGTTAACCAAATTATAACTTAGAAGTACAAATTAGTCATGGATGGGTTGAAGATGGGGGAGATATTAGAGTGAACTAGTTGAGGCTGGCTGGCTACCTAAGGATGAAACATCATAGACGGAGGCCCTTGATTATTGCATTAGGTTTGGTGGAACAGGGAACATTTCCATCTACCAGGATAATTAATGAGACGTTTTGAATCTTGCATTAATTATTTAATTAAGAGATGTACTCCATGTTTTTAATCAAATTTTGTATATTAATAAAAGTTTATTATTTAGTTGAACTTACATAAAAATACAATAATTTTTTAATTTTATTTCTAATAATATCATAATTAATATTATGATGGTGGTGGGACAAAGATATATTTAATGATCTATTTTATTTTTTAAGAGAAGGGTAAAATTATTTAATTATTTAAAAAATCATTGTCATCCCTTATATTTAGGGACAAAATAAGATTCTAGAAAATATTTTATATATAAGGATGGAGGGAATAAGCATTAAGTCTTTTTTATTGAGACATCCTAGTAAATAGCAATAAATATATAGAGAATGTATAACTTTAAATAACTCAAGTAATTTATTGAAAGATGAAATTTAATTAAAAAATATTTTTTTAATATTGAACGGAGGAAGTAATCATTAACCAAGGTTAATTTTCACTCCTCCTAGCCAATTCTTCGCTGGCAAATTCTTTAGAATCGAGATGCATGAATTTTTGCGAAGTTTTTCTATATTTGTAGTTATTTTTTATTGATAAACTAGCCTACTAGCTAAAAAAAAATCTTGTACCCAAAAAATATGGACCAAATTTTTTAAAATTTAAGAGTATAACCAGTTTATATTGATATATAAGGGGTTTATCATTACTATATAATAGATTGATCATTAAAAATCTAAAAATATACAAAAATTTATCATTAATATACAACAATATATTATTAATAAATATAATAAATTGACCATAATATAAAATATAGTAAATGTTGAGCTATTTGTTTGATTTGGTCTTATAATATAGGTTATATTTGTAAAAGCCCTTTATTTTATTATCTTTTTATAAAACATAGCAAAAAAATTTTCTCTTACCTTAAAAAAGTAAATTTCATGAAATTCACAAATCTGTAACTTTGGAGAATCCATTCCCGTATAATGAGCATTTTGATTGTTATTGTTAATAACTTTTGGTTAATTATATACTGTGAAAATCTTCTCCTGTTGTTGTAAGAAATGCGAAATCCGTGAAAACTAAAAAGTCTAAATTCAAAGCCTAAAGTACGAAAAGAAATCAAAATGTCAACTCTTGTGCTCTTGATGAGGCCTAAATCCTAACACGCACGCGCGAACGCATACGGGCACACAGATTTTGATTACAATAAATGTGGCGCCTTAATTAAGCCACTATCGTGTGAACCAGTGAGACATCCTCGCTGACGAAGTGATGAATCATGAATTCAAAATGAGACTTTTGCACTTAAATTAAACTTGATTAGCTCGCGGTGAAGGTAATGATTTTATTTTATTTTTTCAAACTAATCGAGCTCCCGTGCAACTGTTGGGAAAATTTCTGAAGGTATAGTTTTCACATAATTAAGTTATTGTAAACGAGTAATATGACAATGATAGAGATTATTAACTAAAGCTAAAGGTCAATGAGACTTTGTCGTACGTAAAATCGATCGAGGGCAGAAAACCAAATTCGGGTCCAAACTAATTATGAGACGGAAATTTCAAAGGACGCATATGTCCAGAAGATAAACATGCAATTTATAATTAAAAACGGATCGAATGTTTAATTGAATTTTCCATCCATATTCTACGCACGAACTATATGTTTTGAAGTTTCTTCTTTGTTGAACAACATCAATACATACTAATATAGAGCAGTGACTTGGTGGGTCAAACATGGCATTGTATATATGAAAACGCGCCCACGATAATATCAGTGAGCAACGCAGAAAAATTAGTTTGTGGGTGAAAAATTTGTACACAAGAGATAAATATTAATATTTTTAATAAATATTAATATTAAATAATAAAATTATTAAAATTAAATACTACTAAAGAACTATGTATAAACAATAAAATTATAATAGCATAAAAATTATATCTGTTAAAATCAGGAATTTTATTTTAATTAATAAAACTGAACTCTTTTTTATTTTGACCAATAAAGGTAGATTCAATTGGTAATAATTTAGCCCCTAATTTTTTAGAATCTGACTCACCTAAACTTTTTTGTGCCAAAACAAAAAACTTAACTCTTTTGTATGGTATAAAATTTTTGTGATGAAATTTCATTTTAAACAATCAAAGAAAATTATTTTATAAACTATTACTACCTTCTTTCTACAACTCTTGCTACTTAAGGTCAAAACACATGAATACAATTTTGGTCAAATAAACTTTTTAGGAAATTAGTCAAATTTTTATGAGCCCACGTGTATTTTCTTTTCCATTTTGAGGTGGTGATGTTGACTGAAATTTTTGAATGATTTGAATGGGACGAATGGAATATTTAAGTCACTACATGTATTTGTTTTCCTGGGCTTGTGGGATCAATTTTCCCCTCCACCTTACAAATGGATCATATATACTCCATATAACTTTTATTATAAGAGAAATTTCCATTTCATTTTTTATAACAAAAATTACAAGAAATATTTATGACATTTTTTTTTCAAATTTTCCTTACAAAATGAGAGTTTATTTTTATGAAAAATACAATTTATTCACATGCTAAAGATTAATTATAAGAATATTATTTAGTTCAAATTTTTTGATTTCACATATCATTATTATACTTAACTAATTAAGGGAAAGAGTATTTATATATTTCATTTGACCTAGTTGACTTGTGGTATTCTAGAGTAAGGTCACATGCATGTTGGAAGAAATTATATTATTGATATAAACAAATATGATGAACAAATCCAAAGATAGAAGGAGGGCGAGTAAGAGACAAGTTCATGGAGTTTGTTGGTTAGTGAAAAGAGAGACGATAGGAAAACAAATAATACAGAACGGGTAACGAACCGTTGGTGAATGAAGAAAGGGAAAAAGATGAAAGAGCGAGTTAAGTAATAGAGAGAGAGAGAGAGAGAGAGAGAGAGAGGCAGGCAAAGGTATACCTCGGGGTGGCTGTACGTGCGTGAAGGTATATTCTTCCACCTTGAATGGTGGCACACTGAATGCGGAGACGGTGGACCCCAAACACTGAATCTGGCCACTTCGGAATTTTCTAAGGTGTGTGATGTAAATCCAAATATTATTGATGGGAAGTTAGGATTCATGGTCATGGAGGTTGATTTGCTACCTGCAAACAAAATATTTACAACGTGGCATGTCACCATTTGACGTTTTCAAACCCACTTTGAATATTTCTAGATCTCCTCTTCTACTTCAAGCTTTCCCATATTATCATCATTCCCGATATTATAGTTTCCTACCTGTTTCTTTATCAGTTAGATTCTCTCTATTAAAACGCCCCCTTTACTTTTATGATCGCTCGCGTCTCACATTTCTGTACATGCATGCAAGCCACGTGTGCGAAGAAAATCAACAAACGACGTCGCTTTATTGGCTGCACTCTTCTAGTCTCATCTGGTTCCACGATGACCCAACTCTGACCAAGCTAAGAGTACAGGGATGGATGGTTTCGTGCAGTTGCCGGAAATGTATCGACCGTACGTGTTTGGATATATTTCAGAGGAGAAGATCAGAGTGGCTTGCTTTCTGCGGTCTACACAGCACAACAGCCATGTAGGCAATAATTAGACCCTCCTAATTTGTACCTCAAGGTTATTAGCAGAATTATTAACTGCTTGAACTTGGCATATATAGTAGATAGCGAGCGTGTTGAAAATATTAACTTGTAAGCACCAATTTCAAAACTGATGCAAACTGCAGCGATTGGAAGTTGTTAGCGGGGATGGCTATTTGAAGAATAAAAGAAGTGGAGATAAAAGAAGAAAGTTATGTACGTTGTTTTGAAGACGCGAGCAGCACTATTTCTTTAGACTTAATTCATCTATTCCAATTTTCAAATGCACGTTGGCTTGATGGTAAATTTCTTTTAGGATACAATGAAGATCCTTGAGTATGCTTTACACTATCAAGACTTAAAGCCAAGACAATAATGGTTTTCATAAAGAAATAATTTGACCTCATTTCTAGTGCATTCAAAAAATAAAGGCAACGAATTTTAATCAATGAATCTCCAAAATAACTAATGGTGAGTGGTATTTGTAATTTTGTGTTGAAGTAATGTTTTAAAATGATACATTTTAAGTAATAAAACTCTCCTTAAAAGTTATAACTAATGTTAGCTCATAACCCTTATGTTGTTCATGAATAATTTTATATTAATCCATAAATATTCTTATGTTAGTTCATGAACGTATATAGTTTAATAATTAATATTAACTAAGAGTTATTTATGTTAACTTTCCATGACAAAAAAACATTTCTTTTAATTTGTAGAGTTTTCATGCAATAAACTTCTTCTAACCAAGAGATACTTTTTGATTTTATAACTCTCTAAATGTATCTTTAAAATTTAGATAGATATGATTTTATTAACTATAATTCTCTATATAATCTTTTACAAATATTTTTTAATTTATAAGAACATGATTTTTTAAAAAGATGTAACTTAAAAAAAAACAAATTAAATTTTATCTGCAAAATGTTCCAACAGAAGTTAATTTATTTATTTGCTCTCTCGTTGTTATGATTTTCCTTCCACATTATAATGACATTGGAGAAAAGAGGCTGCGCAGACCTAATTCGCATTTTTTTCAAACTTCAAACCCACATGCTTCTAGCTACATATCCCCTGTCTTTATCCCATCACATGTCTCTGTCTGTCTCTCTCTCTCTCTCTCTCTCTCACACACACTGAAAGAGAAGACATAGCTTCAGAAAGACACCACCATAGGATTCTCGAGGGACATAATTCATTATGGATGCGCGCAGAAGAAGAGGAAGAATAGTTGCTTGCTGCAGTTCAGCATGCATGGTTGAAAGACTCAAACATACAGTAGATGGAGAAGATCGGAAGATGTGTGCGCGCGCCCGTGCGCGTGCGCGTGCGCGTGAGCTAGAGAGAGAGGGGGAGGGAGGGAGGGAGGTTGAAGTGACAAAAAATAACCATGATTGGCATTTAGTCTTATTCTTGGTTTTCTCCGTTTATTTGACGACTCCACTTGAATATGCTTTCCATTTGTTGTTAATTTAATGACAGTTTCTGGTCACTCTCAACTCAACTGCACAATACTGCTCCTTTAATTTCTTCCTCAGACCTTCCCCATAAACCAGCTCCTCTCTTTTTGACATACACCCATATGCCCTGTACTCTGTTATTTCGTGTCCACAAATCATTTTTACAAACTACAAACTCTACAGTTCAGTAAGTTGTTCAGTTTTTTAACACTGTTTTTACTGAACTATATATATAGTATACTTCAATTCAAAGGGGCACGGACAATGACTTCAATATTCCACATACTATTTAAGGGATGTAGTGAGTTTACCTTAATTAGTTTTTATTTCTATTCTATATTACAGGCCTCCACTGTAACGACGCGACATACGATTTTCTAAATAAAAGAGACAATTTTTTTTTTTTTTTTGCTAAAGGATACTTTTTTCCTCTAACTTTTTAAAAAGTTTTGAGTTAGTTTCTTAATTTTACAAAGTATGTTTTTAATTTTCTAAGTCAAACACCATCGCTTAAAAATGATTATTTTTTATGCTAATCATTGCTACTTTAAAAGATTGAACTTAATATATATCAATATTTGAAGATATTTTATCAACATTTAAAAGTTTAATGTAGTTTTTTTTTTTTGTTAGTGAATTTAATAGTGTTAAGGTTAAAAGATTGAAAAGATATTAAATAAAATTAAAAGACTAAAATAAAATTTTATGTAAAATTAAAGTATTTTAGTTGATATTTTTTTTAAGAGAATTGAAGACGAAAAAGTATATCCATGTTTTCAAAAGAGATATTAAAGCCGAAGGCTGTAAAATTAAAAACCGACACTCTTAAATAGGAGAGGCGGGCGTGTCTTGAAATTTATACGATCCTGTAGTAATTAGGTTTAGTAGCCAATACATATGACTGTTTCCATCATAAGCAATTTCGCGGAAGCTGCAAATTAAAGGTCCGCTGCCACATGCACTATCAAAACCTTGCACCCACCTACCCCCATTAGAGTATACAAACTTAAATACTATACGTACCCCAAAGAATATATAGCAAGAAAGAGAAATATATATCGCAGAACTAGTTTTTAATTAGTTCCTTCGTAACTGCAACTGATATCACGTTTTAGAAAGAGAATATGTATATATCATGCTGGCCTGAAAAATATTTTTGAATTTCAACCTAGGATTTTTGCATACATTGCTTAATATAGAATCGAGTAGCTAGCGACTCAACCACTGCTTAGAATTACTGTAAAGAACGAGCAACGGCAAAAACATGAGTAGATAGGCAAGAAATTCAAACCACATATAATTAATTTGCGTATGAAAGTGATACACGTTGAAGCGTGATGATGTGCCGAAGGATCATTTCAAACTTCAAACTTCAAAGGCAACTGCTGCTAGTCTTTGTCCTGATTACCACACATTAACCACAATGTTCACGAAGGATGACCCACTCACCACGATAAAGTGTTCTCATCTTTGATTTTAAATTAAGCCCTCATTACAATTTCAAATTACCAACTTCTATTTCCGCCTATATGTACTACATATATCGCGATGACAATTATAATTCAAAAATCTTGCCCTCACCGACAGTTCTGTAACTATATTCAATGTGTAATTCAGATCTGTACATATTATATATTCCCACTAATTAACAACGTTCATGTCCCTTGTCCTGCCAATGATATGATGTGGAGCCGCCCCAAATTTTCTCGATCCTTTTTCTGATAAGCTCCCCTCCGTACTGTTTGTATTGCTTTTTTTTTTTTTTTCAAATTATAAGATATTTTTAAAAAAGATTTAGCGTTTTAAAATATAAGACACTTTAATAAAAATAAAGTTTTCATTAACAATACTTTTTTAATATTACCCTTATCATATTTTTTTTAATATTCTTTTATCAATGGGGTATTAAATGAAGGATATTTTTAAAAATTTATATTTTTATCTTGAAAAATTAAGGTTATAAAATGTCTTTAATGAACTTTATTGATATATTAAATTTTATTTAAAAATATCTTATAATTTGGAATGGAGGGAGTATAATTTATAAGTGAAACTCATTTTTCTCATCATCGTATGAGAGGATAATTTTCGTGCCGTTTACGACACTATAATCTCAAATATATATCGCATTGGCTCGCATTTCGTAAATCATATCTTTATTCCTTCTCATCGGTCATATTAATTCGTATTCGGTGTATGTCTCCCCATTTTTCACTGGCTAGCCACTCCTCTAAGCGCTAGCTGCCCCCACCAGTATTCAATTATCTCTTCACCCTTTTTACCATATATATCTGTACATCCTTTAAGAGTTTCTCCTCCCAGCTAACTGCTTTTCTGTCACCATTTATACTGAAGACAAAGAAGCTGGCTTGATCCCAATGGAGAATTATACCGTGTTGTTTCCTGGTCCTGCTTCTTCTTCTTCAGGCTTTCAAATGCCAGCTAGTGCCATGGGAGGCTCTTATCATGGATTTAGTAATTTTGAGGGCCAAATCTCGAACGGGTTTCTGGGTTTGAGGCCTAGTCATGATCAGAGCCTCGGTGATTTGCAGAAAAGAGGAGAGGTGAGAGATGGGCAGTTATCTCAGAGTGGAAATGGGAAGGATGATCAGATTGGAGGAGGTACAGGGAAAAAGAAAGGAGAGAAGAAGGTTAGAAAGCCTAGATTTGCTTTCCAAACTCGGAGCCAGGTTGACATTCTTGATGATGGCTACAGGTGGAGAAAATACGGCCAGAAAGCTGTTAAAAACAACAAATTCCCCAGGTCTGCTTTTCGCTTCCCATCCCCCTTTTATTTAGATTCATTTTCTTGTTTACCTTTTGGTCTTGTTTTACGGGCTATATATATATATATATTTAATTCTATGTTCCCTACTAATATGAGAACCTTGAAAGATGCATGGTCTGCCATGTTCTGAGTCAGTTTTCTTTTTTGGGACTGATATGATTGGATATGCTCTTTGAGATGGTTTGCTAACGGCTAGGGTTTTCTTCCTGGCTCTTGATATTTCACCTGTTTGGTTTATTTTCACTTGTATATTTATCTTTGGTGTGCCGCTCTATGACATGTATACTTGCATATGGGTCAAATCAAAATGAGAAAGACACACACACACACACACACGATCGATCCGTGCACGCAATTAATTAGTTAAGTATATGATCTTTAATAACCCCATATGTTCATTGGCAGCAGAGATCAAGAATCTTGAAAAGGGTCCATAAAATACTAAATTGCGGATTGACTATATCAGTTTATCGACTAGCTTGCACTTGGATAGCCAATTCGAAAACAAACTCAAATTGGATGTATAGATAAATAAAATTGCCTTCTGATAGTACGTACGATGAAATCCATGAATAATTTTGGGATAATTACTTCAATTGGCCATGTCAGATACATACATATATATCAGCATCGTGCTCCTTCCAAACTGATGATATGACAAGCGCAATCGAGAGTTAGAACAGTGGTGTGAGACTATCTCCTGTACTTTTCAGGCGAAGTCGCTGGTTTGTTCCACTGTTTGCTGAATTGATGTTATCATGGAACTTAATAAGACATCAATTGATATCAAAATTGATTAATGACATACAAAACAAAGCTGTTTCATATATCTTGCCAGTGATACCAATATGCATATGTTGAATTGATTGAGTGATATATAAATATACATGTTAATTTAGTGAATATTTATATATTGCATATGCATTTGCAGGAGCTACTACAGATGTACTCATCAAGGATGCAATGTGAAGAAGCAAGTGCAACGTCTAACGAAAGACGAAGGGGTAGTGGTGACGACATACGAAGGCGTGCACACGCATCCAATTGAGAAGACAACGGACAACTTTGAGCACATTTTAAGTCAGATGCATATATATACTCCTTTTTAATAACACAAGCCCAGCCTCTCCTGGATTCTCATCAATTACTTTCTCCTTATATTTGTGCCCAACAATTAATCGTATCTGCCTCAGACTCAATACCACTCTCTGTACAATATCTCTCTCTTTATTCTGGAGTGTTAGATTATAATGTAAAATTAATTGGCTCTCGAGTTCCATGATATATACTACTTTTGATTAAGGACACGTTATGTAGCAGTAGTAGTATCTTTTTCTGATGGTCGTTCGACTACGTATCAATCACTTTCATGTATGTTGAAACTTGAAATACAAACAAAGCAGTTTTGCTTTTTTCCCCGTTTCTATCGGATGTGCTAGGCAAGCGTTTACTTCTTTTTCTAAGAGCTTCTATTGGGAGCTACCTATTCTAGAACAAGCCATGTATATATCAGGCTTCGAATGAATAGGGTGTTTGTCTTTCTTACCTGACAATATGTGATTTCTAACTACATGCATACGACATTCTACTTTATAGCGCTTAAACTGTGCCTTCATATTTTTTCCCTGAAAATTAGGTGAAAGAAACATAACAGTAATAACTGTATTATATGTTGGTGCTAGTAACCAAACCATGAACATGAGTTAGTAATTATAGTATAGGTTTTACAAATATATCGTATTACCATATATAGTTTTATCTTGTAATATAGTGTTACCAAAGTGGCATCATTTATCTCCCTGTAGAAGTACGGTTATACAAGTATAGTTTGGAGTACTGCACAAACTATGTTGCCAGTTTTAGGTACAGAACATTATATCTTGATAGTATATATACTAATTAACTAATTCGTCTTTAAGTTATAGTAAATACTATTTATCTACATGGCGGTTATTTTTTGTTATGTACCGAATACCGACAATAGGGAGAGTTAGTTCAGAATCAATGTACGTACGCACTCATATATACTTCATACATAATGAAGCGAGCTTTTCTGTACGAATACCAGATGTGTAAAAAGATGTATTAAGAGCATTACTTTGACCATTTTAATTCTTTATTTTTTGGTAGCTTCTGGAATCCGCAAGAAATATATGTGTGGATGACCCATATAAGTCTCACCTCTTCAACCCAACCCAATGATCTAATCCTAAAGTCCCTCCAACAAACTAACACCTAAAGGACAATAATCGCCGTCCTCATTCTCGTATCACCAACATGTTAGTAGCCAATATTATCATACTTGTGTAGGTTGAATTAAAATGGCATTGCTATTCAAGAATAAGGTAATTCGTTGATTATATTGATCTATCACACCTCACCTTCTCCATTGAACGTTCCTCTCTTTTCAATACCATGCGTTTTTTCGCTCGCACTCTTTCGCAGACCATCGGAGATCTGAGCTATCATGCGTGCTGATAGGGACTTTAGATGGGAATAGCCCTAGGACTTATAGTTGTCTTTCTCTTGCTCCTTTCCAATCTAGCTAGATGCTTGCCCATGTTCTCTCTTTTTTTTAAAAAAAAATTACTGAATCAAGTTTATTTGTCACTTTTTCTTTTTTGGTCCCCTAATGGAGTGAAGTTGTCTAGGGTTTGAAAGAAATTTCCTTCAGTCATGCTGCTTCATTCGCATTCAGCACGGGCTCACAATGGAGCAAAAATAGATTGCTCTTATTATTTGGTCAGATATTATCGAGAATCAGCAACTGTCCATCTTTTTATATCATTTTACGCACTCACTTGGTTGATTGGAATAATGAAACTTTTAAATTTAATTTTAACCGATTTGATCTTTTATATTTTTTCAATATTACAAACAATATTTTTAATGTTGCTTTTTTAAACCTTTTTACATTATTATTAAGGGGACATAATATTCATGTCACTTTTTAATATGACGTGTATATGAGGGTTATTTTCTCACCCTCAATCCAAAAAATAACAACTAATCAAAAAACTTTTTTTCGACAATAAGAGATACTTTATTAATGAAAAAAGTTAGTATACAATCACAAATAATTAAAGCCAATAAAAGAAAACAAAATTCACCTTATGAATACAATCTATAATCAAAACAAAAAAAATAATAATAAAGGACGGACAAATACAACAACACAATCACCCCTTCTTGAATTTCTCTTCCTTCTCAAAAGCCCCTTTGCACTTATCCTTATTAAAACCCTAGAAAGAAAAAAAAATTAGGTGTCAAAATATTTGTAGTTACCTTCACACAGCCCAGGTCTATTGTACATCATTCTCTGCTAGGCAATCAGATATTTTTATGTTCGAACCCCACAAGCAAATTAATCCACCAACTTATAACACCTCCATTTCAAATTTAAGTACCAATGCCATCAAAAACAGTTAATATTAGTATGAAAGTTAGAGGGTAATAGAATCAAATATCAAACAAAGCTGATGGCAAATATCAAGAGACTAGTTAGTATGAAATAGAAAATTATACCGTTTTAAGTTTTTTCATCTCATGTCACAAGTATATGCATCCTAATTGTAGCCAAACTATTAGAGAAATATGATGGAATATCCTAGATGTATCTGTATAGAAATGATAGTTCTAATCATCAAGATCTAGCAAAAATGTAATCGGAGGTAGTGATTGTAAATATAAAGCACAGCTTTGTAAATATATTTAGAATTAAAAAGCACAAGTAGCCACTTGCAATAATATAATATTGCAGGGTCACATCCACTAGAAAGCGAAATTTGAGCATAGTAAATGACAAATTGAAGAAGAGACTTGAAGATGACTACTCAAATGAAGTAGATTCAAACTCTTACGTTAATGGTTCACATGATTGCTTTTCGTGTAGCTTCTGCAGACAAAATTTAAAGACCCCAGTCAGAAAATGACAATGGTTATAATCTACACACAAACAGTTAATAGTTAATACGTCCCTCGATTAATTTTTAAAAGCTCGAAAAGATGTATTTGGTTAAAGGTTTTTGGAGTGCTCCCCTTCCCTTATTTTGTTGGTTAAAAAGTAGAAGGGAAAAGGAGGGGTTCAACCCCACCCCTCCAATTTGGGACTTTTTGGATGGGATGGAAGAGGAGAGAAAAAAATTATAATTAAATTATTTATTTATTATTTTTAAAATTTTAAACTATGTTTGATATTAAAAAATTATGCATTATCTTTACTCCTTTCTTTTATAATAAAATAAATTTTATTCCTTCACAAAAATTAATATATAATTTTTATTGTCCAAAATTTTAATATTTTTTACATTAGATACATTGATAAAATAGAATGTTAATGTATTTATTTTTTAAAAAATATTATTAATAAAAGTTCATATCCTTAAAACAATAAAGATATTAAAATATAATATAACTATTTTTAATAATAAATCAAAGTAAAAAATAAAAATCAACTTAAAATTGATAAGAATAAAATTGTCAATTTATTATTAGTTCCTAAATCAAATAAATGTTCATTAAAATCCTTCCCTTCTCTCTTCTCCTCCCCTCCTCTTGAACCAAATATATTCTAGATTGATAATTGAGATAAATTTAAAAAGACTGAAGGTTGTATTGATGATTCAAGTTCCGCAAAGAAAGCCACTACCTAATCTCCCACTCAAATCCTGTGATAAATTGCCATGGATGGATCATCTCCATTCGTTGAACTGTCTTCTCACTCTTCCACTCTAAACCCCACCCTACTTACAATACCAGATCACTTCCTCTAATTCCCATTCGTCTCAGGGGGGATTGACTCATCATGCATATGTATATATAGTGTCGTTAATTAGTCAATCAATCCCATATATATACTGGCATGTTTCATATGAATAACTAAGTAATGGATGCATTCATCCTTTAATTTACTCTCTCTTTTCCTGTCATCTGCCTTTTGAAGTGGCCTGGTACCTAGAGGTGTATCATATGATCTGATAATTAGATTTGATGCTGCCCATTTTGTCCTATTTTTAAGGAGCAGAAGGCAGAAGAGCAGAACAAGTTTGTAATAGTGGTGTCTCAGTAATGATGATATGCTAGACTTCAGTGTACTTACAACAACCTACAGCAATATAATTGACCACGCATTATATTTATGTAATAGTGGTGCCTTCAAAATGTCCATCTTTTTTCTGCTGAATGTTTTTCTTTTCTTTTTGGAAGGAGAAATTGGTATGAATGCTGCGAGTTTTTGAGTGGTGAGGATTGCAACTTAAGCTGCCAAATCAAATCGAGCATTTATAGCCACATACACGACGTAAAGCAAGGATTTGGCTGTTGACTGTTGTGTGAGACCTTTAAGTTAAAATTAAGAATTCTAATTCGTAGCAATTTCAGTGAAAGTGACAACTTAAAAAAAAAACAAAGAAGCAAAAGAAAAAGTCACTTGTATTTTAAAATTCATAAGAATACTTTGAAAACAGAAATTTTCCTGTCCGTTTTCAGTTTTCCACGAATATTGATAATAGAGAAGACGCATAGCGGCAGCTATGTTTGATTTATTTTATTATTATTATTATTATTATTTTTTGTGGCCTGTGCTTATCACATCAATTTGTTTCATGTATATTGATGCTAACTGGCGAGGGAGGGGCAAGGCCTCAGCCCTGAAATTAAGTTAACATAAATCTAAGCCCCTGCAAATCACACATTAAAATGCTCTCTCGTCACAATCAGGTGTTGGATCAAATGAAGTATGATTAGCCATCCGATATTCGCAGAAAAAGTTTGCTTCACGAAAAATATGACCGTATACGTAACCCCTTGTCACTCTCTGATCTGTAAAATTCTTAATCCTTCAACAGTACTATTGATGAGAGTTACTCCCTCAATTTCTAAATATAAAAAAAAAATCAACTCAAATAATTTTTAAAAAGTTGGTTAAATACAATGATTATGTCTAAAATAAAAAAAGACTAAATTATCTCTACAATTAATGAAACAAATTTATCTAGTAAAAATAGACATTAATTTTATGAGAAATAATATGAAAAAATAAGATAAATATTTTTTGAAATTCATAATTTTGATTGTAAATATACACAAAGAGAAACATTATAGTTTTTCTTATATTAAAAAAACGGAGTAGTACGTCCTTCTTTTGTCAAGATCATTTACAGCGTTATATCTTCAAGTTTAATCTTCTTACCAAGTTCCCATGACTGGCCTAGTGACCCTGATTCTCATATCCTTCATTAGTTCTACTTTTATCATCGCGAACAAATCACCTCTTAAAGAGTTTAGCAAAATATACTATAAATTTCAAAATAGAATAAAAAACTATACTTCATCACCGTACAGTTTTATTCAAGGGCAAATTAAAGATTCAAGGTAGTATATTTTTTTTTTTTTTTAATAAAAGGCCACGGTAAAACCGTGCAAGGACCGGAATTAGGTAAGCTCAAAAGCCATAAGGCTTATACAATCAGTTAGTGGTACATCAAAAAGATAAACATCAAAATTATTCGGTGACGCCTTGTATGTCATAAGGTCAGCACATCTATTAGCTTTTCTGAAAACGTGCTTAAAAGTTATCTTCCAATTACGCATGGTAATATCTCTTATATTTTTGATGATGATTGAATAGGGGTGATTATGAGTATTGCTTTGGTTAATGAGAGATAAGGCCTCTATAAAATCAGAGTAAACGTTGACTTTAGGGATCTGGGCATTCTAGTAAAGTTTGAGACCTTCCAAGATTCCTATTAGCTTTGCAATAGTGCTAGGTAGATAGCCAATGCTTTTAGAAAAATCCTTAATCCAGTTGCCTTTATCATCTCTAATAAGTCTACCACAAGCCGCAACTCCGTTGAAGTTGATAGAGCCATCGAAATCTAGTCTAACCCATCTCGGCTTTGGCAAGATCTACTTAGTTGTATCATGAGAGCTATGATTGTTCAGAAGATTAACTTTGGATTGCAGCTTCACGTCATGGATGATTTGTTGCGTACTAGTGAAGGCTATATCGTTATCCAAATTATTTTCCTTAAAGTAGGCCTTCTTGTATCTTGCTTTCCATATGTTCCAGCAGGTTTGTGCAAAGAGTTTCTTTCAAGGCAATCTCCTTGTGGATGTGCTTCCAACTTCATTTTTTGTGTTCCAAAGAATCCAGTCCTGCATGGAAAGAGAGAAGAAAGTATTAAATTTATTAAGATTTACCAATTTTTCCCAAACCTCTTTAACTACCCTACAATCCCTTAGAATATGAATGAAAGAGTCAGGAGAGTTACAACTAAATGGGCAGGTGCATTGCTGATGGTTATTCCTATCAGAAAAATTGTACATGACTTTGAGACGATCCCAACTAACTTTCCAGAGAAAAAATTTAATTTTCTCATATGTGAGCCATTTCCAAATTATAGACCAGATATGTGAGTGGTTTTGATATTTGTGGACCTCCATAGCTTTATAGGTTGATTTGATAGAGAATTTGTCGTCAGAAGAAGGTCTCCAAATAAGTGTGTCCTCCGTACTAGATCGATTCACAGGTTGGATATGGGCGATGCGTTTGACTACATCATGATGGAGATATCTGTTAATAATATCAAAATTTCATCCACCATTAGTTTTGCACAAATCTGATACTCTGGCGTGAAGGATAGACTCAGCATTATTAAAGGTATAATAAACCAAAGATTTAGGAAGAGAAGTTCATTTATCATATCAAAAGAAGATTATAGTATATATTTTAATTACATATGTCTAAATTATTTGTTTTTAAAGTTATGAATCCTACTATAACTTAGATAATCTTTTAATATCAGATTAATAAGCGGTATATATGTAGTGTATATACCGTTGGTCCATGGACCATTGGGGACCAAAACATGACTTCCATCCCCACAATTAACAAACTCTATTTATATTTTGTGGTCGTAAATCGAAATCAATATAAAAATATAATATATTATATGCACGAAGATTGAGATATCATTTTCCATATTCCCTTTCTCATTTAACCCACTGAGAAGAGCAATGTTTGCCAATTGGTGATAGACATAGACCACAAAGCTTGCTCCCCGAAAAGAGTCTCACCAGCTTTTGGTAAAACAGTGAGAAATAGAGTCAGTAAAGTCACTTGTATTGTGTCAAAAAAAAAAAAAAGGAAAAAAGAGTCAGTAAAGTAAAGTCACCCTCTCTCTCTCTCTCTCTCTCTCTCAACCGAATAGTCCAAACCTTTCAGTCACTTTCCATGCCATTTGCCCCACACCCATTTTATTTACTCTCTTTATTTATTTACATCTGCTTTCTCATTCACTCACTCCCCAAAATATAAAAACAAGCAGATCTCTCACTCGCTTGCTGTTGCTGCTTCTGCTCTCTGCAAAGTCACTGTCTTCCTATTTATGTTGCATCAATCCTTCCTCTTTCTCCATCTTCACAGCTCATTCCTCCATATTTGGCCACTCAGACGGTTATTGCACCCAGTCCTTTCTTCACCTACTCCCTCGGCCCAGTCCCTGGCTTCATCATTTGCCCTTCTTTTCCTGCTCCTCTCTCTCTCTCCCCATTTTCTCGGACCCCTCCTCTGCCCTTAATTTAGCATCACTCACTAGTTTTTGTGCCCACAGTAACATGTCTTTTTATGCAGTTTCCTCCCGGTGGATTATGCAT
Source organism: Prosopis cineraria (assembly GCF_029017545.1). Classification (NCBI taxonomy): domain Eukaryota; kingdom Viridiplantae; phylum Streptophyta; class Magnoliopsida; order Fabales; family Fabaceae; genus Prosopis; species Prosopis cineraria. The sequence goes on along the minus strand of NW_026555334.1, from coordinate 35,428,081 downwards.
CACTCCGAATTGACGTTCATTTCTTTGCATCCTCGTGATGGCCTAGTTGTTTGAAGTGACATTCCAGTTTGTTCCCATATCTACTCCTATTTTTCTGTGCGTCTTAGTCGGAATTCAAGTTTCTGAAAATAAAAATGACTATTTTTTAATCATTGTTTTAATCAAATTACCCTCCTAATTCATCTTCCCTTTATGCAGCCCAGTTCCTCCGAGTTGTCGCGAGCTTTTCGGTGAAATCCCGTAAGAGGGAATAACTTATTGTTTGCAGTTTTGTATGGTATATCTTTAAAGAGAGATATCGAATAACAGAGCATAGAAGTGAAGGTAATTCCAATGGAGTGGTACCCAAAAGAGTCAGTACGGGATCCGCTGAGAGATCAGCCGAACACTGGAGAACGCCCGGTGGAGAAATCAATGTCAGCTGCGGGAGCAGAGATGTCGAATTCAAAATCATCACCGTGCGGCGGGGCATCGAAGAGGAAGCGCGTGTACCACAAGTCGCCGGAGAGGGTGAAGTGTTCGGTCGACGGATGCAACTTTGACCTGAGGAATTGCACGGAGTATCACCGGCGGCACAGGGTGTGTCAACCTCACTCCAAGACATCTCTTGTGCTGGTGAAGGGACAGGAACAGAGATTCTGCCAGCAATGCAGCAGGTAATGGTCGGGCTTCAAGTTAATCAAGCTTCGCGAAAATCCATGATGCCGTGAACACGCTTTCTATTACTTTGCTGTAGATTTCAGTCGCTGGATGAGTTCGACGGCTTCAAGAGGAGCTGCAGGAGACGTTTAGAGGGCCATAATAAGCGCAGAAGGAAATCTCGTCCCCCACCTATTGGATTCTCTGCTCATTACAGAGGTTTGGTTTATTTATTTGTATCTCCATGCCATCAAATCTTTTGCTCTTGGTTCATTCGTGATATAATATAATATAATATAAAAAGCAAGTAATGGATCCAACCCAGGACCCAGAATGCTGAAATTTGGAAATCCCACTGCCAACGATCCTTACGCGAAGATGTGGAGTGCTCAACATGGGAGCTACCATAATCGTTACCCACCAATTCTGCCAAAGATTGAGATTGAGCAACAGAGTGTGGAAGGTCGTGCCTTTGCCAATACAGGGAAGATGAAGGAGAAGCAGGTGATCAGTGGGGATTGGTACAATAACCACACGGTGGCGCCAGAAGAAGCTGGAATGGGAAGTAGTAGGAGCCAGAAGATGATGCCTTGGGATTCTGCTCTCTATCTTCTGTCAGCACAAAGTTCGCCGGAGTTCAGTATGGTGGAGTCAAGCATAGAGTGTCCAATTCAATCGCAACCTCCATGGGAAGAACGTGTTCAATTGGAAGATGACGATGGAACTCCAAACTGTTCGTGTTCAAGGAGTGTGACCAGCGGTCCCAGATTGGGTCTGGACGGTAACGCCACCAACTTTGATCACAATGGGATGCTTCAAATGGAGCCCCAGGTGATCGGAAACGATGGAGGCTCCGCCACTTTGCCTTTTTCCTGGGAGTGACGAAGCTGGAGATAATTTTATTCAGACTTGTTAATTAGAATTGTATGTTTCGGTTTCTTTAATTATTGGCCTACTCTACTTCAAAATCGGGCCTTGAATTGTGTACATTTATTTTTGCCAACGACGGTCAATTTGTCTGACGACCATAAACAAAATTCCACGGGTTGGAGTTAATAATGAGTTCGAATTTGGGAAGGTAAGTGTTATGGTTATGAGACAACCGTAATATTCCATTTTATTTTCAACTTGTTATGAAAAAGAGTGGTGGTCGGAAATTTAGGTGTGAAATCAGAGAACAAGTTGCATTTCACTGTTCAGCATTTGAGTTGACCGTTCCATCTTTTGTTTTCTAGCAGAATGATCGGTTTAACTTTTTGAGCTTCAAACTACTCCATAAATTTTTATTATTAGCAGGAGAGAAAAATTAGACCACACAATTTTAAAAAATCAATGAATTATATTAATCGTATTAAAAATAAAAAATTAAACTAAAATATCCTTCATTAATTATTTTTTATGCATGTGAATAATGAAATTATGAGAGATAATTTAAGAAATTTATAACAAATATTTATTGAAAAATGTAATTTTTATTTAAAAAATTAAAATTAATAATTTTTTTATAAATAAAAATGGAGGAAGTATAATGGATTTATTATTCTAAAATTTTTTGGATCTCTTATTCATTTTTTAAAATCCATATTTATATATACCTCCCCACAAATAAGAAATATATCATACAAACATCCATTTAATTTTGGTAGTTAAATAAATTTCTCTGTCTTTTTTTTTTTGGTTACTCAGAAAAGGAGAAAACCCCTAGGGAGGACCAACAAGGTCCAAACAAACTACAATCTCCAAGTTAATTTTATGTGGAAAAAAATTAAGAAAGCTATGTATAAAATGATACAATTTGATCATAAGTCCATAACATTAGTAAACATTGGTAACTTTTTCTGGCCAAAAAGAAAATACAATAATAAAAAATTTAAAATATATGTTTAATCCTCCAACTTTATATAAAGGTTCAATTTCATCCTTTAATTTTATAAAAAATCTTTTTAGGCCTTAAACCCTAATATCATTAGTTTCAAATAATTATTTTTTATATCAATCATTATTATTTTAAAAAAATTAAACTTAATATATCAACATTTGATAATATTTTTTTAATATTTAAAAATTTAATATAAAAATTTGTTAAGATAAAATTAACAACCCTAAGGTTAAAAGATTTAAAAAATATTTTATAAAATTGAGGAACTAGAAAGAAATCTTATATAAAATTAAAGGAATAAATATATATTTTAACCTAAAAATGGTAAAATTAATGCCATGTTTGGAAGGTCACTTGCAACATTTTTTATTGTGTGTAAGCATAAAGGCAGCAAATATAACCCAGTATAAATGAAGTGCCTTGTAAAAGCGGGGAAAGAGACTGCGGTATTTGCAATTTCAAGTGTTACTTTTTTACCTAAATCTTCATAGGCTATATAACTTCCCTACCATTTAAAATTTAACAACATGAATAAAATTAAATTGGACAATAATTTATTTTCATAATGAGAAATAAGGTATAAAATTTTTAAATTAAAAATATCTACATGATTTCATCTTGTAAAAGGTATGGAATTATATGTACAAAAATAAAATTTAATATCGTAATTATTAGTCGAACATCATCTGATGTTGAAATTTTGGTTATTTTAAAAATATCTACAGACAAATCGCAGAGTAATATATATCTTTTGAAAAAAAAATCGAATTTAACGAAATAAAATTAAAATCATTAGTACTGAACAGATTATAAAATTCTTAAGCTTAACAGGAGATGCATCGGTATTTTTTGTTTATTTCATCACCTGATACTTTGAAAAATCCAAAGCATTATCATGTTTCACTTAAACTAACTCAAACTCATATTACTATAAAAAAAATCTCATGAGCACCTTAAAGATACCTTTAACATTTATTTAATGTGACTATATATTTTAAAATTTAAATTCAAGATATTAAGATAAGCTAGTTCAACTTCTTAAACCAATCAAACCAAACGCCCTTGGACAAAGACAGACTGATGTTATAGCTCTAAAACATAGTTGCCGGTCAATTGAAGGACATAATATCCAATAGAATTTCATAATCCAAACATTAAATTAAATACTCCCTCTACCTTACTTCCTTTGGACTATAATATAAATTATTATTAATTAATTTACATTTCTAAAATATATTAGTTAACATCTTGATTTTTTAAATTTTTTTATATTTTTCCAATCGTGCTTTTAAAGGTAATAAATATAATATTTAACATATTCAAAACATCTTCATTAATTACTTAATAAAATAAGAATATAATTGAAAAATATATCTAGAGCACTTACCAAATGCTCTATACTTTGAACTAAGGAAAGCTTTTAAAAAAGACTTGTATTGTAATATAGGCGGGATGGATTATTTTGCAAAATAGATAGATAGATAGATGCGTTTGCATCCAGTGCTCATCATTTTCAATAAGCACCGCAAGCTCATTAGATCAGGAGAGATCTTGACCCCCTATTTTACCTTTATTTGATCCTTGTCATTTATTTAAATTAATTTTTTAAAAATTTTTAATATTATATTTATTAATATAAAAAATATAAAATTTTAAAATTTTAATATATCTATTTATTACTAATATAGTCAGTACAAATTTAATCTAATAGTCTAATTTAATATTAAAAAAATTATAATTTTATAATTTGATTATACAAACAAACTTAGTTCAGGTATAATTTAAATGACCTAATTTAATATTAAAAAATTTATAAATTTTATAAATTAATTATTTAAATGTACTCTAAATAGTTCAAATTTAATATTAAAAATTTTTATATTTTTTTATTTTAATAAATATAATTCTAAAAATATTTAAAAAATTAATTTAAATAAGCAACAAGGATCAAATAAGGCTAAAATAGAGAGTCAAGATCTCTCTTTGCATGATGAGCATACGGTGCTCATCACAAACGATGAGCACCAATGCAATTCCTAGATAGATAGATATAAAGTTGTCATTACCAACAAATTCAAATTAAATACAATTAAGAATCATAACAGAGGAGATAGAGAATGTATGATATTTTTAAAGAATAAAAATTAAAAAATAAAGGATAATTTTTAAAATGAGTTTAATTAATAAATTACTTTTTTTCAAAATATCTTATATTGTAAAATATTAAATAACTCTAAAAAAAAAAAGAGGAAGGCTCTACAATTAAAAAGGGGGGTGTCCTGGACAGGGGGAACCTCCCTTCAGAATGAGTCAGATAAATTTGGAAGCCTATCCCTAGTTAGAGGGATAGTAGGGCAACGTTTTAGGTGCACTTGCTTTCCCTCACGAGGCTGAGGCCATTCAGATTATGAGATTCTTCTCCTCGGAGACACGCAGCTCCAACTGGATTTGGCATCTTCTTCTATTTCAACCACTCCACTACTTTCTTGTCCCTTTCTGCTTGTTTCCTCTCCCGCGATATTGATGGCCATCATCACTCTTTCTCTAACGTTTATGACTGACATACAATTTGGCTTCCTTCGCTTCCTCCCGCCACATGATTTGTGTCCTTAATTCATGTTTGGTTGGTTAACTCAGATTCTGACTCCATGCTGCAAGCTTAGGAAACAACACGTTGGATGTCTGCAAAGGATAGTTAAAGCACCAAACTACTGCACTGTCATTCACCATTGAAAAGTTTATGATGTTTAAACATCGTTAAAAGCAGTAAACTACCTTGGCATCTACATAACCCTCAGTATTTTCCCACAAGGAACATAATTTGATTCGCTTCACCATCATCACCTCTAAGGCTATTCCAAATTACTATCAGATTTGTATTGTAAATAAGAATAACAGTTACGAGGCTCACTTATGATTTCACAGCATGGTGTTGGGGACTGTGGAGGATTAAGAATTATTTCATCCTAGGATTATTGCGAAAGTGAGACATCATCAGGGAAGCAACCTTTATTCTTCTTTCAAAATATCAATATCACGCTCCATCCAGAAAAATGGAATGGCAGGGTTGAGTGAGCATGACTCATGTACGGGCTAGAGCAAATTGATTCTCCTTCGAAGACACATGTGCATGCCTCCGAGGTGGAATAATGTGTCACCTTTGAGTAGTGACGAAAAGGTAGCAAACTGAAAGTCGAAAGATTCTGAGGCTGCAAAATAAAGTTCTCAGCATTTTTAATCAATCAAGCGCAAATTCTTCGGAGAAGTGGAGTACTCTTCTTCTTGATGGATATATACAAGACTATGGATTCTATGAATAAACATAGATGAAGAATCTATTCATCAGCAAGTTCATGCAAACGTTCAGAACTTGAAGAAAAAGGATAATTAAATACATACAATAAGACGACTGCACTAAACCTCCCATCACTTGCACAAGCATTAGTGCTTGTCCTCCTTGGGAGTGTCTTTAGGAGGAAGCTTCGATTCAAGTTCCTTCGGAGAGGACTTATCCATTGCCCTGCAAGAAGATAGCAAGAATCATGTTACAATCTATCGATTTAACCACTAGAAAGAACAACCACCATAATGGTTGGCATTACTCATATACTTTATCTACGATTACGATATTTTGTTCCTATCAGTATATCTAATCATAACTGGAAAAAAATAGAATTATACCCTGTCCAGTACATTATATTGATATTGCAGGCTAGAAAGAACTCATTCATGTCTGTCAACCCAAAAAGCTATGACTTGATTTTAAAATTCCCATTCGCCTTTACTCTGCCAGAGGTGGCAGAAGGGGAAAGAATAAGAACAAAGGCTGACTCAATCATCCCAACAAAGTGAAGAAATCCACTCCGTATGCTACACGATCACGAAACTCTCGCCAGCTGCGTAATTTTTCATACGCTTTTATAAAGCAACAAGACATATGCTCCACTGTCATATAGGAAGAAACGGGGAGTAATAATGCAGATGCCTTGTGCAAGCACATGGAAGACCCTTACTAATTTTAGAAAGGGATAAAGAAAAGAAGCAAAGATCGGCAAAGAAGATAGATGCTTTCAATGCCGACTCGCCCTTCTCGAAGACGAGTACAAAAAGCAAGCAACCAGAGGTCCGCATCAAAGGGTTGGATTCGATAACAGTACTTAATTTGTATTGCCTGAGTTACTGTATCATTTAAAATACCGATCAATAGTTTTAAATTTATATTGCACGTGATATTAATAAACGAGTGAGTTTATCTGAACTTTTGATCTATATTTCAATGGCTGAAATGGTATAAACACTCAGTGCGTCTAGAAAGTCACCCAATTCAAATCCATGAAATTGATGATAAGCACGATCTGAACATTATTTAAACCAAAAGCAATGAAACCACCCACAAATCTATCAGCGTAACGCAACGCAGTATTCAAATGGTTCGGTTAAAAATCAAGCAGCCACACGTAATAAATCTGAGTAGGAAAAATAAAAGCGAAAAAAGACGCGCAAGAGTTCATTGAAAAATCACAATGTTTCAAAACAAAGGCTTACTTGGATGAAGCGGCAGTTTCTTCTTCAAGCCAGTTGCGGATGTGCTTGACGTTGCGCCGGAACATAGCCGCCGATTGCCTGACATCAGTCCTGAGCAGAAGGAAGACAGCGCCAACACCGGCCACAGTCAGCACGAAATTCGTGAGTCCCATGGTCTCTGCTGCTGAGATTCGAATAGGGTGCGCATCTGTGCACGGACGAGTGACGACGACGACGTAAAAGCACTCTGGCCCAACACCCAGCCGGGCCCAATTATGAAAAAAAATGGCCCGCTGGAGAATGCCGAATTAAATTAGCTCCTTTTTCTTCCGCGAGACACGATGCAAATGGATACCCCATCCAACAAAAGACAATGGCCCTATGCAGCGCCAACCCCAATCTCCCCTCACCCACATTGTTTTTCTTCAGATAAATTGGCTTACCAGTTACAAAAAATCTTATGTCAGAAAATATAAATTAAATTTTTAAAAACTTAAAAATGTGGCTGGTTCATATTAATACACAAAAAAATTAGTATTCATATAAGAGTTTATTATTAAAAATTTAAAAATTTATAAGAAGTTCGTTATTAATATATAATGACATATCATTGACAAATATAATAAATCGATCATAATATAGAATATAATAAATGTAGAGTTATTTGCTTGATTTAGTCTTATAATATAGGCTATACTTGTAAAAGCACCCAACCAAAAAAAATATTTATAAAAAAGTGAAAGGAAGAACACGATACAATATGCATTGTCATAAATAAAATCTGATATTGGCACGGCTCAATCAGACAAAAGGACTCGAATGTCTGGAGAACTTTGATCTGATTGAGCCGTGCCAACATCAAGTGGAATGAGACGAACAACTAATGAGAAAACAAATGAAGACAAGCCTAGGAGTTGAGACATATGTAATGCAAGGAAAATGGAGGATGTAGGGAGGAGTGAAAAGAGTAGGAATGGTTTGGGGGAGAGGAGGGAGGGGAGATATATATAGATGCATAGAGATGATGCAGAAGAGGGTGAAGAGACAGGGGAGAAGAGGAAGAAGGAACAATGTGATTGGGGTTTGATTGATTGGTTACACCAAAATGTAGGAGAAAAGCTAGACGGAAGGTCCCCCATGAATGTGGGCATTAATTGAAGCTGCTTCTACAGCACTCAGCGTGATCCCCTTGGCTGTGCGAGTCATAATTGACGACTGGTTTTCGCACAGCTTGGCTGTGGCCACTTTTCCAATCTTCCTCCCCCACTTGTGCACGTTCTGTTTCTGCTGCCTCCTTTGCAGAAGCCATGCCAATCTTGTTCCTTGTCTCCGCCAACCAAAATCGACACCGATCTTCCCACTTTCTTTTACCACCATGCCATGCAATACCACACCTTCCTACCAGGCCCATCCATTCATTAACATTTGTCAACTCTTAGGCTCAAACCCTAGCCCATCATCCTCACCTCACTCGACACTACAATGTCTCCTAAAAAAAATTAACATTTCTTTCCTGCTACAGTTAGTGTTTATACATCCTTCGTTCTAGTTTCTTGCATCTTGCTTGACGAATGGATCCCTCTGTAAAGCTTCAACATGCGTCACTGAAAATATTTTAGTGTATTAATCTTTACCTTCTTTTACATATTAAATGCTAAGAAAAATATTAAAAAATAATCCTTTTTAATTTTGTTAGAAAATAGAGATAATAACTTATTAAATTTAAAGACAAAGTTAATAATGTTTAGAATTTTTCTTACTTATAAATAAAATTGGAAGGAGAATTTATTTATTTTGATCTTTTATATTATAAGTTATTTTAACTATTTCATTAAAATTAAATAGATATAATTAAATTGTTGATATTGTTTAAAAAAATTTAATCTTCTCTTATTAAATGTATCGTCTTTAAAATTTTTACCTTGTGTACATTTTACTCTATATAAGAAAGTTATCAAAGAGTAAAATTATTAAAATAAAGTAATTAATAATTAGTTTTTTTTTTACAAAATGACCTATAAAAAGGATCATTAATACTTTTTAGAATATACGACTTAAATATAAGATTGGAATAATTTTGTAGAAGGGAAAACTTAAATACTTTCCATTATATATTTAAAGTGTCAGTTTTCAATTAAATTAAAATTTGTGTATATTTTATAAATTATTTATTTTTTAACAAATTCTTATTATTATTATTATTATTATTATTATATTAAAATTCATTGATTTGATTGTATAAAAATATATTAAATATATAAAATTAAGTATAAAAATCTTATTCTTTTGAAGAATAGTATATCATATGCAATCTCACTGTCAACCCTAATCCTATCATATTCAATATAAGTTAATATCATATAACCCCAAAAAAAAAAAAAAACTTATCCCTTAGCAGCAAGGAAGGTTCTAAAATTTAAACGGTATTTGGTACCGCACGCAAAAGAGAATTAAAAATCAATTAACCAGCAGCGTGCCAAAACAAGAAAAAGAAAAAGTTGAAAGGCAATAAAAAATCATCATTAAAATCATTGCTTGATTAACCCTTCGCTGGACATTTAGCATCTAAAGCCCTTCTTCTCTTCTTTTGTAAACCCCTCATCAACCACCAACCTCTAATCACTCATACATATATACATACATACATACATAATTCAGTCAAAATGTGATAATGAGGCTATATATATTTTCACTTTGTGATTAATGTGCATCTTGTTGTTGTATGCGAAGATTATAATGGCCACATCAATATGATCCACAAATGAAAGCTAGGGTTGCATAAAAGGTTGACTCGACAGGAATTTAACTTAATCCAAAGTCTAATTATTTTTATAAAAAGGATTGAGTTAAGCAATCTATAATTTAATCTAGTCTTAATATAACTTAAAGTCGAATATGACCGGATTGGTCCAATAAGACTAGGAGATTGGTCTTAGTCTTATTCAGCGTCTCACTTTGTTTTTTTTTTCCTTTTCAACTATAAGAGGTGGCAATTTATTTTAATATAATAAACTTAATTAACATAATAAAATTATTTATAGTTGTTTAAAATTTATAACAACAATAACTATAAATCCAAAACAATCTTCAATAACAATAAAAAATATTTCAATTACAATACAAACGATTCAAATTAAACAACTTTTAATAATATTAATCAACTTTCAACGTGTCTAAAGTTCATTATACCAAGTTAACAACAACTTTCATCAATAAAAGGAGAAGACTGATGTTGATAAATGTTGGAATTTTCCTGAATTCACAAGTATGAAACACAAAAAATTATTAATTATTATTATAAATTAACTTATTGCAATAATTATAACTATATTAAATAAATTTATAGGACCGAATAAGATCAAGTGGTCTAGATGCTTGATCTATTGTCTAGTCCAACTTGAAGAAAGAGTCTCATTTTTTTAATCTTTTTAATCTTAAAAAATCAATTTTTATCTAAATCTGACAGGATCAGATTGTTTTGAGTTGGACTTTTGCACAGTTCTAATAAAAGCTACGAGGCAAGGAAATGTGAGAATATGCGTGCAGGTGTTGCAGAAGAACATGAAGAAGCAGATAAAGGCAAAATACTGATTGTTCTTCTCAAGTTTCTCCTTCTTTTTCCAAATATTATAACATTGTTAGCAGGACTCAGTTTGATTTCAACTTTTAATTCATGAAAGGAAATTATTTGGGAGGTGGAGGATATTTATACAATTACCTGATTTCGAAACTCTTAGGAAACTCGCACACACGAATGCCTGTTTGACACGTGGACAAATGAATAAATATTTTGCAAAAAGAATGAAGCAAAATCAACGTCTTCTTCGGCCAAGAACCCAAACAGAAGAACAGCCAAATAAGAATATGAATGCGATATCATCGATCTACACAAATACAGGGCAAAGAGGGCCTATCAGAGTGTTCAATAATAGAGATTCCGTGCAACCACCGAATCTCCGCTACCTGTTCAGATAACAAAGCACTCCGTGCGACACCTCAAAAATTGAACGCATGTTTCCCATTCTCATTCCCTTCCCGAGAAAGCAAAAATCAATGGTTCACTCCGTGGCTGGAGACTTGAGATCCAAGTAAAATGTGTCCTAAGTCTATGCCATTCGTGCCCACGAGTTTAAAATATCTGAACGTGTTAACATGCAAAACACGATGGTGCTCAGTTACCGAATCACTAAACGTGGAGGCAGAAGGAAACGCAAAGCAAGAAAGAACCTCACTTGTCTTGCTAGACAATGGGGTGGAATATCTTTACCCTGTAACGCTCATTAACTTTTGATGCCTGTCTTTTGCTACTACATGTCTGATTAAAGCAACGCAATTCAAGTGGGCTCGACCATTTTACACTTCTCACTCTTTGCTTGCTTGCCTCATCTGTCCTGCTCAAAACTCAAAAGGCAAGAGCAGAACTGCTAGACTAACTCACAGATGATGTTTGGATTACGTGGTTTCGTGAGACCAAATCCAAAGGCCAAAACTCATTTAGTATTATCACAAACAAAGTCGTCTGTACACTTCTCAGGTTGTGGTACCATGGATGCCGTGTCGCGTTCAAGTGTCAGGGAATTGTGCCACTTGTTATGCCTACGTGCTTAAACGTTGCGTTAGTGCAACCTGCAGAATATTCGACCTCTGTTCTAACACGCAAGGAAGAGCACTGTTGCGATTGAGATTTAAATAGGGATTGAAGAAGATACCATCCTTATCCACTTCCTATTCCGTCTACTCTTATTTATCTTTTCAATGAAGATAAGGTTTCTATTTCTTTACTCTGCCTCTGCTGCACTGGGATCAGGTGATTCCAGTGGTTGCCCTTGTTAGTGGCTTCAAAAAGTGTCTGAAGAGTCCATTTTTTACTAAATACTTAGAAACCCCAAATTCTTAGATTTCTCGTATTATTCTGCTAATGATTTGACAATTCATATACAGCAAGACAGATTAACGGACGTAGTGATTCAATTCTTCTGTTGATAGCCTGCTAGAAAGAACCCTCTACATTAAACTCCTGGACAAACCCATCCAGTATTTTCAGGGAAAGATATGATTGCCTTGCACATGTACTGTGCAACCTGGCACACAAAAGGAAGTTGAAAGATTTTAAATAAGGAGGAGTTGCCAATTAAGTCTCCAATAGCTTGCTCATGCATTTCAGTTTGCAGGGGATTTTCATGTGTGTGACTCTTGGCATGCAAGTAAGGCGGACATTAACATTTTAGTGATTAGTTGATGGATGGATCTTAAAGTGATTACTATCCGCCAGATGGCATTTTTAATTAGGATTAAGGAGATAACTTCGCATCTCCAGAAGCATAGCAGATTTAAGAAAGCAATGATTGCTACTCGTATCTTTAAGTATATAATAAAGGAACAACTGGATCATTGATATCTTAAAAGGCACCTAGATCAAATCAACTAGTGATTCGAATATATCCGTCAGCCAACATGAATTAAAGACATTATTCCTGGGGATATATTTACTCATCTCTGCTTATGCTCATGTTCTTCTGCAGTAAAATAAATAATCTGCACGAAAAGGTGGCGACAGAGCAATATATAAGGAGTCCATCCTGTTACACGCAGATTGCAGTATAGCAAACAGCAAGACACAGTTAGAAGTGAGAAGTTGGCGGTGAAGATAGAGTTTACCCGTAAGCGTAGCAGAGAGCTGTTGAAGGGGAAGTTGATGGGTTTCCATAGGGGAAACAAGCCATCCTCAACAAGTCACAAGGCGAAGCCGAGCTTGTCATCTTCATCTTCTGGTACTGCCGGGCACGTGGCTCATCAGGACTACGTGATGGCACAGTCAAAGCCGAAGGTTTCATTTGTGGTGGCAGATTATAAACGCGGTGACCTTGTTGCCCAATTGGAAGACATGTATGGAATAGCTGCTGATGAGAGCGTGGACACCAGAGCCTCTCTGTATATATCTAGGGTTCAAGAGCGTTTCAAGCTTGAGCGACTGAACTCTGACCGCATGAAGTTTCAGGAATCAAGTTAGCTACTGCTCCGTCTGGCTTTCATGTATCTCTCACAAAGAATCCATAGTTTTCAGGGTCGTGACAGCGTTTGTTCTTGTTTTCTTTTATAGATAAATTGTAACCATCTACACAATAACAACAGCAAACTATCAATCGCCCTTTGTCGTTTTAATCTCACAGCGCAAATCCCCCTCTTTTCTCTGATTATTCGTTACTAAAATTTGCAGTCTCCTAAAGAATGAATGTATCCCCGATTTCTTCTTCTCCATGTTATTAGGAGAAGAATTTATACACGCTGGCACTCGCATGAATAAAATCTTTCGCTTGTCTTAAAAGATTAAACCTGATTCAAGGATGCATGGAAATTCGACAAGTTCATTTAAAAACCTTGGTCCTTTCATAGTGTTCTAAAAATTCGCAGCTTCCTAGACTTTCTAGCATGTAATTTTCAACTGGACATTCTCGGCTTCCTCTGTTGTCGAAATAATTGCGATTTCTTTCTATAAAAACATAGTCGGAACTGAAAGAAGCAAAAAACATATGGAGAAATATCTTGTCTATTATTGAGCAGAAGGGTACAATATATACATCAAGAAAAAGACAAGAAAAAGACAACCTAATAATGATTAATAATTGCATAATAATATCAAATAATATCTCCTAATAATGACTGAGATATATATACAATAATGATAAAATATTTGGAGAATATTCTAGATAACATCCCCCCTCAAACTCAAGATGGTTTGACCAAAAGCAACTTGAGTATGTTTACCAAGAAATGAAAGCGGCTTGGATTAAAAGACTTTGTAAACAAGTCTGCCGGTTGATGCTTGGTTCGAATTGGAACAAGTTGGATAGTGCCCCTAACGACATGCTGCCAAGTGAAGTGGCAGTCAATCTCAATATATTTGGTTCGTTCATGAAACACATCATTGTGAGCAATTTTGATTGCAGCTTGACTGTCACAATAGATGTTTGTGGAGGAGCTTTGAGATGCTCCTAGCTTGTCAAGTAACCAACGAAGCCAAAGTACTTCAGCAGTTGTGTCTGCTAGTGCACGGTATTCTGATTCAGCACTGGAGCGGGAGGCTAATGTCTGCTTCTTACTTTTCTGAGAGATGAGGGAATGGCCGAGGAAGATACAGAAACTAGTCGTAGATCGTCGATCATCACGATCACCACCCCAATCAGCATTGGAGTAAGCTCGCAGTGTAAGAGAGGAGCTAGCAGAGAAGTGAAGCCCATGATATAGAGTGCCTCTGATGTACCGAAGGATTCGGAGAACTGCTGCATAATGAGTAGTTCGAGGCTCTGACATAAATTGGCTAACAATGTGGATTGCATAAGCAATATCAGGACGGGTCACAGTAAGATAGATGATGCCTCCAACCAACTGACGGTAACGGGTGGGATTATCTAGCAAGGTGCCATCAGTGGAAGTATAGTGAACGTTTGGCTCGATAGAAGTATTTTCAACCTCTCCTCATCAGAAAGATAAGTTCGAGATATCAAATCAGTAGCATACTTGACCTGAGAGAGAGAGATACCATCTCTCTTATGATGGACCTCAAGTCCAAGAAAATAGTTCAAGTTACTAAGATCCTTCATTTCAAATTGGTGCCCCAAGTATATCTTGAGCTCGTGGACTCCTGTATCATCACTGCCTGTAATAATCATGTCATCAACATACAACAACAACAACAACACAATACCACGAGCAGTAGATCGAAAAAAAGAGCTGAGTCATGAGGACTACAAGTGAAGCCTAGCTAACTCATAGTATTACTAAACTTAGTAAACCATGCACGAGGAGCCTGCTTGAGCCCATATAAAGCTAGACGAAGACAACAAACCTTATCTTTTGGATGCTGATACCCAGGTAGAGGTTTCATATACACTTCTTCCTCTAGATCTCCATTCAAAAAAGCATTTTTAACATCCATCTGATGAAAGGACCAGTGCTTAACAGCAGCAATGGCTAGAAGACTACAAACAGAAGTCATGCGTGCAACAGGTGCAAAAGTCTCCTCATAATCAACACCATATTCCTGTGTAAACCCTTGGGCCACCAAACGGGTCTTACGTTGCTTTAAAGAGCCATCAGAATGAGTCTTGTTTTTGTACACCTATCGACAACCAATAAGAGTTTTACCAGAAGGAAGATCAACAAGATCCCAAGTGTGCATTTTCTCCAAAGCCTGCAATTCTTTATTCATAACTTGCTGCCATAAGGGATCACAAGAGGCTTCCTTAAAGGATTTGGGTTCCTGTAACTGGAGAATAGTGGAAAAATAATGATAATCGCTAAGGTAAGAGGGCGGGTTTCTTATACGGTGGGGCCGAGTATCATCGGACAATACGGGCTCAGGAGACGTGGCTTGTGTAGAAACATCTTGAGGCGTGACAGTAGGCATATCAGGAGCAGGCGTAGCATTAGTAGTAAGCTCTACAGGGGAATCTGCATCAAAGTCACTTGGAAAAAGATCAAGTGAAGGATCTGTGAAAATAGAAGGTGAAGGAGGAGAAACAAAGGAGAAATCAGTTAAGGATGAAAACATCATATGTTCCCAAAAAACATGACGAGAGATTCGAATGTGAAGAGATATAGGATCCCAGCAACGATAACCCTTATGCTCAGGGTCATAACCAAGAAAACAACAAACACAGGCATGGGCTTGCAATTTGGTAGTTTTATGTAGAGGGAGGAGAACAAAACAGACACAGGCAAATACTTTCAAAAGACTATAATTAGGAGGAATACCATGAAGGCACTCGAAAGGAGAAATATTACCAAGAACTGGGGTAGGAACTCTATTTATACAATAGACAGCGATTAAAGTAGCTTCCCCCCAGTAATGTTCAGGACAGGAAGAAGAAATGAGGAGGGCTCGAATTGAGTCAAGAATATGACGGTGTTTTCGTTCAGCTCGGCCATTTTGCTGAGAGGTGTAAGGACATGAGTATTGAGCTCAAACATTCGACCAACCTTACACCCAGTCCCGATAACCTGTCCTGTCTGAGAATTAGAAACAACACAACCACATTTGTTAAATAAAACATCATAGCCCATATCAACTAATTGTCCGATAGATAGGAAATTAAAACTAATGTTAGGGACTAAATAAGTATCATGAATAGACAGAGAGGGCAAGGAAATAGTACCAATGTGACTAACAGGCATTTGGGAGTTATCAGCAATATATATAGGGTGAGCAGTAGTATTAGGTGACATGGAGGAGAAAAAGTATTTTTGACTAGTCATATGGTTACAATAGGCAGAATCAAAATACCAAGAAGGTGTACCTGAAGGTGTGGCTAAGGCAACAGGTGGACTGGAAGAGCTGGAGATAAGCTTGCGGAGTAAAGACTCAAGTTCAATAGTAGAGGATCCTAAAGTGGAAGTAGCAGCAATAGGTGGCTCATCAGTAACAGATAGAGCAGGCTTGGATGATGAGAAACCAGACTTGAATGACCTCCCTTGATCAAGTTTGGGAGGTCGAGTGGGGCACTGATCAATGAGATGCCCAGGCTTCTTACAATAATGACAAGTTAAAGAAGGACAATTCGCAGCAATATGTCCCTTCTTCTGGCAAGTTCTGCATTCAATATATGGACACTGATCAAAAGTGTGAGTAGATTGAGGGCAGCGACTACAAAGCTTAGAATTCCTTCCAGGAGTAGCGAAAGCCATGTCAGGGGATCGTTGGAGAAGACCCAAACGAGTTTCCTCTGAATGGAGACGAGGAAGAGCATCCTCAAGAGTTGGAAGTGGGCTTTGGTGGAGCAAAAAGGCACGAACAGGCTCAAAATCATCAGTAAGAGCCATCAAGAATTGTATAAGACGAAGTTGATCTTGCCACTTGAAGAAAACTTTAGCATCCTCATCATTTTTAAAAGTAGGCTCAGAATAGGCTAGTTCGTCCCAAATAGCCTCCACTTAGAAAGAAACTTAAGCAATGGTTAACCTTTCTCCATTTTGAGAATAGCCAAGTCCTTCTGCAGTTGGTATTGATTAGACAAATCAGAAGAGGTATACCGACTAGCAAGATGATCCCATACCTCCTTAGTAGTTTCGAAGCGCCCGAACTGTTGATGAATACTAGTGGTAGAAGTATTCTGAAACCATGTTATGATTTGATTATTTTTACTATCCCAATCATCCAACCGATTAGTAAATTTTTGATTATCTTCAAAAGAGGATCTAATGGGAAATGAGACATCTCCAGTAAATAATCCTAAAGTTTCTTGCCTTTCAAAAAACCACGCATACTTTCCATCCATAAGTGATAGTTAAGACCAGCCAACAAAACAGAAATAGGTTGAGCAACCTCAGATTTCTCCATGGAAGAATAAGGGGTAAAAAATAAATAAATAAATAAGAAAGACCAAGAGGAGACAGTGATTAAACGAGAATTTCATGATAAAGTAAGAATCCCAAAATAAAAGAGTTCACATGGATTGACTTAATCAGAGAGAGAAGTTCCATAAATTCAATGAGGAAGAAGATAAAATAGATGAAACAAGCAGATGAAAAAAAGAACAGCCAAGGATAGTGTTAAGGATGAAACAAGCAGATGATGGAGATGTAGTACTGGAAGAAGGAGCGGAAAAAAAATACGGCTCTAGTACCATGAAAGAAGCAAGAAACATATGGAGAAATATATTGTCTATTATTGAGCAGAAGGGTACAATATATACATCAAGAAAAAGACAACCTAATAATGATTAATAATTACATAATAATATCAAATAATATCTCCTAATAATGACTGAGATATATATACAATAATGATAAAATATTTGGAGAATATTCTATATAACAGGAACAAAAGAAATATCTTCTCCCCTGCATTTCCCTTTCATCACTTTCCGTTTGTCTCGATTATCGAAACAGATATGATCCCTGCCCACCTCCTGCCCCTTATCATATCCATGCTCCTCACTCTCCCTCTCCCCCCTCATCTCATCCCCATAAAATGAGTTGTCTTTTACCAGCAAATTTAATTGTTTAATAAATAATTATCATAAAAAAATAAATTTAAATTGTTAAAATGGAACTTGTACAATTTACAATTATATATTATTGTTTAATTTATTTATAAATTAAATTTTTTATTATTTATTTTATTTCAATTATATATTAGTTAAATTTTAATAATTTAAAATTATCTGTTTATTTTATCTAGTAACATGCATTTGGTTAAGCTGGTCCAACTAGTAAAATTAACTTATCCTATGTCTTTAGTATGATACAAGTGACAAAAGTTATTCATCATGTGTTTTCAATCCTTCTAGTAGTGCTTGAAATTGTCATCCAACTATAACACTATTTTGTAATTGGAATGCCAAGATGATCAAGGATAAAAGAAAAAATAATGTTTGTTGTACTACTTTATTACATATCATCTCAAAACTTATCACAAGTTTTATTTAAAGACATTTTTTATCCATTGAATCCAACTCCTTTTTGGTCTGCCTTAGAGCCTTATTAATATAGATTAAATATAAGATAGATCAAAGGTTAATTGATCGTTGTAGTTTTTTTCTAATCTGTTATAAAAAAAAAATTTACAACTGTCTTTTGTAGAAACATCATTCTGATCATTCTTTGATAATCAATATTAGTTTACTATTTCAGAATTTTGGCATTGTTTACTTTAATATTCCCTAAGAAAAATCTTATTTTCTTTCCCCTAAAACCTTTATGATTCCCCAGGCTTATGTTATGTAAGCTACCTTCATTTTATTTAATTGATCTTTTTATTTACCAAAAAAAAAAAAAAATTTCCTATGTATATCCTTTGATATGCAGTCCAGTCACGTTGGTAAAAGCATTTCCTCACGGGGGGACGCTGAGGGAATCTGGTTCCATCATCCCATAGAGTAAACCTCTCGCCGTTTCATTCTCACATGTTCCCGGGATTCCCCCGCTTACCTCTTTTTCCCGAGTCGAGTCATAAAGAATTATGAGAACCTTAGTTGAAGATGAAGATGAACATTCTAAGGTTCTGTACGAGATCCAATCCATCATCGTTGACATTCTCAGGTTCCCTTCTTTACCCCTCCCCTTTTCCACCCCCTATTCTCATGTTGCTGCTTCCTCTTCATCATCATGGTCCTCTGTTATGAGACATCTCTGGACCACTCTGTTGTCGTCGCTGGTCTCTCCAGCTGCTTGCGCTTCTCTGTTTTTGGGGATTTCTCTGACCTTGATGATCTTCGGGTCCTTGGCTTTTGCCATCGGCTTCGTGTTATTGCCGTGGGTTATTGCTCTGGTATTGACATTCTACACGGCCACGGTGGTTTCCACCTTATGCCGATTGGGTCGCACCGTTCTCGGTTCTGCTCCGGGGGACAACTATGTGCTCTGTGAGTCCCTACTTACCCCGCACTTGCTGTAAAGGACGACCTTTTGGGATTCCTTTTTTCTCTTGTTTGCTTTAATTATGCTTTGAAGCTTTTGTTGATCACGTATTTCGGTGTGGATTGAATTGAATAATTGTAACTCTCCATTCTCTTTGGATATCTACTTTTGCAGGTTGGGATTTATCCAAAAGCTGAGACCGATGTCTTTTTTAAGGCTAGAAGGGGAAAGATTGTCTGAGACGCTAAGATTGAAGGATGATGCATTTGCCTCATATATATTACTGACATTCTGGTTGTAAAAGAGTCGTGATGAAATTTGAATGAACTGGTTAATTTATGTCTCCCTTGTTTTACTGCAGAATCAGTCTTGCTTTTAATTGTTGGCTCAAAATCTTCCTTTTCAGTCTTCTAAATCATCACGAAGTTCGGATTACGAGGACAAATCCTACTTTTATATAAAACCTCTGTGCTTGATATTTCTGACCCTCAAGTCTCGCGAGTAATTGATGGACAGGATTTACCACAAAATTTTCAGTTGACAATGTCAAGTGATGTGCCAATTAATATAGTTTGTTTGGTAATAACAAGCGCAATTGAATGATACCATAATAAAAATCTTAGATAATGAATAAATTACAAAGCATATAAGAATATAGGAAGACAAGAGGTAAAACAAAGAAGTTTAGGCGTGAAGAATGGAGGGAGGGAAGGATCAGGAGCTGATGTGAACTCCAATGGCAATGATGAATATAACCATGAAGCCAAAGAAGAGAAGGGTATGGACAAAGATGGAGATGCCGCTGGTTTGGAAGTTGCAGAATTCGACGGCTCGGCCTTTGCCTGGAAGCTGAAAGAGCAAGCCAGGAGTGAAGAGCACAAACAGCACGAGGCCTATCACCACAGGACCCCAATCCGCCATTTTTATCAGCGAGAGAGCGAGGGGATGAGGAAGCAGTGGCAGAGACAGATGTAAAAGCGTGAAGGAGGAGGATCATGGATTTATAAGAAGCAAACTTAATTAGCAGAGATAGGGATGAGAGATAAAACAAGGTGGGGATGTCAAGGAAGGGAAGGAAGAAACATTCAAATGGAAAATGGACAAGAAGAGTGAGGTATTCTTATCAAAGTGAGCATTGGATACAACGATTCTGCGTTTGACTTCTTCCATCCCAGACGGCCGCTTTTGTCTGCGACTTCACTCTCCACTCCTCAGTGTGTCCTAGTATCACCCACTCTCTTCCTCATCAATCTCTAAACTAAATACCCTAGATACCTAAGAGTTAACTCAAATATGCAGAGAGTTTGATGAGAATTTCACGAAACAGATCTAAAATTGAGGTTATCAGAAATTAAACTGAGATTTTTTTCTCGCCTCTTTCTTCTTGCCTTCGAATTCCTTGTTTTTTTTTTTTGTTTTTTCGCATGATGATTCCCCCCCCCACCTTCCCTTCTTCCTTTCCTGCCAAAGGACATGCAAGTCCCTCATAGAAGGCTTATTTCGCGGAGTATGATTTAAAAAAAGAAAAACGTTGGAGAATACAAAAGTTAATGGAAATCTCTAGGATTTAGCTTTAACTTGATATGGAAACCACACGTATGATTGGTTCACAGTTGCAAAATTGTCCACCGATCAATATGCTGTGCTGCCTGGGGTCCACGAAAGGGGCAGTCCACGATATATGGAATTCAACCTCATGTCAATTCATTTCATTCTTTTCCTGCTTTCATACATGGTTCCGAGTTTAAAGACTCTGCACAAATCTAGGCAGCTACTTTAATAAAATTAGTTTAATAGAATCCGGAAGTTAGAGCTACTTTAATAAATCCGTAAAGCAAACAGAAAAAGAAGCGGCCGAGTGATCAATTATATGCAGAAGCTTAGGGGGGGGGGGGGGGAATGAATAAAGTAGCACTCCTAAATCCTCATAAAGCAGATCCACTACCTCGCATTATTATACCTTTCCTCCCTAGCTATCCCAATCTCTTCTTTCTCACCAAGTTTAGCATCATCTCCTTCTCCTTACAGGCCAAGCAACTCTCGCTACTTATTAAGAAACTGTCACATGGCGACATCATTCCATCATCGTCCACACGCTTCGACACCGCACACCACGAGTTCACAATGTTTGAGACAGAAATGGGAGCCGACTGGGGGCCGGTAATTGTGGCGGTGGCCCTTTTCATCCTCCTATCTCCGGGGCTGCTCTTTCAGATACCGTCGAGGTATAGGGTAGTGGAGTTCGGGAACATGAACACCAGCGGGATTGCTATTCTGGTTCATGCCGTCATATTCTTCTGTATTCTCACCATCCTGGTTATTGCCGTTGGCATTCACCTACACTTCACTTGATCCCATTTTGCTTCCAAGCTGTGCCACTTCTGCTCATTTGTTCAGTACGAGTTTTGTGTTATTATTGCTGACAGTAATCTTAGTCCTCTTTTCAGCAACGTCAGTTCTGTAAATTTCAGTCCCCCCATCAACTAGGAATGTGTAATATTTAGCGCGCTATTCCTACAAGTAGAAGTAAGCAAAACTTTGCAATGGCAGGTGTTCATGTTTTCAATTTTTTTTTCCCCTTTTCTTTGATTTCTGTATAATTTGAACTGGGGATGAAGGGATAGTAGCGTCCAGAGCGAGACAATACCCCTCCTCAGAGTAGACAACAAGGAAGGATGAAATGCTTGTGAGTTGTGAATATGTAGGTTTAAGTTTATAAAGAGACTAACTGAGTCAGTGATCATCTAGGTTCGGTTTGATCTTCTTAATTACAATTATAAATAACAATATAGCAATATGCCAATATTTTATCTTCTGAATTCTCATGTCTATGATTCACTAAATTTGGCCCAGCTTCTTCCCGCAGTTTAATTAATTATGCAGCAAATTTAAGCTGATATCGCCGCTGTATTGCTGATTCGCGTTTCACTCAGTCACAGCACACAGAAATTCCAATCCTAAATTCTACCGTGAGAGTTATAATTCGGTAACCTCGCACTAACATTATAGTAAAGTTCTGCCCATGAAGAACACTTTGTTACCTGTGGCCCCTCAAGGCTCCGTCATGTGAACCAATAACTACAAGAAATCTAAATAAAAAATAAAAAAGTGGCTGAAATTAAAATTTCAAAGATGAAATTGATATTTTCATAAAACCTCTGACTGAACATATGATGTGTAATCCTGATAACATGAGTGACTAGTTACCACCGGAATCATTTCCTCAGAAATTATTGACCGGAACAAATCTTCCAAGTCTGATCCAAAGTCCCAACATATAACGATAAATCATGGTTAGATAAACTATTTTGGCTGCTAGCCATTTATTGAATAGATATGTGGAACCCGAAAACAAGCTAGAAGACTAGAAGTCAAATCTTGTTACGGATCGGATTAAAAATATAACAAACTTTATTGGATTTTAAGATCTATAATTGACCAGTGTTCAATATATTAGTCAACTTAACAATACTGGGAAGAGAGAGAGACTAAAAATTGGCAGTCCAGCAGCACAGGCATAAATGACCAGATCAGATCTGAGCCGCGTAACTGTACAAAGGCGGGAATCAAGAAGAAGAATACAGAGTTACCGGTGGCGAAGGAAGGATCCAGATCCAGGAGTGTCAGCCGATGTAAATATGAATGTGGAGAGCCAAGAGAAGGATGGCGTAGAGAGCGAAGAAGATGAGGGTGTGAATGAAGATGGCTTTGCCGTTGGTCTTCATGCCTCCGAACTCCAGCTGCTTGCTGTGTCCAGGGAAGGAACAGAGCAACCCTGGTTGAAGCAGCACGAACAGCACCACGCCGATGAACACTGGGGCCCAATCCGCCATTTCCTTTTTCGATCAGATCAAAAGTTTGCCGATCTCTTTTCCAATTCCCCGCTTTCGCAGCCTCACCGACTCCACTTCGGCGTGCACGTTCCACTAGCGAAGGCCAGAGGTCTGGCCTCAATTTCAAAACCGTGAGCCTCTGGGTCCCACCTACAGTCTCTGCTCACTCCACTCAACCACCCCTCTCTCCGGATAATCCAAATCAAGTTATTATCGCCTTCCCTTTGAAATTATAAAATAATTTTAAATAAAATTATACGTATTAATACAATAAAATAGTAATACTTTATCTATTTTTAAAAAATAAAATTATAAATTTTTAAAAACGTGTTTATACAATTAATCATTACCTACAATATTATTCAATTTTCCCTTCATTTATAGAATAATATTAATAAAATTTTAATTTTTTTTAAATTGTTTTATATTTTAAAATAAAAAATTATTTTAATATTATTTTATAATTTGAAATGATGAGAGTATTATTTAATAACGATAGATCTGTCACGCTCAATTTTTAAATAGGATAATTAATTCCCATTTTAATGACCCCGAGCCCGTCTAGTTCGACCGCTTTTTGGATCCTTATCGTGTTGCATCCACGCTTACCAGAAGAATCACATTCCTTCGGCTTCTCTCAGCACCATCGTGACAACCCTTTCGGATAGGAATATCAATAAATATACGAAAGCAGAGAAAAGAGCCTTTGCTTAATTAAATTTCCGTTCTTTATTGTTAGTCGCTATAATACAGCAGCACAAAGTCGAGTGATCATTGGGTGAACAAAATAATGAGATTTTTATTTTCAGTAGCTTTTTCCTCCGTTTTTTCATCTTGTTGCTTCGACATTATAGCGAGAGTGGGTGACGAGGACAAGGTTGTAATCAAACATTAGATGGACAATGATGGAGCTTAATGAACCAGCTATAATCACCATTGTTTATTGAATTTTAATTGAAATGCTATCATAATAGAGCCAGCCAGACCAACCAGCGTTTTGAAATGGACCCGTAACGAAAACGATGCGTTCCCTTTTCTTATCCAGTAACAACCACAAGCACGACTGGGAAAAAGGAAAAATAAATAAATAAAGAGCATGATTGACTGATTATTTCTAGGTGAGGAATCGAATTCTCTTTACACGTGGTGGAGCAGAATAATATGTGGTAACAGATGTTGTTGGTCCTTCATATTCACATATCTCCAAATCCATATCTTGTTATTTGGTGTTAGGGTTGAGAATGTTGGATTGGGGTGCTCCTCTGATAGCAGCTGCCCTGTTCGCGTTTTTGTCGCCGGGATTGATATTTCAGATGCCGGGGAAGAATGGACCCTTGGAGATCATGAACATGAAGACCACTGCTGCTTCCATCTTCGTACACACTGTTATTTATGGTCTCTTCCTTATTTTGTTCTTTATTGTTCTTAATGTCCATCTCTATTTCTGACATGCTCTGATTACCCTTTCCTCTGTTTCTGTACTCCCTGTAATTGTAATGCTCTGCTGCAAACTCTAATCTTTGTACGGTCTCTTAGTTTTCACATGATTACCCTCCCGAGTGATTTGCATGCTTGTAGTTTTCGTGTAGGTGTGTAGCACGCATACACGTCGCCACTGTAAGAGATTGTGTTCCCTGCTGGGATTAGCTTTATTTTTCCTCATTTCAATTCTCTATTATTCTTGCATGAACTAAAATGAGACAACTTTGTTTGAAAGCCAGACAATAACAGAAAACTAAACCCTCTCTTTCTCTCTGCTTTTTGCTTTTTTAACGCAAGGTCAAAGTTAGAAACAGAAAAAAGGGCTTGATATGCAGCTGATATGAAAAAGTATAATTTTTTTTTTTGAAATTTTAATTTATTGAAACAAAAAACGGTAACGTAACCAACCCACATATCCGGGATGTGGCATGAGGATTCAACGTTTAAAGATGAGCTTCCAACGTTATTGCGTTGAGGAAAAAGGAGAGATTCCCGTTCTTCATCTCCACCCTCTGCTGCTAGTTGCTACCCTTTCTTTGTAATCAAAACTAAAAGGAAAAATGATAATTAAAGATCTTAAGATTATTAATTTTAATTAAAAATCATAAAATATTAAAATTTCAATTAAGGACCATGGTCCTTACTTAAAATTTAAAAAAATATGATTGTCTTAAATGCCTTAGTGAAGTTAGTAAATTTTTAAATCATTTTTATATATTTCATAAGTAACTTTAAAATATTTTAAAAGTAATTTTTTTTTCATATTGCAAAATAATTCATTTCTAAGTATAGTTCCTTATTTCCCAACTAATATTAGTAATATTCTATACTAAGATAGTGATCTCAACAATGTCATCCTTTTTTTCCAAGTGGTAATTCTATATATATAAGCATGAAATTTGACAAGTCTTTCGATTAATATTTTTGAGTGAAATTAGTAAATTTTTAAATAACTTTAATTTATTAATTTATAAGTGACTTTAAAATGTTTTAAAAGTGAATTTTTTCATCTTGAAAAATAATTTATTCCCAATGTGGTTCATTATTTTTTCAAATAATATTAACAATATTCTGATATTATAATAGTAATTTCAGAAGCGTTATGTACATTTTAGTATTTAATAGAGGGTAATTTTATAAAGTTATGAATATTTTTATTTTAAGTAAATATTATGATTTTTAATTGAAATTTTAATATTTTATGGTCTTTAATTAAAATTAATAATCTTAAAGGATCTTTAATTATTATTTTTTCAAACTAAAAAGGTCAAATATATTTTATGTAAAAACCGTAGCGCAACAAAATAAACTATAGACGGACGACACCTATAAAACCAATTACAAATGGACTCGTAAGTAGCGCATAAGCAAAGACCAAATGAAGAAACTACGCGGATAAAATAAGGCCCAACACGAAACAAGAGTCCAACGTAAAAATAGAAGAACAAGATCATCTTCATTTTCACAAGGCTTACTCCTCCAATTCAATATATAACTCACTTTTTAAAAACAAAATTTAATTTACTTATAAGGATAAAATTATTTTATTTTATATTAAAATTTTTAAATTACTTTTAAAAAAAAAAAATAATATAAAAAATAATATTATATAATTAATTTATTTTTTACTTTTCATTCGAGAGTTATATTTAAAATTTCACTTACTCTTATTTTTTATATTTTTATTATATTAGTATTATTTAAAATTTCACTTACTCTTATTTTTTATATTTTTAATATTAATAGAATTGATAAAAATAATTTATAAATAAAATTAAAAGGCGTAAGATACGATGTCACATCAAAGCTAAGAGGAAGACAAGCTTTAAGGGGTCCCTTGAATTATTGGATACGTGGAGTTTTCTGGTAACTTCACTGGCATTTTTTATTTTTATTTTTTTCTTTTTGTGTCGACTGTCGAGTGCTTACTCCACTTGATGGTTGAGATATCCAATAATCAGTCCGGATATTTTCTTATAAAACAACGACGCTTTCTTTGTTTCAAAAATACAACGACTTAGCTTGTAACTCCTGAAAATACACAGCAAGCGTACTCGTGGGTAAGATGAGCAAAACTGAATAAAAATGATTGAACCAAATAAATCCAATCAAAACTAAAGAAATTATTAGTAAGGTTTGGTTTAGTTTTATAAATTAAAAAATTGAATGATTTGATTAACGTTTCAATTTTTTTCCTTTAAAACCTTACCCAAATTTGAATCGTACCTTGTTTATATTTTTAAGTGTATTTTTTATAATTGAAACCTTAACTAAATTTGAATTGTACCTTGTTTATATTTGTAAGTGTATTTTTTATAATTAATATTAGACTATTAATTAATATTTATTATTTTTAAATTTTAACCTCAATTAGTTTAAGTCCAAAATATTTTAATAGAACTCCTAACCTTACTTTTTAATTTTGCCAATTTCTTTTAACGTAAAAGATGGTCCAATCTAAGGAGAGGTATATTGTCATTATTAACTAAAGAGAGTCAAATACTTCACTATATGTTATTGAAACATGTTTTCCTTTTATTGAGAGTCAAATATTAAGAGTCAAATACTTTTTTAAAAAAGTACACATTTAATTTTTTTAACTTTACACAACATTTTGGCTGAAAAAAACACTTTACACAACATTTCATTTTAATCTCTTAATTTTTAAAGTATTTATTTTAGTTATTTAATCTTAACATTGTTAGTTTTATACCAATAAATTTTTACATTGAATATTTAAATATTAATAAAAAATTTTCAAATGTTGACATATTAAATTTATTTTTTCAAAATATCAATAATTGATATAGAAAATAATCATTTAAAACTAATAAAATTAGGTTTAAAGGATTAAAAAGATACTTTACAAAATTAAATGACTAAATTAAAATCTTATATAAAGTTAGAGGACTAAAACTATAGTTTAACCATTGATTTAGAATAAGTTTCTTTTCCTTATAAATATTAAGATAATTTGTAATGAAATATAACCGGTGTTAATGTACTTATAATGCATATACTCTGATATTTATTAATAACAAAATTTAATTTTTATTTTTAATATGATATTCATTTTCATTTATAAATAATAAAGTTGAGAATGTGACTTGATTTTGAAATATAAAAAGAAAAAAGGAGTCAAAAAATATTGAAATTTGATTTATGTATATCCTAAATCAAACCAAACTGTATAAAAATCAAACTAAATCATTCTTAATAAAAAAACTGATGGAAGTATTATTTTTTGTGCAAACTGATTGATTTGATTCATATTTTAATTAAAACCGAATCAAATCATATCTTTAATCATCCTTAAACTCGTGGGCAGTCTGCTGAGAAAGAGGGCATGCTGCTACAGTTTGATATTAACGTTATTTGAAAACCGCGCATTGAAATTAGTGGGTTAGTGAAAAAATTACAAATCTTAATAGGGATTACTTTTGAGATATAATAAAAATATGACGATTCGTTTTTAAAACGTGATAGTTTAACGTTGAATATTTTAATATTTTCTGGAAATTAAAAATTTCATTATAAAAATTTTTTTATGCTGTTTTCACTTTGGATATAATAATTATTTAATCACGTTTCATATTTATTATTGCATTATGTTGATCTCGTGAAACAAAAAATTATTACATAGTAAAGACAATTATTTAATTTTGTAAAATACTTTCATTATTATTTTTATTGATATTCTTTCTCTCTGCAATTATTCTTGCAATCAAATGACAGTTAAATCGCGTTAAGCAAAGCATGTACGCAAGGCTTGCATGCGCCCGCATGTGTGTATAGATGAACCATGTTTATAATTTCTTTAAACAATAAAATAAATCAAGTGTAAATATAATTTTTAATCCCTATACTTTACTCGGCTTTTGGTCCTTATATTTCTTTTCACTGTTTTAGATTTCTATATTTTTATTTTTCATTATTTTCAATCCCTTTAAAAGCAAAGTATAAGAACCCTGAAAGGATTCAAAACAATGAAAAATAAAAGTATAAAAACTTAAAATATAAAAAAAAATAATAGAAATCAAAAGCAAAACATGAATAAAGTATAGAGATTAAAAGTTATATTTACCCATAAATCAATTACGTATACAATAAGGAGACGCGCATGAGTACAAGAGATCTTTGAGTAACTTCAATTCAACCTGATTCTCATTATACCAATCAGATTAAGAGGGACTAAATGAGTAAATCACGTTGGCATAAAAAAGGATGAAAGCGTTAACCATGAGTGACCGAACGTCCGATCGATCAATGAAGGGCAGAGATGGGAATTGACGATACACAAGTTAACCCAAGTAGAGATGGATGCGAACAAGAAAAAAGAAGATGCAAATGAGAACAAAGTAGAGAGAGGCATGAACGATAATGGAGAGTCCACTGGTCCCGAAACTCCCAAACGCCACAATCTTCCCATTTCCAGGTATCTGTATCAGCAAGCCCGGTGTTAACAGTATGAACAGCACCACCGCCACAAACACCGGCCCCCAGTCCGCCATCTTCTTCTTCTTCTTCTTCTTCCTCTTCCTTCTGTGCCTACTTTCAGGTAGCTAGATAGGTTTGGAACTGAACCACACTACTGCAACGCATTCATATATATAAAGGAGACATTCAGAGATAGTCTCTCTTTTGGAAGAACACACACAAGTGACTGATGACGAGGAAAAGGCCAAAGTTGGTTACCCGATGTGAACCTATACCCATTCAAATCTTACAGATTTATGTGCATGAGATCAGTCAACCACGCACTTGCTTTTAAAGGATATGGATTGTATCATTAAAAATCCACCTGATTTTCTTTTTATTATAACCAATCTGGACTTTAGATGTAAAGGAGCTAAGTGAGGACGTGCTAGCTTTTTGATTGCTTACTAATTAATCATTCTTATAATTTCAGATATATATATCTATTTACATATTGTTGCATTTTTATGACACAAAAAAATTGATACCGACTTGTCTTTACTTATTATTATTGTTATTATTATTATTATTATTATTTGTATTCATGCCACTTGTTGAAATTTTTTTAATAAAATACTTTCAAAATTGTTATTATGAAAAATATAGTTGCTGATTATGGTGGCGATTTCATTAAAGAAAGTTGCTTAAAGCTATCCAATTATTTATTTTATTTTTTATAAAATAAGTCCATGAAGATAAAGCAGACTTTTTTATGCGTTGCGTCGCTCTGGAAAGTCATATATATGTTAAGCCAAGGTAAAAAAAAAAAAAAAGTTTCCTGATAACTAAGTTTATAGTTTATGAGAATTGGCAAAATATATTGACTTGTTTGACTTCAAGATACTATGATTATAGAAGCGGAATATAAAACTTACCCCTCATGCATGCATTTAATCAATGAACTTGTTTTGATGGTGCCAAATTTATTTGAACGGACGAATCCTTCACAACAAATGGAAAATTTGGAGTGTTGTTCGTGTGTAAATGTAACATCCTGATTTTTATATAATAAAAAATTGTGAAATTTAGGTTTTAAGGAAAAAAAATGATAATAATAGGAATTTATATTATTTGAGATTATTTAGAAATAATATTATGGTTAGGTATTTAATTATGAATTTAAAAATTTAAATTTAAAACCACATAAGCAATATTTAGTTAAGATATAATACATAAATAATTTTTTTTATGTGTGTGTTAAAAAAAAAGAGAAGGTAGAAGGAACAAAAAAAAGGGGGTGGAAGGTTGTTGTTTCTAAGTCCCACATTGATTAGATGAGGGAAGAGAAGAGGTGCCTTCATGTATAAAAAGGAGGGGGTGTGTGCATTAGGAAGCATGAGAGGCTAAGATGCAATTTAGAGCAAATTGCAACTTTTGGCCCAAAGGTTTGAATAATTAAATTCAAACCTATAGTTTTTTTTTAATATAATTTTGGGACTCACAATCCCAGTTTTTATATTATTTTTCTCTCTTCCTCTCACGTTGCTCGGCGTTTTCTCGCAAGGGAGGATTATTTTCTTTTTCTTCAGGTATGTTCTAACTTTCCTGTTTAGATTAGTATTTAAAAATTTATTTAATTACAAAATTAATTTTATAGTTATTTTCTAAATAATATTAGCTTTCTAGTGATATGATTATTCTATAGGATAGAGTAAATATTTTGATTAGGATTTTTCTATAGGATAGTTAATCTGATGATATGATGGATTAAAAATATAGGTTGAAACTCTTAGGGATATAAAAAATATTACAGAATATTTTCTTGAGGTTGAAACTCATGTTTAAGAATTTTTGAGTTAAAATCTAGATCTATATGGTTGAATTTATGTGGAATCTGAGATGTAAGGATAAACCTATGATTATTAAATATTTATTTAAGTATGAATAGGTATTTTTGAGGTTATAGAAAGGTGATTTGAGGCTTCAGGATAATTCTAAATTTTTAATTTATTTTTGGATGAATTTTTAGAATATAGAAGGATGAAATTGTGATACTAGAAGTGAATTGAGGATAAAAAAAAATAGTTCATTAGGGTACGAGAATTTTAGAAAAGAATTTGGGAAGTTAAATGAGGCATAAATTTTAAATTAGTGTTAATATGGACTATAGATCTAAGACTTTCTAACTCTTTAAATTAGAGTTATTTATTTTAATGTAAAATTAATATATAGTATTGTGAAATAATTATGTAGATTATATTGACAAAGATAGTGGTGAAAAAGGAGTTGTGAAGGGGAACTTGTTATTCAAGACACAATGTAACCATTATTAATGTGTTGTGATGGGTGTGTTTGTGAATGGTTATGTGTTGTTTTGTTGTTTGAAAAAATTATGAATTATTGAAAATAAATACTGTTATATACTTCCATGAAATCATTGCCAAGTGGGTTAAAAATTTATTTTTGTTTATCATGATGAGATATTATTGTTCAGATATATTTCTGTTTGGATATTTGAATGATGCATGACTTGTCAGGGTATTTTAATGTATGGTGTTAATGGAAATTTCTGTTCGGTTAATTATTACCACGTGGTAAGCCCTCATTGGACCCAATGAGTGGCGTGTCGCTTGGTCCAACTCACCTTTGGCCGGGTGATTTGGCGTCCGAGCATGGTGAAAGGAGGATATAAGGTGCAGTCATGCAAATTAAATACTTGTTCGGTTTGTTTGAAAGTATTGTTCGGTTAAATGTTTTGTGTGCCCACTTAGCAATCGCATGATTAGTTACATCCGCATGCATCATTACATATTAATTTTTGGTTACTGGGACTTTTAAGTCTCATTCCCCGTGGTTAACATTTTTACAGGAGCGAGTCCGGCCGAGAAAGCACCAGAGGTGTAACTATAGTGTATGAGACACCATCTTTTACGTTGCCTCTTATTTTGGATTATACAATGTATCTTGTGCCAACTTAGGACATATCTTCTTTGTGAAGCATGTAAACTCTAATCCTTTTTATTAAAAGTATTTATATGACCAAGAGGATTATATCTGTCCCTCTTGATTCATGACCTGATTTAAATATCATGCCATGAGGATCCTGTCTGTCCCTCATAGTTCTAATTGTTTTTTTTTGAGATATTTTAAGACTTGTGGTATATTGTCTTGGATGTACCATGGTAGAAATTTTTCTACCATGATAAGGGTATGATGAGGGTTCAATGAAAAAAATGATTTATTGAATTAATGATTTGCGAAAAATCAGTTTGTAAATTTGAGGGTGTTACAGTAAATAATAAATAACTAGGTGTGACAAAGATGCTGAGTCTCAATTATAACAAAAGGGTCTCGAGCTCTCTTACTACAGTTTATTCAGATGTGAAAAATATGCAAAACTTGATAGAACGAGTGTTTTTGATGTTTATTGAAATGTAAAAGATTACAAGTTTAAATTAAAGGTACAAATTAACTGCTAAAATTAAAAAGCTAAGAGTGCAGAATGTGAGTCTTTGTTGAGTATTGACTGTCCTTCTTCTGTATTTTCATATCTTATTTATAGTTAGAGTAATGGTAGTCTCTTCCTTAAGACCTAGAACATTCTGTCAAAGAATTAGGGATCTTGCGAGACTCATGACATGATCTTTACTCAGTGTTTCTTATTTTTGACAATCAGCCCATCTCACCAAAATACTTGGGCATGATGTCCGTGACTTTTGAAATCACTTGGGATCGTGTCTTTATATGCCAATAGTTCAATGTTTGCAACTGGTGAGATTTCAGCATGTTCATTTTATCGTGGCCTTCTATTGAGCTCAATGCTAGCCCCTTTATTTAGATTGGGCTTGACTCTTCAGTTACTTAGCTCGAATAGCTTTGTAACTTATTGAGCGACGTTTTATATTTTAACCCAAATAAATGCAAAGAGGGGCAAGGTTAAATTTGTTTTTTTCCTTATAAAGGAAACACAGATTTGAAAATAACTTATCTAGTAGTGATCCGAATAACAAATTAAAGTGACACTTTGGAGGATTATTTTGCAAGGGACCAGGAAAAATATATAGTAGAACAAAACATATGGGGGATGATGACAATACGAATGAAATCGTCAATAATATTTGAAGAGAAAATGTGAAAGAGATTGATAAAAAGAAATTGTGTTCTTGTCAACTTTACACCCAAAAAGTGAGCTAGTAATAGTATTATTGAGTGTTGCTCGATGAAGAGAATAGATAAAGATAGAAAGATGATAACGATCACCATGAAAGAGTTGTAGGAGTCTATTAATTATATGTTAATATTAGTGATGAATTTAAAAGTCATTGAAAGTGTAAGATTTGAGATGAATATATATACTCACTCTAGTTTTAATTATAAAACAATGTTTTAAAGTCATATTTGATCCTAAATATGAGGCAAATGTATATTCTCTCCATTCAAAAATTATAAAGTATTTTTTGAGAGATTGAATGTTAAAAAATATAAAGCATTTTTAATATTTTAAATGTAATTAATGCATTTTTTCAAAAATGCCATAATAAATAAATCACCTTATAAATGAAAAATAAGGGTAAATATAAAAAAGTAGTATTAATTTAAAAATAATTAACTATTTTATTGAGGGTAAGATTCAATTAATAATATTCTATATTTTTTGAACTATGGGAGAGTATTAGTTATTTTTTCCATAATATCCCTTCTTAAATATATCACCAAAAGTTATAAATTCTTAGAAACACTTTATCGTGGTTATTAATTTTGGTGAATGATAAAACTGGAAAGTCAAATAATTTTTACAAATTAAAAAATATTAACTACTATTTTTTAAAAACCGTTAAGTTAATAACTTTGGTTTACTGGTAGGATCAGAGGGTACATGATTTACTCACGAAATTGCCTGTCAGTCAAAGCTAGTGGCTGAGATACCAAGTCATATGAGTGATAATATACCCGAATTCATTTGGTTATTTTTTCACATGTAATATTTTAACTTAATTAAACTCAATTTAAACCAACTAAACGAGAATAACTAATTAAAATACAAGAGATCATGCTTACAGTAATTACCAGGAAACTCGCTCCAAGCTGGTAAAACCCTAGCCACTAAAAGCAAAAACAGAAAGAGGAAGCAGAAGTGAAAGGAGATCGGGAGTGAAGATATACACGTAGAGATGATAAATTAGTTAACCCAAATACAAGTGGAAGCCAATAACAAAATAGAAGAGGCAAATGAGAGCAAAGTAGAGAAAAGAATGAACGAGAATGGAGACTCCACTGGTCCTGAAATTCCCAAACTCCACACTCCTCGTCGTTCCGGGTATCTGTATCAGCAAGCCTGGCGTTAACAGTATGAACAGCACTACCGCCACAAACACCGGCCCCCAGTCCGCCATCTCCGTCTTCTCCGATCCTCTTCCTCTTGATCTCTCTCTCTTTCAAATTGCAGCTTTTAGGTGCGTAGCTAGGTTGGAATGACAGTACTGCAAAAACAACTTGGTCTTATAAAGGAGACATGGAGAGATATAAAGTAGAGGGTGTAATCAAGGGACTGGTATATGACGAGGGAAAATCCAAAGTTATTGGTCGCACAAGATGAACCTTGTATGCTCCCATTCAAATTTTAAGAGGATGACACATGCATGAGACCGGCCAGTCAACCACGCGTTCTTGTAAATTAAAGGATATGCATTATAATGTAGAATATTATCCACTTTGGAATTTGGATAACCAAGGAGTAAAGACGCGCTTTTCGATTGCTTAGTAATTAAACATTCTCGAGCTTGCAAATTCAGATATCAATTTACATAATTGTTCTGATCAATTTTTCTTTACTATTTCTTATGGCTGCAAGAGTATTTTTACTATAATTAAAAAATTGATACCCACCTGTCTCTAATTGCTTATTAATGTTTATTTTTTTTTAATAAACTACTTTTGGAAGGTTATAAATGATATGGTGGGTTTTTTAAAAAATAAAAAAAAAGGTTGCTTAATTAAAAAATATCCAGGTACTTTTAAAAGAGAGAGAGACACCAGACAACGAGGCTAAAGCAGACATTTTCATATGGGAGAATTTCAATATAATATCATCGATGGAACTTTATTTCAAATCAAACCCAATAAATTCTGAAAATTCACCGGGTGACTAAGATACTTAATTGAAAATATGTAAGTTTTTGAAGGGAAATGACCATATGTCTTTTATTATTATTTATTTTTTTTAAAAGAAGTCCTCCTCCTTTTCTCTTCTTAAGTGTTGGGGCCTTAGTTTTAGATCAACCCTAGGTGAATTTAGGATTGTTGGAATTGTGTGACCTAAAATTAAGCATGAATTAATGTTGTATATGCTACATTAAGATAAGGTGAGGATGTAAAAGCTTTGACTAGTTCAATGGTAGATATTTGGATTGTTGGATAACTAAATTTAGTTAATTTAGCTAATGAGTGCTTACGTTACATATGACAAACTAACATATAGTGCTTAAAATTGTAGATTTACGTAATTTGGTACTCCTACTAGTCATCGGGACTATTGGAGCAAACACTATACCATGGGTAACCCTTTTGGTAAAAAGTGGTTAAAATAATTGAATAATTCATTCTATCTATTAATTAATTTTACTGTGTGATTTTAATGAGCATGATTTGTAAATTTGCATGATTTGACATTGAAGTTTATAAATTAAGTTATTTGTGAAAGTATTGTGTGTTTGTGTGTGTGTGTGTGTGTGTTTTCTATACTTGAAAAATGCAATATGTGTGTGATCATGATGGTGGGATTTTCACCAATGTGTGTGTTGGAGTGTGAAAAATTCATATGGTTGGACTAATACCAAGATACCCACAGTGCATCAATTATTTAGGGGCTGTTACCATGAACAATTTGGGCAATCAGCAACTCTCTAGTGCTTATAAAGGTACAGTTATGAGTCAACGACACCCTAATCATATGTGCGATATAAGAAATCCATAGTTCAAAAGTGGAATAGAATGTCTTGGCTAGATGATTTTACTATTAAAGATGTGCTCGGGTCAATGTACATAAAATTGGTCCAGTAAAATCTATAGGTTCAATTGAGGAACATGGAGGTTTTGATGGATAAATGATGATACGAGTATATAAAAATCATTTGATGGGAATGAATTAACACATATTAATATATATATATATATATATTTATGTAGTATGAAGTTGAGAAAATAATGTTTTATTTTCTTGTCTATAGTTATTCCTATTGATAGATAGTTTTAAATTATTTTAATTACTAAGACATTGTCTCACTCCATGGATTTATACTTTTACAAGTTTTAAAGTTGAGAGGAGACAAGGAAAAGAGTTGGGCCAGGAGTAGTTGGTCTACTTTCTGTGTAATGCCCTTATTTTATGTTTGGTGTACATGAATTTACATGTCAACATATGGTTGCCAATTAGGGATTTCATATGTTCTTGCATGATGCTTGTATGAGTGGTGTAATTGATATCTTAGCCCGAGAATGTATGTTTTAGGATACATGTATAAGGGCCAAAATATTAGTATAACCACTAAGTTAGTATATGCTTATTTGGTTGAACTGTGCTTATAATATATGTTGTGGTATTTTAGCATAATGTGTATGTTTGGAAAAAAAACATTATAGAAATATTCTCAAATAAGAATACAAGTGTATGTTATGATGATTAGATGTGATGCGTGGTGAAGATTTAGCCTGGTGATGAAATATGAAGAATTTTATAAAATTACTCTATTATGTGATATCAAGGTCTTATGTAACCAAATATTATGTTTGATGCGATATTATGTGATTACTTGATCATACATGTATATATTGATCCATTGGATTTGATTCAAGCTCAAAATTGAGTTAGTAATATAAGTTTTAATATTTGAGCACTTGGATGCCTTATATTGGTAATAAAATTTGACTTTTGCATCTGAGTATTCAAATTTCACATACGATATCAGATCGTAACAAAAATTATTCCATTAGTTAGATTATTGAAATAAGCTTCATATGGCCACTTGAATTACTCTAATCAAATATCAGATGTGAAAATAATGCATGTTGAAAGTTCGTCTTGAAAAACTATCATGATAACAAAATACTGTCATGACATGACATGTGCGCCACTGCATGTGGCACAGTAATGAACTTAAGTTCTCTATGCCATATGCCACAGCATATGTGTTAGCATGTGTTGAAATGACATTTTTTACCCTATTTTGCTATAATTTATTTGCTTTTATCTACTATGCTTTCCATAATTTTAAATATTAATTAGTTTAAGCTCAAACTACATATTTAAAAGGTCTTTCTTGATATCCCAAAGTTTTTCAATTATATTTCAAATATTTAATTATTTTAACTCTTCTGTAACTACGGTAAGCTTAGGAGGGATTGATGGTTCCTAATTACTGTTGTTTGTTATAATTGTGTGTTGAATATTAGTAATGTCAGGGTGAACATTACAAGCAATGTATTGAAAAAGATTCCTAGGAAGATGAAGAAGTTGGCAATCACAAAATCAACTTTGCACATTTTAAGGAAGAAGACAATGTAGAGAATCGACAGCTGGTGATGATGAGAGAAGCGAAAGCGAGCAAGTTGGAGGCAGACGAGGAGGTGGACCAAAATTTTCCTTTAGTTCTTTCTCGCTCTATCTGTCTATGGCAAGCTTCTCTCTCTATCTTTGGTTGGTTGCCTCAGCTATGATTGGAGGGAACAATCTTCCGAATGGCTTCAACTTTAATGGGGAGAACTCTTGGAGCAAGTTTTCAAGGTCAATCAGACATATTGAAATGAGAAGAGAAGGACTCCTTTTATATGGAAAAAAAAATGATAAAGGGTATTATAGTCATTTTATAACATCTAAAAAATTTTAACCCGAGACTAATTAAACTAATCAAGGATAAGTGAGTAATTTTAGAGGAATATTTAGAGATAAATAATTTTAATTAGGAGATTATTATTTGGATTTAATTTAGATACAATCTTAAGTTAATATTTTTTTAAAAAATAATAATAATAATAGTAAAAAAAGAATAGCAAAGGGGTGGGGTAAACGGTTTACCGTGTGTGTTAGTGTGTAAATATTATTATTAAAAAAAAAAAAGGAAAACAAGGAGAAGACGGATTGGACAATCTGTGTGTCTAATGTATTTAAAAAAAAAAACGAAGAAAGGGCGAGGAGGGAAAGGCATGAGACCCATATATATATATATATATATATAACAACGCACACAATTTCTTTCTTATTTCCGTCCCCCCCCCCCCCCACCCCCCTCTTTTTTAATTGCCACTGCGGGTACGAACAGAGAGAGAGCGAGAGCGTGCGTCCATCAACAACAGGGAGCTGAATTAGAAGGTAGAATTTTATAATAAAATATTTTAAATAAAATTTTAAGTATTTTAAAATTATTTAAGTGTCCTAAATATTTTTCTTAATCATTTTGACTCCTTAGCTTCTAATTTTCAGATTATGCAAAATATACGGTTTGAAAAAAAAAAGAATTTTTGATAAATGAATTTGGTTATTGAGGTTGTTGGTAGTATAATAAATATTTAAAAGTATTTTTTTTTGATAAAAGTTGAATTTGAGGCCTTTGAGTTAATCCATTAACTTACGGTTAGATTTTTAGTAAATCTAAAATTATAAATTAATTTATTAATTACTAGAGGATTATTTGGAAGTCAAAGTAAATTATTAAAGCTATAAAATGATGATTCTAGGTTTAAGACTATGTTTATAATTTTTGAGTATTTTTAAGTACGAATTTATAGAATAAAAATGAAAATTTTAATATTAAAATATTGTTTAAAGGATGATTTTAACTAAATTTCAATGAAACTATTATGAATAAAGCTATTGAACTAAGTTGATATGTTTAAATACACGAAGTTAAATTTTAAAACTCAAGAGACTAAGATTAAAGTCTTAAAAAGAAAAATAATAAAAGAAAATAAATATCTAAGTGTTGGAATATGAGTAAAAATTATTTTAATAATATTATTGATACATTATGATATGATTAATTGTAGTTAATTGTCATTTGGCACCAATCAAGCTTTGAAAAGCTTTGAAAGTGATGTAACTTAAGAAGTAACCTTTGACCTCTTAAAATTTGAGGGAACTGGGAGAAATTTATATTATACATTTGTGTGTTAATTAATTATTTATGTTTGTAAAACAAATAAATGTGTTTGTGTGTATCCAAATCTTAAAATTGTTGTTTGTAATGCTTATGTGACCTTGTTAAGATCCTATAATTAGTAATCAAATTAATTGGGGCACATGTAAAGAATTTAAGTATGATGGTCATATGTGGAGAAAAAGAAATGAATAAAAAAGCTTGCATGTAATGTGAATTGTTAATATTAATTTATGCTCTCATAGGATAATGTGATATGATTTGAGTAATGAGATTTAGAGTTAATGATAATGTGCATATTTTTGATTATAAATTGTAGATTATATATGGTGATAAATTGTATATAAGTATGTTGAGTTTTTATATAATGCTAATGTGATTTATGTGGTAATATGAAAATTGATGCATGAGGCATAATTGAGATATGATGATTTTTTATGCTTGTTAAGCAATAAAATTGATGAACATGTGAGATAATTATAAATTATATATATATATATGAGAGTTATTGAAATGTATTTTTTCATAAGCAAGATCATATTGCAGGAGTTCATCTTAGTGAAAGAGCTAGCAATTTTGCAAAATCTATATGGTACTTGGCTATATATTGTTAATCCTAAGGGTTATAGTAGCTACTTACCTTGTAGGGTACTATAACATTGTTTCTATTAAGAGACTTAATCCTACTGACCTACTTAGAGTTTCAGGTAGAGTTAGTATGGGTATGACACCTCATAGTGTGTGATTTAGAAAAAATTGTGTTTATAAGTAAGTAAGGTAACTTTGGTCCAATAACCCTTGATGATAAGATTAAGGCCTTGGGTAATCTCACCACATGGACGATCCTTTCCAGTTGTTGGCCCACGAATTTCATGTCAAAAGAAATAAGGGGGATATAAAAAAAAGATTGATCATGCATATTATTATTATTATGATTATTATTATTATTATTATTATTATTATTATTATTATTATTATTATTATGCCATTTGAGTAATTGATGACTATGATTAAGACTATGATTGTAATTGTGAAAATGAGATCATGATGCAAATATGTGCATAATGTATATGTAACCACTTATGCTAATTTTGTACGAACATTCAATACTTGCAGGCAATCGTGCCAACTTTGTACTTAAATTTATTTTTGAGATTATTTACGTGAGTTAGATGTTAATATGATAATATGATAAACATAATCTTTATATGATTGTTTACATGGTTATCTTGATGAATTTATTAGTCAATTGTATTTATAATTAATTATCATGTATTTGTATAACTTCGATGTACCTTAGTTATTGATTGGTTGTATTTTGTAAAGTTTACAAAAGAGATTTCTCAAAATTTGTTTAAAGGAATTCCAATTTTGACAATTCAAATTTTAAACATAATTTAATAAATCCAAATCAAAGTTTTTGAAAGTAAAGCGAAAGTTTGAAAATCAATTGGAACCTAAAATTATGAGTTTTAAAACTCAAAAACAGATTTCGTGCAGAAAGTGTCACGTGTACCATGGCTTACAGCATGTGAGCCACGGTGTGTCTCCTCTGTACCATGTGCCACGACGCATTGCCCAAAATTTGACAAATCAGTGCTGTCATATGACAACATCGGGGCGAACTTCCGACACGTCCCAAATCTTCGTCTGATATTTAATTAAGGTGGTTTCAGTGTCTACACAGAGCTTTCTCCTAACTTCAGCTAATGGCATCGGTTTCATATTCAAACTCATTTTTTATTCAAAGTTGGACACCAAAACCTATTTTGATCACTTTTTTCAAAAAACCTCACAAATGAAGTTTCCCAACTCAACCTCATGTGTCAATAGCTTACATCAACCATTCGACTACACTCAATGAACTCTTGTGGACTCGTGCAACGCACCATACATAATCAAAAGTACTTATCTCATAAAATCACCACTCAACCCCGATTTTCATAAAATATAAAGGGGGAGGAAAAGTTGCACATAACCAACACTTCCATTTCAAATTTCTCAAAATACATATGTTTTTACTTGCACAAATATTTTGGCCCTATCCACAGGTTCACAACCAAAACTCACTAACCCAGGGTATAAAATACACTGACTATACATAAAATCATGCGAGTAGTGCATAAATCATGGCAAATAATCTTAGTTGGCAATTACATTAACAAATACACATGAAAGTAACAAAAGAGAGGCATAAAGAGGATTACTCCATAAATTCTAAGCCTATGTATGTTTTTCTTGACTCAGATTCAATGAGTTAGGTCTTAAAAATATTGAGAATTGAGAGGTGAGTTCATCCACTCAGTAACCAAGTTTCACTTAACCCATACAGTTGCATATTAATTATAAATAGATACAATTAGACAAATAAGCATATAACATTCGGCCGTGGTTTACAAAAATAATAAACATGTGATCGGGCTTACCATAAAATACTTTATCATGTTATTTAGCAAAAACATGACACATGATCGCAAAAATAACAACCATGCGCCCTCAACATATGTCGGACCATAAAACTAGCAACCATATGGTCGGACTTATATGCATGATTAAATGCCAACCTTATATCCTCCTATTACCTCTGACAGGAAACTGGTGGCTATCACATGGCTACGTCTTTCACGAACTAACCCAACCTTTTACTTATGAGGAGCTACTGGGTCAGAGTTAATTCACTCACTTATGTAATTCTGTTTCCCCCAATACTAACAATATGGAGTGTCATACCCTTAATCTAGCCTCCTCATGAACCGATGGAGACTAATTAGGTTTGAGTCCCTTATAAAACAAGTGAGATAGTTCTGAATCAACCATAAGACAAAGGCTACCTCTCGATTTCAACGGTCGGTGCCATGGCTAATTCCCAATTCCAATGGCCACTACTAATACCACGTGAATTTTCAACCAATCTACTCATCTCCCTAGGCGAACTTCCGCCAATGATCATGCTATGTATATTTCTCATACAATATGCATTTTAACAATCAATTCAAAATATATGAACTCACATAACTCAAATACTTCACAATCCAACGCATAATTCATCATAATTTTTCACCTATAGTAATACATCACAATCAATTTTATAAAACATCAAGGGTGACAAAATTAAGATTTTCTTTCCAAAAACCATTTCACAATCAAACACTTTGCCAATATGCATCGTTAATTTAACTCATAATTCACACTTCATAAACACAATTAACATTCAACTATAAAGATTAAGTTTTTCCCAATTACCTCAAACCTTTGAGAGGTCAAAGGTTTACCTCTCATTATACCAACTTCCCAAAACTTCAACAAGCTCGAATAGTGCCAAACATGAACCTCATTACATCCATACCAGAAGAATTTTATCATTGTCTAACTCTTGAAGCTTTATCAACATATAACTTCATATACTCCATTATATCAACTCATAATCACTACCCATTCATACCGAATGGGCTCATTAATTTTTATTAATGTACATTATCATTAATAATACCTCAAACTATTATTAATGCACATTAACCTCTCTCAACTACCATATTTATGTTAATTTTTGGATAATAAATGCTCCTATAGACCAACCACTTTTAAAATTATTAATATGGTGTTTCAATACATTAAACAACTCTCATTATACTTATTTTAACTAATGGAATCGTACCCATACTCTTATAGACCAAAAATTCATCTTCCCAACTCAAAACCTACCATAAATCATCATAAATGAAGGAGAGAAAGGAAGAATGAGACTTAGATTACCTACCTTGGGTGTTTGAAAGTTTCAAAATGTCAATAATGGAAGCCAAAATGCATGCCTTAGCAGAGCTTAGTGTTCTCTTCTTTTTCTTCTTCTCCTTCTCTTCTATTTTCTCGCATAGATGCAATCTAATTTATTAGAAATTTTGCCTGTGCGCCGCAGCCCACGCTTCCCTCCGCCTCGACACATGGCACAGAAGAGCCCGTTGTATTTAAATTTGTCTCTGTGCACTGTGGCGAACCAACTAGGCTCCGCAGCATGTGGAATAGAGATTAATTCTTCTCTTTTCCTTCCTCTTTCCTTGCTGAGGTGGCCCGCCATCGATCTGAACCCACTTTTAGTGCTAAAATCATAACAATTATGCCAAGTTAAACCCTGCTGGCCACACACCTTATTAACTCACTAATTACCTTCGTTAAGCTAATAAACTAAGATTAAATTTTTTCATATATTACATATTCACCCCTCTTTTTTAACATATTATAGGAGCTAGCTCATCTGAGAAGAATATAAGAAAAGACCATTAAGCCAAGTGATAATAATTATTTTTGTAGACCTTCCTTTTTTATTTTGATTTGTGTATTTAGTTTATAATATTGTCAATTAGTATAATATATTCTAGATCTACTTGCTTTGTGGGTTTTAGGTTGGATAGAAATGTATTTTAGGCCCTTGAAAATGTGGTTTGGTGTTTTTGTTTATATTAGTGGGCCAAAATATTTGTGCAAGTAAAAATAGTTATTATATACATGATTTGAAAACTAAAATATTACTATAATCTCCCCTTGTGTTTTTAAAGTTCAAGGGTGAGAAATTAATATTAACTATATATGAGTGAAAAGAAAAATTCATGCATGTGATGAATTATTGATGAATAGATGATATATATATAAAGTATGAGGACTAAATGATAATAATTGTGATAAATGTAATTGAGACGTTGGCCTTCCGCTGCCAATTATGAAAGGATTTGAATAGTCAAGTGTTATGTTAGTAAATATATATATTATGCAAAGTAGGGCACAGAGAGAAAATAAGAGGGCACGTTTTTTTCCTATCTTGAGATGTGTTTCCTAATCATACTTCCGCACAGGTTTGATTAAATAATGTGAGTTCTTGAAGTATTTTAAAGACTTGATATTCCTTCATTTTAAATAGTTTGTGAAAATATATGTTACGGATTTGTTTAGGTTAATCTTTACAGGATAATCTTTTTAGGTTAATCATTGCTTAATCATAATTAGTGTGATGATTTAAGTCTTATAATTTAGGGCACCCTCTACACATTTC
This sequence comes from Prosopis cineraria, assembly GCF_029017545.1. Taxonomy (NCBI): domain Eukaryota; kingdom Viridiplantae; phylum Streptophyta; class Magnoliopsida; order Fabales; family Fabaceae; genus Prosopis; species Prosopis cineraria. Next base: position 35,383,762 of record NW_026555334.1, on the reverse strand, counting down.
CCTTCAAAACTTATTTTCAATTAAGTACATCGACCTTGTAATAAATTTTTAAAATTTATTGGACCTGATTTGAAATAAAATCCCGTGTGCGTCTTAGATGCTGAAATGCCCCCTTTTGTTTACATCGGAAATTATGCAAGATATAAATTAGATCCCCAATGACATGTAATCAAAGAAACCTGTTTTAACTTGATGGATAGAACCAAATTCATCATGTGATGATGGTTAATGAACTTGGGTCAAGCAGTGGCCGCCAGTTAAATTATCCAGACAGTATTTCTTTTTGCACCTTAAAAAAACAGTATGGATTTGAGGATAAAAGTTTGCAAGTGGTAATTAAAAAAGGAGGAACAAATTGTTGTGTTGGTTGGGAGGATTATTTTGCAGGGGCCACGACGTTATATGGAAGGCGAAAGCACGTGGGGATATGAACGAAATCATCGAAAAAGAAGAAGAAATATGTGGAAAGAGATTTGATAAAAAAGGATCGAATTGCAATGTTGTCAACTTTAGACGCGCGACATCGTGCAAAAAGTGAGGTCTGGAATCAGCCCAATCAATGACAATGACAATTGACGACCAAAGAAGAAGAAAGATAACAGAGCAAAATAACGTCGACAGCAGGGTTCGAACCTGCGCGGGCGAAGCCCAACAGATTTCAAGTCTGTCTCCTTAACCACTCGGACATATCGACGATGTTGGTATTCTGCGCACAATTTAAATTATTTATTATAAGTTATTGTTAAGGCCACGAATTTGTTTTTAAATTCAAAATCAACTTGAAAGTTGAAATTCATTCCAGTCATATATCTTCGAAGTTACATCTCTCTCTTTCTTTTGCTCAATTTGTTTTTTTTTAAATAAAGTTTTCTTAAATCAAATTAAAAGGTGCAGAATAGAATGTTCTTTCATTTTATATGGTATGAATTTTATTTTTACTGCAATAAAAATAAATAGAATATTTAAATTTTTTTATTCTAAAAATAATAATTTAATATTTTTAAAATTATTAGTTAATCTGCTAAATTCAAACAATCAAAATTTCGAAAGTGTCCATTCTCTTCCAAGAAGAGGCGTTATTAACAAATCAAGTTCCTTCTAATTAGCACTCCCCCATTCCTATTTATTAATCACATTCTAGAAAATTTTCTTGATCCTTTATATAAATCATTTTAACTTATTTTTTTCAATCTTTGATACACAATTTTAAAACTGCCCTCCAATAAATTTTAAAAAAGGGTGCAATATTTTAATTTTCAAGAAAACTCTTCCCTTATATCAAATCATTTTTTTAAATTCAGGGACAAATTTTGAAAGTGTTACTTTTAACACAATTTTATTATTCTAATTAACTCAGCTTGGTTTTCATAAGTAAGTTAAAAATAACTTATAAAAATTAAGAAGGACATCAGGGAGTAGTGATGAGTATCGTCGGCTGTCATGCATTTAGCTGGAACTGGAATTGCGTCAAATATTGACAAATTGCATTCCAGCTTGTGCTGATCTACAGTCACACAATTTCACGATGAAACCTTCCACATTCTAGAAAATTGATCTCCACTAGCGGCGTCCCTACCAAGTCTCTAACCTGTGTATGATTAATCCAGGGGACAATTTTCACACTAATTCAGTAATTTCCAATTTCTACATTTGATAGTAAAAAACAGAATCTATATAACTGTGTTTTCGTCCACATAGAACAGCTATGTTGCGTGCGTGATGTGGTGATTTACAAGTTACAACGGACACTTTGGACGCGTATCATACACAGGTTACATTTGATTTCCACTCTATCTCATATCATTCGTCCACATAGTCTTGTAATTGCCAGAATTTCAAAAATGACAGCTTTTAAGCATGCAGCTTCTACGTTACCCACAAATTTTGCAACATTCAAAGACAGTCTCCCTCAATTTTTTAAATCTATATAAAACCCATTGTACAAAAAAAATATATATATATATATATATATATCCATATAAAACCCTTTAACCCGATCATGTTCTTCTTAATATGGTTGACCTTTTCAATTATTTAATATATGTCTTAATACACGCCATATCTAAGAGACTAAATCACCATTAAACTTGCGAATTTGCCATGTTTATAAGAGAAGAAGCGTATCATTTTGTTGTTCAGTAATCAAAGGAAACTACAGGGAAAAACCAAGAGTGACACAATACATAGGCTTCCCTGGCTGGAATTATTGGACACTTATATAGAATTACAACACATTAATTACTGTATGATGAACACCATGCACAAAATGAAAATCTCACGAAGAATTGAATTTAGTACAATCGATCCTAATCTCCCCTTCCTTCCCAGTCTTGACCCCTACCCTCCCAAGCTTCCTCATCGCAGTGCCAAACGCCGCATTGAACTCGGCAGGGTTGTTGGCGAACTCGACCACCGTTGACTGTGAATCGGAGTCGGTGAAGAGAACCTGGTCAGAAGTGAGCAGCCCCTGACCGGAAACCAAGTTCTGGTAGTACAAATTGTCGAACGCTCGTGGGGATTGAACATCCAGATCGATGGCCACTTGAGGGTCGAAATTTCTGGGGCAGAGCTGCATCAACCGCTGGGCGAAGTCGGAGTTCATAGTAGGGTCCACCTGAGAAGAGTACAGGCGATCGGTGAACTCGTTGCAGTGCGAGAACCCCACCGTGTGTGCTCCGGACAGGGCTATCATATCGGTTTGGCTCATGCCGTGCCTGCTAAAGATGGCATTGAGTTGGTTCAGATTGAAGTTTGCTTTTGGCAGGTTTCCTTCGACCCGAGAGGCAATCGAAACGAGGCCATCCCTGCGTCCTAGTTCTACGTTGAATGAAGGGCCTCCAACCTGAAGAACGATGATATATTGTCAGGGTGTAATATGTTGGAGTTTTGGATTGAGATTAATGGAATCGGAAAAGCTTGTGGGTTTGGGTTGATTACCAAGACAACAACGTCTCTGGCAGCGAGTGCTAAAATGTCTGCGCATGAAACCACGCCGGGGCATTCAGCTTCCACCGCCTCCTTTGCTTTAATCACGGTGTCGAACCCATCTCCGGCCAGAGATAGATTAATCGGAGCATCCTTCTCTGCGTCCCCGTTCGGCGACGCGATCATCACCGAAGCGTCGCATCCCTACCAACGTGTTACAGACGCACTCATTAATAATGGATTCGGTCTCCGTTTTGGAAAATGCGATTTTGATATTCGTTAGTTACATTGTCGGTGGTTAATTCATTAACTCAGCAGGTCAGGTTTCTTCTTCATTTCCCCCCTTTTAGTTTAGCACCTAGTCAATGGTTTTTTATTCTGAATTGGCGTCACAGGGGCTACGCCCATTGGTGAACGTTTCAAATCACTATAAATATTACAATAAAAAAAAAGCCCAAAAATGAAAAAGGAAAAGAAACACACGCAACCCAATTTTCATGAGAATGGCAAATCAACGGAATTACAATCAGAGCTATGAGAGGAGGAAAAAGTGCATCAAGGTTCTGTATTGCTGACAAATATATCTAGAACTGGGTATAAGCAGGTAATCTTCACAGTACTACTTGAAGGTTGAAAGAGGAAGACAAAGAAAAGAGAAGATTGAAGCATACCTCTACCATGCAGTCATGGAAGAAGAGACGAAGAGTTGCAGGAATGGTGGTAAAAGTCTGAGCCAACTTATTGGTCACTGCTTGGTTCACGATGGCTTCCACGTTTGGACAAGTCGAACTGTAAAAATTCTCCGTTAATTGTGCTCCTCCCCCACACATCATCGCAAAACCCATTAAAACCCATACTAGTAGTCTTCTTGTCTCCATCTCTCTCCCCTTACGTATATCTCTCTTCTCTGTATTTGTCTGATTTTGTGACCTGTATTTATATGTACAGCGCCCAGAATAAGATGTTTACTCGGTTATATATGCTTATTCATTCAGAGTTGAAATTAAGCATTTGTTAATTTGCATACCTGTTTTAGTCCAATGTCTTCTCTCAATTACTTTTATGCTCCAACTTGTAAAAAATGGCGCTTCCCTGCTAAAGTTTTACCCTGGGGTCCATTTCGTGACATGTTTGAAATAAACATTTACGTGTGAAAATTAATATGTATTAATTATCTATATATATATATATATAGTTGTGTAGAGATTAATGAAGTTATAATCATATTTTAAAGACAAACAATCTGATGATGAACTAGGCATGTATCCTCTGCGGTGTAAGCATTATAAGGCCCCATTGTGTCCGCGTGGTAAAGGTGTTTGGAATGAGTCCTTTTCATACCCGTCGACCAAGTAAAATACAGCCACATCATAATAATTAAATTAAGTCGTACATGCTTTTTTTTAAACTTTATTTACCATCTTTTTTCCTAGTTTTGAGCTGATAATAACGCATCTTCTTGGCAAAAAAAAAAAAAACTAATAGTGCATTTATTTGTTTCAATTCTGAATTGGATATGATTAAGCTAGCTAGGTGTAACTTATAAGGACCTTCAATTCGAAGTTTATATCCAAGTTTCATCTCGATGAAAAGGTATAAAATTCACGGCTTAGTTATTTTAATGCTTGGTTAACGTTTGAAACATTATTAAATTTTAGTCCAATCAAATCATAAATATTTCTTGACATGATGATCATATAATATTGCAAGTTTTGCTAATGGCATTTAAATAACCTAGATTATATTCAATAAAAAAATAATGTAGGTTATTTGCACACATCACCAATTGTTGATTGGTAAAATCCTCACTTTTGCCCGAATTTTGATTGGCTATCCGAATAAGACTTTATAACATGAGGGAAAACTCGACGCTGGGACTTCACATTTTCTTTATTCCCCTGCCACGAGTAATGACCCGTTCATATAGAGTTATTGAAATTGAACAATCTTATATTTAGTGTCAACGTTCTTTGATGAATGAATATTGGTGTTTTTAGGTGGACTTAGTAGCTCCTGCCCAAATTTTTTTTTTAATTAAAGAAAAAACAAAGTGGAATAAGTAGATATCGCTTGCAATTTTGCAGGAACGTAGATGCAATTAAATTTAACCCCATTGGTACGTATATATGATGGTGATGGATTTTGACGCTTCAACTAATCAGGTTTAAAATCAGTGCGTGGCTTTGACATATTCACATCCTCTAAACTCGGTCGTTTTTAGCATATCTGGTACCCTAGTTGATTGGCTTTTTGGCATATCAAACTTGGTCATTTTTAACTATGTTTTGCCTAATCTCTGAGTGTGGACAGGAAACAACACAACATTGAGAGTTTAACTTTTAAGGGCGGAAACTTAATTAATTCGTGTCTTTATTTCCTTTTCAGGAGATCTTGTAGTTTGGCTGGTTTTATTATTTCAGAATTTAAGTGATGCCTTACTTGTTTGGAAGGACCCACTCAATGTCATGTGAGCTTGTAAACGTTGAAATCACATACATGCTCTGTTTTGTTTATAATAGCTGACCTGGCTTCAGTGCCCACTTGCTGCAGTTGAAATAAAATTAGTTGCACGAATGCCATCATATTAAAAGTTACGTATTCAGAATTATATATATTTTTTAAATTCAATGACATTGTCACTGAATTAATCTGCTCATATATGGCGTGACTTTGGATAATCCCAGAGCATGTGATTTTTTTCTTTATTTTCTTTTTGAATACAAGGCTACAAACAAATCTATGTAAAATAATGACAAACTAAGTTATGTCAAAATATAAAAAATCCCCACACCAATTGCGTGGAAAATCAAAAATTTTGATATTTAAAATATCATTTAAAGATCAATCTGTAAGCCAGTGATCAGTATATTTATTTGCTTTTCTAAAAATGTGATCAAACGTGATTATCCAATCTCATAATGAATTCATTGATTTTATTAATAATTTCAATGAGGGGATAGTTATCAAAACTCATGTTGGATGAGCATGAGAGTTTAAAAAAAGTCAAAATAAATGTCAACTTTAACAAACTTGTCATTCTAATAGATTTTAATTCCTTCAAAGATATCCATTAGTTCTGTTGTATAATGGAGGTGGTAGTTGAAATATTTTGAGAAACCCTTAATCCAATTACCTTGGTTGTTTCAAACAAGGCCACTATAAGCAATAACATCATAATTATTAACTGAGTTGTCAATATCAGTGTTACCCAACTTGTTTTAGAGGGCACCAGTTAGTTTCAACTCTTTCACCTTATAATATGGTTGAGCTTTGATTGAAGGTTCAAATCATTTATTATGTCTTGGATATATGTGAAAGTGATATCTTTGTTAGCAATATATTCTTCTAAGCACATGTTTTTGTATCTTTCTTTCTAGAGATTCTAACAAATATGAATGAAAAGTCTCTGCCAATGAGTTTTCCTCACATTTGGTCCTCCCACATCATGCTTTGCATTCCATAGTATCTAATCCTACAAGTCAAGAGAAAAGAAAATATTAAGTTTATAATGCATATTTGGTTTCGACCAAACTTCTCCTGATTTCTTGCAATCTCATAGAATGTGAATTGATGATTTTAAAGAATTACACCCAAAAGACAATCCTTTTGATAAGGATTGAAACTATTAGAGTATGTATATTTTAATTGAAAATAATCCCAAGAGAGCATGTGATTTTAGAACACACAAAAGAACCTTTTTGGAGTAGTATTATGGTACTCAATTTTGGTCAATGAGTGTGTCATCTTTAATGTGAGGAATTGTGGATTCACAATTAAAAGGTAAATTGTTAGGTTGTTTAATTATAAATTAAGTTTAACAATTAATATAAAATAAAATTGAATGACTCATAAATTTTTATTTCAATGGTTGCCCCCTGCTATTAACAAAACATATTATAATAGAACTTCGTTAGGTAAGCAAAGCCCCTGCATGTGGAGGGCTACTTTAGCCCCATTTTAATTGAGAATACAGCCGCAGCCGCATGCATTAAATTGTAGATGAATTGTTTATTTTTATAATATTTGTATTTATAGAAGAGGGATCATGTTTAAAAAAATGAAAAATAAACTTATATAATTATAATTTATCTGTAGGTTCTTATAATTTCATTTAATTTTAAATTAAGTCTTTGCAGTTTAAAAGTTAAAATTATACTCTTGGAGTTTAAAGAAAATTTAATTTAATACCTTGAGCCAAAATAAAAAAAATAAAATTTAATTTAATGCACTTTTTACATTTTTATTAATTTTTATGAAAATTTTATATGTATAAAAAATATTTAGAAGGCAACCTAATTATATAGATTTTGAGTTATCAAAATTATATAATTAATTCAAAAGTCATATAATATTTTAATAAAAATATAAAAGTTCTTGACTTTTTTAAAGAAAAAATTTAAGGATTTTAACTTTTAAGGATTAAAAAATTTTGTTGATCAAACTATAAAAGCTCAATTAAAATAAAATAAATTATAAGGATATAATTCAAAGTTAAATAAAACTGCAAAAATTTGTAGATATATTTTCCCAAATAAAAAAGGCCAATGTCTTTAAACTTAAAAAATAGTAAATAGAAATAATTGAAGAAAGTGAAAGAAAAAGGAAAATAATAGGAAGAATTTTATTTAAGGATCATGGGTGTGACTTATTCACAAATTAGCTAAATCAATATGAAATTATACTGTAAGATTAAAAGATTAAATGAAATACTTTTTAACTAAAATGACCCAAATGCCCTTTAACTAGACTTAATCGTGTGACTTTACTTAATAATTTTTTAACATAACTTGTTAATTATTTAACTTGTTAAATTTGTGACTCTTTTAATTGAATTATATCACTTGTTAATTGAATATTTTTACTCATTAATTTCTCAATAAAATTTTGTTAATTATTTAATTTTACTTGTTAAATTTGTGGCTCTTTCAATTGAATTATATCACTTGTTAATTGTATATTTTTACTTGTTAAGTTCTCAACAAGATTTTGTTAATTATTTAATTTTACTTGTTAAACCTGCGACTTCCTCAGCTGAACCGTATTACTTATTAATCATGTGATTTTACTTTTTAATTTTACAACAACACCTGTTAATTTTATAATTTAACTTGTTAATACCATATAAAAAATGAAAAACATTCTGATCATTTCCAAGAAAAAATAATTTTTACAAATTTTTTTAATCCTGTAGTATAGTTTTAAAATTCATTTAGTTTAATTTATAAATAAATTACGTTCTTGATCCTTAAATCTGCCAAAACAAAAAAAAACGTGTATTGAAAAAAAGGAGAAGGTGAGGATTTTTTTTTTTTTTTTCCTTCGAAAAAAGCAAATTAGATGGAGATGAGTATGTCTTCATGCGGTATAATTTTGAATTTATATTTTACTTTATAATTATAATAACACGCTCATGCTCCAAGGCGTGGCGGGCAAGCACTGCTTCATGACCTCTGGTCCATCACGGAAGGTGAGTTCTTGGTTGTGTAAACTGGGCTTACTTTCAAGGTTGCTCAAAATTTTAAACCCACGATCATGTCACTGTCAAGCAGAATATTTCCAACCCAGAACATGTAACCATGTTTCCCCAAAAATTAAAAAAAAAATAAAAAAAAATCACATCCAAAGATCACTCAAAAAAATTATTTATAGATAATAACTAATGATAAATTTTATTTGAAGAAATATAAGTCACGTTTTCACTTTAATAATAATTTATTATGCATTGGTCCTTGTTTGTTTTCATCTTTAAATGTGATTTTCCCTACCAAAAAGCTTTGGATAAAAAATTAATTACTAATAAATCTATCACAAATTTTAGATTTAAAATCTTACATTTAAAATTTATGTATTCAAAAAAATTTACTTAGATAATGGAAAAAACTTTAAAGGTAAAAGTAAGATGTGTGAGATTTGAAGTAAAAACATATGATTGAAAGTGACAAGCTTATTTCTATTATTTCTATTATTCAACTGGTAAAAGATGATAACAAGAAATAAGAGGAATGATGAGCCTAACAAAGACATTGGTAATGAAAACGAGAAGAGAATAAGAGGGTGGATTAGTGTGAAATTTCAAATAACCAAGGTCTAGAGGAAATTTATAATTATAAAAAAGTTATAATGAAACACAAGTTTAAATTTGACCAAATCAAGTTATACTAAAACATGGATTCAGATTTGATCAAATTCAAAGGCTTTTATACATCCAAATGGAGGATTTAATTTAAATCTAAATGCATGCAAACGTACTCTTATGTGGCGTTTAGTCATACGTTTAAAATCATGCATTTAAATTTTTTTTGTTTAGGTAATTTTAATAATTTCAAACAAAGAAGAGAGATAAGTTGAGATTTAAAATAAAAATAAAAATTTTAAAATGATAAATTTATTTATATTATTTAATTGATAAGAGATAGGAATGAGAAAAGATATTAAAATTACAAAAAAATCAATAATAAAAATTTGAAGAAAATGTGTTATATAATGTTATTAAAATTTTAAATAACGTGAGTGTAGAAAAAATTTAAAATTATAAATGAATTGTAATAAGAAATGGATTTGATTTGAAGATGGATCAAATTATATATATTAAAACACAAGTTTGGATTTAGATTTAAATTAAATCTAAATTCATAATTTTTGTGTGTGTATCCAAACAGAAAATTTGGTTTAAATCAAAAACAAAATCTTCATTAATCTAAATACACTGTTAAGGAAGGGATTTGGGAGTAATTTAATCGAAGGGTAAAATTACTTAAGCGCTGCTCCACGACCACATTGAACATCTTCAGCCGGTTTCACCATAGACATTGGTCATTGGACCATTTCATGACAGTGAACAAGTCAACACATCATTAATAAAATTATCGTTCCCAGTGTCGGTCCAATGAGCTATTATTAAAATACCTATCCGTGCAATGCACAGGTTACAGACAATAGTCTTTTTATAAATAGATGGCATTTATTAGTTATTACTTATTACAATGACCATTTTTTGTAGGACAATCTTTCACAGAACAGTATTTTGTAAAGTTGTAATAGATACATTTTTCGTATTGTCCTATATGTAGCGAGGAGGTTAAGCTACCGTCAATAATATTAATTATGCACAAGTATTACATGACAAATGATAAAATCATACTTTGTGAAAACAAAAAAAATACAATGCAAAGTAGGCCAAGGAAAATCCATAAGTCTTTAGACCAAAACATCAAACACTTTCATATAAATAACATTTAAAGTTTTGTTAGTGAACTGACTACCTTCATCAAGAAGAATCAGTATTTTTAAATGCTCAATGAGAAACAGAACTGTACAATTGGTTGTATGAAAAAAGGGCGACACAAGTTTTTAACCAACATGGCATAGGTTCCAATTCTGCCTTTCGTTAATGGTCATGTAAAAGGCTAACACAATGGAAAACTATTAGATGCGTAAAATTACATAATCCCATAGATCGGTTTATCAATGTCATTTCACAGCTAAAACACCCACTTTGAATATTATTCACAATTCGAGAGGCGTGCCATTGAAATTGAATTTAGAAAATATAGAGAGAGAATGTTACCAAGTAAGTTCATATTTCCTTGCAAGGGAAACGGGACAATATGTATCTATTTTGAATATGAGTATTCTAGCAATATTTAATTAATATATTAATATTTTAAATGTTTTATTTTTTTGAGCAAAAATGTTTTATTTATTTAGGAAAAATTAATCATGATTAAAGTGTCCTTTTATCATCTAACTTCATATAAAATTTTAATTTGATCTCTTAATTTTATAAAGTATTTTTTTAATCATTTAACTCTAACGATATTAGTTTTATATATATTTTTATATCAATTATTATTATTTACAAATCCAAGTGGAATCGGTTCAGGAATCATGGGAAAGTTGGTTCCAAGATTTGGTAATCCTTCCATGGCCACCTAATTTTTTTTTTAAATTTTTATTAATAAAATATAAAAATTATATATTTTCAACCCCCAAATAGATTTGATATTAAAAAAGGGAAAATTATTGCTAGGACCTAGAGAAAATAATATTTATTATAAAATATTATAAAAATTGAAATTAGGCTGAAGGAATAAGATAAATGTAATTGACAATTATAATCTTAATATAAAGCCTGTTAATAATATCTTCAAATTATTACAATAAAAAAACTGAAAACTTGTTAATAATAGGTTACAAAAAAATTATTTTAAAAATAAAATTGTGGGGATTTCAATCTCACACAAATAAAAACAAAAATATAGTATTAAATTTAATTAAATCAATATATTTAAAAAAATTACTTTTTACATAATTAATTGAATATAATTTTAAAGTCATTAATTTTAGAAAAATTTAAATAAATATAATTTAAAATATATTTGTTTTTAAATAATTATTACAATCATTGTCAAATTCATTGTTGATCATATATAATAAACCAACCTGCAAATAGGAGATAACACATCGAAGGTTGCGGAACTTGTATATTCAAGCTTGAATTGATTCGGTAACCATGTGATGATGATATTTAACTCATCTTGTACTTTTTTTTTGGGCCAACAACTCACCTTGTATTCAGAATTGGAATCTTCAAAGAACAATAAATTTTTCACTTGTTTTGGTTTCTAATATTATTTGTTTATTTATCATTGCCTATATCGTAATTGTCAAATTTAATTTCAGATGTGATTAGAGAAAATATAAGACATTTGATTAAGGGAAATTTTTTATTTTAAAATTTATATTTTGGTATTTGGTCCTTCTCAATAATTACTATTTTTAAGATCCTTTCTAATAAATATTATTTTCTCTAGGTCCTTAGCAATAATTTTCTCTAAAATATTTAACTTTACCTAAACTTTAATTTAATAATAATTTATTTAAAAGTTAAGAAATTATGGTTGGAATGATTTTTTAGAAAAAAGTTGCTTCTTTTTTAAACAAATAAACTATTAAAATTCTTGATATGAATTGTTTTTTTTTACTTTAATATAATTTGATCTCGCTCACACAAAGGTTGTGTAACAATTAAGTGTCATTATCATGTTGATATATTTAATTTTTTATATACAGATTATTAATTGAAAGAATTAAATAATAGATTATGAAATCAAGCAACAACTCTTCTTAAATTGAGCACAACTTTAATTTTTAAGGATGCATTTAAATTATTATATTCAATGCTAAGAACATGTGAAATCTTGTTGATAAATTTTACTTTTCTGATTTTGCTAATAAAAAAAAGATTTGATCAGGATATAACTTATAATATTATGAGCTTGATGTGCTCAAAAAAATCTAATTTTCATAACTTGACTGTTAGGAGTGAATTATGTCAAAAGTTTATAGAAGTTGAAAAGTCTAATTTTTATCCCTTCATTGATAGATTGTTATGGCTTGTGCTAATTTCTTTCGGTGTTAATGGCAACCATTGAAGGGGGCGTTTTCGATTATAAAAATTATAAAAACAAGGTTTGGCAACAAGATAAAAGATAATTTTTTTCACTAATTAAATAATATTTAATATTAAAAATGAAATAACTGAAAAGTTTATCGCAGATAGATAGTTAATTATTTTTATTATGTCATGAATCAACGAGAAAAATATAAGAAAAATGAAAGTACAAGTTTACTTTGGTTATATATTTGTAATGTGGGAATATATGTATGTATGTGTAAAATCTTTTCTGCAATTATCTATATGTATACTTTGTAATCCGCTCCCTAAAAATCCTAGCCCCACTCTTGCTTTCAGGTTCAAAATCTTTCAATGCCCCACTCTTTGATGATTTGGATTCGAAATATGGGAATTGTTTTTATTTTTGGTTCCTCATATTTGGATTATAGAAATTTTTCTTGTGGCTCTTGCTTTTCCAAATGTGATTGTGCGTGCTGTTGGTTTTTGGAAACATTTGTCGGGTGAAGAAGAGGTTGGGAAATGAGGAAGAGGACATTTTTGCTATTTTACCATTAGAATTACAGGAACAAAATAAACAAATTCATATTTTTATTTTAACAACCATCCATTTTATGTTAGTTTTTTTTTATAAATAAATTTCTTGTCATATCCTTAAATGTAATTCTCTCCTTTTTAAAACACATTCAATTTTATTAGAAGTATTTGTATTATATGTGTGGGTTGTTTTGTTTTGGAAAAACAATAGCCTCTCCTCCTCTCTATATCAGGGGCAGAACAGCATTTTTTTTTGGGGGTTAAAAAAAAAACACTCCTTGCATTTAAAAATATAGGCATTTTTAGGAATGTGGTGTTTTAAAATATAAAATATTTTTAATATTTTAAGATATAGTTAATGTGTTTTTTTAAAAATACTTTTAATAAATACATTATTTTAATTTATTTTTAAATGAAACATTCTATTAAATAAAGGTAAATATAAAAATATGATATTAGATTGAACACATATAACTACTTTAATTGAAGTTGAAATTTGATTAAAAATAATTTATATTTTCAAATTGTGGGAGTATAATTTTTTAAGAAACTAACAATATCTATTATTTGATTTAGCACGTTAGTAGTAAATAAATAAAATATCAAGTAATATGCTAATAGCTTAATATTAAATTATGTGTGAAAAATGTAAGGGGAGCTATTGGAAAAATCACAATCTAACAATCAAAGGCCTCTAGAGACAATTAATTACACTGCAAGATTAAGGGATTTTGATATTATTTTATAAGATTAAAGTACCTACCTTTGTTGTGAAAAAGCAAAAATATCTGTCATTTATATATCATGTACTCTTTTAACAATAACTCCCCATTTTTTTTTAAAAGGCTTATTCACATTTTAATAACAACAATTTCCTTCTCACAACTTTAAAAAATTAATTTGGTGGTGGAGAGGAATAAGTATTATGATTTAGTTAACAAGTTCCCATTTGAGAAAAACAAGTCTCATTTTTATTATAATAATAGCCAATTCTATTATTAACAACTCCAAAAAATTAACTTGATTGTGGAGAACAACAAGTGTTGTGATTCAATGAACAAGTCTCCATTCGAGAAAAAAAAAATCTCATTTTCATTTTAACAACAAGCAATCTTTGACAAGAAAATCCTTTTAAAATATATAAATAATAATTTGATATCTTAAAATACCATAATTTCACTGAAGTCTCTAGAAAATTTTCTATCATTAATTAATTTATATGAATGATTAAATTACCTTCGTTAAAAATAAAAGATTCACAAATTTTGTTAAAATAATTATAACTTTTCTTCTTATATTCATAACAATACAATAATAAATTAAGAATTTAACATGTAAAGTTATAATTTGTTATTGTATTGTTGCGAATATAAGAAAGAAAGATGTGATTATATAAATAAAACTTGTGAATCATTTTATTTTTAACAAGGGCAATTTGATTATTCATATAAATTCATTAATGACAGAAAAAATTTTTAGGACTTCAGTAAAATTATAGCATTTTGAGAGAGTAAATTATTATTTTTATAATTCAAAGAAATTTTATTGTTATTTTTCAAATATTAATTTGGTAGAATCTGGTAAATAAGTTTTCATTTGAAAAAAAAATAAGTCTAATTTTTATTTTAATAATAATCAATTTCCTCGTCATAACAAAAATGCATCAGAGACAGTTTTACCTTTTTACAACAAATTTTAATTACATTTAAGTCCTTTAGTTCTACAAAGTAATATCATAATCTTTTAATCTTGTATTGTAATTAATTGTTTATAGGGGTCTTTGGTTGTGATTTTTCCAAAAAATAATATGGTGGCATGGGAGATTAAAACTTACTTTCTCTGTTAAAAAATATAAGTATTTTTTAAGAAGTTGAATATTTAAAAATATAAAAAAAATTGGTTCTTCAAGATATAATTATTATCTTTTTTTTTTCTAAAAGTGTCCCTTTTTGAATAAATCACTATATTTCTTAGGGTTAAACACTCTATTAAATAAAGATAAATATAAAAAGATATAGTTAATTTAAATATTAGTAATTACTTTATTGGGATGAGATTCAGTTAAAAATATCTTATATTTTTAAATGAAGGGAGTATTATATTTGTTCAAAAGTAAAAAAAAAAACTTCTCATAAATGGTAACATGGAGTACATATAAAAGGATTTAGGAATTGGCCCCGTCCACCATACGCCTAGGTCCGTCCCTACTCTTTATGTTTCTTTCTTTAGTCTACTCCCATTAAAATTAAAGAATTTTGAAACTCAATTTATCTAATTTTTTTTATGTAAAAAGAAAATCAAAGAATTCAAATAGGCTATAGTATCAATTCTTTTCTCTGCCAAGTGATGAGTATGTCCGTATAGTCACATAGCATATATTTTCATTAAATCACATGATCATATCTTTAGTCAAGGAATGCACAAGTGAATTCATGACTTAACAATCTGCAAAGATTAATTCTCATCATTCATGGTACAAGCTATAAACCAAACGATACCTTAAAAGGGCATATATTAATTTGAAATTGATGTCAGTTAAATATTTTTAGGACTTGGGCTCTGTTTGATAAAATCAAGAAGAAAAAAGTTATTATAATGATGTGATGTAAAATAAGAAAGAGAAGGGGGAAAGAGAGAGAAGAGAAGGAAAAAGAAAGGGAGGAGTTTAAAATAAAAAAAAAGCTACTCTTATTATTTAATACTCAAAACTGAATACAAATAAAAACACTTAACTTTATTTATAGAGTCTTAAAATAATAAAATAATTAATTTAAATTTAAATCTCAAATCTTAAAGATATTTATATAAACAATAATGATAAAATAAATAATAAATTTTGATTTTAATGAATAAAAAATATCCTTCTTTGAATATTATTAATGGATAACTTAATATCTTAAATTAAACACTAATTATATATTATTCTATATTACACCAATTCTCTTCTACTTAAAGAACTTGGCTCTTGATGAGTTAAAATTGAGGCGCAAATTCAATAAGAGAAGGGCAAGATAAATTTTAGCCAAATACTTGAATTTGGAAACCCTTTTCAGTGGGTGAGATATTGAAAAAATAAGCTCTGACAAGAGCAAGCAATTTAATGTGGGTGAGTACGTGGGAATCCCTTCTAAAAAGTTAGGTAGCCCAAAAAAAAATGCTCTAATAGGAATGAGCAATTTGACCATGTGGAACCTCAACAAAACCTTTCCAACATACAAGGCATAGTTGAATTTCAGGATTTGACCATTAAGTAGCGAAACGACCTTAGGAGATATAGCCTATAAACGAGGAATAGTTGTAGCATAATAAGGTTGATCCATGCTAGGAACAATTTGAGAAGAAGCCACTTGTATTAGTGTATAGTTTGTAACATCCTAATTTTTAAATTTTAATTAATTGTATATATTATGGTTTTATTGGGGAAAATAAGTAAGGATCTTAATTATTTTGAAGCCGATTAGAATGATAAAATGTTGGGTGATATTTGAGGATTACGTGAGGAATAAATTGTAATTGAGGTTATTTGAGGTCAATTTATGTTGGTCCAGAAAAGAACTTAGAAAGCAATGGAAGCAAGGCTGGACAAAATTGAACAATAGATTATATTCATAATCTCACCAATCAAGTTATTATGTTGTCTAATCAGATTCAAATGCTAATGAGGGTGCAAGAGGACGGCAATGAATTGCAGTGGGCCATTAAAGAATGCTCAATGAAGTTGCAACAGCAAGGGACTTTAGAAGACTACAATAGTGCCTTTAATTTCATTTCTTGCAAGTTGCAACTTACCCAAGAATATTTGATGGAAGCATATATTTGAGGCTTGCAGGAAGATTATGTTGGTCTAGTATGTCTCTTTAAACTAAGAACGATGTAAAAAACAAGGACTTAATTTGGCATGGATGCAGGAGATTACGTTGAAAAGGCAAGCTGAGAAGAGGGCATCTGTCAAGAATAGTGTGAATGTAGGTACTAGAGCCAGTACTCAGCCTTTACACTTTAAATTTGATGTGGGTCAAATGGCTTAAGAAGAAGAACTTTCTATCATAGATGGTGAGCCCAGGAATGAAAGGCAAGACAACGTACCAATGGATAGTGGGTTATATGTGGAGCAAGTTATACTGAAGGGGATAAAAAGTACCACTCGAACGAGTGAATCTCCCCGGGCATTAAAAGTAAGCATGAAGATGTAGGGGAAAATTATAGTTAGAAAAGGACAACCCTGTTTACATGCTTGCCACTGTTACCCTCTCTATTAGACTCATTGCAGGGTTCTTTCTTGTCATCACCCCCTATTTTTATTTCGGTGCATTGACCCTGTTTGCTTGCCAACATCACAATTCGTTGGTTCTTTATCATTGCCATTGTTGCATATGGTTTTTCCAACTCCTTCTATCTTAGCTTCTTCTTCATTACTTTTTCCTATCTCTTCTTCACCTCTAGGTTTTGTCTTTCAGCCA
Organism: Prosopis cineraria; assembly: GCF_029017545.1. Taxonomy (NCBI): domain Eukaryota; kingdom Viridiplantae; phylum Streptophyta; class Magnoliopsida; order Fabales; family Fabaceae; genus Prosopis; species Prosopis cineraria. The sequence goes on along the minus strand of NW_026555334.1, from coordinate 35,366,425 downwards.
TCGTTTATTTCTACTTCATCATCCTTGTTTCTATTTGATGTTATTTCTTAGGTTTGTGAGGTCTCATAAGTCGAGATGTGTAGCCATATTGCAGTGAAGAAGTGCGGATGGGTTATGTGGCAACATGAGACAATTTTCGAACAAAAATCTTTTTCTTTTGGCTTTAAATGGCTAGGTGTTCATGTTGAAAAGTCAAAATTAAAACTGCTATGCAGATGGCAAGCTACGGCATTTTTGGAACAAGAGTTTATTTCATGTGATTTCTTGTGGTAGGGTTGTACTATTTAAGCTAAAAAGTTAAGCAAACAATTGGTATAGAGGTTAAAAATTAAAAAGGACAAGGTAATAGCAACAGGTCACAATTTGATTTAGAAAAAGTTATGAACATAATCACATATATAGGCTTGGTTACTTTGGCTCCCTTCAGGAAACTAAATGGCATGGTGGTGGGCCCAAAAATGGCTGGTATTAGGTCAATAAATTGTTGGGCTAACATTACAAATTAATCTTGGTATAAAGCATGCCTATGGTGTGTTTTTTTTAGTGGGCTTTGTTCATTTAGTTACTCCCTGCCCATTTATTTGTTCTCCTATGGTATAGAGGAAGATTAATCAACATGCTTTTGGGCTGAAGTATGACTCTGGTTGTCTCCATTTATTCCAGCATCACCAATGAACAATAGCGTGAACAATGAATAGTGTCAACTAGCAGCAATTTCTAGAAGTGCAATGCCTACATATTTTCCTATCGTTGCTATTCATGACCATTGGGGGCAAGGGTCTCTTGGGAGGGGATTTTGTTATGTGATTGTAATTGTGACTTGGTTAATTATTAGGAACTAGTTGTTAGGTTAGTTATAAAAGAGAGAGCCATATTAAAGGCCTGTAAATACTTATGATCTCATTGTAAATCCCATACTGAAGTTATCAATACAATTTGCATATTATTCAATGAATCCTCATCTCTCTATTTCTCTTTCTCTCAATCTCTTTGAATCTCTCTATTCTTCTCTCCAATTTCTCCTATTATTTATCTATTTTCTCTTTCATACAGAATTACAATTCTGTATATAAATTGATCTGGTCACAATAGGGCTTTGTTTCCAATTTCAAATTCAGAGTAAAAGTATAAAAATAGTGTTCTCTTTTGACAAGAGAGCATATATTGTGTATATGAGATAAAGGATGCCTGGATTCGAACTAGTGGCTTGACTTGTGAAAACAAAACACTTTCACCACCTAGCTACAGGGCATGAGATCGGATATTAGATTCTACATACAATAGGTAATTTCATGTATCATTACTAAAAGGCCTAAACTTCAGGGGGCTTGTTGAAATTGGGCTTCTTGGATGATCCCACATCAATCTTGAACTGCAGAAGATGGTAAATGATTTTTTCTTTTCTCTGGTTAAAAGAAGAAGGAATGAAAAGCTGATGTCCCAAGATCATGAATGACAACTAAGATGATCATCTCACTCACTTTTCTCTCCTTGATTAACAAGCAAATGCAGCACATGATTTTCTCACAGAGGGAATAAACAAATTCTTCAATTTGGATGCATAACAAGGCAGACAGATCTTATAATGCTGCCAAATAACGTCATGGATTCACAATACAACCAACTTACCGACTCCCATCTCCAAAAATATCTCTGCTATATTGCAGTGGTCATAGCAACGGACCAAGATTAGCTGGAAAAAAAGGGCAAAAAAATAATTTATACAAATTTGCATGGCTGCTATTAATTTCAGCCCCATTGGTAAGTACCTGTGTGTGTGTGTGATGGTGATGGATTTGATGCTTCAACTAATCTGGTTTAATATCAATGCGTGGCCTTAATATATTCACATCTTCTAAACTCCTTTTTAACCATGTTTTGCCTGATCTTGAGTGTGGACAGGATACAATACAACGTTGAGATTTTAAGAGTAGATAGCAACTTCGTGTCCTTATTTCATTCTCTGAAGCTCTTGTAGTTTGGCTTATTTTTATTATTTCAGAATTTACGTGATGCCTTTCTTGTTTTGCAAGGACCCACTCATTGCCATATGATCTTTTAAACGTTGAAATCACATAGGTGCTGTGTTTTCTTTATAAGAGTTGATCTACCTTCAGTGCTCGCTTGTTATGGTTGAAATAAAATTAGTGGCACGATTGTGATCATATTAAAAGTTATGTATTCATGTATGTTATGAATGGAGAGCAATTGTCTGAAAATGGAGGGAGGAGAGATAGATAAAAATAATTAAAAAATGTCATATCTTAACTCAAAATTTTAAAGCTCAAGTTTATAGTCTCTATTGTAACTAGGGCCAGTCCCACTGACTGCCTGAGAATGGGAGAAGAGAAGAGATAAGCAAGAACAGTGAAAGAACACCACATTTTAATTTAAAACTTTAAGATTTAAAATCCTTCCTCTTTATTATATATTAATTATTAAACTTAATTTTATTAAACTTAATTTTATTCGATATAAAACTTCTCACACTTGAACAATCTAACAATATAAACATTATATTTTTTAAATTCAATTACAGTGTTACTGAATTAATCTGGCTCGTATACGGCACGCGCAAGCATATACATCCTTATCACCCATGCCTCAACAGAAAGCTCTCTTTGCTGGGTCCATAATTGTTAGTTGAAGGTCAACTTTCGTGACTTTGGATAACCCCACAGGGCATTTGATTTTAGAATGCACAAAAAGATGGCCTTTTTGGAGTAGTACCACTGTACTCAATCTTGGTCCCAATAAATAAACATTATCGTAAAACCTGGTTAGGAATGTAAAGCCACGTCGAGAATCGGCAAGTTTACTTTTGTCTTGTGTTTGGTTTACATTTGCGGCTGAAGCCTCTCACGTCTAAACGCTGACTGCAAGACATGACATTCCATTTCATCGCTATGGGTTTTCTGTGTAAATTATATTTTATAAATTATTTACAAGTCAAGCTAAAAGAGGCAAAGCAGTCCCTGTAAATGGAGTCTAGTTTAGCCCCATTTTAATTTAAAAAGCAGTCACAGATATTAAATCGTAGATGAATTGCTTATTTTTACAATATTTATATTTATAGAAGAATAAGCACGTGAATTTTTTTTTTAAAAAAGAACCTATACACTAGAAGTGCTTTGTTTCAAATCATGTGAATCTTTTCTATATCATTTATTAATAATTCTTATTAAATTCACTTGTTTTGATTTAATTGAATAAAAGCATATTAAATATATCATCCTAATTATCTAAATCTTCTTAAAAAAATCTAATATCATGTAGTAATAAAATGAAAATTTTAATATTTGGATATTTGGAAAAAGAATTAGTAGAAATAATTAAAGAAGATAGAAGTGAAAAAAAAAACCTCTAATGAAAAAAAAAAGAGAAAAAGCAAGGATTGTTTTGTTGGCTCAAAAAAGGATTTTTTTTTTTTTTAAAACGCAAGTCAAACTGAAATCAGCGGCAGTTCGTTCTTATGTTAATTTTATGGTCTTCATACATTATAATTTTTAAATTCAATAATAACTTTACTGAATTATTATAAAAAAATTAGGATAAATTGGCCAATTAGTTGAAAAAAATATCTTGTTTCAAAAAATATGAACCAAATTTTTAAAAATTTGAGAGTATGGCCAATTTATATTGATATATAAGAAGTTTATTATTAAAATTTAGAAATATATAAAATATTCATTATTGATATACAATGATATATTATTGATAAATATAATAAATCAGCCATAATATAAAATATAATAAATATTTGGTTTATTATTTAATTTGATCTTATAATATGAATTATTTTTGTAAAAATTACAAAAAAATTATAGCATTCCACTGGTCTCCTGAGCACTTGAGTTTTTATTTTATTTATAATTATAATTTTTTGGTACATTTATAATTATAATTTATTATAATATGCTCACATACCAGGGTGTGCCGTGCAAGCACTAACACATGACCCATGACCGGATGGGTAAAGAGGGCCTAGCATCGAGTGGGCTCAAAATATTAAGCCCACAATTAACACAGATCCCAGCTTGGAGATATCTTTTTGGAAAAGTTACAGAGGAGCTTCGGATAAAACAAATTAATTGCTAATATATCCTCAAAAAATCATGTTATTACCAATAGATCTCTAGGGATTTGGAAGTAATTTTAAAAAAGTGTAAAATTACTCAAATTCGGTTTGGCCACATTCAACGTCCTTCTTTAACTGGCTTGATCATGGACATTGGTCATCGGGCCACCACAAGACGGTCAACAAGTCATCATATATTGATCAAACCAGTTCCTGATGGCCATCTTTTATTAAATATTTCAGCAATATTTTGTTAAATATTAGTATTTTAAATGTTGTATTTATTTGTTGATCATCTTTAACAATATAGTTATCACAATGTAACATTTACTTCCTCCAACCCTGTTTAAAAGATAGAGAAAGAAAATTTTTTTAGAAAGAATGACATGTAGGTTCCAAAGAGATTTGTTAATTCAAATTAAGTCCTAAAGTACCAAACTCCCAAAATTTACAAGTTCGGTTATTAATTTTGCAATTCCGTTATAATGAATTTGTAATTTATTTTTAAATTTTTAATATGGTTGAAAAATTAGCAAATTTGTTTTTTTAGTTAAAATTTAAAACATAAGTTATGAATTCATTACAATTAAATTACAAAATTAAGAGTCAAACTTTCAAATTTCTATAATTTGGTGTCTTAGGACTTAATTTAAATTAATTGATCCTTGAAACCTATCTATTATTCTCCCAAAAATGTAATTCTATTTATATATAAATACTATACATAACGTGCTTTAAATTTAATGAGAAAATATATGGTAAGCAGTAAATATAATGAAAGTGTATGATAGGGTATTGAGTGAAGATATTTGAATGAAGCTATTTTCCCCTTTGTTTTTATTGAAAATTGAGAGACTTCAGGTCATGATTTATGCTAGCGTTTACAAATTACACCTATAATGGTCAATTGGTCATGAAATAGAGTACATGCACATGTTACTCATACAAGAGAGAGATTTGAAATTTGCGGGCATTAGATGCTCTATAATTCTCACACATCTTACACTCACTTAAACAAGCCATTAATTGATAATGTTTTAAGGCATATCAGATGGCACTAGAACCTTTTTCAAGCTAATAATTGCCTTGAAACTTGATAATTTTTGTTTTATATTCTTGTTACAGGTTCTTCAAGTAGGGTGGCAAGGATAGAAGGCCTGGTTTTAAGGAGATAGAACATGTGGATGCACTTTTTACAATACTCAAATACACACTTGCCTTTAGTGTTTTTGACTTTGTGCCGTGCTTGAGGGCGCTCGACTTGGATAGGCATCATAGACTATTGAAGAATGCTATGAGGATAGTAAATAAGTATCACAATCCTCGTTGAAGCAAGAATCAAGCAATGGAATGATAGCACTAAGACTAAAACTGAGGATTGGCTTGATGTTTATGATCTCTCTCGAGGATGATGACAATAACCGACTATTAACTCATTAGGAAATCAAAGCGCAAGTTATAGTTAATAATCTTACCTATATATACTTAGAACCCTCCAGATTCTTTTAAAGTGATGCATTGAAATGTTTTAATTATTAAATTTAACAATGGAAGGATGCATGCTGTCATAGTATATTGACATTAAATATTTGAATACAAATGAGATGGAAACATAACATCACAAATAATTTAATTATTAAATAAAATACAAGTGAAAAATAGTTAATAATAATTTTATTCTTATATATATTGTTGTAAATTACTCTCTAGCTTATTTTTGTACTGAACAGGTGTCACCACATGATTGTATACTTTTCTCTATATATAGTATTATATAGTGCTCTAGAAAAATTGTGTAGTAAGCCACATTTTGTTCCACACAGTGTTTCTTGGCATCAGAGCAATAACATGGCCAAACTTGTGACCTAATTGACATGGTTCACTGTTAGGAGTAGTTGATAAGCGTCCTTCATATCCATGTCATCCTTTACCTCTACCTCATCAACCACATCCTCTTTTGCCATGCCAAGCAAAACGGTTTTTCTGCACATTTTGTCTCATGGAGAGATTAGCAAAAGCAAATGGAAGGTTTTGATGAGAAGTGGAGTTAAGTTGTTCCAATCTAGCCTCATAAGTCAAGAGTTTAAACTGTAAATCTATCTAGGTCATGTCCTCTTTTTCAAACATATAAACCATAATGGGTGTATATTTAGAGTCAAGACCATCCAATATTTGGGTAATTAAATAATTGAGTGGAATAGGAACACCAACGAGGGTGAGGTTATCTGAGATGACCTTTATTTTGTTCAAATACTCTTTCATTTTTAAAGACATTTTACAAGTGTGCTACAATTCACTTTTCAAGAGAGTCACTTAGGAATGAGTGTTTACTCCAATTAAATCTTTTACTCCCTTCCATAGTGTTGCTACTAAACGAAACTGAGTCATTTGGGAGGCAACTTCTACAATCATCATACTGAAGAGCCATCCCAAAAGAATTTGGTCCGTTGCTCGCTACTCTTTGAAGGTTGGGTTAGGGAAAATATTTTCTGCAGCATCCAAAACATATTCTAAGGGTGGTGCATTGGTGCTTAAAAGATGTCCTTTTAAGCGATGTCCTCGGATGATCAGAAGAATCAATGACTACTATGTGAGGTAATTAGTTCTGTCCAACTTCATAAAACTTACCTGGTTTAAGGAGCTGAGAAGCAGAATGTGTTTAGTGGCCATAAGAGGGGTTGTGGTGGAGGAGCTATTGGGTCCAATGAAGGAAGAAGGAGAATCGGTGAAAAAAGGTTGAGAAGAGACTATGAGAGGTGCAAAATAGGAATAGAGAAAAGGAAAGGAGATGTGTGAAGGAGAAATTTAAGAAATAGGGGGCAACAAAATGAATGAATAAGCGATGGTGGAGGAAAGGAAAGTAGAAAGAGAGGAAAGAGTGAATGGGTTTAGAGATGATAAACTATAAAGACATAGGGTGGTAGGTGGGATATATGAAAAAGGAACATGTGAAGTTGAAGAAGAAGACAAAGGACTAGGAATATTAGAATCTTGGAATGTGTTGGAGGTAGGACCAAAGAGGAAGATAAGATAGTGGAAATGGGAGGATTAGTTTTAAGGACTGAAGCAGCAAAAATTAAGGTTAAGGTGTGTTGGTGCTTCACCGAAAGAGACCCCAGATGTTGTCATTACTGACGATAAGGCTTTGATGCCAAAATTACAAAACAAAAAGGAAAATACTATATTGACATTTTTTATCTAACTCAGATTTACTTCTAGCAAAAAAAAAAAGAGCAATGGCAAAGTCTTTTGGAGAAAGTTCATGTTGGGTAGGTGATACTTCATTGTTAATTCGGTAAAAGCCACCTTGTACTGGTATGCCTTGCAATAATATCCTATTCGATCCCTTATCCTTCACAAAACATTGTTGTGAGTGAATCTCCATAAAAACTTCAGCATTATCATTAGTGAGTTTATAAGCAATAATCAATTTCTTAGTAATTTTGGGCATAACCAAAACATTATTCAGTTTCAAAGATCTAGAAGAATCATCACAAGATAAAATTGAATGGCTAGATTTGACAATAGGTAGAGATTCTCCATCACCAACAGTAAGATGTTTAATACCTAAAGTGTTTCCACTAGTTTTAACATTTGCACAATCATCGGTTACATGATGGGTTACTCTACAGTCAAGATACCATACTGGATCACTAATAAAAGCAAGAGTTGTAGCATAAAGCAAAGGAAGAAGCAGATAGAGGACCCATGTAATTCTTGTTGTAGCGTTGGTAGCACAAATAGTTGCCCAAGCATCGACATATAGTTGAAATGGGTCTTACTCTTCTTGCCCAAGCATAAATGCCATTATGCTACTAATGGGAAGCTTTCTCTACAACCATCTATCTAATTAATTGGTTGCCTACCCCAGTTCTCAATAATCAATCTCCTTTTTAGAAATTATACAATAAGGTCCTTGCATATACAGCTCTCAAAATATTTAGATGTACTTGTTGTCCTTGCTTGAAACCATACAATCAGAATAAATTTCAATTTCACAATGTTAAATGTGATTTTCTAGGTTATAGTAGGTTCATAAGGGCTATAAATGCCTTAGTTCTATTAGGAAAGTTTATATTTCAAGGCATTTTGTTTTTAATGAAGCTGATTTTCCTTTTGTTAATGGATTTATGAATTTAAAGTAGCCCCAATAAGAGGAAGGTATTCAACCTTTTAAAAGTTTACCATTTCAAATGTGGGGTTCGAATGAAGATAACACTGTAAGTTTTGCTACTGTTGCTATTTTACCACAAATGACAACAGTATCTGATAATTCCATCTCTCCAACTAAAAATAGTACACGTGTAGCATTTGTTGGTAAATCCTCAACCTGTTCTTCAGAACAACTCTTCATCTGCTGGTGCATATGATTCTGAGCTTGATGAAAATGCTCCATCTCTTAATGTCTCATCTCCTACTGTCATCGATCCAAGTCTGCCTTTGTTTACTTCCAATCTAACTGCATTAGTTGACCATTTATAGATTGTTTTTACAGCCTCTTTAGATGTTGTTCAACCTCCCACTAATATCCATCCGATGCAAACTTGTAGCAAGAGAGGTATTTTTAAACCTAAAACCCCTAATGTGGGTTTAACTCATGGAAATTCTTCTCAAGTAGACTCTAGTGCAGAACCATATATTGTTACGAAGACATTAAAATTACCACAATAGAAGCAGGCTATATTGAAAAAGTTTCAAGCCCTTTAAATAAACTCCATATGAATACTAGTATTGAGGACTTCAAATCAGAATGTAGTTAGAAATAAATGGATTTTTAGGTCTAAATTTCATGCTGATGGTTCACTTGTAAAATGAAAATCCAGACTTGTAGTTAAGGGTTTTCAACAAATTGAAGGTATTGATTTTTGTGAAACTTTCAATCATGTCATTAAAGCTTTCACAATTAGAGTAATTCTTGCTTTGGCTATCTCTTTCAATTGGAACATTAAGCAACTGGATATAAATAATGTGTTCTTGAATAGTGTTTAACTGAACCTGTTTATATGGAGCAACCTGAGGGCTTTATTGATGTTTCAAAACCTGATTATGTTTGTAAACTCTCCAAGGCATTGTATGGTTTGAAATAGGCATCTCAAGCATGGTTTAAGGTACTTAAAAATACACTTCTTAATTGGGGTTTCATAAACTGCAAGAGTGATACCTCTTTGTTTATCTACTTAGATAAAACCCAAATTCTTCTAATTCTGATTTATATGGATGACATTTTAGTGATTGGAAGCAACTCCTACAGCCTTACTCTATTTGCACAAAGGCTTTATAAAATTTTCTCTTTTAAGGACTTAGGATCCATTCATTACTTTTTGGGTATACAAGCCTATAGGGACAAAACTGGCTTGTATTTAAGCCAAGCCAAGTATGCTGGAGATATTTTAAAATGTACATGACCTCTGCATCTCCTTGTAAAACACCAATGGCAACCCATAAGTCATTATCTGTACATGCAGGGGAGCCCTTGTTAGATCCATCTATATATCAAAGTGCTATGGGAGCCTTGCAATATTTGTGCAACACACGTCCAGATATCAGTTTTAGTGTTGGTAAATTGAGTCAATATCTTTCAACTCCAACATCTAAACATTGAAAGGTTGTAAAACGTGTCTTGAGGTACCTTAGAGGAACAATGCATTATGGAATTCATATTAAACCATCTTATATACTTGACTTAATTGCTTACTCAGATGCTGATTGAGCCTCATGCCCTGATGATAGACAATTTATTGAGGGTTATTGTGTTTTTTTGGGAGATTCTTTAGTTTCATGGTCATCTAAGAAACAAAAGGTTGTAGCCTGTTCTAGCACCGAGTCTAAGTACCATTCCCTGGCCAATATTGTTGCAGAACTGTGTTGGATTAGATCATTGTTATATGAATTAAGCTTTAAGATAAAAAAAATATTCCCATAATTGGTGTGATAATACAAGTGCCTGCTTTACTAGCTTCTAACCCTATGCATCATACAAGAACTAAGCACATGGAGATTGACACTTTATTCGTGACCAAGTTATTTCTAAGATGCCGTCTGTTCAATATGTGCCTTTAGAACTGCAAATAGCTAATTGTTTTACTAAGCCCTTGCATTATGCAAGATTCTGGTACTTAAGAGATAAATATGGTGTTACAGTCTCTTTAATAAGAAAATATGACTTGAATCAATTTCAAACTGCCTCTACTAAGAAGAAGAAGCAGGAGGTTCAAAGTAATAAAGGGAGTTAATGATAATTTTATTCTTATATATATTATTGTAAATTACTCTCTAGCTTATTTTTATACAGGATAGGTGTCACCATATAATTGTATACTTTTCTCTATATATGGTATTACATAGTGCTCTAGACAAATTATCTAGTGAGCCACATATTTTATTCTATACAGTGTTTCTAAAATTCGCCGATCAATTTTTAAAAAGTGATCATTAAAACCAAAATTTTATTTATTTTTTAGTAACTTATGTTTACAATAGAGGACAATCCATTAAATGCTAGAAAATGGGCACTTGCAGAAATGATAAAGCAGCTAGAGATTCTTGAAAAGGCCCCCCAAGAGCTGGACCAAGTAGTAGGCAAAGAGAGGCTTGTTTAAGAATATGATATCCCAAAACTCAACTACATCAAAGCTTGCTTAAGAAAAGCATTTTGCCTTTACCCTATTGTATATTTCAATGTCCCACATGCCTATGTGAGGATAGGTCTAATGTGTTCTTGACTAACATAAATTTAAGGCTCATAACCTTCACTACAAGAAAGCGCAAGTGTCCAAGAGTAGTGTTAGGGACTCAAGAACAAGGGGAGAGGAGAGGCGAGCAAGAGCAATGAAAGAACGCCATATCGTAACTCAAAATCTCAAGGCTCAAGTTTATAGGTAATTTTTTTTATTATATATTAGTCAGTGTTCTTAGAACTAGGAACCAGCCAGGTGGCCGGTCTAAAAATGTTAGGAAACTAGGGGAAGAGAGAACTGCCTTCAAACCATCTAAACCGAATATGAATCGGGAAAACTGGTGGTCCAGATGGTTCCCTTTTATTTTTTTTTCTTTTCCCTAATTTCATATAAAATGATGTCATTTTTTATTTTTTATTCATTCTATCAAAACAAAAACAAAAAACTCACCCAAATGGCATCAAAAACGTCAATTGCTCGACTCTTGTGATAGATCCCAAACCCTAAGCCCTCATCTTGTTCAAACATATCCCTCAATCTCATCACGCTCGTTCTCTGGCCTTTTCCTTAATCTCATCAACATCATCTCAGTTGTAGTCATGACTCTCTTCTGCTCCGAGTTTCTTCCACTCATCTTCCTCAATTTCCTTTAGTCGTCAACTCTTCATCCTAATCGTGCAATTGCTTGTCCTTAGTCACAGTGGCATTGTCTCAATCTGAAGAAGAAGGAGAAGGAGAAGGAGTTTAACCTTATGAATGAATGAATGAAATCGTGCATGAGTATGGCTGCCACGATTCATCTTCACTTCATAGTATTTGTTAGTATTTTGAATTTTGATTTCCATTTATTGTGCCCTAATTTTTGGCCTACCATTATAGATCTATTAAATCAATTTGCAAACCATAACGGATAATCCTTATAAATAAGAAAATATAATTAGTGGTACATTCCTTTTCTAATAATACTTTGTTATTTATTTATTTAATTATTTAATAAGATATATTAGTAATAAGTTTCCTTGAGTTTATCATTTTATCTATAATTTTGGTATATAATATCTTAAGTATATTAATTTAATTACAAAATGGTCCGACCCCAGTCTAACCCTGGTCCAACCTTTGAACCGTGAACTAGTATCTCAATCAATTTAATAGCCGGTCCAATTCTAATAACATTGATATTAGTTACTAAGTCTAATTTTATTCTCACATCGTCTTATGTCTACTCATACTCGGACAACTTAACAATCTTTCACTTGAGTGTGAATCACAAGCTCCCCATATCAAAGACACCCTAAACATCAAATCCCTATTTTTTAGAGCCAGCCTAGTTTTCGGGCTTCAAACGGTGTGGTGTATACAAGTCCCTATTAAAATCAGAGCCAGTCCCATTTTGGGCTTCAAAAGTGTGCACAATAATGGACTTACAAGTTCTAGGCAAAACTTGACTCTTTTACCATGCTTGCTAGGTTGATCCATGGCTTCACTTGGAGTACTCCTCCTGCTCAACCACTTTAACTAGTTGAATCTGAGAGCGATCCCTTTATCGTTCAGCCACTTGTGGTTGTTGCAAAGCCAAGGTTGCCAAATGCCCCTTGGACTGATGAAGTCAAGAACCTTCTTTGTCAATAAGGACCGTGTATGAGTAGAGTGTGGGTAATAAAGGTTTGGCTCGTTGGGTCTCCTTGTTTAGGTTTTTCTCCCTTTTTTGAGACTCTTCTTTAATCTTCTTTTTTTTGCAAAAAAAAAAAAAAGCCACCTTTGTAACTAGTCTCCCTCCCTCTTCATTCATTGTAAAATGTAAAATATATAATGTGAATTGTAATTGTGAATTCAGTGGAGAACTGGGGATAACGTTTTAAACTGTGATTTGTAAAGTTAATAATTTGACAATTTATTTATGTGAATTGTGAATCATGAAATTGGCATAGCTTTCATGGTATAAAACCACGGAAAACTCTCGAGAACCGGAGGTTAAGACTGTGGAAGGTGGGGGAGAGAACAATGCAAAGAACTATAAAAGGTACAAGAGAAGGGAATGGGTTGTCGTCTACATAGACATGATGAAGTTCCTTCGGTCTCAGCCAGGAAGATCTCACAATATGTGGCTGTTAAGAAGTATGGGCAAAGGACGTGGTAATTGCTTCTTAAGGTGAAGCAAACTGTTAATTTATACGCATAGTTCATGCTTGGTGAATTCAAGGAAATCGAATAAAGAAACATGAACAATCTAAAGGAGATACAAGGTAACAGTGAAGTAATTTGGTTAAGGGTGTGAACTCGACATTTGTCATTTGTTAGCCGCACCTTACATAAATCTCCCAAAAGAATTCGAGGAAGGAACAATAACAAGGCATGGTTTTACATCTATCTTGGCGTAAATAGAGATGACTTCCTCTGAACATTCATCTCTTGGATCTGCTCAGTCGACAAAATGGATGACTCACTTTCATAATTGGCATTTTCCATCTGCTGGTGTATCTGCAAATAATTCAACCATTCTAAGAAGAAATTTATATGGACATTTGGTCGGTGAGAAGCAAGATGCTGAACTATTGGTGCAAACAAAAGAAAAATGAAAAAGTAGACATAATTATAAGAATCTGACCAGTTATAAAGCAAAAACTGGATCGATCAACTAACAAGGAGATTTATGATTTAACGAAAAAAGTGAGCCTAGTAATAGCTGAGTACCTTATTTAAGAAACTTATAGCGATAACGTGTTAATATAAGATTTCTACTCAGCTACTTATTATGCCAATAATCGAATTTTAATCTAAAAAGAATTTATTCACCATTCTAAACAGTGCTTGTAAGCCACTTAGGATATAGGTAGAACCAACAACTGAGGTAATAATTAACTAATAAAATTAGTAAATTAATGAGTTTGAAGTATTGATTCATTACCACAGCTGACTTTTCTCATGGATGGTATGGTTGAAAAAAACCCTCAACTACTTCAGAAACTGTAGTGATTACCTTCTCAAGAATGGCTGACTGATCATCCAAGGGAAACTTGCGCATGTACTTCAGCATCTCCAGTTGCTACAAGTTCGTTATCTTAATGTCAATACTGTACCCAATTACTAAAACATTTTTCCGGAGATTAGCAATAATATGTACCTTTTCCTGTAACTTCTGCTGGCTGAGCATTCTTTCTGAAAATTCATCTGGCCTGAGCTCTGCTTCATCACAGGCTATCTCTTCTCTGCCATTTCAGTGTATAAAAACATCTTACCATGAAGAATTACCAATCTTTTTCACTTCAGCAATTAAAGACTTACAAACTGGAGTTCTATCAGAAACGTTATTTGTTGGGTAAGGGATGAAAAAAAAAATGGCCTAGGTTTGTTCTTTTTTTCCTTTTTATATTAAGAGGTTTTGAACTTTAAACCTTTACCCACATATTCCACCCAAATCACCTAAGCTATCCTAGGTGGCAGAAATCAGTAGAGCATGCCTACGGATTTTCTATGGCAAATATCACAGAAAGATAGCAGAGAGAAAGGAGGGAGAAGAAGGAAGAAGAGAGAGATAATGAGAGAATTAGAGAGGGATCAAGTTGGGAGAGAAAACTGATAATATAACCAACATGACTTTAACAGGTCCAGAAACAAACACACACCCAGGGAGAGGTATATCTAAGGACACCATAACCAAAAAAAAAAAAAGATAAAATAAAGAAGTTTAAAAATAAACTCCATAACATACAATTTCCTGGGTATCAATTCTCCTTGATTATGCCTAAAATTTTTTTTTTCAAAAGTTCATTTATCTTAATATTCTCCTCATATTCTCCATTATTAGGGCAGACCACTTATTCAACTCTTACAAAGGTCATTACAAATCAAACTAGACAAGGCATAGGCTCAGAACCGTCATTGTCAAGCTGTCTGAATGCCTAGTTCTAATATTAATTTGGGCGAGAGGTAGCAAGACATAAAACAAAGTGGATATTGCATATAGATAGAGAAGAAAAACTTACTTTGCAATGAACTTATAAAATTGAATCACCAAATCCAGGTCATTGTCATATAGAGTGCTCACTTTACCCAGGCATGAAATACCAAAATGCGGATCTGTTGTCAAAAAATGGCACAGCAAAACTTCAACTCAAGTTGCATCGTGCAGAATAAAGCCTCAGAGCTTGATGGAATTGTAAAAGATATATATATATATATATATACACAATCTCTTGCTATCCGGGGTCTAGTTTTAGAAGAAAAATAAATAAATAAATAGTCTTTGATTGATTTGGTCACAATATGGCTCTATTTCCAATTTCTAACTGAGAATAAAATTATAAAAACACTGTTCTCTTTAGATGAGATAATAGATTCTGCATACAATTAGCTAATTTCATGTATCACTAATAAAAGGCCTTAACTTCACATCAATCTTGAACTGCAGAAGAATGGTAAATGATTTGTCCCCCTTCTAATTAAAAGAAGAAGGAATGAAAAGCTGACATTCCAAGATAAAAAATGACAACTAAGATGATAATCTCACTCACTTTTCTCTCCTTCATTAACAAGCAAATTTCCCATCAAAATGCAGCATCACATGATTTCCTCACAGAGGGAATAAACAAATTCTTCAATTTGGGATGCATAACAAGGCATACAGATATTAAAATGCTGCCAAGTAACATCATAAATTCACAATACTACCAACTCCCATCTCCAAAAATATCTCTTCCTGTATTGCAGTGGTCACAGCAACGGCTTCCTGTCCATTCGGCATTGATTCCAGAAAATGAGTGAAAATGCAACATACATTATCTGGTCTGATAATGTTAATCGCATGAATTTGAAAAAGCAAAAGAGGCAGAATGTTAGACAGAAATTACACTCAGCCCAGAATTGTGTATATGTGAGTGAAGTCCCAACAAAAACAAAATGCTAACTAGAACTAACAGGATAAGCAACCATGTAGCACAATGGCCATATCAGACCCTTGCTCACAGCTTGTCATCAGTAAAAAAAATACAGAAGCCGAGTGGCAAAAGAAATGCATATGAACGTTCTAGATACCCCAGTTGAGTCACGAGTCTATCATCTAGGAGGAAACAAGTCCAGGCCCCCAAAATTCAAGGTAAGTAACAAAGCCATGAGTCGAAATAACTATCTAATTTCTTCTGGATAAACCCAATTTCAAGCACTATCATATAATATTTCTCTTTCGGGTTAATATGACGAATCACGAAACTCCCATTATTGGTAACTGAGATAGAAGATAAGCTGCTCAATTTAAAGCGAACAAATGGGCATAAGAACGAAAACGGGAAAAAGAATTATCCCATGAGAAATTCACCTGTTTATCCTGTACAGCGTCTGCTATCCTTTTCTTCACCTCTGCAAACACAACCATAACCAGAGAAGCATTACAAGGATGAAAATAGGAGGATAATTACAGAGAATGAGAAATCGGAGATGAGGTACCAGGTTGGGAAGTAAGGAAACAGAAGCGATCGAAAAGATGGAGAAGCTGTTCTTTTGATAGCATTCCAGTACCACGGACCTGAGGAGATGCCATGAATGAAAATGACAAATCCTTCTATCGAGATGCTCTTCTCAGTGGAAATTGGTCTCTCTGTATCAGTTGTCACTCATTTAAAAAAAAATAAAAAATCCTGGAATTCAATATTTAACCACTTTTTTAATTGTAGAGGCTTTCTTTATATAATTTTATCTAAATCATAATTCAATATTTAAATTTTAACTTAATATAATTTAATTCTTAAACTATATTTGATATAATAAAAGAGTTTTTAAAGACATTAAAATCAGAATTGAATTAAATTATAAAAGTGTATTTAATATGACAATATAATCTTGATATAATTTTAATAAATATTTGTATTAAAAATAAAAAAAGACCAAAGTAACAGTTTTCTCAAAAATTAAAATAGTGCTGGTGAGGGTGATAGTGAGGGAGAAAAAAATGGACTCCATGAACAATGACTTAATTCCATGGAGTTGATGATGAGATCAAATTCTAGGACTTTTGATAGAATCAAGATTTTAAAGAATTGTGATTATTTCATACCAAACACACTGAATTCCTTATATGATTCCATTTCCAACCTTAGGATTCCCAAATACCAAACACGGCCTTATAGCTTTTACTTTCATGTAATTCAATCTTAAATTTTAACTTATTATAATTTAATTCTTATAGTTTTAATTATTTAAAAAATCAATCTCTATATTTTAAAAAATAAAATAATAAAATTAGCATTATTTTAAAAGATACAGATTACTATTTTAAAGATAAAATTACAAATTTAATTACTAACTATTTTTTCAAATACTATTAAATGATTTATATTATAAAATAATATAAAATAAATTGGAAACTATTAAAAATGGAGCATGTAAGTCTCCCTAAATTTTGAATGAATGCACGTTAGTTTTCTATCAGGGCCCACTAAATTTTGACAAGTTGCACTCCCTCCACTCCAAACTCACCTTCGCTTGCGCATTCTCCTCTGCCACCTCAGCCATCTTCAACCTCATTATTGGCACTTGCACCCCTTGTTTGACTTCCTCCTTCGTACCTCTCCTTTGAACCCTTCTAAAATTTTAGCTTCCATCTTTTTGGTTTAGGAAACACTCAAGGCTTGCTCTAAGTAGTTGTTCTCTGATCCGATGTAGACAAATCCATCGTTAATGGAGCAAAGTGGAACCAATTCTGATTCAGCAACGTGGGAATTGGCTCGGCAATTGGATTTCACGGCCATCGGTGGAGATTTAATGAATGTGGAATTGCCAAGGGCGCCTGAATCTCAAACACACTTGGAACTACAGCAGACGCAGAGGCCATTGCCACAATCACAATCGTTGCAATCGCAGGCATACTTGCCAACACAGCTAAGGTTACCCTTATGGTTGCAAGGGTAGCAACCACTGTCATCTTTAGGCGCCCAACAAGAAGCACTACAATCTCAATTCTCAAGTCACTCAACAATCAGCAAAGGAATTTACACTATCAAGTGCACAAATTGTACTGAGGAAACCTTATCATGTTGAGCATAAATTTCAAAAGTCCGGCTATTTGCTAATACTGGCACACCCAGTTCATCTCAAGCTTTTATCTGAAACAAAAAGCAATTGCATTGTTCTTCACGATTTCAAGTACAGAAGAATCGAAGTAACAATAGTCACGTTTTTTTTTTTTTTTTAAAAAAAACTTTCTAGGGAAAAAAAGATCTGAATCCACGTGGAGTACGAGGTGGGGAAGGCGAATAAGTGTAATATCTAAACCTCTTCACCTTCACCCCAAACATAGCCTCAACTTGTCGTTTCAGACAGGTCCTTTATTTATTTATTTTTGGATTAAAAGGTCAAATAATAGAAGAGCGAGTACAAACCAAGGTACGTGCGCATTCGAACAATCATACAAAGACTCAGATAAGAACATCAGCGATTGGACCTTTATCGAAGGCAAACTCTCGTCATAAAATTGGAAGCTGGAATGATAAACTCACGTATAAACCTTGCAAGTAGAAGACACATTCTATCTTGAAAGAAAAAGCTTGGTTCGCGCAAAATGAGCTTCAACACTTGACTTTTATATGCATATACTATTGAACTACTTCAGATGATATGAAACTTGTTTTGTCCATGTCACATACATTTCCATCTCTTCCTGTTTTCTCGAAGGAATTTAAGATGTGAAGTTGAAATTTACAGGGAGGATTGGGGCAAAACTGAACAAGAGTTTTTCGACAGTGGAACTTCAAATGGCAGAAGGTATGAGGTCGTCTTCACCTTCACTTTTCTGATCATCTTGCAACTCCATCCAAGGTAAAACAGGGCCCTGAAAATAATAATATATTTCTCAAATATCAAAGTATTGAGTATGGCATACTTCCCAATGTCGTGTAAAATAACAAAGCAAATACTTCCTGTGTTTGATTATCAACTCTACCTTCAACTTATATGAGATTAATATATTAAGATTGGAATTAAAAACTATGAGCATCCAAGATATCCTAGAAGACTTCATCAAGTTTCCATGGCCTGATTCACTAATTAGCCGCCAAATGAATGTACATTACCTTTCCTTGTCGTATGACTGTTGGAGGAACTTTTGTCATGTCAACCACAGTGGATGGTTCAGCAACTCTCACACCACCATCAACAACAAAATCAAGACCCTAAACAACCAGAAACTGATGTGTTAAAGTGCAGTATTGTTTTACCTTTTCTACTTATTTGATTCTCTCTCTATTGAAAGAGTACAAGAATAAAGGGGGCATAGACGTAACAGTAGCAAAGAGCCAGTTTCTAATGGCCTTTTGTTCTGCTGTAATCTTTTTGTAAATATTTTGTGATTTTGTACAAGTTACGCATTCTCATTGAAAAACGGCCAGTTTCTTATGGCAGAATCAAGGAGACCAAAATAGTAGTTAATGAAATATATTTTTAAGAATGCCTGAACTGATAATTTTCATGCACGCACATCCGCTTCATCAGAAGTTAAATTAAAGCAAATGCAGTGTACTGTAAACATGACGTGGCCTATGTCTAACAAATATTTGAAAAAGCCTATAATAATATTCAAAATTGCTACGAAAAAAAAAAGAAAAACAAGAAACAAGAAACAAGAAAAGGAACACATCACATTAGAAACTAGAAACTGACATACCTCGGGTCCATATGTATCAGCTATCATAACAGGATCAACCATCCACTCGTCCTCATTTCGGAACTTGATGCTGAAAAAGGGATTAAAATCCAGAGTAAGAGTTAAAATGTGGAAGCATCAGCTGTCACAATCGGTTTGCTGATAAGAATTGGTTTAGACAACTACATGCCTGTTTTCCAGCAAACAATTTCTGTTTACCCGGGAAAAAGAGAGGGGAAGAGGTGATTTAGATAAATCAATTAAACAAACCTTGTACATATTAAGGGCGCATCCATCTTCTCCAGTATCGCTTGACAAATTGCATCATCAGGCATACGGACACCCACATTTTTTCTTGATGCATATTTGGCAGCAGTAGTACCATACCTTGTGCATTGTTTAGGTAATTCTTTACTTGCTATTAAGATGAAAGTGTACTGTGACTCAAAAATAACTGATGTTAACAAAGATAAGCTGAAAATACTAAATTGGTGGCATAACAAATAAAAAATGAAATGTTGCCACCCACAAAGAGATGAGGAGATGCTTAAAAAATGAAACATAAACGTGTGACAATAAATCGATGCCTTGATATATATGCTTCTGTTACAAACTGAAAATAAATTAACATCAATCAAGAAACATCCTTTTACCTAAAATCTACATTGTAATAGGATGTAACTGAAATGAAAGCTCATTTATCATCTTTGTGCTAGATATTGATGGAAGGAGAATAACATTACCTTTCATTTCAATTAGTGCTGCAAAACAATACTTGCCTGTTCCAATATGTTTTTCTTATATCAATATCCTTTAAAGCTTGCTGTTATAGAGCATAATGGTATAGTCCAATTCATATAGACTACCCCACCAAGTGGGAAAAAGCTTGTTGTTGCTGTTGCTGTATCCTTTAAAATGATTTCCCAAAATACACCCAATCCCACTTATTGAAGCTTAAAGCATACAACAACAACAATAAGTTTTATCTCATTAGGTGGGATCGGCTATATGGATTATACGACGCTATTGGTCTCTATCATTTACTAAACTTTTAGAAATATTATAAATTAAGAAGTCTTAATCAACAACTTCCAGAAGTGTCTCTTTGGCCTTCCTCTACCCCTATTAACAGGGTTCAAAGTTATCAGTTCCACTCTTCTCACAGGTACCTCCCGTAATTTTTTTTATACATGTCCAAATCCTCTCAAATGATTTTTTACTATTTTTTCTTTAATAGGTGCAACACTCACTTTTCCCCGTACGCGAACATTTTGAATTTTATCTTTACGTGTATGTCCACACATTCATCTCAACATTCTCATCTATGCTACTCCAACTTCATGTTTTTGGCGTCCCGTTAAAACCCAACATTCACTCCCATACAATATTGCTAGTCTTATAGCAATTCTATAAAACTTCTCTTTAGGTTTATTAGGTATTTTACAATCGCAAACAACTTCTTTAACCTTTCTTTAGTTAAACCACCCAACAGGTATTCTAAGTGCAATATTTCTATCAATTTTCCCATTATATTGAATAATCGCTTCCAAATATCTAAACTTTTTTACTTGAGATATAATCTGATCATCTAATTTCATTTCCATACATAATAGCTAAAATGAATATACATGATAGCTGTTGACAAGGTATTCAGCTTGTCTAAATCAACATGGAAATACATGCTTTCTACATCTCAACTCAAGTTTGGAGAACCAACTTGATTACAACAAGTAAAAAGGCATTTTATGCTCACTAACGGCATTACCAACACACTAAAAAAATAGCCGATTAAACCTTTCAATTTTCCTTCTCTCATCACTTCCATAAATTCATTACTTTTTTGTCCCTTTGTGTTTATCAGCGGGATTTAACCCTTGTGAAGCAAAATAGTTCAACGCAGAACTTTTGCATCAGAAACCAAACCAATTAATTGAAAAACTCAGACAAAAGGTGGTTCTAAAGAAATCCTTGCTTTCTAGATCATAAATATATCCATGTGGTCAACATGGGATACATGATACCAACAGCTAACAGCCTTTTTTGTCTAAATAGAAATCATAGAAATATCCGAAGAGCATACTCACTGGACCAGGTAAGTAAGGCTTAATAGCTTTGAATATATTTATATGACCTTGACCATCTCCACGTGGAAATCCAATAGTATACTTGTCTATGTCTCGAAGTGAGTGGCATAAGATGCTAAGAGGCTGCATTTATAAAAGCACCATAAATATTACAAATAAGAAGCTAAATCACAGCATACATGTGTAATAAGAAGCCTGGTGTAGGGCTAAGTTCTTGACATACACCATAATGTCAAAAGTTCAGCAATTTAAGCCCACTTAACAAGATTGAATACTAATAAAGTTACATTCCTCACCTTTGAAGCTTCTATCTTCTTGATTCTGCAATGAAAAACTAGATCCTTTGTAAATGAGATGAACAAAGAATTATTTTGGGGCAAAAAGTCCATGTATTAACAAAAATCACCTACCTACGGAGACGCTCAATGGCTGAATGGCTTCTCAAGTCACATACTATAGCATACCTACATAGAGAAAAGAATTTTAAGCAGTCATACCACTATCTTTTATTTTTCTTTGGAGAGAGGGGGGAACCTAAGGCTTCCAAAACAAATGAGATTGGGCCTACGGGCAAGCAAATTGTGTATTGATACTCACAAATTTGTTTACATTATATTTATACATGAAAAATGTGAAAAGTGAAAGCTGATAATTTAACATCCTTAAACATTTTCAATCTTGAGAACCGAAATCTGCTATGTAGATCACATATATAGATAATTGGCTTAACCAAGCAGTGTCTCGTACTTCCCAAGAGAAGTGTATGATCAAAAATTATAATAGAAACAATTCCTGGTACAAACCAGATGAAATAGAAAGAAGATATAGAAATAAGAAACACAAGCAGAAATCTTTTAATTGCATTCAGACTCTCTGCTCAGATTGCTCCAGTAGCTCAGAAGAGAATCTGAACGCTTTGAGCAGACATATCCAAAATCAATACTTTTCTTAGAGGGTAATTACAAGGCTTGTAGGATGAGGAACATTGGACACGAAATGCAAGACTGCATCAACACAATTATAAAAAGAGTTTGAGAAAGAGAACAAACCATACAAGCCTGGACGAGAATTGCTACATAAAATTTAGAAGGTCAAAAGCACAGGGGCCTGAATAAGATAAGAAACCTAACAGTGTATCCGTGGGAATGACTCCAACAGCTCCTTCTTTTAAGAGATTGACCACAGAATCTAACTTCCAGCTGTCAGAACCAGACATATCCGCCTCAACGTAAAGCAAACCATCCTCCTGGCATTACCAAAACGGTGCCAGATAAGGTCAACTGTATTGAAAAGTGGATGATATAATACAAAAGAGAAGAGTTGGTGCATGCCAGTAAACGGAGATTGCACCTACTCATAATAGCAATCACGCAGAAAAATACAGAAATATGAAAAGGGACGAATATTTGCATTCCCAGCAGAGAAATGTCATAACCCAAAACAATATTGTTCGCCTCCATCATAAACGGAAAACAGAAATTGCTCATGGCTTCATCCAATCAGGAAGAAATAAATAGGTACCAACCCGACAGCATAACATAAGAATAAAATGGAGGGAAGATGAAGGCAGGGTAGTAATAGACGAGTAACAAGTAAAAAGTGATGAAAAGACCTTGGTAAAGCGAGGAGCTGTATACTTGAGACGCTTAGGACTCCGCTTAACAGCCATAGATAGAACTGAGAATTTGCGGGTTTTGGGTAGGCGAACGGGGAAATGGGTCGGAAGCAATATATCGGTGGCCATTGTATAAGGGTGACAGAATGTGCGAAGAATCAGGGAGTCACAACCGCATAGCTTTTGTCCGGAAAGCATTTGCAAATTATTATTGTTCAGAAAACCTGTAAAATTGAGAAATTTCGAGACGCAGCGGGACTTTTGCTCCCATTATTAGCAGGGGCTGGAGACTACGAAGCAACCATAAACGGCTTTCGGAAACATCGGGTATGAGCTAAGAGCGATGAATTGTCCAATCATCTTTTAACGACATCGTTTCGCCAGGCTCGGCCGCTAATTACACTGGGCTTGATCGACCCGGATTATTTTTAAACGTTTTCCCATTTGTAACAGAAGATCTCATAATTTTTAATACCACATTAGACTGGGTCAATTCATGGGAGCTGGCTCCTTAAACAGCACATAGGAAACACTTCAAAATGGAGAAAAGCTCAAATTAAGCTCATTGAATCACCATCGTCGATCGCTATCAGAAATCACTAATCATCACTAATAGCGCTTAAAACACGAGCACGCAAAACCATAATATAGCAACGTCTGATACTTCGAATGAAGTAAGAACGCTTAAATTAGGACCTTATTTTCTTTCAAAATAAAATTCATTCTAACTTGATAGATGATGGCAGACGCGGTGCTTCTGGTATTTCTTATAGTTTTATTTCAATGACGACAGTGAAGGATGCCGCACTCTCAGCTTTGACATAATGAATTGTCAACCCAATCAACTTAAAGAAAAGATTTCTTATGTCAACAAATACAAGGTTACAGAGCGATATGCATCACTGCTGTCAAAATTTTAAGTAATACGTTGTGATTCTCAATAATCATCAAGACATCAGCTGCTGGCACTAAAGTTTAGTCGACGAAGAAGCAAGTAGCAAATCACCGGCCGCACTTATCGAGGAGGTGGAGGAGGAGGCGGTAGATGCGATTTTGAAAATCCCACCCATGCAACAATGCCAACAGCCAGAATTACCCAGCCAAGAATGTCATACTTCAGATCACTGCTCTTCTTTCTCTTTTGAGTCTGCAAGCAACGAAATAGATTAGGGAAGCAAAATACAACTCAACTTTCTAACTCCAATCACCCATCTTTCATTTGCTTTTATTTTTTAAAAGTAAAAAACACATGCCTCTAGAAATGAAACTTTATCAGAGGAGATGCCTAAATAAAACACGACTATTTCTCTTAAAAGAAAGAAATTTTATCCATTTAAAAAGGGAAAGTAGCTTTCCATAACTGGTTTTGAATCAACCCAGATGTCAACCCAATCTATTTCAAGGCCAAATATGAAGTAGCATAAAAGGAAAAGATTTTACGTATTCAGTCCTGGTTGAACCTACTACCGAAGTCCATAAATCAAGAAGTTAACTGAAAAAGGGGTGACGGGGTGAAGTGAACAAATAAAACCAAATTCTGTCCACTATTTGGTTGAAACACTTAATCTGAAAGCATATTTATTAGCCCACGTTTTAGAAGGGATGAAGAAAAGGGATTGATTTCCTTTCTTCATCAGCAATGTCTATTATGTCTCTAATAATTACTCAAAAGTATATATTCTTTTTATTTCATTTCATTCCATTCCATTCTGTATACTAAACAAATCGCACTTCATTCTTCACCAAAATAAAAAATGCAGTTATTCTACAAGGAAGAAAACATGTCCACTTACAAATCATTTCTCAAGAAAAGAGGAAATAAATTCCATTTAAAAAATATCCCTTATCTCCTCAGGAAAATCCAGTGATTGTGTGCAAGCAAGTAGAGAATATTATTCTATAAACAGCCGTTTCAACTCCAATTATATCTCAGTGCAAAACCAATTCACTAGCAGATGAACTCGTACAACTCAGAAGTCAAGAGAAAAAATAATCATACATCTGAAACATCAACTAAAAAACCCAATGCAAAACAATACCAGAAGACACGAAGTTTTAAGTCATACCTTTGTACTTGATGAAGTAGAAGGTCCAGCTGCCCCCGTTGCCTTCTGTGCAAATCCATGCTTATGTATTTCTGCATGCAGCTCAGGTGCCTTACACCAAAAAAAGTGTCAGTAATCAAAGCGGTCTAGTGAATAATTGAAGATGAACATGACAAATAATATTCCAACAGAATCCATCAATTACCATGTTTATATGTTGTCCATGAGTAGAAAATACATGTTGAAAACAGAGAATCTTAACAAGTTGATTAAATTGTTTGGAATTCATATGGAACAATCCATAGTCAGATTGAGCCTGGTTATTACAATCCATTTAGATCAAAACATGTTCTCTCATATCACCATAACTACTGCTGATGTAAGATCCACTTTACATAATTTCACAGCAACATGGTTTAATAAGAGTTAAAAAACACAATTGACAACTAATTATTTGGAAGACTCCATATTCAATGTTGTACATGCCACATATATGATATAATACTTATCATTTACCATTAACTAATATTTGAAAATCGTAATGATGGTTAAGCCACTCCACCTAGCTTTCAGTTTTCTTCTTAAAAAAATAGATAACCAAATAACAAACATCTATCCGTGTTATACTTGCCATAAATAGGAGGACAAAAGAAAAGATACAATTACATCTGGGGAAAGACAACAATACAGAAGATGTATGATACATAACATACCTTAGCAGCCACCTCTAAAGATTTCCGGTATAGTTCATTTTCTGGATCCTATAAAAATCAAGATTACTACTTTGTACATTACATCAATAAGCAATATAGTTTACATACACAGATAAGTATGAACACCATAAAGACTGAAAATGTACCTCTTCAACAGCTCGCTGAAAGTACACAGATGCCTTGTCAAAACAAATTTTTGCCGCCTCCTGATCTGGATTTACAAATGCATCGGATGTATAGGCATTTCCCAGGCACCAAAGAGTATCGTGCTTCTTGGGATTAACCACCAATGCCTCCTCGAGCTTTGAAATAGCATCTTCAAATCAAGTCCCAGGATGAGGATACAAAATCGGAGGTTTATCAGCAATTACTTGACATTTAAAAAGATATTCAAGAACTTAAAAACAATGGGCAACGAATGAGCCTCCTCAGTCTAACAGAGTTAAATTGTCAAAAGTCCAGGCTGAGAAAAATGCGTGTCACTTCTTGAAACAAATAAAAAAATTAAAAAACTTGTTCCGCAAATTAAAAACTTTGGCATATAGTTTGCACCTTGGATCATCTTCTTTGACTCAGGAATACTCTGAAACTGAGATAACTCTAATAAAGCGCCTCCCCATCTTGTCAAATTCTGCGTTGATCAGACAAAAAGTTATTTTTTTTTCCTAACCCAGAATTCCAAAACTGGTACTTAAACGAACAATAAAATTGCAGATGATTTTCAACATTACGCGGAACAACATACAATACAGACATTCTACTATGCGACGACCTAAACCACAAGCTGAACAGATCATTTGGTATCAAACAAAGCGGAAATATTTTATCATGAAACACAATTTACAAAAGATTACAAGACTTTTGAGCTTCCGTGAACATTTCACGTAGCAGAGGAGCTTCAGAAAATATGAATTAGTTCGATCCGGGAATGGAGAAAGGAAAATTTGCGATACTCTAATGAGAAAAAAGAAAGACCAACATCGGCATCGAGAGGGTCACCGGCGTATGTAGCTTCGGCGGTCTTACGGGCATGCTCAAAGAACAAAAGGCGGTCGAAATCGCTCTGCTGCAAGTCCATGCTCGCAGGCTCAATTAGTTTGCCCTAGGGTTTTGGGTTTTGATGATGTGAATGACCATGTCTATATATATGGGTGTAGTCTCCGACTCTCCTGCAATATTAACAGGGTTCATTTTATTTTATTGGTGTCCGGACTGCACAAAATTTTTTTAAGTTTTAAAATTACCTCCTCATCTTTAAAAATTTTAAATTAATTTTCTAAACTCTTTTATCCTATAAGTAAAAAATTTGATGTTATATTTAAAAAAAACATAACAATTTATATTAATCAAATCTTACAAAGTTATTGTTATTAATTTACACTGAAAATCAATTTCTTTTTTATTAACAAACAACTGTTATATGTTTTTTAATATGGTATTATAATTTATATTAGTCAAATAATTGGGAAATAACAATTGAGAGAGATTTTTTGTGACAAAAAAATTAAGGTTAATTTTAAAATAAAAATTTTATACAATTGTCTCAAACTTATATAAAATTTGTATATTTTAACATTTTATCATTAACCACAACCTTTTAAATGTTGGTGAACAATATTATATATGAAAAGTGTAATTCCAAAAGTGCTCTCCAATTTCATTTCATCATACTACCATGTAAAGAACTCATGAAATGAAAAATTGAATCGAACCAGATGGTTCAATCAGTGGACTGATAAGTAATCCAGTTCAATTTAAGTACTAACATACTATTAAATTAATCCAGTTACCTTAAGTTTAATCCACGTAACTCATTGGGTTGGTTAAGTTTTAAAAAAATTTGAAATGTCTTCACTATTTAGAGTTGAAATCGATCCCTAGCCTCTTAATTTTAGAAATCCAAATCCTCTTTGACTCTCGCTGCTTTGTCCCTTAAAAATATTGCTGTTAAATCTCTGTCCCTCATTGTTCACTTTGTTTAAAGAACACCACCTCACCGGCAATGCTAGTGTTGCTGTCCTCTAGTAACGCTACTGCTACTTCCCTTCACTTTAGTAGTTCAGAATCTTCATGCTTGCCTCCTTGTCTCACCCTTGGAGTTCTCAGTTATGCATTTGCATTGCCATTTCTTTCTCATTCAAGTGCTCATCACGGTCTATTGCTTCTAGTTTGAAGAAAGAAAGAAGATGAAGAAGATGCATTACCGTGCTTGATTTGCTTTGCTTTGGAGAAAGTTTCTCTAGACTCTAGTTGTAACATTCAGAAAATTTTAACCCTAATTTGTTAATTTAACTAGGGTAGTTAGTGAGTTAATGAGGTGTGTGGCCAGAGGGGCTCAACTTAGCATAACTGTTGTGATTTCAGTCCTAGAAGTGGGTCTGAATTGATGGCAGGCCACCCAGACAAGGAAAGGGGATGAAAAAGTGAAGAGTTGTGTTCTGTGCCACACGCCATAGCATGTGGTTAGTCCACCGCAATGCATGAACACAATTTGAATGTAATGGGCTCCTCTATGCCATGTGCCATGGCGGAAGGCAACATGCATCACGGCGCACGGCCAAAAATCTAATAAATCTAATTCATGAGCTGCGTAAAAACAGAAGAGGAAGAGAGGAGGAAAACAAAGAGCTTAGTTTTGGCTCTGCTAGGGCATGATATTTGGCTCCATTGTGGATAGATTGAAGCTTCCAAACACCCAATGTAAGATTATAGTGCTTCCTTCTTCCCTTCTCTCTCTCTCATTTATGATTATTTATGGTAGAGTTTGAGTTGGGAGATGAATTTTTGATCCATAAGAGTATGAGTCTGATTCCATTGGTTAAAATGAGACTAATGGGAGTGATTTAATGTATTGAAATATCACATTGATAATTTTAAAAGTGGTTGGTCCATAGAAGCATTTAATATCTAAAAATTAGTATTTATGAGGTAGTTAGGAGATGTTAATGTGCATTAATGATGGTTTGAGGGGTTACTAATGATAATATGCATTAATAAAATTTAATGAGCCCATTGGGTATGAATGGGTAGTGGTAAAAGTTGGTAAAATAGTGTATGAGGAGTTTTTATATTGATAAAGCTTGAAGAGTTAGATGATGATGATGATATCCTTATGATTTAATTGTAAAGAAGTTCGTCTTGGCACCTTTCAAGCTTGTTGAAGCTTTGGGAAGTTGCTATAGTGAGGGGTAAACCTTTGACCTCTCAAAGATTTGAGGTAACCGAAAAAAAACTTAATTTTTATAGTTAAATGTTAATTGTATTATAAAATATAATTTGTGAGTTAATTTGATGATGCATATTGGCAAATGCTTGAGTATGAAATGGTTTTGAGAAAGAAAACCTTGATTCTACCACCCTTGATGTTTTATAAAATTAATTATGATTTATTACTGCAGGTGGAGAATTTTGATAAATTATATGTTAAAATGTGAAGTATACATGTTATAAGAGTCATGTGTTGAGTAACGAATGTTGAAATGCATATTATATGTGAAATGTGCATGACATGATCATTTGTGAGAGTTCACCTAGGGAGAGGAGTAATTTGATTGAAAATTCACATGGTATTAGCAGTAACTGTTGGAATCGGGAACTAACCTTAGCACCGATTGTTGAAATCAGGAGGTAGCCCTTGTTTCATGATTGATTCGGGCTGTCCCACTTGTTTTATGAGGGACTCGAACCTAACTAGTCTTCACCAGTTCATAAGGAGGCTAGATTAGGGGTATGACACCCCATGGTTGTTAGTATAGGGGAAAACCAGATTACATAAGTGAATGAGTTAATCCTAGCCCGATAGCTCCTCACAAGTAGAAGGCTGGGTTAGTCCGTGAAGGACATGGATATGTGATAGCCAGCAGTTTTGTGTTGGAAGTAACAGGAAGATATAAGATTGGCACATGATCATGCATATAAGCGCGGCTACATGGTTGTTAGTATTATAATTCGGCACGTGTTAAGGGTGCATGGTTGTTATTTTTACAACATTGAGTTATGTTTTTGAAAATAATATGATCTAGTGTTTTGTGGCAAGCCCAGTCATATAGTTATTAATTTTGTGAACCGTGGCCCAATACTATGTGATATATGTGTTATGTGCCTTTTTGCATCTATTTACAATTAATATGTAACTGTAAGGGTTAAGTGAAACTTGGTTACTGAGTGATTGTACTCACCCCTCAATTCTCAATATTTTCAGGGATTAGCTCATTGGATCCAAGTTGGAGAAAACACACAGAGACTTAGGATTTGTGGAGTAAATCCTCTTTTGTCTCTCTTTAGTTGTTTACATGTGCAATTGTTAATGTATTTGCCAACTATGAACAATTGTCATGATTAGTTTACTACTTGCATGATTTTTTGTTTAACTAGTGTATTTTATGCCCTGTGTTAGTGAGTTTTTGTTATGAACTCGTAGATAAAGCCAAAATACTTGTGCAAGTAGGAACATATGTATTTTTTGAGAAATATGAATGAAATGGTTGGTTTTGTGCAATTTTTCCCCCCTCTCTATGTTTTATAAAAATTAGGGTTGAGTGGTGATTTTGTGAAACAAGTGTTTTTGGTTGTGTGTGGTGTGTTGCATGAGTCCACAAAAGTCCATTAAGTGTGGTTAGATGGTTAGTGTAGGCTATTGACACTTGTAGTTGAGTTGGGACACCTTATTAGGAAATTTTGTGAAAATGTGTTAAAATGAATTTTAGTGTCCAGCTTTTGATAGAAAATGAATTTGAGTGTAAAACTAGTATCATTATCTAGAGCTAGGAGAAAGCTTCATGTAGATATTAAAACCACCTTAATCGAGCGTCAAACAAAGATTTGGGACGCGTCAAAAGTTTGCTCCTTGTGTTGTCAAATGACAGCACTGATCTGTCAAATTTCATACAATGTGCCATGGCGCATGGCACAGAGAAGACACGTCGCGGCGCACGAACTGTAAGCCGTGGTGCACATGTTAAAATTAGTGTAAAAATCTGTTTTGAGTTTTAAAAATCCTTATTTAGGTCCCAATTGATTTCTAAGTTTTCACTTTGTTTTCAAAACCTTGATTTGGAGTCCTTAAAATATGTTTGAGATTTGAATGTTTAAAAATTGAGATTCCTTGAAATAGATTTTGAGAAATTCATTTAGAAACCCTACAATTTGGTAATTCTTGTGAGTTAAACTTTGGATTACCATAATTTAGAGCTAAGTGTAATTTAACCTCAGGGAGGTTACATTAGTCAACATGAGATGTCACACTTTTACTTCTAAAATGATAAATAAACTAAAAATATCCAAGAAAAAAATGAGATGGGCAACTTAAGAACTAAAAGATACATGTGAGAGTGGGTGGATAAACGAGGACAACTAATGGATATACATGAATCATTAGTTGGTGATGCATAGGTGAAACAGTCAGTAGCTCCAGCCTAAAATCCTAAAATCTAAAACAAATACTTATTATAAGCAAAAAAGTTAATATTATATATTATTAACATATCATATTTCAAAAACCCATTTGCACGGTTTCATTCATAAATGAATTATTTTTTATTTTTTATTGTTATAATATTTCTTATTTTGGAATAGATCTTATTATTTTAGGTAGCATAAACTATGAAGTTGATGAAAATTTTGGTGCTAATGATTATTAGTTTTTATAATGTTTAATGATTGAAGGATTGTAAGAATGAATATTTGGAATGTTATGTTTTATTATTGTTAGAATCAAGTCTTGTGTATTAGTTTTAAACTATGATTATTATTGTATATTGTATGAGATATTAAGCCTTGGTATAGATAAATGTATTGAGAATTAATGTGTTTTTATTTAAATTATTTTATTTTGTTATGATTGGTTTGACTTTGATTTGACTTCTTGTTGAACCATTAACTCTTAACCTAGTATCTTGACTTTTCAATACCTTGAAATGACCAAAAATGCCCTTCACTCATCCATGATTTTCTCTTCTTTTTCCCTGCTTCTTCTTTGCCTTTCTTCATTTTCTTCATCATCTACATTTCATGGGCACCACGAGTCCACTACAAGTTTCATCTTCCATCCCCAACACCCCTAAATTAAGGTAGTGTGTGGTCAGAAAGGGTTAATGAGTTTGTTAGGTTGTAGTTGCAATCCTAGGATCGAATTCAAAGAGAAGTTGCGTCATTCATATCTAAGAAAGGGAGAAAAACAAAGAAGTGTAGCTTCATGCTAGATGTTACAGCAATTGTTGGACAAAAACATGGGAAGAGCTCTTTGTATCACATGCTACACCGCAGTGCGTGGCTTGAAATTCTAATAAATGAGAATGAGAAAGTTCAAAATTAGAAAGAAAGAATTAGAGCAAGAAGGAGATGAAATGAACCAAGAGCTCTACTAGGGCATAACTCGAACTCCATTTATGAGTTATTCAAAACTTCTAATCCTTCCTATTAAGCTCCCAAGCTTTAATCTTCCTCTTTCTCTCTTAAGAGTTTTTGAGTTAGGGTTTACTGTTAGGAGTTGATTTTCTAGCTTATGGGCTATGAGTCTGAACCCACTGATTTAAATAAAGTTAATGGAAAATGTTTAAGTTATTTAAACTTATGATTTATGGTTGTATGCTTTTTTGGTGGTTGAGGAGCAATTATGTCCCAAAAATGACATTAATGAGGTGGTTGGGAAGGTTTGAATGCTATTAATGATCAGCTAAAGGGAGTTAATAATCTTAATGGGTAAGCTTAAATGTAAGAGATAAGGACTTTGAGTATTTAAAGTGCTGAAATAGAAAGCTAAATTAGTATAAATGGTGATATTAATGATTGTGAATATGATTAATTGTAGGTTAATTATCCCTACATCAACTTAACTTGAGATGAAGCTTTGGGAGTATTTATTTAAGAGGTAGACCTTTGACTACTTAAAAGTTTGAGGTAACTAAAGGAAATTTATTCTGTGCATTTGTGTGTTAATTAATTTGTAATTCTAAATAAATGTATTTTTAACATGAGAGTTAAGTGGTATGATGATTGTTATGTGACACATGGTTGGGAAGTGAGAAAATGTGGAAGAGTAATTATTTTAATTTGTGATTCAAATGATTGAATGAATATGATTTTGATATAGGGAAAGATAACATGAGTTACTAATTCTATGTGATTCCATGATGGTGGAAATCATATTTGAGATGTTAATGCTTGATAAAAATCCCATACATATTAGTGTTTCTTGAGATCAAGATATATGCAAGTGTGAGTACGATGAGATGATTTATGGATATACATGATGAGATGATAATTCAAATTAGGGAAAAATAATCTTTGATCCTTTAAATTTTATTAGATTTTGTTTTTAGTTCCTATATTTTTGTTACAAGTGCTTTTAATTCTTGTTTTAAAAAGATTGGGTGATTTTTATTTTTCAAGTCCTTATAATTTTCATTTTTTAGTTGTTTTAGTCTTTATAAGGATTGAAATCATTGGGGGGAAAACTACAGAGGCTAAAAGTAAAACTCGATAAAATAATAAGGACCAAATGTTATGTTTTCCCTTTAAATTATGAGGTGACATTTATATGCTCATGGCATGATATATGTTGGATTGTTAGCTGGGCATATTAATGTAAATTAGACATGCTTTATGTGTAAGCATGATTCATTGCATGATCATATTGGCAAGAGTTCGTTTAAGGAAAAGAGTAGGTAATCCATGTGGTACTACCTTTTGATATCTGAAGGCTAGCCCTTGTTTCATTATTTGTTGAAGGACTTAAAACCTAGCTATCTTTACCTGTTTGTCCAAGAGTGAGTGTGGTGTGAACTTTGGCCAAGTTTACTCCTTATATTTGGTGAACTCAGGTAGTTCATTCACACAGGTGAAGTCTTATTTGATTTAATAGCTCACGATTTCAATCAAAAGTATCAAGAGAATATAAGAGAAGTGTTTATAATGCATAGCATTATAATGTCACATGGTTGTTAAATTTGCGATGAGCTTGGATTGTTTAATATTGCTGTTGTTGTGTGGTTGATAATATAGTGACATTGAGCATGCTAATAAGATCAAGAGAGTTATGATTTCTTGCAACATTATGATAGGAGTTGTATATAGTTGAGTTGTGAATTGTGTCTTTTAATATCAATTAACATGCATTTCCATAATATATATGTACCTTGGTTATTAAATAATTATTTTCATCCCCTCTCTCTTAATATTTTATGAACTTTAGCTCCAGTATGAATGAAAGAAAAGCCATCAAGGCTTAGGAATTTTTATATTCATACTATAAAGCCTATATTCTTATTTTGATTTATGTGTAATTATGATGATGATTGCCAACTAAGGTCATATCTTGATTTACACTTACACTATGTGATTTGATGACTGAGTTGTTGTATTTTGGACCCTGAAATTATTGTATAAGCATGCTTTATTTTCTATACCTGGAGCCGTGGTGTGTCCCTCATTTTTCCTGTTTCAATTATTTTCAATTGTTTTAAGTTCTTTTAATGGTATCCTATGTTTCTACAATTGTTTCAAATTTTGATTTGAACCCATTTGAGTCATGATTGAGTTGATTTAGAAAGTTTAAACTTGGCAAATATTAAAACCTCAGGAGAGAGCAAGAATCTAGTTTGAAACTGTATAATAAACAACTCGTCACTAACGAATCACCAGCAAGCACAGTTCATGTTAAAAAGTGTTACAGAACAAGGGCCTAAGAGCCATCGCTATTTGTGGGCAATTGTCTGGGCCATCGAGTGCTCTCAATTGCTATAGACTCATATTGCTGTACAACAAGCAGTGAAGACTGGGAACCAAAATTGCTTGACGCCACTATGTCCCCTATTATTCCGAGTTCTGGGTTGTCGCACCATTCCAAGAAATTTGAAAAGACCACTGAATTCCTATTATTCCCTCGTCCAATGATGATCAGGTCATAGTCATCTTTGGCAAATTCATGCATGAGTGAAGTTAGTTCCTCGCCACTGCCCACTTCCTCCTCCGAGTATGCAATGAAATCATTATTATGAACCATCTTGAGTCTGAATGAATTTAAATACTCGTCATCTAACAACTTTTGTTTCTCCTCGTCCATTATATCAGAAGATAGCCACTGAGCTTCGTCTTTGAGTGATACATCTGTAGCCTCACCATACAGAACAATCCGCACCACCGAGAGCTGCATCCCTGGTTGCCCGGCCATTCTCCATGTAACAGCCAAGGCTTCACGATCGTCAGGGCCACCGACGAAGAGCGTTAGAATGCTCATGTTGACTCTGGATGATGACCCAATACCACGATCAAGGAAGGTTGCCACAGAACAAGGAGGATTTCGCAAAACATTCATGTTAATGTCTTTGTAAACAGCTTTTGTTGTCTCCAGACCGCCTTCTACATCTGCTTGCTTGTGAAAAGGGAGGAGAACTAAGGACGTAAGTTTTTGCTGGGCCAAGCTATATATATCCTCGTGAATAGTTTCATACACCGACATAGCATCGGTGGTATCAACTCTGACAGCGTGGTTCAACTCTGCTAGAACGTTGAAGGCACTGGCGATGCTCTCTGACTCGGTCAATGATGACATGGCCATGCTTGGTGATCCGACGTGGGAAGGTTGCTCTATATGGGTGGCAAAAAGGGTGGCGGCGCGGCCCTTAAATTCAACCAGACGAACTCCAAACACTTGCATAGGAGAAATTCTGGTGGCATTACAGTTTCTTAAGACGCTAACCATGCTCGCAGCTTGGCGAACATTATGGACACAAGCAAGGATTCGAAGTTCTGTCTCAGGCCTTAGCTTCTGGACAGTCCTTAACTTGTACATCTCAAAGCGCTTTCTTGGGTTGTACATGACGCTAATGAAAATTGGCGCCAAGATAGTCATTAGAAAGGCCGCAGACAGCATAATTGTGAAATATACCACGGATAAAATCTGCAAGATTCATGTGAGCTTATTAGTTAAAGTTGCCACACCCACTGTGTGAATAATATATCAAGCAAGAGTTTTAAAAAACACACCTTTCTATCCCAGGCTATGTTCAGAATTATCACTGCCAAGACGCCTTTGGTGTTGAGAAGTAGCCCAATACCCACACCATCTCGAGCGGATGCATTGAAGAAAAAGGTAGCTAACAAGGTGCTCAGGACTTTAGGGACGAATAGCAAGACGATAACCAGAGCCATCAACGGCCAATATTTTTGTGGTGCAACCATCAGCAAGTTAACTGTTAAGCCAATACGGAAGAAGAAAAGCGACGATATAATCCCAGAAGCACAATCATCTACTTTTGCCATCACCAGATCAGCAAACTTCCCATTAGGTAAAATAAGCCCATACACAAAAGCTCCAACGATGGCGTGTGTGCCAAATGCATCTGTAATATAGGAACAAACGATTACGCCCAACAACAGTACACCGGCTAGCTGAGAAGTCTCCCATGTATCCGTGTCGGTTTTGTAATTGATGTATCGGTTAATGATAGGACGTACGACAAAGATGCAGACAAGGATGAACAATAAAGTGCTTAGCACCGACAATACTGGTTTTCCACCGTTACTGGAAAATGGAATCAATATTACAAACAGAAACCAGCCACAGGTGTCGCTAATCATGGCTGTAGTTAAAGTGATTTTGCCTAGCTTGGTATTGAGGAGCTTGAGGTCAGTGAGCATTCGAGCAAGGACTGGAAAACCTGTGACGATCAGAGCCAAACTCCAGAATAAATAAGCTTCAATGACATACTTTTCATCCTCACGGAAATGCGATTCTACAGCAGATTTTTCATAAAATTGCCGTAACATAGCAAAAAGGCCCGCTCCAATCGCCGCTGGAACGATAATCCCAGCAATGGCGATGCTTATGGCCTTCTTTCGGATTCGTAGAAAGGTATCTAAGTTCATTTCCAAACCGCTAAGAAGGACATAGCACATGAGCCCAACATTTGCGTAGGTTTCGATATTGAGGACTCCGATTGGATTTAAAAGCGTCTTCCCTATTACGGTATGTCCCAAACAAAGAGGACTTAAAGTGAAACCAGCCTATATAAAGAAATGAATTATAAATGAGAAAACTACTCTTTCAATGCATGAAATTAATAATTAATGCACATGTACTTACGAGAATCTCTGCAACAATGCGAGGCAGACGAAGGGGTTTGAGGATGCAGTAGAAAAGATTAGAAGTGAAGACGGTGTAGGCGACTTGCAAACACAAGAGTTGGCCCTGATCTTCAAGGACGGCACCATTTTTCCATATTCTATTGGCATTACTTGTTGATACTTCATAGCACAGAGTCGCAGTTGGGGTCTTTGTGGATTTATGAAGATGATGAACTTTTGTAGTTGCCATAATTTAATTACTTGCCTTTTCTTTCTCTGTCTTCTTCTGAATGCGACACCAGAGTTTACAACCTTTGTGAAGAACAGACCAAATAAGTACATCTCTTTATAAGATTAGGTCAGCGAATTCAAAGGAGTAAAAAATCAGTCATGCGTGATTTACAACTAGGATATGTCTGGATTATTCTATTCTCGTATGGTGGTTGTTCATTCCTTACCTTGAAATATATTGCTGTGTTTGCTCCCCGTTTGGCTCAAAAATGGAAAGCAATCTCTTCCTAACAAAGTTTTCAACCTTAGTCAATAGCACAAAATATCTCAGCACAACCGATTCTGTTACTTTTTTCCCGGTCTCCAACTAGGGAACCTAAACATAATACATTGATATTAAGATAACATAATATAATTTATTTTTTTTAGACCAACTGAATAACCACTTTCTGTTTGTTTGACTTGATTCTCATATAGAAGTAAAGAAATTTACAGTTTTCCAAAAGTACAAATGATGTTTTTTTTAAGAAATTAATATTTTATAAATAAAATTAACAAATTAAATGCCATCTCACATTTTACTATTAAAATTACTTTATCTAAATTATTTTTTTGGGGAAAAAATTTACTCATTCACAAATTTGACCGTAGTAAACAGGCTTCTTTTGACCATATGTTTGCAAATTTTTGGGATGAAAAAGTGACGCATAACTCAAGAAGAGTTTATTACAAAATAAAAAATTCAATAACTTCTCATCATTCACCACTTTTTGATAAAAAACTAATTGTTGGTTAAAAATGTGGAAATCACCAAACCTATGAGATAAATTCATAGCCAAATAATGATCACAAAAATTGGTTTTCCTGTACATAAAATCTAAGGACATACACCAAGCCCTATATAACATTGATCTAATTTCATGAAGTCACTATGCCAATGAGGATCACTTCCACTTCTAAGGAGATTAATTGCTAGGAAAATGACAACAAGGTCTTCTAAATTATATAAATAATAATATGATATTTCAAAATTTTATTATTCTACTAAAATTCTTAAGGGCTTCTACGTCAATAAAATTTAAAATAAAAATATCATTTTACCTTTATTAAAAACAATAAGTACTAATCACAACTTTTGCTCTAAAAACAATAAATTTTATTTTGTGAATTTTAAAAGTTAAATGATAAATCATAACTTGTTAAATATAATTTTTATTATTAAAAACAAGTCCTAATTATAACTTTTGTTTAAAAAATAATAATTTTTATTCTGTAAATTGCAAGAACAGAACAAAAAATTATAATTT
The DNA here is from genome assembly GCF_029017545.1 of Prosopis cineraria. Lineage (NCBI taxonomy): Eukaryota > Viridiplantae > Streptophyta > Magnoliopsida > Fabales > Fabaceae > Prosopis > Prosopis cineraria. Next base: position 35,327,979 of record NW_026555334.1, on the reverse strand, counting down.
ATCAACTATAATTTTTATTATTAAAAAATAAATTCTTAAAATAATAAACTCCAATTACCACTTTTATTTAAAAAAATATCAAATTTTATTTAGAAAATTATAAAAATTAAAGAAAAAATTATAATTTATCAATAAGAGTAAAATAATCTTTTTAATTTAAAATTTATTAATATAAAAATATTTAAAAATTTTAGTTCAATTATAATATTTTAAAAAATTAAGTTATCATTTATATAATTTAAAAAATTTGACTGTCATTTTTCCTCAATTACTCCCGCACAGCATACGTTTGCAAATAAAAGTAACAATTTCATTGTAACAAACGTTCAGTGCGGCACACAAGGGTCAACCCAGTGGTCCAAAATGAGGGGGAAAAACATCTAAACATGGGTGGTAATTGTGGTAATTCAGTCATGATTTTATGGGCATTTCTAGAATATAAAACTATAGGAACGATGGACTTGCAGCTACTCGAAACTGAACGCGCTGTCTTTCTCGTGTCCTTCGGGTTCAAAGCCAGGCAGGCAACGGCTAATCTCCAACCCTGTTCATCTTCTCTTATGAGTATTGAATCCCTAAATCTAGGGAGTTGTAGCATTGTTCTTGAAATTTCCCAAAATTGTTGGCCTTATTTTTGTGATCAACTCTATAATTGGATTTTTGCCCAGCCTATTTTCTGAGTCGAGTAAGTTAATTTCCCTTTACATTATCGTAGACTTTGTTCTATAGGGCGACTTCATACTTCCTGTTCATCTTGACGGAGTTCATGAATTAGGATTCTTTACATAATTGGTTTAATTGAGGTTTAGCATGGAAGAGACGATGCTCGTTTTAGAGTTGGATGCTGATATCTTTTGTTTTGCTCCATTATTTTTCTTAGTTTTAGTGTTCCGTGGTTTCTGGGAAAATGAAATAAAATCTGAGCTTCGAAAAATCGATTTTTTCCCCTTTATTGTGGTTTTGCATTCTGCGTGGATTATTGAACCTCACTTTTCAATCTTCCCAATCGAATACCAAAAATGCAAATGGGACCTATGGTCGGTTTACCATGGCCAATAGTTGCATTGTTTCATGACGTTAGATGCGGAACGAAAGCCATGTAATTGCCGGGAATGATTTTTACCTCAAGTCCGTATATGTGTAATGACGCAGTGACCGCAGCTTCTTGAAAATTGATAATAATTCTTGAAAATCAAAGTTTGCTAATCCTGTTTCAGTTCTTAATGTTATTTTCTTTTCACTTACTTTAAAGTTTTCTAAGTTTAAATACATGAATTGGATTGTAGTTGCTTGTCCTCAGTATTACAGTAATTTACCTCTAAAATTGGAATTGTTGCAAGTGTGCTGTATGAATATTAGTGAATTCATGCTTTATTGAACGATTGTAAGTGTGTCAACGCATCTCCCATCTCAAAATGTTCCATGCCACTTGTCCAGGCATTTAAACATCAAATGTTATTCCTGTCTGGTGTATTAGGTTGGTATTCTTTACTTGCTGATTTATTATGCCATAATATTTTTGCTGACTTCAACAATCCCTACCCATCCCCCTATTTAGAAAAAAAAACAGAAAGATGCCTTTGCTTTCAATTTTCCATAATAATTTTCTTTATACTGACACTTGCTATGTTTATGCTGATCTTATTTATTCAACAACTTCTGAACTGCTTTTAAATTTAAGTGGGTTTTCAAAAAATGGATAACCTTATTTATGCCAATGAGATGAGCTTTGTGGACACTCAAAGGCATCGGAGGATCACGAATGGCTGTTGGCTGCTTCTAAATTGGCTGAGCAGACAAGGTTAAAGGGAGAGCATCTGAATAACCTTGATCTTTCAAAGGGTCCAATTGAAACAAGGTCAAGGGATAAACTTGGATATCAGGAAGATAACAAATTTGACACTCTTAAAGTGAGCAAAAGCTCTCTCAGAAATGGAGGTATTTACAATATGAATGCAGTGCATCAGAGAAGCACTGCAAGCTTGGTGGGAAATATGAATAGTGACAAGTATAGTAGCAATGTTCTGAACAAAGAATCTAACAATAACACCAATGATAGTGTCAACTCAAATGCAACTGACAAAAGGTTTAAGACATTGCCTGCATCAGAAACACTGTCACGGAATGTGGTTCTTGGTGGATATATCTTTGTCTGTAACAATGACATGATGCAGGATGATTTGAAGAGTCAGCTATTTGGTAAGTGTATTTTACTCAATCACTACCGATAACTTGTAGTGATCAAGGTGATATAGTTTGTAGATTGACATGGCCTCTTGTTTATGAGAATGTTGTTTCTCTTTACCTTTGTTATTTTTGGTTACATAACGGATGTATTTACTGCTTTAAGAGGGTTGACACGTTAAGCCATTGATTATGGTCTCGTAGTACAAGGCATGGGTACTTTACCACAGTTCTTAGATCTCAATCTCTGCACCAAGGGGCAATGTATTTTCTGGAGATCAAGGAGGAAATAGTGTGCGGTGCACTAAAGAAAATTGATGAGAGCTTGGTTGGTGAAATTTTTTGTGTTTTAAGATTGTAATTATTTAACACAATCATTGTAAAACTTAATCTGGAATGGATAGCATATCATACTTTGTGCTGATTAAATGTGGCCTACTTTCTATTTTGAGGATTACAAAAAAGTATATCTTCAGGACTGACATGATTAGTCGATAGGTTTGCCTTTGAGGTATCGCGATTCTGTTCGAGCAATTACACCAGGGCTGCCTCTCTTTCTGTATAACTATACTGCTCATCAGTTGCACGGTCTTTTTGATGTGGTTATCTTTAATTGGAGTTATATTGAATTGTGTTATATTTAATGTTTGTGGTGGCTTGTATTATTAAATTATGCTTCATGCTTTGCAGAAATTATCATAGCCTCTCTATTCAGTGCCATAAATAAATATGAAATGGAAGGGGTAGAAAGGTGATGACAAACAAATAGATATTTAGTTTATTCACTTACTTTGAAAAGACTTCTTCGCAGGCAGCAAGTTTTGGAGGCTCTAACATTGATCCTACTGCATGGGAGGATAAAAAATACAAAGGCGAGTCAAGATTTCCTGCTCAGGTAGAATCTAGGCCGTTGGAATGGATTAGTTTAAGATGTTTAATAGATAGTTGACTTTGTTCTTTGTGTTGATATATAGGTAAGGATTCGTGTGAGGAAACTCTGCAAGGCGTTGGAAGAAGATTCATTCAGGCCTGTTTTACATCATTATGATGGTCCCAAGTTTCGTCTTGAGCTGTCAGTTCCAGAAGCATGGATTTTCCTTGTTCTCATCATAAGAAACTATTTTGCACAATTATTATCTTATTGTTGGTTTCTCTCTTCCTCACCCTATTTTGGTGGGTGGTATGGTGTGCGTGGTTTAATTTTGCAGACCCTGGATCTGTTGGACCTATGTGAACAAGCGGGCCCAGCAGCTTAGGCCCACGAGGGGTTATGAAATAATATAATTTAGAACATAGGTTTTGGACTTTTGGTGCGCTTGATGTGTGCTTTTGGCAGATTTTCCTTGAAGCGTAAGCTTGGAAATTAGTCAGAATATCGTATCATCTCAGGTGAGTTACGGTAGGGTGTTGAGAAACCCTTCTGGATATTATAGTGAGTGACCGGCCCTGAAGATGCTTTGTATTGTAGCTTTTGTGGGGCAATTATCCCGATAAAGCCTTTATCTTTTATGTATGTACAACCATCAAAAAAACGCAAGAAACAAAATAAACTTTTATTGACTTTTTGGTAGAAAATCGGTTGAGATGGTTTGGACATGTACAAAGAAGACTAAGGGAGGCACCAGTGAAAAGAGTGAAATATATAACTTTGAGTTCGATTAAAAGGGAAAGAGGAAGGCCTAAGAGAAAATTCTTAAAAGTTATTGAACGCGATTTTTTAATTAATAATATTTTTAAAAAGCTTGATAAATGATAGAGTATAATGGCGTCTTATAATCTGTGTAGTCGATCCTACTTAGTAGGATAAAGACTTGTTGTTGTTGTTGTTGTTGTTGACTTCCTGAACTATCTTATGCTCATCAAAACGATTGGTTATATCTTCTTTTTTTTTTCTGTTTGTTGCCAACAATACAAATGTTTAATACTGATTAATATAATCCTCGATGATTGATCTTGTCGTCTCTTGCTTGAAATAAGGTCCAACAAGATTTTCTCGAGCTCGAGATAAAAGTGGTAATGGAAATAAAAAATCAAACAAAAAAGTCTGATGTAATTGTAAATGAAAAGCAAATGTGAATTTTATTAAAAAAAACAGAGAGAACAACAAAAAATCCTTCTAAATCAATTAATTTAAATTAAATTTTAAATGTTAAATTTATTTATTTTTTAATTATATTAAAATTTAAAAAATAAATTATAAAGTGATTATAATAAAATTGTAAAATTGAAAATGAAATTTGTAAATTTATAATTTTTGACATTTGAGACTTTATTTAAATTAATTAATTTTTTCATTTGTGTTTCTCCCAAAAAAATAATATAAAATAAGTTGTGACGCGGCATGTTCTGGTTCCGAGCAACGTGCCCGGGCTTGTATTGTATAATTCCAAGCCGAAGTCAACAGGAAAAAGAAGTGGCGGGAGACGGGTACCACAGGTACGGGTTCTGGCCACAAAGCTCGTTGCGTTTACAGCAAACAAACTAACGACCCAAATATCTCGTGCTCTATTTAGCCTTTAGAGCAGAAAACACCATTCTGGCGCTAACCTGCACTCCTGCAGCTTTGCTTCTTCTTTAATGGCGTCCATGCCTTTTTCCAGTTTCTGCTTCTTTCGGAAGCCAAATTCTCTCACCTTCAGCTTCTTAGCTTCGGATCGATTCAAGTTCAATTCTTGTTCGACCCTTAGATTCGGAAAGACTCAGAGAAGCCGGAGAGTTGGAATTACTGTTTGCAGAGCAGCTTCTGTTACCTTCGGAAACCTGGATGCCGATGATTTTCGTCACCCTCTTGATCAACAGGTGTGGATGATTTCAATTTTCACCATCTTCCGTATTTACGGGGACCGTTCCCGGTTATTGGTTTTCTGGTCGTTGAAAGAGTGACCCCCCACCTTTTCAGAAAGTTGAATTTTGAAGTGCTTTTTTTTTTTTTTTAAATTTCAAAGCTGTTGTTTCTTCCGGAATTGTTTGTTCCAAGAGCTGAAACTGATACTTTGTGGTTTGATTTTTATTTGAAATTCTCCAGAACACGGTGATACTGAGAGCAATACCAGGATTGAACGAACTGGGAAAGGCTCTTCTTGGTAATACAAAGACGCCATATCTTAGTTCGCTACTTCGTTTCACCGCTAGACTGTTTTATATTGCTGCGTACTTGAAAGCTTGAGCTTGTCAAGATGCGTCCGAGAATTACAAGATGCTCTCTCGTTACTATAGTAGTAACAGATAGTCAAACGGATCTCAACATTTTTTTATTTTTTATTTTTTTAATTTTGAAGTTCTCTTATTCTGTGACAATCAAAAGTGGAAATTTTTCAGGTCTTTCCTTAAAATTATCCTCGGTTTCCTTAATAGAGCGTGGAATCAAATGATAACATCTGGAGGGAAATTTATTCTTGTTAGAAGAAACAACCACCTCTGCATCTTCGATCCTCTTATTGATAATATTTCTACTTCATCCAGAGCCATTATTAACGGATTACAAGGGCTTGGGTGAATTATTGGCCTGTGACCGCACACAAGGACTCTCGTCATGTGTGGAAAGTTTTCAACTATTAATAGTGGCTTTCATATCATTTGACATATTTAATGGTCTCCAACTGGTCATATAAGATACAAAATGATGCCCGTGGTGTGCTAATTATGAATTTATGCCACTTACATATTTTCATATACGAAGTTATTGTTTCAGTTGTTTTTTACGATTTTGTTCACGGCTACATATGGGTGACCTTTAACCGTAAACTGGTTAGATTACTCATGATATAGTTCCTCCAATACGAACTGCAGGAACAGTAGCAGAGCAGATCATGCTTCTTGAGAATATAGGGACATCTGTTCTTGTTTCTGAGAGCCAGGTATCCATGACACCTGTCAACAAAATTCTCATTGAGGACTACCTGGGAATATTTTATGTTGACAAGTATATTTGATTCATGCATATGCCTGTGACTCATTGTCCACGCCTGTCATTTAAATGCTAATTGTTATATTCCTCTTCTGGTAAATGCAAAGGACCAATAAGCATTCATAGTTCTAATGTGCAGGTATACATATTGAAATTTGCATATCTACATGTATATGCTTGTTATGAACCAAAAAAGAAAAAAAAAAAAAAAAACCTATGCATGCTCTTCTGTGTAATTGTTCTTTAAATTAGACATGTCTCTCTAAATAGAATCTTATCAATGCTTCTTCTTATTAAATATCTAAGACGAATATCGGCACATGAGATCTGCTGCTTCTGCTACTTCTGCTAAGTTTGATTTCATGGCGAAATTTAACTCAAATCCATACTCTCTTCAGTTGTTCCAGTATGAAATTCAACCAAATTTGTGAAGTTGAGTTCTCCCATCTGTAACTTGGATTGACATGTAGTTCCATTGTGATCACTGAGTTACTGTCATCTATTATCAACTTCAGAGAAGTAATTGGACTCCTTTTTTCCTTGCTGTATCAGCTTCCTGGTCTTCACCAGTTAATGGTGGAAGCTGCAGAAATATTAAATGTTGATGCTCCTGATCTGTATGTCCGGCAGAGTCCTGTGCCTAATGCATATACACTAGCTATAAGTGGTAAACGGCCATTTGTTGTTGTTCATACTAGCCTTGTGGAGCTGCTAACTAAAGAAGAGTTTCAGGTTCTTATTTATTTCTTTGTTGTTTTTCATTATCAGTTTTGTGAACCAACCTGCAAATAGTTTCACTCTTACGCCTCATATTTCTCATCTATTCTGCATGGTCTATAAGTGATAGCATTTAAGTGGTTGACTTTGAGGTGCATGGGTATTAGATACACACGTTGACTTCTATTCATGATATATATATATATTATTTCTTTCCAATACAACCTATCAATTTGATTTAAACGAGTCAACAATTTTGATGTCTTGCCCCTTTTTTTGGGGAATTTATCATTATTAATCTTTTATCAGTTTGCTTTAACAGGCTGTTTTGGCTCATGAGCTAGGCCACCTAAAATGTGATCATGGTGTGTGGCTAACATATGCGAACATTCTAACCCTTGGAGCCTATACCGTACCTGGTAGGCATGGAGCTTTATTTTTTTTCTTTTTCCTTTTTCGTGTTTGTGCGCATATATACTATGATTTGTCTTGTGTATCTTTTGGTTCATGGTATGTAACACCAGTATAAGTGAAATGCATAAATGATTTTGGATTGTAGAACTAACACTCGAGAGTTGCTCCGCCCAAGATAAATTTTATTTGAGCAGTTAGTTATGTTAGATAATCATGGTTGGAGAAACATTGTCTATCTGGCTCTCTATTGACTAACATGAGGATCGAACCCATGTTAATATTACAATCGATGGATTATGATAAGCCAGGAGCATTGTCTGTGATTATGATACCATATTTACCTCCTTTGTAGTTCTTCAAGAATATATTTATATCTAGCATTGATAACTCTCAGTTTGACTGGTGAGAGCAAACTGTCTTTGGTTGCTGGATCTATTCAATTCTGCTACAATATTCTCTCACAACTGGTTTAATTTATTGTAGGCATAGGTGGCTTAATAGCTCGGACTCTGGAAGAGCAGTTATTCCGCTGGCTTCGAGCAGCTGAGTTGACCTGTGATCGTGCAGCTCTTCTTGTTGCTCAAGACCCTAAGGTATACAGATGTTGAGATTCAAAGTAAATGCAATTGGACAATTTCTGTATTCTATATTGATAAAGTTTCCATTTCCCAACCCTACAAGAGATTGTCATCTCTGTTCTGATGAAATTAGCTGGAGGATGCCCGTCTATGGCTGATCAACTAAATGTGGATGCGTTCTTGGAGCAAGCACGCTCTTATGATAAAGCTTCTTCCAGCCCCGTTGGGTGGTATCTAAGGTTCGTCACAACTTTCTTAGTGGTCGGGCTGTCAACTTTTTCATTTGGAAGCTTATGTGTGAACTCTCTTTTCCTCTCATTTATCAGGAATGCTCAAACAAGGCAGCTTTCTCATCCTGTGCCTGTACTACGTGCTCGGGAAATTGATGAATGGTCAAGAAGTCCAGCTTACAAGTCTCTTCTGAAACGCGGAATACCGATCACATCTCTACAAAATGTTTAACGCTGCTCACATTGATACTATTCAAAATGCACAACAGCTCAAAAGTTCAAATGGTTAGTATCTTAAAACAATGTGGCTTTCTGACTGTTCTGACTTTTAAGTAGTTCATCTTAATTGTAATATTTCCACTAATAGTTACTAAGCTAATCTATGTCAGTTAAGCTGTGTTCTGCACAATCGTTGATATTGGATGTCTGGATTGCATTATATAATTAATAATGAAAGGGAAAAACTGCTTTTACAATCAATGGAAGTGGTATTACGTTTTCCTTCTTACCTGGTTCAGGGAGATGCTGGTCTTATCCAATGATCAGCCACAACCCGGCCTTCTTTTTTAGAGCCAATGCCACAAACCAAGATTCAATCCTTGCACTGCGCACACACTTTTTTCCCCCGGTGCAAATGGGAATATTTATTCAATCAAATAGAAAAACTGTACAAGCAGACAAAGTCACAAGGGAAATACAAGAGAAAAGCACACGCATTTTATTTGATGTGGTTTATGAATACCTCTAATTTCATTTCCAAAGTATTATATTTTATTCTTAATTTATGATACAGTTAGATGCTGCTTGGTGGCGAATGGTCCGAGTCCAAGGTGTCAGGATGCAATAGGATTTAATGTGGACCTACAGCTGCTATAAATGCTGATATACTACTACTGTAAATCTAGATACATATATTCTCTCTGCTCGCTGCATTACTCAACCTGTAAGTAGAATTTTGCTAAAGGGAAACATTAGCTCATATCAATATTGGTCTAGGAGAAAAGTAAAGAACTATTTGTATACGTTTATGTTTGTAATTAGAAATTCTGTTGTTATATATATATATATATATATGTAAAGAAAGTCTATTGTTTGAATTTCTGATATTAGGAAGATTTTAATCATCAAGAGCTTTAATCTAGGGTTAAGGTGCATTTTTATCACATAACTATTCTTTGAAGAGTATCTAATGTCCTAAATTATTGGTTGTAGCACTTTTGTTCCTAAAGTAATTAAAACATAGCATATTTGTTCCAAACCTTAAATATCCTAACGTTAATTGTTAAAAATGTTGATTGAGACTTTAGCTTGATTGAAAATGTCACCTATCATAGCAAGTAAATCCAAATTAAGATGCATTTTTGCTACATTTTAATTATTTTGGAGGTGAAATTGCTATGACACAAATAGTTTAGGATATTGAGTGCTCCTCGAAAAATAATTTAGGAGTAAAAATGCATCTTAAATTAGATTTACATAGTATAATAAGTAGTACTTTCTGATCAAACTTAAGTTCTAATTAGCGTTTTTAACAATCGATTTTGAAGTATTTAAAATTAAATGACAAATATGTTATCTTTTAATTATTTTAGGGATGAAATTATTATGAGAAATAGTTTATAACACTAGTTTTTTGTAGAATAGTTTAAGGACAAAAACGTACCTTAATCGTTTAATCTATAAGCTTTTTGGTTACTCAGCTTCTTGCTTTGCTTGGAAATTGATGGTTAAATGCTGGAATGGCTCCCAATTTATTACTGGATGAAATTAGTAGGATACCGTTGCCGCCAACCGAAGAGCAATGCGTACAAATAAAAAAAATAAGGAAGCATAAACTAAAAAAGAATTAGAAAGAGAAAGTGCGTATTTTGTCAATGGCAGTGGCTTGTTGGCATGTCTAAAAATCAGTTTGTAAGTTTGTCGTGTGTTAAAATTACATTAGAGTGTAGCCTTGAAGACTCAAATGATTTTGTTGTTTCTACTTGATGATCAAGATGAGTGGGCTCCTTAGTTAGACATACTCAGCACTTGCTTCATGCTTCCTGTGAAGGAGAGGAGAAGGATGACTCAAAACCAAAGAGGTCGAGCTTTCTAATTGTAATGACATCCTCCAAAGCATATCTTTGGAAGTCACTTAACTTCAAACGCAAGTTATTCAGTTTTTTTGGGGCTACTTTTTTCATGCTTTTCTTTTTTGGTTGGGGAAATGAAGCTATTTTTTGGATTTAATTTGAATTTAAAATATAAATTTAATTTATCTCAATTTGGATATTTTTACCAAACAGACAAATATAATAGTATCTTCACTCTTTGCATTGAGAATTTCAAGGTTAAAATAAAAGTAAAGTAGTTATTAGGATTTTTTTGGCCAAAAAAGGAAATTGTGGAGATGACAAGTCATGCTTCTTGCTGTATAATCCCAACCACATAATAATAATAATAATAATAACTGTTGTTGTTGTCTACCAAAAAAAAGTAGCAATAGCTGTAATGAATTAGTAATTTCAAAAGAAAAAGTAATATATGGTGCTCCTTGGAGTACCTGTATGGGGTTCAACGATATGGCTTTTTTCTTTCTTTGTATTTTTTTTTTTAAATCCACAAGGAAAAATTAAATTAAACGCGAGTGTTAATGTCCTGCATCAAAGCAACAATTAACTCAAGGGACGATATAGTTATGGGAAACAAAGATTTGCATCAATAATTAGTAGCATCATTATCATAAATTATTACTCTCTTATCATTAATCAATAATTAGTAATAGTAGTTATTTTTATAAATTACTTTTTTTGGTAAAATATTTTTATAAATTACTTTGTATAAAACCGTGGATGATTAATTATTTTATTCCTATTTTATTCTTTTACAAGTTTTGAAGGATGGAGAATAAAAAGTTATATAAGAGAAGGAGATTTTTTAAAAAGGGTAAAGATGCAAATTGATTATAAACTATTTTCTGAGGAACATCTCGTATCTTATATTATACGGTTATGTAAAATAAATCATGAACTATTAAAAAAAGAACATCCAATATCTTCCATTAAATTTAAAAGAATAGATATTTATTTCTCATGTGAGACTGACTAAATTTTGACAGATAGTACTCCCTTCATTTATCCGTTAGATAGGTGAGTGTGAGTAAATTCTTCATCCTTAACGATGATATAACTCCCCACCTACTACTCTCATGTTAGAGAAGGAGCACAAGAACCAGTTGGAAGAACTCGTTCATGTAGAGTGTGAGTCTTATGGCTAAATCAGGTTCATCTTCTATCGCAACTAGTGGATAGAAAGTTTTGCTGCTAAGGAAACGTAGTGGGGAGGTCAAATGTGAAGGTCCAAAGAGAGTATGCCATTACAGATTAGTTGATCTTCAATGGACGACGTGGAGTGAAGGCAACTCAAGAACAAGATTTCATGGGTGTCAAAAGTATTACCAAGTTTAGTATAATTTCACATTCACCCATGTCATTTTTTGTTTTTGTATGAGTTGTCAAAGAAATTGACAGAAAAGGGGTTGTGGGTATTTCATATGACATGATGATGATTAGAGAAAGAGGTTGAAGGTTGTGATCAAGAAGCTTGTGGATCATATAAATAATACGAGTCAAATTGCAAGTTGAGAAGCAAAGACCTCAGTGAAGGCTTAGGTGCAAAGCTTGGTTCAATTTATTTTGATTCAATGAAGATGAAGAGAAGAATAGCGAAGAAGGAAAGTGAAGTTGTCAATGAAAAGAGGCAGGCAAAAGTTGCAATGGCATTTTTTGGCTTTATTATGGTTTTTGTTTATGCTTTGTCAAGTTATGGCTTTGTAATTTATGTAATTGAAATCAAAGAGGTATGAAAGTAATGACTTTATCAATTTTTGGCTCTGTCTATTTACTTACCCTAAGTATCTCTCTTTAACTCTTTATGTCACTATGAAAATTTGCCTATATGTCATGCCTGATCCTAAATTTTCCTTGAAGGAAAATTGAATAAAAATATTTGGGAGTCGCCACCAAAATTTTAAAGGATAATTTTGAAAACTTTTTTAACATGTGATTTACGTAAAAAAAGGATACGAAAATCGATTGTGTGTGAGGAAAGTATTAGGTACCCCATAATACCTATTCATATGAATAGTTACTTTGAGTTAATTATATAAATTTAAATGGGCTTAAAAATATCTTAACTATCCTTAATAAAAATAAGATAAAAAGGTAATAAAACAAAAGGGAATTTATTTATTTTTTAGTTGAACTTGACCTAGGATGAAATCCTAGAGCCTAAGTACCTTTTAGAAGGATCAAAATCCAGTCATTCAAGGTAAAAATGTGTGTCTCTTGATTAAGATTTATTTTAAAGAAAATATTAATTATTAATTTTTTATAAAATAATTTTAATGTTGGTTTGTAGTTTTTATTTATGAAAATATGTTATTTCTTTGTTTGTAACAAAATTCTAAGAAACAATTTGGGAAAATATTTTGATAAGATTTATGAAAATTCCATGTATCCTAAAATCCATCTTCCAAATATGATTTATTTTATTTTATTTATTTTTAGAAAAACCTTTTATTTTTAGGATAATTTAATTAACTTATAAACCTGCAGGGACTCTGACAGTCTCATGTAGAGAATAATTTTAAAACTATATACCTGTAATAATTTATTGCTATATGGGATAATAAATTAATTAACTTGTAAAATTGTAAGGACTTTGAAAGTCTTAAGCATTAAATGGATATAAATTTGCAAGAACGTTAAAATTTTAAAGCATCAGACAATTTCAGTGATATTAAAGGCCCTCACAATAAAAGATCAATAAACACTGACCTGAGGTCTATATCTTGAAATTTCTTTTCATGGAATTTTTCATGAATATTCTCACATGATACTCTCTCCATTTTTATATATAAAAGAAAAAATTATATCACACAGTTTAAGAAAGTTGGTTAATCATAATAATTATATTTGAAAATAAAAAAATTAAACTAAAATATCCTATGTTAATCAACATAATCATGTATTAATTATTTGTCATTAATATAAATTATGAGGAGTGACTTTAGGAAATGTGTAATGAATGCTTATTGAAATATGTGATTTTGCTTATATAAAAAAATAAGAAGTAATAGTTTCTCTTATAAATAAAATGAATGGAGTATATCTCTAAATTCAAATATGATACAAAGATTCTCAGTCTTCATGTGCTTTCATAACGAGTTAATATCGTGAGGCTATTAAACTATTAATCAATAATTGTTGATGTGATAAGATTGAATGCATGTAAATGCCCATGCCTTATTTTCCAGGAGAGTGAATAGCTATCTCTAGTTATGGAATCATGCACATGAAGACAGAGGAATCAATAGTAGGGAGGATTCAAGATGAGATCACATCGAGATAAAAAATCTACCAGAGATCATAATAAGATGAACATCATATGCCATCATAACGAGACAAGAGAATTGTAATCCATAGGGTAGTTAGTGGAGGATTCAAATCAAGCTCACAAGCAAAAAGGCTTGTACTCTTAAAGTGCTAAGGTCCCTTATTCGGCAATGAGATAATTTAAGGCTCAAGCTTTAAGACTTGACTTTTTGAAACCTTTTACAATATACAAGCATCTCTAAAGTTTAAGAGAAGGTGAACTTATCTTTATGAATTTCAGTCAACTTGGATCTCTACCATTTCTTACTTTTTCCTTGGGTCTCTCTAGCTGTCCCTTCTGCTCTAACTTTACTTCTTTTATATAAACCCATATACATAAGGTTTCTTTAGAATCATAATTATATTGTGAACTTTTTAATCTATATCAACATTTTTATATATTCTCTGCTATTATTATTTAGATATTAGATATTATTTGTTATCTTCTCTATTGTTATATTCTAATTATTATATTGTTTTCAATATTAGATTATATTATATTATCTTGAAATCTTCAAATTATAATATTAGATTATGTTATATTCTTATTATTGTACTATTTTGAGATATTCAAATATTTATAACTCATTAGATCATGATCTAGCTTGATTATATTTATGTTATTTTTTTATTTTCATATCCAAGACCTTTTAACTTTTTATTTATTTATTTTATTGTTATAAAATATCTTCCTATTTTCATTCCTATTATTTTCTAAAGATTACTTTTATAAAATGTTTTTTTATTTTCCATTTTCCACTATCTCTTTTTATTGATTTTTTATTATTTTATTTTAGATGTTATGTTATTTATTTATAAGGGCGCAAACAAAATACAATATCCACACTATATGTGTAGATTTTTCTTAGATTGTTAGATTTTGCCCAAAATGAGGGGCTAAAGTGTGATTGTGTCCTAGAAACTAAGATGTATATAAACAAGAAATAAAAAAAAAAATCATTTCAATGAACAAAACAAAAATTTTCATTCCATTAAATATTAACCAAGTTAATAGAAGCATGAAGGCATTCCAATACCTATACATCATAACATTCTTGCCATCTACAAAATAGAGGCTCAAAGGTATTCCAAGTTTTCAACACTATCACAAAATAGAAGCTCGAAGGCTTCATTATGATCTCAAAATCCTAATGTCGCAAAATAAAAGCCTAAAGGCTACCAGATTCATCCAATAATATAACTACAAGTTTAGAAAACAACAACGACTACATAATGACTAAGTTACAAGTCTGAAATTAAAGCTTGAAGGCCACAAAAAAGAAACCTCAATAACAACTACTGTGACATATACTTTATAGTCCCAACATGTGATTATACCTACAGTTGTGAAGTTGTGATGGTTGGCTATCCATTCCACATAAGTCCTCATGCAAAGTATGGAAGATTATAAGGTTGTGACATTTTTGATCCCTCACCAAAAAATAATATCTTCCTATAAGTAGTAGTTGCGTTAGAATTTGTGGAGTGTTCTTAGTAGTTTTTTTGATTTACCTCTCATTAGGGATAGCAAATCTAGTTTATAGATTAGCATGATGCTCCATATATTTAGTAGATGTTCCTTCATCAAGCACAACTTCAAAGTTCATTCTAGGCTGAAAAAGACCACTCTTAGTTAGTCTTCATCATAGTGGTATACTTGATAAAAAAATAACACTTTGGTATACAAGATTCTTATAGTATAAACTATTTTACCAATGTTTGAGCACACACATGATACATCTCATTTTAATTCTCTTTTTTCTCAACTTATTCATGAAGCAAGTCCTATTTGAGATGTTCTTTCAGTCACATGTACTTGAATGTGTTGCAATGTGACCTCTTTCATTCTTCTCCTTATTGATTCTCCAGTCTTCAATCTCTTCTTTTTCAGTTTCCTAGGCAAGATTGACATTGGAGGAGGTTCCATAGGCTGAAAGTTTTGTGTTCTAGAATTTTTTTCCCTCTAATAGGTTGGAATTTAGTCTTATAGCTAGCTTTAAAAGTATCCTTACGATAGTAAGTATACATTTGGGAAGTAAGATCTAGCTTGGCGTGATACTTCACACAAATTGCATCCTGGTATGGAATTCCTATTAGATCTCACGCCCTAAAAGTGTATACCTTTCTATTTAAGAAAACAGTGTGCCTATTACTGCCCTCATTAAACTCGTAACCCTTATCACCATTAGAATACACACTACAAATAGCTGCTAAGAATCTATTTGCCTTAAACAATTTAAAACACTTTGAGTTATAATCCATATGCCACCCTTCAGTAATCTTATTACTCTTAGCCCACTTACACATCATCTTCAACTTAATTCCCTTAAACATACGAATCACAGATAGAAATCTATATTAGTCAATCTAGGCATTTAAATTCTTACTCAAATTATTGTTCGCTACCCAAGTCTTATATCCACTATTAGAATAAGCTCTTACCGATTCTAAGGAGGGTATAAAACTAAAGCTTCAGCTACTTGCCTACATAATGAACCCATAGTCTTCAATTTACCCTTAAACTCTTCCTTGAAGGTGTTCCATGTGCATGAAAAGAACTTGTTCTTCAACTCTTCTCCTTTCTACATTTTACTCTAGTTGGCATACATATGCCTTGCACACAATCTATGCTTATATTGGGGGAGAACGTCATTCACATCTTGCATTAAACCTTGCAAGTTAAAGATAAAGTAAATCATAAAGTCACATTATAGCCATAATGTAATATAAATCAAAACTTAAATAATTACCTTCTGCATATTAGACATTATAGTAGCCTTTTCTACATTGTCAAGTTTTAGTTATCTTTATAACCATTGCAAGAACTACTTCCAGTTCACTATGTTTTTCTTTTGTGTCAATCCAAAGGCTATGGAGTATAATGAA
The DNA here is from genome assembly GCF_029017545.1 of Prosopis cineraria. Lineage (NCBI taxonomy): Eukaryota > Viridiplantae > Streptophyta > Magnoliopsida > Fabales > Fabaceae > Prosopis > Prosopis cineraria. The sequence goes on along the minus strand of NW_026555334.1, from coordinate 35,311,649 downwards.
TCATCCACATCTATTTAAACCATAGTTAGGAGAATTCCTTTAGCATTTGAAACATTTTGATAGCAAGTTATACTATTGTGATGGCAAGTTGAAATATCTCCTCTACTAAATGTTATTAATACTCTAAATCTATAATAATCAAGAGTTTAACTTATAAAGAGATTACTAAGTTTATGTTTTGAAATAAAGGAATCCCAAGTTTTCATAGTTTTAAATTAGTCTGAACTAAGCATTTGATCTTTAATTAGAGTAAAAACAAGTTATAGAAGTATGAGGTACCTTAAAGAAATGAAGGAAATTAAAAACAATTGAAAAATGTCAAGTTTACTAAAAAAATAAAGCAATGCACTGTGACTTGTGCACTCTGTACAACGGCTTGTTGCCCTATATGCCAAGCGCTGTAAAGTGTTGCATATTTTACGATAACAGATTTTACTATCAAATGACAGTAGATTGGACAACTTTCAATGCACTCCAAATCTTCATCCGATGTTTGATTGATATGATCTAGGTGTCTATGACAATATCTTTTCATAAACTAGCTAATAGCACGGGTTCACTTTCAAAACAAGTCACATCACAAAGTTGGATACCCAAACATATTTTTACTACATTTACAACTTTCACAATTAAAAGGGGTGTCTAATGTAACATTCTAAATTTTGATCCCTTGATTTACCAAGCTTAATTAGGATAATTAAGTAAATTATAGTGGTATGTGGTTAGGGAGGTTTAATAATCATATTCGATTGTGTTTTAGCCCTAATTGTGGATTTGGTATCAAGTCCGGCTACCCAAGCATCAAAAGGGTTAGTGTTGTTATACCATACGCCGCAACATGGAGTGCATTCATTATGGTGCACAGATACTACAAATGCGAGAATGAGACCTCTTTGTGCCATGTGACGTGGTGTGTTTAGTGTTTGCTGCAATGCGCTGCCCCTTTTCTGCAAAAATAAGTTGTGAGATTAAGACAAAAAATAGAGAGAATGAGAACCAGCAACCGAGCTCTACCAAGGTTCATATTGGGAGAGTATTTGGGACATTCTAGAAGCTATAAACACCTAAAGTAAGCATCATGCCTCTTAATCTTCCATTTTCTTCCATATTATAAGTTTATAGTCAGGGTTTGATAGTGAAAGATGATTTTTCAATCCGTATAGGTTATGAGTTCAAATCTATTGACTCAAATAGAGTTAATAGAAGTATATTAGAGTATCTAAATTTAGGTAAAATGAATTTTAGTGTCATGGGTTGTTGGGCTTTCATAAATATCCAAAAATTGCATTAATGTGCTTATTGGAAGGGTGTGATGCCATTAATGAAAATTTAATGGATAATTAATGTCAATAGGGACTAAAGATAGTTAATAAACCTAATGGATAGACTCAAATTTATATAATATGGGTATTGGGTAATTTAGAAAGAAAATATTAGAGTAGAAATGTGTGAGTTTGACAATGTTAATGAGAGTTAACGCGGTAAATTATAGATTGAGCTCTTAGATACCTATTTGGCTTAGGAATTCAAGCTTGAAAGCTATTATATTAAGGGGTAAACATTTGACCTCTCAAAGTTTGAGGTAATCAAGACCTACTTTAGGTAGTTATATGTTAATTGTGATGTGAATTGTGTCTTTATCATGTGAATTATGATTTGTGAAATTGGGTTACATGCATTGAAAATTGGTGTCCATGTCAATTGTGTGATGTGTATTAAACATGCAAAAGTGATTGCAAAATGAGTTTTGAATTAGTAAATATGGTGTTCAAAAAGAATTTCTCTTTATCATGTGTTGTGAATGAGTAATTGATGATGACTATAATAAAGATGAGTATAAGAGATTAAAAATGATGTGTTCATTTGATATGGTGAAAATGAGAAACTTTATGCTCACTTGGGTAGTGTATGGTTGTGAGCCCAACGTGATTATTGTGATAATCAATAAATGAGAATGTGAATGAAAATGTGAACATCATACATAGCATGATCAGTGGGCAAGAGTTTGCCTAGGGATTAAGAGTCGAGAAAATCTATATGGTATTTAGGCTTCCTTCTAGTGCACTGGAGTATAGTCTTGTCCCATAGTTTATCAAGGGATTGTCCTATAGTTTGTTAAAGGACTAAAACCTAGCTATCTCTACTAGTTCAATGAAGAGAATAGCTTAGGGTATACGACAGCCCAGAGATTCGAGAGTAGAGAAAACTATGGTTTGAGAGTGAGTCATGTGATTTTTGGCCGGGTCACACCTCATGATTGGTAAGTTTAGATAGTCTAATCACACAAACGGAGTCCTATTCAGTGTTATAGCCCACAGTTTCAATATGAGAAAAAAATGAGAGTATAAGGTTGGTTGATCATTGCCTATATAAGTGTATGATGTGTCACACATTTTAAATTATGGCAAGTTACATGTTGTGGTAGGTCATGATCACATGTCTGAGCATCTTGTGATTATATACCGAGCATGTGTGATGAAAAAGTGTTAAATGGATTAATAAGTTATGATATGTGTTGGAAGTTGTACCCTAAGGCCAATCATTGTACTATGCACATATTATTTAATGAATTTTTCTTTTGTTATCATAACAATTGCATGCTCAATATGATAACTATATCCCTAAACAAGCTAAAGTGATTGTCCTAAATGTCTCTAGTCGGTCATTTTTTAAGGATTATAGATGAAACAAGACTAGTATAACTTTGATTAATTATATAGATACAAATTAAAGTCATAGACATTTGAAAGAGTACAAGGTGCTGGACCGACCCGTTATGAGAAAACTGCACGATACAAGTCATAAGCTTATCTCATATATAACTATATCACTAAGCCCTTTGACTTGAAATCATCATAGATTCCTACATGATGACCATTGAACTTTAACCTAGTCAAAAGTCACCTTTGACTGGGTAATCATATAGAGAAATATGAGTAGTCAAGATAGAATTTATCTCTCACATTAAGTGAGAGATATTACTGGGCCCCCAATGAGTAAGACTGAGAAAATGTATAGCCATACTACAATGGAAAGAGTTTTTCCATTGCTACTGTCAGTCGACTTAGAGATCAAGAAAGTAACAGTCAAGTAAAGGAGAATAACAATTTCATGTCTCATGCTTGATCAAAATATTGCATGACAAAAGGGATGTGATATGGTTATATGATAGCTTATGTCGGATCATCGATCCCCATATAAATTGGGTAGTTGCAATGTCTTGTTAGAGGCCACTTGTGACTTGTAAGCTAATAGCATAATTAGCATATTGCCAATTTCATATGGGCCTACAAGGTTGCACACAAGAACCACCCAACTCGAGCTATAATGTCCAAGTTCATTAAATTTAGAATATGTCTAGATTCAATGAATGTAATATAGGGTGAATGAATTATATATATATATTTGAATATTTATTTGATAAATATATATATATATATATTCAAAATATATATATCCATATATGTGTACATATATATCAGATATATATAATATATGTATATGATATATAAAATTAAATATAGATAATATATATATATATATATTTTTTGAAATATATATGTATATATATAATATGTATATGTGATATATATTATATTATATTATATTAGTTTTAAATTTAATTTTATATTATAGATTAAATTTAATAACTAACATGATATGAGAGAATATCATGTCAGTTTTATAATTTTTATAAGATAAATTCAAATTAGATATGATATTATGGATTAAATTTATGAGATAAATTTAATTAATTTTTTGTGAGCTTTTAAGTAGAAGACAAAAAACCTTATCTATATACTATATATAGATAGGGACGTCCTTTATGAATGAGGAGAGAGTTGAAAAAGTTCTGACGGTAAAAACACTCTGAGAGCCATAAAACACCCTGTAGAAAGAAAAATTAACATTCAAAGAAGAACGGATGCTGAGAGCGCTAACACGTTGTTTAAGTTAGAAAGCTATTCATGTGAATACCAGTAGAGGGAGCAGATCTATGTTATCAGCTCCTCAGATCTAAACTCTTAAAGAGAACGTATGCCAACTTCAAAGAATTAAAAGGTAACTCTTCTATCCACCTTGACTTAAATGACTTCATTCGGTCCATATCAGGATAAGGACTTCAAAATTTTAATCTTTTGTTACGTCTCCTTATCCAACAATGTGTGCTCAAGCATGTTTTAATAACTTATTTTCATGTGCATGTGTTTGATTTATAATTGATATATAACTACATAGGGTAAATTTTGCTTTAGTTATTGAGTGGCTAGACTCACCCCTTTCATTTAACATTTTATAGGCTCTAGCTCTGGTGCAAAGAGGGACAAGGTTCAAGAGGCTAGGAGTTAGTTTATTCCTTCTGTATGCCTTTAGTTTATATTTATTTTGTGTAATAGAATATTGTTGCCAATTCTAGGTTGCATACTGATGTACTTGCACTATTTTGTTGTTACAATTATTTGAAATATATTTTAAGCCCTAAGTAATTGTATATGATGAGATAAAAATGTTGATAGGGCTAAAATACTTATGCAAGTATAGAAATGATGTTTTAAACATGTCGTTATTGATTTATGAGTAAATGTAAAGAGATTCCCTCCCCTTTTTGGTTTTTGGTGAAAATGGGATTGAAGAGTAATTTTGTGGTATACTAGTATTTAAATGTATGTGACGTGTTCTATTGATAGTCCTAAGTCTAATGAGTATGGTCTAGGTGTTAGGAATGGCTCTTGGCACTTTTGTGGGTTTTGGACACCCTTTTTAGTGTGAAAGTTGTAAAAAGTGATAAAAATGTGTTTGAGTGTCTAACTTCTTAGTATAACTTGTTTTGAAAGTGAAACCCATGCTATTGGCTAGTTAATGGTAAGAGCTTTTTGTAGACACCTAGATCATATCATTTGAATGTCGGACGGAGAATCAGGAGGCATTAAAAGTTCCTCAATTTTATTGTCAATCTATTGCCATTTGTGTGCAACATGCCACGATGCGTGGCGCCTGAATAGTGACATGTGGCACAGAGAGCAACACGTTGTGGGGCAGCATGCACAAGCCATGGCACATTGCCCTGTCTCATAGCAAACATGTTTTTTAACTAATTTTAATTTTGTTTCACTCCTACGAGATATCCCATACTTTCATAACTTATTTTTAGTTTGATATACGAGTTTATGATTAATTTAAACCCACTTTGATTAAGAAAACTTGGGATTCTTTGATTTTGAATTAAAACTTGATAATTGCCTTTATGGGTTAATCCTTTGATTATCATGAGTTTGATTTCTTAGTTGTGTTTAGTAGAGTAAGATTATACATTCAAAATTATATGCACCGCAGTGGGTGTATTGCACGCCATGGCGTATGGGATATAAACATTTCATCCTTGTTTTCTTTTCCTTTTGATGCCCAAGTAGCCCAACTTCACACCAAACTCATATTTAGGGCTGAAACACATCCAAAATCAGTCATTAGACCTCCTTAGCCACACACCACATTAATTTACTTAATTATTATAATTAAGCTTAGTTAATCTGGGGATTAAAATTCAAGATGCTATAGTATTTCCTTTGAGAAAAGTACCATCTAGACCTATGAATGGCCTACATCTTAACTTCTAACCTACTTGTATGAACACATGCACTTGTCATTTAAAAATATCATATTCAAGGAAAATCAAGTTAAAATATTACTTTACAAGCATTGAAGCAAACAAACATCCTACTAAATGCTCTCTTCCCATTCTCCAAGGCATCCCTACTCAGATCGATGCTCGTATTAAATCCAGGGTTTAATAATCTAAGTTTGTTATAAAGGCTTCCAAATTTGCAAACTTGTCTTTATAGCTTCCTACATCTCTTCTATTTCTTCTTACACTTAAAGATACTAATACATAACTTCAGATCTTGCTTTAGATCCTTCCTCATGTCTAAAACTTTATACTAATTTTTTTCTTTTACTTTATTATTGAAGTATCATGCTATCCGATTTATAGAAGCTCTAGGGTTTTTGAATACCCTAACACACTTATGTTTAGCACAATATGTCTTAGCTTTTAAACCCAAATTATTCCCATCTTGTGAGACATACAACAAAAAAGGATAGCCTTTAGTGTATACGGCCTGTATCCTATGTGGCTGTGTAATATCTCCTGATTTAATGATGTACTTAACTACTCTAATAAAATTTTACCATGTTAGATAAGGAAAGACTATGTAAATCTACCAAGGGAATCAACTTTATGTTCAAAATGGGATCTTAAGTATTACAATTAAATTATAAAAGATTTTTGTCAAAACAACCTAAAATTGAGTTTTAAAAAAAATGTATGGAAGCATGAAAACAATCTAAACTTGAAAACATTTGCATAAAGAGATAAAAATTTCATTTTCTAGCATTGCGAGCCATCCGCCAAAGCTGGAGCTCTCTGTACCATGCACCGCATGACATTACACAAATCTTGATAGCATAGAGCTATCATTTGACAAAGTCTAGGGGCCAACTTCAGGTAAGCTCTAAATCTTTGTTTGATATCCGATTGAGGTAATCTAAGTGTCTATAGAAAGCTTATTTAAAGAATTAACTAATGACGTTAGTTTCATTTCAAAATTCTTTCATGCAAAAAAGTTGGAAATCCAAATATATTCTAATCACTTTTACACTTCTCACAACAAAAGAGGCGTCCAAATCCTAACTAAAGTGCTACAAGCTCACTCAACCACCTAAACCAAACTCAAAGGACTTAGGATGACTTGTGCAACACACCATGACACACAAATATACTCTAAATCTCATTTCAATCCTCAACCCCTATATTCATCAAAGAGGCAAGGGGGAGGTAAAAATCTTCATCCAATTATCTAAATAATCATTTGATCATTTCAAATAATCTAAAATACACTTGCACCAGTATTTTGGCTCTGATTATGCGTTAATAACTCATACAACTTGATTTAGAGCACTGATAGAACACTTTTATTATACATTTTCCTATGTCAATTAGGACTATTATTAAGGATTTATTATCTCAAAGGGCACACACATTGCATTAAAATTGAAAATTGCCTAAGTGTTTAGATTTTATACACTATGGGTATTTTGATCCAAAAATAAACTTTTAAGAAAATGTATAAGAAAAATGGACAAAATGTTTTTTTAGTGTAGAAGAAGAGTAGCCAAGTTAGATTTTACAAATTTATTTTAGTTTGAAAGTAATTAAATAAAAAGTCAATACTTTCTCAAATCTGCTAGTTTAACCTATTTTTTGGTTTGTATTTATGTGAAAATTTTTATATGAATTTATGCACCCAACAACTTAATTATTTTAATAAATTCTCCATTCTAAATATGAATTTAATTATGTACTTTAATTAGATTTTATAATATCACATGTCATTTAATTAAATTATGTGATTTTTGTGAGATAGGTGACATGTGACTTGTACATCAATTGGACAAATGAAGTCAAAACATTACGGGGTCAAAGCTAAAGCATTTAGACATGACTTCCTTTTATTTAGGTGGATTAGATCAGCTTAAAATGTGGATGATACATGGGATTAATTTGACATACATTAGAATCATCTACAAACTAATAGGAGAGTACTACCTATCAAGTGTAACATAGTCCCTAAATTCCATTTTATTTTATTTTCTTTTATTTTACTTGAGTAATCAGCTGGAAGGGAACACTTTTGCACATCCCACACTCCATATTTTCAGATTCACCAACTCATTTCATTATCTATTCCATTCTCTCTTTATATTTCATCTTTGTTATTCATTTTCTCTCCATTATTTTTCATTTTCCAGTACCCTAATCTTTATTTCCAACCACCAAACCTCCACAAAACCTACACCATTCTTCATATCTCTCCAAGCTTATCTCATCTCTTCCATTCTCATAAGAATTTAAGCTTATTTTCCTCATCTAAGGCTCCATAGGATTTGGCCATATTGTTCTTCTCCTAGAGTTCTTGAAGATGAAGATGGTTGGCTAAGCTTTTTAGTGGAATCCTAGAGAGATAAAGATGGAGGATGAATCTAAAGTTTCATTTGGCTAAGTATTTTTTGTTTTCTATTCTCTTCTCTTTTTACTAGATGATTAGATGTCTTAATTTAGATTGATTACCTTGGCTTATAAATTTTAATGTGAATTTGATCTTGATGTAAAGAGAAGAAGATCATGTTGTTTAATTCTTCCTTTTGCTACCTTAGTAATTTCAACCACTTAGTGATTAGCACATAGTTTTATGTTTTCATTTAGTGAAATAATTTTGTTGATGTTGTAAAATCTTGTGATATTAATGCCTTTGTTATTGAGTGGCTTGACATAATCTTATGGTTGCTTACTCTTTATTTAGGTTGTGGCATTTGAGGGGAAAATTTGAGTAATTCACTTGGCTAATGTTTTCACCAATTGGTTAATTAAACTAGGGACTTTAATCTAAGACCTAAAGAATTTAGTTAATTAGGTTAATTAGTTTAGGATAGCCTTCTTAAGTCAAGATAGCTTTAGTTAAGAGGAAAGGGAAGCAAAGTTTAACCCAATCATATGAGAATAATGATTTCAAAATCAACTAATCTCTAGGGTTCCACATTTTTAAAAAAGGAAGTCCACACCATTCACTTTAATTAGCATTTTAATTACTTGTCAATTTGATAATTAAATTAGGTAATTAGGTAACCAAACTTTTACTCATTGGATCATTTATTCGATTAGATAACCTCTTTAGTTGAATTAAAACCATTCCTTAGGAGATGACTTAGGTTGGCCCTATATTACATTAGGGTTAATTTAGTTTTATTTTGAGGGTGAAAAGCCCTAAGTCATATCACGCTTCTCAAAAGTTCTAGAATATAATGGAATACATCCTAGGTCATTCTTATCCCAAAAGAGCAAGTGAAGCAAACAATTTTAGTTCATAAACCATTGACAACTTAAAATCAATATTGGCTTGACAAAAATCAAGAAGAAAGGTATTTTTAGTTTTTTCCTGACTTTTAAGTGACAAAAAGTGGAGATAAAACTAACTCAAATAAACAAATGGGTAAATTATTTAAGTTTTAAATCCATTCCACCATTATAGACTTCTTAATTTAATGAACTTGATCCCTATGTGACTCAATTGGCAAAATAAAAACCTAATGACTACTAGGACTAGGTAAATGTGGCTTAGACCAAGACACAAAACCTCTAAACAGTTGCCAAACTTTAATAAAATAAATAACATTGAATTTTTACCTTGCTACAACCTTGCTCTAATACTTAGAACAATTGAATCTAGAACTCCTCATTAAGACCTAATGAAAGCTGAATGAATCAGATAAATCAAGCAAGAATCAAGAAGAATTTGAATTCAGCAAGTAATAACCATTAAAACATAAACTCAAACACTTAAAGTGCACAAATTCAATGAAAAAAGTAAACCAAAGAAATTTGATCATCACAAGAAAAAATAAAATCAAATTAATTCAATCAATTTGACCAGAATCACTAAATTAAATTCAAAATCAAAGCAAGAATATAGAATCAGATTCAAGCTACAATAGAACTGAAATCATAAAATTTGAAGCTCAAGGGAAATTTCATCATCTTAGAGAATCCTTGAAGATTTTGCCTCTCATCTTAATCTCCATAACTACTGACTGAATGAGAGATCTACGAGAAGCTACCATTGAATGATTGCTTGAAGAATTGAATATGAAAATGGCATAAATGAACTAAAACTAAGAGGGAGATGATGCTCTGCATTCAATTTAACTGTGATTGAGAGAGATGAGCAATGGTTTTTGCAAACGAAGTGAGGTGGCTGGTGATCAGTGTGCGATCATCTCTGAACCCAGAGAGCTGTGCATGCGAAGTTGTGAACTAGAAGAGTTAACTGATAATGAAGAAAGGATTTATGTGTGGTCAATGTGTGTGAAGTGGTCGAAGTGTGTGATGACTTTGGGGCCCTAAAACTAAGAGGGATGATAGGCGTTTGTGTGAAGTAGTTGAAGATGTGTGTGCGAGCTTGAAGTTGAAAGAGATGAAAGATCGCATGAACAGCTGAGTCTCAGCGTCTTCTTCTATTTTTCATTCCAATTCTACATTCCCCCTTTTTGAAAAGTCAAAAATATGATTTAAAATAAAATTGAACAGGTTACCAAATTGGCCCTCAATGCTTAAAAATGCAAAATAAATAAAATTAACTTAATCTAATGAAATTGAACTAAATAAAATCCTAAAAATGAGAATAAAATTTTTTCAAGTAATAAAATGTGTCAAGGACTTAAAAATTCATATTAAAAATAATTATTCCAATCAAATATGAAAAATGACCAAAATACCCTTAATGCTAAAACTCAATGTAAATGAGGCTATGATCAAATTCAATATTAACATCACACATAAAAAGGTCTAAACTAATAAAATATGGTCACAAATATAAAAGAAAGGTATGCAAAATATGTGATTCATCAGAGGGTGAAGTGATAAGATCCAATCAGGCACTGAATACCAATAATCAACCATAAATGCAAGCAATGGTGCGAGTATTTAAAATAATCATCTTAGTTGGCATTATCAACATTAATTACACATGATATAAAGTAAAATAAGACATAATGTAGGAATAAAAAATTTCTAAGCCTCATTTTCCCTATCTTGACCCGAGCTAGTGCCTAAAATTGTTAAGTAAAGGAATGAGTATAACCACTCAGTAATTAAGGGAGTCTATAATATGCTCATGGAAATCAAATGATAATAGGCATACAAAGTAGGAAACTATGATAACTTTTTGGTTTAAATACAAAGATTCAATGTGATGCATGATTAATCACTCTAACAAACCTCTATCACTGCTGACTAAATCCATGGGCTATATAATAAATAGGAGCTAGACATATGTGATCATGTTAGTCCAGGATCTCCAATCATGAGGGGTGGCTAGGTCTGGGCTTCACACTCAATCTCAAATTATAGATCCCTCTATCTCAAACATTGAGGTGTCACAAGACCCTATGATCAATTTCACTAATTGGGATTAAAGGTAAGCCCTATTACTACCTTTGTAAGGTAGGATTTAAGGGTAAGGTAATATATCAAACAGTGAGGCCTTACAGTGTTGGTGTGATTCACATGGACACAATTACTACTCTACTAAGGTGAACTTTTGCCATTAATATGATTATTCCAAATTATCACAACAATCATCACCATCATGCTCGTATTCAACAACAATTATCAAATTTAAGAGTAAAAATCATTTTCAAACTTCATAATTTCATTAATGTACAAAATTCCACTTGCATATATTTAAACCTAAAATAACAAACGTACAGTTTGATATGTATAAAAATATATTTTCTAAGTCCACAAACACCTATAATTAATTAACAAGCAATAACATGAAATAATAACTAATACCCATCACTAATAATAATAATCAGAATCAACACTTTCAACTTCTAAATTTCCCACATTAATGTTCAACTTCTTAATCACAAGTTCAATCTCTCATCCAATAAGTTCATTAACTCCTATTAACTTCATTTAGTTCTCATTAACTTCAATAACCATAAATATAACATCTAATAATTCAAAATCACCTTAAAGTGTCTAGGGTTCATTTAAGACCCTAAACCTAAATTCAAAACCTTATAAAAGCCCTTAAACTAGGTGTAAAATACTTAAACAACTCTCACAAGTCTTATTTAGATTAATAGGTTTGGACCCATAGCCTTTAGTTTGAAAATAACCACCCAATAACTTTAAATCTTACTCTAAATTTGTATGAAGAGAAAAGGGACGAGTAGGGAAGACATATTTAAGTGAAAACAAGCTCAAATCACCTTTAAGATTCTCCCAAATTAAGGCTCTAGTAGAGGATTGTCTCCCCCTATTACCCTCTTTATTTCTCTTTTTCTGTCATCTTATTTTATAGCTTGAATACAAGCTGTAAATTTAAAAATTTAGCCATCACCACAACGTAAGTCTCATTCATCATCAAGGATGGCACAGACAACCAAGCCTAAAATTATGCTTTCTCTTTTGGGCACAGTCAACCTAATACACCTCCAGACTTAATCTAAGGGCTGAAACCAAACTCAATAAGCCCACTAAATATCATTAACCATCCTCAAAATAATAAACACCTAAATTTACTGAATTAACCTCAATAAATTTAATTAATTTGGAAATTAAAATTTAAGATGTTACAGCTAACTCCTGCAAATCCTTATCTTCACACCATAGACAATAACATATCTATATATGGCCCTCTTTACCTCACTAGGGTTTAAGAAGGTCATACCAATCATAAAAAAAAGGCTTACTTTTTATGGCCCTCCTATCTTCCTCCACATGCCCATCATCATCTAGGTCGAAGTCAGACCCACTTGTCTCCTCTTTACTTTCTTCTAAGTGGTCCTATAGTCACTACCTTTAGAGCTTCCTTCATCACTTCTTTTGTTCCTTACTACCAGTACTCTTACTCTCGTCTGAAACATCCTTTTCATCATTATGGCCATCATTCTTATCATTCCAATCATGCTCACCATTATAATGTCCAACTCTAGTATATGACTCATTTAGCCAACTTGCTACATCTATACTAGTATTATCATTTTGCTCTTGAATTCTAGTATTATCATCTATACCAGTGTATGACTCTTGAATCCATTTCTCTACATCTATTATATCATCCTTAATGGCCTTATTCTCACTCTAGTATACTTCTCTAACATTATACTCTATTTGCTTGGCTCTACAACATTCAATGCCCTCAGTTACTTGACTCAAGTAATCAAATGCATTATTACGCTCACCCACATGACCTAAATCATTAGATGCATCAACAAGACCTAATGTAATCTTATTTTTTTTCAATTACCTTCTTAGATCTTTTGTATTATGACAACACTAAAAAGAGGAGGCCTAGTCCCTTAAGCACAAAGTTTGAGTTGTCACTTGCTTCTTCATTACTAGCCTCATGTTCTGACATCTTAATTTTTTATCAGCAATTTCACTCTACAAATACAATAATCAATAATTAGATAGAGGGCATAAGTAGGATTTCACAGTATAAAGAAGTTATTACTTTTGAGATTTCTTCAGACTTCACTTTAAGAAGTCTTTTTTTTTCTTCAAATCAATGGAGCTTTGCTCTATCCTTTATACCTTCTTGTAATAGAGGAATCTTCAAGCATATGTGACCCTCTTTGAAAGAGGCTTGCAATTTTTGTAATGACCTCCATTATTAAACCTTAAATAACTCTACTAACTAACACTTTAAGCAAAAGGATCAACCATGACTTTAATATTGGAAACATTTATTAAGTGACAACTCAAAATTAGGATCCCAAAGAATAGTTAAAGATTAACTAGAACACTTTTCTAAAGTCAGAGTATTTAAAAATATGTGGAAACATGAAAATATCAAACATAGCATTAAGAAAGGGACAAAAAGGGAAAAATTTTCATCTCAAAAGATAGGACTAGCTTGTCACAGCTAAGAGTACCTTCTTCATAGCCAACTACATATGGAACCACTTGCCATGACGTAAGACCCCTTTGTTGCGAACCTAGTTGCATTTACTTACTTGTTGTAGCTGAAAGCACGTTTGCCACGGCGTATGGCACAAAAGCCAACTCATTGTAACCTACAGCTTTACTCACTATAGCCAACACAAAATATGCACTCACCATAGAAAACCCTATGTTAACAACACAGTTATCACAACATGCAGAGAGAAACATTTAAACCCCATAATTAATCACTTGGACTTCCAACTAAGGTGATCTAAACTCTCACATAAAAATAATTAAATAATCAAGCAACTGGTACTTACTACAACTCAACTTAATACCAATTGAGGATCTTGAAATACTAAGTGATGACTTGGAGCCTTTAGACTCTTTGCACTAATCACAAGTGTCTCCCTTCATATATTAAACTAAGCCTTACAAATGCAAACATGCATTAACACTCAAATCAAGCCTAAGTATCCCAATCACAATGATATTGCATAACAATTAAGATTGTCAAATTAATCATAGTAATTAGACAATTACATGGTTGACCTCTCAACCCATACATGAGGCCAATAACTCACAAAATTGCCTAAATTCTCAATTGGGCTTATATGCAAATAAAACATATATCCTCCAACAAATAAGTGTATGCAATACATCTTAGAGTTGGCAAAATATCATTTCATTGCACAAAAGTTAGCTAAAAACATTACAAATATATTTCTAATTCTTTGGCATCAATGCCTCTGCCTTTCCCTTTGCCTTATCGTCTCCTGGAAAAACATTAAATAAAGGGAATGAGATTAAAAAATCTCAGTAACCAAGAAACTTAAAGAAAGCATATTAAAGTGTGGCAGTTGCATAATAAGGCAATCAATAACATAACAACCAAGTCATCACATAAACTCATTTTCATATATATATATATATATATATATAAATTCTTATGAGAAGTGAATCACCTTATATCCCTCCTTATATCATCTGATTGAACCCATAAGCTATTAATCATATAAGAATAGTCTATACAATTGAAGCTAACTTTGCTCTCTAGGTTATTTAGCCAAAGGCTCCCATACTCACTCTCAGATCATGGGTTCCACTTACTCCATTTTGAAGGTGTTATACATTATCTAACCCACATTATCCAGTCCAGGATAAGTGATATTGAGCATCATATTTGACCCATACCACACCCGTAGGTTATTAATAATACTAAGCACATTAGTAATCAAGGATGTCAACCACTATATGCAAAATCAGTAGAGGTTACACCATATGGATTTATACTAAGCTAGCCTTAAGCTAATCTAGGGTGAACTCCCACCCATCATGCTCATGCTAGCTCAATTAACCATATGCAATTTATTCATGCATAACATAACAACAGGCATGTAATAAACAACATAACTCGCATACTATCATAGCTCGTGTTACCATAAACTTTGCATCACTTTATACTTGCTTCCTTAATATAATACATATACATATGCTAACTCAAGCATGTATTTAAGGATATAAGCAACAATAATGATTTATAACTAGTTCAAGCTATTTCTCATAGTTCATATAGCCATACCAACCATACATTTTTAGCACTTAAATCACGTCACTGATTTATATCCAGTCAAGACTCCTTGTTCATACTTCACACTACACAACATCTTAATCAGAATAATCATATATTCATAAGCATTCAATGGCATAAATTCATAAAACAATTTTAATGCAATTGCAGACATAATTATATGCAATTATAAGATTTCTGGTTATCTTCACTTTTGAGTTACCACCCTAAGAGTTAAATTTGGATTTCCCAAGGGAGCTATTCCAGTCATACACTCCTAGCATAATCAATCTACAACCATATATGCAAAACAACATTAATGACTAATCATCATTAATTAACCCTTAATTGTAATTAAGGCTTAGTCCTTCACTAAGCATGATTAATCATCTCTAGCCCTAAAACTAACCATTATTAGTTTATTTAACCCCCTTTAAGCCCAATAACTATCATTAACTCTCATTAGCTTAAATTTAATTACTTAGCATTGGGGTTAACTCTAAACCTCTCATTAGTGACATTTAATGCTACCAACTACTCAACTTTAATGTTAGAAGCATTTATTAACATCCATAGACCTTGTCAAAGTCATAGGAATTGATGTAACTCAAACCTAGGTTTAGATATTGCCATCACAGGCCCTAAAAAAATGTAAAAAGAGCAAGAAGAAGAGAGATTAAGGGATTATGAAGCTTACCTAAAGCCTTATATGCTTCAAAACACCTCTAGGATCTACCAAGACAAAACTCTAGTAGAACTACTTAGTCTCTTGCAACTAAAACTCTCAAAACTTAACCCTTAATGAAGTTTGATTTTGTTCTACAATTTTTAAAATTCTAACGTGCTTATCATGATAAGTTACACTTGTTCGCTGCAACGAACATCTTAAAATATGCAACTCTATTTAAACCCAATTTCTGAACCCAATTCAACCTAAAAACCTCTTGAGCGTTGTTTTTAACCGTTTAGAGGGTCTAATAGGCTTAAATGGCTATCATAACCCAATTATTAACTCACAATTAACCCAATTAATGAATTAAATCAACCAATTAATTAATTTAAATCCTTAAATTAATTTCATCATATTACAATTTTACCCTTTTTCTTTTTCTTGCTAATGCTTATGATTATGGTTTGGTTAGGGCAAGGCTTTTGCACTTAAGAACGCTCACGATGAATGGACAAGTGAACTCAAAGTCGATGAATGGTTAGGTTAGGATTTTTGCATGCACTCTTTGCCCTTTGGTCTTCTACCTCCACCACATAGACACTAGGTGGATTAAATTTCATCTCACATACAGCCACATAGATAGAATTTCAGGCAAAATAGCACAATAAACTAGTCAACTAACGTCTGTCTATTTAAATTTAAGAAGAGGTGTTGGGAGTTCCGTTTTTAATAGTTCATAATTTGTTTTGCACTATCATTTAGTATAAGATATCATATACTTCTAAAAAAAAATAGTTTATGATTAAATTTATAAGTAATATATATTATATGTAAAAAAAAAAATGCGCCCTTACTTTAGGGATGAAATGACAATTAGAGCGCTCCACGTCAACTGATTCCTCCCATTATCCACAGATGCAATGGTAAAGATGTCCTGTGGGCTTTTCTGAAGGACAAGTTAGCTGAGCGCCAAGCCTGAGAATGCCGGGGCTGAGAGCACCCTCGGATTATTCCGGAGAACCAGCTCGACACCCATGCCTTCGTGTTAACTCCAAGGCAAACTTCCTCCTTCTTGTCATTTATTTAAGTGATTATTCTTCCTTTTTTTACCCCCTCTTGTCTTTCTCCTCATACCAGTACCAATTCAGATATGTGTAACTCCTAACAAAATTTGAAGTGGATGCGATATATATAACTTCTTTGGGGAAATGGAATTGATATTATGAAGTATAGGCTCTGTGCTATCGATACAGATGAAGGGACTGTTCTTTGGAGAACTAGTGACCTTGATTTGCGGCGACAAGTCCTTTTCTGGCTTGGTGCCTTCGGCGACTGTTTTATTTTGATTTCTGGAGTATTTAACTTAATGTGGCATATTTGGTTTGGGTGTATATTGTGCGTCTTTAAGCAAATGGCTTGTTTCCTGCTTTAAGTTGATGTCATGCCTTCGTAATTTTTTTTTTTAATGGCTTCTTACTTGATGATACGTGGTCATCATCCTATAAATGTTAGAAAGTTTCATGCTTTTTTCCACTTTTTTCTAATTTTCTGCATCGGCACTCAAGTTCAACCTGCTGTGTTCTTCAGGAACCATTCAATGCTGAGCCACCGCGTTCTTTGTTGATTTCCTCATATTTAACTCCTGCAGATTTCTTTTACAAGAGAAATCATGGCCCTGTACCAATTGTTGATGACATCGAAAGGTTACGTGTTGATCTTGCCTAATTCTTCCGCTTTGCTCATCAAGGCTGTTCGGTAAAGGAATTTTGACGTATTTCATGTCACGTTTGGCAGAGCAGATACTGCATCTCAATTTCTGGTTTACTAGAAAAGCCCAAACAGCTTCGGATGAAGGATATCAGGTTAGTGATGGTCAGGATACCTTCAAGAATTTTCAGCTTTGCTTAATATCACTTTGTTCAGACCTTTGCATGCTGCGTCTATTATTTATTTGCTATATGTATCTCCTGAAAATTTTATCTCGAGCAAGCAACTGACTTGTGATTCACTAATTTTCTCATAGGATGCTTCCAAAGTATAATGTCACTGCCACACTGCAGGTTGGTTAGTTGAAAATTCATACTGCATTTTGTCAGATAACATTTGTTTGATAAACTTGCAATTAAAGATCACATTAGGCTTTAACCAATAAAAGAAGAAGAAAAGACCATATTAGGCTTGAGTTTCCCACCACCTTTATCCGGCAAATGCATTCATCTTCTTTCAATGGGTTTTACAGTGTGCAGGTAATAGAAGGACTGCTATGAGCAAGACCAAAGCGGTCAAAGGAGTTGGTTGGGATGTTTCTGCCATTGGAAATGGTTAGTAGTATCATTGGTTGACTGGAACTTTCTCAACTTCTTTTAACAAATTGTGAATCAAGTAAGATTTCTTTTGTCATAAGTGGGAGGACACAGACCCTGGTGTAATCTGAAATTTTCTTATGGGATAAAATTTATACCCTGAAACTGTATTCCACATGCATAACTGTTTATTAATATCTGGGTTGAAGTATGTCTTTCCCAATGCATGTGGTGATGAAACATACCCCTGTTGTCTAGTGTCTGAGTTTATATGATATGTCTCAACTTCTAAGAATTCTTTGAATGTATATTTTTCTCAGCTGTTTGGGGTGGTGCTAAATTGGCTGATGTGCTTGGACTTGTTGGAATACCGAAGTTGACAAGTATCACTCAATTTGGTGGAAAACATGTAGAATTTGTTAGCATTGACAAGTGTAAGGTAAGAACTCCTAGTTTGTAAGTTTTTTCCCTTTTCTGGTTAATATAATAAGGTTTGTAAATTCACTCCAATGATCCTTGATAGTTTCTGGTCATTTATAGATGAGAGTAATCCGTTGTTTCTTTAAATCTTATAAAAAAAATGTAGGAGGCAAATGGAGGCCCTTACAAGGTATCAATTCCACTAGATCAGGCCACAAATCCTGATGCAGATGTTCTTCTCGCTTATGAGATGAATGGAGAAGTAAGTGAAACTAACTTCGTTTTTTTTTTTTTTTTGGGTGAGTGAAATTAGCTTCTTGAAGTCTTATTTCCATTCAAGATGAACTGCAGATACCATTTCTAAAGTCATTAAAAGCTCTAGAGAAATATGGTGCATGTTTGTTGGAAACAGAGTTATAACCGAGTCTGACTCTTCTGTTGCTTTCACTTTCTCAGTGTAAGGTCAGCTCTTGTATAGTCTACGTGTTTGACCCATGACTGGAATCTATTTATTCAAAACATGTCTTCATGCGTTAATGATAAAAAAACATGTTATCACTGCTTTATGATTGATCTGTGAAATAGACATGCTAGATAATATGTGGGGTACCTTCTTACATGCGGTGCTACCTTTAAGTTAGCATAGCTAAAACTGTTTTACTAAGCTTGCTCTTCCAGGATTTCAAAGATGTTTTCCTTATTATCGTAATTCTTTCTTTATCTTGACAAACCACTGCTCTTTTTTCCCTCCATGTGTTTTGTGTATTTTTCTTTTCTGCTTTTAGGGTCGAGGTAGTTGAGCACACTATAATATCTTTTCATGCTGTTCTTCTTACCGCCGTTTAATATTCTTTTGCCTTGCTTTAGCCTCTCAGTAGGGATCATGGGTATCCATTACGTGTGGTTGTTCCCGGTGTTATTGGAGCTCGCTCTGTTAAGTGGCTTGATTCCATCAATATCATTGCAGAAGAAAGTCAGGTCTGATATATGCTGTAATATGATTCTGGTATTACTAACATTTCCTTCTTATAGAGTTCTATGACATCACATTGTCACGTGGCAGGGTTTCTTCATGCAAAAGGACTACAAAATGTTCCCTCCCTCAGTGAACTGGGAAAACATTAACTGGTCAACCAGGAGACCCCAAATGGATTTTCCTGTCCAGGTAATTATTTTCTTTCAACGTTACCTGACATTTTTTTTTATGAATTAAAAAACCAGTCATTTAATTATCTTTCAATCACTTCTAGTGTTTATATGTTCTGGTTAATGGAGCAGACACAAAAATTTCCTTAGATTTGGAAGCTGAAAATTTGTAACTAGTACTCACTAATTTACTATGACAGTGTGTTATATGTTCTCTGGAAGATGTGAGCACAGTAAAGCCTGGGAAGGTTAGTTTATGCAACCGCTGGTTTGATGAGCTATTCTATGCAGGAATGTGTATCTGTTACTTATTATTTCAGCTTTTCATGCGCCCTATTGATCCTATTTTACCTGGCATGTTCATTCAGATCTCCGACCACATTTTCCTATAAATTTGGTACAATGGTTTTGGTTTTCAACTAAGAAAATTCAGAAAATAAGTTTAGGTTGATTTTGAATCCCCTTTGTGTCGTTGTTCACCAAGCGAAGTAAGCAAGACTGACTATCTTGCATGTTAAATGTATTGGTAATTGACTAAATTCTAATTCTCATATACCACGTGTAGGTAAAAATTAGCGGATA
The DNA here is from genome assembly GCF_029017545.1 of Prosopis cineraria. Classification (NCBI taxonomy): domain Eukaryota; kingdom Viridiplantae; phylum Streptophyta; class Magnoliopsida; order Fabales; family Fabaceae; genus Prosopis; species Prosopis cineraria. The sequence goes on along the minus strand of NW_026555334.1, from coordinate 35,291,451 downwards.
TGCAGTATCTGGGGGTGGCAGAGGCATAGAGAGAGTAGATATATCTGTTGATGGAGGCAGAACTTGGCTGGAAGCTTCAAGATTTCAGAGAAGTGGCATTCCCTACGTAGCAGATGATGCTAACAATGACAAATGGGCATGGGTGCTGTTTGAGGTCACAGCTGATATTCTTCGTAGCACTGAAATTATTGCAAAAGCGGTACGGCTCATTTTTTTGCCTGCTAACAAATATTAACCATGACTCTAGTTTTTCACTTAATACTTTATATTATAAAAGCAATTTAACCCAAGTGGCCTGATTTGCATAATGGTTCGCAAGGATCAATGACAATACTGTTGAATAACATCAAAATTAAACTAGGTTTAATTATTTGGTAGTGTAGCTCAACCAAAATCGTTTTTTTCTCAACCAATTAAATTAGGAAATTTAATTGAAAATTGTTAAAATCAAATGATGCCTAATTAAACTCAATTTGCCTTCAATAGTATTAAAAAAGTCTAAATTAAGGGGATAAAAATGTGATTTATCAATCAACAATCAACAATATGATGGAGTTAGTATCTGCCGTTGTCACGTTTGGCTCATTTTGCAGGTAGATTCAGCTTCAAATGTGCAACCTCAAAAAGTAGAAGACATTTGGAACTTGAGAGGGATATTAAACACTTCATGGCATCGGATTCAAGTCCAAGCAGGTCACTCAAACTTGTAAAAGTTTCGCGGCTTTTGTGTGTGTTGCCATGAACCAGCACTCCATATTCAACTGTTTATGTTTCTCATCCCGTATGACATGTGTAGCAAAGAGAGTTCTTGGTCAAGGAACTTCTGAGGCTCTGAATAAGATTAAACATTAACTTGGATAATGTATAATTCATTTGTTATGGCCCAGAATCTTCTTATCCAATAGACATAAATTAGCTGTCAGTATGATGACTAATGGGCCTCCCTTCGAGCTTTTTCCTCTTCTAGAAAGACAATATTTCTGGCATGAGAAGAATAAAAACTCACAGATCAGGGGACTTGATAGATATGTAACTTAGACCAAACAACGGAAATGACTTCATTCTGTTTTTTGAATGAAAATGAAGAATGTGCAGGGGAGTAAATTCCTTCCAGGGTCTTCTTCTTTTTAGTTCTAACCGGTGACATGGTTTAATATCAACGTTGAAAATCGAGTATGATGTATACTGTTCTAAATGTAGGAAATATATAATTAATTCACATAGATTAAGAAAATTAGTTATTCATAAAATATATATATTAGTTTTTCTAAAATACTTTACTTTTTATTTATTTACATTAAAAACTATTTCTTCTGTTTAAAAATATAAGATATTTTTTAAGAAGTTGTATGTTTAAAAATGTAAGATTTTTAATCTTTAAAGATATAATTATTGTTTTTTTTTTAAGTGTTTTTATTGATAATAATTTTATATTTATTGTAAGGTATTTAATAAAGATAAGTATAAAAATATAAAATTAATTTAAAAATAAATAATTATTTTATTAAAGAATGAGATTTGATTAAAAATATTTTATATTTTTAAAACAGATGAAGTATCATGTTGATTGCAACTATGGATGGTTTGCGGAAAAAATACATAATAAATGTGAGAGCCGAACCACATTGAGATTTTACGTGCAGGATCAAAACATATTCATTACCTAACTCCTACATTTTGGCCCGGAGGGATGGCGTGTATGTTTCTGTGTTTACACGTGTTGTCAGAGAGTGTAAGAGACAAGGAGAAGAAGTGCTGCATGATGAGACAAGCTTCACCAACTTGGAGTGAAAAATCCTAGAGAGAGAATGGAGCAAGGTGAATGATTGGTACAGGGTGTCTAAACTATGAAAGCGAACCTGCCTGGTAGTTTCACTGTGATAAGAAAATTAAGAGTGGAGAAAAGCAAGACAGTGACAAATGCAAGAGGGCCCCACTCATTTACTCCATAATGAGAAACCTTTGCTTCCCATGCCATTTCAAGAAACTTCCCATGATAGCTCTGAACCATGTGATCAACGTTCGTGTTGTTCTCTTAGCCGTGAATTCTGTAAAGGTAAGGTTTTGTCACTGTCTTTGTCATTGATTTGTCATTGTTGGACTGGTGTCCTGCATATTCTGGCATGCCCTAATTACAAGCAAATGACTCAGTAACTGTTGGTCCTACTCGGCAAAGGCTATCCATGTCTTTATCTAGAAGCTAACCTTCAAAACTGCCATTGTTGATCTTGCCATATCCACCTTACTGCTTTTACTCATTATGCCAGTTTTAGAGCCTTAATTACATGATAAATGGACTTTAAGTGCTGTTGAATAATAATTAAGAAAGATTAGAGCTTCTGTTCCTGTCATTTCAAATCATCATCCACATGGACGAGCGGTGATTGTCTTCTTTCTTCTTTCTATTATGAAAAGACCCAAAGAAAACCACTATTGCATAAAATATAAGACTTTATAATTGATTGTACTGCTTTTCAGCGCAGGCATGAAAACTACATGTAACATAAAAAAGAATCAACGTGGATATTGGGTTGAAGCATGTAATCTCGAAATTAAAGCTCATAGAAAGCTATTCAATTATTGAGACATGTTGGCAGGTACTCTTGAAGCGTCTCCATTCTTTTTCCAACCGCTGAAAAATTGGCCAAGAAAACGCAATGCTCAATAGCTAAACTGAAAACCGAGTCAGATCACAACTGAAGTCATTTTTGCTCTTTTTTTTCCCCTACTAGTTAACATCACAATATTTTCTTATTTAGATTTGTGTCCTTGATAATAGACACTTAGATTATTACTATTTCTATCCCAAGTTATAAAATATTTTTAGATAAAATTTTACATATTAATAAATCTCATTAAATATATTTAATTATCTTATTTTTTTAAAATAAAAATACAAACTTTTATCTCATAATTTAATATACTAAAAAAGAAGGAACGAAAATTAATTATAGAGAGAGAAATGATAACATTAAAATTAGTTTATTCAATAAAACCTTAATCTACTCAAAATATATTATATTTTGAGGCAGAAAAACTCTTTTAAAAATACCCTATAATTTGAAACAAAGAGAATACAAAATTACAATGAACCTGGACACCTACTATTTTGAGTTTAGTTTTGTTAGCCCCCATTGATATCTGTTCACTAATAGCCCCTCTGATCCTGTTTATTGGATAAAGAAGGAAGATTTTTTTAGTCCTGTTTACAAGTTAACGCATTAAATTTTTATCATAAATTTTTTCATTTGCCCTCTAATCAATGTTGGAGAGAAAAAATATATTATTAAAGTATATATACTTAAGGGCAAAGTAAAGAAATTATTAAATTTTTAGATATAATTAATGAGTTTTAAAGTTTTTTTATTTTAGTAAAATATATTAGAAGTGATTTATAACCAAGATGAAAAGAGTTTGAGAAACCTCGGCCAAGAATAATAAATAACTATCAGAATCAATGAATAAATTCTTCAAGACAAAGCCATTAATTTACAATATATTTGATTTAATGATAGTCACCCACTGTCTTAATAAAGCCCCTAATTACATAATAAAGCCACTCTTCAATAAGCTGGCAACTCGCAGCTTTTATATATGCTTGCCAAATCAGTGAGTTGATTGGGATTTGTTAATTTTTTAACCGGATTTATTAATGATTTTTTATTTTAAAAAACTGACTCATTGCTTGAGTTCTTTGAATTGGGCAAGTGATTGATTGTTTTTTGTTTTTCGATTGGGTTGGTTGATGCTATCAAATTGATATCAAAATAATTAACCTGTGAAGCTAAGTAGTAGTCTGCGAGAAACCTCTATTATATTGTTTCATTTCAAGCCATCAATAAAGTCGTAGTTCATGAGAATCTAATGTTACTATTTGCATATTTATCAAGTTGATCCAATTTTTCTTGCTTTCTCTTTTTATTTCACATTTTAACACTGGTTCATAACATTGAAGAAGACCAATCCTGACAAAGTTTGAAAAGTTCTGTCAAACAAATAAATATTAACATTTTAATTTATGTAAATAAATAATTCAATATATTTTAATTAAAATAAATTTAATAAAATAACAAACATCAATTTTATAATAACTAATAAATATGGTAATATATAAATTGATATCTAATTGAAATCAAATGCAGGAAAAATATCCGCATTTATTCAAAAGTTGGGGCAAGCACTCTATTAAAATTCATAGGACCAAATTTTTTAAGAAAAAAAGAATTGAATGATCTTAAATTTTAATTAAATAATTTTTCTTGCTTATTGATATTTTATTTATTTTCATTTAATTGTTGGAAAAGTACCAAAAATGCCTAATCTTTTAAGTTATAACATAAAAATTTGGAATCCTTTGTTGTAAATTTTTCTTATGTCATTTCTTGTAGTTTTCCCAATTTTTTCTTTTCTTTTCTTTTTGTTTTTTTTTAGAAACTTCATCTTCCTCGCGTGAAACAAAGCATCGACCTTGTCTAATTTTCTTCCTTCTCTTCATCAACATGATCTCCTCTAATTCCTCACTGCCGACCCATTTCTTTGGACTTCATCGCCAGCAAGTTTGTGGCTGTTTAATAGCAGCACGAGCACTCCATTCTCCTCCATGGTATCTTGGCAGTCCTTCATTCTTTTGCTCTGCATCGTGCGTCTGAAGACTTGAAAGATGAGCACACACTAAAGAGAGCACGCCAGAGAGAGTACACAGAAGATTGTTGCCGCCGGCTATTGTCGGAGACGGCTTGGCAGTGGGAGGACAATGGCAGATCTAAGAATGCATAGACACGAGATAGTGAGACAGGGGAGATGAAAATGAGAATGTGAGATTGGTCCAAAAAAGAAAATGAGAATATGAAAGTGTGATATGGGTAGGTAATATTTTATACATAATAACAGTAAAAGTCAATTTCAAAAAGCTCTGTGAAGCAACTTCATCAAAAAATTAATTTTTAGCTAGACAATCGATTAATAACAAATCCTGATATTTGGATAACTTTTTGGTAAACCATGGTTTGTCCCCAAATAATTGATTATTTGGGCAAACCAAACAGGCACTTATTATAAAAGACCAAATTAACTTTGGTTTATATTATTGTTCAAAAGTGTTAACTTCATTTCAGTTGATAAGGAGATCTCTCCCTAACAATTGAGATTTAATTTACTCTCTCCATTTTTATATATGAGAACTTTTTTAAAATTTTTTTATTCCTAAATATAAAGGGTTGTTAACATATTTTTTTAATGAATGAACCATTATACCCTTATTAAATTGAAAAGAAAAAATATAAGTATTCTCATTAATTTACTTTGAAAAAAGAGATTCATTTTTTATTTAAAATAATTAGGGACAAAATTAAAATGTTGATGTGCTGTTAATTAGATAACTAATTTTTATTATTTTGTATGATTCGATTAAAAATATTTTATATATAAGGATAGAGAGAATACGTACTAAATCATTAAATTTCATAAAAGTGTGCCCTTATTTCCTTCCATTTAGTATTATAAGATATTTCTTTCATCCATATATATAAGGTATTTTTAATTAGATTTTACATACCAATGAATGTTTGTTATTTAGTTAAACTCACATAAAAACACAATAATTTTTTAATTTTACTCATAATAATATCATAATTAATATCATGATGGTGATAAAGAAAACATACAGTTAATAATTTATTCTATTTTTCAAGATAAGGATAAAATTGTCTTATTATTTAAAAATATCATTATCATATTTAGAGATAAAATAAACTTCTAAAAAATACCTTATATATAGAGACAAAACTCATAGAAGGAGTTCTTTTTAACTACTCTATACTTTTAATAAGTTAATTAATGTCATTTGAAATTGCACATTTTTTTCATATTTATTTTTATTTAATAGGTTGTCTCTATTAAAAAATTTAATTATAACCCTAATCAAAATAATTTTAAAAAAATCACATAAAAATACAATAATTTTTTAATTTTATCCTTAATAATATCATAATTAATATCATGATAATGATAAAGAAAACATACAGTTAATGATTTATTCTATTTTTAAGACAAAAATAAAATTATTTAACTACTTAAAAATATCATTACCACTCCTTATATTTAAAAATAAAATAAGTTTTTAAAAATATTTTATATATAAAGACGAAGGGAGTATTTTTTAACTGCTCTATATTTTCAATAAGTTAGTTAATGTCATTTGAAATTACACATTATTTTCATATTTATTTATTTAATAGGTTGTCTTTATTAAAAAAATTTTAATTATAACCCTAATCAAAATAATTTTCAACAAATATTATTAATTATATTTTAAAAGACTCAAAGTAACATATATTTTTTAACATGATATCAAAAAGTGTGCTTTATATATCAATAGCGAGGAGTATTTTTTTTTTTTTTTTGGCCTTGGGCTGGGAAAATGTACGAAAAGTTTGTCAGTTTATTTAAATGACAGCATGCTTATGAACTTAATTTGTCTTAAATTTCTTGGCAGAGTAATTTATTAAGGAGCATCTATATCTCTGGGAGGGGAAAAGAATAAAAGAAGCACTTAATTTCCTTCCAGATGGTGTGGGGCAGGCTTCATAGAGTCAAGTCAATTATTTATTTATTTGTTGGCTTATAGAGGAAAAGCTCGGTTCATCTTCATGATATTAAATTTGTACTGCAAAGCATATCTTTGGACAGTGAATGTGAATATATAGCAATTATAAAAAATTTAATATTAAATTTAAATTACATTGAAAATAAGAAAAATTAAAATTATTTGATAATTTTTATAAAATTTTATTTTAATAAAATTAAAATAAAATAATATTTTAAATCTCAACTATTGAAATCATCATCAGTGTCATGAGCACAAAAGTCAGGTCGGAAAAGTTCATTATCTTCATGCCATCGAGGGACTAACACAGTATTCATGGTCAGAATAGAATAATCATTCATAGCCATGCTCCTCCGTTCCCTCCATCCTCTCTCGCTCATTCTCTCCTTATTCCTCTTCATTCTTTTCTCAATAACACTACTTCAGCTCAGGCGACTCCGACTCCGACGAAACAACTCAACCCACCACGGCCCTCCGACCTACCCTCTCATCGGTTGCCTCATCTCCTTCTACGCCAACCGTAAGAGCCTCCTCCATTGGTACACTCACCTCCTCTCTCACTCTCCCACCAACACCATCCTTGTACACCGCTTAGGTGCACCCAGGACCATTATCACTGCTAACCCGCAAAATGTTGAGTACATCCTCAAAACCAACTTCCTTAACTTCCCCAAAGGCAAGCCCTTCACCGACATCCTCGGTGACTTCCTCGGACACGGAATATTCAACGTCGACGGCGAGCTCTGGCGGACCCAACGTAAACTGGCCGCCCACGAGTTCACTGGAAGGTCACTGAGGGAATTTGTGATCCACACACTGGAGGAGGAGGTGGGTCAGAGGCTTCTTCCGGTGATGGAGGCTCTGTGTATAAAACAACAAATGGTGGACTTGCAGGAGCTACTAGCTAGATTCTCGTTGAATGTGATCTGTAAAATCACGTTAGGTGTTGATATTTGTTGCCTGGATCCTTCTGTGCCTGCCTCGCCTCTTGCCAGAGCTTTCGATGAGGCCTCGGAGATATCTGCGCGACGCGGAACGGCGCCTTTGTTCGTGATATGGAAGGTGAAGAGATGGGTCGGGGCTGGATCTGAACGAAGGCTTAAAGAAGCTGTGGGGGAGGTTAGGAGACGTGTGATGGGAATGATTCGAGAGAGGAAGAATATGAGGATGAGAAAAATAATGAACCATGGGCGTGAAGATCTCTTGTCACGCCTTATATGTCAAGGTTACGAGGAGAACATGATTAGAGATATGCTGATAAGTTTCATGATGGCGGGAAGAGACACCACCTCGGCAGCTCTGACATGGTTCTTCTGGTTGCTTTCTCAGCATCCAGAAGTGGAGGAGCAGGTTGTGAGAGAGACCCAAGTTAGAGTAGAAGGGGAATTAGAGTATGAATCATTGAAGAAATTGAAGTTCTTAAAGGCATGTCTGTGTGAGTCAATGAGGCTATACCCACCTGTGCCCTGGGATTCTAAGCATGCCATAGTTGATGATTTGCTTCCAGATGGTACAGTGGTGAAGGCAGGAGATAGGGTGACGTATTTTCCTTATGGGATGGGGAGGATGGAGGCATTGTGGGGGAAGGACAGGTTGGAGTTTAGACCGGACCGGTGGTTCGTTGAAAGAGACAGCGTCCAAAGAACAATGACAAAGGTGTCTCCTTTCAAGTTTCCTATATTTCAGGCTGGTCCCAGAGTGTGTCTTGGGAAGGACATGGCTTTTATACAGATGAAGTATGTGGCGTTTTCAATTCTCCGGAGATTCAGAATCCGGCATATTAGCCCAGACCAGCCTTTATTCGTGCCACTTCTCACGGCACACATGGCCGGTGGCTTTAATGTCTTGATTTGCAAGAGGAAGAAGGAAACTGATAGATGATGACTTTACATGGGCTCAATTCTATTCCTTATTTTGAATAAATTTCCGGATATTAAGTAAAGTCAATGGTTCTTGGTCAAACTAAGTGAAGCTTTCAATGCTTCAAAAAAATTATCCTTGCCAGTTAAAAGTGTAAAAACCTTAAACGAGGCATCTTGCACGCGTTTTTACCCGCTTACTTCTAGTTATTCAACATGCTTCACTGAGCAAATGGCACTTGATCTTCTATAAACTATGGTCAAATTATTGTTTCCACGCCTAGTATTTCACGTACAATGATCTTCGCAAGGCGCAATTTGAGTATATTCAAATAGTGATCGTCCTAACCGTCCGCCGTCAAGACTTCATTATCCTCTGCCTTTGGGGTGTAAGACTACACTACCTGTTTTTGAGTTTTTCTATCAGCAATCTAGCGCATTCGATACCTTGGTAATCTGACTCTGACAGGTCCATGGTTGAGCCGTTGAGACTTGAGACAAAGGAAAAATAAATTTCGTCACATCATCGCGTGCAGTGTATTTTTTCCCTCCGCTAAACAAAGCAGTGAATTACAAAATTCAAGACACTGTACACCCATCCATCATCCGGCCCCTTATAAATTGTCGTTGAATCCAGCGTGAACTTAGCCACAAATGAACACCATCGTGAGCCACAAAGGAGAGACATGTGAGACTGTTGTACTACTTGTCGCCTACTAAACAATTATCAGCACAAGTCTGTCGACTATACAAGTGCTTAAATCAATTACAAAACATGTTTTGCATTATAGTGGAGCAGCATTCTTCGTAAACATGGATACAGAAAGGTACACAGGCTACCCCACAAAAGGGAGAATTGATACAGACAACGAGGCTCATGGACCACTTACTACACCTGGAGTCATGTGCTACCAGGAGCTTCACTTCCTGCAGCTGGTTTGCGATTCAAATAGCGAATAACAGCATCTTCAACCCTGTTCAAGTTGCCAAACAAAGACACCATTCAACCACTAAGCGGCAATGCATTATGAATTCAAACAGAATTGAAGTTCACCATTTTATGATACTGAGGCAGTGAAGCTCAATTTAACCTAGCCCAAGAACTAAAATATATCATCATGCATACCGAGTCATGAGTTGGAAAAAACCCAAAAGAGAAAAAAAAAAAACCATGGTGTTGGATGTTTATACAATACATCCACAACTAAAATGCAGCCCCAGTCATACAGAAGATCACCCCAACACAAGGCAATCAATGGAAGAGCATGCAGAGTAGTGTAATCAAAGGTTAGAAACATAATAAAATTAAAAATCATAAAGGACAAAGTTACATAGGAGATAGCTGCTAAGCTTACCATGGTTGGTTGAAGAAATCTGAACGACGCTCTTTTTCTGCATTGCGACTGGGTTCCCCGGCCACAAGTTTTAGATCCCTGCTTTGAGATTCAATCAAGGCATTTATGAATTCCACAGGAGATTGGCTAAACCCCAAAAAGAATGCCCGTCTCTTACGGTGCTCATGGATTTTTCTTATGATTGCACATATTGATTCATCACAGGCTTCAATCTCTTTGTTCTTCTCCACATTGGCCAATAATGCAGACAACTCCCTTTGAATGGGGAAAGGAACATCAACCATCACATCATAACAAGCACTTCCCGCAGGACAATTTCCAGAGAGCTTGATCCTGTGCTCTAAAAGTATAGGCTGTGGAGAGAATAAATGCTGTGATATCCTCTGTGAAACCATGGTAAACTTCATCTTTTCTTCCCCAAATACTTTCTGAAGAGCTGGGTCACAGAAAAAGAAAGAAGGGTCATTTGGGTTCTGTAATTTCCTGGCCTTCACATAATGCCAGATTGCAGCAACAATTCTCGGGCGGGTATCAACCTCAATACCAAGAACTTCTACCAATGCTGGAGAAAGCTTAAATTTTTCAGGTACATAATTCATTTCCAACCGTATATTCACCGTAAATTCCTTGTTCCCTTTTCTCTTCACTTCAAAACCCTCATGAGGAGCAGGAGACCTAGCATTCTCCCACATAATTATGTGACTATCAGGATAGAGCCTCTGATCCAAAGAAATGGTTACTCTTTTAAAGAAAGATGAGAATTTGGGATAATTGGGGTTAGACCTCTGAACTACTCCTGGCTGATCAGGATCTACACCATCCTCCAGTATTCTCCCTACAATCTTAAGAGTCCACGTAGGAGGCTCAGCATTTGGCTTCTTGGGAATTGGACCTGCTTGATTAGCAAAAGTGTTAAATACATAGATGCGAAGAGTTTTCTGAATACAGGGTGGGGTTTTGAGGGCTTCTTGGATGTCAACCTTCTTCCTAGAAAGTGCAGCATCAACCCGAGATTCAAACTCAAGAAGCTGGGTGTAAAGAGCAGACTCCGGCAAGATAGCGGCCACTTTATCTTGAAGCTGCTTCTCAGGCAGCTTCTGCTTCTTTCTTCGAGCAGCAGGTGTAAGTTCCATGGGTCTTAAAGGCGAGGCAGTGTTAGTCGGGGAAAATCCAATTGGGCGAATTGGGGGTTTTAGAGGGAGACGCTTTGCACTTGAATTTCCAGGTGTTGAAAAGGTGGGGGGTGACACCCCTAAATTCCCAAATGCACCTGACTGGCTCGGATTAAGAGACAAACCTTGAGCTTGCAAGTGAGCCTGGAGCTGAGCATGCGCTGCTTGAGCATGAGCTTGAGACTTAGACTGAGCTTGGGCAATAGCATTAGCATGAGCTTGGGACAGCTGAAACTGGCCTTGAAAACCAGGCGCGAGCTGAGCTTGGGCCTGCGATTGCGAAAACCCAGGGGTTCCAGGAATAGAAGAGGATCCTATTCCCGCATTGCCAAATGATGATGAGGAGGCCCCAAGGCTCTTAGGAGGGTTATTACTGTTCACAGACATCGCTATCTTACTCTAATCAACAAGACAACCAGGTGCCAAAAAGCTCCAGGACCCCTTAAAAAGATTGTAACTTTACCTATAGATATTAACTGGTAAAGCAATGGCATGCGCAACAGATTCAAGCACCTGGATCATAACCTCCACAATCACGAAATTGGCATTTGCCTGCCAAAAATCCAAAATGACTAAATCTGAATCAATTAGGATTTTACCTTTACAGAAAGTCGTGGACAAAGGTCCCGGCGATCTGGCCCCAGAAGATCCAAGAACGACCACTACGGTTAGTCTATTTGCGCCAGCCAACCCTTGGGGGCACTAGCCAGGAAGAGGAAAACCCAATACTTCGGTTGCTCTATACACTTGTGGGTTCCAGATTCGATAGAATGAGCAGAAGGCTCCAATGTATGAGAACTAACAAAAGAAAGGGCGAGGCAGTGGCCGTGTGTCGAAGCTCCGAAACTGAGTCGGCCTTCCGGGAGGTCGATGGTGGCGGTGCCTAGGGTTATGGAATGGCCGAATTGTAGATTAAAGTCGGCCAGTGTTCAATTCAGAGGCTTCTCTCAACGGTGTCGTTTTAATGTACGAATTTTTTTTCAGTGTTTTTCTTTTCTTTATTAGGGAAATGACATTAAAAGCTCTAAAAAGCAAAACTTTTATAAATAAGGCCTAATAGATTTTAAAATTATTTTGAGAGCATTATAGGCCTTAAAAAGCAAGAATTTTATAAATAAGGTCTAATAAATTTTGAAATTATTTTGAAAGCCTAAAAGCCTCATTTGCAATTATGTTTTTTGGTGAAATGATTAATTTGTCCCTTCCATAACCAGCTTCTTCTTCCTTTGTTCGTCATTCTCTCTCTTCCTCTATTCTTCCTCTCTCATCCTTCTCTCTCTTCTTCCTTTAATACTGATACAATAATCAAATTCATTTTCCTCCCCATCATGTTTCTCTATTTCCTTTCTTCTTCTTCCTCCTTCTTCTTTCTCTCTCTCATTTGAAGCTTTTTCATTCAACAGGTATGAGTGGGTGATTCACTTTTATCCAGATGGATATGGAGAAGATGATCAGGTGTTCGTCCGATTACATTCCTCTCACGCCAACCAACTTCTTGAAACAATTCACCATAGTGTAGAAAGAATGGATCAACTACTGCATCTGCCATATCAATTTTATCTAATCATAATGTACGCATTTACATTCGTTTAATGAAAATAAGTTGTTATTTATAGACTTTTTATTATTTCTGATACATATTTTCTTACAATTGATATAAATGTTCTGGTGTAGATGTTGTTTATGAAATTTATGTTGTTATTTATGGAATTTACGTTGTGCAAACTTTACAATTAACTTGTGCAGATATTTATGTGTATCATATCAACAAACCCTGTATTATAAATATATGGACATTGTGTTGTTAACAAATGGATACTTTTATGTTATATACAGACCTTTTGTTTTTCATTAACTTGAGAAACTTTTTATTAAGCCTAGCCAACTGATAAACTAGACATATATAGACTTTCAGTTAAGAATATATGAACCTTCAATTGTGCATCGAGGATATTATGTTGTACATTATTTGCTTACATCTGTATTTTGTCAAGTCTAGCCTACTGATAAAGTAGTAGAATCTTATGAACTTTTAGTTAAGAATAAATGAACCTTATATTGTGCATAGTAAATATTGTTATGCATTGTTTGCCTATTTGTGCATTTTGTTAAGTTAAGCCTACTGATAGAGTAGAATCATATAGACTTTTAGTTGAAAATATATGAACCTTATGTTATGCATAGTGAATATTGTGTTGTGTATTGTTTACTTACTTGTGCATTTTGCCAAGACCAGCTTATTGATAGAGTAAAATCTTATGGATTTTTAGTTGAAAATAAATAAACATTATATTATGCATAATGAACATTGTATCATGCATTATTTGCGTAACTTCAGTATTTTGTTAAGCTTAACATAATGATAAATTGAAATCATATGGACTTTCAGGTGAAAATATATCACAACTTTTTTTTCTTGCAACTGTCTTTAACTAGTCGTCCTCCCGGGCGGCTACGAACAAGAAAGATAGAGTCTTCTAAGATAGGAAGATTTATCATTGTTTAAGATGTGAGAAGGCTGGACACAGTCGTAAAACATGCAAGAATCCTAACTCAGCATGAGAAGTGGTTACATTATACTTCTTTGGTGTACACAAGCAACTATAATTATGTATATGAAAGTATTTTTAAATAATATTTTTTAAGTAAATGGGAATCACAAATATTTTTTGTTTGTATATGTAAAAACAACTATTAGATATTTTAAATATAGGGCTAACTTTTTGTATATATCAGACTTGAAATATTGTATCAAATTTTATATGGGTATTTGTTTTGGTACCTAGGCTATTACCAACATGAAATTATTCATATATGATGTAATTGTCCTTTTTAATATTGAAAATGCATAGACTTTCTGTTGAGCATGCGTGGATATCATCTTGTACATAGTAGATATTGTGTCATGCATGGTCTACCTAACGTCATTTTGTTATAGTCTAAGCTAGTGAAATATTGAAAATGTATGAATTTTTTGTTCACCACACGTGGACATCATATTATACATAGTAAATATTGTGTCGTGCATGGTCTGCCTAGTCATTTTTGCTAAAGCTAAGGCTAGTGAAATACTTGAAATGCATGGACTTTCTATTGAAATGTGTGGACATTGTCTCGTGCATAGTAAATGTTATATCGTGCATGGTCTATTTCATTGTTTTGAAAGTTCACGCAGGTTCTGAATTCAAATCAAACAAAAGGAAAAATCGTACTTTTAGTCTCAAAAAAATTAGCAGTAAGCGCCTTAAGGCCTGCAGAAAAATATCAGATTCATTTAGGCCAAAATTACAATAAAGTTTGTTTTTAAGGCCCTTAATGCCATTTCCCCTTCTTTATTTGTCTTTTTTTTTCAATTTTGTATTTTCTTTTAAGCCATGGGCAAAAAAAGGCTTGGATGTTGAAGTTACCTTTCTGTCAATGCTGACTTCGGTCGTTGGAGTCAGATCATCCTTATTGTCTTCGTCTCGTAGACAGTATACTGATAAAAAATTAACAATTTAAATTGAAAAAATGATAATAAATTTTTTTTAAATTATATAAATAATAATTTAATCTTTCAAAATATTGTAATACCAATAACATTCCTAAAAGCCTCTTTGTCAATAGCTTTTTTAGAAAAAAAAATTATCTTATCTTTATTGATAAATTGTAATTTCTTATTCAATTCTTACAAATTTTTTAAAAAAAAGTTATAATTCTTTAAATAAAAATTTTGAATAAAACTTGTTATTTTGAAAACTTATTTTTCAATAATAAAAATTATATTTGATAAATTATAATTTTTGTTAATTATTACTATTTACAGAACAAAAGTTATTATTCCTTAAATAAAAGTTATAGTTGGATATTGTTTTTCACTAACGAAAATTGTACTTGACAAGTTGTAATTTCTTATTTAATTTTTATGATTTACAAAGTAAAAATTATAATTTTTTAAATAAAAGTTGTAATTGAATCTTGTTATTTTCAATAAGAGTAAAATATTTTTTTTTCAAAAAATGTTATTGACAAAGAGATCCCTAGGGACTTCATTGATAGTAAATTGATATTCAAAAACTGTCATTTTCTCATTTAAATCCTCTAAAAGTAATATAAATAATTTTTGCAAAATTTTTCTTTAAACAAAATTTTATATTTTACAACAAATAATTAACAATAAAAATATTAAAAGTTGAAAATTTTATAGAAATTCATATATTTTAATTTTAAAGAATTTTAATTTAAAAATAAAAGCATAATACCATACTTGACTACATTCAAAACCTTTAATTTTTTTGAAATTTCACTGCAATTTAAGGGTGCTAATTTGATATTAAATTTTTGAAAAAAATAAAAAAATTATCCTTCATTTAAATTAATATCAGGACTGCTCTACTTCACTTCTTAATTGTCCTATTTCACCTAATCATTTACTTCTCAAATCTTATTAATTGCCCTATTTCACTTGTGTATTTTTCTGGAATGAAAATCAAATGAAAGTCTGACAATGAACAAATAAAGTAGGGCAATTAACAATGATTCATAAGTAAATAAATAACATATAGTATAAAAATTAATAAATTATCTTAAGATAATTTAAACACCTAAAATAAAAACAAGCTATGTGATAACATTTTAAAAGTAAATGAATAAGTGAAATAAGACAATTAACAAATGAATTAGAGCAATTTATAGTAGTTCGTAAGTAAATAAACAACATACGTTATAAGAATCAATAAATTATTTTAAAATAATTGAAACACCTAAAATAAAAATAAATTAAGTAGAGTAATTAACACCATTATATGAGTAAATGAAAAGGAAACTAGGGCAATTAACAAATGAAGTAGGAAATTTTTTATATTAATTTAAAAGAGGGGCAATTTTATCGTGTCTCTTAGAAATTTAATATCAAATAAGTACCCCTAAACTACAATAAAATTTTAAAAATTTAAGAGCTTTAAATGTAAATAAATTCAATCAAGGGTCCTTTATTAAAATTCTCTCTAATTTCTTTTTCTAAAAGTTTCTGAATTAGAGATATGTAAGGGGTCAAATAAATCAAGTGATTATACATGCCTTTGATTTTAATTTATAGATTATAGATATCAATATGAACATAAGGTAATATAAATGTATAATACATACTCCATCAGTTAAAAAATATAATGTATTTTTAACTAATATCACCCCTAATAAAATATTACTTGTTTTTAAACTAATGTAATCTTTTTATATTTATATAAGGTGTTTCATTCTAAAATAAATATAAAGTACTTTATTCATTAGGGACTTTTAAAAAAAATATACAAACACCTTAAAATATTAAAATATTTAACATTTTATATTTTATAATATTTATCCCCTGAAAAAATAAATTATATTTTTAAATGAAGGAAACACATGAAATGAAGAAAAAAATTATAAGTAGTTGGTGTCAAATGTTACAATACATTATCATAACGGCTAAGAAAAACACATGGTTTCATTTATTGTGTGAAAAATCATGATCATTCATTTAATCAAACGCTGTCAAGTTTATAACTGAAAAGAAAAAGGTTTCTAATACAATTTTTCAAAAATAAATTATAAACATTAACTTAAATAATGGTAAATTCAAAAATTTTAGTCATGGATGATATATATATATATATATATATATTTCAAATATAATGCTCAATTTATAATTGAGTATTTGTTGTCGTTATTTAAATTAATAATCACAACTTAATTTTTTTAAAAAATTATCAAATCCTAATTATCAATAAATAAATATTTTAAAACTTAAATGTGATTCCATATTATATTAATTGCATTGTGAAGATAGTGAGAAAAAGCTTGTATTACTATTAATTTATTATTTTTTAATGGCCTATAAATATTTTTATATTAGAAGTAATTTTATTCCAGATACAATTATTGTACATAGCGGGTAATCTTATTTAGGGATTCTTACTATTAGACTAATAGAATATAGAATAAATTTTGAATGTTGAAAAATAGAACGTACAAATAAATAAATAAAAAGCCACAGTTTTTGACAAGTGGAAAAAGAAAGGGTAACTGAAACCACATTAAAAAAGTAGCAGCAGAAGAACAAGCACCATTCATGGCTTTGGGCCCATTTCTTTTACTCAAAAACAATTTAAAAACCAAAGCAAGCCAGAGACCAGTTGTTCACAAAACTCGTAACATGCTTGTTTAACAGATAGATATAGATACAGATAGATTTTATTGAAAAAAAAAGAAAAGACATAGATAAATTTTAAAATTTTCAAATATAATAAACTAATATTAATATAAAATTTAAATATTAAATAATTTAAGCTATAAAACAATGTTAATTTGGGCCAGGGCTTGGAAATTACGTAGGGCGGGAAATGAGAAAAGCCCAGTCTAGTTAGCCTCCGCCAAGCCACACTTAAACCCTAGCCGGGCAGCCCATGGTTGACCGCGCGGCGCGTTCTTGTTAAACCCCTATTGCCTCCGGAGTACTGATCGTGTTCAAAACGGCAAACTCTCCGCCCCGCCGTGAACATGGTACCTTCATCTGGCACCCTTATCCCTCTTTCCTTGCATCTTCTCCTTTTGGATTTGTCTGCAGATGTCATTCGCTTGATTCAATTGTGTGTTCCAGGTGAAATAATCGAGAGAGCCAGACAACCCCACCAAGTGTGAGTGTTTTACATTTTTTCTATGCTAACTTTTTTGGTCATTGTTGCTTGATTTTCTTTGGCTATTATCGTGTGCTTATTATAAGGATAACGAAAAGGGCGCACTTTGAGGTTTATGTTGCACACCCGGATTTGATGATCCGGGACTGCACTTGAATTAAACATAATTTGTGGCAATTGTTGATTCTGATCGCATTGTGCCATTGTCCCAGCATGCAAAGCCCGGGGTTCAGATCTCAGAGTTCATTTTAAGGTATGTTTCGATTCAAACGAGATAATGTCATGTATGGACATACTGGACATACAAAATCAATGCATCTAACAACTTAATTCTTCATCTTTTCTATCGTTAATTAAAATTAATAACGTTCAATCCGTGCTAGCTTCATATGCCCGTCTTATTGGCTTACGATGCCACATTCTTCATGATCTTCCCCCATCTGATTTATTTTCAATTTTGAAAGATGATAAACATGGCAACGCTTGCTGAGGCTTTGTTACATCTGATGCAAATTGGTTTCCTTAATTCATTTTGCTACAAAAAAAAATGTCTGATCAATTTTATTTCTTCACGTTTTCATCTTTACATTGGACGATAGCAAGCAAAAAAAAAAAAAAAAGTCTGATGTAGGCTTTAGTTGTGATCCAAGTAGGTCTCTTTAGAATGCATCGATGCACCATAAACCTCTCCTTTAAGTAGGGAAGATAAAATGACAGTAAATTATGAAATCTTTTTATTGCTCATGGAAAACAGAAAATGTTGATTCATGATGCCAAGTCATGTTATATGATAGACATATTTCTGGCATTGTCAAGTCCCCTGCTATGTTGTTAGCAAACCGTAGGCAGAATAAAGCTAAAAATGTAAAATTTCTGGCGTTTGCAACTAAAGTGAAAAATGTGTGCTGAATTCTGGGATGCATCCATACATTTGTGGCTGTGAGTTTTCACTTTATCATCTAGGTGTCATTAAAGCCTTTCTGTTCTGTACGGAAGTAAGCATTCCCTTTATTTCAAGGGAATCATGGATGCTATGACTGAGTATGCGCTTTTGATCTGGGCAAGCCTTGTAATGCTCTGACCCGAAATATCATGTGTAGAATACAAGGGAAACAGCCTTCGCAATCAGGAAGTTACCCTTGGGAAAGGCTAAAAGGTATCTGGAAGATGTTATTGCTCACAAACAAGCAATTCCCTTTCGACGGTATTGTGGTGGAGTAGGCCGCACTGCTCAAGCCAAAAACCGTCATTCCAATGGTCAAGGACGCTGGCCTGTCAAATCCGCCAAGTTCATCCTTGATCTGTTGAAAAATGCTGAAAGTAATGCGGAAGTAAGTTACATTCCTTGGTGGATTTTGGCATACAGATCGCATATTGAAATATTTTCTCTTTATAACTGTTACTGAGTACCTGATCCAACGTGCAGGTGAAAGGTCTCGATGTAGATGCACTGCACATTTCTCACATTCAAGTAAATCAAGCGCAGAAGCAGAGACGCCGTACCTACCGTGCTCATGGGAGAATTAACCGTGAGTTTTCTACTTTTCTTGCTTTTATTTATCTTTTTAAGGGGAAAAGAAAGTAGACGACGAGTGTGTAGGGGCTAGCGCATTAGTTTAACTGTTTGATATGTTTTCTTCCGTTCCTTGTGCAGCATACATGTCATCACCCTGCCACATTGAGCTGATTTTGTCTGAAAAGGAGGAGCCAGTCAAAAAGGAGGTATTCATTTATTTCCTTCGAAGTTGTATTTTGAATTAGAATTAGATTAGATAGATAGATGTTATAAAGTAAAGGTCACGATTAATTTAACGTGACCCCAAGAGGTTAATTTCGGCGCATAGATGATGTGAAGGCCATTTAATTTTTAAATGCTTGAAACTGAGTTTCTGAATGGACACTTGGCCATCGGAACGGAAACACTTACAGAGGTGCTCGTGGTTTAGCTTCTTCTGTCTGTTTTTGGCCATATGCCAATGACACACGACACACTTCACTTAGTAGCAATCTTGCTGATTGCGTGGCGTGTACTCGTATGGGTAGAGCTGAGCTGAATCATCTCATTGACTCGGTGCTTGAATTTTTAATGTGGCCTCCTTGTTTTTAAGTGTTAATTTGCTGATGAAATTGTTGTAAATCTCTGATTATTGCTTTGTATGAAATTTGGTAGTCTATATTTGCTATATTCATATTTTGTTGATAGTAAGTAGTGGCTTTCCGTGGTCTGAGCTTTTGGTTGTTTACTTCCATTTGGCTGTTGAGTTGTGTTTATGTATATCGAGTCGAGTTATATGCTATGGCTGATGTTTATTTATTTTATTTTATTTTTTGGTGTTTTTGGGAATTGAAATAGCTGAACTTGATATGTTTGACTGATGGATTTATCCATGACGCAGCCTGAGACACAGCTGGCTCCCAGGACCAAGAGCTCGTAGGCTTGTGCACTCTGGCGTTCGTTGTTGAGATTGTTGGGATCCGTAGCTTCAGAATTATTGCGTTTTTTGCTTCCTTTAGTTTTTATCTGCTCATTGGGGCTTGTACTCCAACACCTGGCATCCACAATTTCAAATTGGCAACTCTCTATGATCCAATTTTGTTACGTTGTTAACTTTCATAGAATATATATATATATATATATCAATTCGGAGGACCTGGTTTCTGGACAGATACTGCTTCCTGTCTGTCTGGTGCTGAGCGCTTTTAGCAAATCGAGTCACTGTTGAAAGTTGAAACCCTTATAAGTCACGACAAAGGGCTATTCCTCTGGTCTTTTTTATTAATAATCACTTAATTATTAATAGTTTTTTTTTGTAAATTAAGGAAATTGATTAAAATTAGTTATTTCTTGTGGAATTTTAAAATAATCTTTGAAGTTTTTAGTTAAATGAGTGTGTTCAATTAGTTATAAAGTTTTATAATTTGGTATGGATATTAGATAGAAAAAACTGATGTTTAAGACAGTATCTTGTACTAAACAAGCACACAAGTGGTCCTTATAAGTAGAGGTGGGAGTAACATCCTTGTCCAAAAGTGCTAGTCTCTGTATATATCAAGTCAACTACTAGTTATCTTAATGACAGCATTACTTCCTTTGTTTGAATCTAGTGTTAATATACTTGTGGCCATGTATGGGTATGTATTTTCCTTTATTTTGAGGAAAGATTATATCAGAGTAATATATATATATATATATATATATGGGGTTAACAGCAGCCAAGTTCAAATTCGCGCACAGTCAGGGTTCTTTCATCAAAATGCCTTGGACGAGTCATCATATGGAGTCCTTTAACTTGCTCTAATGGTGAACTGGCCCAAAAAGATGCTACCTCAACATCTTTCAATCTGTCTTTGAGTAATCTAGTATTTCAAGCATAAATTTGTTCAAACCAGATATTCGCGTACGGCATTGCTCGTGATTTGAACATTTTAAGCATTGTCTTCAAGTCCAGGGAGGGAACCACCCTAACAAAAGATATGAAGATAGCAATTTTAAGACCATTGACAGGTTTTTTTCCTCCAAATTCCACCAATGGATACTATGTCAGTTTCACTGTTTTGCAGAGTCGACGATAAAAGGAAGCATCCTTAACATTTCAAGTTTTCAACCAAAACAAAAAACAAAAACAAAACAAAACAAAAGAAAATAAAAGATCCTTAACACGGAGTCTTTCTTGTCCAGGTAGTTTCAGAAAGCGACACCTCCCTAGAGAGATGCAAGGAGCAGAAGGCTCTGATGTAAAGACGACGCGGGATGAACCTGTGAAAGAGAGACTGACTCTGCTTATTACATAACAAATCAAACTTCAAGCTACCATGACAGCACAATTACGAATAAAGGGGTTAAGCTTGGTGCCGCCGCCATACTTGATCTTCCTCCACTCAAGTTCCTCCATAGCTGGATCAGGGCAGCAAGTGTATATAGTCAGGGCTCGCTCGGAAGAAGACACAGAGGTTGCACCAATCACAAGCAGCTCGTTACCCAGAGACTTGAACGCCACGCCCCATCCTTTCTGTGCATCAGCTCTCACCGGAACTGGTCCCAGCTTCTTCCACGAGTTGCATTCCTTCTCGTACACCTTGAGCACATTGGAACAAGCATCCAGCGAGTAAAGCTCGTTATTGGCAACAGCAATAAGAGGTGGAGACTGTGAAATCGACAGAGGAATATCTTTCAGCATGTTCGGAATCAGCGTCCATTTTCTTGTCTCCTGATCAAAGAACTCTCCACACTTGAGCTCCTTGTGTTTCTCATCCAGTCCTCCAATCACATAGAACCTGTTGTCCATGCAACAACCAGAGCAGAGTTTCCTCCTTCGGATCATATTAGGGAGGCGTTCCCAGGACTTGGTCTCTGCATTGTATTTCTCTGCAGAATTCAGGACTGTCTTACAGGTCTCTGTTTCAAGACCGCCTGCTATGAAAGCAAAGTTGCCACAGGTGGCCGAGGCAAAAAGACACCTTGGGGTGATCATGAAAGGACCCTTGAACCACTGGTTTGCTGCTAACTCGTATCGCCAGACAACAGCTCCGTCGATTTCCTTCCCAGAAACGAAAAGATGGGTCCCTGCAGAAAATGACTCTTTGTCTCCGTACTCGAAATTGTAATCTGATGGAATGACAGGGAGCTTCCTGCGGGACTCGAAATTCTTGTCAAAGGTCCACCAGTTGGTGTCTCCACTCGCCAGCATGAACACCGATGGCTCTTTGAATCCTATCCGTTTCCTCATCTTGAAGATTTCACCACCTTTAATCAGACTCAAGAACCTCTTGCTTAGACAGCACAATTTCCAGTACTCTGCTCTTGGAAATCTGGCAAAGACCACGTTTTCTAGCTCGTCGCTAAGGCTCGGAACGTTGTCATAATCTGCATCCTGAGGCAATTCATCACTGGAACCCTTGCCATTGTTCTCAGGAACCTTCATTTTCTTTGATGGGAGACTGTGGGAACTCACCAAAACGCTGCTATCAGTAATTCAGTACTTCGGACAGGTACTGCTATTGTATTGCACTATTTCCACTTAACAAACCTTTTCACCTTCTAGCTTTGTGCCTGTAAATAGGGGAAGGGGAAAAAAAAAAGAAGTCAAGGGATAAGCATCAATCATACTAGCTTGCACTTAGAGAATACAACTGACTGATGTGGTAGACTGGAACATGAAAATAAAAACGAAAACCAAACCCATCAGAGTTTGAGCAGTGCTATTCCACACAATTAGAAGTTGAGGAGGACGGAAATTGAGTTTCCCCATGATATTAGACATTAAATGTTGTATAATCAAATTCAAAAAATAAAAATAAAAAAGAAAAAGTTGTGAATATTAACCTCGAGAACAAATACAAACAGTAGAATTTAGAACGTTATCTTCTACTGGACCTAGTTTCGGCTATCGAGATGGCTGGAACTGAATCTCAACTATCATAATTCCAAACAGATGGTTCCCCAGAAGAACATGCACCGGAAAAAGCAACAAACTTTACATGCTGGGCGGATTACCCTTCAGTGATTAATAACACAATCGGGCACACTCACGGAAGAAACAGAAGAGTCTAGAGACTATAAATTTGATTCAAAGGGGAAGAGAAGATGGTGAAGCTTTGATACATGCTCTCTCAGAATCTCAGAGCCAGAAGAATCAATCAACAATCAGTGGAGAGAAATAAAAGAGCACGTTACAGAATCATCATCAACTCTTACAAAAAGGAGCCGTTTGGCGAGGGTGCTCCTCTCTCCCTCTGCTCCTCGCAGCAGAGACATGCGAACCTTAGGCTACAAGGAGAGAGAGAGAGTAAAGGAGAAGAACAAGAGGAGCCAGGGGAAAAAAAAAAAAAATGCTATGAGGCCATTGAAGCACAGAAAAGAGAGAGAGAGAGAGGGTACATGAATACACCCACTATTTGCTGGAAAATGGTGCTTTGTTTAGTATGTGGATGGTTTTGTCCTTCGGAATTAAAATAGAGAGAGAGAGAGAGAGAGTGAGGAATTATTTAAGTGAGGATCATGATCAACCACACCACCACAAGCATTATTTTCTTTAATTACCCCTTTCAGAAAAAGGCAGCAAGAGGTTTGCAGTTTAGAGAACCGTGTTTTGCAGTGGCTGAGCTTCCCATGTTGCTTCAGAAGTCCGATGTGCGAAAAGAAAGAAAGAAATGGGGGCAATCGAACTCCCTGTTCCTTTGCTTTCTCTTTCTTCATTTATTTATACTAATTGCTCACTTACTCCCTCGTTTCAACAGTCAAATTCAATTTTAATTTGACATGCCACATCATGTAAATTCAGTGCCCCGTTTACCAATTAAGGAGCTAGTGTTATGCTTATCACTCCACCGTCTCACCATTTTTTGCCCTTCATTTTCCTTCCGTTTGCCATTTGATCAACTAATTAAGGAACCCATCAGCCAGTAGTCTAAACAAGAAAATTGAATTGAATTACATTTAATACTGTCCTACGGCAGAAAAATCAGAAACTGAATCCAAAACTAAAGTTACAATAGTAGGATTTTTAAAAGACTCTTTAACACAGCTGTCCGATAACTTATCATGTTTACCATTCCTTTTCTTAAATTCACTTGAAACACACTGCTAATATTGTGTCAAGAATTTTGAATACTAACCAAAAACATGAAAAAGTAAACAGAGAATGGCAGAGCAGAACTATGATAGATCAAGGCATTAACAAGTGAAGTCCCTTAAGCCAAGACTTAAACAGACCATTCACAATGTATTTCAGAAAATAAGAAAAGACTCAATAAAGTATATTGATTTATATATTATCTATCATCAAATCATGTAAATTGTCTAGGTTTCAGAACAATATCATTTTATTTAATGACTTAGTTAAGTTCAACAATAGACTGTGAATTAAAATGAATAACTAAAATCTTATTGGCACAATTAAAATAAAAGTAGATAGACCTGATGAAAGGATTACTCTTTTGTTCTTATTTATAAGTCAACTTTTAATTTTAATAGGTTTCACCAAAATTAAGAAAAACCTTAAAACTCATTAACCTTGTTTAAAAATTTAATAAATTCTCAACTTTATCCTTATTAAATATATATACTTTAACAATATATTTTTTCTATCCAACATTTGATGAAAGTTAAAAAAAAAATTTATAATAAAAATTTATTGATATGACTTATAAGTAAGATTAAAAAAACTTTTTTTTTTATCTTATAAATAAAATCGAGTAAGTTGTTGAGGTGACACAAGGAACCTAAAAGGTAAAGGATTCTTCAATCACATTCTCAAGATTATGCACTTGAATGGGGAAGGGCCACAATAGCCGTGCTTGCTGACGAAGTTTTTGGAATCTCAAAAAACCTTGTCATGGACCACTAGTCTCGTTTTATAGTGGCATCTTCCCCATATATATATATATATATATGTATGTATATATTTATTTGTATGTATATTTAAAACAAAAAACAAAAAAATTGTGCTCCTATTCATTTCATTGTTAAATTAACACTTAAACTTTTAGCAGAAGGAATTTAATCTTCAAGGGGAAAAATATGCCATATCACAATTAGTGGACCCAGATAGTGTATTCTTTGTTCTTTTCTTTTGGAAATGGAGTCACCAGATAGATACCCTTGCTCATTACAATCACTGGTTTATTATAATATCAGTATAGTGTAATTGCTTTTTCACAGTGTAGCAGCAGAAACACAGCCATCAAACGGCAAACAAACAATTCATTAATTAATGCAGACGAATATGAATTTGGATCGTGGTGAAATGTTAACACACAAGGGTATAATACCCTCCTTTCTAAAGGAATAACCTATATATCTTATTTTTTGTTCTGGAGGCTTTTAATGTTTATGCTTCGGTGTCTTGACGAAGATCTGTCGTGGAATGCACAAGCTTTCTTTTATTAAAGCTGCTTCATTGTAATTCTAACCCCTCTTTCTCTTAACTCTAAAAACACTACATATATTTTCACTTTGTGCCCCAATGGCATACTTACACACTGAACATTTAAATAAATATACATGTAAAGCAGAAAGGGATGTAAGCGGCTTTACCTTTTTCAGATGCAGTTGCCATATTTATTCCAATCCCTTTTGTTTATGCAAATAAATGCATTAATTAATATATATTCAGAAAGACGTTGAAAAAGATTTAAACATCACTCCCTCTTCGCGTATAAATTCACGAATGATGTAATTTTCCAGTTACAAGTCCAAAACAATTCTTGAGAAAAGAAAACATAAGGGAGAACAAGTAATTTAATCAATTAACTGGCTCAGTCCTATATTTATGTTATATTATGTCATATATATATATATATATATTCAGTCCTTTCTAATCAAGATTAATAATTCATTATAGGTTTAATTAATTTAATGACCACGAATTGGAAAGAAAGATGCCATGTCTTAACCCTACTAAGTGGGAGTCGATTGTCATGATTAAAAAGGTAATCTTTTTATAATATTCTTCAGTTTACCCTAAGCAATTTCTTTAAATCTCTAGGTTTACATGTCGTGATCCCACAGAAACAGTTTGGTGGATTTTACTTTTCATTTTAATCAATAACCACATAGGGTTGGCACTTGTTCTACCTTGGAAAGCACTTTGATCCTCGAAGGAGTTGGGTGCACTATATATAAAGGTTAACCAGTTTATAGCCCACAGAAATTCAAAAGGAATAAGCTACGTATGTGTTGCACTGTATAATATATATATATATATATCAACTTTCCTTACCCATTCTTTTTCAAGCATACTATTGCTTTTGAGGATGATTCATTAGACTATATCTTTTGGAGATCACTGATCTAAATCGTCACCTTTTGGTCTGCAATATATGCACACCTTCGTGTGTTTCAGAAGATTAATTTTTTATATATTCGCTTCACGAATGGGGCTGGTACAGAGTCGTGATAAGACTTGTACAAGTTAATAGCACGTTTCTTCTTGCAGTGAATCCCATATGATATCTTTAATTCGTGAAGATAAAGGAGAGATGAGAATAGGTTAGATTCAACTGTGCTTCCTAGGATATATCGTCACTTACACATTTTTGTTTTCCCTGTGATTGTTGAGGAATAATATAACCCCAGGTCGTATGTACTGTGTGCAGGTGGAAACTTTTGATGGGGTTCATGTGTCGGTGGAATTAGTGTAGGTATAGAGTGTGATGGGGATGGAGAATAATATGTATATTCTGATGAGTTGTTATTTTATATATCTGTGTTCTTTTCCTTTCTTATAATGCTTTCTGATAAAAACAAGTGCTATGTTTTGGTACCGTTTAACATTGATTATTATTAATAATTATATAAGCATAGTAAAATCAACTTAGTCTAGAGTCCCATTTGATAGTATGTGTAAAGGGTAGTGTTTAAAGTTTTATTTGGCTTGGTTGTGGGTATAAATAAAATTGGACCAAACCAATCAATTCAACAAAACCAATCTACTATTGGGATTTTAACACCCTAAAGCATATGAGCAAACCGTTTATAAGTGTGATCCGAAATTGTTTGAATTCTCTTCAACAACATGTTTGGTCTTGTAAGAGAGGGGGAAAAGAGGTAATCAATTCCCTCGTGTCTCTATTTTGTCCTATAAGATCATATAGCTCGTAGGGAATAATTGGGGTTCATTCAAGGCCTCCATAAGCCATCCATAATCTTTTATGGATAGAATTTTTCTTAAAGATATCTCCAAAACATAATTTTTAAAATTGAACGAAATCAAATGGTTTGATTAAAAGAAATGAATGTGTGCTTAACTAATCCAACATATGTGAGAAAATTGAAGGAGTAAAGAAGTGATGAGATATACAGAGAATAAGTACAATCTTGATGTTGGTGATATAACGAGTCCTACTAATCTAGTTAATGCATGAAAGAAGCAAGAAATTGATGAAAAAATCCTTGAGATTTAGGAATTGAAGGGCATTCAAGTCCCCATGCAATTATACTTATAATCATCTTTGGAGGACACTTTTTTCTATGAATATCTTCGAAAAATAATTTTTAAAATCAAACCAAATCAATCAATTTTATTAAAAAAAAAAGAGGAATTGTTGCTTGGTCTAGTAACAAAGAGATGGATCAAAATCAAAAGAATAAAGAATTGATAAGATCTATTAATAATCTATTAAAATAAGTGATGATTTGATGGATTATGTCGATCTACTTAATGCATGAAAGAAATGGAAAATGGATGGAACGAACTTCAAAATTTAGGAATTGAAGCACATTCAAGCCCCTTGAGCCATCCATAATTGTTTATGAAGGACACAATTCCAAAGATTTCTCTAAGAACATAATTTTTAAGATCAGACCAAATCAATTGGTTTGATTAGAAAATGATGAATCAGTGTTTGATCTAGTAAGGAAGAGATGGATCGAAAACAAAAGAGTAAATATTTGATCAGATCTATTAATAATTAGTTAAAACAAGCAGTGTTTTAATGGATTGTGCCGATCTACTTAATGCATGAAAGTAATGGAAAATGGATGGAATGAACTTAAAAATTTAGGAATTGGAACACATTCAAGCCCCTTAAGCCATCCATAATCATTTATAAAGGACAAGATTCCCAAGGATTTCTCTAAAAACATAATTTTCAAGATCAGACCAGACCAATTGGTTTGACTAAAAAATGATGAATCGGTACTTGATCTAGTAAGGAAGAGATGGATCAAAAACAAAAGAGTAAAGATTTGATTAGATCTATTAATAATTGGTTAAAAGAAATAGTGATCTGATGGATTATGCCGATCTACTTAATGCATGAAAGAAATAGAAAATGGATGGAACAAACTTCAGCATTTAGGAGTTGGAGTGCATTCAAGCCCCCTTAAGCCTTCCATGATCATTTGTGGAGGGCACAATTTCTAGGAATTTTTTCAAAAACATAACTTTTAAGATCAGACTAAAAATATTTGTTGGATTAAAAAATAATGAATTGATGCTTGATCTAGTAATGAAAAGATAGATTGAAATTAAAGGAATAAAGAATTGATTAGATCTATCGAAAAATCAATAAAATCTAAAAATAAGTGATTCGATGGGTTTAGCTTAATTACTCAATACATGAAAGAAAAAGAAAATGGATGAAACGAACCTTTAGATTTAGGAAAAGGGTGATTTGTTTCCTACGATCGAATGCTTGTCTTTCCTTCGCCTACCGCCACCAAGAAGACGAGCAAGAGAGAAATTAGAAGTCTATCAAGAGAGTGGCTTTGTGATATGGAGGGTAGAATGGAGAGATGGTTTTATAAGGAGAGGGGAGTAGAAAGGATATTAATGCCATTGATACTGCTAATTAATTCATTTAATTTATAATGCTAATAAATGTATCAGACAATGCATTAATAAAGAGAGGATTTAATATATTTTAGGGTTAAGGGGCAAAAATGTGCCGAAAGTTTTCTAAAAGGAGCAACAAGTACCCTTGCCTTTTAATTTGAGCAATGGCATTCTAGAACTTTTAAAAAGGATGCAATGTTGTCCTATTTTTAAATATAGAAATGTTGACTGTTAAAAATGAAGTTTGACTAAGGTATTTTTTTTGACTTTCCTTCCTTCTTCTTCTTCTTGACTACTAGACAGAAAGAGCAAGAACCCTAAGATAGAGATGGTGAGTTCGTGATGTAGAGCGTTGAAACCAAGGTGCTTAAAGGAAAGTTATGAACTCACCATCTCTATCTTAGGGTTCTCACTATCTGTCTGGTAGTCAAGAAGAAGAAGAAGGGAGGAAAGTCAAAAATACCCTTAGTCAAATTTCATTTTTAACAGTCAGCATTTTCATATCCAGTTGCAGGCCAACATTGCACTCTTTTTTAAAGTTCTAAGGCGACATTGATTTAACTAAAAGGTAAGGATACTCAGTGCTCTTTTAAAAAAGCTTTCGGGGTATTTTTTCCCCTTAACCCTATATTTCAGTAGTCGATTGATTCTAGTTATATTTCATAAGAAATTAACTTCCTCAAAGTTCACTTTCTAGTTTATTTTCAAGAAGATAAAACTATACTTTAAAATAGCCATATACTAGTATAAATTTATCTTTTTATAGGTGACTTTTTTATATTGATTAGTAAGTAAACAATGTAGAAAGTTAATATAGTAACAATTTTGTAATATTCAGTGTGTCCATTAGATTTTTCTATATCAATTCCTTAGGCCACTGATGTAGAAAATGATTCAAATTTTTTTTTAAAAAAATCTATTTTCTTCATTGGTCTTAGTGACACCTGTTGTAAAAAGTACTTCTACATCGAATGCTCAAGGACCTATTGTAGAAAGTAGTTCAAATCACTATCATTGTCACAAATTGAACAAGCAAGAATGAGTATAAGGATTCTAGCATTTTATGGTTTATGCTTGTCTCCCTCATATGATTTCACCATCAACCTAAACTCACACTTTTATCACACTTTTAACTCTTCCCTTTTTGCATCTTCTCACACCCTTGTCCTAAGAAAAGGTAAGTCACTCCAGTGTTAAGGATGTTGAGATTTAATTGTGTGCTCTGTAACAGTACAGAGCCACCCCTTGGGCCTCGACTCGGTACTAGACTCTGGCCCATCATTGGACCAAAGTCGACTTTCCCACAGGTGGTACTGTGGCTATTCCTCACCACTGCCTTTCCAGGGTCTTTTGGAATCTCCCCAGACTCGAACCTCCAACTTCTACCACCTTAACGAAAAGGTAAGTCACTCCAGTATTAAGGATGTTGAGATTTAATTGTGTGCTCTGTAACAGTACAGAGCCACCCCTTGGGCCTCGACTCAGTACTAGACTCTGGCCCATCACTAGACCAAAGCCGACTTTCCCACAGGTGGTACTGTGGCTATTCCTCACCACTGCCTCTCCAGGGTCTTTTGGAATCTCCCCAGACTCGAACCTCCAACTTCTACCACCTTAACGAAGTTGAGGTGAAGTCTGGTACCATTGAGTCAAGTGAAAGATAAAACAACACTGGTTCAAGTCCAACAAGGACAGGTGGTGCCAGAGTTACTAAACCCGACTAAGCAAGTTCAAGTCTTGACTCAAGCAAGACCTTCTACACAAGCTCCAGTTCAAGCTATTCCTACGACTGGTAATAACAACGATGTAGCCCTCCTTACTTCAATATTGATGGACATCCAGAAGAGGATGGATGTTTATGACCAAGTTATATTAGGGAAGGCTGCTGAGGGAAATAGCAAAGTCATTGTGAATGCTACTGGTAATCCTGAGGAGAAGCAAGGGGAAGTGAATTTGGAAGTCAACAATCAACAAGAAGAAGAGTCCTTTAAGGATTTTGAACAAAGTGATCAAAGTAACTCTGTGAGGCAGAGGAAAAGGAAAAATAAAGGCAAAGAGAAAATGGAAGAGGTTACCATTGACCATGCATTTAAGAGGTTTGCAAGATTGAGCCCGCCATCATTTGAGGGTTCTATGGTAGACCGAGCTGGCGAGAAATAGATTGATGAATTAGAGTCCATTTTCTCTGTGATGACTTGCACTATTAAACAACAGGTCCGATTGGCTACTTTCAAGCTTAAAGATGCGGTAAAGCAATGGTGGGAAAGTGTTAAGCCTATTGATAGATCTGAATTGACTTGGGAGCAATTTAAGAAGAGGTTCTTTGTCCACTACTTCTAGCCAACTGTAAGGGCAGCAAAAGAAGCTGAGTTCCATAACTTAAGACAAGGCAATATGGATGTTGAAGAGTTCATAGCCAAATTCAATGAGCTCTCTAAATATTCCTTGTACTTGAGGAGTAATGCTGATGAAGAATGGAAGTGTGAGCAGTTCCTAGACAAGATAAGACCTGAGTATAGCAGGCAATTGGCAGCTCATGATATTGATTCATTTGAAGTCATGTGTAACAAGTTTAGGGCTGTTGCTAGAAGAAGCCAGATGAATGACGGTAATCGGCGAGATGGCCAAGGCCAATATTCCTCTTTTATAGGCCCCACTGGGGGTATGAGCAAGAAGTCAACTTATAGCTCGGGATTCTCTAAGGGTTACAGTGGAGGTGGAGGAAGCAATAAGAAGAATTTCTCTAAGGGACCACAATCTAGAGGATCCCAAACCAAGAGCTTACATTTCAAGAGCTTTGGAGGCCAGAGCCAAGCTTTAAGGCAAGACTCAACTCCATCTATTATAGGACTGCTAATAGTACGACCATATTGTGATAAATATAGAAGATTCCACGTCGGAGACTGTTGGGCATGCTATAAATGTAACAAGATGGGTCATATCGCCCGTAATTGCCCAGAGGCTGTGACTGATGGGAGATCTGTTATTCCTACTCGTGTCTTCGTGATGTTTAAAGAGGAAGCAGAAGCTTCTCCAAAATTGATCAAAGGTATGATTGTCCTTAATGACAAATAAGTAGAAGCATTATTTGATTCAGGTGTTACGCATTCTTTCATTGCACTAGATTGTATGACTAGACTTAAAATGTTTGCATGTGAAATAGATGTTGTTATGAATGTTTCTACGCCGACTGGGGCCTCTGCTAAGACCAGTCGTGTGTGCTCTAATGTCAAGTTGAAGTTTAGTGATAGGGTTACAATTATTGACTTAATTTGTTTGCCTTTGTTGGGCATTGATGTGATTGTGGGAATGGACTGGCTGTCGGCTAATGGAGTGACTTTAGACTGTAACAAGAAGACAGTCCTATTGCCAATAGATACTACCATTTCTACAATCCCTGAAATAACTGTGCGTACTATTATGGTAGACATAGAAATGCCTAAGTTCTTGTTTGCTATGGAAGTCAAGAAGTCAAATCAAGAAGGATGCCAAATGTTCATGGTGTTCTGTTCGGTGCAAGGAGACAAAGAACAAAAGATTGATTAGATAAAAGTAGTAAAAGAATTTCCTGATGTTTTTGCAGAAGATGTGAATGGTTTGCCACCAGAGAGAGAAGTTGAATTCTCAATTGATTTAGCTCCAGGTACCGAGCCAATTTTAAAGGCTTCGTATCGAATGGCCCCTGCAGAATTAGAAGAGTTAAAGAAGCAACTAGAAGACTTGTTAGCTAAGGGCTTCATAAGACCGAGTGTATCACTATAGGGATCACCAGTTCTCTTTATGAAAAAGAAAGATGGGAGTATGCGATTGTGTATCGACTATCGCCAACTTAACAAGGTGACAATCAAAAACAAATATCCGTTGCCATGAATTGATGATCTCTTAGATCAGTTGGCTGGAGCAGTGGTATTCTCAAAGATTGACTTGAGGTCTGAGTATCATCAGTTGAGGGTAAAGGTAGAGGATGTACCTAAGATGGCTTTTAGAACAAAGTATGGGCACTATGAATTCCTAGTTATGCCATTTAGGCTAACAAATGCACCAGCGATATTCATGGACTATATGAATAAAATCTTCAGGCCGTACCTAGATAAGTTTGTTATTGTCTTTATTGATGATATTCTGATATACTCGAAGAGTGAAATAGAGCATGAAGAGTATTTGAGATTAGTGCTACAGATTCTGAAAGGGAGACAACTTTATGCCAAGTTGAGTAAATGTTAGTTTTGGCTTAATGAAGTAAAGTTTCTAAGGCATGTTGTTTCTGAGGAAGGTATTGCAGTTGATCCTCACAAGGTTGATGCAGTGTTGAAATGGGAACGACCAACCTCAGTATCAGAAATCAGAAGTTTCTTGGGGTTGGCCGCCTATTATAGAAGGTTTATTGAAGGGTTTTCTCAAATAGCATCGGCATTGACTAAATTGACCAGGAAAGACAAACCTTTTTGGTGGACCAAAGAGTGTGAAGAGGCTTTTATCACCTTGAGAAAGAAATTGACAACTGCACCAATCTTAACTATCCCTAATCTTGAGCAATTATTTGATGTTTATACAGATGCATCGCTTAAGGGTCTTGGATATGTTCTCGTGCAAGATGGAAAAGTTGTAGCCTATGCATCGAGACAATTGAGGCCTCACGAAATGAACTACCCCACTCACGATCTAGAGCTAGCAGCTATTGTCTTCGCTCTTAAGATCTGGAGATATTACCTCTATGGTGCACGATTTGAAATGTTTAGTGATCATAAAAGTCTTAAATATTTGGTAGACCAGAAGGACCTGAATATGAGGCAAAGAAGATGGATGGAATTCTTAAAAGACTATAAGTTTGAACTGAAGTACTATCCAAGAAAGGCCAATGTAGTGGCCGATGCCTTGAGCAGAAAGACCGTGCATGTAGCTTGTATGATGATTCATGAACAGAAGTTATTAGAAGATTTCTCTAGTTTTCCACAAAATATCCCAGATTATACTATGTTCAATTTGAATACTACGGTGCTTACAATCAAATTTTAGGATAAGTTGTGAGTAGCTCAGTTTGAAGACCCATACTTGCTAGAAGTTTGAAAGAACTTAGATGAGAAGATGACTGGCACAGATTTCACTTTTAATGATAATGGTCTTGTAGTCTATAATGGGAGGGTTTGTGTTCCTAATGTGAAAGTGTTGAAGGACACAATTCTTGCTGAAGCTCATAGAAGCAAATTCACCATCCATCCCGGAGCAACCAAGATGTATCAAGACATGAAGCAGTACTGGTGGTGGCATGGTCTGAAGCGTGATGTGACAGAGTATGTGAACAAGTGTCTAACTTGTCAGAGGGTGAAAATAGAGCATTAGAGGCTTGGTGGTTTATTGCAGCCGTTAGAAATTCCAACCTGGAAGTGGGAAAGTATTTCCATGGACTTTATTATGGGTTTGCCTAAAACACAGGCAGGATACGATGCAATATGGGTCATTGTTGATAGATTGACGAAGTCAGCCCATTTTTTACCTATCAGAGAAGGTTATACCGTGGATAAATTCACGGAACTGTATATCTAAGAGATTATGCGATTACATGGAGTGCCTAAGGATATGGTTTTAGATCGTGATCCAAGGTTCACCTCGAACTTTTGGAAGGCAATGAATGATGATATGGGTACTCAATTGAAGTTCACTATGGCATATCATCCACAGACTAAGAGGTCAAATTGAAAGAACAAATCAAACACTTAAAGATATGTTACGCGCATATGCACTTGAGTGGACAGGTAGTTGGGACAAGCATCTACCGTTAGCGAAATTTGCCTACAACAACAGTTATCATTCAAGTATTCATATGGCTCTATATGAGGCGTTGTATGGTAGAAAGTGTAGTTCTCCACTTTGTTAGACTGAGTTGAGTGAAAGAAGCATTATAGGTCCAGACATTGTTGACCAAACCACTCAAAAAATTGAGATGATCCGACAAAAATTATTGACTGCTCAGAGTCGGCAGAAGAGCTATGCAGATAGGTGACGAAGACCTTTGACTTTTGAGGTAGGCGACCATGTGTTTTTGAAAGTATCACCAATGACAAGCATTGGGACATCAATAAAAGCTAAGAAATTGACTCCTAGATTCATAGGTCCTTTTCAAATCCTATAAAAAATTAGGACTTTGGCCTATCGAATTGCCTTGCCACCTCATTTGTCAGGAGTTCATGATGTATTTCATGTCTCTCAATTAAAGAAATATCAACCTGATCCGTCTCATATAATAGAACTTGAAGAGGTTGAGCTAAGGAAGAACATGACCGATCGAGTGGAACCAGAAAGAATTGTGGATGTAAGGGAAAAGCAATTGAGAAATAAGACCATTCGCCTTGTGAATGTATTCTGGAAAGGAATGGCCCCTGGTAATGCAACCTGGGAAACCGAGGAGAAGATGAAACATTCATATCCTCATTTGTTTGAGTAAGGTATGTTCCCTATGATTATTCAAATTTTGGGGACAAAATTCCTATTAGGAGGGGAGAATTGTAACATCCCAATTTAAATTTTAATAGTTAATTTGGGTTAATAAAAATTTTGAAAAATATTTAGAGGTAAGCAAATTAGTAAGAGATGATTGTTAAATCTAATTAGGATATAATTCTAAATTAAAATTTAAAAAATAATTAATTAATTAATTAAAAAAATATTAAATTATTATTATTATTATTAAAAAAAAGAAAAAAAGAAAAGAAAATGTATAAAAGAAGAAGAAGAAGAAGAAGAAGAAGAAGAAATGGCTGCTTTCAGCGCGCTCCCACGGCAATCATGACATATATATATTATAATAAAAAAAAGAAAAAAAGAATAGAGAGGAAAGAGGAAATAATAAAAAAAAACATGTGAGACCCGCAGTATTTTTTTATAAAACCACCATCTTTCCTTCATTTTTTCATTTCATTCCTGTACGCGAACTGAGGCAGAGAGCGAGCGATACTGACAGAGAGGCTGACTGATTTAGAAGGTGAAGCTCTATAATAGGATACTTCATATGAGATTTTAAGTATTCTAAGATTAGGTAAGTATTCTAAACATTTTTCTTAGTCATCTTTTCTCTTTAGTTTCTGATTTTATGGTGGTAAAAAATTTAGGATTTGAAAGAGGGATGAATTTATGTTGAATAAATATGGTTTTTGAGGTTGTTAGTAGTGTAATAAATATTTTAGAGTATTATTTTGTTGATAGAATTAGAATTTGAGGCATTTGAGTTTATCCCTAGATTTCTATGGGTAGATTTTTAGTTAAATCTGAAAATATAAATTGATTTGTTGATATTTAGATGATTATTTGAGATGAGAAATAAATTATTATGGCTATAGAATAATGATTCTAGGCTTGAAATCAAGTTTACAATTTTTGGATATTTTTATGTGCAAATTTTTGAAATAAAAAGAGAAATTTTGATATTAGAAAAATATTTGAATGAAATTATTGTGAACGAGACTATTGAACCAAGTAGATAGGTTTAAATAAATGAAATTAAATTTTAGAATTCAAGAGACTAAGACTAATTTCTTAAAAAAATAAATAAATAAATAAATAAATAATAAAATAAAATAAATACTTAGGTGTTAGAGTATGAGTGAAAATTGTGTTGATAATATTATTGACACATTGGGACATGATCAATTGTAGATTAATTTTCTTTTGACACCATTCAAGCTTTGAAAAGTTTTGGAAGTGTTGTAACTTGAGGGGTAACCTTTGACCTCTCAAAGGTTGAGGTAACCGGGAAAAATCTATTTTATGCATTTGTATGTTACTTAATTAATTATGTTGGTGAAATAAAAGAATATATATATATATATATATATCTAAATTTGAAATAGTTGTTTGTAATGCATGTGACTTTGTTGAGACTTTATGACTTGTGAGTAATGAGATTGATGGTTGATGATTATATGTACACTCTTGGTTATAAGTTGTGGATTATACACAGTGATGAAAGTTGATGAGCATGTGGGATAATTTTTGAAATATATATATGAGTTTTTGAAATGCATTTTCTCATGAGCATGATCATATGGCGGGAGTTTGCCTTAGTGAAGGAGTTAGCGATTACACAAAATTTATATGGTACTTGACTATTAACCAATAATCTTAAGGGTTATAGCCGCTACTTACCTTGTAAGGTACTGTAGCATTGTTCCTATTAAGGGACTTGACCTTACTGGCCTACCTGGAGTTTTGGGTAGAGCTAGTTTTGGGTATGACACCTCACAGTATGTGATTTAGGGGAAACCGTGTTCATAAGTGAGTAAAGTAACCCTGGCCTGATAGCCCCTCATGATATGATTAAGGCCTTGGGGTAGTCTCACCACATGGATGATTCCTTTTGGTTGTTGGCCCACGGATTTCATGTTAGAGGAAATAAAGGGGGATATAAGGAAGAGATCGATCATGCATATTATTATTATCATGCCATTTGAGTGATTGATGGCTATGTTGAGAATATGATTGTAATTGTAGAAATGAAAACATGTAGTAATTATGCGAATAATGTATATGTGGTTATTTGTGCAAATTTTATACTTGACTTTATTCTTAAAATTATTCACATGAGTTACATGTTAATGTGATTAACATGTTATTAATGTGATTGTTTGAATGGTCACTTTAATTAATTTATCAGCCACTTGCAATCATGATTAAGTATCATGCATTTGTATAACTTAGATGTACCTTGATTATTGAGTAGTTATACTCATCCCTCTCTTTTAACATATTACAGGAGTTAGCTCATCTGAGAAGAACAGAGAAAAGGAGCATTAGGCCAAGTGATAATAATCACTTCTGTAGGCCTCTCTCCTTTTATGTTGATATGTGTATTTAGTTTATGATATTGCCAATTAGGATAATATATTCTTAATCTACTTACACTATGGGTTTTGTGTTGGAAAGAAAGACATTTTGGGCCCTTGAGAATGTGTTTTGATGTTTGTATTATAGTAATGGGCCAAAATATTTGTGCAAGTAAAAATAGTTATTATCATGCTTCTGCATATGTTTAATTAAATGATATGAGTTTTTAAAATATTTTAAAGACTTGGGATCCCTTTGTATTAAATAGTTTGTAAAAAATATATGTTAAGAATTCATTTAGGTTAATCTCGTAATGAATAATCCATTTGGGTTAGTTCTTGATTAATCATGATTAGTGTGATGACTAAGTCCTAATTTAGGTTAATTAACCATGATTAGTGTGATGATTAAGTCCTAATTTAGGACGCCCTTTACAAATTGGTATCAGAGCCAATTCTAGGATGCATACTACCCATACTTGCACTATTTTAGTGCAGGAATGTTAAAATTATATTTTGGGTCCTTAGTCTTTGTGTATTTCTTGTCACACACATATATATATATGTATGTATTTATAGGGCTAAAATACTAGTGCAAGTGTGGAAGTGAAGTTTGAGCATGTTTTTGAATGATTTGAGTTTAATACAATGCTAATTTACCTCCCCCTTTATTTTTGTTAAATTGAGGTTGAGGAGTAAATTTTTGTTATAATGACATTTTAATGCTTGTGATATATTTTACTGGTAGTCCTAGGTCCATTGGACATGATCCAGGTGTTAGGAAAAGCTTTTGGCACTTGTTGAGGATTTTGGACACTAACTCTGTGTAAAAGTGTTAAAAAGTGGTTAAATTTTGTTTGGGTGTCTAACTTCCTTGTGTGATGTGTTTTGAAAGTAAAGCCTATGCCATTAGTTAGTACAGGAAAAGAGCTTTTCATAGACACCTAAATCATGTCATTCAAACTTCGGACGGAGAATCGGGCTGAGTCAGAAGTTCCCTAATTCTGCTGTCATTTTGATAGCAGAACTAGTGCAAAATTTGTGCAACACGTCGGGGTGCATGGTGCCTGAGCTGTGGCGCGTGGCATAGAGAGCACCATGTCGCGGCACAAAATGCGCCCACCGTGGTGCATTGCTCTATTTTTCAACAATTGATTTATTCTTCATTGTTTTGACTTCTTTCACTCTTCTGAGGTATCCCATACTTTCAAAACTTATCTTTACTCTAATGTGAAAGATTTTTATCAATGTTAATTTGTTTCTATTTAAAAAAACTTTGGATCCCTTATTTTTGAATTAAAAACTTAGTAATCACTCTTCGGAGTTAATCCCTCGATTACCATGAGCTTGATTTATTAAATGTGTTTAGTGAAGTGAGATATTACAATATGCACAAATATCACCATGCATTTTCATCGCATAATGCATAATTACATTACTCAAGCATGCAAAGATATTATAAAAAACCTATCACAAGCATGCATATGGAACTTGTTCATCACAAATTAAAATCTTTCCACTGTATAAAACTCTTTTTACAATATAAGGTTTACTTCAAGGTAATATCAAGAAGCCACGCTTGCATAACTTTTTCTAAAACAAGCAATGAGTTTATATTTGAGTGAAAATCACTTGATTATGTTCACAAACAACCTAAATCAATCTAACAAGGAATAACATCAATTAAAGATTCCCTTGGTTACCTTTGTAACATCCCTAAATTTTTACCCTTCAATTTAATTAGGTTAGTAATATTTTAAGAGAGTTTAAGGATATTTGAATACATTGAAAAATGACTCACAATAAATGAGGGCTTGGAAGAAGACAAGAAATGAGTTTTTTTTTATAATCAAAGATTTTTAAAGAGAAAATTATAATATTTTTAACTAATTATTTTTGAATTAAAAAGTAGACATCTCAAGCTTTCTATAGAATCCTAATTCATAATTGTTGGAGATCTGTAAAATTAATCATAATTTTTTAAAGTTAGGCTAGCAAAGCTGTACCATTAGCCATAGCGAATGGCCTAAAATAAGACTTAAATATTTTTTTGTAAACTAGAACATCAATATTGAGTTTTTGAGAGGTTGTGGGCCTTTTTTTAAAGAGCTATGTCAGGATTTTAGAATCCCTAACATTAAGGCATGGATTTTAGCTCATAATCACTCAAGATAACATTTTTAATCTTTGTCCTACCCTCTAATCATTTTTATGGGTACCCAGTCATTTAGTCTAAATTGTAAAGTAATTTGAGGTTAAATAAGTTTAATTTAGGTAGTTTTGATGATGATTATGGTAACAGGATGCTTAAATATGAAAATTCAAGACTTAAAGAGAAGTTTTTATGGTGATTTGAGGAGGGAGAGACTAGATAAGTGTTATATAAGTGAAATGATGCTTATGGTAGTCAATTTTAAGTTAATGAAAGTTAAAAATGAGATTGTTTATTGTTAATATAACTAATTAAAATCTTAGGTCTTAATTATAATTAAGAGCTAATTCATGACGGTTAGTTGTTAATGATGTTTGATGATAGTAAGTTGTATATTGACTACCTTTAGAAGTATTTTGGCTTGTTGAGGCTCTCTTGAAATCTAAGTTATACTCTTAGGGTGCTAACTCAAAAGTCGAGGTAATTGGGAATTTAATTATAGTATATCATTATATCTGCAATTGTGGATTATGAATTATTATTTATATTATGTATTGAACTAATTAAGTTTGTTGTGGAACTCTTTAGCTTTAAATTAATGCATAGGTGAAGAAGCTTGCCTCTTTGTGATAAATATCTAGTGATTATATTTATGTGGATATTCTAATATTGATATATGAAATGTTAAGCTTGGATTACCTATGAAATGAATGTGTTAACATGTTGAGTGATTATAATTGATGATGTTGAAAGGGTTGTGAAAGTATGCATATTTGTGATGAAATGTTTGATGACAATGTTCATATAGATACTATGTAGTATTTGAAATATGATATGTGGGCCTGAATTAGCTATGAGATGTTAATGTCAATGTGACGTACTATTGTGACTATGTTGTTGTTTGTGAGTTGTAATAAGTATCCAAGTTCTAGTGATTAGGAATATTGATAAGGGCATATTTCATAGATAAATAGGTATATATATAGATTATATTTGATCATATTTATTAATATTTTATACCTATTTAACTAATATATATATATATATATATATTCATCTTATTACTTAATTATAAGATAAAGAAGAATTTTAAATAAAAAAATCTACTCATATCTTCTTGTTTTTATATTGTGCAAGAAAAAATGAGTAAACCACTTAAATAAAAGAAGAAAAAGAAGACAATTAGGATGATCAAATATCATATGTTAGAGAATTAGATAAGATTTAAGTGTGATCTAGATGAATTTTGAGTCCAAAGAGGATGAATTAGTTATAAATAAACTATCCAAAAGCCTCTTAATACATCTAATCTCACATCCAAAGGCTATGAGGCATTCTACAAAGTTCAGAGGAGTCTTCCAAACTAGGAACTTTGTCTCTTTTCTTCTTCTTTATATTCTTTTTATGTCTTCTATTTATGATTATATTTTTAACTCTATGAGTTCTTGCTAAACTCTCAATTAAGGTAGGAAATAGCTTGATTGGGATGGAATTTATTCTTTATTTGGTTTTGATGATTTCTTTTTCTCATTCAATGTTGAATTTTGTTTATGAAATTTATATTTGCTTTTATATTTATCTCTCTCATTTTAATTACTTTTTATATAGACTGCTGCAAGATTATTTATGAGTAGTTTGATGAACTGAAAGATGAAAAACTTACCTGGACCTAGGGAGATAGACACATATAACTAACTTAGGAATAATTTAGGAGTTTATGGTGGCTTATATTGTATCTTTATGATTTAGTTAGAGAGTAGAATTTATTAAGAGCTAAATTTAACTTTAATTAAATATATCTTAATATACTAAAAGGCAATTAGGACACCTTAAAAATGATTGTCATGATAAAAGAAAGAAAGATAATCAACTGATTTTTTTTAAAACTCTTATTCTTTTTCTTAAATAATAAAGATCATTCTCTTCCTCTAGGTTCAACTCCTAGAATGCTATAAGATTTATTACTACATCGATCTCGTGCACTTGCGAGGCTGATGAAATATGTTGAATTATTTAGATATGCATAAGTATGAATTTGCATATACTGAGTCGAACTAGCATAAGCATGATGGGTAGAAGTTCACCCTAGATTGGTAGAAGACCACGTTAGTAAAATTCACATGGTGTAGCCTCCATTGAGTTAGTGCATAGCGATTATCATATTTTATTACTAATGTGATTAGTATTGCTAATAACCTATGAGTGTGACATGGGTCAAACATAATACTTAGCATTACTGATCCTAGATTAGACAGTGTGCGTTAAGCACTTATGACACCCTTAAAAATTGAGTAAGGGAAACTCATGGTTTGAGAGTGAGTATGGGAGCTTTTGATTGAGTAACCCCTCATAATTAGAGAGTGGGGCTAATCTCATCATACATGTTAGTTCTATATGAGTTATTAGCCCATAAGTTTTGTTAGATGATATAAGAAGGGATATAAAATAGTTGTATTGATTATAAAGCATCGATATATAAATACATATAATGGGTTGAGTTATATGTTAAGAACTTCTTATATATATGCAACTGTGACACACTAATATGCCTCAATTAGATTTATTAGTTATTGAGAATATATAATCTCACTTTTATTTATTAACATTTTTTTAAGAAACACTAAGAGTAAGGCTAATAGGGGAAACAATGAAGACTAGAGATACTTAAGCCCACAAGTTAAGTCCTTAGTTATTGAGTTGTGTAATTGAATACTTAATATTGCTAACATTAGGGATTTGTACATATTTTGATCATGTTTCAATTGCATGACAACTATTATCACTATTAACCCACTTAAAAGTCACTTATAACCCTTAATCTCATACGTCAACAACATCAACTTCTTAACCACTTGTTCAAATTCATAATCGAGGAGTTTATTAACTCTGATTAGCTTCTATTGACTTAAATGTCAACTAAAAAAACCTTGAATAACTCAAATTTCTTCTTAAAGTAGCTAGAGTTCATCCAAAACCCTTGTCCTAACTTTAAAACTTTATAAAATTCATATAAATAGGTTTAGACAAGTAAAATAACTTATATTAGTCCTATTAGGACTAATAGGTATGGATCCAAAGCCATTAGGTATGAAATCTTCACCTCCTAACTATCAAATCCATTTTTAAAACATGAAGATAAAAGAGGACAAGGAGTAGAAGATTTAGCTAGTTAAAACCAAGTGGAAACTACCACCAAAATGCCCTAAAGATGTAGCCTTAATAGATCTACCCCTCCCTCTTTGTGCTCTCTCTCTATTTCTCACTTTCTTTCTTTCTTTCTTCCGCAGCATCTTATGATAGATTTAACTCAATCTTTGACCATGTGCCGAGGCACATATTGCTTGTGCCATAACACATGGTACAGAGAGTTATCCTTGCAGCTACTTGGTCAT
Source organism: Prosopis cineraria (assembly GCF_029017545.1). Lineage (NCBI taxonomy): Eukaryota > Viridiplantae > Streptophyta > Magnoliopsida > Fabales > Fabaceae > Prosopis > Prosopis cineraria. Next base: position 35,248,172 of record NW_026555334.1, on the reverse strand, counting down.
ATATCATGTAACATTCTTAAATTTTAATTTGGTTATTTAAACATGATTAGATTGATTAAGTTTATTAGAATGGTGTGTGACCAGGGAGGTTTAATGGGCATGTTTGGTTATATTTTCAGCCTTAAAATGCAAATTTGAAGAAAGTTGGGTTACCTAGGAGTGAAAAGAGGAAGAAAATCTAAAGGGAAAGGTTCTGTGCCACACGTCGAGGTGCATGTTTGTTGAATACACTTAGGGAGATATTTTTTGTGCTATGTGTCGCGGTATATTATGCATTCATTATAGCACATAACCACTTTTCTATTAAAATACAATCATGAATTAACATAGAATAGAAGAAAACCAAGAGAGAAAATGAAAGAAACATGAGAGACTCTACTAGGGCTTGAGGAATTTGAACATTGAGGGTGCATTAGAGTTAGAAAACATTTGAGATAAGGTTTCTAAGCTTAAATCTTCCTACCTTTTTTCATTTTCTTGATGTTGGGAGTTAGGGTTTAGTTAAGAATGATAATTTTTGATCCATATAAGCTATGAGTCCAAACCTATTAACTTAAATAGAGTTAATAAGAGTAGAATAAGTTAATAAAACCTAGTATTTATTGTTTTATAATGATTAGTGGTTTGGGAGCATTTAATATGCAAAATTCCATTATAAATATGATAGTTAGAACAATGAGGTTCCTTAGTAGCCACTAAAGAGTTAAATGATGTTAATAAGGGCTAGAGGAAGCTAAGAAACCTTATGAGTATTTTCATATGAGTAAAGAATGAATCTTGAGAGTGAAGCAATGTTAGGTTAGTAGTGGAAATTATTAAAAAATGGTTATTGATAAATTATATTGTATATGTTTGTAGAGTAATCTTATTGGCACTATTCAAGCCTCTTGGAAGTTTCAAGAGTGAGTATTTGAAGGGTGAAACCTTTGATCTCTCAAAGATTTAAGGTAACTAGAAAAATTCTATCTTGTACTTTTATGTGTTAATTAATTTGTTAATTAATATTTGAAAATTTGAATGTGTGAATTTGAATAAAATACAAGTATGGCATAGATTGCTTGAAAATCCATTATGCTAATTTTTACGAAGTTAAAGACATGATATATGCAAATTGTTATGAAATAATGTTGGTGGAGTTCTATGATGAGTTTTTCCTTGGAGTTCAATTATTAATTATCATGGGAGTTCAATGATTACATGTTTTAGGGAAGTACAATGAATATGTGTTAATGAAGTATTATGAGTATATATGATTATTGGAAGTTTAATGATTTATAAAAATATGGAGTTCAATGAGATTGGTAAAGTGAAGTTCAAAGATTTGATTGTGTGTATTATGTGATTATCATGTATATGATTAGGTACAATGATGAGGTAATGCATGCTTGAATATTAAGTAAATGCATGCTTTGAATTGTGTATATATATACATTGCATGATCTTGATAAGTGAGAGTTCGCCTAACTAGATGAGTAGAGATTTAAATCCATATGGTAAGGCTCCTATATGAGTTGATGGCTTTCCTAGATTGTTATTTTTATATCATCACACTTGTTTTCCAAAGGATTGTCCCATTAGTTCAACAAGAGACTTGAACCTAGTTAGCCATCTACTGGTTTAATGAGGAAGCTATTCTACGGAGAATGACAACCTAAAGTGTGAGAAATAGGAAAACCGTGACTCATAAGTGAGATGGGAAACCTTGGCCGAGTAACCACTCAAAAGTGTTTTGGCTAAGGTAGTCTTAGTATATAGACGAACCCAATATGAGATAGCCTATGGTTTCATGTCAAAGGAATGAGGAGGATATAAGGGAGGTGTGATCATGCATATAGTGAGAAAGGGTACATGGTTGTTATATTGTGACCCTAGTGAAATAACAAGTATGAAAGCCTTAATCTTATGAAATAACATTAATCTGATTCATATCTCATGAGTATGTCTATTGTGAATGAGAATGTAGATATATGTTTTTGAAACATGTTTTATAAATCAATATTGATCATGATCTCATGTGTATGTCTTAATAAGAATGAAAAGATTCAGTTATGCCCTTGAATATGTCCATGTTTGAAATTGCTTTTTAATTTGACACTTGCATTTAAATTAATTGACATGTATTAGTATGAGTTAGTTGGACCTTAGTTATTGAGTGGCTGTACTCACTTCATTATCTTTAATATTATAGGAAATAGTTCAAGAGGATAAGATAAAGGAAAATAACTAGAGACATAGGATTGTCATCCTATTCGTAGGCCTCTTTTATCTTTTGAGTATTCATGTGTATATGACGATTAATATTCTAACTCGGACTAATCCATCTTGGATCTTACTTGCATTATATGATTGTGAATTATATAGTGTATTTTAGGTCCCAAGGTGTATGTATGCAAATTATGATGTCTATAGTAAGGCTAAAATACTAGTACAAGTAAGAGTTGTGTTAGAAATGTGTTTCATATAGATAAACTATTGATTTATGAGATTTAGAGCTCCTTATCTATTTTTGATATTAAGGAGTTGAGCAATGAATATGTATGTTGTGGTGTGTTGTGTAACATCTTAAATTTTCAATTAGGAATTTTCAGTGTTTCTAAGGGTATTTTGGTTAATTTAAATAAATTATTGATTAATGAGATTTATGGAAAACTAATATAGTTTTTGGATCTTTGAACAGCCTTAGAAGAAAGACAGGTTGAGGTTTGAGCTGGCCATAGCACGGATGGGGGTTTAAATTTTAGTAGGACTCTTTGTGCCATTCGCCGCGACGCACATGCAAAATTAGCACTTATCAGTTTGCAAAAATAGACCTAAAATCAAAAGTGGGATAAAGAAAATTGTGAGGAGGTGATGGGAAACGATTGAGTTCTGCAAGGGCATGATCTCTAGACCATTTTAGATGCATTTAGAGTTTGAATCATCCTTTGGTAAGTTTCACATTCCCTCTCCTCCCTCTCTTATGTGAAAATTATGACTTTTGGGGTAATGGGAGCTTTGATCTTGGTTTTCATGGGCTTAGACTGAACCCATTCACTTATTTAAGGTCTTGGGGAGTTAAATCAAGCTTCTGACCCTAAGTTTATGAGTTTTATGGTGATTTAAAATTTTTATTAAGAGTTTGAATAAACCTTAAGCATAATTTGAGAATTTTTAGACAATGTGGGTAGTTAGATGATGATTTTAGTATGTTGGGATGTTTAATAGGATGGTTAGTATTTTGAAAGGGTTGATATTGTTAGATAAAGAATTTGAGTGTTGTGGGTACTTAAAACCTAATGAATTTAGGATTTATCTAGAGTGATAATTGATAATTATAACTTGATTGTGTAGATTGAATGTTGCTCAAGCTATATCGTGAGATATAGAGCGTGTGGAGCTAATGTTGAGCCACAGTAACCCTTTTATGTGACAAAAGATTGAGGTAATAGAATAATTTATACTATTGGATTATATTGCTTAATTGTTTATGAGTAGGTATGTTGATTTGTACTTGAGATTTAATAACCTTACATATTGCAAAATGAATTTTTGTGCATGTTAAATGATTTGCAATAATGGAAATGATGAAAAGTTTTATATGGATTGATTGAGAAATTTAAAACTTATATGTGTTACATATAATGAATGTGAGTATAATCATGTTAGGGGTGGGAGTTGACTTATAGGAAGGAGTAATGAAAGTCCATATGGTATGTATCTCCTTAGTGTCTAGTGAGGCACAGTATTAGAGAAAGTCTCCTTAGTATCCATACAGGATATGGTGTTGGAGAGTGACGCTCCTTAGTATCAGTGATGCAGTGTTAGAGTAACAACACCTTAATTCGTGTGCGATAAAGGGAGACTATAGTCTGAAAGTGGGATAAGATACCTTTGGCTTGGTGATCCTACTATAGAAGGTGAGCTCGGACTATTGTGAATATGCACTTAGTTCAGGAGCCTATAGTTTCAGTTAGGGTGATATGGAGGCTAGGATGGTAAAATGATTATGCTAGTGGTAAATAACTTATGCTTATAGAAAGAAATTGTTAAATATACTCAAGTGACAATATACATTTACTATAGAAAATAAATGTTAAAAGTATGTTTTGGCGCTTAATAACTTTACTTCCATATGGATATACATGTTAATTAATAGTAGTAAATTATTCTATTATTGAGAAGTTTATCTCACCCCGCGATTATATTTTACAGCTAAGGGCTCATATAAGGGCAAGGGGAAGGAAAAAGTGACTAAAGAGTGAAAAGCATTATTGTATGGCTTTTCCCTTTCCTCTTTTTAGGTTTGTAAACGAATATGCTATAATATAATGCCAATTTAGGAACGTGACATTGTTTTATTATCACTTGTGTAAGAATATACACACTGTGCATATCTTGGCCCAAGGTTGATATTGTTGTGATTAAATGTCTATGCTTGACCAAGATATAATTATAAGTGATATATTTGAAGTGATTTAGGTGTCAAAATGACCAAATCGATATGTGTGTTAAGTTTTATCCATCCCTTTATGTTATTGTGAATTGGGGGTTTAGTGGTCATTTTGAATATGAATGCTTATTTGTGTGATATGATTGGCTTGTTATGTTGTATGTGATCCATTTAAGGTGGTCAAAGTGATTTCATAGCTACTAGCAGTTGGTAGTGTGTTTTGGACACCTTTAAAAGTGTTTTGAGGTAAAAACAAACTACTTTGGGTTCGAGTGTCTATCTTTTTAATGGATGATTATTTGAGTATGAGATCGATGCTATTAGCTAGAGGGTTCAAAGAGCTTCGTGTAGACACTTGAACTGTTCAAATCAGACATTAGATGGCAAAATGACGCGCTTTGAAAGTTTAGAGTGCTATTATGACAGCAATCATAGGTGCACACCGTGGTGCATGGTAGTTGCGCCATAGTGCATAATGCCTTCCAAGGAACTCATCCCTCTATGCCATCCACTGCGACGGGTGTTGTCTGCATCACAACGGACAAGCTAAATTTTAGAGAATTTCCATTATTATAACTTGCTTTTAAGTACTATTAATTTTTATGCTTCTGTTATCATATTTAATTGATTTTGAATTATATTTTGAGCTCAAACAACATATTTTAAAAGGCTTTCTTGAGATCTCATTATTTTAACTAATTATCTTTTAAACCTATAGATTATGATAACTTTTAGTTGGGATTTTATTTAATCTTGATTATCACAATGGCATATAAGAGTGTTGTCTTGATAATTTCAAGGCAGACATTACATGTTGCATAGTCTATTGTATGCAGTTTAAGTGGTGTCTATGGCTTTTGGCTTGTGATATGTGTTTTGGATACTTTGTTTCGTGAAAAGTCATGCAAAAGTGCAAGTTTAGAAATGAGTATCTAAATTTTGAATGAATATTAATTTAAGTGTGAAGCCCAAAGCTATTAGTTAGAGCTTAGGAAAAGCTTTTTGCAGACACTTAGTTTGCATCGTTTGGATATTAGATGGAGAAATGAGGCATGTTGAAAGTTGTCTCAAAAGCTGTCAATTTGACAACAAAATTTTGCTATCATGAAATTTTGTTGTCATTGTGCAATAAGCCTTGGCACATGGCATAGAGGCTCACAAGCTATGGCGCATGCCTTGAATTTTACAGAACTCTTTTGTTTTCTAATTCTGAAATAAATGCACTAATTCTTTAAATGATCCCCTGCTTCTGTATAATCTTTATACTTTAATTTCTCAATTGTGAGACCTTTTAAGATGGTTAGACTTTGAAAACTTAAGATCCCATCTTTACAACTTACTTGCAAACTTAGTAAATTTGTCTTTACATTAAGTCAATGTCTTAATTAATTGAGATTTGGAGTTAATCAAGCAATATTACACACTGTAAGGGAGGATATTACACACCGTAGCAGATGGCGTAAAGAAGACTTATCACAAGTTCTTGTCCTTGCACTATGGCACATAAATCACATGTTGCGACAGATGGTACAGAAAGGCCACTCTTGAACTTCCTTTTCTCTTCTAGGGTCAGATGACCCAACTCCACTTAAGGCTCGATTCTAAGTCTGTAACCATAAAAAAGTATCACCATTAATCCCATCTAACCATCCTTTAATATAATTTCTCTATTTACATTACTTATTTAACCTTACTTAATAAACTTAATCTTAGAATTAAAATTCAAGATGTTACAATAGACAACTCAAATCTCTTTGAGAAATAAAATTGAAGAACTCTTACCAATGGCATATATATTTGAATGTCTCATATTCAAAAAAAATCTTCTTATGGCTTGACCTTTGAGAAAATTCAAGATTTTATACAATCATGAGCTATAACTTGTCTCACATATTTGTAAATAATAACAAAGAAGAGAGATGAAAAACTAGAAGAGCAACAAGAAGAATAAAGAAAAGGAAGAAGAGAAGAAGTAGGAGCGGTGTCGAAGGAGCTCTTATGCCGTCGTATGGCTCTTTGGGGAGCAGAGTTTTCAAATAAGCTAGGTTTAAGATTTTTTTTAATTTTAAAGGGTATTATAGTATTTTCATAATTTATGTTTAATTGTAAAATAAAATAAAAGTAAGTATTCTTTCAAATGTTACTCTATACTATAACATTCTAAAAATTAACTTCCTAATTAACTAAGCTAATTGAGGGTAATTAAAAATTTAAGTGAAATTAGGTTAGAGAATGGTTAGAGAGGGTTAATGGGCCTTTTGGATTGTGCTTATAACTTTAGAATTAGGTCTAGAGCAAAGTTGGGCCATTTGGGCCTTTAAAGAGGAAGAGAACTTGAAATGCCCTTTGATATACCATTTACTGCATCATATGTTGCATTGGCTAGGGCTAAAGTACTCTTTTACACTTTTACTTACACTATGGCTATTAATATTAGGTTTTTTTTTTACCCTATATTGTATGTGCCGTATGTTGAGAATATATAGATAGAGTTAAAGTACTAGTGCAAGTAAAAAAATTGATTATATGCATGAATGTAGTGACTTTTATGGAGTTTAATGTAAAAATGCCTCCTCCTTCTGTTTTTGAGACTAAAGGCTTGATGGTTAAAATGGGATATGCATGTTATATGAGTGCTATGGTGTATTGTACAAGTTGTTTTAAGTCCATTGTATGTGGTCTATGTGTGAGTTAGGGCTTTTGGGACCTAGTTGGAGTCTTGGACACCCAAAATGTGACTTGAGTGTGAAAATGTGTGAATTTTGCAAATGGATGTCCAATTTTTAATTGAGATATACTTTGAAAATGAGACTAGTGCCAGAGCTAGGGCTTGGAAATAACTTTCTCTAGACAACTATATTACTTCAATCAAATGTTGGATGGAGAATCAAGACATGTTAGAAGTCGACCTCGGATGTTGTCAAATGACAACATTTAATTGTCATGTCTTGTGCAATGCGTCATGGTACATGGTATAAAGAAGGGAAGCCGCGTCACATAGTCCATATGCCACGACACAATCTATTTGTGTTGCTTGTTGTTTTTAACCAAGATTTCAAATTTTTGATCATAAAATGGTATCTCATGCTTTCATGTTTCCACTCTAAATTATACTAGTTTTTAATTGGTTTTACATTATTTTACATATTGAAAAACTTGAGATCCTACTTTTATTACTTATGACTTCAAGGTTTACAAATGAGGTTTGAGTTGAAAAGAATAGTTGGACACTTCGCATTACTCAAGTAGTTCCTTTATCTACTATAGAAAAAATATAATTTTGAGTTCCTACACTTTGCTCCTGTTTTACAATAGGTCCTATATATATTTTTTTGGTGTTTTAGATCCCTTCATGAACAAAGTGTAGGAATCGTGAAGGGACCTATAACACTGAAAAAACAAAAGTATAGGGACTAAAAAAAATTATAGAGATCTATAACAAAACGTGAGCAAAGTGCAAGGACCCAAAGTTATATTTTTCTCTATTATGTATAATTAAGTTATTTTAAACTGTAGTTAAATGGTTTGCAAATGAGATATGGTAATCCGTTTAGATTAGTTTCATGATTACCATGGAGGTTTTGGCCAAGTGTCGGGGTAATAAATGCAATTTTACACATATCAAATATAATTTTAAAACTCCATTCCTACTACTGATACCAATACCAATTTCAATTCTAATCCTTCTAAATTGAGGCTTGTGCATCAAATAATACCAATTTCAATCTTAGAGAGGGGTGTTCACATTTAATACCTGATCATGTTTCAAATATGATTGATTCTAATAGAAAGATATTTATGAGCAATTAAAAAAAACTCATATAGGATCTATTATGGGCCAGACAAATAAACAAAAATGAAAATAAAATAGAGAAAACCAAGGTTCACATTTCTGTTAGGAGATGTGTCCACATTTAGTACTTAACCGTGTTTCAAATAAGATTACTTTTAATAAGAGGATATATCTGAGCAATTTGAAAAAAAATAGAGGAAATTAAAATGCACTAACATGACTTCTCTATTTGATGAGAACAAAACACTAATTGAACATAGGAAGTGACATTCAACTTTGAGATACAAATACATCTAAACAGCTAAACTTTTTTTGGCTTCTTTTTTTTCCGGCGGGGTTTGGTTTAGAAAAACAACCCAACTTTAACGCAATGGAGCAATTGGACATATGGGTTGGATGGAACGAAAGGCTTCTATAACTTGGGTGGTAGGGAACTTCCGCAAATGCTGATATAGCCCAATTATAGAAAGGCTTTTCCAGTTCTGCTAAGCCCATAATTTAAGTGACATAACTTGGCCTAATTGTTAACCTAGTACAACCAATAAACATTTAAAATTTATTTTAATCCTTTGTAAAAGAAATATTTCTTAAATTGTTTATTTTTAAATTAAAATAATCAATAGCCAACATGAGCATCCGCCCAAATAAAAAGGAAAAAGGGCTTGAAAAAAAAAACAAAAGAAAAAAAAAAAAGGCGAATAACTTTCGTTCCTTTTTCGGCCACCACAGGCATATCATGACACCAACGAACGCAGCCATGGCAGCCTCATCCTCTTTCAGCAATTTTCTCTCATTCATTTTGCCCTCAAAACCACCTGCTCCCAAGACCCCTCCTCCTTCCCAATTCAATCCGTCTTCTTCTTCTTCTTCTTCTTCTTCTGCTCTTCGTTTTCCCTCTCTGACTGGCCACAACTCGCCTGACAGTTTCGCTCCTCTTGTTTCTGAAGATGACGGAAAGCACAATTCCTGCCTATCGGCGGAGTTGTCCTCTGTCATATGCCCCTCCCTGGCTTATTCTAACACTCTCTTCTTCAGATCAGCCTACAATGTGCAGGTTATCGTTGCGGAGAACGAGTCCGAGGAGAGGCTCCTCAACAGGTTCCGTAGAGAGGTCATGAGGACCGGTCTCATTCAGGAATGCAAGCGCAGGAGGTTCTTCGAGAGTAAGCAGGACGAGAAGAAGCGCAAGTCCCGCGAGGCTGCCAAGCGCAACCGCAGAAGGTCCCCTTTTTTTGTTTCTGCTTTTAGCGTCCTTAAATTTTTTTTTTTTTTGCTCTTTCTTTTAAATTGGGGATAGAGAATGAGGATAGTAGGTTTCTGACAAAGTACATAGAAAAAAAAGAATATAAAGGAAGTCAAGTTGCTTGGCTGATTACTTGTATTTTGATGGATTGTATGGATAGGCCCTTTATGTGAAATTGTGCGTTTTGTTGAGTGGTTTTACTTTGTGATGGCAATTTAAAACAACTGTGACATACACGATAGAAAAGGGTGTCAATTCTTAAATGGATAATAGATGAGATCATAAGAAGGTGGTGATGGCTGCAATTGACCATAGTTGGCTAATTTAGAATATTGTTAGATGCTGTATTGTGAAATTTTTTTCGGCATATGTGATAGTCTGAACTGTGTTTGGTAGATGCTCTCTTTGAACCTCGACAATAATTATACGTTTTCTCAAAATTAGAGAACTAGAGATAGGCTTGGGTGAAATGTGCAAAGCGGATCTCTTTATCTGGAATTTTCACTGGCTGCCTCGCTAATATAACTTAGACCATCATTGAAAACTTGTGTCTGCCTTACATGGGTTTCAGGCCACGCCAATCAAGATTTTCAACAGAGAGTAAGCCGGAAGTCCCGACGACAACCAAGAAGGAAGAGGATGATGATAACTGGGATATGCCCGAAGAAGACACTCCATACTGACCTCATTATCCCCTATATCTGTAAACACCTTCAAATTTGGTTTTGAGAGCGTTTTCCAGCACGTAAGTTCTATGTAGAAAATTTGCTCCTTGGACTGAGTTAATGGATAATTTGATTTATGTTTTGTCGGATAAAATGCATGTTAATTCTTCCATTTGTGCGTCAATGTCTTCCCCATTCGGTACTCTTGAATTCTGGCATCAACGTGAAATTACTCTATCTTGCATCGTCGAGCAAGTTTGTAAAGTGCTTGTAATTATAAGAAAAGGAGGAAAGATTACAAGTAGGATATACATGGTAAAATTAAAAATATGCTTATCAGAAAAGGGAAAATCACAAATAGGATGTTCGGGAAAAATTAAATATATTCTTATTGAGGTGCAATCTTGGATGTCGTGGAAGTTAGAGATAAGCCAAGTTTATAAAAAACTAAAAAGGATGCATCGTTTGGAGAATATTGTATTTCATACTTGTTACGAGTGGTGGTCTGCAAGTTAAATCATGTCAAGAAAGACTACGAAGGTGCTCTATCTGCGTTTATATCTATGTCGTTGATATTTGTCATTTGGCAATGACTAGATTCTTGGGCTATGTATGCTAACCAGTCGCTGGGAGTGTAATGGAGATTTTGTCTTCAAATTTTTTGGCATTCAGCAGTTTGATCTAACACAACGGATTATAACTATCAATAAAGAAGAGGAGATTTTGCATATAAAATGATAAAATCCTTTGGAACCAGTCCAATTGGTAGTTTTCAGGTGAAATTTTTCAGCAGGGGACATTATTCAAACGAACAAGAAAAAAGGTTACATTCTTCCTTTTGGTTTTCAAACGATATGTTACCACTCGGAATTAATTTCATCAAACAAAGAAAAAGTGTTATTCGACGGTTTCAAGAGCAGGTGTATTCATAAGAGGTTTTGGTAAGGAGAAGAAAATGGACTCTGCATTAATTCTTATGATTTTTTTTTTGGTTGCTGACCTGATATCCAAAGCTTTACCCTGACTAATCCAAATTCGACCCATGTCGTGCACCAGGTTATGGTGGGTGAGTCTTCCAACAAAGGCTTTTTGCATACACAAAGTTCGAACTCAAGACCTTACTTAAACGGAATCGAGTCGCTTACCACTCAGACTAACCCTCATTGGTATTCTTATGAATAGGAAAAGGACTAAAATCAATGGTTCTTTTAGCCCAAATCTTTTCATATATAAGGTTTAAGGTACATTTTTGTCCTTAAAATATTTCTCGAAGAGCACCCAAAACCTTAATATTTTTGTTAAAGTAATTTTCTCCTTAAAATTATTAAAATGAAGCATTTTTGCCCTTTCCATCAAAACTCCTAATGTTGGCCGTTTGAAAATTTGATGGAAAGAGCAAAAATGCTTTGTTTTAATAATTTTAAGGGCAAAATTATTTCAACAAAAACGTTAAGGTATTAAGTACTCCTCGGTAAATACTTTAGTTTCAAAAATGCACATTTACCCTATATATAATAGTCTCATCTGTAGTGTCATATTCTTAAGTTACGCTAACATATAGAAGAATGAAAGATGGACATGGAGGTTTAAATTTCTTTGTTAAATTCAAGGGAAAAAAGACCATCAAGGTGAAATAGGAAAAGATGATGATGGGGAAGATGGGGAAGATTGGGAGATTGAGAACATGAAGCTTGAAAAGTTCACACTTGAATGTTGTTTTGAGTGCAGCTAAGAAAAGGGGGATTTGGAGATGGGGTGTGAGGTTGCTAAACAAGATAGAAGATAAAGCTCTAAAACCTGGAAGCAAGGAGTGGAATGCACTTCTTGTGGCTTGGTTTAAGGCTTCACAAACTACTGCAGTCGTGCAAATATTCAAGGGAATGGCAAAATATGGTGAAAAATCTATTATTATTTCCTATGGGGCATTGCTAAGTACTAGGGAAAAGTAAAGGTGTTAGGAAGTGCCTCGATAATGAATGGAAGTAAATAAGATAAAAAAAATTAAAAATTATAGAAAAGTTAGAGAAAATAATAAAAAATGATGCATGAAATTTAACATAAAAAACCTCCTAATATGAGAGACAAAAAAGCAACAGGTAACAAATAAGGAATTTCACTATAAAAAAATGTGAACCGCAAAAATCGTCTTATCTAAGAAAGATGGACATACGATCGATATATATATATAGTTTCTTATCAACTAAAAATATTGTCTTAGATAATAACAGATATCTCCTAAAATATTAAATAGAGATATGATAGATTTATACCAAGATAATATATAAAAATAATTACAAAGGATTGTAAAGGTTTAAATCATAATCTCAACAAACTTCTTAACTCAAATTCAATAATGTTTGTAATTGTCAAATAGCCCCAAAGGGGCAATCAAGTACTGCAAATACCAACGAAGCTCAAACAATGCTTGAACTTAATATCAGAAAGATGTTTTGTAAGCATGTTTGCTGGATTTTGAATGTATGGATTTTCTTCACAATAATTTCACCACTTGCAACAATATTCCTAATAAAGTGATGTATGATGTCTATATGATTAGTCTTCTAGTGATACCTATCATTCTTAGTGAAGCAAACAACACTTTGATTATCATAGAAAATATCAGTAACTTCTTAGGCGACAATAGGTTCAATAACAAGACCTTACAACCAAATAGCTTCCTTTACACCCTTAATTACTGCTATATACTCTACTTCTATTAAGGACAGTGTAGAAATAGATTGGAAAAATGCTATCTAGCTAATAGAAGAGTCATAAAAGGTGATAATATAAGCAGAAAGAAACTTTTATGTATTAAAATCATAACCATGATTAGAGTCAATAAAACCGATTACATCATTAAATACAATCTTATTTCCTATCTAATACTAAACTAACATCAAAAGTACCATTCAAATAATGGAGGATCAATTTATTAGCATCCCAATGACCCTTTTTATGATGGTGCATGTATCTTTTACCACACTTACTGCATATGTTAGATCAAGTCTAGTACACACCATAGCATACATAAGACTACCAACAACACTTAAATAAAGAACTCTTGACATTTTCTTAATATCCTTTTTAACTTTTGGGCAAAGATCATTAGATAATTGAAAATGAGCAGCCAGAGTAGACACAAGTTCACACTTACTCACATTAAATTGATCAAGTACCCTCAAAATATATTTCTTTTGAGATATACTCAATTTACCAGCTCAATGATTTCTGTAAATTTTCATGCCAAGAATATTTTTTTTCTACACCAAGGTCCTTCATATCAAACTCCTTACTAAGTTGTTGTTTTAATTTGTTAATCAAAGATTTCTCTTTAGAAGCAATAAACATATCATTGACATAAAGCAACATATAGAGAAAGGACTCATGAGAATATTATTTAAATTAAACACAATTATTATATTTGATTTTATTGAAACCTCGCCTAATCATAAAAGCATCAAATCTTTTATACCACTACCTATGAGCTTATTTTAAACCATATAAAGATTTCTTCAAGTGACAAACATAATGTTCCTTTTCAGGAACCACGAATCCCTTGGGTTGCTTTATGTAGATCTCTTCATCAAGTTTTCTATGTAAAAATGTTGTTTTAACATTAAGTTGCTCTAGTCCAAATCAAACATAGTAATAAATTTAAGTAGAACACAAATAGAGGTGTGACGAATAACTAGAGAAAAAATCTCATTACAATCAACACCTTTTTTTTGATGACATCCTCAAACAACTAGTTGTACCTTATACTTTACATCCCTAATATTGTCTTTTTAGCACCTTTATTCTTTCTTGATCATCTTTATTAGCCACATATAAAGAATCCTATAAAATAAGGAAATACTTTCCTAATCATCTATGTTCTCTTATCGGTTGAAATCATCATCACCTAGGTCATATATAAATGGTCAATAAGACACCTGATACTTTTCAGGTGACTAACAGATTCATGGAGCAACTAAAGTCTATAGGTCTATTGGATGGGCAATGCTAAAAAAGAAATGATGGATAAAAGGAAGAAAATTCAAGAATTAATGAAGGAAAGCCAGTCTAGTCAAAGCAAGGCTAAGTCTAGTATGGATAAAAGGAAGGAAATCCAAGAGTTAAATGAAGGAAATCCAATCTAGTTAAAGCCAGGAGTTGAAGATTGCTCCTTCAGAAGGCTTTATATCCACCAAGAACTCAAACCATTTAATGATCCAGGCCAAACTAGGGTACAAGAGATCCATATGCATTATATTACACTAAAGAAACATATGCATGATTATTCAAATAGTCTTAAAAATGCTAGAGCTATAAGTTAAAAAATAAAACAAAGCAATTGATTAAATTTAATTGCAATTACAATATGTGTTTTTTTAATTTATTACCAATTTATTTGAGGATTAATTAAATTTCCTCTTTAACTAATTAATTATTGAAAGATAAAGCCATTCTCACAAGTCACATCACATGCACATACACTCCTTTATTGAATTAATAAAATATAGACTTATGAAATTTTTAGTCTCATTTTTCATAAAATTTAAGTATGAAGTATTATTTATAAATAAGTTTGAAAGTACCTGACATTATCTACTTTCTTTATTTTAAGTGGACGACATCCATAACCATCATGGCCACCCTCCGCCACCAAATCATCTATAGATTGTAGAACCATTTGCTTAACCTTCACTTCCTTAATTCTACTAAGGATGCCTTGTATATGGTTTTTGAAAGACCTAGTGAATCTTGTGACCTAAATCCTTGTATATCATTTCTAATACCACAAGGGTAGGTCTTATGAGCACTACAGACCCAAAGATCTTAATGTCTTTTGTATCTCAAGGTAATATTATTGAATCAAGCTTTCAAGAGAGAAAAGATAATGTATAAGAGAAACATGAGAGAAAGCACATTGATCTTTAATAGATTGATTTTGAAACGAGTTCTATTTTACAACATTGCTAAGGATGCCTTTCATAGATGAAGGGAGGAGAATAAGATAACATACCATTTTCACATGCCTAATTACTTTTTTTAAAAATTAAAGTAGACATGATCAAAAATAAAGATAGACTTGATAAAAGAAAAGCCAACTTGACAAAAACTGGTTTTGTCAAAAAGTAAATGTTACTTTTGACAAATATAAAAGTTACTTTATTAAGGATGACCTTGACAAAAAATAAAGTAGATTCCCATACATGATAAGGTTTGATTATTTAAGATACTTGTATATGCTTTCATGATTTGATGACAAGTTAGAGTACCTGCTCTTTTCTTTTTTTTAAGTGTCGTGCTAAAAGGATTTATATGCATTCTTCTTCTACCAACTCTATTTCTTTATCTTCTTATTAGCTGGTTTGTTCTAGAGTGAAAGAGTCTTTAGCTTTAAGAAACTTTTGATAGAACTATGACTTTATCTCATAAGGTTCTTGGCTATCTAGAGGGAATAGCTTTTGGTCTTGACACGTCTTAATCCATCCATTTAATGTATCCATTCTAAGAAGCAAGACTAGCAACCCATTCTAGCATTTGGCATTATAGGGCTAGAAAATTATTTAAAATAATAGGCTAGAGAAGAATTAAACCAAGTGATGTTCATTTGAGATTTGGATCTATGCCTAGAAAATTATTTAGTTAAAACTTATTTTTATGTTATGGCCAATCAGTGGAAGTTTTCCACAAGTAGGTCTAATTTGTAATATAAAGGTTCCTTTGGCTATCCAGGTTATAAGGACGATGAACAACAAAGAAGGAATAAGTCTTTTCCTTATATAAAGGTAACTTCCATTAGCCAAAGTCTTTAATAACCTTGTATAATTCCTTGCACCATATGAGTAATGGGGAAAACCATTCAAAGAATTTTCAAAGATTATAGCCTTCATTCCTAGTGTCACAGAGATAGTGATAAACAAGTAAAGGTGGAACAGTAAATGCACATGCATAAAGGGCTGAGAGGGACCAAAGGTACCACATAGTTTCTTTTAGAATAGGACCTCTAATGAATGATATGGCTAGGTATAGAGTCTAAATATCAAAGAGCTCAAGTTGTAGGTGGATTTGGGGTTTTTTGGAGCAGAAGGTTAAGCTAAAAGAAGTTTGTTCTTTTAGTTAATTAATGTACTTCTAGAATAAATTTAGGATTAGAGTTAGGAAGGAAAACTAATTTCCTGGGCATGATGTTGAGGATGAAAGGGGTTGGTAGGATGAGGGTATTATAAGTTAGACTCTTTTTTTAGTTCAGGTGAGGTAGTCTAGAAGGGTGTTATAATTTCCTTTAATGTGTTGAACTATAAATTTATAGCAAGAAAACTAGTCTTTTCATATAAGGAGTTAAGCCTCAGGGAGTATCTTTTTGTCTTGATCAAGGATTTTTGGGAATGACATGTTGTTCATTTTTACCACAAAGTGAAAGAGGTTAGGATGAAAGCTAAATTTCTCAATACCATGTCTTATAGCTAAGACTTCCTTATAAGCTATATGATAATGCTTTTTAGAGGGTTTGAATTCTCCACTAGTACCATAATGGTGTCTTTTCCCAATATCTTCTTCAATGTGTATTGCTACCTAATAGTCATCACTCACATCGGTTTGTAGAATTATTTGTCCTTTATTAGGGATTCACAGAGTTAGAGGATGGTAACTATAACATCCTAAATTTTAATATGAGATTTAATTTCTAATTAAGGGTATAATTAGTAAATAAGTGGATCAATTTGATTAATCATGTTTCCAAATTACTAATGAATTTTTTTGAATCACTGGGCAACTTTAGGGTCGGGCTAGGAAGGAGCTTGGAGTAGATTAGAGTCACTAGGGAGGAAAAGTAGGGAAGGCATATTTTATGCCACGTGCCATGACGTACATGACATGTGCATGCTGTATCGTGGCTCATGGCGTGTAATATGACTTAATATAGTGAGTTTAAGTTTAGAGAACCAAAGTGTAATTGTGAGAGTTTGGTGAGAAGGGAAGAGGAAACACGGTAGCTATTAGGGTTTAAGCAAGTAAAGTTACCATAACCTATTTTAGACTATCATACATTATAGTAAGCTTATTATCCCTCCTCTCCATCTTTACACCTTAGATATAAAGTTTTTAAAGAGATGAAGTTATGGTATATTGAGGAAAAGCTAATAATTAATGCTCTATGTGTAGATTATGGTTTCCAAAGCTTAATCTAAGTTTCTTGAGCAAAAGGTAGGTGGTTTTTAGGAAAAGAGATGGGGGATGATGAGTTAGGGTCAAGCCCTAAGTTGGATTTGAGTTTAAGGGCTTGACATATTATGATATGTTGAAATATGTGGTAGTATGTTTATGATTGGGCTTGGTAGGGACCTGAGGTAATGGTAGGATCTAATTATAATCTTGGCTAGATCTTCTAATGTGATAAAGGTTAATAAGTAGGGAAAATTAGGGTGATTTATATTTTAAAAAATACTTGGTGAAAAATTAACATATAGTACTTCTTATTTTAAATTAAGGTCAGTAGGACCTCATTGTGATTCAATAGGTAATTGCAGTGATTACAAACCATAGGTAATCCTTTTATGGCAAAAAAGGTTGAGATAACTAGATAGTCTATAATGTTTGTTATTTGATTTAAGCATGTATGAGTTGCTTGCATGTGCATATTGTACATTGTATTCATATGAGCATGTTTTATGAAATTATAAACATAAATTATATAAGTCATAGTAGTATATTAGTAGATATTTTCTAATGAGATGTGCATATGTGTGTGATAAGTGCATTAAATAAAGTAGCAATTAATATCTTTATATGTATGTGGTGATTTACATGCATGGCTTAGCAGTGAGTGATTTATACATGTGTAGTAGTTTACATTATGAGGGAAAATTAATTATGGAGAAAAGTTGTGAAAAATCTATATGGTACTATTAACACCTTAGGATGACAGGTGTGGCACACATATTTGACATTGTTACCACAAGCAATCTAAGTTCTCATTTCAGGCACTCCTTAGTACCTGCAAAGGTGCATAATTAGAGTCAACGACACTTAGCTAATTGTGGCAGAGGGAATTCATAGTTTGGAAGTAGAAAGATAATTCTTTGATAGGGTTGTTACTCCTATGTATAGTGTGCAGGGAATAATCCTTTAGAAATTAGTCTAATGTAATTGCCTATGAATTCAGTCGGAGAACAATGGAAGATCAGATAGAATTTCTTATCCATGCATGATATATGTCGGTGGTGAATCATAATATGATGATTATACGTGTAGGGATTTACTATACTATTACTTGTTATTGCTTTACCTGTTAATTAGTAGTGTAGAATATCTAATTATTGAGATCTTATACCTTACTCTGTGGTTACTATTTTATAGCTGTAGATTCTGAGAAAGGACAAGAGAAAGATACGGGCTGAGATTAGCTGGAGCTAATAGTAAATTATGTAAATATGATATGAGCTATAACATTTTGAGTTTGTGTACATTTATTATTATGTAAATTATGAGTCACCAACTAAAAATGCATAATATTTTTGGATTGTACATACTTGCATGAGGTTGTAAATTCATTATTCTAGCCCATTTGGTTTTATGTGGTGAACATATGGTAAACAAATGTGAAGGGCTAGAGAATACTAGTACAAGTGCATAAAATTTAGAAAAGTATGTGTGTGTGTGTGTGTGTGTGTGTTGATATGAAGTAAAAGTGAAGAATCATATGTGTAAAGTGGCGACATAAATGGTGAAATAAAATATGATTTATGATATTAATTATAAGTAGTGAAATATATATATATATATATATATGAATATATGTGAATATGATGTAGTGAGATTTGACCACAACTTTGATATTTATGCTTGTGTGGTGAATTGGCCTTATTCTGATGTTAGGGACTAAAGTGGTCAAATCATATGATATTTTTCATACTATTGTTTTATATGCTTAATCAGTTGTGAACAAGTCAATTGGAATTGATTCAAGGTCCAAAAGTGGCTAATAGCACAAGGGTGAGAATTTGAGCACTCAAATGTGAGGAATATGGTTTAAAATTGACTTTATGCATTTGAAAGTCTAAATTTTGAATGCACTATTGAATTGAAACCAAACTTATGCCATTAGCTAATTGTCAAATAAGCTTTATATGAGCACTTGAATCACTATGATCAGACATCACGTATAAAAATGGAGTATGCTGAAAGTTCACTGTGCAAACTATTCAAGACAGCAAAGTTTGCTATCATGAAATAGGTGTGTGTACTGAGGCACATGCATGTCACGATGCAACGTATGATCTTTATATTGTGATGCCTTGCTTGAAATGTTGTAACACCCTATAGCATATGTTTTTAATGTCACAACCTAAGTCACATTTTGAGCCTAAATTATGTTTTTGGCTCTATATTATTATAGTTTGATGCCTTCTTTGTTTCCATGCTTCTAAAAGAGTTTTAAAATGAATAATTTGAACTTAAACATGTTTTAAAAAGGGTTATAGGATCCCGGTATTTTAAATTATGATTTTCCTTTGTTAAATTTTCTTTGGCCATTTGTTTATGAATTAAAGGCTTAGGTGAGCTTATGGCTCCCTAATTGCCTTAATGGTGATTAGTTGTTATGATTATATATGTAGTGATTTATGGTAATATTGATGTAGACATTACACTAGCAAACTTGTTTTAAATATTGGACAGTTTTGGTTTAATTGATTCCCTAAGGTGATAGATTTTGTTGCAATAACTTGGATACCTAGCTAATGTGATTAGACGCTTGAGGAATATACAGTTTATTATCCCTAAGGACTTTTGAATCTAAGTAACAATTAGATTTTCATCTAGAAAGTTTAATAATTCCTTAGCAATATGTAAACTGGGTTGATATTGTCCATCTTAGATGATCACGCTTAAAGATTCTATTTGGGCTGCACCAATATGGCCTTTTTAGGCTCAAAGCATAATTGTAACATCGTAATTTTTATATAATAAAGAAATTGTGGAATTTAGGTTTTGAGGAAAAAAATGATAATAATAGAAATTTATATTATTTGAGGTTATTTAGAAATAATATTATGGTTAGGTATTTAATTATGAATTTAAAAATTTAAATTTAAAACCACATAAGCAATATTTAGTTAAGATATAATACATAAATAATTTTTTTATGTGTGTGTTAAAAAAAGAGAAGGTAGAAGGAACAAAAAAAAGGGGGGTGGAAGGTTGTTGTTTCTAAGTCCCACATTAGTTAGATGAGGGAAGAGAAGAGGTGCCTTCATGTATAAAAAGGAGGGGGTGTGTGCATTAGGAAGCATGAGAGGCTAAGATGCAATTTAGAGGAAATTGTAACTTTTGGCCCAAGAGTTTGAATAATTAAATTCAAACCTATAGTTTTTTTTTAATATAATTGTGGGACCCAAAATCTTATTTTTATATTATTTTTCTCTCTTCCTCTCACGTTGCTCGGCGTCTTCTCTCAAGGGGATTATTTTCTTTTTCTTCAGGTATGCTCCAACTTTCCTGTTTAGATTAGCATTTAAAAAATTATTTAAGTACAAAATTAATTTTATAGTTATTTTCTAAATAATATTAGCTTTCTAGTGATATGATTATCTTGTAGAATAGAGTAAATATTTTGATTAGGATTTTTCTATAGGATAGTTAATCTGATGATATGATGGATTAAAAATATAGGTTAAAACTGTTAGGGATATAATAAATATTATAGAATATTTTCTTGAGGTTGAAACTCATGTTTAAGAATTTTTGAGTTAAACTCCAGATCTATATGGTTGAATTTATGTTGAATCTGAGATATAGGGATAAACCTCTAATTATTAAATATTTATTTAAGTATGAATAGGTATTTTTGAGGTTATAGGAAGGTGATTTGAGGCTTCAAGATAATTCTAAAATTTTTAATTTATTTTTGGATGAATTTTTAGAATATAGAAGGATGAAATTGTGATACTAGAAGTGATTTGAGGCTTAAAAATAGTTTATTAGGGTACGAGAATTTTAGAAAAGAATTTGAGAAGTTAAATGAGGCATAAATCTTAAATTAGTGTTAATATGGATTATAGATCTAAAACTTTCTAACTCTTTAAATTAGAGTTATTTATTTTAATGTAAAATTAATATATAGTATTGTGAAATAATTATGCAGATTATATTGACAAAGATAGTGGTGAAAAAGGAGTTGTGAAGGAAAACTTGTTATTCAAGACACAAGGTAACCATTATTAATGTGTTGTGATGGGTGTGTTTGTGAATGGTTATGTGTTGTTTTATTGTTTGAAAAAATTATAAATTATTGAAAATAAATACTGTATATATTTGTTTGAAATTATTGCCAAGTGGGTTAAAAAAATTTATTTTTTGTTTACCATGATGAGATATTATTGTTCGGATATATTTCTGTTTGGATATTTGAATGATGCATGACTTGTCAGGGTATTTTAATGTATGGTGTTAATGAGAATTTCTGTTCGGTTAATTATTACCACGTGGTAAGCCCTCATTGGACCCAATGAGTGGCGTGTCGCTTGGTCCAACTCACCTTTGGCCGAGTGATTTGGCGTCCGAGCATGGCAAAAGGAGGATATAAGGTGCAGTCATGCAAATTAAATACTTGTTCGGTTTATTTGAAAATATTGTTCGGTTAAATGTTTTGTGTGCCCACTTAGTAATCGCATGATTAGTTACAACCGCATGCATCATTACATATTAATTTTTGGTTACTGGGACTTTTAAGTCTCATTCCCTGTGGTTAATATTTTTACAGGAGCGAGTCCAGTCGAGAAAGCACCAGAGGTGTAACTATAGTGTATGAGACACCATCTTTTACGTTGCCTCTTATTTTAGATTATACAATGTATCTTGTGCCAACTTAGGACATATCTTCTTTGTGAAGTATGTAAACTCTAATCCTTTTTATTAAAAGTATTTTTATGACCAAGAGGATTATGTCTGTCCCTCTTGATTTATGATCTGATTTGAATATCATGCCATGAGGATTATGTTTGTCCCTCATGGTTTTAATTGCCTTTTTGGATATTTTAAGACTTGTGTTATGTCTTGGATGTATCATGGTAAGAAAATTTTCTACCATGATAATGGTTTTCATAATTTGCGAAAAATCGGTTTGTATTTTTGAGGGTGTTACAATAATCCCATATTTTTGAATTATTTTGAAGAATTAGGCCAGTAGATCTTTATATTCCTACCTAGTTTCTGAGAAAAATAGTATGTTATCAATGTAGACCAGGGTTTTGTTGATAATAGGTTCAAAAATATGGATCATGGCATTTTGAAACAATGATGGCATAGTCTTAAGCTCAAAAGGCATAACCGTCTATTGATATTGAGTATTAAGAATGCAGAAGGCTATCGTGTAATGATCTTTTAGATCAATTCCTAATTGCTAGAATCCTGCCTTGAGTATTAATATTTAAAAAAGGAAACTTGTCATCTTACAAAAAAGCATTGAGAGGCTTGTAGTCAATTACTAATCTCTTCTATCCTTATTGTTTTTCTGACCTTTTCTTAACATAGAATGCCTAGTCTGACTTAGTTAGTTCAATAAGCCCTCTGTTTGAGTAAAGCTACACATTCTTATGGATTCATTTTAGGATGAGATGCTTTTGTAGGATTTATGTCTTCATTCTTCTTGAAGGAGAGTCTAATAAAAAAAACTCTTTATTCTTCCATGAAGAAGATGGATTCTGAACCTAATCATGACCCTTACAGCAAAATTAAAGTTCATCCTTGATTTGTTTATAGCTTAGAAGAGTTTGTTGTATCTCCATGATACTCAAGATAGTAGTATTTTTTCCAAAGAACTATTTAAACTTTGTTTCCTTAAGAAGAATTTTTATGTTCTTCATCTGTTGATAAACATTAAAGCCAATAATAATGTCTTTAGTAGGTAGATGACTATCAGGGAACCTAGTCCAAACAATGCATGTAAAGAAAAATCTTATACTAATTTTTCTTTGGGTGATAAGATCTACCTTAAAGGGTTTTCAATGAGTATTTAAAAAAATTCATCATACGAGGTCCATTCTTTCTTGGGAAGGATATGAGGTTTTATAACACTTCTACAAGAACTAATGTCAATGAAGGCAATAGTTGAAATGGGTTATTATAATTATTAGGTAGGATTTAAAATTTTACGTTGGGCTGAGGAGGCCCAACATAATGAGACTATTAGCTACAAGAATTTATTGGCCTAAAGGAATGTGGACTATAAGAATTTATTGGTCCAGAAAGGGAATCAATAGTATAGAGTATGGAAACTATTCATTATTTGAGTTAAAGCTCTCTTCTGATATAGGAAAAACATACTGCAAGTCTTAATCTTTTCAGACTGTTCTTCAAGAGTAAAATTAATATCCCCATCTTCATCGAGAGGAACAATAGTTTCAAAGGAGTAGAGCAATTCATATCTTTCTTGGACTTGTTTGGACATTTTTTTTTAACAAAGTGACCTTTTTATCCATAGAGAAAGCATTTGTGTGACTTTTTTAACTTTGAGGTCCTTCTCTTGAAGTAATATAAAGGAAGCCTCTTCATGCTTATATTTATGTTGCTTGTACTTATGGAAATGAGATTTTTTCTTACAAGAACATTGTTCATGGTTTTTACACTTAATCTTTAGATAGGGCTTCTTATAAGCAAGTTGTAGTTTCGAACTTCCTTTAAGCATGGACTTGAAAAACTTTTGTTGCTCACAAGGCTTATCTAGAATGGCAAGAGCTAGCTGATAGATTTCTCTAAAAGAGATTTGAGACATATATCTTTAAAGAGCATTGAGGGCTCTGTGTAGCTTTGGTTGTAGCTCATCCAGTAATGAAGCAATAAATGTATGCCTGATATTTACATCATTAGCACCTTTTAGCATGTAATATTTTTCAAACATCTATCTAAAATTTTTTTTATAGGCTTTTTTGGTCCAATGAGTAACACTTCATCTCAAAGAACTCCTGTCTATATCATTTATCAATGAGATTAAAGTCTCTAAAGAATTTATTATGAATCATTCCTAAGAATGATGTTGCATCAGGGAGTTGTGTTGTTTGTATTTTTTGATACTCAAAAAGGTGTTGGAACTATTCTCTCAAGTTTCTAGTCATTCGTGAAAGGAATTCTAAGAGTACCTCTCATAAAATTACATCCTATCTTGTCGTCTGCAAGTCAATCTATGCACTAAACTCATGAATTCTATCCCTCTATTTATGCTAAAGTAGATCATCAAAAGTAAACCATAGTCTAAATGATGGCTTCAAATTGTAAGTACTAGTTCTTGCAAAATTGTCTTCCATAAATCCTGAATCATCCTCAAGATCTTTCAAAATTAGTTTTGGAATAGGTTAGACCATAGCAATTTTGTCAATATCAACTAGTTGTTGATCACCCTCAAAATCTGTATTTTAATATGAGACTTCAATTAAAACAATTGAATCTAAGTCTTCATTATTATAAGCCTATTTAAAAATAGCTTTTTTAATAGAAGCAATGGTTTTTGTGATATTTGGGTCCACTAGGCCTTTGGCCTTTTCGGTGGATAAAAGGGGTCATTATTTAGATGGTGAAGGAGGAGGTGTTGAGATTTTCAAGAATTTTTCTAAATAAGTCTCTAGAAGCTTGATGAAGGGGGTTCATAGAGGTATATAAGGGAAATGGATACATGATAGGGTAAGTAGGATAAGATTCATAAATGGTTTTGGATGGATCTTTGACTAAATATACTTATATTCTATGTAGTTCTTTTCTAATTTCATAGGTTTCTTGTTCTTTTTTTGTAAAATCAAACCCACAATATCTCTCATCTAAATATCCTCTAAGTTCTACATCTAGTTGTTATTCTCTTCTACAAAGTCTTGTATATAGATTTTTGACTTGCTCATCCACCTGGTTAACCTGTAAGGACAAGGTATCTATTTTGTTCGTAAGATGGTTGAGCTTAGAGTTAATTCTGTGTACGACTCTATTTTGGCTGACAACATTATGAGATTTACCAGTTGAGAATTTCTCCTGCAGCTAGAACAAGTTTAATAGTTCCTTAGGGAGACACTTCAATTGCTACTACAAAAGGTTTGTAGGCCACCTTAGTTCTTTCATCAGTCTTGCGTCTTAGAGGAGGAAAATCTTCCTTATACAGTCTCATCATCACTATACAGAGCAAAGCTTGTACTTGAGCAAGTGAGAAGGTTGGAATCACAGGTTCAAATTTTTCTAATGGAACGAGATCTTCCTAGCCTAGTTCTTTGAGAAGCTCAAAATAAAAAAATTCTTTTAGTGGGAGGAGTTGGGAGTTCTATCCTATCCATCTTTTTCTGGTCTTTGCTTTATTTCTTAATTTGGCAAGAAAGATGAGTCCCTTTAATTTGAGGGCATCCATAAAATAAAATAGAATGGATTGAAATGAATATGTTGGACCATTACGTCTCTCTTATTTTATTCTATTTTATATTTTTTTTTGCCGGCAGCTCTAATCTTTATTGTATAATCCTTGAAAGTGGTTGAAGCCGTGGCAGCATAAATGAATTCTTCACCATTTTAATCATTGTATCAAATAACCAGAGCGAATAAGGGATTTCATCATATTTAATGTGAACATTATCGATCGATTATTTAACCACAAAGGCACTGTCACACGGCTAGGCGAAATGATGTAAGAATATTTTTTTTCATCACCATTATATTATTATATTCCGATGATTATTCAAATGACACTTATCATGCCACTGGGGATATATATTTTAAGTGACGGTGGCGGCATGATTTAAAACTTCCAGAAATCATCCAAACAAAAAATAATGCTTATTTGATTGAAGTTCGTTAGGTATTTGTTAAAAAAAGCAGTCATGTCAGCGCAAAGAAATTTTGGTTGATACTCATTCCGTTTCTAAATGTAAGACGTAGTTAATTAATTTAAAGAGATTGAAAAGATTGATTACGTTAGTCATTGATCATTACTGTATAAAAAATATGAGACTGTTTCTAATATTAACCCCTCCATCTTTTGATTTTTAAATTTAGGCTCGGTAAAATTTTGAGGTCATTTTTAATAATTAATTTGTGAATTTGGTCCTTCATTGTAATTCTTTAATTTAAAAACTCGGTTTTTAATTTGATCTTTTAATATCACTTACACCAAAGAGTGACGTTAATCGTCTCCGTTAAAATGGTGAGTCTAGAGGGCACTATTTATAGATTGGTGCAACGTAACATGGTGATCCAAGTTGTATGATCACAGGCACACACATGCCAATGTATACGTATGTGTATAGAGGTAGGATGGGAAATATATAAGAAAAATTACATTTAGATCTCTTGAAGCAGATTTATTTACAAAAAAATTCTACAAAATTTAGAAATTAAAACTAAGTTCCTTGAGATTTAAGTGTAATTTAAAATTAAAATAAAAAACAATAATATTATTATTAAACATAGATACATTATACCACTCAAATAATTTATAATTATTTCATCAATGATAATTAGTTGAATTATTGAAAATGTAAAGTTACAGTTGTAAAAAATTAAAGTTATAATTATAAATTGATGATAAAGTAATTGTAAATAATTAATATTAAAGTTTATTAGTAACACATAATTATTTAACTATTAAATATATGAAGTTACAGTTATAAAAAATTAAATTATAATTGTAAATTATTGATGAAGTAGTTGTAAATTAATTATTAAATTAATATAATATATGTTTAATTAAAGTATTATTATTTTTACAACTTAATTTCAAATTATAGTTAAATCTCAAGGAACTTGATTATGATTTTTAAATTTTATGAAACTGATTTTTTTTTATGGAATCTATACATAATTTTTTCAAATATATAATATACCATTATAAGAAGGAGAGACAAAATGAATGAGAACAGGAGAAAAAAAAAATGGCAACCAAATCGAAATGGATCGGAGAACCCATACCCACAAGCTGATCTAATCTAACAATAACTTCATACGAAAATGATAAAAAAAAAAAAATAATTTTAATGTTTTACCAAATTTTATTCTATTGTTGTCGTTAAAGGCCCTGTTCGAAGATCAGCTCCATTTTGGCCAAAAAAAAGAAATCAGCTCCATCATTTCATCTTTCATCCCTATAATTTGTGCAAGCATTCACTTTTCTTTTACCCAACCAAAAAAAAAAGCATTCACTATTCAATATATCATATTCTCAAATATATACTCTGACTATAACATTCATATATTAATATATATTATAAAATTTTTAATAGATTATATTATATATAATTCATGAATAACAGCTTCTTACTCAGGCACTCTTTCTCTAAAAAAATATTTTTTTTTTAATTTAGGTCACAAACTTTTTTTGGGGTATGATTTAATCAATCTTTCTAGCGTGTAAAATATTTAGAAATTATAACACAACACATCAACCGTGATATTCAGGTGCCGAATGAATATATATATATACACACACCTTTCACAAGTCTCCTCTGATCAAACAAATACATAAATATAAGAAAAAGAGAAAATTACAAAATTAATAAAATGTGGGTCTATGGAATTCTTAGTCTTATTTCTCATAAAATTTAAGTGTCATGTATTGTTTATAAATAGGTTTTACAGTAGCATTTGACATCATCCACTTTCTTTATTCTAAGTTCTAACTGACTCTTCTTTGTGTTTTTCTTTCTTAATCAAAAAATAATCATTCGCTGAAGCTGAAATATGTCATCTAGAACTAATTAAGTGCTTAGAATGTCTGGAGACGTACAGAGTTCAGGTGCCAGCAGGGACTTAGGTGTCAAGGATCTGGTCCAACACATGTCTGCCACGTGCACCGAAGACCCCTTATTACTTACACGATTCCAAAAAGCAATATATGGTCCGTCAATCATGCTCGACATGATCATCCCATGAATTTAGATTAAGGCGTCCCTGTGATGTAAGGCGTCCCTGTGATGTAAGGCAGGGTTCTCAAATCTCAATCTCATCCTTTTTTAAAAAAAAAAAAAATGGGTTGGTTGAATGGATAAGAGTGTCCTTTGGAGGTTCGCAAAAGCCGTTGTACTAAGAACCGCTCATCATTCTGATTGAATCTATGCCACGAGCCACGTGGCATTCACATGATAATGACGATAATAATAATAATATTGAGAGATCAACCATGGATAAAAGGTTAGATCGCCCACACTGCAAGAAAGTCAATCATTCCTCATTGCTTAAGTAAAACACATAAACAACTTTCACGTTGTTTTAACCAGATCATTCAAGAGGGGAAAAGTTAGGAGAAAGATGAAAATACCACCATCATTTTTCATGAATATTCGGCATAGGTGCTCGGGGAGAAAATGGGATTTTAACTATACATTTGACCTCGGAAATTACAGAAGTGGAGGTTGACAAATTACCCGTATGAATGTGTGATTTTAATATCATACTCCCTCTATGAAAAAATATAAAATATTTTTAATTGAATCTCACTCTTAGTAAAATAGTTATCTATTTTTAAATTAATTCTATCTTTTCATATTTATTTTTATTAAATATTTTTTAATAAATATAAAGTCAAGACATTAAAAAAATGATAATTATATCATGAAAAATTAAAAATATATTATATTTTTTAACATTTAATTCTTTAAAAAATATTTTATATTTTTAAATAAAAGGAATATCTGCTTTCAGTTTTCAAAACCTGAAACTTCAAAAGTTTATTGGTGCCCAGATCTTGTCCTCCACATGCTCCATGGATTTTCTGCAGCACATGTGGATATCATGGTTTGATTTAATGCCGGGCCTAAGAGATAGAGGCTATAATTATCAATATTAAACATTAAACATCAAATCATTAGGTTAGTAAGACAAAAGCTAAACAGTAAGCTCCAAGACAACAGCTACGCTATCGAGTCCTCACTTTTGCTGTTAAATAACACCTGATTAATATTGGTGGGGTGGTTGCCTTTACTTCAATCCATAGCCAAATAATATATTGCCAACTGCAGACCTTTACAAGCTCTCGACTCTCAAGCCAAGCTGTTCCAATGGGGGATAATACCAGCAATCTTGAAGAAACAGTCATAAATCACAGCCATGAAGGGGAAGTTGAAGGAGAAGAGAGAGACCCAGAAAGCAATCCCCTGAATGAGCCACTGCTCAAGAGGAATCGCACACTTTCCTCCAATCCACTTGCTTTGGTTGGAGCCAAAGTTTCCTACATAGAAAGCTTGGACTATGAGTAAGATTGGTTTATGAAATTCCAGTGTGTTACTACAAAGTCAAGCTTATCATATTGAAACAAGCTTTGCCTTGATGATGCAGGATAAATGAGAATGATCTGTTCAAGCATGATTGGAGGAGCAGATCGAAAGTTCAAGTTTTGCAGTACGTATTCTGTAAATGGACACTGGCTTTCCTTGTTGGACTTCTTACAGGACTTGTGGCCACCTTCATCAATCTTTCAATTGAGAACATTGCAGGTTACAAGATTCTCGCTGTTGTCAAATTCATCGAAAATGACAGGTCGGAGCAAAACTGCCTCGAATTCTAATATTTCCAGCGACAAAGTTTCCAACAAGGTCATAGGTTATTTAGTGTGTAACTCTTGATCAACATGATCGATGCAGGTATTTAGCGGGCTTCCTGTATTTCACAGGCATGAATTTCCTATTAACATTCGTTGCTGCTGTTCTGTGTGTGTGCCTTGCACCCACAGCAGCTGGACCTGGTATACCTGAAATTAAAGCTTATCTTAATGGCGTCGATACTCCCGACATGTACGGTGCCATGACATTGATCGTCAAGGTCAGTTGTTGCTTCATCTCTATGTTACATTCCTTTCTCTTTTTTCTGATTCACTTCCAATTAAGCCCTTAATGAAAAAGGAAAGATAGTTGCTTTCCCATTGCCAACAAGGTTTCCATTGGCTTTTCATTTTCCCTACGCCTTTTATCATAGTGGCCATCTAAATATTGTCCCATCCACAGTGTTATTTTCTGTTAATTTTCATTCTGTTCGGTCCTTTTGAAAGAGATGCAGAGCTATGAGTGCCCAACTATTGCGAGAATCTGCGGGATTAAATATTAGTGGTGGCGCACTGATATCAGAATATGACATATAATAACAGGGAATTTAGAGTGCGCAAAGCAAAAGTGCTCAAGTGATTGCAATTTGTCTTGTATGCATGCTTCTGAACAATCAAGATGGATGGATAGTATCGTGTAATTGTGCTAACAAACATGAAATGGAAGTGCTCTTATCCTAATTAAGATGCCAAAAATATTAAAAAAGAATGACTAGTCAAGTTCACGAGTCTGTCGATTTGTACGAGTTACAAAACACAATTATGAAATGAAAATGGCGTGATATTCAAAATGCTGTCACCAACGTGATCAACAGTGAATAGCCAATGCATTATCACATGACTCCTGATATACATATGCTTGTAGATAATTGGAAGCATTGGAGCTGTAGCTGCAGGGCTGGATTTAGGAAAAGAAGGACCGTTGGTGCATATTGGGGCCTGTATAGCCTCCTTACTGGGCCAAGGAGGCACAGAGAAATACCGGATCAAATGGAGATGGCTTCGATATTTCAATAATGATCGAGACCGTCGGGATCTCATTACATGTGGAGCTTCCTCAGGGGTTTGTGCAGCATTCCGGGCCCCAGTTGGAGGAGTCCTGTTTTCTCTAGAAGAGGTGGCAACCTGGTGGAGAAGTGCTCTCCTCTGGAGGACCTTTTTCAGCACAGCTGTGGTGGCCGTAGTTCTCAGGGCCTTCATTGAGATTTGCAACTCTGGGAAATGTGGCCTCTTTGGCACAGGAGGGCTGGTCATGTTTGACGTCAGCAATGTCACTGTGAGATACCATGTCATGGATATCATCCCTGTTGTTCTCATTGGCATCATTGGTGGGGTACTGGGTAGCCTCTATAACCATCTTCTTCACAAGGTACTCAGAGTCTACAGTCTCATCAATCAGTAAGCACTCATATCCAATCTCTCTCTCTCTCTCTCTCTCTCTCTGTGTGTGTTTTTCTTTCGTTCTTCCTTTTTATCAATGGTATTTGATATCTGGTGGTACTGGATCATATTCAAGCATTGCCGAGTCCCAGATGGGGTAACTCTTCCTGAGACATCTTTTTGCATTCACACAGACTCAAAACAAGACCTCGCGGTTATAATCTCTTTCCCTAGTGCCTATTTTGGTCCCATCCAATCCTAATCTCACTATTATATAAAGCTCAGATAAGTGTTCAAGTTTCGTATAAAATGCAAAGCCCAACCAGTCATAACATTTTAGCGTATTAAATTGACATTATGTTTACCTTCACTGCATTCTCTATTCACAATCAACAATGATGATTTACCTTTTTATTAAATGCAGGAAGGGGAAAATGCAGAAGCTCCTCCTCAGTCTATCAGTTGCACTATTCACATCAGTGTGCCAATATTGTCTTCCATTCTTCACAAGATGCATTCCCTGTGATCCATCACTTCCAGAAAATGCCTGCCCCACAAATGGACGATCTGGAAATTTTAAACAATTCAATTGCCCCACTGGCCAATACAATGAGCTTGCTACGTTGTTGCTCACCACTAATGATGATGCTGTTCGAAACATATTCTCAACCAACACTCCTCATGAGTATCATCCATCTTCGCTCCTGATTTTCTTCGCACTCTATTGCATATTAGGACTGATTACTTTTGGGATTGCTGTTCCATCTGGGCTCTTCCTCCCAATCATCCTCATGGGTTCAGGTTATGGCCGTCTTCTTGGCCTCTTGATGGGACCTCACACAAAAATTGACCAGGGGCTGTTTGCTGTCCTGGGTGCAGCCTCCCTCATGGCAGGTTCAATGAGAATGACAGTATCAGTTTGTGTGATCTTCCTTGAACTCACCAACAATCTTCTGCTACTACCCATTACAATGCTTGTTCTCCTAATAGCAAAGACTGTCGGAGACAGTTTCAACCCTAGCATCTACGAAATTATACTGCAATTAAAAGGCCTTCCTTTCTTGGACGCAAATCCTGAGCCATGGATGAGGAATCTCACAGTGGGTGAGCTTGTTGATGTGAAGCCACCGGCAATCACCCTAAATGGAGTAGAGAAGGTAGACCGTATAGTGGAAGTCCTTAAAAACACTACACATAATGGATTCCCTGTGGTGGATGAAGCAGGGGAAGCTTCAACAGGAATTGCCAAGCTTCATGGACTGATCCTAAGAGCACACCTGGTGAAAGCGCTGAAAAAGAAATGGTTCCTGACGGAAAGAAGGAGAACAGAGGAATGGGAAGTGAGAGAGAAATTTACGTGGGTGGATCTGACAGACAGAGAAGGGAATATTGAGGAGGTCGCTGTGACGAGGAAGGAAATGGACATGTTTGTTGATCTACATCCTTTCACCAATACGACTCCTTCGACGGTTCTGGAGAGCACATCGGTGGCAAAAGCGATGGTCCTCTTCAGACAACTAGCACTTCGCCATTTGCTTGTGTTGCCCGATTATCAAGAATCCGGGGTGAGTTTATTCCATGCAGATATTGATTGATTATTATTGTTTCACTAGTTTTCAGGCAAAATTATTGATTAATTATTCAAAAAAGTCATGAATGACTTACCTGATAGTGCTCTCTCATCGCAGGTATCTCCTGTAATTGGCATCTTGACCAGGCAGGATCTACTAGCCCACAACATTCTTACAGTCTTTCCTAACCTGAAAAAAATGTGAGGGCAGAGGTAAAAAGGAACAAAACGTTTCGTAATAATTGAACGGCTACGCAGCTTCTTAGAACGAAGTCTCCATTTTCATTCCTGAAAGAGCTCCTCGTCAGTTTTGTATTACGTGGATCGAGGTACAGGGATGAATTTGATACAGCGCGGTGTATGACAACTACATTGTTGAGTACTCTTTTTCATTTTTCTCTTGATTTTGCCACGTAATGTATCCGCTTTTTTTCTTTAAAAAAAAAAAAGAACATCTATCTATTTTATTTTCTTCCATTCTAAATTATTGTTATTGATTTGTATTTCTAGGAAGTAAAGACAACTCCACGTCCAAATTGAGTAGTTAGCTAATTTGCATACTATTTATTTATTTATTTCTCTTTGTTTCTCGATTTCTTTATTGACAAATTTTATTCTTGGAGCCCAAATAGAGTAATAAGCTAATTTGTATATTATTTATTTCTTTTTCTTCCTTGATTTCTCTTAGACAACTTTTGCTGCTGCCGCTGCAGGCTGTTTCACAAGGTCTCACATAGTTCCCCTCAAGGTTACATAAAAATTTATCGTGAAGATCAATAATCCAATTCCTCAGTAATCATATATCATATAATATATCTAAAATACGTGAAATCACTTGAAAAAAAAAAAACCAAGCTACTAATAGCTAAAACAATTCATGCATTATGTTATCAAAGGGGGGAAAAATTCATGCATTAACAATTTAACATACCGAATATATTAAACACATTGTTTTCATCGATATATTTTGACAACTACAGTTAAATAACACATGTTCGCTGAAGGATCTTTATAAAATTCCCTTAAGCTGCAGCCACCGACATGATGAACTCCACGTTAAGTCATTAACTCAAACTGCAAGATTAATCGTCAGTTCCGAAGTAACGATCACCAAACTCACCCAATCCTGGGATAACACGGAACTCTTCATTCAAGGCAACATCAATCTCGGATGTGACAATTTTCAAGGATGGAAACCTTTTACACACACAATGGATTCCCTCCGGTGCCTGAATTTAAAAACCAGCCCGTAAGTTCCATGTATTTTTAAGAGTGTTATAATAATTTAACAACTCAAATCACGTCTATGAAGGAATCAAAAGTAACTCACAGAAATGAGATTTAGGAATATTATGTAAGATTCTGGAACTCCCTTCTGTATGAGCAGCTCAATTGCTTGGTTTGCAGAGTTACCTACAACAGAAATCCTGATGTCAGTTTTCATTTAGCTTGGAAGCAAATGGTTTAGGCAAACCATAACACATCCTGAAAAGCTAACAATAGACAACCAGACATGTTCAGCAAGCCAATCTCAACACTGTAATTTAAATATACTTTAGTATGTGACTAATTTCAGGCTTTACAGGTTCCTTCAGTGGTGGCCAACAGATAGCATTCTACTTCTACACACCAAAAAATAAATCCAGTACTATAATCCAAACGCTGGCCTGTTCTTGCAAATAAATTGGAATAAATTGTGTTAATTTCTTCCAGCTACCACTTCTTTCTACATGTTTGGTATGGAGTTCTTCCCCAAGAATTCAAAAATTGATAAAAGGGTGAGCAATAATGGCTAGCATAAAGTCTGATGAAGCCAATTCAAAAGTGACACAGCAAAGTTGAATAGGAAATCATTTAAAGGTTCTAGGGTGGCAGAAAGCACCAGTAGCTAGGACAGGGTCAAGAAGCAAGACATGCCGTTCTGATATGTCCTTGGGAAGCTTCTCATATATAAGCTGCTTAAAGGAGAAACAATTTAATAGTTAATGCATATAAGTTATAAACATATATTATCAATACAAAGCCCTCAAAGAGGAACATTTTTAATTAACTTCCATTATGTTTTGGGAAAAAAAAAAGGTTTATTTACGTCCCTTCAAGGACATCCAACAAACAAAGTTAATTTACCTGCTTGCCATAATCTCCATCTCTGTGGATCAGAATCTTTCCAATTTTTATGCCTTTGCAACATGCTCGTAGAGCATTCTCCATGCTTTCACCACTACAATGTAAAAACAAGGGGGAAAATTCAAGGGAATAGCCTATACATAGTGGCAGTGTATGACACCTGATTTGCTATTAAGACTCAATGTTCAAGGAATAATAAAAATACATGAGAATTTCAAAATGTTAATCTAACAAAATAAGGCCACTTAAATGCATTTACTTAAACATTGTATTTCTTGTATTATATCATTTAGAGGCTGAACCTGCCAAAATTAATACCTGGTTCAAAGCTCACCTTCGGACAATAGAAACACCGCACAACTTTTTGCAGAAGTCAACACCAGTATAGACAGATCCTGAAACATAAAACAGAAATCAAAATTTACAGATTGCACTTGCTTTCAGGCAGTAGATGATTTAAATGAAAGGAGAAAAACTCCTTAAGCATGTGTCAACAACCTAGAGAAGGAAACCACGATTCTCAAAGCTCCTAAAGTCTAGACCACAACAAAACTCAAACATTAAAATTTTATTTTTGAAAAGAAACAAGACTAGCTGTATAAGTTCACCTACTATAAATAGAGAAGAAAGTGCCCATTCAGAAATAAATGAGGGTTTATATAAGAGAAAAATCTTGTTTGCTTAAGCTCATATATCTAAGGTACATTATTCTAATCAAATCAGGAGAAGTGGATTTTTTTTTTTTTAATGCATAACTTATCCTATAACTAACTCTTGTCACTTATTTTTAAATTTAAATCGTCTGATTTGATTGAACTAAAGTACCTCAAGTATACGAGCTTAAGTCTTCCCTTTATATAAGATCGTTGATAGACCTTGCATCTTCATTCAATGTCTACAGGGCAATCAAGATAAACATTCTACGAAAGATCATTTCAGGTAATCCATGGGGATAAAATGAACATCCAGACATCTGATCAACAAAACCAAGCACATCTCACAACAGAACAGTTTTGCAACGCATAAATCCTATTTTCCAAAAAGGGAAGGAGAATACAAAGAATTTGAAACTTCAAATATGATGATTGGAGAAGAGGATAGATGATTACCTGTTGGAGTAACCACTTGCTTTTCAGTGAAAGGCAAATGGCCAAGGCCATGCTCAACAACCTGATATAGATATCCCCAAAAGCCGTCATTGTTCAGTGTTCTAAGTAATGAAGATATGAAAACCAATGAAGTTTAGCAAAAAGGTTGAATAGCACTGAGTACCAGACGTATGAGTCGGTCTGAATAAAATACAAAGTCATGCTTTGATATATCTTTGTCACGAATCAATGTGTG
Organism: Prosopis cineraria; assembly: GCF_029017545.1. NCBI lineage: Eukaryota > Viridiplantae > Streptophyta > Magnoliopsida > Fabales > Fabaceae > Prosopis > Prosopis cineraria. The sequence continues at coordinate 35,212,078 of NW_026555334.1, read as the reverse complement.
CATCCCCCTTATCTGAAATGTTTAAGCATAACCAGTGGATAACAGTTAAAACCTTCGGCTAAAATCTAATCCAACACATGGCTTCCATGGATACAAACAAAATAAAGCTTCATAACGCAAATTTACCATCCACTTCTAATTCATGAAATAGAAGAATAAAATAAAAAAGGTCTAAGAAAGTTCCAAGCATGAATACCTGGAACGTTGACTGGATGACATACACATTCGGATATATTTTGCATAGATCATGTTGACCAAGTTTTGTATGTATATGCTGGACAATCAGATCAATGGCAACATGATTATCACCACCACGGGGGATGATCACATCAGCATATTTCTTTGATGGAAGAACAAAATCATCAAAGGCAGGCTTGACAAACTTTGCATACTGCACAACAACATTACAATTAGTCGCAAATGCACAATGTGATTAATTACATTTGATGAGGAACATTTATTTTTTCACAGAAAACTCTCACTGCCATATTGAAATTTCCCAAAAACATATAAATTTATTAAAAACAGATGTCATCATTTGCACATTCGCCAATAACCCTGTGGTTACTATTTAATTTACCATGTGTACCTGTTCAAGAACAGAGTTTATATCCCTACCCCTCTCCACTGTATCACGTCGAATTCTACGAGCAAGCCTCACATCAGCATCTACCGGCAATTAATAGCCCCAAATACAACATTAGATAGATAAATAACTAGAGAGAGTGGAGCTTCCATCACTAAAACAAATAATGAAAAAATTAGCATTCTTTTACAAAAGAACTCAACAGAGACAAGAATGGAAAGACAAAGAAGGTAGCTAAGCTAAGATTCTTTAGCTAGAAAGAGCAAGCCCATGAGTTCAATACCGATAGAAATCTCGGGCAATACATCAATAGGCATATTGAAATGAATTAGACGCCACAAAGAAATCTGAATCATTATAGATTTAAAGGATATCTTTACATTTACCCACAAAAGATAACAAGAAAGCATTCTGCGCTTTTAACTATCTAGATTTTCAATGAAAATCACTGTTTAAGCAATTCAAGCATAAGAACCTGCAATGCTATTCTGTCACAGCAAAAAAGTATGCTGGCAATTTATAGTTTTATCCAAAAAAACTAATAAAGTCATCTTTGCCCCATGGTTCAACAAGTATTTCTACAGCAATTATATTCTGAGTTGATTATCTGTTGAGATTCATCCATATATCCTTAACATGAATTAGCCCTGCATGTTTTCAATCATTCAGCCGAAAAACTACACAACATCAGAACCCAGCAAAAGTAATTTGAGGCACAGACAACAATGCAATGCAAAACATAGCAAGGGGGCATTGATCTCATGACAAATTATTACAAAATAATATAATCAACGTTGGCTTGTATTGACAGACAACATATTCACACACATGATACACCATGGGAAGGAGATACAAATGGATCAGACCTGTGTCAACAAAGATTTTCATGTTCATCAAATCACGAACACGTTGGTCATGGAACACAAGAATTCCCTCCAAAATAATGACATCAGAAGCATTGACCTAGCACATCCATCAATACTCTTTATCAAAAGGTCATTAGAAAAATTGATTAAAACGAACAGTTATTAGCATAAAAAACAATCTGATACATTTGACATGACTAAAGAATTCATCAGGTGTAATATGTACTGTTAAGTGTGTAATTCGTGATTCACAGATCTAATAAAATTTTCCCTCGCAATGTTGATGCGTGAAACTAACTAGAAAACAGCTGCACAACATGTTAATAACTACAATTTCTTTTTGGTCATCTCACCTACTGCATTAATAAAGCTTGAAAATAAACTCGTGTCTCAAATCAAGGTGGATCATGAAAATGGAAGGATTTGCAGATCACAAAATAGTAAAAATGGAAAAAGCAAAGGAACTTTGTCAAAGTGATGGAGGATGATTTCCAAGGGGCAAATTACATAGTAGTTAAATAAAAATAAGATTGACAGTTCCAAAGACAATTAACATGATATAAGGTGATACCTGCCGAAAACTATCTGAAGAGCGCTGGTGCTTCTTGAAGTCATAAATTGGGACTTGAACTGAGTGGCCACTTATGAGTTCTTGCATGCATTCTAATAGTTGTTCAGTGTCAAAAGCATCTACAAGAAAAAAGCGGAATATACTTCAAAGATTTAACAAATACTCGAAGCAAGCCCCAAAAAAAAAAAAAAAGTATAATAGGACAGAAAGAGGAGACCACTAAAAGTTATCTTTATGGGCACATGAAGTCGCGGAGAGTAACAGAAGAGCTAGGCCACTGAATAATTCAAAGAATCCCGATGATATAGGAGGTACGTATGAATTACCAGGATGATCAAAATTATACTCGTGTGCACGTTCCGATTCTTCAGGCGTCAAACCACGATAAAACGAATCCTACAGGTAAAACATCGTAACTAGATAGCTAATAGAAAGCAGCCAGAAAAAGAAAGGAGAGACATAAAACCTGATTGACTAGCACAACGCGGTGATCGTGTAGCTGTTGGATTATCATGTCACAAACAGTGGTCTTCCCTGAAGCTGTACCTCCCGAAACACCTACACATTCAATCAGCCCAAATCATAATGATGGAATTAAAACAGTGAAGCCATGGCTCAACGAACAAGAAAAGGAGTTTAGAAAATGAAAGCGTAAGATTCAAGCACATTCAATAAATACAATCACTGGAAAAAGTGTAGCCATGGCTCAACGGACAAGAAAAGGAGTTTAGAAAATGAAAGCGTAAGATTCAAACACATTCAATAAGCACAATCACTGGAAAAAGTGTCAACCTGTTTCAAAGAATGGAAAGCATAGCTGAGAGTTGGAATTGAAGAGAAAATTACCGATAACGAAGGGCCGTGCGGGAGTAGAATCACAGGGTAGGGTTGAATCCAGAGCAGAAGCGGCAGCGGAAGTAAATCGATGAGCAGGTGAAGAAGCAGAAGAAGAAGGCGGAGAAGAGAGGAGACCGTCAAGGCGGAGGCCCGAGAAGTGGGGCCCGGAGGCAGCCTCCATGACATAGTCGATCGATGTGGTCTCCTCCGGCATCGCTGTGTACTCCGTCTAGTCACACCTTTTCCGTGGAGAAAAATAAGATTTGGGAAGCGTCGCCATTGCCGGACGAAAAAATGACAATGGCCATGGGCATTTTGTCACGCGACTAAAACATCGAACACGCCTTTATTCCTCACTATTATAGTGGCAAATTTGATAATAAATTTGGTCATAAATAAATTATTAGATGATATAAAATAAATTATGAACTTAAAAAAAAATATTCAGTAACTCATTGTTAACTTTAACTGATGGACGTCATGTGAAACCCGTGATAATATGTGGCACGACACATCAGCATAATAAAGATACAAATTTAATTATGAATTATTTTTCTGAGAGTGTTAGATAGCCTCTACTATAAAAAAAACAGACCATCCAACACATTTTCCTTAATTTTGACTAAACATCATTTATTTTCATACTTATAAGGCCCACAAAACATTAATATCTTCAATTTTCTTACCTTTATTCTCAATATAAGATCTAGAAGAAAAGGTTCAATAAGTTTTTATCTGAAAACCTTCACAAGGATGATGCCAATGAAGTAAAAGCTTAAATTTACTATGCATAAGAGGAAGCTTAATTCTAGCTTAATTTAATCACGAATTATTTTTTCTATTTTGTTAACGTCGTCTCGATAAATGTTTTTGGATAAAAACTCATTGAACCTCTTTGTCTGGAGCTTATATTGATAACGAAGGCAAGAAAATTAGAGATATTAATACTTTGTAGGCCTCATAAGTATGCAAATAAATGATGTTTAGTCAAAATTAAAAGGAAGATGTTGGATGATCCGTTTTTTTATAATACAGGCTACCCAACACTCCCAAAAAAATAATTCGTAGCTAAATTTGCTTATTTACCATACTGACGTGTTGTGCCTGTGTCGTGCCATGTGTCATTACGAGCACCACATAACGTGCGTCAGTTGAAGTTAACGACGGGCTATTGGATGCTTCCTTTTTGAAAGTCTGTGATTTATTTTACACTATCTGATAGTTTAAGCTATCATATACTCCTTAAAAAATAATTTGTTATCAAATTTGCTACTTTACCCTTAAATAAATGTGAATGAAATAAAATAATTATTACATTATATTGATATAAATAAAGCCAATGGCAAGAGGTTGAATGAGAAGGAGGTTGTGAGATCTATTCCATGCTCACCAATCACCTCACAGTGAAGAGGTAGTTATGTAAATGTACAATATTGTTTGTACTTAGTCCATTTTAAAATATATATATACATATATATAACTAAAATTGATTGATTATTTATATTTTTTATTATATCATTCAAAAAATAAATAAAAATTAATTTGCAAATTCTTCTAATTTTTCTCAATTTCAAATTAAATATATCTATTTTATTTTATTTTAATTAATCTTTTATAATATGATCAATTAAATATGTTAATTCTTAATGTTAAAACTATTAATGCATAATTAAATTTTTTAAAAAAATATTTTTAAAAATTATAGAGAATGTGATTTAATACTTTTAGCCCAAAAAAATCATTTAATATGATGTTTACATTTTTACTAACTTTTTTATAAAAATTATATATGTATAAAAGTTATTTAGAATGCATAATCTAATTACATAATTTTTAAGTTAAAAAAGTTATGTGATGAATTCTAAAGTTATATATTCTTTTAATAAATAAAACATAAAAGTTCTTAGTTTCATTTTTAAAAAAATTCAAGGATTTTAATCTTAAGAATTAACATATTTAATCTATTAAACTATAACAACTTAATTAAAATAAGATACTATCTCTGTTCAAAAATGTAAGTATTTTTAAATGAATATCATTCCTAATAAAGTAATTACTTATCTTTAAACTAATCATATCTTTTTATATTTACCATTATTTAATAAAGTGTTTAACCCAAAAAAATATAAAATAATCTATTCAATAAGGGCACTTTTGAAGAAAAAATATAATGATTACACTTTAAAAGACTCAAAATATTTTATATTTTTTAATATCCAATCCCTCAAAAAATAATTTATATTTTTTAACAGGAAGAGTAAATTACAAGACCTAGTTTAAGATTAAAAGAAACTGTAAGAACTTGAAGATTAATTTTTTAAAAAAATAATATTAGGATAAAACTTTTTTACCTCTTTTTATTGTGTATTATTAAAGTTGGCTTAAAGTTTGGATGATTATGTGATAACTATTAAGATGTTAAAATCACTTGCTTTTACATTAGAACCAGCCACATCCATGTCAAGTGAAGATTATTAATGAAAATAAATAAATAAGTAAAACTGATTCAAAACTTTACAATAGATAGTATTTTAAAAAATATATGTTAAATATAACAATGAACATAAGCGTATAAATTCAATAAACAAAAGCACCACAATTGACAATGAAAAAAACTTGCTCTTTTGCTTTTTAAAGCAAGGCCACGGAAAAACCGTGTAAAGAAGACTAAGGTTTATTCATATCTAAAGTCATTAGGCTTATACAATCAAGGGGCAGATTTTCAAAGATAAAAATATTGAAATCTTTGTAGGATGCCTTATGGGTTGGAAGATCAACACATTTATTAGCTTCCCTATAAACATGGTCAAAGGTAACCTCTCAATCTCTCATGAAGAGCTCTTGATATTCTTGATAATCATAGAGAGTGGATAGGTATCGTAGTAGCTATTAGTAATGAGCGACAAGGTTTCTAAAGAGTCAGAGTAGGCATTAATTTTGAAAAGATCCTTATTCCAACAAAGATTGAGTCTTTCTAAAATTCCCAAGAGCTCAACTATTATATTTAGGTAACAACCAAGATATTTAGAGAATCCTTTAATTCAATTTCCCTTGTCATCTCTGATAATACCACCCAAGCAGCAGCACATTAGTAGTAGTAGAGCCATCAACATCAAATTTAACCCAACTAGGTTCAAGAGGATTTCATTTAGCTTCATATTTGTCGTTATTTGTAACACCCTCAAAAATACAAACCGATTTTTCGCAAATTATTAAAACCGTTATCATGGTAGAAAATTTTCTTACCATGATACATCCAAGACAATATACCACAGGTCTTAAAATATCTCAAAAAAACAATTAGAACTATGAGGGACAGTCAGGATCCTCGTGGCATGATATTTAAATTAGGTCATGAATCAAGAGAGACAAACATAATCCTCTTGGTCAAATAAATACTTTTAATAAAAAGGATTAGAGTTTACATGCTTCACAAAGAAGATATGTCCTAAGTTGGCACAAGATACATTATATAATCTAAAATAAGAGGCAACGTAAAAGATGGTGTTTCATACACCATAGTTACACCTCTGGTGCTTTCTCGGCCGGACTCGCTCCTGTAAAAATATTAACCACGGGGAATGAGACTTAAAAGTTTCAGTAACCAAAAATTAATATGTAATGATGCATGCGATTGTAACTAATCATGCAATTGCTAAGTGGGCACACAAAACATTTAACCGAATAATATTTTCAAACAAACCGAACAAGTATTTAATTTGCATGACTACACCTTATATCCTCCTTTCGCCATGCTCGGACGCCAAATCACCCAGCCAAAGGTGAGTTGGACCAAGCGACACGCCACTCATTGGGTCCAATGAGGGCTTACCACGTGGTAATAATTAACCGAACAGAAATTTTCCATTAACACCATACATTAAAATACCCTGACAAGTCATGCATCATTCAAATATCCAAACAGGAATATATCCGAACAATAATATCTCATCATGATAAATAAAAATAAATTTTTAACCCACTTGGCAATAATTTCAAACAGTATATAACAGTATTTATTTTCAATAATTCATAGTTTTTTTCAAACAACAAGTCAACACATAACCATTCACAAACACACTCATCACAACACATTAATAATGGTTACCTTGTGTCTTGAATAACAAGTTCTCCTTCACAACTCCTTTTTCACCACTATCTTTGTCAATATAATCTACATAATTATTTCACAATACTATATATTAATTTTACATTAAAATAAATAACTCTAATTTAAAGAATTAGAAAGTCTTAGATCTATAATCTATATTAATACTAATTTAAGATTTATGCCTCATTTAACTTCCCAAATTCTTTTTCTAAAATTCTCGTACCCTAATAAACTATTTTTTTATCCTCAAATCACTTCTAGTATCACAATTTCATCTTTCTATATTCTAAAAATTCGTCCAAAAATAAATTAAAAATTTTAAAATTATCTTGAAACCTCAAATCACCTTTCTATAACCTTAAAAATACATATTCATACTTAAATAAATATTTAATAATCAGAGATTTATCCCTACATCTCAAATTCCACATAAATTCAACCATATAGATCTAGATTTTAACTCAAAAATTCTTAAACATGAGTTTTAACCTCAAGAAAATATTCTATAATATTTATTATATCCCTAAGAGTTTTAACCTATATTTTTAATCCATCATATCATCAGATTAACTATCCTATAAAAAAATCCTAATCAGAATATTTACTCTATCCTACAAAATAATCATATCACTAAAAAGCTAATATTATTTAGAAAATAACTATAAAATTAATTTTGTAATTAAATAAATTTTTTAAATGCTAATCTAAATAGGAAAGTTAGAACATACCTAAAGAAAAAGAAAATAATCCCCCTCTTGCAAGAAGACGCCGACCAACGTGAGAGGAAGAGAGAAAAATAATATAAAAATGGGATTGTGGATCCCAAAATTATATTAAAAAAAACTATAGGTTTAAATTTAATTATTCAAACCTTTGGGCCATTACTTGCAATTTTCACAAATTGCATCTTGGGCCCTTAGTTGCAATTTTTACAAATTGCAATAAATAATTCATTATGCTTCCTCCACAATGCACCTCCTCTTTTTATACATGAGGAGGTGCCTTTCATTCCCACATCTAACCGATGTGGGACTAAACCCCCTCCCTTTTTTTTTTACTTTCTTTTCTTTTTTTTTTAAACTCTCACACACACGTAATTTTTTTTTAAATCTTAAAATTATATCTTAACAAAATATTTCTTATATAATTTTAAACTTAAGTTTTTAAATTCATAATTAAATGCCTACCCATATTATTAAAATAACCTCAAATAATATAAATTCCTATTATTATCATCATTTTAAAAAAAACTTAAATTTCATAATTTTTTTATCTAAAATTTAGGATGTTACATTATTCTTGCTTAATTGGTTGATCTTGGATTACAACTTTAGGTCATTCATTATTTGTTGCGCGTTAGAGAAGACAATGTCACTTTCGAGAAAGTCATCTTCAAAGTAGATCTTCCTGCGTCTAACTTTCCATATATTCCAACATTTTTGGGCAAAAAGTCTCTACTAGGGGATTCTTCTCATAATCCAACTGCCAACATCATTCTTGGCATTCTAGCTTATCCAATCCTGCACATCACAAGAGAAAAAGGTATTAAGGTTTGGAGGGTTTACTAATCTTTTCCATACCTCTTGGGCTTCCTTACAATCCTGTAAAATATGAATAGAGGAGTTAGTAGAGTTATAACACAGGGGGCATGTACGCTGCTAAGGAGTATTCATGTTAGTATATGTATAGTTAGTCTAGTGACAATCCCAAGCAGCCTTCTAAAGGAAGTATTTAACTTTCTCGTAGGTAGGTCATTTCCAAATCTTAGACTACATATTAAAGCAATTTTGATTTATAGGCTTTATAGGCAAATTGAACAAAGAAGTTGCCATCGAAGGAAGCTTCCAAATAAGAACATCTTCGTCACTTTATTAGTTAGGAGGTTGAACAAGTGCAATCTGTCTAATGACCTCAGGATAAAGGTAGCGTTTCAAAAGATCAAAATTCCAACGTCTTTCGGTATTACTAAAGTCTAAGACTCATGCATGAAGAATAAAATCAGCATTATGGAAGGCATATTTGATAAGAGGATTAAGGAGGGGGGACTATTTATCATACCAGAACAATATTTGATCTCTTTTGCCCACTTTCTAACCTATCTAGGATGTGAACTTATCCCAAACTTTGCATATGCTACTCTAGGTAAAAGAACAAGAGCTAGGCTTAAAAACCATTGGAATTATAGGTTTATTACATTTATATTTATCACGTAAGACCTGCACCCAGAGAAAATTTGGTTTGGTGATGAGGGCCCAATAAAGTTTCATGATGAAGGTAATATTTTGAATCTTGAGCTTCTTGATGCCAAGCCCCTCATTTTTTTTTTGTCAGAAGTAATGTAAGCCCAAGACAAAAGATGAGATTGTTTGTTCCCATCTAAAGAATCCCAGAGAAAACTTCTAGATATTTTATCCAATTCAGCTAAGACGTTGTCGAGTAAGAGCATAGTTTACATGATATGACTAGGCAAAGTAGAAAGGACAAATTTAATGATCACAGATTTCCCCATGATATTTAGATGATGGCTTCTTCAATTAGCCAAGCGCGAATTCATCTTATCAAGAAGAGGAGCAAAGGTAAGCTTAGAAGCTTTTTCATGTATTAGTGGAATTCTGAGGTATTTCTTAAGATTTCTTGTAAGGAGAACTCCTAACTCCTCACTAATTTGAGTATCAAGATTGATATTAACATTCTTAGAACAGAATAGTTTAGGATTTATCAGTATTGATTCTTTGTTCTGAGGCACTGTAAAAATTCAAAAGTCATTATTGGATGATCATTACTTGAGATAAAGATGATTCTATAAAAAGTAAAATATCATCAACAAAAAATAAGTGACATATGGGAGGCTCGTTAGGGGTCAACCTAATTGGCTTTCAATCATTTTTGTCAATACTAGTGAGAATGCAATGGCTTAAACGTTCAATATAAAGAACAAAAAGGTAAGGAGAAAGAGGGTCCCTCTGAAGAATGCCTCTGGAAGGTTTCAATTCCATAGACGGCTCTCCATTTTAAAGTACTCTCATCCTCCTAGTAAAGATGGCAGCATAAATTAATTTCCTAAGATTACTATTTATCTTGACAAATTTGAGAGTGTCAACAATAAAGGCCTATGATAGTCTATTGAAAGCCTTTACAAGGTTAATTTTTAGAGCCATAAATCCTTTCTTTCCCCGTTTTATTTCTCATAGAATGAACGATCTCTTGAGCAGTAATGATATTATCACTATTCTGCCTGCCCTGAATGAAGTTGCATTGATTATCACTACTAAGATGATTTATATAAGTGCATAAACAATTAAAGATAATTTTGGTAATAATTTTGTAGCTCAAATTACAAAGAGACATAGGTTAAAAAATTTTCATGCAAGTTGGGTGATTGATCTTAGGGATTAGGGTAATAAACATTTCGCTAATCTTTCTAATAGAATTAGGATCTCTGAAAACCTTTTTGGTAAGATTTATGATGTTATACTTTAATTTTTCCCAGTTAGAGTGAATGAATCCTGTATTGATACCATCTAAACATGGGGCTTTAAAAGCCCCAATATTAAAAGCTGCATTCTTAATTTCATCATCAATAACATCTCTGTGAAAGGATTAAAGATGAATGTAAGAGAGAACAAGGAAGCTTTTGTTAATGGTAAGTTTAGGTTTAATGTTGTCTTCTTCTTTGAATAGGTTTACACATGATTGTGGATTCCACATTATTTACCTCATATTTCCTACATAATAGATGAGAGAAATTGATACAGTCAATTGTACCTCTTCCCTTATTGTTGGAAAGGGTGGTGTTACTATTTCTAAATTTATTCATTTGGATTTTGTTCTTTATGTTCCTTACTTGGCTTGTAATTTGTTGTCTATAAACAAGTTGACTAAACAAGCTTATAATACTCACTTCTTTTTCACTTATTGTATTTCTAAGATCTCTTATTAGGGAAGATGATTAGTAGTGCTGAGAAGTGCGATGGGCTCTACTACCTAGATGAATCAACCGTGAGTAATCTCTAGTTTCATATCTGCTGCAACCTTACATCTACTTCTAAAAATGTTGATCTTTTGTTATAGCATAAAAGAATAGGTCATCCTAATGTCTAGTATTTGAGTTATTTGTTTTCTCAATTTCATCTAATAAAATTTATAATTTTCATTATAATACTTGTAAATTGGCTAAACACCATCGCTCTTTTTTTCCACACTTTCAATATAAACCCTCTTAGCCTTTCTCTATCATTCATAATGATGTTTGGGGTCCTTCGTGTGTCCCTAATCGAACTCATGCTAAGCAGTTTGTTACTTTCATCGATGATCATACTCATGCGTGCTAGGTGAATTTAATGAAAGATAAGTCTAATGTAACATCTATTTTTATCAAGTTCTATACCATGATACTAAATCAACTTCACATATCTATCAAAATTCTCTAAACTGATAATGACACTAAATATGTTAACAAATCTTTAGGTGACTTCTTTAAGTCTTAGAGAATTGTTTGTAAAACTTATTGTGCTAATAGTCTCCAATAAAATAGGATGGCTAAAAGGAAAAATAGGCACTTACTTGAGGTTGCTCATGCTCTTCTTTTCTCCACAAATGTGCCTAAATACTTTTAGGGGGATGTTATTCTCACTATCATTTACGTCATTAATCGCATGCCCAATAAAATATTATCCTACTCTACCCTACTTTAATATCTTCATCAAACACACTCTCTCATTCATCTTGAGACAAATCTTCCTTTGAAGATCTTTAGGTGTTCTGCCTTTGTTCATCTTCACTCATCCTCCAAACTTGAGCCTCAGGCTGTCAAATATGTGTTCCTCTATTACTCCTTAACCTATAAAGGCTATAAGTGTTTTAAGCCATCTTCTAAGATGTTGTTTGTTAATCATGATGTTACTCTTTTTTTTTTTCAAAACATGAATTTTTTTACCTATCTCCTTCAATTCAAGGAAAGAGCTGGAGTGAATTTCAGTCAACCCTTGATCATCACCATGAGTATTCTCTTGTTGATTCTCTTGACCACCCTAACCTTACTTTTCTTAAGCTCATGTCCGCTTCTTGTATGCCAGAGGCACAAGAAAATGCAAGTTCAGGGGGAGACAAGGACACAAGTGCTAAAGGTAAAGAGATTAAAGTTTGCACAGGAAGATGAAGAATAATGGAAAAGCCCCCATACCTAAGGCAATACCAGAATTTGAATTGATGGAAGATTTTAAGGGATAAGGTCTTTGAGAGGAAGATGAGAGTATTAATGAAAACCTTGATATGTGGAAGACTTCAAAGGAACTAGAGGATGACTTGGAATTGTCAATTGCCCTCAAAAAGAAACCTTAGCCATGTACACAACATCCTATTTAGAAATAAAATTCATATGAAGCTTTATCTCTTAATTTTCAAGCTTTTATTGCTAATGTAGATGATGTTAGCATTTCTAATAATATCTATAAGGCAACTTTAAAAACAACAGGATGGAGAGAGGGTCTTAGAGGAAATGAGAGCATTAAAAGAAAATGGGACTTAGTAGATTCTGCAGAAGCCAAGGAGCAAGAAAATAGTAAGTTGCAACTATGTCTTTTATCTGAATGTATCAAGTTGATAGGAGTCTCAATAAGTTGAAGGCTCAAAGGATTCATACAAAACTTTTGGCATTGATTATTAGGAAACTTTTGCTTCAATGGCAAAATTGAACACTACTAAAGTATTGTTGTCCATAGCAACCAATCTTGAATGGCCATTACATTAATTGGACATCAAAAATACCTTTATCAATAGAGAATTGAAAGGAGAAGTCTATATGACTCTACCCCTTAGTTTTGATGAATTGAAAGAAATAATTATGCGGTTTGAAGTAGTCCTCACAAGCTTGGTTCAATAGATTCTTAACTTAAAACTATAAGGCTACAAACAAGGACTATCATATCATACTATGTTTGTTAAAATAGAGGAAGGTAAGAGGTGTATCGTTATTGCATATGTTGATGACATAATTATCTCTGGTGATCATAGTGAAGAAATAACAAGAGTAAAATCTGCTTTGGGAAGAGAATTCAAGGTCAAGGACCTTGTACACTTGAAGTATTTCTTGGGAATGAAAGTTGCAAGATCAAAGCAGGGTGTTTATGTATCCCAAAAAAATTATGTACTTGATCACTTAAAAGATAGGTATATTGGAGTGTCAACCTATTAAGACTTCTGTTGTTATTCTAAAGAAGCAAAAGTCCAAGAAAGAAGCAAGCAAACCTGAGGAGGAGGATGACATTGTTGAGGAAGAGGAGGATAAGGAGAGAGAGAAACCATCTAATAAAGAGAGATAATAGAGACTTGCTGGAATACTCATCTACCTCTCATACACAATACCTGACATAGCATTTACTATGAGTGTAGCTAGTCAATATATGTGTGAACCAAAAGAGAAACACATGGAAGCGACATACAATATTCTAAGGTACCTAAAAGGTACCCCTAGAAGGGGTTTGTTGTTACAAAAGCAAGAATGAAAAACCATAAAAGCATATACAGATGCAAATTGGGGTGGACATCACCTAGATAAAAGATTGACTTCATGCTATTGTTCATTTGTATGAGAAATCTTGTTACTTGAAAGAGTTAAAAGCAAAGGGTTCTCTCCAAAAGCAATGTTGAATTTGAATTAAGGGCATTTGCTCAAGACATAATGGAAGAATTATGTTTGAAGAGGGTATTGGAAGATATCCATGTTCAACTAGATTTAGCACTAAAATTGTATTATGACAATAAGACTGCCATTAGCATGGCCCTGACTCCCATCCAACTTGAGAGGTCTAAGCATGTGAAAATAAATAAACACTTCATCAGAAAGAAGGTGGAAGGGTGGAGTCATACGCCTAACCTTTATACCAACGAATTTTCAAGTTGCAAATGTGTTGACCAAGGGGTTATATAAACTTACTTTCAAAAGTTGTATGAGCAAATTGGACATGATTAGTATCTATAATTCAACTTAAGGAAGAGTGCAGGAATAGTTAAATTAATGCTTAATGCAGAGAGATTTACTCCTTTAAAATAAGGATATAATTAGATGAGATTATGGGAGTTAATATTTTATTTTTATTTGATTTTATTTCCTATATAGGAAATCTTGTAAACTTTATATATGCTTCAACCCTGTGGATAGAATGAAATCGAGATATTCTTTGAACCATAATACTACACAGAATAACGTACTCCTCCCATTTTTACTACTAGTGAGTAGTGAACATAGCGTTCTTCATGACTAATAAGCCATTAGTTAAACTTCACCAGGTATCTTCTATTCATCCCAGTTATAGCTTTGTACATAACCATTCTCATTCTACTTTACTTAACTCTTTGTAAGATATAGTGGGGGACAAGCTGCAATTTCCATTATCAGGTTTGAAATTGACGCCTGAAAAAGGCAAGAACAGAACTGTACACAATGTCCTTGGCATTGATCCCCATAATGAAGTCAGCATGTCCATAGTTTTTTACGAACTGAACACTGAGCTTGTCCACGTCGTGGAGCTTAAGGCGGTCAAGTAAGCTGCCAACGTCAATAACATCGGACAGCGCATCTTGGCCTCCATAGCTAATGAACAGAGGAAGGTCACGGGGGATGTTAGAAAGGTTATAAATCGGAGGCGTTACTTCTCCATAATGCATTATGTTGTAGTCTGGTCTCACGTAGTTGAACTTTTCCAGAACCCCACGTCTAACAGCTGCAAAAGTTCATCACTTTATATCTGCATCTAAAGAAACAGGCTTTGAGCCAGAATCTTTACATGTCTTTAAACTCTCTTTTGACTTACTCTGAGCCAAGTGCACCATGTTCTTTGTGGATGTGGACTGGGGTTCGTTCCTCAAGAATAGATCAACTGTTGAAGAATTAAGACAGCAATTTTTACCTGAAGAAGAAGACAAGTCAGGCATTCAAACATAATGGTCAGGAATCAAAACCCCATAGTTGAGGAGTCATTAAGTATTAGTATGGCTAAGACTTGTACCAGTCAGTGCCGTCAGCAAGTCGTAACAGTCTACGCCAGGGTAATGGCAGAGAGACTTGACAAAGGCAGCAACAGGCAACCTGGTCAAACGATTTGGAGATAGAACATCATCAAATTATGAAGAATCATAATAGTTTCTTTTAACTTAGTTAATAGGATGAAGTTGTATGCCTTCTTGGTTCTTACCCTAAGGGATTAAATTCTGCAAGACCGAACAGGGTGGTGATCTGCTTGACAAAGCAAAAATATTAGCATGAAGGATCTAATTTGTTAGTTTATTTTGCAGATGAAGAACGTGGTTATTGGTTAGATTGTATAGTGTACCTCTCCAACGAAGGCTTTGGCAGCGATAACTCCAAGGGCAGTGTTCATGTGGCTCAAGTAGGCGATGGGGCTTAACAAGGCTGCTGCTTGAAGCTGGTCCACCAAGCCTCCTTCTGAGAATGATGCCAAGGCTACCAAAGTGCCCTGCCAAACGTGTTTCACCCAAATTGTTCACCCAAGCTTGCTACTTTGTTTTTCAGAAATGTCTCAGATTTTCATCATTAAGGGAATAAATCATGTGATAGTGTACCAGAGAATGGCCCACGTAATTAATCTTCTGTCCTGTTTGGCTGAATACGTAGTCAAAAACAGCTGGTAGATCATAGTCAACCAGTTCGTCCCATGACCAATTCCAAAATGCCTGCCATACATTACACAAATGTTTCAATTTCAATTCAGCAGATTAAAATAATGTCTCCGAAGAATATTAAAAAAGATTGAAAAACCAGAGAAAAAACTAGGAACGAACAGGGCTGGATGGGTCCCGAAAGATGTGTCTACGGCTAAATCTGGTTCCTCTTGTATTAGCGATCCACACGTCAAAGCCATTATCAGCAAGAATCAAGGGCAGATTTTGCTCTGGAGAGTTCAGAAGCCACGTCGTCCCATCCTGCGCCCACGATGTCGTATAAGTTCATCAAACCCACAAAACATAGTAGCATTATATGTAATTAAGCTTTTGGTTTTTAAAAAAACAAAAAACAAAAGAAATGCGTATATAAGCATGTTTCTTTAGCCTTAAGACTCAAGAACAAACAAACCTGCCCGGCCATTCTGAGTCAGGGAGACACTAGTAGTGTTGTTTGCTTCACCACGTAAACAGTGAAGACAGATCAGAGGGGTTCTTAAACTTCGAACCCCGAAAGGACCGTACGCTTATGCTGGAGACGGTGCATGAATTTGCGGTCCTGTCAACTTTTTTCAGCAGCTCACTCTTTAATCTTTACTTTCAGATTCAGAGTTAGAGGTGTCATGTATGTGGCTGTGGGGGACCATATATATGACACATTTATTATCTTGGAAACTCAACACTAAACTAGTTTCTGGGTCATATTTCAACTTGAAGACCCATGATCTTGTGTCTGCCAGAAAGGGAGGGCTGAAGAAAAAAAATTTGGGGAGTCGCATCCAGTCTCAGGCATGAAGATTATTATTAAAAAAATTTTGGAGAATATCAGGGGATCACAATATGGATGGATATCCAATGATATTGTTTTCCATTTGGAACATTTGATGAGGAGTGTGGCATAAGTACAAGACGTTTCAAAACCCATGGTAAAGTATGGACACTTCAAAAGAAAAGAAAAGAAAAGAAAAGAGATGTATAATCCTGCGTTCATAATTTCGTATCATGAACGTATTACGTCTCTACCAGTCGTCTGCTAATTATTGGTACCGTTACCAAACTCATTTATTAGGTTGCTTAATTCTAACGGCAGTCTTAACAAAGTCGTCTTCAGTCTCAAGCAATCAAATTAAATACATACATGCGACATTTACAACTCAAAACTGGTCAGTACTGTTACAAGATATCATTATCATTATTAATATTAATTATATATAATATACTCTCTGTTCTTATTTATTTATAAAAAAACTATTACTTTTTACTTATTTTTTATATAAGCAAAATCACATATTTTAATAAACATTTATTATATATTTTTTAAATCACCTTTTATAATTTACATTAATAAAAAATAATTAATATACTTTTATATTGATAACATATGACATTTTAGTTCAATTTCTTTACTTTCAAACATGATTATTATGAGTAATCAATTTTTTTAAATTATATGATATATTTTTTTCTCTTATATATAAAATGAAAGGAGTAGTTAGGGTTAAGGGCCATTGACAAGAAAAATGTAAGTGTAAAAATTAGAAGTAAATTATATAAAAATATTTTTTGTTATGCCAGGTCTCAATTCTCTTTGACTATATATGCATCGGCGAGATCCAATTTTATTTAAACTCAACAAAATAAGATTCATTAATTATGATGACAGGGTCATGATCCCTTTGACTTGAAAAGGGACAGAGAGCACTAGCAGATGCATCACGTGACAGACGCGGAACTGAGCACTTTTTGTCACTTTATCAGGTTCATCCAAAGTCATGTTCACACCGAACCACTTCCACATATATGAGATATATTCTTGGGTGGATTTTCACTTCATCATCCAAGCTTATCAACTACCACGTATACAGTAACTCACAATTACATATTCTCTAGGCCATGTCCAGAAATTAATATACGTAGCCTCTTAGAAACTGAAAAACTGGGATCAACATTTATCATTGGAAAACCTATGTTTTGTTCAAATCTAACGCGGAAACATTAATCATTATTGTATGATATATATGACTTACCACCAGCACTCCGTGTTGTATAATCACAGGCGGCTTCTGAGCACCGCTGCTTCCAACAACCCTGCCTTGTGGAATTCTTTGCAGGCTAAGAATATATCCATCTTTCGTTGTAACCTGTTTATTATGTAGATTGATTAGTGTGATATTCGAGTTGCAGACCATTATGAATGATGAAAGGTTATGAGAGTCTGTAGGTTTAGATCATGAGCGTTACATGAAGCTCGTGGCATTGGTAGCCATGGATGATGACAAAAGAAGCACAGATACCAAGTGATGAAGAAGAAGAAGAAGAAGAAGAAGAATCAGGAACGTGTCTTGCGGTGAAGGAGCCAGTTCTTGAAGGTGATGCTGCGTGAGGCTGGGACGATATGGCTAAGAAACAAAGGCTCAGAGCAGCGAAACCCAGAAGAGCCATGGAGTTTGGAGGATGATGATGTTGAAGTCAGGAGGGGTATTCCTTTATATATATAGGATAAGAGAAGTTATATGAAACAAACAAACATAACAATAAATGGAATATACAGAATGGGAAAACGCCTTTTGTTTATTTGAAGTTGCCGGGGAGAGATTCATGGGCCTAAAGTGGAAGTTTCTCTCATTGCCTGATAATGTCATGTGGTGCGGGCCCTTTTTCTTATCTTGTAAGAAAATGGCAATGGATTTTCAAATACTAATAATAATTATTTTTTTAATATTTCATCATAAAATTTTGATGATTTGATTTTTGGTAGTCCATGTCAATAGTTAGTTATGTTAATGACAATGCCACCTGTAAACTTGAGCTTTAAGATTCATACCCTACATTGGCATGTACGTACATGAGGCGTAATTGATAATTTCAGACCAAAAAAAAAATGTTGGTGCTCAATTGAATAAGATTTAACAGGGACAGGCGGTATGTATAAGATAAATAAAGCAGGATTCAGATTAAGAAAATTTTGAGCTTATTTGAAACTGTTTTTGTTTGATTAATGTTATAAGAACTAGTGTTTTGTAAAATATATTTTGAGAACAAAAAATAATAAAAAATAAGTATTTTTTGTATTCTCCTTAATTCTCAAGAATAATAATTCCAAAACATTTAAAAGATATTTTTGTTTTTTCATTCTCCAAGGGAATATTTAATTTTTTTTCCCTTCAGAACACTTTCTGAAAACACAATGCTAAATAGATTTTTTTTTTCCCATTATGAAGAAGAAAAAAACTGTTTTCAAAATAGATTGTCAAATAAGTCATTTATTTTCAGCAAAACAAAAGAAATTTGCATTATCCATGTATAATAACCAATATTTAATAATGTAACTGCGACCTGACGGGTATGAGTAAAATGTCCAAGATAAATATTGATATAATTACAACATTGAGCTTTAAGTTAGAATTTTTCCTCTTATGTTAAAAAGAAGTACCAATAATTTTTACCCAGAAAAAAAGAACAAGTCCTAATAATTATACCTATTGCCCATGGTTTTTGTTCGGCAAAGAAATTTCAAATTTCTTATGATAAGAAGTCAGATAAAAATTGTCTGATTAAAATTAAGAAATATTTTTATTTTTAAAGTAAAATTGACCAGCTTTATTTTAAAAAATTTGAGTCATCCATATGAATCGTTAATAACTACTACGTACTTCAGCACCATGTGACATGTAAATGTGACGTAAAAGTGATATGTACAACATAAATCCAGTTGTGGTTATGGCAATGTGTTCAATAATATTCAGTAATATATTATTCCATTGTTGTTTGGTCCAAAAACTATTAGTGCATAGTTTTTTTTTTTCCTTTCAAAAAAGAACCAATTTTATTAATTAAAAAAATTAGTGCATAGTTAAAGATTAATTTACTTTATCAGAAATGTTGGGTGTCTAACGTCTACTAACTGATAAATCATTTTCTTTATTTTAAAAAAATTATTATCATTCAAATAAATTAAGTAATTATAATTTATTAAAAATTATAATCATTTTATCTCATATAAATATGAATATTAACACTTTTTGAAAATATCATAAAAATACAAAAATCGACTATAATAGTATTCAATTTTTTTACAAAAAAATTCAATCATAACATTTTTTTTTAACAAAAATTTTAGGTGAGTTGGTTTTTAGGACTTAGAGCAAGGCTTCAAAGAGTATTTATAGATTTATTCACAGATCGCCTATCAAAGTCATCACATTGGTGGAAGGATTTGAACACATCATAACCTTATAAGTTATGGGTTAAATCTTTTTTAACTTGATTAACTTTTTTTTAAAAATAATTTATATGAGTAAGAATTTGAAAAATAATTTTTTATTAGTTTGATAATTAATTTTTTTAAAAAATAACAATAAGTGGGGGTGTAAATGGAAGTGTGGAGTCATCCATTCTCCAGGTCGTTGTTAAGTCTGAACGGGGGAATGGCAAAAAATAAGGAAGGAAAAGGTTCTTTGGCCCAGATTCTCTGCGAGTCTTCAGTCTTCTTTAAACGAAGAATTTTTTTTTTGTTTTCTTTGGTGGAAATTTAATTGTTCTTTTTCTTAGATCTGAAACGGAGGTGTAAAATTAAAGAAATCAAAAGAGGCAGACGCTGGAAAAAAGTTTGCTATAAAGTTACCATTTTCTAAAAGCATCCCATATTCTCATAAATGAAAGAAGTCTTTCGTTTTCCTTTTCATTTAAAATAATACAACATCAGTTTGCTTCTGCCATTGCACGTTTGAGTAGAGTTCATATCTATTGAGCCTTTTCAGATCTGACCCCTTAAAAATCACTGCCAAATGCATCGTAACTTTATTTCAGAAGAAATTGTTCAGACTAACATGGGATTATGGAAGGGGTTTTCTTTACATACATATATGCATGTATGTATTCACATATACAGCATTTGATTAATTTTATATTATTTACAAGTTGTATTCTTTTTTCAATGACAAATTTTTATTTTATTTTTCTTTTATTTTTTAAAAATCTGTGTGTACTTAGTTGTAATTTCAATTTCCAAATTTTTATAATATAAATAGTATGAATCAAGAGCTTTGCTCAAGATACTTGAAAATTATTAAGATATATTTTTTTAAAAAAAAATTCAAAACAATGATCAAATGACTCAATACTTATACCATTCCTCCCAAAAATTTGAAATTTAATATTTTTTAAGTATTATATGATAATTTTTTTACAACCGTCCTATTAAATCAAATCTTTATAATAGTGCCACATGAGACACTCATTGAATAACTATTCTTAAAATATTTATTGAATTCAAATCTTGAAAATAAATATGGTGATTCATTAAAGTTTTTAAATTGTATGTGTTTTCTGACCGTTGAATGTTTAGATGTAAAGTAAAGAAGTTACTGGTGGAATGCTTAGACATGGTGTATTTAGAAAAGATAGAGACCACAAAGATAAGCATGAACGAGTGCTTGGACATGGTGTATCTTGCACGTAATCACAATTTTTATACCAATGTCTCCCTCAAATATATGGAAGCTAAACGCAATTTAAAGTAACATAATCTCCTTTCTTAGTACAAAAACAAAAGTTACGTATTTTTATACATATAGTATTTTTTTTCTTTTTTATTTGTGTGTGTATCCACTCTTTCGCTGGTTGAGGTGAAAGAAAGTGAGAAAAATAAATAAATTCAAATTTATATCTAGGAGGTAGAGTAAAGATTTAAACACAAGGAATGCCAAGATTAAAAAGCATACCTAATATAAAGTTTTTTTTTTCATTTCGGAGGACTAAAATAACAATTATATGCTAAGAATTCTTTTTAAAAAGAAAAAAGAAAAAAGAAAACACTTAGTGAGGAGGCACGAGGGAACGGAATAAGTAGGTTGATAAAGAAAGAGATGGGGCAAGGCATCTTTTGATTTTTGAGGCTTTCACATTCGTGAATGAGTGTAGCTCTGCTCTCTGCTTTAATTCTGTTGTTATTGTGCATTCTGTGTGGACCCTGCTCCTTCACTCTTCACCTCCGCTCAATCACCCACATGGATCCATCCTCCTCTCTTCCTTTATTTCACTTATTTCTTTTATATATATATATATATATAAAATATAAAGTTTAGGTGAATTGAATTTTAAAAACTTATCAGAATTAGAATATATCTTTAGATTCAAAGTGCTTACAATGGTATATACATATTGTTTACTAACAAGGTTCTTATATTAACAGTAAAATTTAATTCTATAACTTTTTAAATTATGAGTCAAATCCTTATCAATTGAATTAATTTTTGTTAGTTTTATTTCAATTATTTCTCTCCCCACTCATTTTTTGCTTCTTCCTTTTTCCCCCCATTTTAAAGGCAACATCCAATCAAAGTTGAGTTTTGCAGATTCAAGTTTTCTTTGTCCAATTTCTGTATCCAGCTTCAAACTCTAAACTCGTGACCATTCAGTGCCTTTTTGTTTATCGTTCCCTCTCTGCTTTCAAAACACAATGAAAATTGTCAGGTGAAAATTACTCCCAATTCAATGGAATCAACGAATCATTTACCAAGTTGTTATAATTGTTAATTTCCTATACTAAAGTTATTAATTATGATGAGAGAGGTTTCAATGGAATTGTTAACAAAAGAAAAGGCTCCCGTTTTCTTATGCATATGATTGGCAAGTTTCAGATACACAATAGTAACAAATTATGAAAAATAACAAGTTGTTCTTGAAGTAACTTTTTATACATGGAATGCATGAGGTGATGCATTATGGAATAAAATGAACTGTTTAGTTTTTTAATATGCACAAGACAATAAATTATTTTATATTTTTTATTTACGATGGCATAACAATTTATGTGACAATAACTCATCCTGAAATAAAATATTAGTGAAAATTCTAGTTTTTATTTGTACTCAAGTCAAAGCAAACTTAATTTATACATATATTCTATGACATAATTAGAATTTACAATGTTTCACTCCAATGCTATCCCAAACCACATGCCATTTAAAAGCACTCGGGATCGGGATTGTAGCTTATCAGTGAATGATTCTGTCAAGTAAATCTTCATATGGAAAAATACGTCGAATAAAAAAAAATACTACTTCATAAGAGATAACCATTTCTAACGATGAATTGGGCCCAGGAAGAAATATTATCACAAGAAAATCTCGTAGCATTTTGACAGGGCATCACTTCAGTCAGAAGTTTTAAATGCTCTCAAAATTAATATTATAAGGTTTCTTTACAGGGAAATGTTAAGAGGTACATAATCATATAATGCCAATTGAGTCGCATATACCTTGTACAGTATGTCAAAGTCACTTCTGTGACAAGACTACAATATATAATCGTGGTCAAGGTTTTCCATTAGCTGCTATTGCAGGACTCATCTTCCTCCTCCTCTCACTAAAGCTACGACATGAAGCCAAGCTCGGAAGGCAGCACTGCACAGACTTACCTGATTTTTCTTTGATGGACAAAGGGTCCTCATTCATGCTTCTTTCACTGCTACACAGAGAGTTAGCCCCTGAGATATATGGGGTACTTTGTGCAGATTTTGGAAGCAAGTCATGCATAGTAGTTTTAACTTCCTTTTTATCGCCCATGTTGTGGGTCTCGGAGGTATTCTTCTCATCCTCAGCCTCATCTTTGTCTCGAAAAAGCTCTACAAGTTTCTTCTTCCTTTCTGTTGGAGATGGCTCTGGCAGTGAACTGGGATTTCTATTCTCAGAAGGGCTTTTCTTGGCACCGGAGTTCACAGGAGAGTGGTGAACTGGAGTGCTGCCCCGAGATGGGGTAAACTCTGCATTAAAAGAAACAGGCAAAGAAATACTACATCTGATTGTAGGAAGAGTTATGATCAAAGAAGAAGTTAAAACGATCTGTAGTTCAACGTGGCTCTGCATTCTTCATGTAATTGTATTACAGTAAGACTGACTATGATAATGATGAATATCTTTCCAGTTCAAATTTGTGTTTCCTTCTGACTTTTCCCTCGGCAATTTTTTTAGTTGTGCACAGTTTGACCTCAAGTCACAGTCAGCACACAAGCACATCACTAAAATCTTTGAAGTTAGGCAGGTAAATACTCTGAGAAAAAATTCGGAAAAAGAAACCATTGCAAGAAATCCTTACCACCATTGACACTATAGAAATCATCTTCACCATCAGAGTCTAACCAAGGCTTGGAATCAAAAAATGTTTCCTCTTTGCCACCTGTCCAGGCAAAAAAAAGAAAAAAAAAATCACATTCAGGTCTTGCATGGAAAAAAGCATGAATATGCAGACTCGACTTGAATGCAATATCTGGGAAAATTAAATCAGAAAAACAATCAAAAAGAGAAAAATAAATTCAACAGACAAGATTCCGTTTGATTTTGAAATGTTACAAACAAGAGATGAAACATAGAGATTGGATATCCTACTTAATCCTTCATATCTTATGGTCTACTATCAAGCATAATTAGGGGCACTCTCTGCACTTCTTCACAGTGCAGACTTTCAGCAATCCAAGAGTTTTGAGAAGGAAGCCGAACCTCATAATTTTATCTTCGTCCCTATTACAAAACAAAATTTGCAATTAACAAAGACCTTCAATCTAAAATCATGAGTCCATGATTCTGAAGGCCTTACATTCTTCTTTGGCAATGAATACCCATCCTTACCCCATTATGCGATCCACTGGTCCGGGAAGACTGAAAAAGTAAACACAATATCCTAATGGCATTTCCATTCACAAAAGAGGCATTCTTCCGTGAGCTTCACTATACAGTTTATGATGCAAAATGCAACAGGCTCAATCATTATAAAATTCTATGTTTTTTATAAAATTAATGGAGTCCATAGATGACGTGGCATGATGAGCCTAGATGGAAAATATACCATCCTTCCCCAGTATACAAAAGTTCCAAACAGCGATCATATACATACCAATAAGCATCTATGATCTATCATCAATGAATGAATCCAACAAGATATCTGCTAGTGAAAACAACAAACTGAAACGAAATTCCCAAGTAGAAAACAGAACAAGTAACAAGGTCAGCCGACACTATCGGGACCAGGGTGCGTGATATTCTAGTATTTTTGTTTCCTAAACACTAAGTCTTCTAAATATTGATCGACAGTGTTAAGAAAAAAGCCTCAATCCAGCTGCCTATAGGATCTATGGAGTTTGAGTTTAATACCAACACATCAGCAGAAAAAGAGAGAAGGGGTTCAATTTATAAAACAATATCTTCAATAAAACTTCTTGGACTGCGTCGTTCCCTCTTTCCAAGGATGCTCCCACTTTGAGGCAGATACTATTAATTATTGCAAGCTTAGCGAGAGGTAGCCACTTATAGCATGCTTAACAGGAGGCATAGCTCTTTGATTAAGTGGGGACGCCCCCTCTTACCTAATAGATAGACTTCCTCTGATCCACGAAAAATATCTCTTGAATGCTGAATAGCTCATTAACTAGATGCCTACTCTTAGTAATTATCTTACAATTAAGTTATTGTGACTTTCCATTTTATTAAATTAAAATTAATAAATTAATATAAATCAATCAATATGAAATAGAGACCATACAAACCAAATGGATCAATAGAAGAGATGATCAACGACCCACCTAGAAGGGACAGCGGAAGGAATCAAACAGAAATAAGCCACCCAATGACCCAAACTCCAAAACCAGTAACAATAAGTAACATAAAACATGAATGACAAAAATCTGGTATACACAGATTGGATTTTCTGAAGCATGTGAAACAGAAGATAAATAAATATCTACAGACCCCGCAACAGTTGAGATCGCACGTCAAAAGAAAAGCCCAGAAACATTTGCAGAAAGATAAAAGCGCCAAGCTTCACGTCTGATGAGAAATATATTGATAAAAGACAACATCTGTATATCAAGATAGTAATTAAAAGTAGAATAACCCTTTAAAACGGCCAAGCAAGACAGAGAAAAGAACCAACTCGTGAACCAATAAAAACATAACATAAATCTTGTGACGATAAAAATTTCAACAAAGATCATATCGCAGTCCCTGAAGAACTTAAGAGCAATACCGTGGACCCGGAAGTTGTCATTGCAGGGCTTTTCCTTGATGGGTGATGGGGGAATCACAAGCTTGTCAGCTTTGGATCCAAGTGACAGTTTGAATTTCATGTCCGTCTCCGTGTTTCTATGAACAGAAGCGCAAGAACCCATTACTCTCTGTTCATCACGAGCCAGGAAAATAGAGAGTAAAGTGGAAGTGAGAGGCCAAGAATGACGAAGTGGAGAGCGGTTTTGGCGTTACAGGGAAGGGTTGGGAAATGGCTTGGTAAGAAAATCAGACAGAGAGAAAAGAGGATTGGGCTTGAAAGGGAAGTTTTGATTGCTCAGAATTACTTCATACTGTATGTCTGTATGGCTGTATCGTATGTGGATTCTCGCTACTCAGGAATGACATAGGTCCCACCGGAAAATAAATATTGTTCTTTTGAATCGGAAGAAAGAGTTGGCTGTCTACAGTTCTTGCTCGAGCCCGTGACCACCAAAAACCGTCCTGAAAATGGAAACGCCTTTTTCCCCTTCAAAGCACGGACTGGGGAATTATTATTTTTTATCTTAATTAATTTTTTATAAAAATAATCCTAACAATGTTTTGCAAATTATAGTTCTAATTATTTAAAAATTGGTTAAAAATTAATAATAAATTTTTATCAATTACAATAAAAGTTTGAGAATTGATTGCCAACTTTAGAACAATTTAGAATCATAATTTTGAATAACTTTGACAGATTTTTTTATAAAATTTATAACCTATCCCTTTATCTCATTTTTTTTTATTTTGTGTAAAATATTGGAACAATGTCTGGTTTTTATAAAATTTGAATTTGGATAGTTTTTTTATTTTTTTTTAGAGAATTTGAGTATGTTTATTAAAGTTGAAATTTGTTTTAGTTTTAAATCATTGTTTTCTGTTGACTTTTCAATATAAAAATTGAAATAAGCAGTTTATAGGAGATCAGTCACTTCTACTAATTTCACGGAGAAAAAAATTGATATAAGTAGTTTGCTTAAAATAAGTGAAATATATATTTTGTTGCTAGATTAGTCACTTCTAACAATTTCACGTGAAGTGGAATTCCCCTGGACAGAGAGTGGGTTGGAAAGAAGCTCCATGTAAATTTAAAAGTAGAAAGTTACTTTTGATATAGAAACTTGTGGTGGCGGATCGATAACTAGTACAGTTAACGTGGGAATTAATACACATGGTGAATAATAATTAATAAGTACAATACAATATTCTAAACGCAATTATTCTCATTCACACCCCTCTATCTCACTTTGAATCCATTCCATAGCACAGCACATGGAATCTATTTATCATACTTTAATTGCCTTTACATTATATAGTGCCAGCTTCCTTCTCTGATAATACTGATAAATCCCTTTATTGTTACTTTTTCCTATTGAAGAACACCACCGAGGAGTGGACGACAAGTTTCAGAATCATATGCCGCACCCAACCGGACAGGTCACATATATAGGTGCGTGTGAATTTTACTAGTCTTGTGGGCAACATAGTAATAAATATTAATTAATAATGAGATTAGGAAACGCATGGGTGTTGCAAAGGGAATATTAATCCGTGGGTGAGTGGAAGGTGGGATAAGATCAACTTGGATCACTGAATTTAACTTTAGCATAGCGACGTTGGGTGGGAATTGAAAACGACGGAATTAACTAACGTTAAGGCGACCAAGTTGGTGCACAAAACGTACTCCGTAATTATTTCATAACTAGCTTAGTTATTAAACTGTAAACTATATAATGGATCGTCCCTTTGCCTGTTGAAGTGAAGATGAAGCATCACGTGGTTGATCACACGTATTACCTAAGCTTAGGCATGTAGATGTATAGTAGGATTGGATGAATCGTGAGGGAGAAGGCACTTATGGGATGTATAAAACCCTTGCAACCAACAAACATTTAAATCAACTGAAATGTAAGCCATTTTGATTTAATCAGAAGTCTCGAGTTTAAATCTTAAGAATATATCTAGTGTGATAAATTCTCCTTAAGGGTGTGGTAGAAGCTTCCTCCAAAAATGAACCAATCTGGTCTTCGTTTGAATTAGTCTGACCTTGTGAGTTAGTGGGTTGGGACATCGGATGCTTTCAGCAAAAACAGAAAAAGAAAAAGCCTCATATATTTCATATTTGAAACCGAAATTATTGAGGATGGCCTGCGTGATGTACCTTTCATTGTTTCATTTAAGAATGCGCCATTCCTGCACGTATATCACGGACTTTGTGCGCTATTCCATTTGAAATTCAGCTTCATTTATACAATATCCTCACCAAACCACTTTCTCCATTATTCCCTTCTCATTTATATGTGTGTGTGTGTCCTTCATCCTTTCATTTGATTTTCATTCATGCATTGAATAAACACACACACATACATAATAGTGCATCTTAGTTTAGACATATGGATGATCCAAGCTATATTATGTGGTTATTTCTATTGTCATGTTAATTAATTGAAGTGACTTTAGGACTCTAATTTGCCGTCCGGTGTACATATATGAACAAATATCACATGATATAGTCTATTAATAAAGTTGAGTGTCTTATCTGGAGAGGATATTAATTTGGCAATGCCACGGCGACATTATTGATCAAATCATATTCACCAACATGCACTGTGCAGACACGTGTGTGATCCATTTAAGAAAATGACATGGAAGATTGGTCAATGAATCACAATAATGCTCCCTCCGTTTCTACATATACCTTGTCTTTTATGATATAAAGTTAGTTAGTCCAATTTACAAGGCATGAGATATTAAATGAATTTTCTTTTTTTACCTTGTAATTATAATAATGATCTCATTACTTAGTACGATTATATTTCGCAAAAGGACGCAGATGAACAGGGGTATTATTAAAATACCGTGATGTTTTTAGACCAAAAAAAAAAGTCATCCAACAACTCTTTTTAATCTACGTGGAATATATCTGAAATATCCCAGAACAAGGACGGAAGGAAGTAAGTACATGTCATAATCATTTGTCGTAAATCATATTAATTCTTAATATCTTGTTAACAATAATAAAGTGAGTGATATAAGTCAAGGTATGGGTATGGGGAGAAATCAATATTAAGACCAATATGTTTATAGAAATTATATTCCCTCCTCCATTTTCAAATATATGAAAATTTCAACAAACTTACACAATTTAAAAAAAAAAGTTAATAATTAATAGTTAATATTTAATCATAATAATTATGTTTGAAATTGAAATGTTTAGACTAAAATGTCCTTGCAATTAATGATACTATCTATTTATGAAAGATAATTTAAAGAAAATATAATTAATGCTTTTTGAAATTTATAAGTTTATTTATAATAAAAATAAAGAAATATAAAGTATTTTTTTTATATTTAAAAACAGGGCAGCATATAAAAAGACCGGAAATCATGTAATTCACAACTTGTGAACAATGCAAGATTTTTGTTCTAGGATTTATGTCATGCCTATTTTGAGTGTCTTTGTGTGATTAATTAGAGTGGAGTCCACATGTAATTAAGAGTAGAGAAGGGAATCCGTAATTGAGAGGGGAGATTGATCGGCTTGGCCTGGTTGGAGGACCATAGGGATGGTCGGCAAGGCAAGCATGTCGACGCACGTGCGGAGCCGCTTCCCAACAATTAATTTTTAAACATAATTTAAACAAACAGTTACTCCTTGATTGACTCCGTAAAGTTTTTATGTCTCATTCTCATCTCATATCCCCTTTTAGCTTCGTCACGATTGGACTTTGAGAGCCTGATCCGCTGCTTGACCTTCTCGTGGATAATTTCTCTCCAACAAACCACTATAACTGTGTGTTGTTTATTTTTTTGTTTTCAGGCAATTATTACTTGTTTTGGGGTGCTTAGTGGGTGCGTTAATTGAAAGCAACAGAAAATTGATGTGAAGGCACTTAACTGCTCGACAACAAAAAGAGAGGCTTCTAATAATGGAACCTTGTCCTGTCTCTACCTGCCCGGGGAGGCCACATCCATCCCCCCATTTTTCTCCAATTTCTTCTTCTGGTATGGTTCTTGTTTCATATCTTCTCCCAATTATTATTTGATTTTCTGAGTGTCATCCTCAGAATTTTTTATATCCTACGAGATTTTTCCAACACAAATAGTATAATTTTTATTCAAAAAAACATTATATTTGTGATTTAAAATTGACATAGTTCATACTTCCATGTCAGCTCTGGAGCTTGTTTGTTCCAAACTCATATTGGGCCACTTCCTCTTGGGGTGAGGCTCGGCCCTGTTTTGGTTTGTGAAACGACATTGCCATTAAAATGCCATGTGCTTTATTTTCTAGTTAGAAAATTTAAAAAAATAAACTTAGAATAGCAATATTGGTCACTAATGTTGTGCTTGGGCAGGAGAGAAAAGTGAGGAGGAAATAATTTTTTTTTTTTTTACTTGGTTATGAAGAGAAAGGTGAATGGGAGAGAAAAGTTGGAAGGAAATAACATGTAGAACCCATATATTTTTACTTCAAACTTTTCTCTCTAAATATGGAGAGATTTTAGAGAAAAAATTATATTTTCAATTTTACTCACCAATTTTCAAATTTGATATTTATAATATAGTTACATTTTAATCATGGACTTTTGTTAAACAAAAAGTATATTTAATTTTTAAATTAATTAGATAAATGCTAATTCTAATTTTTCAGCGAAATTTCTTATATTTGGTTGTAATCTCAAAATTTTAAAAATTATATATTTAATAATTTAATAAATAAAAGAGTAAATTAGCCCAATGGTCATAAAAAATATAGTTCTCATAAATTATAGATGAGGTTTTTAAATATTTTAAAATATGGCTCATTCATAAAATAAATATATTACTAAAACGCTTTACATAAACAGGTTCACAAATATATCTCCTATAGCTAACTAAATGATATTAATATTTAACTAACTAAATTAAATCCTTGCATATACATCCATCATATCTCTCCTTCTTTCACAATAATTCCTTCCCTTTTTTGGTGGGTGGAGGAATCAATGTGATATTTACATATTGCTTTATTGTTGTCCAAACAAATGCACTCTCCTGCAAGAAACGTCCCAACATGAATAGTTTAATTTTGTGCCTTTGCAAACAATTCTCGTTGCTAGACTTCCTTTGCCCAAAGATGGATATAAACCCAGAAGTTTCATTGCATAGGGATATTTGATTCTTTATGATCAGTTAAGATGTCCAAAAAATTTTTATGACATATGTTTGACTTATTTTGGGTAAATAATTATGTTTTTTTTCGTGTTTCTAATCCACGATCGTATATCAATGATATACAATTATATATTCTAATAAACTATATCAGTAAAAATTTATCAACATCATTTAATTTTATAGATATGAAGATGCTTAATGTCATCATTTTTAATGATGGAAAAGAGATTTATTAATTTAGGTATTTTATTATCTGTAATAAGTTAAGATGTACAAAAAATTTTACAAACTATGTTTGATCTATTTTGGATAAATGATTATATTTTTTCATGTTTCTGATCTATGATAGTTTATCAGTGATATATAATTGTATATCACTAATAAACCATAC
The DNA here is from genome assembly GCF_029017545.1 of Prosopis cineraria. NCBI lineage: Eukaryota > Viridiplantae > Streptophyta > Magnoliopsida > Fabales > Fabaceae > Prosopis > Prosopis cineraria. The sequence continues at coordinate 35,180,840 of NW_026555334.1, read as the reverse complement.
CAATAAAAACTTATCAACACCATTTAATTTTATAGATGCGGGGATGCTAAATCTCGTCATTTTTTTTCGAATGAAGATCAAATGAAGCTTTCTTCCGTCTTTAAGTATTTGAAAAAAGGTTTTTGTCAAAAAAGTATTTAAAGGAAGGTCACATTATTTGCAAAGAGAATAATTTTGTCATATAAAGATTAACTAAATATTAAAATAATCATAATGCAAAATATAATAAATATTGGGCTGTTTATTAAATTTGGTTTTATAAAATGGAATGTATATGCAAAAACTGCTAAATAAAATTATAAATTGGATAAAATAATTTTTGTTAATATTGGATAAAATAATTTGCAATTATGTTTTTATTCCATCAATAATATATGATAGAAATTATTATTATTATTATATATATAACATGTTAAAATACTAAGTTTTATTATATATAAACATTTTTATAAATAATAAAGTTATTATTTTTTATATAAAATTAACAATTCTTTTCTCTTGTTCAGCCAATCATAATAGGAAAAAAATTACATCCTTTCACCTTTTTTTTTTTCCTTTATTTTCTCTCTTTCTTATTTTTTGTTCGGAGTCAAACACGGCAAGAGAGGTAGGTTCTTCTATATGCGTTAAAGCATTGATTAATTAAACAAGACATGGCCTTATATTTTGTACAAAGTCTGGCACAGGTTTCATTATTTATTACACACTGCAGTGTTACGTAAATTTAATCAACTGAACCCTGGATGACGGGAGCACATTCAGCACCGGTGCTCATCAGCCATCAGTCATCACCTTGATATCATCTGAATCGTCTATATTACAATTTTGATATTCCAAATTTAAAGATTTTTATTTTTATTTTTATTAAAATATAATTTTTTATTATTAATCTGGGTTGTTTAGAGGAACTGGTTTTAGTGCTAAGTGCCCTGATGAGCACATCAGGGTGTTTAGATCTAGATTAAAGATTTAAAAATTTTATATTTTACTTTTATTAAAATAAAAATTATAAACTTTTTATAAATAAAAAAATTAATAAATTTATTTTATCACTAATTTAGACAATACAGATTTAATTTAAATGATCTAAATACTGATAATTTTTATAATTGATAGCAAAAAGATATTTTTTTAGAAAAATGTTGTGAGTAATAAATTTTACATATAAATTGTTTATAGTACATCTACATGGTAAATTTAATATTAAATTGGATAATTTAGATTAAATATGTATTATTTAGATTGATGATAAATAAATTTGTTAAATTTTATATAATTTTTGTTTTAATAAAAATAAGAAATAATGATTTAGATCTAGACCATCTATATTAAAATATGAACGGTCCACTCGTCAAGGTGCTTAGCGCTGAAATTAGTTCCTTGTTTAGATTGTTCAAATTTAATATTATAATTTATAATTTTTATAAATTTTTATTTTGATAAATAAAATATTAAAAATGAAGATAATTTTCTAACTGACACTTTTCAATTTTTTTAAAATACGAGCCAAGAGTTTTGAATCTGAACTATTCAAAGTAAATTTATAGATTCAATTTATAAAAATTAAAAATAATAATATTAAATTTGAAAATCTTGACTATTCAAATTATTTAAAAAATGATGAGCACTTTGATGATCACCGGGTGTACTTCCCTCAATGTGACATGTTTTGATGGAATTATATCTAAACGTGAAACTGAAGAAATTGGTGAGAATGACCAAATGATAAAATTATTTCGGTAAAAAGAACCAAGATCCTTCAAGTGAATTAAGATTGAATGAGAAGTTACTTGAAGCACCAAGAACCTTAATTCACTGAAGGACGCTGGTCTTTTTATCCAAATAAATTTACCATATGGTCCCTTTCAAGCAATTTTCACTTGAAAGATTTTCATTCTTTCTGTCACTCCAATAAAACTGTAGGGTCAAAAAAACAAAGCCGATGAATCTCTAATTTTCATATCCAACCAGTGCCAAGAAGTAAGAACAGTGATAAGCACTTGTGGTCACGTGCATGAGCACGCTTTATTATGTACTTTTATTTTTTTTTTGGCCAAACGCTTTATCATGTACTTCCACCCCTTTCCCCTTGTGCTTGGATCCTAATGGAAAAATGTGCGCGTTGCGTAGTTATTCGCTTTTTCACGCTCAAGTCATCCCGTACGTCAACTGCATTAGAAGCTCCGTCTTCGAAAGCTGGTCAAATAACCGTTAACCTGCTGCGTCGTAAAGCTTTGTGTGGGGTATTGGGTACTGTGCTGCGATTTTCAGGGAATTGCTACTGAGTTCTCAAGTCTTGAGGCCGAGGTATTTCGATCATGACAACCACTTGTTTCCGACTTGCGTAAACAGTAAACTCAGATAAAGTTTTGTTTCCTTTCACTCTGTGGGCTCTTTAAAAAAGAAAAAAGAATGACTCTTGTGTCTCTAATCTTGAATACCCCAAAATTACTTTTGACTTCACTGAACCCTAGTAAATTGTCCTAGAAGTTACAAAGTAAGGGTTCTGTGGATAGGATTTGAGTCGAGCCATTTACTAATCCCAACGAAACTACCGACTCAGGAAGCGTTTTGTGTTTTGATTATATTCCAAGTTCTGACCCTCCTTTACTTCAGAAAGAAATTGCATGAGTATGACCTATCCATCCATACCCTTCCTTTTGGCCTCTTCTTTCATTGTCCATCTTCGTCCTTTTCACTGTCATTCCTATGTATTCATCCTGATTACGTTATTCATTCATTGCCTTCTCAACTTTTGATGCTTCCGAAGTCCACCAAGATCTTTAAAAGTCTGTTTCTGCAAAGTGGTGGCACTGTGCTCTCCCTGTAGGCTGCTTTTGCTTTATCATGGATGGAGGAAAATGCAAAGTACTTGAATTGAAAGGCTGCATCATGAAACTTAGCTGCACATCTTTCTCAACCACCTGCCATTCTTGTGACATTAATGAAGTGCAAAATGCCCAGCCTCCTAAATTTTCACTCAGATGAGGTTCTTTTTAACCAGCTTTATTCTTCGAAAACAAACAAGAAAGGGATGCCAGCTAAGAATATCTAGAAGCTTATCTCTGTAATATTCTTCGTATGAAACAGTGAGCGTGCCTAGACTAGCCTACTCCGCATTAAAGCATGACAACATTTATGACTCGGTACATGATACATGCTTGTCACGAATTATATTATTGGACAGTAATTCCTGTTCTTTTCTCCTTTTCTCCGTGTAGACTCTTAATCTCATCTGACTTTAACTGCAAATTGTTTTAAATAAATTCAGTTCTTTGATATGATAACTTTACAATATTTTATTGGTTATACTCAATAAATATTCACCCGCAGCTATCAACAATGAATGTTCCTCACATGTTCTGGTAGGACCATAACAAAGGTCGTAGAACCTCTAAGTAAGTTGAGACTTGAGAGTGGTGGCTATAATCACAGTCAAAATATTCAAAACAAACTTTGTTGTCTCCAAGAAACCAATCCTTGAAACAGCTTCGAAAAAATTTATTACCCTTACCTTTGTATAGATCCGAAATTTTTGCTCTCCAAGATTGAGAACAGGCTTTTATTATTATCAATAGGCCATTCCATGATGGAGCTGAGTGGCCTGGGGACTGGGGCTGAGTAAAGATGATCATAAGCTCCACCTGAAAGCTTCTTCCTCTGTTTATTTGTATTTGTACTTCCACCTGGAAAAGACCTTATGAATTTCAACACATCATTCCCCAGACGTGTCTGGATATGTTTGCAGTGGAAATGAGTTTTGCTCACTCATACTTTTGGTCTCTCTTCAACCTGAGCTTTTCACTCGAGAATCAATCGGTTCGTGATTTCAGAAGCGACCGGGTTTTGTGCAGATAAAGAGTCCCTCTCACAGTTTCATCCTCTGTCACCCTGTGATCTTGATGTTAAACTCAGATTGCTGATCCCATTGAGATATTCCTGCTTATTTTTTTGACGGAGTTACTCAAAAACCAAGATATTCGTTCACACCTGTCCGGTAAGTGAAGGTGATACAATATCTAATTTTACTTCCAAGTTCAACTTCTACAGAAGCTATTGCTTTCGTAACGCATCATCAACTGAAAGCCTTGCTCCATTTTTCTCTATTCTACTCAATGGTTAGCCTATTCTTGCTTCTCTAGCCAAACCATGTATTAGTCCACTCGAGAAATCAAACATGTGGAACACTGAACTCTGTCTTAGTTTAGCTGGGGTTATACTTGGAATTTGCATTGCTTTTGCAGCAGCTTTCCTTGTAATCAGATTGAAGAACAAAACGGAAGAGAATGGGATTGGGAAAGGAGACTTGGAGCTTCAGCATCTCAACCTCAGTGTAAGAACAACCTGCGACAAGAAGGTTTCTTTTGAGGGATCTCCTGACACTCTCAAAGGGAAAATTATTGAAACCACACCACGCAAGATGCTCCTGGAGACTTACACTGTTGAAGAGTTAAGGAAAGCAACTGAGGAGTTCAGTTCAACTAATCAAATTGAGGGATCTGTGTTTCATGGCCGTATCAATGGGAAGAGCACGGCAATCAAGCGCACAAACAGAGAGACATTGACAAAGATGGATTTTGGACTCTTCAATGAAGCGCTTCACCACCACCCCAACATCCTTAAACTGCTTGGCACGTGCTCGACGGAGGGTCCTGAATCGTATCTTGTTTTCGAATTTGCAGAAAACGGGTCTTTGAAAGACTGGCTTCACAGTGGGCTGGCCATCAAGAACCAGTTCATTGCTTCCTGCTATTGTTTCCTTTCATGGAGCCAGCGACTAAGGATCTGCCTTGACGTGGCCATGGCTTTGCAGTATATGCACCACGTGATGAACCCAAGCTACGTGCATAGAAATTTGAAGAGCAGAAACATATTTCTAGACGAAGAATTTGGTGCCAAGATGGGAAATTTTGGGATGGCAGGTTGTGTTGAGAATGACCCTGAAGACCCACTTTTGTATTCAACCAATCCTGCCTCTTGGAGCCGAGGCTACTTGGCCCCTGAATACGTGCACCAAGGTACAATTTCCCCAAGCATTGATATTTTTGCTTATGGGGTAGTTTTGCTGGAGATACTATCAGGTCGACCACCCATAAGCAGGCCCGATGAGAAAGGAGAAGGAAGCATTTGGCTCACGGAGAAAATCAAGTCCGTGTTGAAGTCAGAGAATGTGGATGAGCTAAAGGAGTGGATGGACAGTGCATTGGGTGAGAATTACTCTTTCGATGCAGCTATCTCAGTGGCAAAACTTGCAAGATCTTGCGTAGAGGAAGACTCCTCTCTGAGGCCGAGTGCTGGGGAAGTTGTTGAGAAGCTATCGAGATTGGTTGAGGAACTACCTGAAGAAGAGGACCACTTCTTCTTGTCTGAAAGCTCAACCAAACCTCTGGTCAAGACGCCTATAAACAATCAGTGCAACGTGTTAAAGAAGCCAAGCGAGTAATTCAGTTATGGTTGCTCATTTATGTCTCTTTGGTTTGATGTGAAACAGAGCAAACAAAGAGTCTCAGGGGAAAAATGATTTTCTGATTGGTCCAAAACATCTGCATCTAGAGTTCGGAATTAACTAGTGTCTTTCATATTAACTATGCAGTTGTCGTTGGGTGTTTTCCTCAAACATGTAACTAGCAAACAAATCATAATAAGAGACAGACACTCCAGTTTTCTGCTAGTGTTCATCAAATACTGACATCGGAATCATTTTATTAATGTAACTAAATAACCAATGGAATTTAATTTACAACATCACATCATCATGACTCTGAATTCCTCAAAACTGAGAACACCATCACCGTCGAGATCAAAGCGAGAGATCATAAGTTGGCAGTTATGCAAACTCATAGATTGACCCAACCTACTAAGCATCCTCTTGAGACTATTAGGGGTAATACAGCCAGACCCATCCATCTCATACATTTTAAAAGCCTCTCGTAAGCCCTTCACTTTCTCTTCCTCTTTCTCATCTTCCACAAACGTAGCAAAATCCTGCAAATCCACCAACCCATCTCCATCCACATCCAGATAAGCCACCAACGCCTCCGCCTCCTCTGCTGACAGCTCTCCGCCCATCGCCTCCACACGATGCCGTAGCTCCGACGCCGATAGCTTCCCGTCTCCGTTCTCGTGAAAGTGCTGAAATACACGTTCGTATTGATTTGACTTGTCCATAGTGGAATCAAAATGTATATGTTAAGTTAAACAACGATTGAAGCGGACAATGATGGTAGATAAAGATGTATAGAGATATGGAAGAACAGGGAGTGAAGAATGAAACCAATACGATGATTGCTGCTCAGGACAACGAAGAAGGCTGCGTTATTGTATATATAGGAGTGAGAGTTTGAAATGGAAAGAGTAATACGGTGTGGTCGCGTGGCGTGGGTTGAACACGCTGCCTGCTGGACCGGGTAAGGCTCCAGGATCACGTTAAAAAAATCGTTGACTCAGGGTGGTTCACAAGAAAATAATGAAAATGACTAATTTTTTTCTTTTGACCAAGGAAAATAGACTAATTTATTAACTAAAGCATTTCATATTTTTGGGATGATGAACCTGCATGGAAGGACATGTCATATTTCCTCTCGTATAAGAAAAGTCTAAAACACGCCCGTATGCTAAAGGTTAGTACTAGATAGAAATATCAGAGTTAAAATCTAGAGAATAACAAACAATTGAGAAGTCGAAGTCTTTATAAAATAACAACCCTAATTAATCCCCCAAATCAAAGCACTGTTCATCATACTGAAATAGCAGATTTACAAAGATATACTTTTCAATTTAGAAAAAGAAATCGATCGAACATCTCTTTAACAGACCGGCTAGTCGAGTTTGGGCGAGTTTAAGGGATGCTAATACAAGATGAATTAGTTTGGCTTAAATATAATTCAGAGGGAGATAAACACAGAGTTCCAGCTATCTTTGATAATGTCACCTATGACCCACTCAAGATTGAACACGTTTGACGTTGTCCGTCTAACGTTGTTGAAATTAATTAAAAATTTCAATCGTGTCGTTTTTTATTCGGACTGGAATTTGGAATTAAGACTCCTTCGTAGTTGGAGTTCGACGTGGAAAAGTTTGTTTTTTTTCTTTTAATACAAGCACAATAAAAACCGTGCAAGGAGATCAAGATCAAGTTGTGTTTCAAGTTACAAGACTTTTACAATTAGTAGGTGAATTATCAAATAATCTAATACCAAAATTCTCTCCCAAAACCTTGTGAGTCAAAAAATTAGCACATCTATTTATTTATTTTTTAAACATGATCAAAAGTAATTTCTCAATCCTTCATTGTGCGATTTTTGATATTTTCAATAATTATTGAGAGACAATGGCTATTAGAGGAGTTGCGTTCAATGAGTGACAAAGCTTTTATAAAATTTGAGTAACCATTAATTTTAAAAATCTTAGCATTCTAACAATGGTTTAGTCTTTTCAATATCTTTATAAGCTCAGGTGTTGTGTTGAGTTGATAGCCAAGATTTTTGAAAAGATTTTTAATTTAATTACCCTTGTCATTTTTTATAATGCCTCTACAAGCAGTTACACCATTAAAGTTGATAAAATTGTCAACATTTAGTCTAACACACTCAAGATTTGGTGAATTCCATCTACCTTCATATTTGGTGTCAATTTTGCTTAAAAGGTTGTGTTTGGATTTAAACTTCATATCATTGATAATTTACTAAGTGCAAGAGAAGACAATGTCATTATTCAAGACTACATCTTCAAAGTAAATTTTATTATATCTAACATTTCATATATTCCAACAGTGATAGGCAAAAAATCTTTGTCAAGGCAAATTTCTTTGTAAACAGGTAGCTTGTTTTATTTTTAACATTTTAAATCATCTAATCCTATATAAAAAGAAAAAAAAAATATTATGAAAAAGTTCGTGTTTAGTCGCAGCATGACATATCTCATCTCACAGTATTGTAAGGCACATCAAAATACTGTTTATTTACAATATTTTGAATGGTGCATTACAATATTAAAAAAAATTATTAAGTTTTGAATGATAATGTGAGATCCACGTTATTAAAAGTAGGTGTGGGGCTCATAGTAAAAGATATATATAAAGATAAGACTTAATAAACATGATAAATATGATTTTAAAAAAATCATAAATATAAAATTTGCGATGAGTGTACAAATTTAAGTTTAAAAAATGTAAAAAAAATGAAATGTTTATATTTTGAAAAATCACATGGGATTCATTACAAAAATAATAGGCGTATGATCTATACTGAAAAATGATAGTGGAGATAAGACGTATAATAAAAATAATAGGCGTCGGATATGCAATAAAATTATAAATTTGATTTAAAGGAAAGGTCAAAAAAGTATTTAACTGACTGAATTTTTTTTGAAAATTTAATTTTAATTATGTGGGGATAAAAATCACTAAATAATAAACTATTATTTATGTTTTGAGTAAAATATATTATTAGTTCAATTATAAAAAGGATTTTTAGGGGACCAACAGTAAAAAAAATATAATAGAGATGAGGCTCAATGAAAATTGTAAATATGAAATTTGTAATGAGATTAAAAATTTAATTTTTAAAATTAAAAAAATATAATATTTTAATATTTCAAAAAATCACCTGGGATTCATAATTCATTATAAAAATAATAGGTGTAGAATCCACACTAGAAAATAATGGTAAATATCAGACTTACATAGTAAAAATAATAGATGTAGAATATGCAATGAAATTACAAATTTAATTTAAATGAAAGATAAAAACTAAAAACTAAATTTTTAATTAATTCAAATTTTTAGAAATTTAATTTTTTATTATATGGGGATAAAATTACGTAAAATAATAAATAATTATTTATATTCTAAGTTAAATACAGTGAATATTAATTTTAAGGAACATTTGCGTGAATTTAAAAAATTTAAGAGAAGTATATGCAGTTGTGTTAAAATAGAAAAGATATCAATGCAGTTGTGTTATTATTATTTTTTTCGGTCAGGCATTTTACTCTTATAGTTTAAATATGCATGAAATAGTAAATTATAAAAGTAATTTATGCATAAATAAAACAAGTTGGCATATATTTTCTTATTATCACACATGTTATTCAAATTTCAGTATGCAAAACAATATTTTTTTTCCCTTCTTGATGCCGTAAAAAAGTGTAAGGCCCGTTCAAAATTGATCATAGACATAAGATCCGTATTAAAAAAAAAATGATAGGTATGATGTCTACAATAAAATTATAAACTTAATTTTGACAACATATAAAAAATACTTATATTACCTTGTGAGATTTTTTTAAAAAAATTTAATTTACTAGACATAAAAATTCTAAATAAAATAATGTGTTATCATTATTATTTTTAGAGTAGATAATTTGAGTCAATCCAAATAAATTTAAAAAAATTTAAGACCATGCTTAACTAAATAACATATTTTTTATGTTTGAACTTATTTGAGCTGATCCAAATATAATTGATTTACATGCTTCTAAAAAATTAATTTGTAAGCTTTTAATAATTTTCTTCAATGTTAAATTAAATTCCTATCATTTATTTTGTTTCAATTGAGCTTTTATAGTTTGATCCATTAGATTTGTTAATACTTGAAAATCCTTGAATTGTTCATTTGAAAGAAAAAATAAAACTAAGCACTTTAATATTTTTATTAGATAATCATATAATTTTAAAATTAATTACATAATTTTATAATTAAAAATTAATATAATTAGGTTATGTCTTCTAAGTAATTTTTACATATATAGAGTTTTTATAAAAATTTAATAAAAAATATAAACATTATAATAAATCAAATTTTTTGTAGACATCAAATGTGTTTTGGTTTTGAAAAAATAAATCATTAATAATTTTAACCTTTATAGATAAATATATATTAAATTATAAGAGCTCGACTCAAACAAAATAAACTACAAAGTCCTAATTTAAAATTGAAAAAAATTGTAAGGACTTAAATTGATTTTTCTTATTTTTATGATAAATTATTTATATTTTTTGATATATGCATATAAGAGTGACACTGACACATTACAAAATAAAAACTTTTCCATATATTTTATTTTCCACAACCAACACTTTCTAAAATAAAATAAATTATTATTTATATTTTTAATTTGTATTTGTACAATAAATTTTATAGTAAATTAAGTTGCTGTTTAGTTTAAATTTAATAGAATATGAATATACTAAATATTTTTTATCCTTTAAATATTAAAACATCCCCGTGAATGCACAAGAATAAATCTTGTTTACTATTATGCTTTGTGAAAGTCAGATTATTCTGACGCTATTTCTCATCTGTGAACATTCAATTCCGACATTTTTAAATTTTTCATATATCTCTATGTGAAGTTGCATATAGAATGGGGAACAATCAAAAAATGCACAAGGAGAGGAACAGTAAACGATGGTGAGTGGAGTGCTTGGAAGTATTAGAGGGTCTGGAGGTGGTGAGGGAGGTGCTAGCAGTGGTGGAAACGAGAAGGGAGGCAGAGATAAGGCTGGTAGGTCACATACTGGTGATCCACAGTTTGTTTTCATGGCGAATAAGGATTAGGTTCGTAAGGAGAAGGGGATAGTTCAGCCAAAAGCTCCTAAGTCATATAGGGAGTCTTTACTCAATTTGAATTCCTCTGGTTTCTTATCATGTAACGGGCATAATAAAGACCTTTTGAAGGGTTGGAAAGGATATTTTGCCAAATGTAATGAACAGGAGAGGAAGCAGCATGGTGACTTGTCTGATAAGGATTGCCAGGTTCTGGAGGCTAATCATGATAGGAAACCATAATTGAAGTTCACACAGGCAGAGTATGAGCAATGGTGTTGTCCTTGGCTGAATTCGTTAATAGTTAAATTAATGGGTAAAACTATCCCATTAAGATATCTTAGGCCAAGGTTAGTTAGAATGTGGAGAATTCATGAACCAATGAGAATTACATCACTCAGTAATAGGTATTTTATTGTTTCTTTCACAAAGCAAGAAGATTTGGATTATGCTTATCAGGAAGGTTCATAGATGATAGATGACCATTACCTCCTAGTACAGAAGTGGCGACCAAATTTTAATTTGTGGAAAGCAGATGCTCAGAGAAGGATTGCAGCTTGGATCAGAATTATGGATTTATCGGTTGAGTTGTATAATGTGGAATCACTGAGACGTATTGCAAACATGGTTGGAAGGACCTTGAAGATAGATTTATCAACTTTTATATCAGATATGGGGGCATTTGCATGAATTTGTGTTGAGTTGGATTTATGTCAACCTTTGCTTCCATCCTTTACGCATTTTGATGAGGATATGAAAATAAGATATGAAGGATTGCACCTTGCGTGTTTTCATTATGGTAAATATGGTCATCACAAGGATGTTTGCCCAGAGAAAGTCGTTACTTTAAAATGAGAGAATATTGATATGATTGAAAAGGTTGGTGAAGCGGATCAAAAAACATCTACAAGTAAGGAAAGGGATGAGTTCCAGGCTATTTCTGAGGAGACCCCTGTGAGTAATGCTGTGCCGATAATGGAAAAAATTAGAGAGATGGAAAGCACGGTGGTCAGAGACAGATACAGACTGGAGATGCTAATTAAGCATCAGTTATACTGGAGATATGGAGTTGCAGATTTGAAAGGACTACAAGATGGAGATGCGAGCTTGAAGGATAGAGAGAGGAGGAGGCGAGAAAAAAAGAGTGCAGATTGTATCAGGTGAACATAAAAGAGGCGATCATGGAGGAAAGAATCAGAAGATTAGAGGACACTGGATCTTCAGCAAGGAGAATAAAAATAAGAATTACTCAAAGTGGGTCCCGGTCGATGTAAAACATAAGGGATCATCAATTATGAAAGTCAAAAGAAAAGAAAATACTCCTCCTGTTGATCGAATCAGGCTTTACGTGATGAAGAATGAAGAAAATTGGAATTTAGGCCTGAAAATCTCAAACACTTTTAGGGCATTAGATAATGGGCTTCAGGAAGTGGGAGGAAATAATTTAAGCCAAATGGGGATGCATATAGGTCCAAGTAGCGAATTTTCCTCAAAAGCCCTCAAAGAAGTGATCTATGTGAATAAGATGGAAGATGAGGCCATCTTCAAAGGAAAAGGTAATGATCACATTATGGCTGATGGGACAAACGTGATTTTGGAAGTTGTCATGTATGAAGATAAAAACCACGAGGAGGGTTCTAGCGATAGGAGAATTTTATTCAGCAATGAAGCTCATTCCTTTTCCAATATATCTTGATGAATTTTGTATTCTGGAATAGTAGAGGAACAGGTTTGAAGTCCTTTCCTGGATTGGTTAAGGAAATTTCAAAAAAACATTCTGTGGATTTTTTTGTCATGCTAGAGACACGAACTGGTGGTAGTAAGGCCCAGCGACTAACTAAGGCGATGGGATTCTAAATTTTTAAAGTTGTGGATGCTAGAGGATTCGGTAGTGGTTTATAGGTTTTATGGAATGATGCTTCTTGAAAGTTTGAAATTTTGCAGAAACATGATTAATTTATTCATTCAAAACTTACATATGGTAGTAATGAGTTATTTATTATAACTGTATATGCTAGTCCTAACCCCATTCTATGTAGAGCCCTTTAGTCAGAATTGAGAAGAATTAATTTTTCTATGACAGGGGCGTGGTGTATTGGAGGAGAGTTTAATAGTACTCTTTTTATGCATGATAGTAAATCATCTTATCAGACTGGAGCTAGTATTAATTAAGAGTTCTATTCCTGGGTCGATGAGCTTGAGTTGTCAGATTTGGGATGTAAGGGTTCTTACTTCATGTGGAAGCAAGCAAGAAGTGAGAGTAGGATTGACAAAGTGCTGAGTGATGAAAGTTTTAAAAATTCTTTTCTTGGAGCAATTGTTACTCATCTCCCTTTCTTCAAATCAGATCATCGTCCTTTATTACTTCGTTTGACTGATCAAGGTAGTGCTATAAAGAAGAAAGACCGTCCTTTTAGATTCAATGCAGCCTCGGTCCTTCATGATGATTTCAAGAGTTTGGTGAATAAAACTTGGTTACCAAATGAAGATTGGTGTCTTAATGTTAATAACTTTACTATTGCAATCAACCAGTGGGGTCATGATGTTTTTGGGCATATTAATAGAAAGAAACGTCATCTGCTTAATAGAATTAAAGGGCTTAATAACTCAGTGAACTCGTGCTATAATGCTAAATCCCTTAAGCTTCTTTAAAAGAAGCTTTGGCAGGAACTTGAAGAAGTTATTCTCTAGGAAGGTCTACTTTCAGCTCAAAAAGCTAAATATGAGTGGTTTATTTTTGGGGATAGGAATTCTAAATACTTTTATGCTCGAGCTAATGTTAGAAGGAAGAAGAACATAATTGAGGCTATTCAAAATGATAATGGTGAGTGGACATATGATTCTGAGGAAGTCAAAGCTATCACTTTGTCTTTTTTCAAGAACCTTTTTCGTGAAGATTCGGCTCTCATTACAGGTAATTCCATTCCCTGCCCTATCTCTTTCCCTTGTATTGAATCTAGCTCTTTACATGAGTTGGGTAGTAATTTTTATGATGAAGAAATTAAGAATGCTATGTTTAGTATAGGGGCTTTGAAATCTCCGGGGCCAAATGGTTTGAATGCGCTTTTCTTTCAAAGCTAATAGAAGTATATTGTAATTTTATTACAAATATGGTTAAGTAAATTTTCAACAACCTATCTCTTGTCCATGATATTAATGGGACGTTACTTATTCTCATTTCGAAGAAGGAACACCTTGAGACCATTCGTGATTTTCGTCCTATCAGCCTTTGTAATGTCATTTACAAAGTTATGACTAAGGTTATTGCCAATAGAATTAAACCTCTACTTCCTACTATTATTTCTCCAAATCAGTGTGGTTTTATTTCAGGATAATATCATAATATCTCAGGCAGTTATTCATTCTATGCATAATATGAAAGGGAAGAAAAGTTTTATGGCAATTAAGATCGATATTGAAAAAGCCTATGACAGAGATAATTGGGATTTTCTTATTTCATACCTTGAGGAGATTAATTTGCCAACAAAGTTGATTGAGGTTATTCGGCATTGTGTGAGATCTTCTAGGATGCAAATCTTATGGGAAAGAAGTAAAATGGAAGAATTTAGATCGGCTAGAGGCATTCGTCAAGGAGATTCTCTTTCTCCTTATCTTTTTGTTTTATGTATTGAAAAGCTTGCTCATCTAATACAAGCAGAGATTGTTAAAGGTACTTGGAGGCCCATTCGCTTAAATAAAGGTAGTCCTCTTCTCTCCCACCTTTTCTTTACTGATGATCTTGTGCAGGTGATTAGACAATGTCTTGATTGTTTCTGTGCAATGTCTAGGCAGAAGGTAAGCCATTCTAAAACTAGGGTGTTTTTCTCTAGGAATATGAATCATAATAGAGCACAGCAACTTAGTGACTTACTTGAATTTAATCGTACAGCAGATTTGGGTAAATATCTTGGGGTCCTTCTTCATCATAATCATGTGACCAAAAATACTCATCAATTTGTGGTGGATAAAATAAAGCAGCGACTCTCTAGTTGGAAGGTGACTTCTATTTCTTTTGCAGGACGAGCAACTCTAACAAAGTCTGTGTTGAGTACCATTCCTCTATATTGTATGCAAACTGCTCATCTCCCTGTGAGTACTTGTGAGGAGAATGATAAATGTTCTCATGGTTTTCTTTGGGGTTCAACTGGGGAAAGGAAAAAGATTCATCTTGTAGCTTGGGATGAAGTGTGTAGACCAAAAAGAAATGGTGGCCTTGGTTTGCGACACACTCATCTTCAAAATAAGGCCTTTATGATGAAAGCAGGATGGGGCTTTATACATAACAAGGAGGCTTTATGGGCTAGAGTTATTATAAGTAAATACAAATGTGGAAGGGAGTTAATTCCACAAGTGAATAGGACTCACCCCGGATCTCAGTTCTGGAAAGGTTTGAGAAACAATTGGGAGAAAGTTCAAGTAGGGGTGGAATTCACAACTAACCAGGTGAATGAGGTGGTTGTTAGATGGAAACTTGAGAAGCCTGGTATGTTTACAGTTCGTTCTGCTTATGAGTTCTTGACAGATAGTTATGCTTGCCCTGATCAGATGTAGACCAAGATTTGTAAGCTTCAAGTGCCTTAACGTTGTAGATCTTTTCTTTGGCTCATAAGTCATGACTATATCCTTACTAATAAATCCCGTTTTAATCATCATTTGGGCAATCAATCGTGGTGTAGTTGTTGCCCTGGGAAGGTTGAAGACACTCTGCATGTAATGAGACAGTGTCTTGAAGCTAAGGAAGTGTGGATGAAATTACTACGTCCTTCTCAAAGATGGGCTTTCTTTACTGTAGACCTACGTGAATGGCGTAAGATGAATCTTAAGATTCAGGTAAAAGTTAACAATTTCAAGTGGTGTGATTTGTTTTCTGTTTTGTGTTAGGCAATATGGAAGCATAGAAATGAGAGAGTTTTTAAGGGATAAAGATCGACGTCAGAGTGTCAGTGTACAAACTACTGCTATCCTTAACTGTGTGAAAGGGGCTAATCGTCGCTTATAAAATACGTTTATTGCTGGCATTTGTCCTACTATGTAGGCAAATATGACTATTTTAGCTACTGATAAGCTTTTTATTTTTGTTGATGGGACCTTTGCGGTTGCTACGGATGCTAAAGGTTGTGGAGGACTTGTAACACACCAAATTTTTTTTTTAAAATAATTTAACTCAACCATAGTTGGGTTACAGTCACCCAACACATTTTTTATATCAATAATTTTAATATAAAATATTTTATAATTGGTTTCAACTTACACATTATAACATTTCGGATAAATTGTTACCTCCCACATGCCATTAGGCTAAATCACATTTGTCCATTCTTATACTCCCAACAAGTAAATTAAATTACATTTGTCCATCCTTATACTCCCAACAAGTAAAATAAGCAATTGAGTCAATTTTCAACACAAGCCAGTTATTTGGCCTTATAATTATGTCATTTTAACCAATCCAAAGTAAACCAAATATTAAAATTACAGTCATCCAAATTGTACCAAAAATAGAAATAGTTTGAAAGGCATGATTACATTTATATATTCATATAATTGACAATAAACAAAAAAAGTCCTAATATTGGCAATATAACACATTATAAATCATAAATTAAATACCCAAAAGAGACAGTGGATTTATACCACTAAGTCTCTGGGACTCCTCCACGTGTCACTCGTGGCTCTTCTCCTGAAAATTGTTAACCATATAATGAGACTCAAAAGTCTCAGTAACCAAAGCCAATTTATGATAGTGTATACAAACAGTTAAGTGTGTGTTTACTAAGTGAGAATTAAAAATAATATAATTCCAATAAATATAAGAAATAATACAATACACACAAACAATCATCCTTATATCCCTCAATTAACCTCAAACCGTAGCCCTCACTCGGTGCTAAATTATCCGGCCAAAGGTAGATTAGCTCGAGTCCTTACAAGCCACCTATTGAGCTCCAATAAGGGCGTATCACGTGGCACATAAATACAATAATAATAGCAAGTCTCCCAACACCTCACACAATAATTAAACAAATTTATAATAATATTGCACAATTATACAATATTATAAAATTCATAATTTTCTCAATAATCACCCAATTAACATGAAGTAATACTAATCACAAATTAAAAGCATGGTTACCTTGTGGCTTTTTCAATAAATTATTCCTTAAAATTTCTCTCTCACCACAATCTTCACCAGTAATACAATCTACAAATAACATATTATTTATAAATATTAGTTTCAATTTTTGAAACTAATAAAATAATTCTAATAATAGAATTAAAAATATAACATAATTCCTAATCTCAATCTTAATACAAATCTATAGTTAATGCTATTAAGTAAAATTTTTAACTCCTCTTTTAATTATTAATAAACATTAATAATCTAAAAATCAACTTCTAAACTAATTTCTATTATCAAAATTTTTTTTATTTCATAAATTCGTACCTAAAATACCCAAAAATTAAAAATTGAGTCTCTAGTTTAGAATCATAATTCTATAACCATAATAATTCATTTCTCATCCCAAATAATCATCTAAACCTCAATAAATTAACACATATTTTCAGATCTAGTTTAGAATTTGATTTATAAGCTACAAATTCAAAGATCATCAACAAATTTATACTCTAGAACATTTATTATACTACTGACAACCTCAAAAACCATATTTATTCAATATAAATTCATCCCTCTTCCAGATCTTAAATTTTCTACCATTACAAACTCAGAAACCAAAGAAGAAGGATGACTAAGAAAAATTTTTAGAACACTTACTTAGTCTTAAAAAGCTTAAAACCACACCCTAAATATCCTATTAAAAACTCTTACCTTAAAAACTCAGATCTCCCGCACCGGTGAAACTAGACGCTCTTTCAGTCTCAGCTCACGCACACGAAGAATGAAGAAACGAAAGGAAACGGGTGAGTTTTTATAAAAATTTAGTGGGTCCCACATTTTTTTTAAATTATTTCCTCTCTCTTCTTCTTTTTTTTTATTATTATTTTATTTTACTATTGAGGCGGCCGCGGAAAGCAAACTTCTCTTTTTCTTCTTCTCTCTCTTTTTTTTTTGCATACCTTTTTTTATAATAATAATTTAATAATATTTTTTAATTAATTAATTAATAATAATTTTTTTAATTAATTTCTTTAAAAAATTTTAATTTAGAATTATATCCTAAGTTAGATTTAATGATCATTTCCTACTAATTTATTTACCTCTAAATATTTTTTTTTTAAATTTCTATTAACCCAAATTAACTATTAAAATTTAAATTGGGATGTTACAGGACTAGTTAAGGATACCAAAGGGAATACCATTGAAGCTTTCATGCTCTGATTAGATAAGGGGGATAATTTGATGGTGGAATTATGGGCTTGCTATATGAGACTAAAGCGTGCTTGGGATATCAAAACCAAGCATGTAAGACTAGAGCTGTCCATTAGGGCCAACCAGGTCTTAAAGGGCCGGCCCTTGAAGGGCCAAGGCCTAAACGAGTTGGCCTTAATAAGCTCGATTGCATGTCAAGGTTTCATTTTATAAAGCTCAGCCCTAGCCCTCAGGGTTAAAGGGTCGGCCCTCAGGGCCTCAGCCATTTTTTTCAAGTAAAAATTATAAAAAATATATTTATAATCATAAAAAAAGTTATTATTCATAAAATTAAGTTTAAGAAAATAAATTTAAATCAATTTACACCACAACAATAAATAAAACTAAAACATTTAGGTCTAATATCAAATAATAACATTAAAGTGAATACCAATAAAATTAAACTTAGTTAATATTATCAGCTAAATCTTAATAAATAAATGGGGGATGGATGATTGCATTTAATATGTTCATTTCTTTGAGTTATGTATTTAATATTTTATTTTTTTTATATTATAATTTTTTAAATAAATAATAAAAGGCCCTTAAACCCAATTTACTTTTTTAAAGCTAAAATAGAAGCCCGGCCCTCAATTTTTTCGGGCGTAAAAGGGCCGAGACGACTCTATGTAAGACTCCATAGTGACTGTTGTGAAGCACTATCTCTGTTAGGAGCTACTAATTATGATTTTCATGAGGATCGAGAGATTATTACTGAAATTCAAAAATTACTTCAAAGAGACTGGTAGGTTGATATGAAATGCATTGAAAGAGAGTTCAACACAGAAGCTGATTCCTTAGCGAAATGTGCCTTATCCCTCCTCATAGGTCTTCACATAGTGGCTGGTGATTCTATTCCTTCATCTATGGAGGAGTTTTAGTTTTATTTGTTGTTTTGTTTTGTTTTGTTTGTTTCTTTTTAATAAAAAAAATCAAAAAATGCATACTTGATGAGCAAAAGTGAAAAACCATAAAGGCGCGTCTTAGATTTAATCTTTTATAGACATTATTTCTTATTTTTTTTTACTGCAGTTTTAAAAGATCAAATTTTTAAAACAAATTTATTAAAAATTAGATAGGAATCATTTCAGTATTGATCTAATAATTTTTTTTGGGGGGGGTGGGGGGGGGTCTCTCCAGTGATGGCAAGACTCAGGTCGAATTACCTAAAAAGGCTTGGGTTAGACCGTCATATCCTATAATAAAGATGATGATGATTTTATGCTGTTGGCATTTTGGGCAACCTAGTGAATAGAAATATTGGACTTTAGTATCTAAGCATCGCCATGCTTGTTAATGGATTTATTAAATATGGGGAAGAAGAACGTGGGTTTTATATTTTGCAACTATCAATTTTCCTCATGATAAATTTTTTTTTTTTTTTGGGGTAAAGATGATTGGTCCTTTTGATCCTGTCATCCATGGAAGAGTCCACCAAGGATTCGAACCATATGAGTTCACAAGTGATTAAAATGTTTTGAAAGCACTACACATTTGTTAAAATGTTAAGATTTTAAAAATTAATATTTGTTTTAATTTTATAGAGGTTACATCCCTTATTGAATGCAACTTCAAACATTGTCATTTTCTTTCAGCAACTATTAAAAACATTAAAAATTTCATTATAAAAAATTGAGAGATCACTTTTAATCACATCTATAAAAAAGCTAATCGATATACAGATCTGTTAGCTCATAAGGGCTTAATTGAGCATTTTGATATTACTTTTTTTAATCTTTCCATAGATTGCACAAATTTTATAACTTCGGACATGATCTGAACTTGGTTTATTTGTACAGCTTTTCCCGTGGTCTTATATTAAAAAAAATTATATATTTTGAGCTTCCTTATTTATAATTCTAACTAAAACCTTCCTGTACATTATAAATATCAAATGTAATTTTTAGAATAAACCAAACATGAACTTAAACTTTTTATGTATATATTAAAAAATTATCAATATATATCTCAATACTAGTATTTTATACTTGGCTAAAAAAATATTAGTATTTTATATGTTTTATTGAGCGATAAAGTAAAACGACAAAAATATCAAAATCAGTCAGCGCGTGGCCTGCCACCTCGTCCAAAACAGTACACATCCACGTGTCATTTATATAACCTATCACGCTTCCTCTGATTCAGCTTCTAAAGTCGAACCCTTCCGCGGCAGTTATTAGCTACGACAAGACCCGCTGCCACTGCATGAAATTCAATCATAGGACCGCCGGATACATTTTATTTTTCAGATCCGACTTTGACTCATTTTATGCTTTTAACGAAATTCAACTTTGACCAAAACGGGGGAAAAAAAAAAAGTACTTGCATTAAGGTATACCACTACACTGGATAGTAACAATTTTAATAGATATGGTGTTTATTATTTAAAATATTGTAAGATATTACCAAATAAAACTATTCACATATTTATTGAGACATCACACAGCTACCAAGTTAAAAATTTCCCTTTCAAAATAGAAAAAGTCAGGACAATTGGTATCGCGTGTGGACAATGAATATTCTCAGTCATTTATTCATTTAACTACTCACATGTTCAGCACATACTGTGGCCACTAAAATCAGGATCTGAACCTCTAAGACTCCCACTCCCTCGACGGCAAAGAAATCTGTACCCTTCAATTCATACCCAATGCTTTATGAGTTGCCTCCTCGTCTCATATTAAAATTTATTTTTTACACTTTATCTCACTCCTTCATATGTATATTTTGCGATAATGATTTAAATTAATGTTTTTTCATTTTTATTTCCAAAACTTATCCTAAAAAATTACTCTAATAGGTTTTTATTAAATATATTTGGCTAAAGTTTGGATAAATCGAATTGTAAGTTACTATGAGCATATTTATATTTAAAAAATAGTGAAATAAAGAGTAAAAATTATTTTTTAAAATTAGATTATTTTAATATGAGATGATATGGCAACGCATGAGGTATTGAATATAAATTCAAGGGTGTAGATTTCTATTGGTGAGGGACAATGAGAGAGTGGGAATGCAAGAGGATCCAGTTCCTTGAAATCAAGTCAATGACCTAGTATGATAGGTGGTCTTTTCTGCCTGAGCCTCTTGTTACATATGCTTCTCCTAAAGATGAGGCTATTCTACATGTCAAAGTTTTAGATTTTCACTCATTCATGGGTGAATGGAATATTGAAAAAATTAATCGTTACCTTTACTCGAAAGTGGTTAACTCCATCCTATTAGTTCAACCTCCCAACCCTCATGGAGAAAGTAATACTCTTGTTTGGAGATCTTCTTTGGATGGCACTTCTCCATTAAGTTTGCTTATAAAGCTCTTGAGAATTGTGGGGGAAATACCAATAATAAAATTTGGTTTACTATATGGAAATAGCCTACTTATGAAAATATTAAGTTTTTTTCTAGAAAGCTATATGAGATCATCTTCACATCAAATTTGTCAATATTGATAACGCAAATGCTTCCATAAGAGTTTGCCCTTTTGGTTGTAACTTCCCTGACTCTTCCATTTACATTTTGCGCAATTGCACTAAATCAAGGCAATTATGGATGAAATTAGTAAAATATTCAAAACTTAACACTTTCTTCTCTCTTTTCTTACATGATTGAATTCTCTGAAATGTAAAGAATAACGTTGGAGGCCTAAACACAAAAAGAACCCCTTGGAAACAATATTTTGATCACATATGTTGGAACATTTGGAAAGGCCGTTGCTCCTATAAATATTCTGAAGACTACATTCCTGACAAGGACATCATCTTCTCTAGCACCCAAGACATCATGAATGATAGTTGTCTCCAAAATCAACTTGGGAATGTGCATTAGGACCATGGTAGATCTCTTGCTAAATAGACTCCACCTAAATCTAGCTAGGTTAGGTTGGATGTTGATGGTTTAATCTTCATCAATGGAGCTGCTACATGTAGTGCCCTTATTTGCGATGACCATGGTAATTGAATAAAAGACTTTACCAAATACTTTGGTTATTATCCTAGTAATGCTGCTGAGCTCTTGGCCATCCTTCAGGGCCTTTCTCTTTGTTGGAATTACAAATTTACTCATGTCAATATCTACTCTGACTCTATTGAAGTTTTATCACTTATTTAATATCACCAAATTCCAACCACCCCTTCAACGAAGCTATAAGTAAAATTAGAATTCTCAAAATGAGGGACTGAATTATCAACTTCAACTATATGTTTAAAGAATCCAACAATTATACGAATTGATTGGCTCGTCATGCTTTGAATAACAACATCAACATCTCAATTTTTGAAGATCCTTCACTTGAATGTAGCACTCTTATACATCTTGATTTAACCCAATCTTGTGCAGTTATCTGTGACCCCGTATTTCAAAAAAAAAAAATCAAGTCCATGAAAAGAATACGGTGATCTCGCACGCACCTGATTAAATAATAGCCTTCCATAAAAACAGAGCGGATGTCTTTTCTTCTTCCAATGGACCAATAGACGCACGCCAATTTAGGAAGCTTTCCCGGGATCGCTCCCGCCACAAGATCTGCGATCAAAACGGAGTGGTATCCCGTAATTAAAATGAACCATAGTGGCATCTTGCCAAAGTCGAATACGCCACTATTAGAGGAACCCAGGGTCGCCTTCACTGACGAACTCTCCTCACACTCTCGAGCCCTACTAATAATAGCAGCCGCCACTGCCACCTCCGTCCACCACCATCATGGCTGCGATCAGCCACCTGAGAGTCGTCTCTCCGATGTTTAGAGCTCTCGGATTTCTCTATAATCGATCCTTCGGATCGGCGGCGGCCGCGGTTCAGTACGACTATGATGATTATGAAGAAGAACACTACCAGTTGTGCAAGCAAAGTGCCATGGCTGATACAGAAGGTTCCGCACCGGAAAGTGGAGTGCAGTGGGTAATGATAGGGGAACCGGGCTCCAAGAGGCATGTTTTTGCTGAGAGGCTCTCGAAGCTTCTTGAAGTTCCACACATTTCTATGGCCACCCTCCTTAGCCAGGAACTTAGTCCGCGTTCTTCTCTCTACCAGCAGGTTTTCCTCCCCCTCTGGTGATTTTAGAATTCAATAATCCTTTTATTTCTTGGATTAAACCTTGTTTCATTGTTTAGTTGAAGAAAATTTGAGTTCAGTTAGCCTTGAAAGTTGTGTTAGAAGGGCAATTAGTTGATAATCTTTCTTCGGATTTCTGTTGTTCTTGAAATCGAATTCTCCAAATTTTGACCGTCGGGCCCTTCTTTTCGTGGTTTCTTTATGCGTACTCTCTCCTTTTTTTCTTTTCGTTTCTCTTTTTATTTCTTTCTTCACTTGAAACCCTTCTTTCCCGCTCTTAAATTCAGCCTACATTCTGTGATATTAGCGGTGACAAAGCTGAATTTGAATCTCTACATTCGTAATCCTCTCAATTTGTTTCTAAATTTCAGTAGTTGGATTGATGTTGCAGTTCATATCGGTCAATTTTTTATAGAATACGGCAATAAAATGAGTTTGCTTCTGGCTTATGAGTTATATGTGTGCGGGGTTCACTTTGTAGTTTGTATAGGGGCCTAGCTCTGCTGTAATATTTTATACTTCGTTTCTTCCATTGCAGATAGCGAATGCCTTGGATCAAGGAAAACTTGTCCCCGAAGAAATAATTTTTCGGCTGTTGTCAAAGAGACTGGAAGAAGGATATTTGAGAGGTGAAACAGGCTTCATTCTGAATGGAATTCCTCGCACAAAGATCCAAGCTGTAAGTGTCAAGTCTCTAAAGTCTTGCAGATAGCTTCTTTTCTCTGCGTATAATTTGTTCTACTGGTATTTCCTTCACTGTTTGACGGACCTTCTTTCATAGTTCATATGGTAGTTGCTTACCTGTGTTAAAATATAAATTATTTCGCAGGAAATTCTTGATCAAATCGTTCATGTTGATTTGGTTGTGAATTTCAAATGCTCGGAACAAAACTTTGCGACCAAGAATCTGAGAGCTCGAAGATTTGATCCTTCACGAGAATATCTTAGAATTGACAGCAAGCTGTATACCCAATGTGGATGTTCCTGGAGAGAGAATGTCCACGATCACGCAGAGGAGGTGGGTCATAATCTTTCATTCTCTATCTGGAGAAGTCTCATTTCGTTATCCCTTTTCATTATCTTTACTTTATTTGTAATTTTATTACAGTGCAAGCTGTTGGAGGACTACTACAGAGAGCAGAAGAAACTTGTTAATTTTGAAGTAGCAGGTGGCCCTGGAGAAACCTGGCAGGGACTTCTGGCTGCATTACATCTCCAGCACATTGATGCTATCACTTCTTCACAGAAGCTGACTGCTTAAGGTTTCATCAATCTTCTTCCCCCGCACCATTCATATCCCCTCTGGGCCTTCTGATACCTGTGAATATGAGAGCCAGAGTGGTCTAGAAATTTTGGCGAATGTTGATGTTAGTTTTTCTTTTTGTTTCCTTCATTAATGCTTTGAGAATGTAAGCTGGATGCGTTATATGTAGCTCAAAGATACGATGCAAGTATACGGTACTTATGACCACTAGAGTGTATTGTCTCCTTTTGCCCTTCTTTTCTATCTGCCGCAATGTTTTCTTGATTTCTTGGTACGTTCTTGTTCCTGCGAGAACTTTGTGTTGGCTTTGGCGTTATTCATTTTAAAACTTCTCAGTGAAATAGTAAATTTAAGGTAATATTTAAATGGGTGAATTTGGATTGGGAATTTGAATTTAAAATTTTATATTTGAAATTTATAAATTTTAAATTCTTTGTTAGGATGATATAAAAATTTTAAATTATAATATTTAAAAATTTTTGCTTGAGTTTTAAGTAAAATTTATATTTGAATTTAAAAGCAATTCGAATAATTAGGATCAAACTGTTAGCACTTATTGGGATTGAATTGTAGACTTATACTAGGATTTTATAGTTAGTGATGACTAGAACAAAACAGCTGACTTTTACCAGGGTTGGTCTATCAACATAGACTAGTTGAGGCCAGTTTGATGGAAGTTAGCTGTTCGGTCCCAAGCGGCTGTTGCAGTAGTCTGGTCTTATTCACCACTGGCAATCCAGACCTGTTCGATGCCGCAAACAATCAATTAAATTACAAAGAGATTGTGCTATGATTTAAAATGATAGGAATTTAAAAAAGATTTTAAATTACAAAAATATTAAAGTAGAACTTGAATTTGAATTTGAATTTAATTTATTTTTAATTATTCAAATAATGAATTTAGCTAAAATTTAAATTCAAATTTTCATGTATCCAAACATAGCGGAAGAGTAATTTAGTCTCTTAAAAAAATTCCAATCATACAGAAAATTTACAATTTCTTTATTTGTTGGTGTCTCATTTATAGAAATTGACACAACTACTAATCGGTGATTGTGATTGACTTACTTTACTAACTTGAAATTACTTATCTTGTGACATTTTGCCTGAGTTAAGAGTTGCATGAACTATTCATGCCACCTCAATAAATATGAGATGACATGAACTTTGCTTCAATTTGGAGTAATAGTGATTGGGAAAAAATATTTCAGATATTTACTTAAAATTTAATATAAGTACAACAAATTAAATAAAAATCTATCAACTATTAAATTATCAATTTTTTATAAGAATTAAGCTATGGGAGGAGGATGACGTTTAAATATTCCCAGTTTAGGTTGGCTAATTAATTTAGTAGAGGAGAACATAATTGCAATCCATTTGGTCAAGACACTAGATTCTGTTGGGTATTACTATCCCTAGTACAGAGGATTTCATCAGGTGGAGTTTAATATAAACCATAACATGATTTACATTTGAATGTATTCCAGTTTTTGTGCTTTTCAAAATAGTGGAAAGTTACTTATGAATTATACTGCTCATTCTAAATTCGGTATAAATGCCTAAAGTTAATTTTCCTTCATCTTTTTGAGATGGAATGTCTTTTTCTTGGGACTTGGGGCCAATGTTCGAATGCTGATTGAATCATTGAAATCCAGGAAATTATGCACTACGTCAAGAATCTCACTAACCTGTCTTTGGGGCCCAGTGGCAAGTTGCATGTAGATAGGAGAGACGGTCAAATGAATATTATTTATATGCACACTATTCTCACCATTTCGATTTTTAATATTTCATGTTCAGCTAAACCTGGGTGATGCACCTCTATTATTGTTTCTATTTTACAGATCTCACAGGCAGAGAAACCTAAAATTTAGGAATCCGCGAGACTACTCGCTGCTCATCCACACGTCCCTGAGAAGTTCATATCTAACTGTAGATCCATTGCGAATTTCTTTGGTTTTCCAGCATAGTTTTGTTGAGGACACTGAAGATGCGGAGGCGTCGATTAGTATTGAAGACAAAGGGGAATTTAATTCATCAAGCTCATCATCACTGGTGTAAGCCTTCCTGAGAGCAGATGATCTGCTTCTTCTTAGTTGAGATTCACTTCCCACCTCCCCGAAAATGGTAACTATGGAAGTCGCCGGAGGAGGTAAGTACTCAATGGGAGCTGCATTGCATGGGAAGGTTCCAACACATTCCTTACCACACTCGAGATCGTCCTGTTTCAGATTGAGAACAAAAGCTAAATCTTCAGCGTTTAGGCTGATGATTACCAAAAATTTTTTAACTCCAACAAGGACAACATTGTTTACCTCCCAACGATATAAATCATGGCACTAAAACTGAACTGCCAAGAGATTACGAGCAAACTGGGTATCTTACCTGGGAGTCCAGAGCTTCAAAAACGACGGTGGGAATTGGATCAGGGCAAAACTCATCTGCAACAAAATTGTCTAGAATCCTCTTGATAAGTGGAGCGCTAAACTTTGGACACACCTGCACCAAGCAATCTCTTTGGCATTAACTGGCGCATAAATTTTTAAGCAAGTCAGCTGGTAGCAAAGAAATGTTCAAGTTCATTGGCAGACCTCTCTCCTGACGGAAGAACTCAACAACAAATCCTTGGGAAGCATCAGAAGGTCACTAAACGCATTCAGAAGATGGAAGGACTTCAAGGATGTATTCTGCCTCCCATCATTGTCATGCGAGTCATCCTTGTCTTCGGATGAGTCATCGTCATCCATACCAAACAAGTCAGTCAACCATCTAGACCAGTTCCCAATCTGACATAAGCAGAACACATGAGAAGAGCTATCTCTTGAGACCAAAAAATAAAACGTTGTGCACACTATCATAGCTCATCGTTTCCTAAGCTACAGTCCTGGCCTATTTTTAGATATACATTAAGGATCAGAGACCAACAGAAAGAGATGCACGGATTGAACTCGTAACTTTAGGTTTGAATTTTAAAAAATTGAAGTTCAAATATAAATATATATATATATATATATATAGAGAGAGAGAGAGAGAGAGTTTGACTAGTTTACCGCAGTTTTAAGTTGAGCCCCAGCTCCAAAGCTTAATTGCCCAGGTTGGATGGGGAGAACCTTGGGATCACTAATGGGATCAGATACAGGATCGGAAGGGATTTCATCAGCAGATTCACGAAGAATGGCATTGAACATAGCCACGTCTAATCTTGTCACACATTGCTCCATTATCTAGATTAAGAGGGTTCGTTCTAATGTCATGATACCGACAAAAAAGAGACTTCATCAACTAAAGTAAGAGAAAGCATGCTTGAGTTTTATTTTAAATGGCTAAGAAAACCGCATTTACGGATGTGAAGCCTTCTGCTAGACATTCTTTGCAAATTATACTTTTTTCCCACTCCTTCCTCCAGAATAAGAGACTGAAAATTGGGATCATTCAGCACATCAATAATCTCAACCATGAAGATACCTTAGACGTCAAGTAACCAGATACAGAAGGTATCCCCATTATAGAGTCTGTTGTGTAATTATTATAATTCCTTTAATACCAGGAACCTGTAGTATTTCAATCCATTAAATATGATCCTTTTCACTTTTAGGGACCATAGACCCGGAAGATACTACTGAATGGAATTTGGTTAGAGTTATATATAAATGTTATCCACACATCACATGTAACCAGAGTCCAGAAGATATATAATGACCATCACATTGAAACTATGACTTTGCAGCTTTAAACTCTGATGTGAAGTTTTTTCCCTGCCCTTTTGCCCTTTCCTGCTCTTATTTTATTGCAGTAATCATTGGCCAATGCATAGGACTACCATAATTCTTTGTTCACGCAATCACTCGATTCAAATCTTTTCCCCCTTGCCCATCCTGACCAAACCATAGAGATATGGCAACTAAGATAAAACAGAGAAGATAGATACGATAAAAGACTGAAGTACCTTTAGCACAGAAAAGGGGAGGAGAATAAGGAATTAGGACGGAAAAACTAACCAATCTAGACAGCACAGGCAAACAGCCACACTCATGCCCTCCAGCTCGAATGGGACAGAGCCTGTCCCAGGATTCCCGAAAAGCATTCTTCCAAATATCTAGTGAAATGTTCCCCTGCTCTTGATCACATGAGCTAGACATCCTTCTATAGCTTCTTCTTGAGGCAGAGTTCACATCCTTTTTAGTGGCTATTGCATCAGGTTGCATGTGTGGAATCAGAGTCTAAATATAGACACAGAAGGATTCACTCATTTACATTAGATTTGTGCAAATAGATTGTCATTTTTATTCATTAGCCTGCATGGCTGCTTCAAGAAATTGTTAGAGATGAGAAAATAGAGATTACCTGCCACCAGATAGATTCCACTATGCGAGAGAATATCCAGGCTTCTACCTTTTCCAGTGCTGAAGTGAACACATGGGGTTCATCCCAGTTACCAAAACCTCTGAGTTCTGGTGCTGTATTTTCATTTTCACCAGGTGAAGATCCCTTCCATCGCAATGAGTTTGTTGTCTTGCCATTCCTCTCTCCCTCACTTTTCCTTTTTACACTAGATTCTGCAAAAACTGATTGTACCATTTCTTTGGAAGTTTGGCATACAATTGTCCTCAACACAATGATATTAGACAACCAGAATGTCAGCCTGTAGTCAGATTCAAGAGGTTATCAGTTGTCAATACCAAGAAACCACATTAAATTTTATGCACGAAGAATAAGCAAAATGTGAGTTGACCAAACTCTTAAGTAGTAATCTGACTCATTGATGTTGGTACTTTCTATGCAATTTAGCCGGGAAATTTGTTAGTTTAGATAATGCTGATTCTCATTCTAACAATTATTTAACAAGTAATGCATGGAAGTTCAGCATAAAACACAGAATATTTTTCATTACACTTTGTAAGCTACTTGTTTTCCGAGACTAATTAAATGGCTTCCTTCTTTTTTCACCCAAGAGAAAATCTTGAAATTTTCATGACGATATAACTTGTGGTTCTTTGTGCTCAAGAACAACATTAAAATCTTAGCAAACGATAGGAAGCAGATAGATTAATGCTTAGAAAAAAGTGCTTGGTCTTGGCAGAATAGCTCAGGTATACCTTGGGACATCATTTCCACATGCCTTAGCGACAAGTACTAACCCAGAAACAGCATTTTTAGCTGCCCCAGCCCTTCTTGCTCGAAGGTTTTCTTTACAAGCATGGAGATACAGCCTAGAAAGACGCCGAGCTGGAGCATGGACCTTACTCATGGAGCTCCCATGCTCTGCAACTACTGAATATAAAGAAGCCTCAATAGCAGCAACTTCTCTTAACTCTCCTTCAAGCATCTTTATCTTGTTTTCTAAATGCTCGACTTTGCTGTCTAGAATGATCATTCTTGCTTCCTTTGGATAAATTTTAGCATCTTTCTTGTCAATGGTTCTGATTTTTTCTCCAGTATTTTGTGCATCTCCAACGTTGCCAATTTCCTTCACATCCAAATTATGATAACTACCAAGTGATCCTGCAATCCTAACTGAGTCTGCTGGTGACCTCACAGACTTTACATGCTTTAATCTTTCACTTTTTATAATATTTGCTGTGCCTAAAGGATATGAACTGCTACTCAATAAGGCATGATCATTGACACCTTGCGCTGCTGATTTTTCATTTTCTGTGTTGGCACTTTCCTCATACATCCCATTGAATTTATCAATGACTTCAGAAACATCACAATTTACAGAACCTGAATTCTGGTTGTACATTTGAACGTCTGTAACTATATTTCTATGATTAACAACCTTTTCATGAACCTCCTCATCTGAATGTTTACTATCACCGTTTCTTGTCTTGATCTTGAAATCTGCCTCAAATTTGTCATGAGCCAAAGATGGATAAGAACAAGCATTTTGGGTAACCACATGCTTTTGAGTTGTCACCGAATTACAATCAGTGGAATTAGAAGAAGCATGACCATTTACCGGACTCCCGAGATCAGATGACATTTCCAATGATGATGTGCTTGATGAACTCCTCTCCAGCTTTTGGCATGTATCTTGTGGCATCATATTTGATTTTTCAAGCCTTGCCAGATGCTCCTTGTCATCCCCACTGGTGTTTTGAGTTGATCCAGTCTGCCATTAAATAGCAATTACTGTATTAAACTGAAAAGTATTCTTCATTGTTTCTTTATATATTGATGAGATTCAATCAGCATACAGACTGCTTTGCTGTGCCGCTGATAAAAACATTGAAGTTAAATTTCTTTGTCAACGTTAATTCTAAAGAACAGTTTACGGTGACAGTCCTATGATGGTGCTAGCAGCAATTTATAATCCTTTTCCAGCAAAGATAAAGTCTCAAGGTTTTGTCCTATTGCAATATGTCCAAATCAGATTTTTTGGGGGAAAAAAAGATGTAATGATGCATAATATAATTTTGAAAAAAAAAAATGCTTGGTCATGGAATGGGACTAGCAAGTTGGAACCCCCCCTCCCTTTTTCAAATGGACATATCCTTTGTGTGAGAGACACTGAAGGCCTATGCAAGTAGACGTTCTAATTGATCTAGTTAACAATAAAAGAAAAATCCATGACTCTATCAATAAAAGAATGGAAGACAACATGAGTACCTCTACAAGTTCAGCAGGTATACGCCTATTTCCCTCTAGGGCGGAAGCAACAGCTGCCACAGATGAATGTGAAGAAACATCATCATCAGAAAAAGTGGCAATCTCAGATTCTTTAGCGTATTCTTCATTCGTCAATGTTAAGTCACCACCATTAACGTCCTTTGACACCACTTTAGACAAACTAACCCTTGACAAGGAGCCAGTGCGACTCTTTTCAATAGGCTGAATTTTTATGAGTAGAAGTGGCTGATCTGTGTTTTTGTAGTTCCTCTTGCAGTTCATCGGAGCACTGATGCTTAAGGTCTCCTTAAGGATACCATAATCTGCCAAGTCTATGATGGCAGTCGCCAGCGACTGACCCTTAAGAGTCTTATCTCTTCGGGGCTCATACAAGTTGAACTCCAAGCAATTCTTTTGGAATATATCAGCATGACCACCTCTAATGGACATATCTCTCAATAGAGTTACGGGGAGTCTAAACGACTCGTTAAATTCAATTTTTCCTTCTTCTGTATCAGAACCCAGCGAAGGGACAACATGACTGGTAGAGCCTGAATAGCGTTCACCATTCTCCCATTGTATCAGTACAGAACGAACGGATCTTAGAGATTGTGAAGGGGGCCAAGGCTTAATTTCCTCGATATGAATGAGGTAATTGATTTTGACACTAGCACTTCTCCTGCTCTTTGCTTTCAGGCTAGAAACCATGGTGCCAAGGTAATGAGTCCCTTCCAGATAAACTTGCTAACTTCAACGTCGGAAATATTTAGAATTCCAAGCCCTGTGTAGCAGAACAGCTAAAATGCTATACATCAGGAAGCAACTTTCGAGCCTTATATATATAATAGAACACAAAGGCAAGTAATTTCTATTCAAAGGCAGGCAATGAATGGTTATAGCAGAGCTGCGGGTACAGACAAACCAGCAAATAGAGCTCGAAATCTAGAAACAGATTGCACAGCGACAACTAAAGAAATGCAGATAAAAAGTAAAAACTAAAAAAATGGAATAAAAAACAAATGGAGAACTTCTGGTCAAGCTTCAGAATCAAAGATAGAAGCATCAGATCGGCGCATTGTTTCAAAGAATTGATGTAGAAGGCAACGGTTTAAAGCACAGAATATGCAGAAGCTTGAAAAGGCGGACCATGGAATATAATTACAAGTTAAATAGTAAATACACAACTATATTCATCACAAGAGGGCTAAAAAAGAATGCGACAAAACAAACGAAGAACCAACAGATTAATGCAGACCTTACCACGGGTGATGGTAGAGTTACTACAAAATATTGACAGAATTAGACTTGAGAGAGCTGCAAGAGCTAACGAAAACTGGAAGGGTTCATTGCTCTGCCATCAAAATGGATCTCCACTTGCTGAGACTAGGACACATCTCACTGAAACTCCGAGCTCCGGAAGAGAACCGAAAACGTCCGGACAACAAAGAATAGAAAATAAAGAAGAGGAAAATAGTGGAAAGCATCAAAGCAAAGCTGACGGCAGAGAATAGAATTTTCATGTGTAAAGTAAAAAGTAAGAAGTCGTCAATATATTGTTATCATTATGATGAGACCCAAAAATGGGGAGGAGTCGGGATAGCCAAAACGAGGTCGTCCGCGGCAAGTGAAAATTATAGGACTGTAACGTTGCATTTGTGATCGCGATGGTGACGGCAGGGCACAAAAGCAGGCATTATAAAATTGGAAAAATCTCACTAGAGCCTTCAAAGTATAAAAATTTACATTTATTACCTAATAGACTGATACTAAAAACGCATTGCACAGGTCCAAAGGCTCTCCTTATAAATTTTGTTATAGATGAAAAACACATTTGTTATTATCTCAATAGAATATTTATATATACACAATATAATATTTACGAACTCTAATATAATGTTCATAAATGTATAGTATATTTAATAGATATTAACTTGAAGTATATTATTTAAATGAAAGTATATTATTCATTATGTATTTTATGTTATATAAATGTTGTAGGTTTATTTGTGCTTACTGTGTTGAGAATTGATGAATATCTTATTGTAGATTCATAGACATTATGTTGTACATCTTTTACAAGCATATACATTTTATTTTAAGTTAAATTATGTTCACCATATGTCTTGTGCATTCATGAACAATGTGTTAAAAATTTATGAGTATCATGTGATATATATATGGACATTCAATTGAAATAAAAATAAATGCATTCTTTTATTTATAATAAAATTCATAAAAAGGACTTTCGAGTTTACATTGTGTTTTCAAGTTTTATTAAGCCTTCAATGTAAACTGGTGTATGCTAGTGACCCTATGTGACATTGTCCCTATGAAATTTCGAGTGGGAAGTGACGCTCACGCGAGCTTATAGAGAATGGCCCTGGTTGTTATTGTGGGTTCGACAGGGACACTAGTGGTTAGTTAAGAAGCGAACAACTCAGTTGGTGTAATTCAAGCCAAAGACGTTGGGTGTGTACCAAGAAGAGCACAGGGAACTAGGAGAGACGCGTGAAGAATACGCAAAGAGGAGAGAGAGAGAGAGAGAAAGGCCCGAATCTCCAAATGCGAAGAGGAGGAGTCTTGTGCGCCGACATGATGATCGTGGGGAAGAAGCATACCCGCACATCACAGTCGAGGAAACTGGATTCTGATAGTGGGGCCCACCAACATCTGTTCACCAATGCATTCTGGGCTCAGGCCACCAGTGTGGTCCATATTTCACAAGCCCAATCAGAGTGTTTTTGGGTTGAAAAACTTGTGTATATATTAGAATAAATTTGCTGCAAAAAAAAAAGCATAATTTAATAATTTAATTTTTAAAATATTAATATTTTATTAATCCTATGCTTTAAATTTTATCTTTTATTCAATTTCTCAATGACTTCTTTCAGTAGAAAATAGTTTTTGCAATCAGTTGATAATCTAATGGAAACTTATGTAATTATTGATTAATGATTTCAACTTGTTTAGATGTCAATTTTTTGAATGATATTTTTGTTTGATTTATCAAAAAACAGTCACTCCAGCAATATGATATAAATAACACAAAATGAAATCACTCACGAGGATGTTTTGAAATTTCTATCATCTATCTCTGAATAAAAAGAACTTTTATGACATTCAGATTGTAGTGATAGAAAAATAAAATAATTTTAAGGGCCATCAACAATGACTTATTAATGTAGATTTATTAATTTTCAAAAAAACATTATTTGAGGCTTAGGTGCAGCGACTTCATCATAAAAGTTGAGCTTAGCTGAAATGGTGAATAAGGTTGTGATAGTCTTGTGTGTCATGTAATGTTCAGAGGTTTGCCATTCACAGAAGGTAGTTTGAGATATTCACTCCCACATCAAGCTTCAGCTTCTTGACCGATCTAGTCGTCTCCCATCTATTATATTTACTAATATTTTAAAACTCAGATTAGACATTAAATCAAAAAGTGTAAAAGATTGCCATTATTATGATTCAATCAGTTAAACCAGCAATTAAACTAATAACATAAAAATTAAATAAAAATAATATTTATATATAAAAATATATAAATGAAATATTAATTTATTGATAGTGTTTGGGATCCTAACACCAAAGGTTAAACGCCTAAACTGCTAAAGCTGGAGGTAAAGGCATGTTGACATAAGCTCACAATCTCAAAGCAAAATGCTAGAGCTGGAGACATGCTATCATGTCATGATTCACAAACTTCTAATCTTAAAGGTTTGATCGCTAGAGGCAAAGGTTGGAGGAGAAATCAAAGATTGAGCTTAAGCCATATATGAGAAATCAAATATTAGAGAAGAGAATTAGATATTAGAAAAGATAAATCACAAATCCAAGTAACCGAGCTTAAGTTTTTTTAAGCTTTGAACCGAATTGACCCGATTTGATTTCTGGATTAACTCTGATTCTCTTAAAATCACCCAAGTCAACCTAGTCCAAATGCCCACGTGATCGAAATAGTTGAACTAAGTTGTTTTATTGAGCGATCAATTATTAGTTCAGTCTAGATTTCAAGACATGGATATTTACTATTTGGCATATATGGTAACCATGTGACTATTTTGTAGACATATATAGTATTTTTTAAAATTATTATATAGCAAATAAAAATAAAAGATTATGAGGGCTTTTATAAGAAAAAAAGGTGGGTCTGGGATCTATGGCAAAAAATAACTAGTGAATATGGAATGAATACTAAAAAGTATTCCATCCAAACCATAATATAACATATCGTTTAAAAGTCTTACTTAATTTAAAATATAGGCCATTGAATAATTTTTATAAAAATATTTTCTAACTATATTTCTACTTTATTTATTAGTATTATTTTTTTTATTCAATTGTCATTATTGAAACACCTACTCCCTTCATTAAAAAATATAAAGCATTTTTAATTGAATCTCATCCTTTAATAAAGTGATTACTTATTTTTAAACTAACTCAATCTTTTCATATTTACCCATATTAAATACTCTATAATAAATATAAAATCATTATCAATAGAGATACTTTTTAAAAAAGGTAATGATTACACCTCAAAAGATTAAAAATGCCTCACCTTTTTAAATATTTAACTCTTCAAAAAATATTTTATATTTTTGAATGGATGGAGTATATAGAGTATTTAATAAAGGTATAATTAAAAAAATATAATTTTTTTAAAGATTAAGATTTCAACTAATTTTTTTAGAACCACAAAGTAATTACCAATGCCTTTTATTGTAGTTCAAAGGAAGTAGTTTATAAGATATTTTTTAACAAATTATATATCCTAATAAATTTTATTAAATATAATTTACAATCTTATTGTTTTAAAACACGAATATAAATTTTTAAAAATATATTTAATTTAATATAACTTTATTAATGAAACATAAATAGAGAAATAAAATATAATAAAGAGGGAAGATTAGTATTAAAACAAATATAATCAATGAAACATTGTTTTTGTCAAAGTATTTTATATTTCTAAACACTGAATTATCTCTAAATATGTTTTACAAATTAGGATAGAGAGAGTATATATGTCACAACTAATTTTTTTTTTTATAAAAAATGGAAAAGCTTCATAAAAATTAATGGATTTCAATTTTAAAGAAGTTTTTAAAAAAAGATGAACAGTGAATATAGAAACCTATAATAAAAAATATGTGTGTGAAACACGCAACAAAATTTAAATGAAAATTACACAAATTGTAAAATGGTCGGCATGCAATGCAATGAATTTTTTTTCATTTCTAGAATTTTAATTTACACATAATGAATTCTAAAAAATAATTTGATGCTTATTTTCAACATTTAAAATGTAATAAATTGTATAATAAAATAAATTATTTATTTTTTACTATGCAAAAAGAGAAAAATATCATAAAAATAAGTTGCAAATAAAAATAACTTCTAATATATAAAATCAAAAAACAAGCTTGGCTCTTATGGACTTGTGCATGTAAAGCTTTTACCTTAAAATTAATTATTTTTTGAAACTAGTCTTTATTAAAGTAAGCTTAGTGCTAAGTTAAAAAACCCAATTTTTTATTTTTTTTAAATTAAGTTTGATACTGTAATTTTATATATTTATTATCTAAAATATAAATTATAATTCTCTCAAATCCAAAATAAGTAGCGTAGTTCATCATTCTAAACTATAAACGCATATTCTAATGTCACTTGAACCCAAGACCATTTTTAGGGTTTAAATGAGATAGGCTTAGAAATCTTTTATATAAATAATTTTCAATTTTTTAAACCCAAGCACCCAAATAGCAAGCATAAATGGGTAGCACAACAAACTTAATTCATATTCTCAATTCTACTAATACACAAGGCTCATAGGATAATAAATTTTAGAATGAAATGCATTGTTTTATTTTTTTTATTCACACATATAGTATAACACATTATAAAATATAACAAATTATTATATAAATAAGTGGTTTAAAATTTGTAAATAATTTTATTTACTTATTTCCTTTGCATTTTATCTATATTAAACAATTTTAATCTTCTATTCATTTTTAGAAATTGAACTCATTAAATTTTTTCTTCTTTCTATTCCTTTATATTATAGGAAAAACATACTTTTTAGTCTTTATAATTTTATCAGGTTTTACTTTTAGTCTCTGTAATTTTTTTTTTCAATGTTTTTAGTTCTTATAAGGACTAAAAACACTGAAAAAAATTATAGGGATCTAAAAAATAAATATCACTCAATCTTTTTAAAATTATAGGGATTAAAAATATTTAAAAAATTATTGAGACTAAAAACAAAACCTGATAAAACTATAGGAACTGATAATTATATTTTTCCTATATTATAACTGAAAGTTATATCATACATATAAAAAATCTAGTTAGCATATAAAGCTCGTTTCCTTTTCTTTCACATTTCATATTCCTACTTTCTTTCTAGTTGAAAATTCAATTGATTGTGCATTTTGCCTCTCCCTTTGTTAGCAATATAGTCCTATCATTAATTATTAATTCCACCTTTTGCCTTGCGGTTTCACGAGACAAATTGATAATTGACTTCTAAATTATCAAACAAAAAAGGACAAAAAGTAATGAGCATTTGGTTATAGATTTTAATATCAATCAATCAATTTACAACATTAAATTCATAACAAATTTAAAATGAAAACGAAAATATAGTGTTT
The DNA here is from genome assembly GCF_029017545.1 of Prosopis cineraria. NCBI lineage: Eukaryota > Viridiplantae > Streptophyta > Magnoliopsida > Fabales > Fabaceae > Prosopis > Prosopis cineraria. The sequence continues at coordinate 35,143,346 of NW_026555334.1, read as the reverse complement.
ATTTTTGTGTACTAACTGCTTCTCCTAAAATGAAAATGGGCATTTCAAAAGCCTAATAATAAATGCATATTGTTTTGTTTTCAAGCCACCTCGTCATATAAACTGTTCAAATAGGACTCGGATGACATTAATGAATATATGCAGATCAGATCATATTATTTGAAAAGTTTGTTTTGTTAAATGTTCTTCTAAAATTAAGGAAATCAAATAAAAATTTGAAGAAAGACCAACATAAAATTTCAAAACTGAAAGAAGTTGCAATTTGACGTGATATCTCAGACTAGGTCTATACATCCACTTGAAGCGTTCCTGATCTCTGAAACTCCGTCTACTTCAACCTCCACAGTTTCCAGTTTCCACCAAATTTCATTTAATGCAGACTTGATCCCAGCAGCTGTTAGTCAAGTTCAAGATTTGCCTCACCAGAGCCTTAATTTTTACTGTCTCTAGAAGGGATATGAATTCTAACTAGCTCTGTCATAACAAGTGAATATAAGATTGAAGATTGAGATCTGACATTTTATTTGTATAGGAGAAGACATCATCAACATGAATAGCATCATGCAGAATCTGATTTCTGATCTGCATCTGCAGTGGCCTGGACTTGAGCTGCGTATTGTAAGTTCCAAAGGACATCTTCAAAAGAGGGACGACATGATGGTTCCGGGGATATGCATTTGGTTGTTATAGATACTACAATTGATAATGACTCTTGAGAGCAGGTGGTCAACACTATCGGATCCACTATCTTTCTTCGACCATCTTGACTCCCAAATGATGCCTGTGTCCACAAGACCAGAACTCAACTACATTAATAGCTCACCAGAGGTAGGCAATTTTCATATGCGTTAGAGAGAATATAAGTTCCCAAAGCTTTTGAGTCTTTAGGTGATCCTAGAAACCAAGATCTGGGGACTTCCAAGGAATTTGGACTACTTAAAGGCCACAATGAGACAACAGATTAGGCTCTGCGTCATAGCAGATTCCTCACATCAATAAACCAATAAGAATTCACCAAGGTGCATCAAAGAGGACGTTGCAGGTGGTAAAACATGTTTTCACGCTCTGGTTAGAGAATCTTGGAAGTTATTTTGACAGTGAAGATAAAATTGACATAGAAACAGAACATATCCATTTGCTCAGTAAAACACAGTTTTCAAAAGCTTCTCTTTACCTTTTCAGTCAGGAAATATTCTTCTCCTTTCTCACTTGCTATGGTACCAACAAGCGATTCCAACAATATGAATCCAAAATTATAAACATCATCCTCCATTGCTGTCGTTTGGCTGAACAGGAAATTTTAATTGAATGATAAGCATGTTATACACCGAAACAAATTTACCCAAAGAAGCCAAAATTACTTATGAGAGAGGAAGATGAATCAATATGGGATCATTCTGCTGGTGATGCTTAGGTAATGGCTATGAGCCTGCTACTAATGATTTAAAATTATCATGATACTATAATGGCAGCTATGACAACAGAAAAGGTGCAGAATTGAAACTAACATTCCAACCCAACACGAGCCAAAAATTCAGCGGATAGGCATTCTGCTAGAAATAAAATAAGCTTCAATCGGCATTCATACCATGATATTGGGCTCTCTCCAGTAGCCTATATAAAAAAATAGAAAGCAACAGAGTCACTCAAGGATCAATCATAACAAATTAAGTATAAACATTGGCATTAAAGAGCTAGCAGATGTACCTCAAGCTTTTCAATTTCTTCTCTGATGAGGGACATCCCATAATCACTCAGTTTGGGAATGTTATGCTCATCAAGCAAAATATTGTTCGTCTTCAATTGGTTTCTAAAACAGCCAGGTATAACCCCAGTATGCAAGAAATGCACTGCCTTGGCAACTCCAATTAAAATTGCCAGTCTATCAGACCACTTTAGTGCCTTCTCTGGAGAAAATTCTGAATGTTATGATACAGAAAGATTAGCGGGTTGAAACCCCCAAAACAGAAAGCTATATGCGCTATGCACTGACCAAGACATTGCTCAAGGTAAACATCATACCAAGTTTCACCTTGATTATGGTTTACCCTACGTAATGCATATGAGAGGCAATGTATATAATTGAAAGAGAGAAGGAAGGCAACTTTGATGAAATTTATGCACTCATTCATTAATGGACTATACTGTTATGCTAACCTGACAGATGTGCACGATAATTCCCATTTGGTATATACTCATAAACAAGATGAAATTTGAGGGTACTGGAATGATCTTGTCCACCACTATCTATACAATGACCCAAGAGGCAAACCAAATTAGGATGATGAAGCTTTGAGAGTAAATCCAGCCGCCCTTTAAGATTCTGAATTGAGCATTTCTTTGAGAGAGACAAAGATCGTATTGCTACATAGGGTCCATTTTCCAGTTTACCTTTGTACAACTGAAATTGGGCAGCAAACTTGATTAAAAGAGGCCATGGGAAGGTCCCAGGAACTGAGAAAACTCGAGTAATTTATACAAGAAGGTACTTCTTAATTCTTATCAGCATTTTCCTTGTTCTGTTCATTCTGAAGTATGACAGCTGAAAAACCAGAAAATATCTAATTTCTTAAAGTATGACATGAGTGGCTGAATGAGAACGGTACCTTCCCTATGGAGCCTTCACCCATATAAGTTGACACGTCAAAATCTTTCGTAGCTTCCTTCAGCTCTTCAATTGAAAACACTCGACAGACTGGATTAGCTTGTGCTCCAAGCTTCACTGCTTGAGCAATGAATCCTGAAAGATATAGAAATCAAGACCTAACTATTTTTCATCTGCTGTTTTTTATCATCCGTAACTTGATTCTGAATCAAAACAGTAGACCAATATTCCTTAACCAACATACTTACTGGCACTTGCAAGGAGCTCTGAGGAAACCCCTGCTGCGGAATTATCTCTTACTCTTTTTGGCACCGCATGCCGCCCAGATGTTTTCCTCAAATGGCATCTCTTGCGACAAAAGAAAACACCAAACACAAACAGCACAAGAATGAGCACTAGTCCAGTAATAATGGCCACAACTCCAACTAATTTCAGTGCCTGGAACTTCTTCACACTGGGCTGTTTACAGTAAGACCCTCGCGTCTGGAAGCAATTCCCACCATTTTTCACGACTCGTCTATCAGACGTGCTTGCCAAGCAAGATGGAAGTCCACCAGTTAGCTTGTTACTAGAAATGTCCACATACCCAAGTTTGCTCCCACAAGTTAGTTTGTTTGAAAGGGACCCGCTCAGAATATTGCTTGCCAAATTCATGTACCTGATGTTAGGCAAAGAGAACAATGGGGATGGAGGAATCCCGCCAAGATGATTTGATGAAAGGTCTAGATGTTGAAGCAGAACCAGTTCACCGAACTGCTTGGGAATCTTTCCAGAAAATGAATTTTTACTTAGGAGAATTGTAACTACTGATTTCGGCATCAATGGTAGTTCAGAGTCTAAATGATTATCTCCTAAATTCAACACATGCAAGCCAGTGAGAGTACTCAGATCAGGCAATTTACCAGACAAGTCATTGTGAGACAAGGAAATGTCAGTAAGCGCTTTAATTTTGCATAGTGAAGAGGGGAACGAACCCTTCAAGCGGTTGCCATTCAAACTCAGAGCTTGTAGATTAGATAACGAATCAAACCAATCCGGCATAGTGCTGTTGAAATAATTGGCGTTAATGGTTAGTGCATGAAGGTTTACCATTGTAGATATTTTTGGTGGGATTGTGCCGTATAAGAAGTTTGAGCTCAAGTCCAGAATTTCAAGTGAAGATAATCGATGAATCTTATCAGGGAGTGGCCCCCAAATCCCCAATGACACCAAGCTAAGAACCTTCAAGTTGGTTAACCTGACCAATGTGGTAAAAAAAGAATCAATAGAGAAGCTCCCGGACAATGTTTGATTAGGAATCGCTAACCCGTTAAACTCTTTGACCTTCACAGGTTTATCTCCCATAATTTTAAGCTCTGTTACAGAATTGTCCTCACATTTAATGCTCATCCGTGCGGATGGAGATATGTTACAGAAGTCTCCATGATAATCTTCCCAAGTTTCCAACGAGGGAGGGTTCTCCAGATACTTCCTCAACTGTGACAGGACTCGAGTTTGAGCAGCCTGCAGTTCATAGCTGCTTTGGATGGACAAAAACCAGGACAGAACCAGAAGAAGGTGAAAGTATCTCATTGAACCGGTTTGGAACGTTAGACACACAATTTCATGAAGGTGAGGATCGAAATTAGCAGAAGTTTTGGAATATGAATGATCAAAGAAAGAAAAGACGCCAGACGGAAAATGATTAAAAATAACTACGCTTCAAATATTCCCATTTCAAAAGTAAGTTACTATGAGAAAATCCTACTCAGGAAGAAAATTTATGAGCAGCAGCTTCGAGCAATCCATCGCAACTGCTCCACACCCGCTTAAATTGGCAAAGAAAGTGGAGATTCCTCCAAGTTGATGAATGGTTATGCATGATCCAACAAGCTAATCCAAAACCCGTGAGGAAGAAAATGGAACGTGAAGAATGTAGCGAAGTTCATGAAGCAAAGAATGTGATTGTTTATCAGACAACAACAAAGAACGACACCCTGGAACGACCAAATAAGAGTCAACAAGAAAGAAATGCAGTTTAATTTTGGTCTGATAATGGATGCGCTAAATGAAGAGATGTACAAGACGGTGAGGAAGGTAGTTGAGAAGGCTGTACTAGGGACACTGACGAGGCATTTACTGCAGTGTGTATTAGTAACTATTAAGGGACCCTTTAACCATTACTGGTTCTGGTACTATTGGAGAATGACGAGCCAAGATTGGGAGCCATAGGAGAAGACGAATGAGAGACAGAGAGTGGTCGTTTTTTCTTTTTTCTTTTTGTTTTTGGAGCTGAAATGAGAGCGCGGCCTGGAAGACTGGGACGGGGGTATGTCACGGGAGACTGATAGCGACATAATATATATATATATATATATATATTATCTTTTCCTTCTTGTTAGTACTTGTTTTTTTTTTTTTGTTCAGAACTTCTTGCTTGTATTTGTTAATTGACCGTATATAACTATTTAGTTTCGTATGTAATATTTAATTACTTAAAAAGTGTTTTTTGAAATAGAAATGTGTCTGTCATATTTTTTTTAAAAAAATATTTTTCGTATACTAATTAAACGTTGTCTTCAAATTTTTGGCTGTAGATTGATTTTATGAGGAAAAAATTGCAATAAATGTCTAGATGATTGAGTAATTATGTTTACATTATATAGCGCCACCACCATTTTAAATTATAAAATATTTTTTAAGGAGATTTAACATCTCAAAATATAATATATTTTAATAAAAATAAAATTTTATTAATGATACTTTTTAATATTATCATTCTCATTATATTCTTTTTTTTCAATATCCTTTCATAAATGAAGTATTAAATGAAAGATATTTTTTAAAATTTATATTTATGTTTTGAAGAATAAAGTTATAAAGTATATTTAATGAACTTCATTATAATGTATAATTTTGTCTATAAATATCTTATAATTTAGAATGAAGTAATAGTTTCTTTCATAATCAAGCCATATTACTATTGATTACTTCTATGATCTTATTTATAAATCATTTTTAACATGTTTTGCTAGAATTAAAAAAAACCTTAAAACTTGTTAATTCTAACTAAAAATTTAAAAAGTTCTCAACTCTACTCTTATTAAATATGTACATTTTAATAATATATTTTTTCTTTTTAATACTCAATGGAAGATAAAAAGATAATTTATGATAAAAATTTAATAACGTGATTTATAAATAGAAAAAAAACAAATATTCTCTATCGAATATGGGAGAGAGGGAATATAACAATGCTCAATGTTTTAATCTGTTAGACCGTTGGTCAAACTAAAAAATACTCTCTACATTCCAAAATTGTAAGACACTTTTAAAAAAGATTTAGCGTCACAAAATATAAAACATTTTGATAAAAATAAAATTTTATTAATGATAATTTTTTAATATTATCATTCTCATATATTCTCTCTCTTTAATATTTTTTTATCAATCGAGTATTAAATGAAAAGTATTTTTAAAAGTTTATATTTTTATCTTGAAAAAGTAACGTTGTAAAGTGTATTTAATGAGCTTTATTAGTATGTAAAATTTTGTCTAAAAGTATTTTATAATTTAGGACGAAGAGAGTAGTATTTATATATACAAATATATAAATAGAATAATAATTTGTCAATAATACTTAAAATCTTGATGCTAAAAGCTAGATGCCTCGACCATTGGAGCTGGAGGCAGAGGTAAGTCAACACAAGTTTGGGATCTTGAAATAAAATGTTGGAGTTAGAGGTATGCCATTATATCACGACTCACAAGCTTTAATTTCAATGTCAAGAGTTAGATTGTTAAAGTTGGAGGCAAAGATTAGAGGAGAGATTAGAATTTGAGCCCAAAAATATCAAAGATTACATAAGGCCAGAGATTAGAGTAAAAAATTATGAATTCAAATGATTGAACTTAGTTTTTCTTTTTTTTAGGCTCCAAATTGGGTTGACCCAACTTTGATTTTCAAGATAAATTTAATTCTCTTAAAACCTCCTAAATCAACCCGATCCAAATGTTCAATGGTTGAACCAAGTTATTTTGTTAAGCATTCAACCGTCGGACCATCCTAACCAATCCGGGTTCAAAACACTAATAATGCAACCAGCACTGTTTTTTTCCCCCCCCCCCTCTCTCTCTCTCTCTCTCTCTCTCTCTCTGTAGCACTGGCTCAGTCAACTCAAGCAGCTGTCCTTAGTTACATCAATGTTCACAGTGAATGTGATAAAGAGAGTGTAAGGCTGTGAGAGTTGTTGAATTGATTTTTGCAGCATTTAATGACATCTTTACAGCGCATAATTAATCATTAACATGGAAGAGAGACATATGAATCTATAAAAACTTGTGCCCTTCTCGGATATCAATAATTAAATGTCGATATTTATCAGCTTCAATGCAAATTCCCCGTTAAGGGAAGCGCCGAAGCAGCGCTGAAAAGTTTTTGGCATAGTTAATTCCATGATGAATTGTGAATGTGAGGTAAAAATTAAGATCTTTATGCTCGAGCTTTAAAAATCACTATTATAAAATACCCTAACCAGTACCTCAACAGAATTAAAAAAAATAGTTACATTATTAAATTTACTTTAAAAAAGGAATAAACTTTTATTTTATTTATATTTAAATAAAAATTAAATTTATATTGCATTCTCTCTCGCAAATTTAAATAGGAATTATATTAATAAATATAATTAATATCTCTTAAATACCTTATAAGCACTGCAAAATACTTCACAGTTAACGTTCACTTTTTCTTTTGTTTTTTTTTTTTTCTTTTGAGGTAAACTGCGCAATGCTATGCTATGTATGATTGTTGTGGTGATAAAATTGGCACTGAAACATCAATGTCAAAATAAAATATAAACAAAACAATTTATAAAAATAACTGTGTAGACTTATCTTAGATGTCTATAAAGGACCCACTCTAATTTTGCATGAAAACGCCATCTTATTTCATCCATACATAAAATCTTGTATTTTTTTTTATTTCTCAACAATGATCATGTTTGTCACAGAAAAATTTTCCTACAAGCTCTTTTCGGAGAACTTGACTTTTCAAAATCATACCATCATCCTAAATTGCATGATAAATAATTTTGTTATGATCATACAAGTATTATGAAGTATGAATAAATAATTGAAAGCTCGACTTTTAAAAAAGCCATGCACCCCGTATCTATATCCTTTTCATGATTTATTCTGAAATGTTTTCATGCACACAACATAAGGGAAGAATAATCATGAGCTATTATATCTTTGCCAAAAGAAAAAGAAGTTATATCCTTAAATCAAGACCAACTTTAACGCTTTGACCATGTCCAACTAGAAAAATAAAAGTACTCAACCTGGCAGAAAGCAGCCTAGCTGGCAAGCATATTAAATTATAATTCATAGGCTGACACACAGTACACGAGGAAATAGGTGAATTTTGCAAACAAAAAGTTGAATAATAATATCCTGAAAATTGAACCAATAATTAAAATGGTCAAATTATTTTCAGAAATTAATGTTAAAATCAAGGGCAGACTTATCTACTGATATTTTAAATAAAATATTTCATTAAATGAATGAATGTATTGATTCAATAATTTACAAATTTAACTAATTAGATTGAATAAATTTTCAACATTATGGTAATGAATTGCTAGTGAACTGTTAAAATCACCATTCTCATATATAGTGCCATATAACTAAACTAATAATGCAAGAATAGTGAGAGAGAGAGGCAACACGATCCGGTTGCTATGCGCCAAGAAAGAGACGTGTATCTGCTGACACCGATAAAGGGAGGCTCTTGCTTTCGAAGAGATCATGTTAGGTGTCATCACTGAAATCCCAGCTTCTATATATTTACTTGGAAGACGACTTCAATTTGTCTAGTGGAGTCCCACGACATTGGTCACTGTGCGAAATAATGCCCTGCGCAGGAAATAAGACCAAAGATGACGTTGACATCTAGGAAGAAGGATAGGATAGGAATTAGGACCACTTTAATGTGTCCCTTCCATGGATTGCCTTCACGCACAGTCAATGAACCATGTGATGATGCATCAGAATATGGGTAAAAAAAATGCAAGGGGTTTGAACACCAAAATAGAAATTTACATGTGTTGACCATATATATATATATATGTATGTATGTAGCATGACCTTTAATTTCTGCAGTGAATGAGGAGAACATGTGGCCACAGTTGGTTTTTCTTTTTGCCTGGTTTTACTTTTATGAGGAGGCGAAGAGGGTTAAAGTCTCGTGTGTGCCATTGATATGTCAGTTTCAAAAGTCACCAATGAATAGTGAAATCAACCATTGTCGGTTAAGTTTATTCATTCGAATGACTACATGATTTATGTTTTATCTTGTACGTACATTTCATATATTTGTGAAGAATTAAAGTCGGTGCCGGATGAGCTTATCAACCCAAGGTAAACTAACAGTGAAGAATATGGAATCTCAGCTGCCTAGCCGTTCATAGACGCAGAGCAAAGTAGCTTAGGCTTGAACAGAGACTTGTTTTTCAAAGACCAAGTTCCCTTTCTTCTTTTGCTTTGCTTAATTCAATCATTGGGTTGTATAGAAGAGAAGCCATCCAAAGCGCCATCTTTTGTCGGAGCAACTCCATATATAAAAATTTATATTATCTCAAGCGTAAAGTATCTATTTGTTGCTTTTTATTTAGATATTCCACGTTTCTTTATTATCAGTTTCTCAATTCAAACATGAAATATATTATTATCATTAACACTGTAGATGCAAGTTCATGCCTTGCTACCAAAGCTCATGGATAGATAATTTCTGTGTACTTCTGCAAACCCCCTTTTGACCTATCCTTATACAAGTGAAAACTCACAAGTCGTAACCCAATTAACCTAAAATTTCTTCTATAAATAATGATAAATGCATGATTTTTTTTAAGAATATCCAGATAAATTCATATTATTATTTTATTGTTAAAAGGTTAGTGTTTACCTGATTTTAATCAAAGACGCTAATATTACGGATATATGATATTTTATACTCAAAATTCTTTTGTTTGAAAGGTATTGAAAATAAATGACATGACACGATTTAGGAAGGCAGATGGCATGTCCTGATTTCTTTATTTTTTATTTCCGAAATACAAGGCAAGACAAGCTTGAACAAAAAGACATAAAACACTAGGAATTCATATCAGCTGCAACCAAGTTAATGCAATTCGCAGGGCAAGTCCAAACTAAGATACTATCTATTCTCGCTCCATGAGCCGTTTGTGTCATTTGATCTGCATATCTGATGGTATCCCTCAAAATACGCCAAACAGCCACATCTCATCCATTGCACTCTCGCCAATTTACTTTATTAATCACTTTTTTAAAAAGTAAAGTAATTTACTTTATAAGTCATTAAATTAATAATAATATTTTATTTCAAATAAAATATTTAAACTATTTTGAGAGAAACAAAAAAATTATATAATTTATTTATTTTTTAAAAATTATATTTATAATTTTATTAAATTATATTCTTTATTTTTTGTAATATTAATATTGATACAGTCGATAAAAATAATTTTAATAATTTATAAATAAAATTAAGGGAGAATATAATATCTTTAATCTCTTGAACTTTATGTTTAAGCGGGTGGCAGGGTCTACAATTCCTAAATATAAGATTTCAGGCCTCAAGAGAATCAGAATACATCACTAGTCACGCTCAGCAAGTCCTGATATCTAAATTCTACGGGCTCATATGTTGTCAGTGATGCTCTGTTCTAGACGTTACAGCGGAATGCTTTCGAGAGTTTAATACTAAGGTTAGGGTCAACTTAAATTGCAGGTCGGCATCAGAGCAGCATAGTAATGAAGCAGTCACCACACCAAGGTTCGTTAAAAAGTGCATCAGAAGAGGACAAAGAGCCAGATTCATTTCCCTTTTATTTTTTGCTTTCTTTGGAAGGGAGGAGATTAAAATCTAAAAATAGTGATGGGCCCGTCCTGGTCTTCTTTCTTCTTTTTTCGGCCCTCTTGTTCTGCGTAGAAGATTCTCCCTGCATAAGAATTCCACTTTCTTGCCCCAAAACAGCATGAGAATGGCCGCAGAGTGCAAGGATGACAGTTCTGACCTTGTCTATTAAAGCTGAAATAAAGAAATAATACAACAGTACGGAAAATAGTATGACACCTAGCATTACAATAGCAATCATTTACTAGTCACTAGGCACTGCGTCTTCTGAAGCGGGGTTCAGGTAGGAAATTACAAGATCAGCTGCTTTGCATCCCGAAGCAATTGCTTTGCCCACCGAGAGTCCACCTTTGTGGTTACCTACCACATGAAAAATTCACAAGTTCAAAACTTCTTGAATAAAAAGCATTCCAGCTTGCTAAAAGAAATTTCTTCTGTTCTTCGCACATGTTCTTCGACCAAGGCCGCTTATATAACATTCTCAATCAAATGATTATCCAAGGCTTTGTTTTGAGCAGTTAACCTGCATAGAAAAATCCGGGAAGATCCTTTTCCAATTTGTCAATTGCTTCTAAAACTGACCCATAGTTATGCCCATACAGAGGAAATGCTTTGCTCCAATAGAAATGGCTGCCATTGAGCACAATTAGAGTCATAAGATAAAGAATAATTAGACTACGGAGAAGTAGCGTGGATGCTGCTGAGAACAAGAACTACGGGAAAAAGAATTAAATGCCGTACTTGACTAAAGTGGGTTCCCCCTCTGCTCCCAACAACTTTCTCAAGTCAGAGGCAACAACCTGCTTTAGCTCGTCACTGCAGCAAAGCAAACAAAGCCAGTGGGTAAAGAAAGGGAGAGAAAATAAAAAGGTCATTACACTAGAAAAATAAAAAATAAATAAAAAGTTCATCATAAGAGGAATATGTCTCGTTTCACAAAGTATCCAGGGAAATTACTTCCTCATTCCACTAAAAGATTTTCAAATTACAAAATTCTCCTTTCTGTCTTAAAAAATTACATTTTCATTCCCTGAAATCAAAAGATTGGCTACATTGTGTTCTATAACAAAAGATAAGATGCAATTACACAAATTTTAACCAGGAGACTCATTTTTTACTTATATAATGTACCCACTATCAAATATGCAAATGTCAATTTAGAAGAAAAAACAGCATAAAATAAATAAAAATTGTAAAGGTAATTCTCTTAATAAATTTCATTTTAATATAAAAGAAATAAATATGATTGTTGAAGGTGCTTTGGTCATGTTTTGGCTTTAATGGTAGAAGAAAACGTAGTATAACTTAGGCATATTTATCCAAATATATGTAAGTAAAACTGCAGTAAAATTACGTTGAAGCGTGGGCCAGTTCCCTGTTTCTACTTCCCCCAATGAAGGTTGTATAAAGATATAAATTATTGGGCGCACGATCAGGAAACATCATAGAGGAAAAGAGTGTACCTGCGGAGCATAATACATTCAGCAGCTAAATCAGAAAATAATTTTAAGTTATTTCTACTTCATTGGAAAATTGACTAACGATGCCCTACCAAGGGTTTTTAAACCATGTCGTTGTTCATTAGAAGGAACAAGAACCCCAAAACCCTCCAAGGGTCTCTTAACGTTCTCCCTTTTAAAGGTGGTAATTATGACAGATAGTGGCAGATAGGTCACCTGCAATAAGAGTATGTGAAACATTGTTATAAAAAACTGGGACTAACAAAAGGCATAGCCAACTTTGAAAGACGTGTTCTCTTGCCGCCTGTTTGGTTGGAGGAGTGGGAATGGGAGAAGACCCCTTTGCCAAACAAGGGGAGGGGAGGTGACAAAGTGGAGGGGAGCCTCTCCTCCAAAACCTCCACCTCTCCTTTCACTCCCCCCTCTCCTCCATTAAAATCCCTCCCCTCCCCTCCAACCAAATATAATGTTAAGGATGAGTTGTGCTAAACTCCAACTTATGCTCAAAAACAACCTTCCACATTGACAAACTGCTGGCAAAGCAGCAAAGCCACAAGCTTTCATTGAGAGCTCTTAAAAGAAGTAATTATGCAAGCATAAGATACGAAATCGCCTGATGCATGTCAAAATTAACGAGTAAAATGCATAAACAGAAGTCCAAGTCAAGTTGAAATGAAGTATACCTCAGGCAGAAAATCAAGTGGAAAGGGGTTTCCCCTGTTTCTAATCTTCATGTCTTTAACATTAGATAGAGGAGCCTGTGGCAATACAAAAACCGATGTCAGAAATTGATTATCCAAAAAACAATTTGTGGTGAGAATGAACTTAGTTGCCAATGAAACAAGGTCCTTATCCCACTTCTAGAAAATGAAAAACGGTAGCAGAAAAACTAATGACCAAATACAGCTGCTTATAAGTCACAGGAGGTTGTATTATTCACAAGTCGTTATATATTGTATGTTTTTAAAACCAATATTCAGGTCCCACCAATTGAGATTCTAACAGAAATATACCATGGTTTTTGTCAAAGTTCTCAAGAATACCACAATACAAATTATAAATTCCAAACAATGAGAAATATCATTTCACTTTATAATATACTCTAATGATTCACAATTTCAGGAACATCTTTCAGCACAAACAATTTAACCAATGGCAGAGACGCATAATAAGGTGTTCAGCTTTAACGTTCAACAAGTAATATCCTAGAACTTAGGTGTGTTGGACTAAAATTTTATTGGAGTATCCTGGAGTAAGCTGCAGTTTGCAGGAAATACTTCTGTCTAAGTTCAGACTACTCTTAACAGCTGCAACACTATCACACATCCATGTCATTTCCTGATTTTCCTTTAATTTCATACTTACATCCTTTTGAGCAAGTTAATAGACACTTATACAAAATGTGCTGTATCTATTTTATTAAGAGTAGGGGGAAGGGAAAAATAAGGAAAATATACTAACCGTCATAATTACAGCATCTACAACATGTGCGTCCGGGTTAGAAGAACAAGTAATTGACCAATTGTCTGACGAGGAACTTCCATCATGACAGTAAGATAATGACAAAACCTTTGCATTCAGTTTGAGGTTATCTTTGCCAAGCTCTTTTGACAGTGTATCAGTTAGTGTCTGCACTGGATACATCAGCGAAATCATATGCAAGCTGATGTATTAGGGGCATAAATAGCAAGTTCATACAGCCCATGTACCACTTCAGCATTAAAATATAGGCATCTTAACAGGAAATTTGCACAAAGATTCGATACCTGCATGCCACCATAAAAAGAAAATGAACCCCTTTTAGGTTTCTTGTTTCTCAATGCACCCTTAGCTCCTCTGTTTTTTTCCCTTTTGATTGATCGCAAAGCCCCAGCTATGATAGAGCCAAACCTAAAAAAAATGAATTTCTATCAAGACCAAATCTATTTTCACTTACCAAAAGATCCACACAGCTCCAATACTCAAACTTCAACCACTTATAACCGTAAGGCTTTAGTAACAACCAACGCTCTTATCTGGCATTCAAAAATTGGAATACCCACGGACAATGATGCAATTTTGTGAAGCTTAACAAATGATCAAGCTTATTATAAATGCAAAATCCAATTAGAGAAAATTTGTTTTAAGAAAAATATCAATTATCATATAAATCTATTTACTTTTGCTGGCCAACTCATCTAAATTTATTTACAAGCACTAGGAAAAAAGTTGCAAAACATTACCTTTTCTCTAAGCCCCATAGCTCCGGAAAAGAATAGTGCATCTGATTGAAGTACAAGAAAGAAAATAATCAAAGACGAGATCTAGGCAATCAGAAGTACTAACTAGCTGACAAAATATAAAAATAATATATTTTGAAGAAACCTAGACTAGTAGAATATTATTATTCTAGGAGGGAATAGGTTTTCTTGTATTATTTTAAAATGTTATTTCCTTTGTGTTATTTTAATAGTTTGTAAAAGGAAATCAGAAAATTGGCTTTATATGGATGAGTGATTAAGGTTTCCTTAATAGGTAGGCAACTTTAGTTTAAATAGACTAGGCTTTGCTTTTGTAAGAGGACTTTTGCTGAATGAACGAATACTATGGGTTAATTTCTGAAAGCTCCCTCTCCCTCTTCGTTCTGCCTGCCTCCCTCTTGCCCCCACTGTTCTGTCATTATTTCTTCCCTCTCCCTCTGTTTCAGATTTCCACCTAATCCCTCCTTCCCTGTTTTTCATTCTCCTCCGTCTCCTTTTCAGTTTTGCATCCCTCTTCTCCTTCCCCTCTTTCTCAATTTCTGTCTCTTCTCCCATCTCTCCCTCTATTTGAACCTATACAAGTATGTGTTGCATCAATTTGGTATCAGAGCTTGGCTCTGAGCACTCATAGGCTATTCCCGCTAATCAGAGAATGAAGAAACTCATTGGAAACATTCCCTTTCACTTTGTTTCACACTGCCTGAACCAAAACGCATACTTCCTAACGTAGGATCAAAAAACGACCACCATCATCGTGCTTGGAAGGAAAAATTTGGCTAGATAACTGAGACCCACTACCATTTGCCACCACACCTGCCTCCACACATTAGTGGAGTGCTCTGCACATGGGCTTCCTGTGGCCCACATGCCAGTGACATCCATTACACATGACTTCATGCGTTGTCCTTCCAAAAGCCTCCTGAACCTGTTTTTTGCACTTTTTGAGGTGTTTAGCAAGGTTTCCTTTGTTGTGATCAATTTAGGAGAGCTAACTAATCATTTAAAGCTTAATTGGAAAAAAAGTTTCATCTTTTAGGCTCTAAAGCTACTTTGTAAGGCTGATAACCCTCTAAAAACCTGTTAGTTCATTGTTTTTTTTTTTTAAATGTTGTTTGGCATAGTTCCTTCTATTCAAACCTATCTTATGAGCAAGAAATCATTTGTGAGAGTTTAGGTTGTGTTTATTATGTCCCAAATTACTAATAGTTACCTTAAGGAATCTCGTAAGGCTCATAACGAAGATGGGAAACAAAAAATTCAAGAGTTCAAGGAATATATGAATAGTAAGGTTGATGAAATCTTAAGAACTCTCAAATGTGTGCATGAACAACGTGCTATGGGAAAAACTTTGTCAAGACCTAGAGAGGATCGTGATTATTTTGTGGCACTAGAAAAAAGTATCATCATCAAAAAGCCTTCACCTATGTCAATTACACAAAAACAGGGATGCTAACAGCATTAATGGTCTTGAAATTGGAAGCTTAGCTATGGAAGAAGTTAAGGCAATAACTGAGGCCAGAACCAATGTTATTAAGAAATAAGAAGAGATTGATTTAGAAGATATCTCCATGAAATATGAAGGCATGAGTCTTGAATTGAATCAAGGTTTGAAATTGGTGGCCAAAGATCTTGAGTCACGGGCCTTAGAGATTCATCAAGTTAATGATCTTGATAAGAGGAGTGTTCAACTTTGTTAGATTCCTACTTACAATAATCTATGTGCTACACCATTTGCTGCAAAAGTTGTTTTTGTTAAGAAAGAACACATTGTTTTTCCCATTTGATAACAACATCCACAACTACCTTGTTTATTGAGAAGGTTTTCCAAATAACTAGCATCACATTGCTTACTCTACACATGGTCTCATTTTCCACTACCTTTTGTGTTGGAAAGGATCTCCAAATTAGTTGCTACCAGGAGGAATTCCCTGCATTGCACTCTTGTGGAGTTACATCAACTTTTTTACTCTCCAAAGGACAGTTCCATCAAGCAGGGGAGAAATGATGAAATATAGGAATAATATATTTTGAAAAAACCTAGACTAGTAGAATATTATTATTCTAGGAGGGAATAGGTTTTCTTGTATTATTTTAATATGTTATTTCCTTTGTGTTATTTTAATATTTTGTAAAAGGAAATCTGAAAATTGGCTTTGTATATGGATGAGTGATTAAGGTTTCCTTAATAGGTAGGCAACTTTAGTTTAAATAGACTAGGCTTTGCTTTTGTAAGAGGACTTTTGCTGAATGAACGAATACTATGGGTTAATTTCTGAAAGCTCCCTCTCCCTCTTCGTTCTGCCTGCCTCCCTCTTGCCCCCACTGTTCTGTCATTATTTTCTTCCCTCTCGCTCCCTGTTTCAAATTTCCCCCTAATCTCTCCTTCCCTGTTTCTCCTCCTTCGTCTCCTTTTCAGTTCTGCATCCCTCTTCTCCTCCCTCTCTTTCTCTGTTTCTGTCTCTTCTCCCATCTCTCCCTCTATCTGAATCTATACAAGTGTGTGCTGCATCACAAGCACCAGCAGTTTCAAGTCACAACTTAAGTATATGCAAAATTCCGTAACTGATTTAATTAGCTTGAAAATATAACCAATTCAAGAAATTCTTGTGACTAGGAGCTTGGGGCAGGCATCAAATGGCGTAGCAAGAACAAAGTGCAAGATATAGAAGAACAAAATACAGAATATAGGTTTGAGCATAAAATTTTGGAAACCATTTGGGCTGAAAAATTGTTCAGACGTCAAACAATTTGTTTAAAAAAATTTAAGTGACTGTGAAAATCAAATTGTCAAAGCCAACTCTACAGAACCTAGTTGGCTCTTGGAGTTCAGCAAGCACAACGTAAGATGTCGTGAATTTTCAGATTTTATCAAGTCCCAAAAAACATGTGTCAAGCTTATCAGAAAAGCTTTTATGGTCAGATGATGGTGAACATATTGTAATGATTATCCACTCTGAATACAACCAACATTGATCTTAACAAGAAAAATTACATGCACAACATATAATAGAAGTATTTCAAAACTGAGAGCACTACTCACAGAAAGAGATTCAGGATCTCCAGCACTTGTACCCGCAACAAAAGGATCAATAAGATAGTCCACGACCTTGAAATTAATAACAATATTTATTATTATAAATAAATAAATAAAATTTCAATTCAAAGAATTCCTCTTTTGACTCTGCTGCGAGAAGGATGTTCTGTGCAGTATCAACAATATTGAACATGAATAGAGATTCCAAACGATTCAGTATTACAATATGGCACATACCTCTTGGCCAAAATGACGTTGAAAGAAACTACCAACACTGCCAGAAAGAGAACATCAAGATACAAAACTGTTTTTAAGTTTTTGTCATGCAATAAGAAAATAAAAATGTCGTAAAATTCTTTAGATATATGATTCCATTGAATGAGGTTTACCATACCTTTCTTCTGTATGTTCATCGTGCACATAAGCTGGATCAACCTTTTTCCACATAAATGGTTCAAAAATAATCCGAAACTGCAAAGATAGAAAATGGGAAAACTTTTACAAGTAATCTAGATAAACGAAGACCTTTATGTGCTTTATTTAGAACAGGTAACAAATATCACACAGAAATGAGGGGGGAAGATGTAACAGAGTGAAGCACAACTTTTTATTAGCCTTCCAATTAAATTACTCTCTCATACAAAGATGCGAGCATCTTATGCAAAATCCTATGTTGCTGCACACTACAATCCTATTTCTGACAGTCTCTGCATATTCACACACAAAAACTAGCTTTTGCTGTGAGAAGTCAGAGAGATGAGAAGCATGAAGTGACCCAAAAACATTTTTTTCCTGAAACAAACCTTTGATTGTGAAGAAAGTAGTTTGCTTGTCAGTAGCGCAACAGGACTTGTTGGTACCTGATGTACAAATTTAACCAGGCCATGATTATTACTGAACAAAAATTGCTATAATTGTAAAGAATAAAAATTTAAGTTCAAACATTCAAAAGCAGAGAAACAAAAACAACAGTTACAAAACATATAGGCAAAACATACTAGAAGGGGCGTGCCATTTCTCACAATATAGCGCTTATGCTGTGAAATTGGCTGTAACATTAAACAGAAATCAATCTTGATCAGTCCGGGATATCACAGTAAAACTAAAATTAAAGCACAGCCTCCTGATAGATCAACCATAACTATTCTCAAACTTTCAGTTTCTATAACAAAAGTTACATCTACATTACAATTATATGAACCTAGGACTCTCCAATTAAATATTAAGAAAATCCTTGAATATTAAATACAATAACAATAATAAGCCTTATCCCACTAAAATTAGCTATATGAGTCACATGACATCAATAAGTTCTATCAACAATGTTGTTCCAAATTATCATTCATCATGAGATCACATTCTATAATTTCATTAAGAGATATTAAATGAAAGTAGATATCTTTCTAGTATCTGATAGCATGGTCTTGGACACATAACAATCTAGGTAATATAGAGATCCTTACAAATTGCTGCTTTTCTTCAAGCCCAAGATCATTGATCAAAGCTTTGGCCTCCATTTCACTCTCAGTCTGCACCAATTGAACAAAACTTAAGAGCAAACATCATGCAGCATTTATTGTTAACAATTCACAGCAAGAACGTCATCCATTAGAAGCATGTGTGGAACAAATTCAAACTTTTATGAAACTATCTCCTCAAGAGTGGAGAAGAACTTCAGAATAAAGTGCACATCAGTAACCAATAATGAAATTACAAATGGTTTAATATTTCAGAGAACAAGTCCTCAAGCAATAATCTGTAGACATGTAACAAACCACACCATTAGTTTTTTTCATAAATTGTTATCCATTTACACTTTTATATCTAAAGTGCACTAAGCATCTTAAAGGACCTAAATCCATATGCAACTGGTAAATTTTACCATTGTATTTGCGCCCTCATCCCAGATTAGGCCATCCTGTGAAACACTTCTCAACTTCCCTCCGGCTCTTTCTTGAGCTTCAAATACAGTGACATCCAGCCCGTGTGATTTCAGTTTGTAAGCCGCTGCAAGCCCACTTGGTGTCCCAATACAAAATTGGCCAGAGTTATGTCATGAATATTCAAAATCTGAGATAAATAGATGCCTGGGCAAAATGACATGATGATGTTTTCCAATAAAATTGACAGAGATAAGCAATTATGGTAGTAGAAATGTGCACAAGGTTCTCAGAGAGGGTTTGGTCAAATTTATGATACGACCAATCATATTAATTTATCCAAACAGGAAAGGTGAAACAACTCAAAGCTCTATAAATCGATTCATATAATTTGATGAATAATTGGAGCAAACAGTGGGATATTTTCTATAAACACAAGTAAAAGAACATATCAAAATTAGTTGAGAAATATTTATATTCCTGGTTATCAATAAAATGTGCAGTCGTGCTGCAAAGATGGTTTCATAGTTCCCTTTCTCATACTCTCAATCCATCATAACTAGGAGAAAGTTAATCCAGGAGGATCATGTCTTCATGTATTGATAGGTTCTTGGTCACTTCTGCCTGTTTTGGTCCAAGAGGCATTTGCTTGCCCTGTGTCTGATCATTTTCTCATTCTCCTAGTCTAATGGGGTTAAGTAATGCCAACTCCATTCCAGTTTGAAGATACGAATCTTCAACATCACTCCTTCTTTAATCAAGACAACTATACAATTTATGAATGATGCTTTGAACCAGGAAAAGATTTAAGCCAAATTACCTTACACCAGCGCCAACAACAGCGACTCTTTTCATAGATTCTGCAAAAGCCACAAGACCACAAGATCATAAAGTAATTCTTTCCTTCTTCCATAGACTCTAGGACTTGTTTAATCCTAAAAAGACTTTCAAAATTCAAACAACCACCACACAATAAGTCTGGAGCAAACCGCTGGAGCTAAATTCCAAGCCATAAATTTGACATCTAACCGATGCGAGGTAAATTTTGGAAAACGTCTTGTCAAGTATCAATTTCTAAGTTATAAACCTCGAATTGTCAAACATTGTCTAAATTACCATTAGTTGACTAAAGAACTAAACAGAATATGAACCTGAATGCATTTGAGAGTAAACAAAACTTCAAGATAAATTGATTGGGCTGAAAATCTATAATATAAAATAACTCACTAGACTTATCATCTTTTGCAGCGGACGCCATTTCTGTGTTTCTTCGTCGTGTGCTGGAGCTGCTGACACTGGAAGGCCGGTATGGGTTCAGTTTAGGCGGGGCTTGGAGGTGGGGGATGCGGTGAACACTTGATGAGACGCCCGAAACCATGTCGTTTTTAGTCACCCATCATTTTATCGAACTTAGCTTTCAGAGCAGCTTGAAGTCTGGATTACATGTTACTAAATTGTTTTGCCAAGGGAACGTAGATGGCAAGATTAATGTTCAGAAAGAAATAAAAAATTAGTAAAAAAAGATAATTACGAGATTTAAATTAGTATATAATAATTATATTATTTATGTCATTTTCTTTTATAATATATACTATATAGTAAAATACATTAATATTTAGCTATTAAGATCGATGCATTAATATACTCACAGAGCACATTGATTTGATTTGGCAGTAATCGCGCTGTTCCCTAGCTATTAGCTTTCACCTATTACCCTTTTTCTTTTTCTTTTTCTTTTTCTTTTTTTTTCATTCAATTGTTTATTCGTTGGATTGGACCCAAGGAATGGCCTTAGACATAATCATATTTAGCTCCGTATTTTTACTATTTGTATAAAATTATTATCAATTGGACATACATTTTTTCGACAAATTAACATTCCCTCTTTCATTTCATATATTCATGCATTTATCAGATGGTGGGTGAATTTGTATTTTACTTGATATTTGATTTCATATAAGTGACACTAATGGATAATAAGTTTATCATGAATTTTATATTATATATAAATGTAAATAATTAATTATTCACGCGCATCACAATGCGGGCACCATGAAAAAAATTTTATATGCATTGGCTCCCTTAGCTTAATAAAAAATCGTACTGATTTTTATAACAAGAAAAAATAGATGTCAGGGGTAAGTGGTTAAAAGAAAAATCATGAATTAAAACACTTTGCCTCTTGAGATATGTTTAAAGCTGAGGTGCCTTATTTAATGAAGAAAACCAAGGCGCATGTGTAACTCTGCCGATTCTTCAAAATTAATCCTCCAATATGCTGATAATAAGTTTGATAAAAAGTGATATTGTTTATAATCATAAATAAATAGTAGAGTTCAATGCAGTTTCATTTTTTTTTTTATTGCACAACAGTTTGTAAAAGGAAGTGATTTTTTTTTTCTTTCCAATGGCTCATTAAGTGATTCAATCCATCGTTCAAGATAATTTCATCAATGTGAACTATTTCGTATATTGGATGATGCTCTGTTGATTCAAACTCTTTGTGATATTGTGAGAGGATTTGCATATCGAATAATGTTTAAATTTGTTGATTTAAACAATCTTTTGATGTCAAAAAGGGGGGCAAAAATCTAATGTGTTTATTGGCTTAGCTGCGCCTTTTTGTGAATTTGTGATGGTTAATGAAATGAAGGGCGTTATTCGGAGAATGTGGTGTACTTGTAACTTGGTTGAGTATCTCTAACTATTAACTGCCTTGAACCACTTATTTGTTGATTTAAATTTATTTTTGGATCCCAGTAGTTTATTTATATTTAATTATTTATTTCAGGTATCTTTATATAAATTGTTTTTAACATATTTTAACATAACAAATAAAAATTTAGATTTTATTAACTTTGTCCAAAAAATTTAACAAAATTTATATTTTTTTGATATATTTATATATTTTAGTAACATGATTTTTATTGTTAACATTTAATCAAAGGCAGAGAAGAAAACTTGTAATAAATTTTTAATGACATATTGTAGCTTATAAATATGATAAACAAATATTTTCTGTTTGTAGGAGGGAATAAGTGTTATTCATTTCAACTCCATAATATCTCAAAAAGAATTACTACAATAATTGTGCAGCCCTTTGTCTCAAATTATTAGATAGTTTTAGATAAAATCTCACTTATCAATAAATTTTATTAAATATACTTAATAAGCTTATTTTTTTAAAATAAAAATATAAACTTCTCAAAATATCCATAATTTAATATATTAAAAAAAGAAGTGATGGAAATTAATTATAGAAAGAAAAAGGGTAATACTGAAATTGGTGCATTTAGTGAAATCTTAATCTACTCAAAATTTCTTATATTTTAAAATAAAAAAACTCTTTTAAAAATGTTATATAATTTAGAATAAAAAGAGTAATAATAATAATAATAAAAAGCATTACAATTCTCACAATCATTGAATTCTCTTGATTGGTAACGTCAAGGAGCGATGTAAACCGCAGATTCTACACCATGCCTTCGATCCCCCCCTCCTATGCACCATTGTCACCTCCCTCTTATTCATCGATCATGCCACCTTTCCCTCAAACCCTACCCCATAAATTGCAAACAACATTCAACAGACACACAAAATCAAGAACCCTAATTCCAAGATACATGTCATCTGTACAACCTCCCTTCCAACCTACATTGAAGAATGAAGTGTTGGAAACTAAAGCACTAAGGCACTCATAGAGTCAGAAATAAAGGTTAAACCTAAAAGGTCGCCTGTTTAAACCCATTTTTATAAGGGCTTGAGTTTAAAAAAATAATATTTTTTAAGAAAATCAAGTTTTTAAGCCCGGCCTTGATAAAATGAGTTCGGGCAAGCCTTTTAGGCCCTTTTATTTTTCCTTTAAAAAATAAAATATTTTTAATTTTTAAATTAAATTTAAACTTTAAAATATAAGTGTATACTTTAAAATTAAATTTTTTATTATTTATTTTTAATTTTTAAATATTATAATTTATATTTTTAAAAAATATATGAAATATTATAATTAAAAATTTTAATTTTTAAAAATTTTTAAAAATAAAAAATAATAATATGGGCTTATAGACTTGGCCCTAAGCCCTTTGTATAAAGGTCAAACTTTAAAAAATAAAATATTTTAAAAAAATTAGGTTTGAAGATTGAGCTTATATGGATCAAGTCTATCTGTTTTACAACTCTAAGCACTCACAAAATAGAAAGACAGATCAAGGCGAAAAGGCAGGAACTGCATTGTCATATAGCTTGACCTTTTTTGTCATATTTTTTTACGACAAAAAAGTGATAGGGCATCGTATTACAATGAACGAATGGATTGATTTAGTTGATGGCCGTGGGACAGCAATTATAGTGGATATGACAAAAGATTTGCTTGCTCTCAAGCCTGAAGGACAAATCTAGAATAAGAAATTATCACAGTTAGCTCAGTTTCTTACAAGCGAGTTGGTTAAGAAGTGGGTTAGATTCTTTTTTTTTTTTTTTTTTGTTTTGGGACAAGGCTCGCGAAATAGATAGCATATGTTATATCAAGGATGAATGACGTCTCTATATTAATTTAAGACATTAAAAAAGCATATATATTAGTAGTAGATTATAAATAAGCATTTGAATATGTCAACTGTAATGATAAATGTAGCGGGGAAAAAAATAAGCAAATACGTCTGGGCCACTTGAAACTTGAAAGTATTGGCACAGTGGCCCATGGTTTTGGAAATCGGGCAATTCATCATCTTGTAATCACGTTTACGCCTTAAACTAAATGTGATTGCAGTAAAGGAGTTGAAGTGTGCGGGTCGACATGTCTACTAATAATTTTCGCACACACTTGAAGAATGCCCGCCCTGAGTAACAATGAGTGATTTCAATAATTTTTTTTAATGTATATATGTGACTACCTAATAAGTACTATCTAACAGCCATGCTTAAATGTTATCTAGCGTACTTGAAGATAAAAATTTTAATGAATTTTTTTTATTTATGGAACTTAAATAATATGTTTATAAAAAATGAAATCCGTCTAGTGCCATTGGTGGTTTAATACTTTAATTCAAATTTGATTGGGAAAAGTGAGGGCACGAAAAGTGCCCCGGGGGGGGGGATACCATTGGTTGGTGGTTTAAGAAATTGAAATTGTAGAGAGAGAATGAAGAGAGATTGTTGAGTAAGGGAAGGAAAGTGGGGAAATGGAGAGGGTGGGCATAGATCGTGTCCCCGTCGTGGAAGACAATGAGGGGTGATGGTTGTTAGCATCACAAGTTGACTTTAACACTTGGCAACATGTAATTGAGTGCATTTTAAATCCACTCTCTAACATACCCACTCCCAGTAACTTCCAATTTACAAGCGTATCTTGAAAAAGTTTAAGGGAGAATCACACTAAAAGTTTTAAAAAAATAAAACATTATACATCATGTTTAAGGGCTCTTGTTTCAATTTTTATTGACAGTAAAAATATAATTTTATTTTTATATAATTTAAAAACTCAAATCATATATAATAAAATATTTACGGATATATAAAATAATATCCATATGTGTTTTGTTAATTTATAAATTAAAATATACATTACACAAAACATACATAACACGATGTCTATAGATGCACAACACGATGTTCATGTGTATCCACACATGGATATTTAGTTGAGAATGCATAAACATTGTGTTGTGCATCTATGAACATTGTGTTGTATATTAGTTGCGTCGCTTGTACATTTTATTAAACCTGTTAATCAATTAGACACGCATGGACATTGTGTTATGCACTGATTGACATTATGTTGTACATGATCTGAGTTTTTAAATTATATAAGGACAAATTTGTATTTTTGCTCAAAAAAAATTACAACAATGGCTCTTAGGTCTACAATAACATAATCTATTGGGCCTACAGTGCAAACTTTTACTTTTTTAAGGCTTTTAGTGTAATTCCTCCAAAGTTTAATTATAATATTTTAAATAATTATAAAATTCTTTTATATTCCTATGATAAAAAATATTTTGCATTTTTTGAGAGGTTTGATTAAAAAATATCAAGCATTCTTAGTATTTTAAGATAAAATTAATGTGTGTTTGTTTCAGAAAAATGTCTTTAATAAATAAATCATTCTATATTTATTTTTAAGTGAAACATTCTATTAAATAAAAATAAATATAAAAAAAATTATATTAATTAAAAATAGTTAACTAATTTATTATTTTTTAATTGAGGGAGGGAGTATTTACTTTTTATCAACAAAATTAACATTTTCTTCTAAATATTCTCTTACTCTATTCATTCATTTTCAAAGCAACCTGATCTGCTCCTCTTATTATTGTATGTTACTCATTATGTTTTGGGATAATTAACCTATTGGATCAAAAAAAATTTGTGTTCAAAAATTATGGATTAACTTTTTAAAAATTTAGAAGTATGGCCAATTTACATTGATATATAAGAGATTTATAATTGATATATAAGGAATTTAACATTAATATATAAGGAGTTCAATATTGATATATAAGCTTATGAGAAGTTTATCATTTAAAATTTAAAAATTACAGGGAATATATAATTGATATACAATTATGTATCATTAATAAATATAATAAATTAATCATAATATAAAATATAATAAATATTGAGTTATTTATTTAATTTAATCCTATCACATATGTTATGACTACAAAAGCCCCTATATTTTATTATGTACAAGTCATGCTCAACATGTTTTGTTGAAATGACAAAAATCTTAACATATAATTTTCCACTAATATTTGATGGAGGTAAAAGGAGCAAATTAGTGATAAACTATATTTATGCCCTGCACGGTACACAAGAATAGTTTAATTTTTGGAAAACAAAATAAATATAAATATTTAAAAAATATTTTTGTATAGATATAGATTCTCCCTCCGTTAAAAAATATAAAGTATTTCTAGTTAAATCTCGCCCCCAGTCAAACAAATTTTTTTTTTCATATTCATCCCTATTTAACAAGGTGTTTTACTTTAAAATAAATATAAAATGATTCATTTAATAGGAGTATTTAAAAAAAATAATTACACCTTAATAGATTAAAAATACTTTACCTTTTTAATATCCAAACTCTTAAAAAAATATTTTATATTTTTTAATGAAAGGAGTATATAAAAGTTCTATGCATATCTAACAACTGTTATTTTACTAAAAATCTTATATTCACCATCAATTTTTAATAAAAAATCCTACACGATCTCTCAAAATATAAAAATCTTATTGTTTTTTATACCTTGTTTAAAATTTTAAAATTTATAAATGTAAACCCCACTGATATTTTTAATGGTAGGTCTTACACACCACTTTTTTAAACCACACTTCTTCAATTTTTTAAAAATCAAGTTTATTAAAATATTGAATTTCCTCTATTAATCTTAGAGCTTCAATTCATATCAAGTCTAAAATATCTGAATATATAAAAAATTTATGGTCAAGCATGACTCTTAACACCTTTAGTTTTTGAATTTATTTAAATCGATTTAACTATTTCAAATTATTAAAAATTATTTTATTTTACATTTCTCTTTATTGAGTCCATACACTGAGCCTTTGAACATGATCTATAGTTGTCCTTTTTCACAATCAAGTTCTTTCAGATTACTGAATTTGTCAATTATCGAGTGACTTTTTGTTAAATACGAATTGTTATTTGTTAAAACATGATCTATAATTATCTTTTTTCACAATCAAATTCTTTCATATTCTTGAATTTGTTAATTAGCGAATGATTTTTTCATTAAATGCAGATAGGTACTGGACTACTTATTAATTCATGAATAGTTACTTGTCAATTAAAAGAAAAAAAAGGTGCATTATAATGTTTTCCCATCAAAAATTATTTTAAAAAAACATAACTTTGGGTCTATATATTTTGCTCATGTTTTGCTATAAATTTTTACACATTTTTTAATGTTTTAAATTCTTACACTTTTATTTTTGGTGTTTTGGATTTCAAAATGAATAAAGTATAAGAACCCAAAATACTAAAAAATAAAAGTGTATGGATTTAAAACATTGAAAAAAGCACAAGAGCCTA
This sequence comes from Prosopis cineraria, assembly GCF_029017545.1. NCBI lineage: Eukaryota > Viridiplantae > Streptophyta > Magnoliopsida > Fabales > Fabaceae > Prosopis > Prosopis cineraria. Next base: position 35,116,162 of record NW_026555334.1, on the reverse strand, counting down.
TAATAAAATGCAGGGATCTAAAATTATGTTTTCTCAATTATTTTTAAATAAATTCTCAACAGTGATATTTTAAAATATTTTCAATCTCAATTAACATTAAATATCTTTAATGGTTTTTGACCAGTTAAATGATTGTTGAATGATATTTTTCCTAAATAAATAATGATAATGCAGGGTTAGCTTCAAAGAAACGCCTGCGGCCTGCATGGCATTGCAATTTGCAAAACACGCCACACGGCTGCTTGATTTTGCTGCAGCTGGTAGTAGATCTTCTTCTCTAATATCTCTATCCCATTTTAATCTTATTTCAACTGTCGGCTTTGTATAACAGTTCTGCACCATTATCTAGAATGGCTGAAATTTTTAAGGCCCCGTCGAAGATTCTGTACTTGTTTCGTCCCAAATAAAATATTCCCGCTTTCAACATGAAGGTTTAGTTTTAAGCTTTAACACTACACTACCGGCATGTTTAATTTTGGTTTAAAAATTAAACGCCACTAAAGAACAAATCAGATCTGCTGCTACCACATTGCTCATCAAAATACGAGAGAAAGGAGGCGGGGCTGATGGTTCCTAAGCCTTTTCCTCTTACATCGGAGTTAGAGACTTCCGAGGAAGAAGACAAACGGTTAACAGCCACATCAGCCTTCGTGGGCCCTGGCCTTTGATTTAAGGTTTTTTGTCGGGTTATGACTTATGAGGCCAACCTGTGGGGCAACCCACATGGCATTGTGGAAAATGCCTGCAAAGAAATTATATTCTATATTGACAGACGACTGCTGACTTCTCTGTTCAAATTTCAATTCAATTCACCCCAAGTTTAATGTCCACCTCGCCTCCGTTGCACCGGTCGCATACAAGGATAACACAGACACGTATAATTGAATTGAAATATAACACCTAAAAACAGAAGCATGTCCAACCCTCTCTCTCTCTCACTAAATAATGCAGCGGTCAAAGTGTAGCATGTTGTTAATCTTTACTACTATTATTTAGTGTTAAACAATAAAGATCAGCGTGCCTTTAAATCCTTAAAATTACTCCACAAATTCAACTCTGTTAATATATATATATATATATATATATTCACTAAACGTTAGAATAAATCAACTTAAATAAAAATTCAATGAAGTAGGAGTGTGTGTGTGTGTGTGTATATATGTCACATAATTTTAAATTTTAAAAGTAATTAAAGAAAATTAAGAATATACCTTTTAAGAAATAAATTTATATGTGATTATTAATATTTTTATATTTAATTTTTCAATAAAAATATAAGGAATTTTTAATTTTTATAAATGTGTTTCGATCATATGAGTATTTAACAATTACAATTATGCCATATTATTAATAAAAATTATAAATTTGTCAAATATATAATATATTCATATTTTGATTCAAGAGCTAGGATCAATATGGCCTGGTTAGAGTTAGATCTATGGTTTTTCCCCCCCTAAACAAAGCTTAGTTAGATCTAACTAACAGATATTTATACAATAAATTAGCCATGATTAGAATTAAAGTTTTTCCCCTCCTTGGAGAGGGATTAGAATTAAAGCTAAACCATCCCAATAAATTTGCAATCGGGCCCTTCCCATGCCGGGCTCCTTGTGGCGCTTACTCCTTTCAACTTTTTTATTTAAGTGTTTTACTTTCTGCCTCGATCGTCGAGGTTCCATTCTCCAGGGCGACAAAAGCATTCCGTTTTACCGAAGTGAGAGTCGTACAAAGCACGCGCGAACCCTCTGACCCTCGCCTGAGGTTGTAGCAGCGAAGGCGCGACTCTACTGCAGCTTCAACCTCACTAGCTGTCCGCCGGACAATGACGGTATTTTCCGGCAAGCAGGTGTTTCCGGTGGACTACGAGGCCGAGGTGTCGCAGCGCCTCCTCGAAGCTTGTCACTCCGGGGATCAGAGCTTGGCCTTTGAGTGCATTGCGGATCCATTCGTGGACGTCAACTTCGTCGGCGCTGTGAGCTTGAAGATCAGAAAGGCCGAGCTGGTTCTACACGAGGAATCGGCTAGCGAAGTACGCTTCGAGTTCGAAGAGTTCAAGACCGACGTCACGGCTTTGTTTCTAGCTGTTCATGCGGGGAATGCAAGCCTCATGAAGAAGCTACTGGTAATGAACTGTTTGGGGGCTCATTTTTGTATGGTAACATAGATCTCCGCGATTGATTTAATTTCGGCTGGTCTATTCGTATTTCTGGTTTTATCTGATGCTGATGCATTATTTATCAATTTTGAAACAAATTTGGCGCTCTCTTACTTGATTGTTTCTTCATATTTTGGTCAATAACTTCTCCAAACTTTGTCCAATGAGATGTTACTCATGTTACTGATTTTGAAATGTTTCATACGCTCAATTTAAGTGGACATTATGCGAAATGTGTGTCTTCAATTTTAAATTTCTCTGGTTTTGAATTGATGCCCATGCCATTTGTCGACAATAAATTGTTTCAATAGTGCCTCTTCTTCTTTATAACTGCTCCTCGGATTTTGGTTGTCTTCTTTTAAATGAAGGAGGATTGAAGAAAACTTCAAAAATTAAAATATCTCTCTTCCCGAAAACTGATTTCCGATGTTTCTAGACAGTGCTGGTTCAAGTCTCTATGTGAAGTTAATTATTCGATTATGAGGATCTCATATGATTTTCTGAGAAAGTAGAGTAAAAATGCCCGATCAATTTGAATTTCAAACTATTCAGGTTTTAGTGGGTGCCTTTTTCTGCAGTAAATGCTCTGCCTTTGTCATCGATGGTCCCCCACGTATCCCTTTCCCCATCCTCAAGTTCTTTTAGATGTTAGCTTTGGCCAATTTCCCTCGTTATATTTTCGAAAACTTCTCATGTATTTAGATGAGCTACAGATTTTAAAATACAAGGCCTTCATGTTCGAGTTTAGTTTCTAACGAGACTCTCAATATTCGCGACTGATATATTAAGCCACAGTTTGGTTTTGATTTAACCAACAGGGATAATTAATGTTAAATCCATAAGGTCTTCAAATTATTGCTTTTGTTAATCTGTGGGCTACATGTTGCATGGCTAACCATTTTGCTCCAAAGATATATGAGCGACATCCAATTTTTCTTGGTGCTTTTTTAGCATGTCTTATCTGTCCCATACTGTGTTGTCCCCAACCATTGCACATAATGCCACTACCATATAATGTATCCCACATTCCCTTTTGATAACTTTTCCATTTCTTTTGTTTGATTTTACTTGCTTCCAATTATTGCTTTGGCCATCACATCGCTTGCACACACACATTATGCTATTCAACGAAAAAGGTAAAAGGGGAAAATGACAAGAGTCAAAGTTTTTGTCCTGAATGGAAAGAATGGTTTCTGATTTCTTATACTGTGTTGATCCTAGCATCCAAAGCAATGGGAAGAAAAGATTGAATTAAAAGGACAAAGGGAAAGAAAATTTTCTCGTGATTCTTGTCACTATATAACTTTTTTAATGCACATTTTTTTTCAATTGACAGGGTGCGGGAGCTGATGTAAACCAGAAACTCTTCAGAGGCTTTGCAACAACTGCAGCAGCGAGGGAGGGCCACGTTAATATTCTTGAGATCTTGCTTAAAGCTGGGGCATCACAGCCAGCTTGTGAAGAAGCTCTTTTAGAGGCAAGCTGCCACGGGCAAGCCAAGTCTGCCGAATTGCTCATGAGCTCTGATTTAATCCGACCCCACGTTGCTGTACATGCTCTTGTGACCGCATGCTGCCGGGGGTTTGTAAATGTGGTAGATACTCTCATAAAGGTACGTGTTTGCAGTATAAATCTTGAGGTTCGTTGTTGCGACGGTTCCAGACTTCCAGGTAGGAGATCATTGGGGCTGGGAAGGGGGAGTCAAAAACTTAATCAACGAATTTTTTTTTTTTTTTTGGGTACCTAAAAGTGAATCTATGGATTTTAATTTGGCAAAATAAACTAGAAGCTTACTTTTTTCGTTTGATTTGAATTCGTTTGCGACTAGGCCCCAACCTATCTTCTACTTTTTTAAAATTAGGGTTGAAATAAGTGCCACTTCAAAATACCCGAGTTCTTTATGATCACAATGGCTTGCATAACTTTTAATTTAACCATTAACACCAAAAAGAATGGAAGTAAATGAAAACTAGAGTATAAAATTATTAAAATATGCTTCTGTTGCGCGTCTTTTATTATTCTAAGTTCAAGAATTCATGCTCCCTTTTTATTTGTTTCTATTTTACGGTAAACCATACTTCCAAGTTCCAAGGGTTGGGTGGAAGGTTTTGTTAAACCCAAGGGCCATTGACGGCCTCATGGACATCTTTTTTGCGTTTGATTAATGTTTCTTAATATGGAAGAAATTTGTGCTGTCAGATTTTTTTTTTCCTCCTGCTCTTCACGGTTTTGTAAGCTTTTTAAGTGCCTATGTCAGGCGCTTTCATAAATTCTCTCTATGACACTTTATTCATTCTGTACTATTTTGCTAGAAAAGAAACTTGTATTATGAATTGTGTGCCTCTTAAAAGGGGATGTCTTGTCCAATTGACAGTTTCATGAGAGAAACTTGGGATAGCTATCTGCTATTTTTCTCCTGCCATTCCTAAGGGGAAAAAAATCTTGTGACTGAACTTAAGTAATATTTTCCATTATAGTACTTTCAACCCTTTCTTAAATACTTGTTTGCATGTGCTAAACTTAAGATTATCTTCTCAATGGCAGTGTGGTGTGGATATGAGTGCAGAAGATCGGGTACTTTTGCAGTCAGTTAAGCCTGCTCTCCACACAAATGTTGATTGTACTGCGCTTGTTGCTGCTGTGATTCATAGGCAGGTCCCCGTCGTGGCTTTGCTACTGCAGGTATTCTTTTCCCTTGCCCTTAAATATTTCCATTATTATAATAACATGGATAGATTCTATCCAAGAAACACACTCAGTTGGACAGTACATGATGTTAATTCTTAAGTGCTTAATTTCAGTTTCCACATGAAAGATAACCCCCCTCCCTTGAATTTACCTCTTTTAGGTTGTGGCACTGTTAAGATTTATGGTCATCTTTGATAATTTTTATTTATTAATTTGTGTAAATTAGGGGGCTTTAACCCTATATGACTTTACTTTTAACATTAAAAAATGAACTACAGAATGGTGCAAGGATGGACACCAAAGTAAGGCTAGGAGCATGGTCATGGGATGCAATAACGGGTGAAGAAATTCGCGTCGGTGCTGGACTGGGAGAAACTTATGCCGTGACCTGGTGTGCGGTTGAGTATTTTGAAAAAAGTGGTGCTATACTGTTCATGCTCCTGCAGAATGTCTTCCTCAACAACCCTCACGATGGAAGAACCCTTTTACACCATGCCATTCTTTGTGGCAATGTTGAGGGTGTTAGGATACTCTTGGAATGCGGCGCTGGTGTTGAATCCCCAGTTAAAACAACTCAGAAGACTGAATTCCGTCCATTACACATGGCTTGTCGTCTTGGCTTTTCAGAAATTGTTCAATGCCTCATTGCCTTCGGTTGTGATTTGAACTCTATTACACAAGCTGGTGACACGGCTTTGATGATTTGTGCAAAACATAAACAAGAAAAGTGTCTCAAAGTACTCACAGTGGCTGGTGCCGATTTTGGCTTAGTCAATACTGCTGGGCATTGTGCAAGTTCAATTGCTGATTCAAACCAGTGGTCACTTGGTTTTCAGCAGGCATTACTGGATACAATCAGAAAAGGAAAGATGCCCACATCCAGCAATGTCTCTGTGTTTTCACCCCTTTTATTTGCAGCTGAAGTTGGGGATACGGAGGCATTGAAAACTGTAATTACTTGTGGAGGATTCGATCTTGACTATCAAGATGATAATGGATTCTCTGCTGTTATGGTTTCTGCCTTGAAGGGTCATGTGGAAGCTTTTCGGTTGCTTGTATATGCTGGAGCTGATGTAAAGCTATGCAATAAATGTGGTGAAACAGCAATTGCTCTATCTGAGTTAAATCATAATCACGATTTATTTGAAAAAGTCATGCTTGAATTTGCACTCGAAAAGGGCAATCGCAACGCTGGTTTCCATGCTTTACATTGCGCAGCTCGTCGTGGTGACTTGGATGCTGTGAAATTGCTCACTGATAAGGGTTATGACGTGAATGCTCTTGACGAGGAGGGCTACACTCCACTCATGTTAGCAGCAAGTGAAGGCCATGGTTCCATTTGTGAGCTCTTAATTTCACACGGGGCTTGTTGCAATACCAAGAATGCTAGAGGAGAAACTGCACTTTCACTTGCAAGAACATTTACTGGAGGTAAGAACGACGCACAGGCTGTCATACTCGACCAGCTTGCTCGTGAATTGGTAATTGGTGGCGCCTACGTGCAAAAGTATACCAAAGGTGGCAAAGGCTCTCCTCATGGCAAAAAAATACAAATGTTGGGATCTGTGGGAGTGCTCTGTTGGGGTAAGTCAAGCCGGAGAAATGTAATATGCCGGGAGGCAGAGCTGGGGCCAAGTTTATCTTTTTGTAGAAATAGACACAGAAGAGGTGATGCTGACGTTCCAGGAATATTTAGGGTGGTCACTATCAAGAACAAGGAATTTCATTTCTTTTGTGACGGGGGCTCTGAAGCTGCTGGGCTTTGGGTGAGAGGCATAAAACTTGTAACCAGAGAGGCTAAATTTGGTAACCAGAGAGGTATATAGATAGTGTTGATGTGAATATATAGGATGTATGTTTGGAGCAATACTTGATCTCAAAGTATGAAGCTACTTTTTATTGTAAAGATTTTGATCTCCATCAGTTGTAAATGTGCTACTTCCTCTTTTGGTATTGTTTCTGCTGTTTTTTGGACGACGGTATCGTTTCTTCCATCATCTGTTCTTTTGGAATGCGGATATTAACATCTAAATGCAACTTTAGAAAGCTACAATATAAACGGATAAAAAACGAAGAATTTTGCAAAAGATGCTTCATTGTCGTGATTTAAAAATTTGCAATGAAAATCTATATTTAAATAATAAGGACTTAATTGATAGTAGAGGACTAGAGGCAAATTTAAAAGGCCAAGTTAATCAAAATTAAATTTAAGAGAGCAAAAATCATAACTAAGTCTAAATAAATAATTAGTAGTTTCATTATCCCTAACCTAAATGCGTATGGCTAATTATCTAACTTAATCTCTCGCCACAAAAAAAAAAAAAAATCCCAACACCAAATATACACACTCCCTCTCTCTGTTTTTTTTTTTTTTTGGGTCAATTAGTCATGAAGTTTTTCTTAATCCTCTGTGTAAGTTAATTTTTTTCTTATTTTTTGTAATTTTTTATGTACAATTTCAAAATTATCCTCATACAAATTTTAAAAAGAAGTATAATATTTTAATTTTTTTAAAAAAATCAAAAGACTATTTTTTAAAATTTAGGGATAAAATTAAAAAATAATTTATTTTTAAAATAATTTTATTATTTTAACTAACTAATCAAAAAGTGATTTATAGAAGGGGAAAAAAAAGGGAGGAGTGTGTGTGTGTGTGCGCATTTATATTTTCGTTTGAGCCTTCGCCCCGGTGCCTAAGCACCCCAGGGGCCAGACGACCGTTTTTTAACAAGCCATTTCCTTCACAGCAGGCAGCAGCAGCTGGCCTTCCATAATTCCAAGCTCGAACTCTGAAACAGAATAGGAAAAATTGGAGAAGCGAAATATAGACATGTGCTACTCCAAGTGTCTCGTTTCTAGAAAAGGTGCCATATGGGTTGCGGCTTATTGTTTCAAAAAGCTCAAGAAAGCTCAGGTCAAAGAGACTGACATTTCGTCCTCCGTGGGTTTGTCTTCTTCCCTCTATCTCTTCTTTCTCGTTCGCTTTAATCAGTAAGCGTATTTGGGGGGTTTTAGGGGAAAATTTTGAAAGAATACACTTATTCACTCGAAAAACCGAAGTGTTTTTACACGGTTTCATTTCTAGCCCTTGCGCAGCGTCTTTTCTTTTCGAAGAAAAGCGAATGTTAATTGTTCTGTTCATTTCCCGTTTGTCAAACATTCAGGAAGAGTAAGTGGGGGCACCGCACCCTGACATTTTTTTTTTTGAGTGTATGAAATTGGCATCTACTGGGATTTTTCTATATGGGATTTGCCTTAAATTTGTTGATTTGGATTTGTAGCTTATATATTCTCGTTTATGATTTTTGGCTTTGTTCTTCACCATGAGGAACGATATCAACCATGGAAGGCATCGGCATATGCATTCTATTGTGTGTTAGATGCTGAATATTTGATCCCAGAGAACTTTTGGTGTAGCAGAACAATCTAGGGTTTTAATTAGCCGTAAAACGTGAATGAATATTTGCAGACCTCGGTTGGCATTGTCCTCTACAAATGGGGGCAATACACACACACACACAAATGTAATGAAACTCAATTTTGGTCATAGTCTCATACTGGTGGAACATGTTTTTACTATCTCTTTTGTTTACCTTAGCAGCCTATATTCTTTTTATACTAATCAATGCTCCATCCCCCCTTAATTGTAAAATTTAAAACACAATTATCATTGATTCCAGGTAATAGCTTTTATATCATTTGCAAGAAAGATTGGGCAGTGTCACTTAGTTCTGTGTTTATACTAACACTTGAAATCCACTGATCTTCCTCCCTCCAAATACACAAATTTGCATAAAATCCTATCTATTAATTTGACCATTCACAGGATTTGAGAGGTTCTGCTAGAAGCTACATTATTGCCTCCACATGTACATATTAGTTCAACTGGCAAACTATACTGAATTCTATTATGAAAAATTAAGAAAGCTTTGTGGGCTAATTTTGGATTTTTTTAATATATATATATATATATATATTCATTTTTTCCCATTTTGCTGTTTTATGCAGACAAAATCTTGCAAGATGAAATGAACTTTGACTCATATAGAGTGACTTCTTATCTTCTTCTTGGTGTCGTCAAAATATATTCAAAGAAGGTTGAGTATCTACACCATGATTGCAATGAGGTGCTCATCAAAATTAAGAAATTTACAATTGATACACAAAAGAATGCTCGTAAGGAAACCTTGCGTATGTCTATTACTGTACCAGACAGATTTGAACTGGATGCTTTTGATTTGGAGATTGTTGAAGATGATGGCTGGTAAACTATTCTTTTGCTATAAAAGTTTAATTTGTTATGGATTTTTTTAATAAAAATTTTGGAATTTATAAATATTTCATTAAATCTTCTGTTAATTCAGGGGCAATATTGCTCCCAAGGAGGACATCACTCTTAAAGGTATATAAAATTATGTAACAAATTTTCCTTTACATTTTTGTCTTATTCTATTGTTATATGTGATGCAGTATGATATTTTACAGATGTTTTATGGAAAGATGAGGGAATTGGACAGTTTTCTCTAGACAAGGTATTTCTTACTATTTTCTTCCTATATATAACTCTAGTTCTTAAAATTTGTCAAATCCTTTCAGCCTAACATGAATGATGTGCCTTGCGTTTTTTATTTTTCAACTGTTAGTGATTTATTTATTTCCATTAGCAAATTCTCAATCAACTTTTGTTGGTGAGTCCTCTCTTTTTTCCTTTGTACCTGCAAATTGATTGTCTGATGAATTGTCATGTGCAAACTTTGATATTCATGATCAATTTATCAATTATTTCATGCTAGCGTCAAGCCACTATACCATTTTTTTTTAAAGAAATGTTCATTTACAATAATATCAAAAGTATATAGATCCTACTTTCCATTCATACTTATACTTCCCTAGTGGTCTCTTCTGAAGTACCAATATCTGGTTGGATGGTTTTATATGATGCTTGCTAATAAAGTTATAATATTGTGCAGCAACTGTAACGAGATCAGTTTGGAAATTGGAATCACATACAGGGTGTAGGGCCTGAGCTAATCTTATAATAGATGAAACTCTTGTCAAATGGACCATAATGTGACACTTATTGATGGTTGACATTGGCATATTTTTAATTGTTTAACTTTACATGGGAACAGCTTTGGTTTTGTCTATGTCTGTTGTGTGAGTAGTTTTTATTATTATTTTTTGGATTGTTGCCATGCTTAATACCTTCCATTTTCTCACTTGCAGTATCAATATGAGGAGTCTGATTTCTGTCAAAATTCCTGCCCTGCTGATCCTCTTATTCTGGAAGAGTATGTCAACTATATTTCATAAATCAATTTATTGAGGACAACTGAAATTTCTATTTAGTCACAGTATGCTGATTCTGAATCTTTACATTTTATGTTATCCTATGAACTGATATGATTGTGCAATAAGCCTTGCAGTTTTCAACAATCGCAACTGATGGACAACTATGAGGTCAGCCCACCAAATAGTCCAATTAATTTACAGGTAAGAAAGGATAAATTTCAAGATAGGTTATTCTCTGAGGAGATATCAGTGAATTTGGACTCCATTTTTGGAGTTGAAGGAGTACGCACGGATCCTATCAAGTTATCTATTCAAAATCAACAAATTGACAAAGAGCAGACAATTGCAGAAACTGCACCATATGAAGATGATATGCATGATGAAAGAAGTTTGGAGAAGATTATATCATGTGGGATCTCTCAAGAGGAGCTTGAGGATGTCAGAATGTTTACTAGGAGGGAGGAGGGACCTGAAGTCTCTGTTGCTGTATCCCGTCAAGTTGGTGAAGAGCATATTAAGGCCAGGGAAACAGCAAACTTAGAATGCCAAATTCATCAAGAAATTGGAGAAGTTCATGTGGCAACAAGTCCTCCTAGAAGCATGGAAGGGCTTCAAGATGACAAATGCAATAAAAAAGAATGTTTGGAAGATGGCAGATCTTCCATTGCCAAGGAGAAGATTGAAAAATTTGTGGTAGAGTCTGCTGAAAAACATGATAATGCAGGCGAACTAAAGTTACTAGAAAAAGATTCAAATAAAGATGGAAAATTTGGTGAAGAGAAGATTAAGGTTAATGAAACAGCAAACTCTGAATGCCAGGTGCATCTGGAAATTGAAGAATTTCATGAGGCAAGGGATTCACCAGTCGGCATGGAAAGGCTTCAAGATGATATGTTCAATAAAAAAGATTGCATGGACCCTGATAGATCTTCATCTGCCAAGGAGAAGGTTGAAAAACTCGTTGAAGGGTCTGTTAAAAAGCATCATAAGAAAGGCAGATTAAAGTTACAAGAAGTTTCAGTTGAAGTTGAAAAGTTTCATATTATTCCACCAGAGTCAAACATTCTTGATATAACTCCCCAAACCAAGTTTCAAAATGATTCAGTTGCAAAACCAAAACAAGGTTTTTATGACAATTTTCCACAGAATCCTGAAAATACAAATGCTGAATATTTTTTATGTATTGTTTATTCACCTGCTCAAAGTTCTTTTTTTCTTTGGGGGATGGGTTATCATAGCAGGTGCTACTATGCTGGAATCTATGCATATTTCTACACCAGCTGTGAAAGAGCGTGCTCGCTTTCCAAGGAAAAGAAAATGTGTTTTTGATGGATTGATAATCTTGCCTAATGAGTATGTGATAATTAATTTAGATAATCTTCTTGAACACTCTTCTAGCCTTCTTTCAACCATTTTGTCTTGATATTACTTCATGTTTGAAGCACTTTTGTTATGCCATTGTATGGAATACAAGTCTTGCAATAGATATTATCTATGTCCATTGCCCAAAGCTTGATCAAAAGATAGAGTTGGCATCCGTCTTGGGAGGATAAACTATTTGGAATGCATATTGAGTTTTGCCAATAGTCATGTTGGAAGTCAAGGTTGTTTTACATCTCTGAATTTAAATGGAAGATCCTATGGCAGTCAAGTTATTTGATAATCGCAAAATGTTGTGCATCTTTATGCTTTACAACGTGTGGTATGAGCAACAACTAGTTTTACTTTGAGTAATAGATGGGGAGGAAAAATTAGTCCATTCACTGTTTTGATCCTTTTTATTCTTTTGGAGAATACTGACATTTGCAATTTTTTCTACCTCTCTACTCATTTCTTTTGAAGCTGCCCTCTTTTTTGCATGCACTAGCTGTAGCTCGTGTGATCTACCTGTAACTGGATAGCAGCTACTCAACTTGTTATATTATATACTGAATGTATATTTAATTCAGATATGGACTTTCAACTCTTGGGATATTGCTTGAAATAGTGATACCTTGAAATTTGACTAAATGAGCCCTATGCATATGGAACTGTCTTAGGGTGCTTAGACAGAGCATACATGACACAAGCGACTTAATTTCCAAACGGAGAAAAGTTCCCTGTCCCGTAATTGCTGCTTGGAAAGCATCTCGGGTTTCCAGTCTTCCTGAGGGGTTCTATGAATCTTTGCTGCCTTGTGAGTTCAAAATTTATCATTTGTTCTTTGTTTATATAGTCTGCTATCTTTACGAACCTTTCTTTTTTGCAGGTCATTCATTAGAGCTCCAAATCCTGTTCTCTAAAAAGAAAATCAAGATGTTAAATTCCATTAAAATTGTGGAAACTCCAGGGAAGTTAGATGAATCAGAATCTCAAACTGTTGACAAGGTAGAGCATAGTGAGCCTGCTCCAAATACCCCTCCTCAGTGCTCAACATCTCGACCAATTTATTTTCAAGACAGCAAAGAAACTACAAGCTCGGACAATATAAGACCTTCAAGTCCATATGAATGTATAGAGAGAAAGAAATCTTTGAAAAGGGATGGAGAACTTCATCTGGTGAAAGAGGTAATGAATAATTATTATGGGAACTTTGAAAATTCTGTTATTTACTCAATTGGCTCACAGTAATAATGGTAGTTTTAGACGCAACAGTAATTATTTTTACAATTCACTAGTGAACCATTTTGCAGGGTAATTTGGAAACTTCTAGTTGGCATGCAAGCATAACAGGAGAACAATATTTAAGAAAGGATGAAGAACTTGATTTGATGATTGAGGTAAAGAATAACTATTATGGGATTAATGTTAAAAATTGTTGTTTTACTAGGTTAGTCTAAAATAGGTTGCAATTGTCTCTGCTAGTCATCCTATGAACTATGTTGCAATGTAGTGTTTTATGTTGGAGTTTGTTTGAAATATTTTCTTCGGAAAAAATTGATTACATCTCAGGATTGACTTCTTAAATTGCACCCACTTCTTTTGAGAAGAAAATGCATATGGGTGAACCTTTAAGATAGTTTGGATGACATGTTCCAAATATGAAGGTAATATCTAAATAGGTTATCATAAAGTATGTTTGATGTAAAACACACACTCGCATTAATTTGAACAGAATAGGATGAGGAAGAAGAAACAGAATCAGAGAGTGAGCGGTGAAAGGGGAGCAAAAACAGAGGGGAGAGATGACAAAAAACAGAGAAAGCAGGGGAAGAGGAGTGGAACGCAGAACTGATAGGTAGGGGGAGTAGAAGGAGAGAGACGCAGAGCTGAGAAACATTCACAAAATTCAGCTATTCATTCATTCAAAATCTAAGAACTCCCTTATATGTGCTGCATGGTGGCTTTTTATAGAAGCCACAATTAAGGTTTCCTTCTTATGAAGGAAACATAAAATGAAATAAAATATAAGCTTGATTTTTCCTTTCCTATAAGGAAAGCTCAACTTGCAGATTTAAAATATATAAAGAGTAAAAAAAAAAACAAAAGCATGTCAGGTTTCCTTTCTTAGAAGGAAACTTACAAAATACTAAATAATGCAAAAATAATTATTTCTTTCTAGAATAACATTTGCCATATTTTCTATCAATGTTTTTAATTTAAATTTAGTGGTTGAAATATCTAAATCTCAAGATAGTGATTTCAAGCGTCAAAGCTAAATCCCTATGGTAATTATTACTTTGTGGGGCTAAGAGGTTCATTATTTAGTTTATTTTTCTTTTTGTTCTTGACTGTGCTGAAAATTAATTGATGCTTTTGTCAGGAGACAAATTCAATTGAAACAGAGAATTCAGACTTATGTAAGAACTCTTGCAGATTCTCATTATTAACTTGCTAAATTTTATTGGTCAAATTCTGTGCTCTCTCTAAAATGGCCTGGTTTCTTGATTCTTTTCTTTACTACAGGTGGATGGTCTAGGCGAACGACGTAAGTTGGTTGTTACACTTGGAATGTCTTATGATTGTCTATAATTTAATGTTTGTTTTCAATACTGCTTGATGCAGGAACTCGCCAGATACTTGCAATATTTGTCTATTGACTGGCTGCTGTTTGATATAGGAAAGTTGCCAGATACTTGCAAAGACATTTTCTGGATCTAGGGAAACAAAGAGAAGAAAACGTTCTGAATTTTTCACAAGTTTTGCTAGGACGGGCTAAGAAAGATTGTGCAAGGCTATTTTATGAAGTATTGGTATGACCAGTTTGCGTCTTAAAGTTATATTTATGCTCATGACAATGTCTTAGATGACTTTTCATGCGGCAAACTTTATCCATTTCTTGGCCAGAAATGAGACATATGGGTTAGTTTCCGGTGATTTTGAATTTTCACCTCTTGAAGGGAAGAGTATCTATCTCTATCATCAATTATCATTGGTGCCGTGTTATCTGATTACACAACTGTGAAAAGTTGAATCTTGGTTTTTTGTTTGATTGGTGATCTTGAATATGAATTGATGGAAAGAATGCATCGATAATTCTGAAGACGTGATTTGTTTTGAACTCCTTTTGCTCTTGGCGTAATTTAGTTATTATGACATCAGTGTCTTATGGTAACGTAAAACAAATTGGTTTGACATACGTTTCATTATGGGATATTTTCATCACTGTACCATGTTGATGCTTCAATGGCTTCATCAAGGGGGAAAACAGATTGGGAGAATTTTCAGCCCATTCTTAGTTAGTAGAACGGCATGTTCACAATGTGATTGTGCCTCGAAATTGACTGTTCTTGAGTAGGTTCTTTTAGTGCTGTTTTCTGAGCACTACCCTTGCCAGAAGAGGAAAGGAACATATAGTAGCATTGATCTGTGTGTAACGGTTTTGCAGGTTTTGAGAACTACTAGTTGTTTGGATGTAATGCAAAATAATGCTTATGGTGATATTTCCATCCGGAAACTCTCGCAACTGGATCAATCTTTTGGAGTTGACGAGCTGTAGAATCACAGATAGAGGTAATTTGTTAGAAACAACAAGTTTACTCTTTATTTATAATTTTAAAAAAATAAGAGAGTTGTTTTGGGGTTTGTTTAAAGGATATTCTACTATTTAGCATTTTATTTTATTTCCTTCGTGTGTACTTTTACACACATGCACATCTGTGCGTATCGGTTGCTGAGGATCTTTCTTTATTGGAGAACTACCTGACTGCTTTTACAGACATGATTGCTAATGGTTTCCGTATTTCTTTTGCTCCTTGTCTAGTCTTGTTTCTTGGAGTAGCAAAAGGCAAAGACACAATAGGTTCACAGTAAAGCATACAAGGAGATCAGGCCACACCAAGTGCCGCTGAAGACGGCTTTTGGTATAGGCGATCCTCAGATTTGTCAGCTTCAGATCTAATCTTTCATGCTACAACAATAAGCAACTTTCTGATAGCGCGACACTTCTGGATTGCATCTGCAGCTAAATTGATTGGAGAGGAGTTTTGGAAGTAACAAGTTAATTGGAATGTAGGGGTTTAGGTATATATTGAAAGGGACGATTTCACTATACATCATTATTTGTGTTCTTAGCTTGTTTCTTAGCTAATTCTAATGTGTGGTTATTAACTTATATGCCGTAGGATCCATGTAAAGTTGACAGGCTCCAATATATGCAGGAAGCCACTGAGTTTCCTAGCAGGGAATGTTTTTCGGCCTCTCTAGAACTTGAACCTGTCTTATGAGTCATATTATTCACGTGGCTAGCTTTCTGCAACTATTGGTGATTCTCTGTTTTCACTTTTCGAAATAGGAGTAATTTTTGTCTTTCACGATTTCATCCTTCATCGGATAGTACGAAAGGATCGATAATAATCCAGGGAATTTACATTTATGGACCCAGAATTAAAATAGGATTATTACATGCAAAATAATCCATATTATCATCAAATGCGAAGTGCGTTGCCTATAATCGCACTATTTACAAACGTAGATACCAATAAGTGGGATTAAACTCACGACTTTTCACTTATTGGCAAAGTTATATGCCATCGGATTATAACGCCATTGGCCTCGTTGTCACACTCTAGTAGTCAAGCTTGGCTCCTATGACTACAAACGATTAAAAAGTGAGGAAAAACAAGAATAGGGGGTCATACGCATTGGGATATGCGTAATGCGTCTGTGATCTGTCTCAGCATGTTTTCTTTTGTTTTTCATTTTCTTTTTTTGGTCAAAGTCTGCGTCAACATGTTGATTAACCGTGTGTCTATGAAACTAGGAAAGCATTTGCGGGGCCTTGTCTCGATTTGGTACGTAACTAATTGCTTTGGATGTTATGTACAGATAAGAACGTCTTACATTTCCTTTGTTTTTCATGCCACTTGAGATATAGAATTATACTTTCATAAAATAGTTGAGTATATTAAGAGGAGAGACCAATTAGGGGAATGAGTGAAGATTCGCAAGATAAGAATTCAGACGAAGCATCAAACGGAGGAATATTTTAAGGAAGGGCAGTTTCGTAAATCCACAGGGGAGGGTTCATTTGGTTATAGTTTGCTGGCTGAATGGGCGTTGCATTTCGACGTGTCTTGGCGACTCTTCCTTCTCCTTCGTGCTTCTCCAGACATCTAGGCGTTGACGTTGGTGCTCCTCTGTGAAATCGAAGTTCTTAATCTCTCTGATTCAAACCTGTCTCGTCTCAAAATCTTACCTAGGTACACTTACTTCCAGTGCTATTCATAGTTTCTGTTTCTAAATTCTAATTCATGTCAACACCATCAAACCTCATACTGATTATAACGTTTCTTTTCGTTTCTTTTGTAACCTGCTGATATCCACATTGAAAAAGGCGTACAGTCATGTAAATGATTACTTGATAGAACAGTTACCACAACACAATGGCACAAAAGAAGAAAACCTCTGTTGTCTGTCGAGAGAACGAGGATCTGTATGTAATTTTGTATAGAATTTGAGGATCTAACTGCACAACAACATCGCGAAATATTGTTTTCTGATTATTTATAATAAAGCTTGAGAACATGTGTTAGGTTTTTATAACAGAGACTGGATATAAATTTGTAAGAGAAAAGAGCATCCCCTGTTATGCAATCCATATATAGTAAGCAGCACACAAAAACTAAGGTGTAGAATCTTCAGCGTATATTCAAAAAGGTCGGCGAACGAGAAAAACAATAATTGAAGGGTTAAAAAAAAAGTCAGAGTTGCATATTAGAGATTCGTGGTCGTTTGACACGTGTGGATTGTGTGTTATTAAAAAAAAAAAGACGATGAGTGAATCCGAAATTGATGGTTTTATTTATCTTATTTATGTTGTATTTATTTATTGGATAAGGTGATGAAATGTGTGAGTGAATGTCAGAGATGGACATGCTCCGAAGGTTTTGGAACAGCCCGATCGGACCAAAAACAACTCATTTTTGGGGCCCTACCTTCAACTGGAGCCTACCCATAGCGGTATATCATTCTGCGTCTTTGACTTTCATTTTTGAAATAAATTATCATCTGTAACATCTATGCTCTCTCTCATCTTATTTATAGATTTTTTTAACATGTTTTATTGTAATTAAAGAAAATTAAAATTAAATTTTTTATTAAAAAATAAAATTTATTAATCTTGTCTAAAAATTTAATAAGTTTTTTATTTCATCATAATTAAATATAGGGATGATCTAACTTTTAGTTCTTCCAATTTATCTCAATTATTAATTTGGTCTCTTAAATTTAGTTTTTATAAATTTAATTCGGTAAGTTTACTTTGGTTACTGATTTAATATTTATTGCTTAAAAAAATATTACACTGTTAAAATTTATTGACATGAATAATAGGATATACATGGTAGTTATACACAAATTAATAAAAAGAAGTATAATTATTTAGGTAGAAAAAACAAATCCTCAAATTTTAAAAAACAATAAAACAAAATATAGTATAAGGGATTATATTGATAAAAGTTAAACTAATTTGAAGGTTAATTTGTTTTCATTTAATTATATATATATGACAACTTATCAATATACTTTACACATTAAGTTATTTTAAAAGTTAATTTATATTTTAAAATTTAAAAGACTCACATCATAATTTAAAAAAATATAAGAGACTAAATTGATAAAAATTAAACTTAAAAAATTAAATTGATAATTGAGACAAACTCTGAAATTAAAAATTTTATTATCCCTTAAATTAAATATACATATTGATATGATTGGTATTAGGGTAAAAGAAAAATCTATAATAAAAAGTTGATAACATGGCGGAGGGAGAATTTAGTTGCAACTATCAAATACACTACTTTGTTTTGAATTCTATATAGGTGGGAATACGAGGAAAAATTAACAAAAAAAGGTTGGGGGTAGTTTGTACTTTTTTTAAGTTTATATTCCTGAAAAAGGAAATGTATAAAAAATTATGAAATCCATAAAATTTTTGAATTCTTTACCTTCCGTCACTCAATCGACAGAAGAAAAATAGAAAAGAAAAAAAAGGGGGGTGAAGAAGGAGGACTTAGGAAAAGGGATTTAGCTCACATGTAGTAAATTTTGTGTAGGAGATGGAAAGTGGGAAAATCCTGACCATTTATTCTATCTAACGTTTAGGAAGATAGAGGTGCATGAAAAGCCTTATTTTCTGAAAAGCACACAAGCTTTTTTAATACTTTTTAAAACCTATTTCTTCATAATTCTTTAGCATTTAAATTGTGAAGTAAGTTTTTTATTTTTTAAAAAAAGTAAAAAAATAATTTTTTGTTAAATAGAATCCACACTCTGCATCCACAGTGAAATAAGTTTTTTTAGGATTTAAATTATAAAGTATTTTTTTTATTGTAAAAAAAAATATTTATATGCTTTGCAAATGATAAAGCATTTTGCTCACCTCTCTCTTTCTAACTATTAGATAGAAAGAATGGTTGGGATCTTCCTACTTTCCACCCACTGCACAAAGTTTGTTGCATCTGATCCGGATCCTAAGAAAAGAGAAGTCGATGGAAAAAATCAAGTCATGATGTAAATATATATATATATATATATATATATAACAAAAGGAAAAAATTATTTGGATTACAAATGACAGTGAAAGTGGTATAAAATAACAGGCAGCAGTGGACACCAAGAAACCCCCAGAAATGATCTCTCTCAACATGACTGCAGGTTAAGTTCCGTTTGATTGTTTGTTTGAGTGCTTTAATTTCTGATGCAATGTTAATTTTTACTTTTAATTAAAAATTGGATGTTAAGGTTAATTGGAATATGATTAGTGGAGGTTATTAAGTATTAATTAGAAATTTGTTGGTGTAGTGATGTGCGTGTATTCGGCAATGTTCATGAGGTTTGCTTGGGTGGTACGGCCTCGTAACATTCATCTAATGGTATGCCATATCTCTAATGAGACTCTGCAACTCTATCAGCTCTCTAGGTACCTCTCTGCTCCCAGGTATTTATGCATATACTTCACTTGTTTCGTTTATTTATTTCTCAAATTCATTCAGTAGTACTCTTAACACAATTTTTTATATTCCAAATATGGATATTAATTTGACTCTGACCCCAGCAAAAAGGTGAAATTTGTTTTTTAAATCTTTATAATTTTGTTCAGTTTTAGTTTAGTATCTTTATAATTTTTCTTTTTTCTTTTTGATAATCTAGTGTCTTCATAATTTTTGTTTTGGAACCAGATGTACATCATCTTAAATCAACAAAGTATGAATATTTCAAATTAAAAACATTCAACTAAAAATTTTTAACTAATAAGGATGAAAATAATGATTTGATGAGTGAAATTATAGGAATTAAAACTATACTATAAGCATATATAACAAAGGAGAGGCTATTTAATTTAAAGTCATTTATCAAAACCGTGTACATGACTTATGACTACGTGTAGGCAGCTGGAGCAAGAAAAAGAGGAGGAAGCAGGTGCTAAGTGAACCTCGGATAAAATATTTGTTCCTTTCATTGGATGTAATTTTCCATTTTGGTTAATGATCAGTGTGCCTAAAAAATTGCTATATTGTCTATCTTTAATTTCCTTGTAATTGAATTCCCCGTTGACTTTTTATAATTTTATAGATATCACGCCTCGCTTGGGCTGTACTTTTTATTATTTGAAACTGCGTGATCTCTTTTATTTAATATTGATATTGATGAGACGCCAGAACCCAGAATTGCATCTTTGCATAAACTAAAGAAGAAAATACAATTTTGTGTATGACATCTATCTTTCTTATAATGGAAAGCTGCCCGTTTCTATGTTTATTCTCAACATATTATACACAACCATTTTATTGACATAGAACGTCAAAAATTTTTACATTGCACATAAAACTACTGTTGGCCAAAACAAAAAAACCGTACGTAACTCTATTAAATGATAAACTGTTCTGTTATACATACATCTACTAAAATTGCTTTCTGAAGAGGAGCAACTCACAGTGGATATCATACGGTTCTCAAATTTATGCGTCTCTCCATTCTCTATTACATTCAGCACTGCCTCTGACATGTCACTGGCTAGTGTGGAGGAGTCCTTTTGGAAAGCCTGAAGTATTAAGCCAAAAAATGCAAAATCTAGTTAGAGCAGAATTGTGCAAATTGATATAAAATGTCAGGGTTTGTTTGGTGTGAGTGAAAATTGGAAACACCAACAAAAGTTAGCAATGAATGAAGATATTGATTATTTTGTCTCCAATTCTCTCTTCAACTATGCAAATCTGAAGTGATAAAAATATCAACGAAAAGACAAACCCACAAATCCAAAGCCTCCAAGCTTGAAAGTTTTTCCTGCTTTGGCGAAGCCTGCGCATGAGTACCTAGCAAGGAACACTTTAGCATGCGGAGCAACAAAGAAAGCTGCTTCAATTTCCTTGTTCTTAAAGGCTGTAGGGTATTCACTAATGGAATCTATTTTCCGAATATTCTCAGGCTTAAATTTTAGTGCCTCTGTCAAATATGTCACAATAAATGAATTTCCATTGCACCCAATAGGGGCATTTGTCCTTTGAAGGGTATCGACATCTAACACAGATGGTTCAAGCTGCCTGATGGTCATCATGGATGTCAAACTGGTTGTAAAACTTGTCGTGAGAATAAGGATTATGAATAACCATGGTGCCAACACAACTCGAGCCAAAGGGTGTTTGATTGATTCTCCTGATTATCAGAGATATATCTAAAATTAGAAGACAGCTGAAAAGGACTTTTGAAGTAGAGAAAGAAAATAACTGACTAGGATCCATGCTTTTTGATAAATAGGGAATGGGCTTTCTAAGTTTTGACTTCCATCTTAGCCGTGACTTAAAAAAAAAAATTCTGCAGGGCAAACTGAAGCAGTGCGTTATGCAATCAGCCTCACACTGATATGATTATGTAAACCACCGACATTTTCTGCAAATGAGACTCGTTAAGTTTGGTATGACAATTAATTACTCCCTCCACTTTTATATATATATATATATATATATAAAATTATATTACACAATTTGAGAAAGTTAATTAACTGTAACAATTATGTGTGAAAATTAAAAAAAAGTAGATTAAAATATTTTGTGTTAATCAATATGAGCAAACATTAATTGTTTAACATTAATATAAATTATAAGGGGTGATTTAAGAAATGTGTAATAAATACTTATTAAAATGGGTGACTTTGCTTACAAAAAAGAGTTAATATGCAATTTAAACCCTAAACTATAGGTTTAGGGGTGATTTGAATCCTAAAGTTTTAAAACGGTGCATTTTCAACCCTAAACAATTAAAGTTGAGGTAATTTTACCCCTACTATTAACTTTTAACAAACGTCCATCAAATTTATTTACAAAAATTACACTTTAGGCCCCAAATGCAATTTTTTCCAAATAAATTTGACGAATGTTTGTTGAAAGTTAACGACGGGGGTGAAATTGTCTCAATTTTAATTGTTTAGGATTCAAAATGCCTCCTTTTAAAATTTTAGAATTCAAATCACACTTGGACATATAGTTTAGGGTTCAAATTGCATATTAACACGTGGTAATATTGCAAATTTTTCAAGATATGAAAAGAAAGAATATAAAAAGGTAAATAACAATAATGATGATAATGATGAAATTATATAAAAGAAAGCTATAAATTATAATAATGAGTAAAGTAGTTTTTGGTGGAAATTATGATGAGTATAAATGAGGCAATGTCGAGTTAATTATTTTTGTTATTGCTAGATGAGATTTTGATAGGTTACTAGTGGTGGCAATAGAAGTGTAATATAATCTTTTGCTACAAGTGCACTTTTATATTTTTTTTTCTTGTTTGTTCTTTGACGTAATGAAATCTCATAATAATATCAGTGAAAAAAATATTATCATTCTTTGTCAGGAAAAAATTTAGAATAGATTTCTCTTCATATACTTTTTTTTCTATCTCTTTATTTATTCCTATCGTTAATTTTTAACAAATATCCATCAAATTCATTTAAAAAAAATTACACTTTAGGCCTTAAATGCAATTTTTCCCAAATAAATTTGACGAACGTTTGTTGAAAGTTAACAGTAGGGGTGAAATTATCCCAATTTTAATTGTTTAGAATTCAAAATGCCTCCTTTTAAAATTTTAGAATTCAAATCGCACTTGGACCTATAGTTTAGGGTTCAAATTACATATTAACACATGGTAATATTGCAAATTTTTCAGGATGTGAAAAGAAAGAATAAAAAAAAGTAAATAACAATAATGATGATGATGATGAAATTATATAAAAGAAGGATGTAAATTATAATAATGAGTAAAGCAGTTTTTGGTGAAAATTATGGTGAGTATGAATGAGATAGTGTCAAGTTGACTATTTTTGTTATTGCTATGTGAGGTTTTGATAGGCTATCAGTGGTGGCAATAGAAGTGTAACATAATCTTTTGCTACAAGTACACTTTCATATTTTTTTTTCTTGTTTGTTCTTTGGCATAATAGAATCTCATAATAATATCAGTAAAAAAATATTATCATTTTTCGCTAAGAAAAAATTTAGAATAAATTTCTCTTCGTACACTTTTTTCTCTGTCTCTTTATTTATCATAAAAGCATTTGGTTATGTTTTATAAATTTTCACTTTCATTAATTAATTTAAACTAAGAAACTTACACATTCCTTTAAAAAAATTTTTAAAATTGATATAATATGCAAAATATACTTTTTTTCTGTTACTATTGAATTATTATTAATTAGAGTGTATTTTTTAAAATATAAAAGGACTAATATATAATTTGGACCTTGAACTACAGGTTTAGAAGCGATTTGAATCCTAAACTTCTAAAAAGATACATTTTAAATTTTAAACAATTAAAGTTGGGACAATTTCATCTCTACCGTTAATTTTTTCAACAAACTATTATCAAATTGGGGTTTAAAGTATAATTTTTTTTAAATGAATTTAACGGACGTTTGTTGAAAGTTAATGGTATGAGTGAAATTACTTCAATTTTAATTGTTTAGGATTTAAAATGCACTAGAATTTAAATTATCTCTGGGCTTATAATTTAGAGTTTAAATTATATATTAATCTTATAAAAGAATATAAGTAAAAAAACGATAGTTTCTTCAACAATAAAAGATGGTGGGAGTATCATTTATAAACGCAATAACATTAGTTCCGCAAATGTGTGATGCCTACATACGGAATATAAGCATTGATTACATTGAGGTATCTTGGAAGCAGATATGAACGAGTCAGCTTATCGAACGCCTCCAAAAATGGAAGCAGATCTAATAAACTCGGCAACACTACAGCACTGGATTTTCTTCAATAGGCGGCGGGAGTTAGACACCCTATAAAAAATTGAAATGATGGTGCGAGGAAAAGAGACAGATTATGTAAAAAGCAGTGGGGGTAATCACAGTCGTCCATTTGCAACTCACAAGAATTAATAAAATTAAGTGTTTTGGTTCATGCAATCTGCAGTGTCCGTTTAATTGTAAGAAAACGATTGAAATGGACTATTAATGTTTCTTACTGAATCCAAATGTGATTTTTCATTTTATTAATTATGGGGCATGTGGCAGAGTTTCGTGTCAGAAGACTTACCGTGCGCATTGAAGATTACAGTGACTAAAAACCAAAGCGTGGCCCCAAGCGTCCATGATTCTTCATTCACTTGTCGTTCCATGAGCCAGATGGTAAGCCCAATGAAAGTGTGCATTGCCGCCATCACCAACCACATCTCCTTTGTGAAGGCACTCGTGAACATCCATGCTCCTTTTGATTTACTGGGCTTTACTGTTACCACCATGTCAAGCCCAGATTCAACATATGGCTGAGAAAATGTTACATAACGATATCTATATGCCATTATTTCTGTATCTCCAACAGCAGCATCAAATTCCTGTATTAGTTCATTTATTAATCAGTAGGATTAATGTATAGAAATAGGATTATAGTATGTTAAATATTTCATTAACTCCCAATTGCAGAAATAATTGTAACCAATACCTTCCTATATACTTGCTAAACCAATTCATCATAAGAGCCATTGAATGGAACAAACACATATCGCAATTGATAAGGCGGACGTCTAATAGCAGCTTTGAAGACATCAATTGAGAAACCCGTGATCGAAGTTTCATTCCGACTCTGATCATAAGTCACATTCACAAACTGGGTGAAGACACCTTTTGCAGGAACCCCTATTTTCAATGTTTTTCCCACATTACCATGAGCCCAACCCTTGGGAACTGAGAGTAAGTTTCCCGGCCAATATACGGTTTGTAAAGATCCAACAGAACCATTATTTTGGGTCGTCTGCATCGACCGATGTCTGACGAGGTTCTTAGAGAAACCAAATTCTGGAGACCAAAATGCCAAATCCCTATAGCCTTTCCCAATTACATTAATTATTTGTAAGGCTTGTGATTGCAATATTTTTCCATTTTCATAGCTAATCTCGCCACTCAGTCCTTCAAAATTACAGGCCAGAATGCTTTCTGAAAATTCCCCCCTGGAGAACTTCCCTTGTGATTTCTTTGCGGCGTGAGCAATAGCCCAAGTTGCATCATACGATCGAAGCGCAAAGATACTAGGGTTAGTGTTCTCTTCTTCAGGGTACTCTAGCGCAAATTTTCTTCGAAATTTGGATTTGAATTGTCTGAATGTCTCGCTCATTTCATTAAAGTGCGTTTTAAATCCAATAACACCTTGCATGCTAAGAATAACAGAGGAATTCACCGAATCGATGAGACCAGCAACCTCATCGGGTACAACCCATACCGATCCTTTTTCCATCAGATCCATCTGCTTTGCCCTCTCAAAAAGAAAATTCGCCATCTCTAAAGAAGATTGAACAACCAAGAAGACCCTGTTACACTATTACTCTTGAGCCTGTTAAGTTCCTTTTCAATACTAACTTTAGGATTTGATAGAGAAGACAGAGAAGGCAAAGCTAAATGGTCAACAATATCAGAACCAACAAGACGAAGCGAGTGGGAAAGGATATTTAGTATCCTAGGATCAGAGAAAAAACCGTTACTGTGTTCGTAGATTAATGTCACTTGGGGCCACCTGAATTCCCCAACAATGGCGGCAAAGCATCGGATATGAAAGGTGATATCGGTGCCCATTTGGATGAAGTATGGCAGTCGAATTGAAGATAACTCTCTGTCTGTGTCTCTGATCACCGCGAGTGAAGTCACAGATAGGATAGGAAGGTTATTTATGGAGTTACTAATTTCGGCTGCCAGAATCGCTTCGCTGTGTGTTACCGTTCCTATGATAGCTTGCACTTGCTTGCTGTGTGCGAGATCCATGACTACATTAACCAGCAATAAAAATGTGAACTGCGAAGTATGATAGAATTGAAATGGAGAGAAATGGCGAAGATGAGCATTGCTAACAAGTATAAAGAGCAGACGTTGCGTTTGAACAAGAAATATCGCATTGCTGGGTTATATATAGCAAACCTCTTTTTTAGTGCAGTAGGCTTACGCAATGGTTTATTAGCAGAAGTTGTGGTTAATAAGCTTTGGAAGTGAATAAAAAGGGAGGTGTGAAAAGTAACCGGCAGCGGCGGAAGCGGCGGAAGCGCCGCGAGAATCATGGAAACTCAAGAGCAGGTCAAAGCATCGGAAGAGATTGAACTCTTGGGCAGCGATTTGCATGGCCGCCTTCTGCTCCTTCCCCATACGGGACCCCAAATCAAGCACTCCTCCGATCCTCGTCGTCTTCCCTCTTTCTCCATCCGAGCATGGCCCTCCTGTTGCTAATCCCAACGTAACTACTAACAGCAACACTTCCACACCACGCATTGCTCTAATCTCCTTTTCGTTCCGTTGCCCGCTTCTTCCCTCTTCAATCCCTCGCTTATTACACTGTTGCGATGTTTACTCTCATTACCCCCCACTCTTCTGGATTCACATTGACTTGACTGTTGTGTGCTAAATAAAGTTGTGTGTGGGTATGTTAAGAGGAAAAGTCCGTGGAAAAAGAAGAGGAAGTGTCCAAACTCCAGAGGAAAACTCTACGAAGTTTTCATTAAGAAGTCATTAGCTTAATGCAATTGCCTTGAAATGAGGGGAAAACAATATTTTTTTTTAGCCAAAGAAAAAGAATATTGAGAGTATATGAGTGAAATATATATATATATATATATGTGCGTGCTTTTATATATAACTTAAAATTTAAATAAAAGAAGAACTCTTACATCACTATTTGATAATTACCAACAATTTACGGGGAGAGGATCTCCCTTTTTCCTTCTCATCCTTTTCTCTTCCTCTTCCTAATTTTTTATCATTTAATCTTGATTTGGATAGTTTATATTTAATTTCTTATAAAATATTCACTTTATTCTATTTTTGCTGTATTTTTTGGTTATTTATATTAAATTTTACTAGTTTGATTTTTATTATTTATATTTTTTAATAATTCAACATTTTAACAATAAATTTTTAAGAGATAAAATTTGAACTATTTAAATCTTAATCTAATGGCTTGTATGGGAGAAGAATGATAGAGAATGGGGAGAGAAAAGGAGAGAATCCTCTCTTCTATTTATAAGAAGTGCCAAATAATAAAATCCCTCTAAATTATATAAATAATAATTTGATATCTCAAAATATTATAATTTTAGTAAATTTTTTAAAAATTTATGTGTTAATAAATTTTAAAGTGAAAATGTTATTTTATTTTTATTAAAAATAATAAATTTCAATCACAATCTTTACATAATGACTTTTGTTTTGCGAATCATAAAAATTAAATAAAAATTTACAACTTATCATATATAATTTTTGTTATTAAAAATAAATTTTAATAATAATTTTTGCTTAAAGAATAACAACTTTTTACTTTGTAAATTGTAAGAGTTGAATAAGAAATTACAATTTATCAAGTGTAATTTTTATTATTAAAAAATAAGTTCTTAAAATAATAAATTTCATTTGTAATTTTTGTTTAAAAAATAATAACTTTTATTTACAGAATCGCAAGAATTATATAAAAAATCACAACTTGTTAATAAGGGTAAAATATTCTTTTAAATTTTAAATTTATTAACACAAAAGTCCTTAGAGATTTTAGTAAAATTATAATATTTTAAAAAATTAAATTATTATTTATATAATTTGAAGGATTTTATTATATTTTCTCGCAAATTATCTTTACTAATATTTACCTTCCAACAAAAGAAAGCATACAAGGATGTATAATCTAATTCCTTGCCTTTTCCTTTCCTTACCCATCTACTATTTGACCTATAACAAAATTCTTAAAAATAAAATATGAGTGAGATAAAAATTTTAGTATTTTAATATATTAAATTGTTCATATATAACTAATACCATAACACAATTATTTAGAAAAAAAATAGGTAGGAACTGCAAAAGAAAATTGTTTATGCAGAAAATGGATTGCATTAACAATCCTGCTAATAAAATTACATCAACAATTTCTATAAGCCAGGATCAACCAAGGTTCTTATTACTCAATTGCATCAACAATTCCTATAACTCCACATCAATCAAGGTTCTTATTATTAGATAAATCACATCTACTAACATTATCTAATTGTTTATTATATTATTAAGTGCCCATATCCATGACTTTATATTGAATAAATGCAAGTAATCATCATGAATATAATGTAAACATCTACAGTTGTAATAAGTTTGGTAAACAATCATCAAAATTAAAAGATTCAATAATAAAATTTATTACCTTTTTCTTCTCAAAATACTTTATGAATTTCTACAGTAATTCACTAATCGTTCTTGCTAAGAAATTTCAACCCCAAATGCCACGCCATGCAAGGAAAAGGAAAAGGAAAAGGAAATGAAAGCCATAGTTCATTTTTCTCTCCACCTCTGTTACACAAAGGCAAAGGGTAGTCGAAGAGGCAACGATTTTATGAATTATAAAAAAAAAATGAATATAATAAGTTAGTGGGCTACAATTACTCTAACAGAGCCTATTGCTAATTAATTTCCCCTATGAATTTAAAGGATGATGACAATGATATGATAATATTATACAAAACATGTTCTTAGTTTTATTTTGGAATAATTTATTTATTATTTATTTTTGTAGGAAATTATTTAAATGCCTCCCTAATCAACACTCAAAAATCAAATCTTGGGATGCGACACACACAGTTGAACAATGGATTTGCCCCTGTGCGTTCAACCTGTATTTTAACTTAAGAGCTTTGAATTCAAGGGAAAATAATTGATAATAATTCAAATTAAGTTTCAAAATATTAAATTTCAGAAGCTTGCAAATTCAATTCTCAATTTTATAATTTTATTATAATAATTTAATAATTTACAATTTAATTTTTAAATTTTAATATGGTGAAAGAATAAACAAATTTATTTTCTTTGTTAATTTGCAAATTCATTACAATAAAATTATAAAATTAAAAGTTAAACTTATAAATTTTTAAAATTTAACATTTTGAAACTTAATTTAAATTGATTAATTTATTAGAATATATCTATCATTCTTCTTAAGTTTAATGCTTCACTTTTGAGTTTTTGGGCCCTTTTTTTCACCTCCTTTGCATTGTTGGAGTATATTCTGCTGGTTTTCATTATTCTGTCTATTCATTTTGTAGGAAGGATCTATTTGATTTTAGGGAATTTCTGTACGATCAGCGAAATAGTTTTCAAGGACAGCCTTCAAACACAACTAAGGCTGCCAACGTTGACTTCACTTGAGGATATAGAAAAGAAACAGAGTTGTGAATTTGGCGAGTCAGTGATGAGAAGCTGAATATCAGCATTATGAGTTGATTTAATGAGCTCAATACTTTTTTTTTTCTGTAAAAATTAGCTGAATGCTTTTATTAGTGAACAAGACACCCAATTCCACTTCCTTGACTTGTCATCTTTCAAACTTCTTTTTCAAAAATGTTCGCGATCTGAATTTTTCTCGAATGGATTCATATTTAATCATGTTAATTTGTCTCATTTTCTTCATAAATATATCGATATAATGATAGTTGTAAAAATATACTCTCTCTGTTTAAAAATATAAAATATTTTTTAAAAATTAAATGTTTAAAAATATAAAATATTTTTAATTTTTTGAGATGTAATTATTTTTTTTAAAATATTCTTATAAATGAATGACTTTATATTTATCATAGGGTATTTAATAGGAGTAAATATGAAAATATAGAACTAGTTTAAAGGTAAGTAATTATATTATTAAGGAGTAAAATTTGATTAAAAATATCTTATATCTTTTAACGAAAGAAGTGAGTCTAACGTGTCATTCATCAAATGTGATGTCTTAAGTTCACATATCGTTTCATTGAATCCGTAAATGTACTTTTGTTTAAAGGTTAAATAGATGATTTCTAATTTTTTAAAAGCATTTGGGTTATTAAACTTATTTTGTGTAATATTCTACTTCAATTTTTTAAAAATAATACGATGTAATTCTTACAATTAATAAAAATTAATTTTGATCATTAATTGATTAGAAAATAATATGAAAGGATATAAAAAAATTTGTCATTTTTTGCAATTTTTAGAACTTTTCTAGAATTTTATTGATTTTTTCTGTTATTCTTTTGATCAAATTCTATCATTTTTAATTATTAACAGTTAAAATTAACTTTTATTAATAATAAAAGTTACACTATATCATTCTCAAAAATTTAAAAAAAATTTATACAAAAAATGAGTTTGAAATTTTAAACGTTCCTTGATCTATAATTTAATGATCAAACTATTCTTTAACCCTTTATTACACACACATATTTTACATACTTGGTCAAGTTAAACAATTACCCTATACGTCATTTTTAAAGTAACAGTTTAATGTTTACTTGAAAACTTTTATATATTAAAAAAACAAAAAAATTAAAATGTCTGTAAAATTGAGTGACAGGAAAATTAAAAAGAGAAATTTTATTTTATCGACAATGTACATAAAATAGTTAGCGCAGCATTTTTTATTTTTATTTTAAAAAAATCGCATTCAAAAAATTTTTAAAAAAATTATTTAAAGCCAATGATTAATATAAAATTATTTTTTTATTAAAATGATAATAAAAATTTGATTTTTTAAATAATGACTTGCTATTGATTTTTATTTATAAATAATTCTCTTACAAGATTTTTAAGTGTAATTCTCTTTTTATCTTCCTCATAAGGCAAGTACAATTGTACAAAGAAGGTTCAAGGAGATACTCCTTTCATTTAAAAATATAAAATATTTTTAAAGAGTTTAATGTTAAAAAATGTAAGATATTTTTGATCTTTTAATGTATAATTTTTGCCTTTTTTTAAAAGTGTTTTTATTAATAATAATTTTATATTTATTATAAAGTATTTAATAGAAATAAATATAAAAAATAAGATTAATTTAAAAGTAAATAATTATTTTAATAAAAGTAAAATTTGATTAAAAATGTTTTAAATTTTTTAATGAAGGATGTACATTTTAGAGGTTAAGGGAGAGAGGAGGTGAAGAAAAATGGACAGTCTATTTTATTGGGCAAACAAAAATAAATTAAAAATAGAAAATAACTACCTTCTATTTTTTTGCTGAGTAGCCTAATTAAAGTAATTATTTCATAACCTATAATTGTTACTCCAAACAATAGATTAGGTTCCTATAATCCAAGCAATAGTTATATGTCGTGGTACTTAATTAACTCAGCTTTTTGTTTTTTTAAATTTTTCCCTAATTTTAAGTGGTGGGTGCATATCCTTTTGCATTTAATATATTATATCTGACTTATTTTATACAAATATAATGTAATATTTAGTATCATATGCAAAAAAAAAGGAAAAATCTTGTACACGTAACCTTATATGTTAAATATCTTTATTTTCAATTAAATTGTGTATCTTTTCTAAATTATTTTAATTTATAATAAATTCTTATTATTAATATTATTAACATATTAAAATCTATATATTTTGATTTAATTGAATAAAAATATATTAAATATATAAATTTAAATATATAAATTTTGCTCACAAAATTAGGATTAATTAGTAATTAATTAATTAAATTTATTGTAGGCTTATTTAAATGAAAATTCACAAATTGGGTGTCTGCATAGCCTTGGAGAAAAAGAATGTACACTTGTTGTTGGGATTTGAATTTGATGATAGTACATAAAACTTATATCATTTGAGTAGTAAAAATTTATATTAATAATTTAAATAAATTTATTCATTTATTAATATTAAATGAAGTATAAAGTTAAAACTATTAATATAAATTTTAATAATTTAAACAATATATGTACTTAATATATGTATAAAATGTAATATCGAATTCAAATTCCCTTGTGTCGGAAATTGATGAAAATGAACAGGCAAGTAGCTGCCCGAGGGTCCGTTAAGGTACTTGTTGGCCACCTGTCTGTTTTTGGATTCTCCACCTTTTGATTGTAGAAATTTTTTATACGATGACAAAACTATTTATGTCAGATAACACGGTTTTTATCCGTAGCCTTTCACTCAAAAAAAAAAAAAAAAAAAACGAAGGGCCATCTCTTTCTTTATCAGCCCATTTCGTTTCGTGTTGCTTATCTTCCTAATGGTAAATTCTTAAATACAATAGACTCCAAATCAGCAAAAGCAAAATATCTGTCTGGAAAATTCACTCCATCGCTCTTCTTGCCACAGTCAGCAGCGATTCTGTGATTTCTGTCACTCGCGCCAAAACCCTAATCCTATGGAAATCTCATCAATTCCAGACAAATGCTTCTTCCCTCCAATTCGTTATTCTTTAGTTCATCCTCTCCCACCTTTCTCCAGATTTTCGTTGTTTTTTTGCAAGAACCCCGGTCATGCTTCTAGCTCTGTCAGGCCCCTTCGACGATCATGTTCTTGTTCGGCCTCTAACCCTGATACTTTGCTTGCCGGGTCGCGGAAGGAGGATGGTAAACATCACCCCGAGGTCTTTCATAGCAAGAAAGAAGAAGAGCTTGGTGATTTGAAATCCTGGATGCACAAGAATGGGCTTCCTCCTTGTAAGGTTGTTCTAATGGAACGCCCTTCCTACAATGACAACCATAAGCCCATACATTATGTTGCTGCTAGTGAAGATCTTCAGGTTCGCTGACCGCATATTTTGTTTTTATTTTTTTAAATGAGGTGTTTATTTCTGTAGTGGGTTTTCTGATGTGTTGAACTATCCTACTTCAGGTGGGTGATGTTGCATTCTCGGTTCCAGATTCGTTGGTAGTCACACTTGAGAGGGTGTTGGGCAACGAGACTATTGGTAAGGTGAAATGGTTTTGAGTTTTAACTCGTTGATTATGGCTTTGCCTTGTCCCATGGTTCAAATATTCGGATTGCGTATATTATCCGTTTTTCCACAGAAAGAATATATATAAGATTGTGTTGGGTTTAACACCAATCTGAACGCCAGTATAGTTTATAGAAGTCTTGGAGCTGTCCGTGTTAGTTTCATTTGATGTGACTTCCGCAGCTGCCAGTTGGAGGTGGTTAAACCATCTGATAAACGGTGCTTTGACATCTCTCGACTAAAATAAGCTTTGATGAATTATGATAGCTAAACCAGCGCGGTCTCAGCAGAATGGCCGAGTTGATTTCAAGCTCCTTGGATTTTTATAATAGGATTTATTTAATTGTCGGAAAGCTACTAAGTGACATGTTGTCAAGGCATTCTAATAATTTTTATCTGTTTCTCGTTTTATCCACCATGCAGCTGAATTGTTGACTACAAACAAATTGTCTGAATTGGCATGCCTGGCATTGTATTTGATGTATGAGAAAAAACAAGGGAAGAAGTCTTTCTGGTATCCATATATTAGGGAGCTTGATCGCCAGCGTGGTAGGGGGCAGCTGGCAGTGGAATCACCCCTTCTGTGGTCAGAATCTGAGCTGTCTTACCTTACAGGAAGTCCCACCAAGGTGACTATATATTCCCTCTATCCTGATTGAAGATGAATACTGCTACCACAGTATTGAGGGTTGCACAATTTGTCCGGTCTTGTGCTTGAAATTTTCAAATATCTTGAGACTAAACTCTTGAGGCTATAATTTAGGCTGAAATTCTTGAAAGGGCTGAAGGAATTAGAAGAGAGTATAATGAACTTGACACTGTCTGGTTTATGGCTGGTTCACTGTTTCAGGTAATGAAACTTGTCATAGCAACGGAAGCACTACTATAGGTGTTTTTTTATGCTTGGTCTTACTTTATTTGCATCATGCACTATGCAGCAATACCCATTTGACATTCCAACTGAGGCGTTCTCATTTGAGATTTTCAAACAGGCCTTTGTTGCAGTTCAGTCATGTGTTGTCCATTTACAGGTAAATTTCTCCTCTTGTGCGTGCCTTTACTGCTAGTAAAATATGCACAAATGATTCTGAAGCTTAGTGGTTTGTTGGCTGATTTTTAACTTATATGACGAGAGGTTCGCACTTGGTCATGGAAGTACCACCACCTAAATTGTGATTATAATTCAAATCAATTGTTAGATGAAATGGTGCAGCTTTAATCTTTGTCTGCTTTCAAACCAGAAAGTTAGTTTAGCTCGAAGATTTGCATTGGTTCCTCTTGGACCTCCCTTGCTGGCCTACAGAAGTAATTGCAAGGCAATGTTGTCTGCTGTTGATGGTGCAGTTCAGCTGGTGGTTGATCGTCCTTATAAAGCTGGGGAGCCTATTGTTGTTTGGTAGGTGCTTATTCATATTACAGCGCGTAACTAGGTCAAAGAATGATATGCATCGTTTTTGTTTCTCTACAAGGTTTGAAATTGGTGGTTTTCAGGTGTGGACCACAGCCTAACTCAAAATTACTCATAAACTATGGTATTGTTGATGAAGAAAATTCTCATGACCGTCTAGTTGTTAAGGTATTAGGTGGAGCCTTGATTTTCTGCTTCTGGTGTTTTGCTGTTTCTAATTTAACCTTTCTGGTACATGTCACAGGCAGCCTTGAATACTGAAGATCCACAATATCAAGATAAAAGAATGGTTGCTCAAAGAAATGGAAAATTATCAGTTCAAGTTTTTCAAGTATTATTACTGAACTCTTCATGTTCTTGGTTTATTCAGTGGTCACTCTCTTTAATTCCACAGGTCACCCTATCTGCAGGTTTTTGCTGGGAAGGAAAGAGAAGCTATCTCAGATATGCTTCCTTATCTGCGTTTGGGCTATGTTTCAGATCCTTCTGAGATGCAATCTGTCATTTCCTCTCAAGGTCCAGTTTGTCCTGTAAGTTTCTCGTCCATGTTTTTTGGTTGATGTAGATTCTGAACCTGCCAAAGATCATAATTCAGTATATGTCAATGTTTCTTGGGCTTACTCTTTTGATATAATTCTTTCATACAATCTCCGTAGCCTCTGGCTGTGAAATCTTGTGATTAGTTAATTAAAACTTTATTTTATTGCCCTGTTATCATGTGACACCAGCTGAACGGAGAATGAATCTATTGAAGTAAAAAGCATATGCCTATTTTATGTCACAGGTGAGCCCTTGTATGGAACGGGCTGTGCTGGACCAGCTTGTTGGTTATTTCGAGACTCGGCTAGCTGGCTACCCCACTACCTTGGTTGAGGATGAGTCTTTGGTACTGATTTGTCAAAATATTAAGTTGAGTTTATTAGAATATGGCTTGGCAGCCTTTTATTGATGATCTGTGTATTGCATTAGTTGGCAGATGGTAATTTAAATGCAAAAAGACGAGTTGCTACGCAACTGGTTAAGCTGGAAAAGAAAATACTTTGTGCATGTTTGCAGGCAACTGTTGATTTGATTAGCCAACTACCTGATGATAGTATATCTCCATGTCCTACTCCCTATGCGCCTTCATTGAATTAAAAGGTCCAGTTCTCACCCTCTCCAGATGTATATCCCCCCTCCCCCCATCTAGTGTACGTGAGTATGCATATTGGTGGCTAAAATCCATTTCATATTTTTATTGATTTAGATGAACTTTCTGCAGAAATCTATAAATCTCATTTGTTGTTGTTTTGGACCTACCTTGATGGACTGGATACACCTTTACAAACGAATCAGGTCAGTGCAGTAGGGTTTCCATGACAGTGATGAAAAGTGAAACTGTCCTATTAGATGGAAATCTGGTCAGTAGAAATCTAACGAGTTAAATCATAGAACGCCATATTGGTGATAAATTGAAAACTAACTCGCTTTATCCTGTCCTACTCATTTCAAATCTAAGCAATAGATCCAGTAGTAATGTTTCAGAAGCAAAGAGATCGCCTTATTATATTATCCGTTCATTTTTTTTTCTTCGGTAATAATCGTCTGTTTATTTGGTGACAACCAAAGTGTCACGTGCTTTATTATTTTTCCCAAGCTTTGAATATACTTAGAAAAGAATGTGAGGGAGACCTAACCCAGGTGCATCAGTGGAAAAGATAGCGATCAAGAGTACAACTTATGAATTACACCGGCTAAAAAGTTCGAGGAAATTATTCATCTGCTAATCAATATTATCTGGATTCTAGTCAGTGTTCTTATTTTAGGATTTTTCTTACTGCTCAGGTAGATACTTACGCCTAATGCGTTTCAGCACTATTATTGGCAGAGTCTGTGAAGTTAAACTCTCAAAGGCTTGTGCAAAGAATAGAGAAATGAAAATACTGTGCTGGAGCTGTAGGATATCTGGATATGACTAATCATTTGTTTGAATTTGAATCACGACTCAGGATATGAAGATGTGCTGACCTCTACGCTGATGATGTGGCCTCTTGCTGGATTTAATATAATTATATCTCATTTTTTCAGGTGTATCTGAGTAGGTACCTAGGCTAGGAATAATGGTGCGAGGCTCCAGCTAGCTACATAGATGATGTGTCTGCTTTATAATTCACTCAAACCAGGTGTACTTGCCTTGCTCATCCTTCACTATGGGTGTTGCTGATGTCTATTTGCAAGGGAGCATACCAGTCCGGCAAAGGTCCAGTTGTCTTCATCTGGGGTCTGCGCAGATGTTCTAAGTTTGACTTTTTGCACGATAACATCGTAATCATGCTCTGTAAATGGAACACAGGATCAGAAATCCTAAAATTCAATTGTCTATATGTTTTTCTGACAGTTTAAAGCCCGTCTTACTATTCATATGGCCCAAACACGCAAGCATTGGGCGCCAATGAGTTTCTTAAGAGTGCATTTAGAGGTTTAGGACTGAATGAAATAGAATGATCATTAATTAAATGGAATGGAGGGTGGAATGGAATAAAATTTTTCATTGTTTGGAAGTTATATGATAGGAAAGAATGATTTTATATGATTATTATTTGAAAGTTATTATAAAATGGATATGATGTAATGGATTAAAGCTTTTTTTCCATCCAATATTACTCATATAATTAAATTTTAAAAAAATAATTAAAATTAATGGTCAAAATAAGGTATTCAAGACTAAGAATAAAAATAACTTGGTTTTGAACATAAAATAAGTTAAGATGTACAATTATTATTTTTAGAAGATATCAAAATCATTACAATTTCATTGTTGTTAAGTTAGAAAAAATTATTATTACTTTTGTAGCTGTAGGGTTTAGTTACACGATGTAACATTTATTTTAACTCTTAAAAATAATAAATTTTTTTTAATTTAATGGTAAGGTTTTAGGTGCTTGAAAATTTAAAAGTCGAAAAATGTTTTTGTACATTTCAGGAGTTCAAAATTCAAGATGTTATTTGCACAATAATTTAGGGTTTAGAATGCTTATTAATTCTATATTATATTTAGTTATTGTAGTAATGTATTATTTTGTTTAGAAATATAAAAAATATGGCCTACAAAATAAGTTTGTATTTTGTTTTATTTCATGCATTAAATTGTTTTCTGGGGAAAAAAAATATCTGTCCTATGAAAGATGAGATTTTAAAAAATTAAATGAAATTTCATCCAATGCATTTGAAATTTTTAATTAATTAGTATTCTTTTTTAATATCTAATAGCTGAATACGCGGCCATGTATTTATTTTTACTATTATTGCTAACAAATTTCGAGTTTTGGTTATCATTACATTACACCTAAACTCTCAAATATTTTCAAGTGAAATATTCTTCTTTATAAGTCACTTTTACTAATCTCATCAATATCAATGTAAAAAAATATAAAGAATAAAAATGTATAAAATTCTAAATATGTCTCCTATGTAATAAATTCAAAAAGTGATGTCATATTAGTTTTTTTTTTCATGAAGGGTACTTTTGAAAATACCTTTTAAATATTATTTAAAAAGCCATATCATACCTTATAAATGAAATAAGATAGACTTTTTAAACTTTGCCTTATAAATGAAATGAGAGGGAGTAACTTTGCAAGCAACTGGTCTTTTTTTTTAAAAAAAAAGGTGGGGAAAAACTTGCAAGCAACTTTTTATGTCATCTCATTTTTCTTTGCTCATCGTAAGTCATTCACTTGTATCACTTAACAAAAAATATTGGTCATCTTACGTGGAATTGCGAGTGTTGTAATTATTTTATTTAAACTTGAAAATAATTAAGGCCATCTCGTCATTTCAAAGGAAATTTAAACCTTCCATCTGTGACTTGTTTTCGCCCTTTCATCCGTGCATTCCTATGAGATTGTTAGCTGTAACCCAATCCCAAATTGTCTTTATCGTAAATATTCTCGTCTGTAAAGAGTGAAAAATTATGCTTAAATAAATATGCACTTCGCTTAGGAAAAAATAGAGTTGATCACTCAATTGAAGGCCCAGAAAAACTACAATTAGTCAATTACTCGGCATATGGGATTACTCAATTTGACACAAAAATACATTTAAATTAAAAAATTAAGGGAAACTGCAACTTTAACCCGTATACAGTGGGCAAAAAATACAACTGATTATGAGTCTAACCTGTCCATTAATATCTGTACATTATAATGAACAAAACTGTGTAGTAGCTAACCAAATTAGGGAATTAAGAGATTGAAAAGAGTTACAATTTGATCGACCGAAGGCAACAAGGTAGAATCAAAAATTGAAAAGCTTGACGTGCTGCAGCATGTTTATGTCTCGAACTACATCAAAATACTTAATTTTGTTCTCCACAGCTGCGAAATCACTTCCCTTGGCTGTGGATTATCAGGCCCTCTGTCCCGCTGTCCTGATGTAAAGTACAACCATCCATTGTAAAAACCAGTTAACGTAGTTTTCACACGGAAAGGAAGCTTTCCGATCACCGTCCATGTCTGCATCATCAGTAAAGAAAACGAAATAAATTTCAAATTAAACCAAAAAAGAAAGAAAGAAACAACCACAAAAACTAGTCATAGGAGATAAAACTAATGTTTCTCATCAGCAGCAGAGGAATACCATGGTGTCTAAATTAAACCGGAAGATCTCTCCGACCAGGATCATCCTTTTTGTAACTGGGTGCTTTTCTGTTGTGCCCCCAGTGATGATAATTGAGTTGTTGACAACTGCCCAAGAACACTCAATGTGGGAGTCTGGTTTTGGCATAGGTGGTAAATTCTTCCACTTCATTTCTTCATCCAGCATATAAACATCAGCATAGACCACCTGAATATGTTTAGCATATATAAGTAGTGCAAGAGATTATTTATAATGCAATACAGAACAACTCTCTCATGCCAGATGTCCAAACTTAGTTTAAGTATCCAAGTATAACTGACGAACACATCAAACTATAATATCATTCGATTCGTTTTGTGGCTAACAAAAATGCTGTTGATACCTCATGCCGGCGGGAGCACTTGAATATAGGTGAATTGGGTTTGGGCATAAAATCACCCTCTTGCCCACCTATTGCAAATAGTCGATCATTGACCACGACGCAAGCCCTGCCAGCAAAATGGTATACATTGATGAGAGCCAGCTATCAAACCTCCATCAGAAGGCACAGAAAGATATGGCACCACTGTTCAAATATGACACACAAAGCTGAACAATGACCATAGAGATTTTGGCTTTCTTAATAAATGATTGTATGCATAAAATCCGCAAATGTTGCTGCATGAAAGTTATTTTTTCCTGGCTTAAACAAGAACAGAATTTAAAGCTTTCACATTGAAGAGGAACATAGAATAGTGTAAGTTTACTATTAGAATCTGAGTAGTCTGCGAACCTATGTGGTCCACCACGTGGAATGGGAATTTCAGACCGCCATTCTTTGTCCAAAGCTTCACCATCCTTTACAGCGAGACTCCAATGTTCTAATGCAGGCGTATGGCGATTCTCCTTGCCGCCACCCATGGCATGGAGTCTTCCTCTCCACAATTGAGTACAAGGAGAATACCTGTGAAATCCCTGTGTTATAATTCTTCATTGGACTTGCTAAGTGTACTCGGTAAAGTTCAGTTATAGATAAAGTTAGTAAAGTTAGCTTCAGATTAATCTGCTTCTATTTCTAGCCTGGAAAAAATACATATAGTTTGCAGCAGCATGTTATATCCAATTATCATGAAGCGAATGGACAGTAGCTTAATGGCCCATATTATACCTATATACATATGCATACATGCAGGCATATATGAAAAGATAAAAAGTCCAAAATGCAATTCATGATGATCAAGAGAAAGTTAAACATCTGCAGTTGGATATTCAGCAAAGTTCAAGAACATTTCTAAGCAAAACAAACCTAGGAGCTGGCAACGGCGGCAAACTTTTCCATGTCTTTGTTTGGGTATCTAACACAAAGGAACGAGAAGTAGGAGGTCTGCATTGGGGACCATATTGTCCTGATACCACATATATATACCTCCCATCAGTTACCACTCCTAAATGAGAATGAGCCATATCTTTTGGCGTGTCAAACCTATCTACCCATGTGTCAGTGCTGAAATTGTAGACGTCAACATGAGAATGCACCTGGAAGACAAACATAGGCGCCAAAGGAAGCATCAAGATTAATACACTTTAATCATTAAGTGGACACTCAAGTATCAAAGAAGCAAAGGTTTATTATCTCAGAATTATTTTATATATACATCAAATCTAGAAGGAAGTGAGCGATTAAAACTCACAAGAAACCAATCAATTGAATCTGTAACTTTAACACTTAACAGATGAAAACTTGCATTCAATCCAAGTTAATTCTTCTATCAACCCAGCAGGAACAAATACTGGGGGAAAATACAATATCAAAATCATGGATAAAAAGGGATCTAAATTGCTAGTGATATTCTGTGGCAACACAGTCGACATGTAATGTATTAAACAAAACAAAAATACCATAAATGGAAGAAAATCTCACATAGTCAAGAGAGCCATATCCTGAAAATACGTAGAAAAGATCATCAATCACGATAGATGCTCCGTCCAACCTAGGAACTGGTGCCGGTGGCATTTTCTCCCAGGGCAAATCAGGTGCCGGTAAATCGGCAAAAGTTGGCGACAGATTTTTCTCAGAACCAAGCTTCCTTGCAGTGGAAGTATCATCTCCCTGTAAAATCATAACATCGCACATGACCAACGAAAAAAATTAAAAGGCTCAGCCGTTGGGAGAGGGGATCAAATGGAAGCAGGATTTCTGAGGAAATGAGAATCATGACCTTGCTTTATTTAAACATATATAGTAATATATATAACCTTGGAGACAATAAGAGCAAGTATTTTTGAAAGAAATTACGGACACAGAACAGAAGTCTCAACCAAGAGCCTCCTGTTTTGCAGGGATTTGTTGATTTATAATGTAGCAGGATGCGCCTACCACAAAGTTTCAGTCAATGATTGACATCGCACAACGATAACAATGTAGTAAGATCTAGGCGTTTCTCTCTCCATATTCATTTCATTTTCTTGCTCTTCAACGTAAAACGGACACTTACATTTGAAGTCTAGGGAACATGAAAGAATGATGTAGGATAGAGAGGAAAACAGATCCAATGCCAAAACGCGGCTTACCTTGGGAGGCGGGATAGAGGAGGCATTGGGAACAACTAAAGGGGCAGGGCGTCCAATGACCCAGTTTGATGAAATCGGGATATACACAGAAGAGAATGAGGCCCAGCAGAGAGACGCAACAAGAGTGGCACCCAGAATAGCGCCGCACCATAACAAGAAGACGAATTTGGTTGGAGATAGAGGGGAGTGCAAAAGATGAAGCCTGGCCATTTTGGTTTGATAGGAATCAAGAGAGCATAAACAGAGAGAGCCATTAATTTATAGAGAAGAAGGAAAGAATCAGGGAAGAAGAGGAAGGGATCGATTGGAGAAGAAGAGTGTTCGATGGACGATAAACGAAAATGTTCTGAGGCGCAAAAGAGTTGGGCGCCAATGGTTTCGAGCTTCCCTTCTATGTCCGCTACCCCCCATAGAAAGTCACCTCACATATACCATCTTTCTTCCTTTTTTTTTTTTTTTTCTCAGCCGTTTTCATTCTTAAATAAACACGTTCTTTTAATCAATTCTATTACGAGAACAAGGTGATTTTAAACAAAAAATTAACAAAGAACTGATCTTTTTCCATTTGAAGAAATTAGCATGATTTATTAGGTTGAAAAAATAAAAATTATCTCGATTTAAAAGTGATATTTATGATTTAACTTTTAATATTTGATTGATACGTGGGATAAATGTTTGTTTTAATATTCACTTTTGCAAGGGAGAAGGAGGCACTAATATTTAAATGAAAAAAACTATTAAATTTGCTTGCCTCTAGAGTAATCCGTGTAATTAAGAGAGAAAAGAGATAGATGTTCAATATTCTCTCTATAGTATTGGTAATTAATTTACATCATTATAATTATATCTTCATTACATATCTTATATAATTATATGATAATGATA
Source organism: Prosopis cineraria (assembly GCF_029017545.1). NCBI lineage: Eukaryota > Viridiplantae > Streptophyta > Magnoliopsida > Fabales > Fabaceae > Prosopis > Prosopis cineraria. The sequence continues at coordinate 35,073,915 of NW_026555334.1, read as the reverse complement.
ATTAAAATTACAATATATCATTTTTTTAAAAAAATAATAAATAAGGTAGGGATGAGATTAAAAAACTAACTATAAAAATTATTAAATATCTTATATTTTAAATTAATATCTTATATTATGATAATCGGAAGGAGGATTTATTTATATAAACATGATAAAAAAATCCAAGTGAAATAACTAATCAAATTTAATTTCCCTCAGTCTGCATCTGAGTTACATTTTTGTTTACTGCGCGAGAAAATCTAAATCAAATCTAAATGAGCAAAAAGGATACAGTTGGCAAGACATACAAAACAGCTGGGAGCTAGGGCCATGCTGTGATCTAGCTGCCATGTCGGTGCGTGGTTTGATTCCTGGTCCTCTATTACCAGCATGGATAAGAATTTTTAAACCGGTTAATTTTATTGCAGCGTGCAAATAAACAAGTCTCACAATTCTTAATGTCCAGCGTAGTATGTTGCAAATGATTTTAATTAAAATATAAATAAATATGGAAGTGAAGATAGATATAAAAATGAAAATGAATATGTAGTTTGAAAATATATTGATATATTCAATCTTGATATAATTTTTATTAAAAATATATATTCATAGTGTTAAAAAAAACCAAAATCGCCTTACCGAAAAGGAAAAAAAACCCAATACTAACAAAATTACCCTCCACCATCGGAAACACCAATCTCCACCAGCAACACCATCATCAACACCATAACTTGAATAGCTTTTCAATACAATAACAGCAACAATAGAAGATGAAGAGTTGAAGATGAAGAGTTGAAGGTTTCGTTGAAGATCCTGTCTTCCACGTCACATAACTAAAGATAGAGAGCCAAAGACACATGAGAATCGAATATATGGTCAAAGTTGAAGTTAGAGATTTGTTGATGAGATGAAGATGAAATAGGGAAGAAGATGAAGGTGAGCTTTGGCAGTGATTGCATCTTGCCATCAACACCATCGCATCCTCGTCATTGTCGTAGTCCTCACCAGGGCCATGTTAAGAAATTTTGAGGTCTAAGGCCAAAGAAGTAAAGAGACCTGACATATAAAAAATTAGAGATAATTATATTAGTGTTTTTAGCTTTTTGAGCTGCAAAATCATATGACAAAGTTTTGTAATTGAGTAATTTTAACATTTCACTCTCAATAGATAATAAGATTAGTCAATTCAATTGATCTTGTAACATATTTAATTTTAATTAGGATTTGAATAACTTTAATTTTAAAAATCTTCTTTCTGCAATGGCAATTATTACAAGTATTGTTAATAATATTTTATAAGCAATACATACATTTAAAAAAAAATCTAATTTTTTGACATAGTTTAACATTTCAATTGACGTATTAATTTCTTCTGTTAATATTTCTCTAAAAAATTTTAATTCTAAAAATAAATCAAAACCATCAATATCATAATTGTAATTAAAACTTAAGAACTTTTTAATATTAATGTAAAATTTTTTTCATTTCATCATCATCCGGATTTTTAAATTTTTTAGATTTAAATAAAAAATGAAAAATGATTTCATATTTTAAAAATTGTTCAAATCAACTCTCAATAGAAGAAATTAATTGATCTAAAATGTATAAAAAATATTCAATATGAAAAGAATCTTTAGCTAAATGTATGATTTCATCACTAATATTTTCATTAAAAAATTTTTTCCTATGATTTATACATTTTCACAAAAATTAGGATTTATGTTCATTTTAGTAGCCATATTTTTTATAAATTCCAAAGTAGATGCAAAATTATTTTCTCTATAATTCTTTAAATAAGTAATAAAGCCTTTTAAATGATATATAGCAACATTTATGTGCATATCTATGGATTGAAGGATCTTACAAAATATAGAGAATTGTAGTATGTAAAAAGAGAATAAATAATAATTAATGACTAGATTAAAGCTAACCTATTAATTAAACATTATTTTGAAAATGTGGAAATGCTTTCATTCTTTAATGGGGAGAAGAATTGGGGCTTTATTTTTTCATTTAGCATTTATTACAAAATTTTACAAATACATATCCCTTTATATTAGGGATATTAATGATTTTTTTAGAGCCCTAGGCAATTTTCTTAACTGTCTTAAGGCTCCCACAACCTTGTTCCTCACTGTTGCCTTGTCATTGTGCTCGCCACCCTCCCTATCGTGTTCACCATTATCAACTACAAGGATAACACAATCCAAGCTAAGCCTTGGTAGAAATAGACTTTCATGCTCTCCCTTGTGGTTGATGGAATTAACTTCCATGTCGAAGCCCAATTTAACCCAATTTTGTCTAACTAGACATGTAAAATTTTAAATGTCATTTCCATATCTATTTTCATCATTTCAATTTTATAGTACCAAATGGGGCCTAAGAGCTACAATTCTTTAAAATATAAATATTAAAATGCACTTTGTTCTAGATTTAATATTGTTGCTACTTGTATGTTTGCATAACACTATGTATATGTAAATATCGTTCTAACAAACACAATCTAAAATGATTCAATTATTACTCTTAACTCTTGTTTATTGTGTTTGCAAGAAATATGATTATTGGGAATTGCCCTTATTGACAACAAAGATTCTTGTTCCAACAGAATCTGTGTCTGTGCAGTGTGTTAACACTTCTTCAATAAAGATATATTTGAACCATTTATCATGCTTGCTCTTGGGGTTTTTTTCATGTCAGTCAATGTAATTTGCAATCAAATGCTATTGTAGAGACTTGAGGCTTGGCCATGTTTTGTAAAATAATAATATGTGCGCTTCTACTCCCTCCTCAGAAAATAAAAAAAACAACCCCACATGGAGGCAAATTATTGATATTATTTAAGTATAAATGTATATTTTTGCTCTTGAATTATTCTCCAAATAACACTTAGTGTCCTAAAATATTTGTCATAGCATTTTCGCCCTAAAAATAATTAAATTGCAGCATTTTCTATCATGACATTAAATACCCACAAATGTTTGTTAGCCAATGCTAGCTAGGAGTGAACTTTGATAAAAATGTCACACTGATGCCAAGTGAAACTGATGGAATGAATTTAATTTAATTACAAAATGTCATTGAAATTCAAACTTCGTTCATCAAAAAATCACTACGATTCAACTGGCAAGCTTTAAACTTGAATCACCAGTTTTGCCACTTGTTCCTATTTCTTTCCTTGCCAAGCAATGAGCCATTGATCGGTCCTGCAATTGCATGAGTGATTATAAAAGAGATTTATTGAAAAGGGATTAATTAAAATTGATTTAAATAAATGCAATAAAAAAATGATGATCCAATCAACCAACAAACGTCAGGGGTTGAGTTTCGCCTATTGGGACTCTCCTCCTCTTACCAAAATGAGATTACTTAGCAATTAAAGTAATGAATGTTACTAAATTATCTTCATTATCCTCGATAAATTACGATATGTTTGATTAGAGTTGACTTAGCTCTCACTATATCCTAAAACCTCTAATTAAACCCATTAAGCTATGATCAAAGCCCCCATAAAAACTTAGATTATGTCTAATAAAATCATTTACATCTATTCTCTTACGTCTAAATTCGCTCTTCTCCTCTCAATGCATCACAAGAATTCACAAATAGAAAGCAAGGTAGCTAGCCAAACAATTCATGTTAAAAACAAAGAGAATAGATGAAATTGCATTAAACCATAAATAATCTCTCAAACAATAGGAATTAAAGGAAAACCGGATCAAGAGGAAGTTCATCTCGATCAGGCTACACCCTACCCTAACACTAGATTTAGAAAATCAAGATAAAACCTATAAATCCCATAAGTAATAACGACCTTGGATGTGAAAAAAGAAAAGGGAATAGAAAAGCAACTCCTAGATTAGAATAATGGTGCTCTAGTTCTATCTTCAGTTATCTCTTGCTCTAATAAGTGATTAAATTCCCCAACCATAAGCCCTAGCTCTCTTTTTGAGTGTTATCTCAAGCCAATCTTGAAATCTTTGCTTTAGACAACGTTTTCTCTACAACATCCCATAATTTATTTAAGAGTTAAATTAATTAATTGGGTAAATTAGGGGATAATATTTAGACAAGAATAGCCATTTAAGCCTATTGGGCCCCTAGATAGGTTTAAAATATGGTTTTAGTAGCTAATGGGCCAAATTAGGCCTAGATTCTTGATATTAGTGAAACTGCTTGTTTTGGGCTATTTGTTGCGGTGAACAATACATCTCATGATGGCGAGTGCACTAGAATTTAAAATCACAGAAAAATGTGATCAATTTTCATTTTGAGAGGAATTTGAGAGAGAGAGAGATGTATTAGCTCTAATAGGGTTCAACCTTGGTCAATTTTTAGAGGCATTTTAGGGTCTCTATGCCTTGGGTAAGTCTTCAACCTTATTCTTCTTGCTTTTTCTTAATTCTTTAAGCTAGTTTTTGTAATTTTGAGTGGCTATCTAAATGTGGTAGTATTGATGGGATATTAGATGGCTTTAATTAAGCCTATGAGTGCTTATAAATGTCTTTAATGAATCAGTCTTGGTAATTGTTAGCATTAAATACTATTAAAGAAGGTCAAAGTGTTAACCCTAATGCAAAATAATTAAAATAAAATCAATAAGGTAGTTAATAGTATATATTAGGCTTATTGAAGGTTAAATAAACTCATGAAAGTTAATTTTAAGATTAGACAAGGTTACTTATGCTTTATGGCAGATTTGGCCTTAATCATAATTAAGGAATTAATTATTGATAATTAGTCATTAATGCATAATGTTTTAGAACTTACATTGGTGGGAAGCTCCCTTCGAAATCTAAAGTCATGCTCTTAGGGTGGTAAACCTAAGAATTGAGGTAATTGAAAATTTTATAATTGCATAGAATTGTGCTGCAATTTTAATTAGTTTAATTTGTAATTAATGATGCGGGATGATTAGCATGGATTGCTATGATTTTTGTGATCTTGAGGATGTTATTCAATTAAGGGTATGCTTGATTGCGATGTTGGATTGATAATTGACTTGATATTGTGCATGCGGATATTGCATTGTGGCTAATAGGCCCGGATTGTATAAATAATTGTTGATGTTATGGTATTGGAAAGCATGTTTAGTATGTATATGCTTAGATGATGTGATAGTAAACTCAATTTATTAGCAATGGCATGAACTGTGATTATGTAAGCGCCTATCACTGGAAATATGTTGGTTATGAAAATATGCATGAGTAGATTGCATATGTATGTAAAATTGGCATGATGATGGTGGGTAGGAATTCACCTTAGTTTAATCGAAGGCTAGTTTTGGTAAAAATCTATGTGATGTAGCCTCTACTAAGTTTGCACATAATAGTTAGCATCTTTGATTATTAATGTACTTAATATTGCTAACAATCTATAAGTATGGCATAGGTTGGGCACGATACTTAATATCATTGATCTTAGGTTAGACAACTAATAACCCATTAAAATTCAAGTAAAGCAAACCCATTGGTTTGAGAGTAAGAGAGGGAGCCTTGGCTAGGTAACCCCTCACAATTAAAAATTAGGTCTAGTTTCATTCACATGAACTAAGTTCATATAGTTTAATAGCATATATGTTTGATCAAATGATATAAGGAGGGATATAAAGTAGTTGCATTAATCATAAACATTAACATACAAGGAATTATAGCTCATGTGAAGATGTGATTGCATTTGCTAATGTTTACCCCTGTAGGCGATTTCCAGACTTCGATATGCTCTCTTTAAGTTTTTGGTTACTAAGATTGTTTAATCTCGCTCCCATTACTTAATATTTTTCTAGGGGATGACAAAGCGAAGGGAAAGGGAAAGGCATTGATGCCCAAAAAAAAACTAGCGATTCATTTGTAAAGTCTTTAGTTTCACTTTTTGTGTAATTGAATGCTAATTTGCCAACTCTAGGAGAATTATAATTCATTTGCATATGAGCCTAATATTAACGTAGGTAATTTTATTAGTTGTTGGCCTAATATTTTTAAGTACGAGGCCAACTATGTAAATGTGTGATTAGTGTGATTAACTTGTGGTACTTGGTTAAGTGCAATATAGCACTGAATAGAATGTTTATGCTCGGATAACTTGTAAGTTTGAATGTTTTGTGTTATGAGGGGAGACACTTGTATTGTGCAAAGAGTTTAAAGACTCAAGTTGGTATATAGTGTTTCAGGATCTTCGTTTAACACTAGATTGAGATGAAAATGGTACTAATAGCTAGATTGCTTAACTACATACATGTGGATACTTGGATCACTTTAATTGAAGGTTTGAGTGATTAATTAAGGGTATTTGATGTTAGATGTATGATTGATGTCATGGCTAGTGTAAGTTCACCATTACTAATTAACTTCTTAATCAAACACATCATCGGTAATCATTGATATCAACCCAAGGAGGTTACATAACTATTGTGAATACCGTATTTTGTCCGGGCATTTTTTTTTAAATTTGATAATAAATAATCAAAAAATATAAAAATGAAAAAATAAAATTTAATCCTTTTAGGATTATATTTTCAAAACAAAATTTTTTTTAGTTGATAGGGCTTAATTTTATCTTTTTTTATTAGAATTTTATTTCTTTTAGTTCATTAAAATAATCAAAAAAATCTTGTTTAAATTATTAAAAACTTTTCCAAATTATCTCAATCATCCAAAATATTGGGAGTCAGCTTTTGAGAGCTAACTTTTCTCTCTTTAAATCTTAGTTTTCATTAAATATATATATATATATATATACACATCTATGTGTGTGTGTGTTTAAAAATAAAATTAATTAAAAGAAAAAAAAAAGAAGAAGGCTTATCACAAGCCTTATGCGATTCACATACACTCACTTTCAACACACAAAAAAAAGAAGACAACCGCACAGCACACACACACGCAAAGAAAAGAGTCAGAGACTCATGCAAAAAAAGAAACACATGCACGTATGAAGAAGCAAAGAAAAGCAAATGCTGGACACTCACGCGAGCAGAAAAAACTGGACAGCAGCAAAAGCAAAACAGAAGTGCAGCATGCATGAAAAAAGCAAAAAAAGCTGAGAAAGAGGGAAGAGAGATAGAGAGCATGAAAGGTAGAACACAGCGAGATAGAAGAAAGAAGAAACCGGAGAGCAAAAAGAGAGCACAGAAAAATGAAGAAGAAATTTGAGACGGAGACACAGGAGAGCAGAGCGAAAAAGCATGTAAACTCTCCTCACACGCAAGCTTCCCTGTTTCTACTCTAAAAGGGATGAAGAAAATAGAGAAGAGGGGGAGGAAAACGGGAGGAACGGAAGAAAACAAAAAAACAGAGCATGGAGATAAGGAGAGACAGGAACGTTTCAGCGTGAGGGAGAGGGACCGAGAAGGAGACGAGCTTTTTCTTGAAAAAAGAAGAGTGGGAGAGCAGGAGCAAGAAACCGAGAGAGATGAGTCTTCTTCTGAAAAGAAAACAAAGACTAACTAGACCGAGAAAGGAGACTGATCCAAAACTAAAAAAAAAAAGCCAACAACGCGAGAGAGAGAGCCAGAAATGAGAAGCAGGGATGGTGAAGACAAAAACAGAGTAAAAACACACTGGTAACGGGACTTTCAGCAAGATGAGAAAAGGAAAAGAAGAGAGAGACTGAGAGAGAGTGAAACAGAGCATAAGAGACGCAGGAGAGAGAGGGAGAAAGAGACTGAGAAAGAGAGAGCACGAGACCGAGAGAGGAAGAGCAGAATGCAGTTAGACGAAAAATAAAGAAATAAAATAGATCATGAACAGACCAAAAAACTCAGAAGGAGGAGAGAAAAACTGAGGAAAGAAAGCACAAAAAAAAACAGAGCACACACATGAGGTTGGAGGGAGAGCAAGAGAGAGAGAGAGACAGAGACGGAGAATGAAAAGGAAGCTATAATAAAGAGCTTCACGCTATTGGAAGGGGACTTCATTGACATCACCACCATCTCCTTTCCTGCGGATTTCACTTAAAGCTGTGAAGGTATTGCTTCTAAGAGTGCTTAGATTGAGTTAGTGGTGTTCAGCTATGGCTTCATCATCAGGTAAAATTCTGCTATCTGTTAAGGTTTGGGCTAACCTATTATTATTTGCTTTTACTTTAGTAATTGAATATGAAAACTAAAAGTGGCTTCGTGTTGAGTTCATGGTCTAATGAACTCTGATTGATTATTCATGAAGGTTCAAATTAATGGTTTCTCAATGCTATTTTGTTTTGAAGTTTTCAAATAATGAACTTCATGATTCTGGGTCACAAATTATTATTTTCAATTTCGCTGTCTCTGCAATTATTAATTTGTTTTATGTCCCCATTGATTGTGATGAAACAATTGTTATAATTGCAGTGATAATTATTGCTACAGGTGGCCTTGGAATTTCATTTCATTATAGTTATAATTTCTATTATGACTATTTGCGTTTATCATATTGTAGTGTTTTGGTTTCTTCTTTTACATGCCCTGCATAATTTCTTCTTGCTTGTTATCGCAGATGTCGCGATTATTAATTTGTATATACTGCCTATTATTGAAATTAACTCTCTCTTTATACTAAATGTTTAAGTCCCATGTGAGATTTCAAGAATCTTCATAGAGACTTAAATTAATCACATTATCGTGTAGGATAATAAATTCTCGCAGATATTGTGATTCACAATTTGTATGGTAAATACATAAACGAATTTTGTAAATAAAATAATAAACATTTTTTTATAATATTAATTAATTAAGTTAATAATTATATTGTCTAATTAGATTTTATGGTCAAGTGAGATTTTTGAAAATTCGTAGACCTTTAAGATAATCGTACTATCGTGTGAGTCAATAAAGTTTTGCAGGTATAACGATTAAGATTTTTATATGCGTTGTATAATTACGCATTAAAATATATTCAAAGTGAATTATTTAATCCTTTTATCGTGTGAGACTTTGAATCTCTGCAGATATTTAGGATAATCTCGTATCGTGTAAATCAATAAGATTTCGCAGATACGAGAGTAAAACTTATATATTAAAATTAAATCTCCTTTTATAATCCAAAGTAATAATTTATTTAAGTTCCATGTGAGATTTCAAGAATCTTCGTAAGGACTTAAATTAATCACATTATTGTGTGGGATAATAAGTCCTCGCAGATATAGTGATTCTCAATTTCTATATTAAATAAATAATTTCTGCAAATAATCACATAATACAATTTAGAAAAATTAATTAATCAAATTAATGAATTTAAGTTGTAACCACATTTACTAATTATATCTTTAGTCATGTGAGATTTTTAAATCTCAGTAGACTTCTAAGATAATCGTATTATCGTATGAGTTAATAAGACTTTGCAGATATAACGATTAAGTTTTTAAAATATATATATAAGTTATATATTAAATTAATTAAATTAAAGATGTATTTAAATTTAATTCCTTTATCGTGTGAGATTTTAGAATCTCTGTAGATATTTAAGATAATCATATTACTGTATAAGTCAATAAGGCTTTACAGATATGATGATTAAGAACCTTTAAAACATGTATATATTCACTTAAAATTATTATCAACACTTAAAAATGTATATGAGAATATAAATAAATAAATTAAAATTGCCAAACTCTTTTATCGTGTGAGATTTCAGAATCTCCGCAGATATTTAGAGCAATTGCATTATTGTATGAACCAATAAGGTTCTGCAGGTACTGCGATTAAAATTCCCAATCATAAAACATAAAGAAAAATAATTTTAAACCCTTTTCTTTCTTTATTCCAAAAATTCAAAAATGGAGAAAATAATTAAAATTAAATTACCTTTTACAATTTAAAACACACATATCAAAATTTCAGAAATTGTTTTATTTGCAAAATGATGAATTATTTCTAATTAATTTCTCTTAAAAAAACATTTTCGCTAACAAACTTTTAAGCCCGAACTACGTGGACTTTAATCCCCATCATAGGGTACGTAAGCCTCAGAGTCAGATTCTGAGTCAAGTCCATCCTCCCTTGTAAATAAATAAACATTTCTCACCTAATTCCTATCATTTTTATATTAAACACATGAACATAAAAGGGATAATTAAAATAGTTATAAAACCATATTAAAAGAGCACAACAAACTTCAGGTAACTGTTTTGACGAACGGGTGTTGTGGGGTGCCTAACACCTTCCCCACACTCAACCGACTCCCGAACCTATTCTCTGATTTTGTAGACCACCCTTATCCTTCATTTAATCGGTTTCCGGAGATTTACCTCAAAATCTTGGTGGCGACTCCTCATTTGATCCGGTTCTTGCCGTGAAGGCTGGGACCTCTGCTCGCGCGCCGTTCGTGTTGCATTTTTTCGGGTGTGACAACCATGTTCAACCATTTAAAGGAAATTTGAAAACTTAAAGTGTCTCTTTCAAATAAAAATTGGGATCTTAAGTTTAAATTTCAATAAAACCAATAAAAATGACTTTATTAAGTCAAGGATTAAGAATAACTTATTACAAAAGTATGGGATACCATATGATAGTTAAAAAAATTTAAAACTAGTTGAAAAATATCAAGTGAGGGTGGAAACAAAAGAATGCGCCACAGCTTGTTCAAGTTCATTGCAATCCAATTACCTCTTTCATCATTTCTATCAACTCTAATTCACTTCTTTGACAACTTATATCCTGATCCTTGATGAATTTAGATTCAATTTGAGGATACAAGCTCAAAGTTTTATTATTTAACTCTAAACTAATTACAAAACCTTAATTTGATTCTTGAGAATCTTTTTATTACTAAAAGGTAATAAGCAAATCTCTTAAAACTTCCTGATTCAATTTCTTTATAACTCTTATCGAGAGAAATTAGTGTAGAACTGAAGACAAGAATGGTACAAAACTTACCTGGTAAGCTACTAGTTAGAAATGTCTTTCAAGTTCTCAAAAATTGATGCCCTAGCTGAGTAAAGCCATGCATTGCGGTGTAGGTAGTACTAGCCAATGGCACGTAGCAAAGTGAGGAGACTCCTCACCATGCTCGCATACTCCATTTTGAATTTTGATTCTTTCACCCGCATATACTCATTCAACACTTTAAGGAGTCAAAATAACAAATTGTTATCCAAAATCTTAACCACTTGCTAATTTACTAATTTAAACCTTGATTCTCAATTAGTTTTAGAAAAAAAAAATTAGGATGTTACATCATACCTCCCTTGTATCCTTTTTATCAATTTGACATGAAAATTATGGGCTATTACACATTAGGTTCGTCCATGAGATGAAACTACTATAACCATTCATGCGTGAGGAGCTACTTGATCAAAGTTACTTGACTCACTTGTAGATCACAATTTTCTCAAAATTTCACACTATAAGGTGTTGTGCTCCCTAAACTAGCTTCCTCATTAAATAAGTGAAACTAGATTAAATTCAAGTCTCTTATTACATAATGGGACACTCTCTCATCAAACAAGTAGGACAATAAAAGTAATAATATTTAGGCAAACTATCAAGTTTCAATTGTAGCCTTATCACAGGGATTTTAAACTCACTACAACCCTTTCTAGGTAAAGACACTCACCTCACATGATCATGAAATATGTAAAAGTGCAATATTTCATAGCATGCAAAGTAATCGCTGCACAAGTATGCTTAATAACATTATCGTACTTACAACATATATAATCTTCACATAAACACACATCAACACATCATTAGACTCCACATTACATCATTGAACTCCTCACCACAAATATTCATTAAACTTTACAAAACATTATATCATTAGACTCTACATTACAAACATTTATGAAACTCCACATTATACACATTCATTGAATTCCACATCACAAGTGTTTATTTCAAAACTTCCTCTTGTTATCAAAGAGAGATTACAATCTCATATGTTTTAATTATAGTGTATGCATTGAGAAATTAATTAATACACAAAAACATAAGAAAGATTTTTTTTTGATTATCTCAAGCCTTTGAGAAGTCAAAGGTTTACCCTTCAAATACACACTTCTAAAGCTAATCTAACCTTGAATGGTGTCAATAAGTGATTAGTCTATAATTAATCACATTAACAATCATTGATATCCTTATTAGGATAAATTTAACTCTTAACTCTATACTTTCAAAACTCCCAATATGATAGTTTCTCACTTTAAACATATTCATTGGGCTCATTGACTCTCATTAGGTTACATTAACTTCACTGAACTCCTAAACAACCATTAATGATATTTTTCAAGTCCCATATATCACATTAAAGATGAATTTTTGTGCATTAATGCCTCCTAACTACCAAAAATGCATTCATTACCCTTCTTAGGGTTAAAGCACTTAAATAATTCCTATTAATTTTATTTAAGTCAATGGGTTTGGACCTATAGCCTTTATGAATTGAAAATTATTTTTATCAAACAAACCTTAACTCCCAACATCAAAAAAACTTAGGAGGAAGGAGGATAAACACTTAAGGAACTTACTCTCAGTGTTTAGAAGCTTCAAATACCTCCTCAAAGGTGACCCAATATGTGCCTTAATAGAGTTCTTGAATTCCCCTTCATTTTTCTCCCTTTTCTTTCTCCATTTTTTTGAACTCTAATGCAACTTAGTTATACAAAATTTTGTCCATGCATAGTAATGCATGCCCAAAGTTATGCAAAATTTTGTCTATACGTAGCGATGCATGCCACATGTATCACAACATGTGGTACAGAGATGTAAGCTTTGTGTTTCAGTGGCTTGTGCACTACGACATGCAGTACAGAGTCGTTTTTCCTTATTTTTCTCCCATTTCAAGGTTCGAGTGGCCTAACCTCACTCTAAATTAATCCCTAGAGATAAAATCATAACCCATGACATCTATTAGCTTTCTATAACCACACATCACATTAACTTACTTAATTAAACTTATTTTATTCAGCTAATTAGGGATTAAATTTTTCAGAATGTTATAATTTAGTTTAGCCTATATATGAACTGGGCCTTCAACCTAGGCTTGTTAGCTCATTAATCATCCTAGCCCATTCCAAAGCCACCTAAGCAATATGATAAGTCTGATTAGTAATTCAGGAACACAATTACCTTAATTTAAAACTCTAAGTCACTAGTTTTTCCATAATTATCTTATTCATTTTGGATTAAAAATTTGGAATGTTACGTCTATCCTTCTCTTCCTTAAGCTTCCATCACCTTCTTGTTCCGTTTTCCTTCTACGCTTACATTCAAACTTTAAAAGGAATAGCCATTTGTGTCTTGATTTAGGTCCAGCAATTGCATCGTAGAGCAGGCCTCTTGGAATCTAGACCTTGACTCGTATCTCGAATTTTCATCTTAAAAAATGGGAGTTGGATTGGCGTCGAAGCCAAGGGAAGTAATTGTGCCTACCTGGTTCATATCATAGCCAAACTCCAAATTGAAACTTTTGGGCACATTGTTCAGCTAGAGCTTTATTGTTGTAAATACAGGGGAGAGATCAGGGATCGAAGTAGAGGCGATGGATGACTACGACAAGCCTAGAGGGAGTATACATTGTCTTTGTTGGGAAAATTGACTTTGGGTTTTTTGCTGCAGATCTTCCTAGCTTCTGTCACGATCCACATGTCATAAAATGAGGCCAACAAGGCAATGACTAACAAACATTTATGGGTACTTGATGTTATAATAAAAAATATTACGTTTTAATTATTTTAAAGATAAATATATTATGATAAATAACTTAAAATTTTAAGTGTTTATTGGATAATAGTTTAGAAATAAAAAAAACACCTATGTCTCTTTATTAAAGAATTTAGTTGTGTATAAGTTAGTGTTTGATCCAACTTGGTAATAAAATCTGACTAACAATAAAGTTAATAGAGCCACCCAATAAGAGTGAGTAGAGCACATAAATCTCGAAGCTCATTGACAAATTTCATAATTAGGGAGCTAAGAGTAGTTCAATCAATAAAATACTTTAAATATGTAAGAGCCTATGGACTCCGAGAAAAGGAGAAGCAGAAGGATAGAAGAAAGAACGTTCCAGAGCAAAATAGAAATTCTTAAATGAAAAACAAAAATAATCAAATTTTAATACGAACATACAATTATGGACTCTCTCCAAACATCAACGGGAAAAAGAGATGAATGACAATAATGGCACATAGCAGTGGCCGATGGAAATTGACGGTAGGCGGTGGTTGTTTGGCAGTAGCACTACCACTGTTAGTGGCAGAAGTTTTCAATAACTAAATTCAGTATATTTAATAATCACAATATTTCACTGAGGGTGAGCTATAATGCTAAGTAGCTAGGGGGATTGTGTGTGTGTTCGGATAATATTTAAACTTAGGTTGGATGGCCTAAACCTAAATTGGGAGGTGAAAAGCACAACTATTCATGTTTGGAGGGAGGAAAATCTCAACCAAAGGGTCCAAATGAGCTTTTTCCTAAAGCTGAATTGTAGCTTCTGACATTGGGTTGATGGCCAACGTGCCTCTCTCTATCATCAATTTATGTGAAAAACAATGCTTAACGACTCCCTTTTTTCTCTTCTAAATATTTTTTTCTAAATTATAATATTGTAAGATAATTATAATTAGAATGTATAAAATATGGAACCAACAAAGAAAATATCAATCAATTTTGCTAAACTAATAATTCTATATTCTATGAAATTTAGAATTTAAATCTAAATTATCTTAAAATTTCATATTAAAATATAAAATATCTAGAACGAATAAAGAAAAATCATATTCTCTCCGTTAAAAATATAAGTAATTTTTTAAGGAGTTGGATGTCTAAGTCTTTTAAGGTGCAATTATTATCTTTTTTTTTTTAAAGTGTCCTTATTGATAGTGACTTTATATTTATTATATGGTGTTTAATAAGGGTAAATATAAAAAGATAAAGTTAGTTTGAAAGTAGTAACTACTTTATTGAGGGGTGAGATTCAGTTAAAAATACCTTATATTTTTGAATGAAGGGAGTAATAAAAATGTCATATGCTCTCTCTATTAAAAAATGAAAGATATTTCTTAAAGAGTTGTATGCTAAAAAATATAAGGTATTTTTAATCGTTTGAGGTATAATTATTGCCTTCTTTTCAAAAGTGTCCCTATTGATAATGATTTTATATTTATTGTAGGGTGTTTAATAGAAGTAAATATGAAAAAATAGTATTAGTTTAAAAATAGGTAACTATTTTATTGAGGGTGAAATTTATTTAAAAATACTTTACATTTTTGAATGGAGAGAGTATAACACTATAACTTTATAATGTTCTGCATATGTTTTATTTTTATTTTTTATTTTAATATTTTATTTTCTAAAAAATTATAGAGTATATCATATTTATTTTAAATTTATATATTTATTTTAAATTTTCATAATTGAATATTATCATTTAATTCTACCATTTTAAAAATTAATATTTTTAACTTATTAATATATTTTATATTTGTAATTTACTTTTTTTTTGTTAAAAATGTAATTTTAAGTTTAATATTTTTTCTTGAAAATATTAAATGACTCACAAAAATATATATAACAAAAATCACATTTATTTTTGTCATTATAAATTAAAATTTATTTGAATCAAATTATTCAAATAAATTTTAATTTATTGAATTGACTTATAAAAAAATGCATTAAATATAAATTACATTATAGCCACTAATTTTTTTTTCCTAACCTTAGTTGAATTCTTATTTCAGCTATAAATTTTTTAATCTAAACACAGTTTTCATGGCTTTATTTAAATAGGCTTCAGTTTGTAATAAAAATTTAAGGCTTAAACTTAAACCTAAGTTTGATGAACCCCTTTTAAGGGCTTTCAAAAATTTAACAAATGAGTTTTAAAGAGTTCTCACTATAGTTTAAACTTACTTAAATGATCAACCAGATGTAATGATTTAATTAGAAGCATATAAATAAACATATAATAATATAAATTAAATGTATTTAATATACACATAAAATAAAAAAATATACTCTCTCCATTAAAAAATATAAAGTTTTTTTAAAGAGTTGAATATTAAAAAATGTAAAGTATTTTTAATCTTTAAAGATGTAATTATTGTTTTTTTAAAGTACTCCTATTATAAATTATTTTATATTTGTGATAAGATATTTAATAAAATAAATATAAAAATATAAAGTTAATTTAAAAATAAATAATTACTTTATTAAATATAAAATTTAATTAAAAATATTTTATATTTTTAAATGAAAATAGTGTAAATAAAATAAATGCCTAATAAATAAAAAGTTTTGAAAAAATAGATATGATCTATTTAACCAAACAAGCTCCGGCTGAAGGGACTAACCCAAACAATGTAGGCCTTAGCCTGATAGTAGCATGACCTGTTTCAACTCCTAACGCTGTCAACATTCAATTCAAAGAGCACAATGCGACACCTGTTTTGTGAATCTTTGTTTGGTTCCAGGCTTATTACCACCTTCCCATTCCCAAGAATGCCCTCTCATTTTAGGTCATGTTTGGTACATTAAAATTAAATTTAAGAGAAATGGAATTGAAATTGAAATCATGCTTTCAATTGTTTGATATGCATGAATTCAATTTCTTATGAATTTCAATTCTATTAAAATACCTAAAATTCAATTCCATCTCTATCATGATGAAATTGTC
The DNA here is from genome assembly GCF_029017545.1 of Prosopis cineraria. Classification (NCBI taxonomy): domain Eukaryota; kingdom Viridiplantae; phylum Streptophyta; class Magnoliopsida; order Fabales; family Fabaceae; genus Prosopis; species Prosopis cineraria. The sequence goes on along the minus strand of NW_026555334.1, from coordinate 35,057,350 downwards.
ATAATTTCATGGAATTGTCATAAGTGTCTCACATACACACTCCATCATGATGACTAAGTTTTTTATTTTTCTTATAAGGGCATTTTGGTCTTTACTTATTTTAAATACATATATTTATTAATATTATATTTAAATTTCATCTTCATACCAAACATACATTTATAACTCAATTTTATTTTAATTTTAATTTTAATTCTGATTTTAATTTTATAAAAAACTCTTTCACCATACGAGCCTTCCTTGTTAAACATTTCTGCCCTCTGCACACTCCTTGTCCCGCGATCCCTTTTCTGGTCAGACAACTCTCCCCTCTTTGCAATCCCCGCCGCACCGCCCACCTCTCCCTCCTCTCCGCCATCCGCCTCTCCCTTCATCTCCTCTGTCACCCTCTCCCATCATTCCGCCTTCTTCGAACTCACCGGCGGCGGCCTTCTCCTTCATCGAACTCGCCTGTGGCTCCCTTCATCTTCGAACTCACCGGCGACGATCTTCTTCTTCTTCTTCGAACTCACCGGCGGCGGCCTTCTTCTTTGAAATCACCAACGTCGGCTTTCTTCTTCTTCGAATTCACTAGCGACAGCCCTCTTCTTCGAACTCACCAGCAGCGTCATCCTTCTCCATTCTAACTCACCATTCGAACTTACCTTTTCTTCTCTTTTGCCATTTCCAGATCAATTGTCCATCTTTTCATTGTTCCATTTTCAGATCTGATCATGTTGTTGTGTGATTTTTTTGGTTGATGTTGCTGTCTGAATATTCACGGTTGATTTGTGTATGGTTGCCGGCTAACAAACAGGATGGATTAGAAGTTTTTTTGGTTTTTGGGCGATCAAGGCTAAAAGAGTCCTTTGATAATCTATGCGGTATTGATTATCAGAACATACCCAATAGGCCCTTGCTAATTAATATTGCACTGCACTGCATTGCATTACATTGCCATATAGGTCAGGAATTGAACCAAAGGGGTTACAGTTGTTAGATCTCTAAATATGATGATGGCTAAGAGTAATAGGTTCTCTGGAGGTTATTATGGCAATGCAGTCGAGACGGCTGGTGAATCAGAGGGGTCTGGTAGCTCAGGACCAATAGATACTGAGATAACGGTTTCAGAGAATTCTAGTGTCCCCGCGAGGAGATGTATTAGTCTAAATTCAAGTCACTGTGACAATTTTGGTGTTCCCATGCAAGTTCTTCGGTTGTCAGATATTTCACCCCTTGAAAGAAAGGATTTGGTGCTGAGGTTGAGATCAGAGCTTGAACAGATTCGGCTACTTCAGAAGAAAGTTGAATTTCAAAGAACAAATGGTGTGACGTTGTCATCATCCAGTGATATTCTTAGCTGTAGTAATGGACACAATAGGTCTCAATTAGAGAAGTCCAGAAAATCATTGGTCCCTAGTTCTACATCGGGGAAAAAATTGAATCCAACAAGTCAGAAACCTTGTGGATTGAACCGGGGTTCTTCTGGGAAGTTTGAGCCTGCTCCACAGACACAGACCTGTTCACCAATAGCTGCAAATACCTTGTTGATGAAACAGTGTGAGGCACTTTTAAAGCGATTGATGAACCACCAATATGGTTGGGTTTTCAACTCACCTGTTGATGTGGTGAAGTTGAATCTTCCAGATTATTTCACTATTATCAAGCATCCTATGGATTTAGGAACAATAAAAAGCAAGATAGCTTCAGGTGCATGCTCAGGTCCTTTGGAATTTTGTGAGGATGTAAAGCTTACATTTTCAAATGCAATGACCTACAATCCACCTGGTAACGATGTCCATGTCATGGCTGCTACCCTGAATAAATATTTTGAAGTGAGGTGGAAAGCGATTGAGAAGAAAATTCCAAAAACCAATGCTCATCCAGTGCCAGCAAAATCTTGCGCCCGTGAAGATGTGGAAGCAGCTAGACCAGTGCCTCCTTCAAAAAAGAGGAAAATCGCAACAATTCCCCATTGCACTGAAGTTATACCTCCTGCTAAGCAAGTTATGACCGATGAGGAGAAGCACAATCTCGGCATGGAATTGGAGTCTTTGTTGGGAGAACTGCCTGGGCATATTGTTGACTTCTTAAAAGAACACAGTTCAAATGGTAGAGAATGTGGAGAGGACGAGATTGAGATTGATATTGATGATCTCAGTGATGATGCACTCTCCAGTCTACGGAAGCTTTTGGATGAATATTTGCAAGTGAAGCAGAAGAGCAATGAAAAGTCTGAACTGTGTGAAATGGAGGTATTATCCTGCAGTTCCTGTTTCCTTCTCTTCCATAGTTAAGCTAGTTTAATATTTCTTTTGAGCTTACTTTATTCTTCCTCTGACCTCTTCTCATTTATATATGTTGTAGTTGTTGAATGATTCTGGACCAAGCAACTTATCATTGCAACCGTTTAAAGGTTATACTCAGTGAGTGGGTGCGTGTGTGTGCATGTGTGGGTGTACTTTATTTGATACAACAACAACAACAACAAGCTTTTATCCCACTAGGTGGGATCGGCTACATGGAAGGTGTACTTTATTTGATATTTTATCTAAATATGTTCCGACCTTAGGTGATGACCTTGGTGATGAAGATGTGGACATTGGTGTAAATGAACCCCCTGTCACAAGTTGTCCTCCTTTGGAAATTGAGAAGGATGCAACTTACAGAATTAATAAATGTTCGGGCGCAGGAAGCTCCAGTGGTATGTGAGTTTTGGACACTTCTATACCTTTTGACTTTGAATGTAGGGATATTATGTTATACATCTGGGAACTGATGTGGGACAAAGATCCTATTTTAATCTATATGGGGTTTCAACCTACCGGCACCTCTTTTTGATTGGGAATTGATCAAATCCTGTATATCAGTATCTGCTAACTTCATGTTGAATTCTTATAAAAATAATGAATTTGTGCTGAGATTCTGATGCATGATAATATCATGAGGATGGCATGAGTTTGTTGTTTCTGATTCTTAACCAAGATTTTTTAAGGATGGGGTTATAATACTTTTCTTTAAGGACTGGGTCAATTGTCTAAATTTTCATTTGTAACATTTAAATATGAAGCTTTTGTGCGGTTGTGAGTCCCAATATCTAATGTGTGCATTTAAATGCAGATTCTAGAGGCTCTTCTGACTCTGAATCTAAGGATGCTGAAGCAGGTCCAGTAATAACGTCAAAGGTATTTGTTGGATTCTTAAGATATTTTGTTATCTCTTGTCATTGCATTTGAAAAGAACCGTCTTTTAATTGCTGATGCTGTTTTCTGTTGGACTTTACCTGAACTCCAATTATCCATCTTGGTTTTTCTTTAGGTAGCAGAAAGTTTGGGTCATGGAGCTCAGTTGGATGAAAAGACTTGGGTCATGAATACTCTAGAAAAGAATCGTGAGTAATGATTCGCTGTTCTGCTTGTCTGTCATCTCGTGATTGATTTCTTTATGCTAGTTACAGTGATTATGATCTGCCATTTAATATGGAGTATGTATGACTTGTATACATGCAAAAGTTATACCCAGGTTCCCTTCCATTGTCTACTTGTGGTTGTATTCTTTACTCTCCTCACGGCTTCTTGCTATTATTGTTAGTCTAGCAGGCTTCTGTTGATGTTAATCTTGATCATCCGTATTTGTAATTTCAAATTAGCTTCTTGTTTTTTTTTTGGATGCTGTTCTTTAAGTGTTCACTTTAAAATCTCTCTGTTGTCACTATAAGTGACTTGGATTCTTGCCTTGACGTCATGCAGAACCTGTTGTTGGGTTGGACCAAGTTGATGATAATATTGGGCAGAAGCCAAATTCTTTTGACTCAGACCAGTGTCGAGATGGTAAGAGGCTAGGAGTAGAAATTATACGAGATATATGTTGTCCGTTAACATTGGATACCTACTAAGGGGTTGTTGTAGGGGATAGTGTTCCAAGACAGGTTTCTCCCGACAAACTCTATAGGGCTGCATTATTGAAGAATCGGTTTGCTGATACTATCTTGAAAGCTCGAGAGAAGACACTAACTCAGGTTTATAAAAAATTTGAGCCTGGAATGTGCTCTGCTTGTAAATCTGTTTTCCGCTCATTTCTTCAATCTCATGTGATACCCTTTTGACGTGGCTGAGATCAGGGTCAGATGGGAGATCTTGAGAAATTGAATAGGGAGAGGGAAAAACTGGAGATGGAGCGAAGGAAAGGTGATTTGACGACATTACTATTTGCTGTTTATAAAGTGTGCTTTGCCATAGTGGCTGTTAAACCTCTTTTATTACATCCGCTATATATTACTTTGTGATCAGAAAAAGCAAGGCTACAGGCAGAAGCAAAGGCTGCTGAAGATGCTCGAAAGCGGGCAGAAGCAGAAGCTGCTGCAGAAGCTCGACGAAAGAGGGAGCTTGAGAGAGAAGCTGCGCGGCAAGCTTTGATAGAGGTAAATGAGGAGAATATATGTTTGACCATGTTTGTTCATTAGCCTGTTTTGCTACGGATTTTATTGGAGCTTGTTCTGGAACTTTATGCAGGTTGAAAAGTCTGTTGAAGTTGATGAGAGTTCTCGGGTTCTGGAAGACTTGGAAATGCTTAGAGCTGCTCCTGCTGAACAGCAACCAAGCTCTGTGGATGAGACGAGTCCTGATCACTCACAAGATGGCTTGGGTAGCTTCAAGTTTGGGAGCAGTAATCCCTTGGAACAACTAGGATTGTACATGAAAGTGGACGATGAAGAGGAATTTGCAGAGCCACCCTCTACTCCTCCACAGACCGTAAACGATGTAGAAGAGGGAGAAATTGACTAAGCGTTGCTCATTTTGTGATCCTGATTGAATTGTGGAGCATAGTACTAAGTTAATAATCACATCGATTCCGACGAAATTCTTTGATTCTTTCAGTTCCCATAATGTAGTAATCCATCACGAAAGGGTCCGACTGAGCACAGTTTCTAACTTTCTTGTGAGCTCGGACGCAGTATTATTACCTTAGTTTTGCCTTGTCTTGGCATCTGCATTGATTTTTTTTTTTTTGAAAAAAAACTGAATATCATTCAAAAACTGAAAAAAGAAAACATTACAGGGAAAAACAAAATAAAAGCCCAAATAAGCAATCAATCATCATCCTCTGCCTAGTCTAATGAAAGGTAGGGAATGATCAAAGATACAAAAAAGGTTCTCCAGCAAATTCTCTTCTTTAGCAAGGTTGTGGGCATGGGTAATGACATTAAAAAAAAAAAAAGAAATGGATCAATTCTTAAGAAGTAAATTACAGGTAGTTTGAACAATTTTATGGTAGGAGCGATCTTCATGATGTCCTCTTGTCAAAAGATTTATAGCTTTAACACTATCTGTGTACACCTCAATGCTAGTAAATCTTTTAAACCAACAAAGTTGTGAGCCTTCATATATACCCAGCAATTTATGGTCAATGGGTAGGTACCAAGTTTCCAACAAAAACCCACTATCCACCCCCAACTGTCATTAGTTATGCAACCTCCACAAGTGGCTATTTCCTTGAGTCTAGATAATCCATCTACCACTAGTCTAACAGCCCCTTGTGAAGGCTTAGCATCTGCATTGATTTAAAAAAAGCCGAGCATCACGCTTTTCAGATGCCAGCTGGGATGCATCAATATAGTGTTTCATTATACAGGTACGAGTGATAGTTCTTTATCTATACAAGTGTTGAATAGCTTGCATTTGCCCATCGTTGTTGACAAAGACTAGGCAACACGTTTCTTAGGAACAAACTGAAACGTTATTACAAAATTAAAAGCAATAAGACCACAATTAAAAGGTGACGTCCTTTTGCAAGTGAACTTTAGTAACTACTTAATAACTGGTTGTTCCCAATATTGGCCAGTAAAATTGCCACACATGAACATTAATTTATCTTGTTTTTTCAATTAAAAATGTCATGCATTATGTCTAAAAAAACATCACTAATGGGTGAGCCACGCAGTGATTGATTCACTGAAACCACAATTTATTTTAGTTTCTACGTGTGTCATTATTTATTGGGGCTGCATTCTTTTTATAATTTCAAGTCTCCCCCACTCTCTCTGCCCCTCTTCGGTTTTATGTTTGTCCAACGGACAAGCCCACTTCTAGTTGTGATGTTGATTGCGCGAGTTTCAGCATATGGAAAAACAGCTTCATTCTTTATCAAAAAAAAAAAAAAAAACAGCTTCGTTTATTGTATATTCATCTTCCGTGAGACACTACCAAAGGGGGAACCGAGAGAAGAGAATTTTTCAATCTGGTGGCCACATAACTTTCTTCTACCCTAAAGGCGACGCATGTATATGAAAAAAATTGTTCCCTTCTCAGTTTTTTATTTTTTGGGTCTTTTTTTTTTTTCTAAAGAATTAATTATTCGCTGGTTATCTCACTGTAAACTGTGGGGCAATGACATCAAATTCAAATATCAAATGGGGCTCATATCATACGATAGTGCCTGTTTGGGGAAAAAAATATATTAGAAGGCTAACCATGGTTTTGAAGTTCAAAGCATATTTTGCCAGCAGTTATCAAACTACAATTTTCAAAACCATAGCTGAAACCGAACAAAACATTTTGTTTTCCCCACACTATGTTTAAGCCCAAAACAGTAGTTAGAAAAGAAGTAACGTTTACTTGCTTTTGGCCAACCTCAACCAAATCATAGTTTTAACAATACTGCAAAACAAAATATGCTCAAAATCTTTATCGAATTGTGTTTTATCAAATGGGTTTGCCTTTGAAATTTGACTTTTCTCGGACAATATTCTTTCCATCAAAACTGGTCAGAGATGAGAGCGGACTTATGACTACAAATTGATCTTTATACCCTTCTTTGTACAAGTGATCTTTATACCTTCCATTTAGGACGAATGGCCGAGTTAAAGGCTTGGAGCAATATGCTGACTTGATTAAATTACTTTAAGGTAGCTTGGATGTCTTTTTGAGAGCTGTTTTAATGGACAACAGCTAGTAAAGCAACATGCAACTTTCTAAGAAAATATTAGTTTATTTTGTGCAGAAATATATCATTATGAATAAGAGTACTGCTTCATAATATTGATAATAAAGAGATCACAAGGATTTAATTGATCACAAGGACTCTTCCATAAGAATAACCAAAAAATTATCTCACAAGACTTTATGTCCATAAAGAAAGCGGCAATGGGGCCATTAACAATTTTCCTAGTCGAGAAGCAATCTGGAGAAAAATAAGTTATCTGAAGCACTTTATCCAGAAAGACCGCATTATTATGAAAGAATAGAAGAAAAAAACAAAACTAGTTTTATAAAGCCGGAGGTGCAGCAAGTTGAATGCTGATCCAAAAGATGAGATTTGAGCCAAACTCAATGCAGATTACCTTAGACAGAAGCCATGTGTCGAATCAAGTCAACCACACGTGAGCTGCCACAAAAATAAAAACCAGACGTTCATAAGGAATTGAAAGAAGTGTACACCATTTTAGAAAGAAAGGTTTGGAAGTCCACGTTACCTGTAACCCCATTCATTGTCATACCAAGAGACAAGCTTCACAAAATTGTTACTCAAAGAAATTCCAGCCTTTGCGTCAAAAATGCTTGATCTGCAGTCACCTACGAAATCTGTGGACACCACATCATCCTCTGTGTAACCAAGGATTCCCTTCATGCTTCCCTCAGATGCCTCCCTGCAAGGAATTTGTAGAAACTGGAAGATGAGAACTTGCCCTTCACAATAGCGAAATCATAACTTCATCTAGATTAACAATAAAGAGCATCACTTTATATCTTTGTCTCAAGAAGAAAAACCTATTCTTACTTGACAGCAGCTTTAACCTCATCATAACTGGCCCCCTTTTCAAGTCTAACAGTGAGGTCAACCACCGAAACATCAACAGTTGGAACGCGGAAAGCCATTCCTGTCAACTTTCCGTTCAGTGAGGGCAGTACCTTACCCACAGCCTGAAAGGGGCAACATTCATAAGATTTGAATTCAAAATTAGGTTAGACATGGCTGTCTGAGCCAAGGACAACTATGGCTGAAGGGAGAAACCTATACTTAAAATTTAATGAATATAGGGAGGGGATACACATTGATCCATATGGCAAGACAAATACCTTAGCAGCTCCTGTGCTGCTAGGAATGATGTTGAAGGAAGCAGCTCTGCCTCCTCTCCAGTCCTTCATTGATGGTCCATCAACGGTCTTTTGGGTGGCTGTGAGACAAAGAAAGACAAGTTAATGGACAACTAAATCCTTTTCAACTTAGAGAAATTAGTAATATATAACCCTTGGATACTTGCCAGTGATAGAATGGACAGTGGTCATAAGACCTTCGACAATTCCAAATTTGTCATGAATAACCTGACAACATTTCAAGGATATAATGTCAACTATTGAAGCATATCTTTTTCAAAGCATTAAAAGAATTAGTCTTCCACAGTTTTAAAAAAATCAAGTTTCCAACTACCTTTGCGAGTGGAGCAAGACAGTTGGTTGTGCAGCTAGCATTGGAGACAATATTAATGTCTGACTTGTATTCTTTCTCATTGACGCCAACAACGAACATTGGAGCATCCTTGCTGGGGGCTGAAATAATTACCTTCTTTGCACCACCCTAAGCATCAAAACAGTATGATCAGTCACACAAATAAGAGGATAGGTCAAAGATGAGGATAGACAGACCAAGTTAGGGAGAAAGGATTATTTCAGCGGAAGAAGAGGTTTCAAGACATCAAATATAAAAAATGAAAGATGATCAGCAAGAGTCTTCCAACATATTTTTTATAGGCAAGCATGCCTCTGTTGTTATTCCATTCAATTATTTTAAAACTTTCCAGAACAGAAGAATTTTAAGGGGAAATCCAACAATTTAAGATAGTGGCAATCAGTGTAATAAACAATTCGATACACCAGATGAGTGCTTAATATTGACAGACCTTCAGGTGAGCAGCTGCCTTGTCTTTATCAGTGAAAACACCAGTGGATTCTACAACATAATCAGCTCCTGCCTCACCCCATGGAATTTCCTCTGGGTTCCTGATCAGATAAATCATGGGTATATCAGCATATATAAATATATAATCAACAAGAAACGACACTATTTATAAACCATGAATAATATGATTCATGGTTGGCCTAATATCTTTTTAGGCATGAAACACGTCCCATCCAATTACCAAGTATAGGGAATCAGGCATTAGAGAACCATACTTTGTACCAAAAACAGCAACCGGCTTGTCACCAAAGAGAAGGGTCTTTGAGTCCTTAACCTTAATGTCATGGTGCTTCCATTGGCCATGAACACTATCGTACTTGAACATGTAGGTCTGCAGGCAAAACTCCAACGTTATATACGCAAATGCAAGACTCGGTAACATGTGGCTCAGACTCATTTGAAACAACTTAATGCAGACAGGCGGAAATGATCAAGGCAGTTAAAAATATGATGACATAATCCTATACCCTTTTTCATTAACACCTTTGGCAACGAAGTATTATGATCAACATTGGAAGAAATCAATCCACCCAGAATGTCCCACATTTGTGATCATAAAACACTCGAAGGTTAAATAGCGAAGCTTACCATGTAATCAATCGAAATGAAAGGATCGTTGACGGCGACGAGATCAATGTCATCTCTCTGCAAAGCCACTCTGGCGACCAGACGGCCAATCCTTCCAAATCCTTCACAATCATAAAATCGAACAAAGACAAAATCCACACAGTCAATATCAGAAGATCATCAACAAATTAAACAAATTTTAACTTTTCAACAGAAATAAAACAGTAGAAATGATCAGCATTTCTCTATAATGTATATACCATTGATCCCAATCTTGATCTTGGCACCCATAACTCTGTTTAGAGAAACCTGAAACGAAAGAAGAGACTCGGAGGGTAACGAAGTCGAAAGGCGAACGTGAGAAATGGAGTGAGGAGTGGACTAGGGAGCGATGAATGTGGCAGTGAGCGAAGCAGTTCAAGGTTGATGACTGTATATATACTGCATGCATCCGAAGATTTCGAGTGAAAGGTTCAAAACAAATCGCAATAATAAGCACCAATCCTTCACCACATTACTTGCTTTTATTTCTCTGGAATAGGTAAACATTAGACTTCTTAGAAAATAAAAATAGAAACCTATTCCTTTTTCTGGTCAATTATTCGAAATAATTGTTATTTTTTTCCAATAAAACACATAAATTGTACACCTTTCATTTTTTTAAAATTTTTTTAACACGCCATGAAACAATGGTTTTAACCAAGACTTATTGATAGCTATTTACACCCACTGTGTTCTTACGGCTACTAATTATATGTCTTTTTTAAAGTGGAAGTTTGAATCTTCTACCACTATCTAAATGCGACTCATTCTTATATTTGAGTCAGCCATAGAATATTTTTATTAATAATTTTTTAATTATTAATCAAAATATGCAAGTACGATATTTTAATAAAGCATGATTTTAATAGTTTGATTAATTTTTAAAATAATTTAAAATTTTTTATTACGAAGATGTCAAAAAAACAAACTCACAAGAAATTAGCGCAATACTTCACATTTTCATACCGTTCAGCTTTTTTTTTTAATTCGTACGATACGAGTGTCCTAAGACCAACTTGTCCTTCACAAAGTTGTTTGGGTTTGATGAGATTGGGGAGGTGAGAATAACAAGACAAAGAGAGAAAAGTACCAGGAGAGATATTCCACTTGAATGCTGGCTCGTAAGGAAAAATAAGAGGGAAAGAAAATGAGAGAGGGTAAAAAAAAAAAAAACAAGAAGAAAGTATAGAGATATAATATTTTCTCGTGCTTGGCTAAGGAAGGAAAAATAAAAAAGAAATTGTTAATTTTACATGAAAATAATAACCTTATTATTTAAAAAAATATTTATATATAATAAAATTTAATATTTTAACATATTATATATATAATAATTTCTATTATGTATTATTGATTGAATAAAAGCATAATCACAAATTATTTTATCTAATACTGATCCAAAATTATTTTATCAAATTTATAATTTTATTTATTAAATTATTAAATATATATAATAATCTTAAAATTTTGAAACTATAACCAAATATAAAGAACTTAACTGAAAATTTAGAATTAGCATTTTTTTAATTAATTTAAAAATTAAATATACTGCTTCTTTAACAAAAGTCCATGATCAAAATGTAATTACACTATAAATATAAAATTTAAAAATTGGTGGATAAATTTGGTAGCAGAAATTTCTCTCCAAAATCTCTTTATATTTGAAATAAAAATGTGGTCTTACATAATATTTTTTTTCCTCACTTTTATCTCCCCTCTGCTTTTCTCTCCATAAGTATATAATCAAGTAGAAAAAAATATTATTTTTCCTCCACTTTTTTCTCTCCCTCACTTTCAAATGCTTTAAAAGAAAACTACACTTCCTGGTCCCAAAAAAAATAAAAGAAAGAAAACGATGCTTCTTGGTCCAAAAATAGAAAGAAAGAAAGAAAGAAAAGAAAATAATGTTTCCAGTTCATTCACTTATATACGCGAAGCCACAGGCCACAGCAGCCAAGGCATTTTGAGCAAAAAAAACCCCCCGGGGGGGGGGGTGTCAAACATTTTGTTTCCTAACAATTTTTTTATTTTGGGATTAGGAAAGGCTAAAGCTGCCTAGCCACGGTACTGACCCTGTTTTGGTCCTGTAAAATAAGATTAATATAACATTTAGGAATGTCATGAAGAAGCTTCAAGTGGTTTGGTCCCTCATGGGCCAGCTTGGCAAGAAAATCTGCACACATGTTACCCTCATGATGAATGTGTTGCAATTCCAAATTCTGGCGTTCACACACAAGTTGTTGAAGTTCCACAATATCGTTATAAAACGAATGATTCCTGGCTATTCCTTGATATATTAAACCTATAGCCTCCATTGAGTCTAAAGTTACATATACTTTCCCTGCATGAACAAGATTGTAGACCTCAATCCCATATTTGATTGCCTTGGCTTCAACAATTGTTGTTGGCATGTGCCCCAATTTGCATGTGAAACCTATAATCCTCTTTCCTTTTGAGTCCCTGAATAATCCTCCATAGGCTACACTATTATTTTGATTTAAAGATGCATCCACATCAAAAGCGCAATGTGCCATCAGTTGGAGCGACCCAAATGAAATCTTATGCCTCTGTTTTGAGTATTGTCCAATAAGTTGAGGTGCTGCACACCTCTTTCTTCCATCAGCTTCGACGTACATGCGCTAATAATGTTCTCAGCATTGTGTTGAGTTCCTTTAATAATGGTTCCAGAAATCTTCGTCCAGTGCCAAGTTTGAAAGATTCGGCCTCCTAAATTTTGGCTTGTGTTCCATTGAAACCATTCCTGCAAGCTGCATGGGAAAAGTCTGTTAAGAAAAACATTATTAATAATTTTCTCCCATGTTTCTTTCACTCTTTTACAATCTCTCAAAATGTGTATGACACTCTCATCACACCCATACTCAAAACGGCAAAAAGCATCTTGAGTAATTCCTCTCTTTGCTCTAATAAGGTTGCTTAGGAGATGCTCATGCAGGACCTGCCAAAGGAAGTATTTGATTTTCTCCAGTAAAGGCCACTCCCATAAACGAGACCAAATCTAGGATAAACCATTAGATGTACCACTTTCAAGGAAAGAGCAAGCAAATTTGACCAAGAACCCTCCATCACTAGCTAGTCTCCACTAGAAACTATCATTCTCCTGACTAGTTGGAGGAGGGAAGGCCAAAATTTTCTCAACAATAGCAGTAGGAAAATAATTTTGGAGAGCACAAATATCCTGCCCGCTTGAGCTAGAATAAAAATCACAAAACCTTAGCACGAGCATCAAAAAGGGATAGATCTATTGGAAACATACTCAATTAAGGGTCTTTCTAGGGGTTTGCTTGAAAAAAAGGGTCTTTCTAGGGGAGCTCAATGATCCCACCAAAAGCTAGTGGTTCTATCATTGTTAACTTTCATGCTCACCCCTTGGAGAAAATTGTCCTAAACTTTAACAACGCTGTTCCAAGTATGAGAGATAGACCTCTTTTTAACAACTATCAGAGTGACACCTTGCACCACATCTATATTTAGACCTCAAGCATTTGAACCAAAGGGCATTAGAGTAGTTAAGAAGAACCCAACACAATTTCATTAGAAAAAGCCTGATTTTGGGTTTGCAAGTTCTTTATATCTAAACCCCCTGTCTTTTTGCATTCTCTAATGGTATTCCAAGAAATAAGATGCATTTTCTTTTGATCCTCCCAATGTCTAGAAAAAATTGCAACTGTATTTATCTATTTCCTTTAAGATACCTATAGGAATATGCATAGTTTGCATAAAATAAGAGAGGGGTGTATGAAAGACTTTATATGCACTAATCTACCAGCCAAATTCAAAAAGGAGCTTTTGCAAGAAGAGGCCCTTGACTGAACCTTCTGAATAATAGGCAAGAACATACCTTCAGTGACTTTTTTTGTGAAGCAAAGGAACTCTTAAATATTTGTCCAAGTTCAGGGTGAGTCCCACTCTAAGGTGTTGATTGATATAAGAAGAAAGCTGACAACTGACTTTTTTAGAGCAAAATAGCTTGGTTTTTCCTAAATTCATTTTATGTCCTGAGACCATATAGAAATCTGACATAACTTTCTTGATCAAAGTAGATTGCTCCGAAGATGCCTCAAAGAACAAAACAAGGTCATCTGTAAAAAAATAAGTGTGAGATAAGAGGTCCAAAGGCAGAGATTTTTAGAGGTTTTCATATCTTTTTCCTACAAAGTTCTTGAATCATCATACCCAATCTTTCCATGCAAAGGACAAAAATATATGGGTTTAAAGAATTTTCTTATTTTATTCCTTTTGAAGGTTGGAACTCTATAGACTCTTTCCCATTTCAAAGAACCTTCATAGAAGCTCTAGTTATGCAGGTCCTTATTTCTTAAAAGGATCTCTGGACAAAAATATATGAGCTTAAAGGGTCTCCTTATTTTCTTAAATTATATGCAAGGAAAGCCATCTTGGCCCAAAAACAAAAGGTAAATGAAGAGACTTTCAGGGACCAAAATTTGTTAGTGTTATCTTTCATTATTAATTCTCTTCAGTATTATAAATCTCCTTTAGTTGTTTGTTTAATAATAGCTGGAAAAGAAAGAAATCTCCTTTAGTCCTTAATATAATATATATCTTTAAAATTATTTTAAATAGTATGCAATTTTTTTAATTCTACCCTTTTTTCCTATTAAGAAACATAATAAACTATTGCTTAATAATTCAAACCATAAAAAATAAACAAGCATAAAATGGAAAAAATATGTTAATTACTCTAACTTTACCTTATATTAGAAATTAAAAAAAATTTTCAGGAAAAAAGGATAAAAAAACTTTTAAAGTTTGTCTCATCATAAAGATCGGAAAGGGTATAATTTAATATCGTCAATTAAAAAAAAAAAAAAAAACAAAAGTCCAAATGCGAGATAAACTTAATTTTGATTTTAGAGAAGAAATTTCATTACCACCGCGAGCTGCAGCCTGCAAGGCATCATGTATTGGAGAGTTGAAATCCAGATTATAGGAATGCCAAAACACACGCAAGTTGAGAGCAGTTCATTCAATTGGTATCTTTTCATGAGAGAGAGTGTATCGCAATACATGCAGCAAACAAAAGGATCTCAACATTACAAGAACGTCCAACGGTGCTGTTGTGATATGAGATGAATGCATCTCCCAGGCTCAACTAATCCTACTTTTAGACAACTCTATATCTTACAAAAAGAACTGACAAGTGGAGCAAACTTGGCTTTTATCAAGCATGAGAAGAGAAAAAAAAAATGAAGGAATACGACGCCACCACCAATCACTGTTAGTGGTAGAATGCGCCATCTGGAGTTAATTTCATAAGTAAAATATTTTCCACGTACTCTAGAACTGTTATCTCCACCTCAATACGAGAATTCATGACCTCGATGAGAAATATATTTCTTGACCCAAATGGAGATGTCCTCAGCACAGACCTGGGCCTGAGGGCTTTTCATGAGTATGTCAAGCGTTGCAAATTCATGTACTGCATCCTTGTACTCCAGAACAGGAGCGTCAACATTTACCTTCCGGAGCTCCTCTGAGTAAGCAATGGCACGATCCCTCATCCAATCAAGTTCTGCCACCACAGTCAATGTTGGAGGCATCAGCTTTAACGGAGGCCCTCGGCCTGGGACTAGAGGATTAGCGGCTGGATGATCCAGGTTAAAATCTTTCTCGGGTAGAAATAGTTTCCATGCAAGCATACACATAGCCTTATCATAAAAGTAAGAGTTTGCCAACTTTATTTCCGAATGAGTGGGAACACTCCCAACAAAGAATGGATACATCAAGACCTGTGCCACCACCTTGACGGGGTCCATAAGCCTGCCTGCCTCCACAGCTTTTCGAGCTACATAGTCAGCAATATTTGCACCACAACTCACGCCAAGAAGGACACACCTGTTTCAAATTTTTGAGGAAAAATAAATAAGGTCAGACAGTGAACCAGCACAATACATAACTCCACAATGACTAGCATACAAAAGGAGCTAAAGGAAGCATGACACAGAAAACAAAGGTGACACACAATAGTTTACCACAAAAATGTTGGCGTGCAACATAAGCTGTCAGCATAGTTTCTGTACTTTCAAATTTCAAACAAGGCCCCTTTTTGAGAGGCATAGCATAACACTATATAAACAACGCTGCCCGAAGTGGGAACAGAAAAAGTCTCCGCCAAATCATAGATGATACTATAATCAATCAAAAACAATTATCTTTCAGTCGGGAAAAAATCATCCTCTAAACTTCACTCAGATCACTTTAACGCAAACTACGCGCTCTTTTAAGGAGTAATTCACCATTTGAAAAGCATTAGTGTCCAGCAAATTGTAAGTACTTAGTCAAAGAGATTACCTAGAAAACACAGGAAAGAAAACACAAGCTAATAAAATAAACAAATGGAAATAAAAAGGGGAAACTCTCAAATTTCTACTGACAACTTATAGAGAAACCATCATCATACAACAAACAAGAATGTCAGTCATAAAGGAGAAAAAGATTCAGAGACTAGTAAAGCAGAAGTTTTTCCCTTCATTAAAAACCCTTCAATTTTCTTATTAAATAGTAGAGGATGGCCTGAGTTAGTTGTTGAGTAGTCCCCATTGGAAGAATATCTTGCAACCCGTAATCACTTCACCATCACTTTCTCAAACCCTCTCACTTTGTTATATTATCTTTCTATTTTGTTAACTAAAACCTTAAGGGCTAGGTGAAAAACACATTCAAAAAGTCAATGAACTAATATAACGACCCGAGGAAACAAGGCAGTAGAAAGAAAATGCGACGCAAACAATAATAGAAACATCAATGCTCAGTTTAGCAACAATGATTTCCATAACTCCAGGTCTACATATAGTGATGCAAAATTGTTATTGCTATTCAACTAAGATTATAGGGAGCTTGGAGAAAGAGCAACAATAAACAAGTAAGAAATTCAATTCAATACAGACTGATAGGTTTATCAAGAGAAGAGAGGACTCCATAAAATTTGACTGCATTTTGAGTCCTTAGTTTCAAAATAAGCAATATCAAATTTCTCTTGATAACATCTGAGAATCCCAAATCAATCACATGAACCAGATATACATGTTTGCCACGGGAAAAAGTACCAATACGTGAGCTTCTGGCAGTGCTAGCATTGACAACAACTAGAAAAGAATTAAGCACACAGGATCATATAAGCCTACTGATAACTCCCCCTATTTACTTGACCACATTTGTAAGTCAGTCGATTCATTGTAAATTTGTAGTTGACATCAAACCAGAACTCCCCTTTTAACTTTTTTTGTCCTTTAAATTCAACTGACGACTAACACTAGTCCACCACTTTTGAGTGCAAAATCTCCAACACGGTTAGTTACCTCCTCCCCAATTCTGAGATCCCTTGATCAAGTAAGCAGTAAAACTATGAAGGAAGGGAATCTTTGATCATCAGTCCAACCTATATTTTAAAGTGACAGAGTATGCCAAAATAGAAAATTAAAGCACCCAGTACTAATAAAGCAACACTTATCACAACCTGTGATGCTTAATTAAATTAGTCTAGCATGATAGACTGGAACAAATTTCTTAGAATAACCAAGGGATAAAAAGTGTAACCTTGAGGGATCAGCATGAGCCGCCAACCATGGCTCTACCACTGAAGCTCCAAACGAGTCAACAATATGCCTGTGAGCATCTGGTTTCTTAAACTCAGTCCCACTTCCCCTCTGTAACCCGAGCGACTTACTACATTCAGCTAAGTTCGCCTGTTTTGTCAACCAGTTCAGCACCTTCAATCCATCATCAAAAGCTGCTGGATATCGACTTTCAGGCGCGAGCCTGTAACCAACAGCAAGAACAATCACATCGCAAAGTTTGGCAATTCGCCGACAGAAAAAGTCGTTGGCAACAGAATCGTTGCTCCCACTAACCCAACCACCACCGTGAAATTGCAACATTACCGGCAATTTACGGCGGTTATCTAACTCGGGCGAGTAACCTCTATACACTGCGCCGGTTGTCATTAAATTCAACCCTTCTACGTCATTGCTCCCTCCATAACCATTCCTTCTGGGCTCTTCTCTGCTTGGCGTACCAGAAGGACCAAAACTATAACGCCGAGCAGGCAAACCGTTTGCAAGGCGATTCGCCGAATCGACCTGTGCAGATCCAGATTCGAGATCAAGTCTTTTATTCCTAGGTTTAGGCTTAGCCTTGAGAGAAATTTTAGCATCGGGTTCGGGTGGGGTAAGTGCAGAATCGGGGAGGAAGATTCTGATTGAAAGAGATGTAGAAGTGTCGATATGAATGTCCTTGGTGGCAATACCATCGGCGAAGGAAGGATTAGCCGCAGTAGCAGATTCCTCGGGGCGGGACGTGATTCCAAATGGATTGGCTTCTTCCAATGGCGTTTGAATCCGACTCTGCAAACGGTGCTTCAAGAGAATCTTGAAGAATACGCTATAGAGCTTCACAGCTACGCTTGGCATTTCTCCTCCTCCTCCTCCTCCCTCCCTCCCTCCAGGACTCGTTCCACTAAGAACCCCCTTCTCTCTCTCAAATTGTGCTGGCAGAAAGGAGAAATGCAGATTCAAATTACAATAAGTTCATACCTAAAACAGCGATCTTTACGCATAAGGATAGATTAAATCACACGAGTTTAGGGTTTTATATTCCAGAATTGCTTGAATCTAATGCTTCAATCCAATAACGTGATATGGTGAAAGACTAGAGAGAGAGAGAGAGAGAGAGAGAGAGAGACAAAGAAAGACAGGGAAAGCTTTGGTGCGTGATGGACAAACATGCAACTTTACGCTGGATTTTTCTTTCCTCAATTATGTGTTGTTATCATTATCGTCTGCTTCTTATTTATTTTGGCATTTATCATCTTCGGTGGTTTCCCTTTCTTTTTCTATTTTCTTACTCTAGGGGTTGCGTTGTAGCCTGTCGTAGATCTCTTGTGGGGCGAAGATACGGTAGGGGCGTCCCCAGGGGGCTAGAAATTTGAAATTATACTTTATATTTTGTACGTTTGCAGGGGCCTTGTGTTGTGACTTACGTTGTGGCAACCGTAGCCAAATAAAAAAGAAACCCTGCCAATTCGTATAAGAAAAATCGTTTACGTCGTTTTTTAGCAAAAATATTTGCTCTAGAGTGAAAAACTCCACCTCCTTTTCAGCTTTTGAGAGAGAAGGTTCATCTTTTGCTTCTTCTGCCTTGCATTTCTTCTGTTGATTTTCATGAATCTCAATCAAAGTTTTGGTCCAAATTTCATCTTCTCTGCGTTTTCCTAAGAGGAAATCATGAGTCCTCCTGCTTTCAAAGAAGAAATTGATTTGTTCAACAAGAATATTTCCAAGCTTGATGATGAAATGATAGACAAAGGCTCAGAAAACCATCAACTATCAACAATGCAAATTCAACAATGTAGCTTAAACCAACTTGATAAATCAAACAATCAACAACAAGAACAACCAATGGACGTTCAATTAGATGAAGGCCTAGAAAATCATGTTCAACAAGACAAATCAACAGCATTGATTCAAGGAGTCAAAATACACATCTCTTATAAAGAATTATTGATAGGCTATAATGGTTGCTATGGAATCCATTCAGGAAGAGAAATTAAGCATATAAATGAATCTCTTGCTAAAGAATTAGAGCAAGAGTTGACACCATCTGAAAGAACAATGAAATTAATGGATCAATACCCTGCTCTATAGATCTCCAATGAAGAATGGAAGAAAATATGTATGCCTTGGATGGATACTATAGTTATCAACACGTTGAGACTACAACTCAATCCTAGATAGCTCAAACCTAGGTTAGTAAAAATATGACAACTTAAAGATTTTGAATTGATTGATTTGGTTAATAGCTACTATATAGTTAGAACTAAAGACCACTTTGCTTATGACAAAATATTCAATGGTGACCCCTGGACAATATTTGATCATTGCATTTTAGTTCAAAGGTGGTCTCCTAGTTTCAATCCTAACTCAAACATATTAGGCAAAATTGCTCTATGGGTTAGATTAACAAATTTCCCTATTCAATGCTATGATAAAGAAATCCTTTAGAGGATAGGCAACTACATGGGCAAAACACTAAAGGTGGGCTCGAACTCTTTATCAAAAGCAAACTTTACAGACAAGAATGGCAAAACTAAATGAGGAAAATTTGCGAGAATAAGTGTGGAAGTGGATCTACAAATGAAACTTGTTCCTAGAATCCTAATAAGAGATGAACTTTAAAATGTGAAGTATGAGAGCCTAAATTTAATTTGCTTCGATTATAGGTGCTATGGGCATAACAAAAGCAATTGTCCCTAAAATCTAAAGAATCAAACCCAGAGCAAGTAAAAAAGAATGATGGTAACATTTCAAACACGAATCATGATCGTAATCTAGTAG
This sequence comes from Prosopis cineraria, assembly GCF_029017545.1. Classification (NCBI taxonomy): domain Eukaryota; kingdom Viridiplantae; phylum Streptophyta; class Magnoliopsida; order Fabales; family Fabaceae; genus Prosopis; species Prosopis cineraria. The sequence goes on along the minus strand of NW_026555334.1, from coordinate 35,037,437 downwards.
CTTTAAAGAACCACGAGAGAGAAAAGGGGAATCAGATTCAAAATACAGGTGGTCCGTTGGACGTTAATGGAAACTTACTAGAAGAGGAGTTTAGAGACTTCATGAGATTTAGATGAGATGCAAGACGCTTTAGAAGCGCACGAAATCTAAGAAATCAAGTTGATAGTTGATCAACATGTCACGATCAAGGACTTAAGCCTACATCTGGGACACTATTCAACATACTCGCAAATCTTGAGCAAGAAACTGACATATGAGGGAGAGATGATGCAAGAATAAGCAACAGTCGACCTGAACAATTGGCATTTATGAAAAAATAAAGGAAGAAGGAAGTAGCAGGTATGAAAAGATTTAGACCGACTGGCTAGGAGGTTAAGGCCATGGCTGAATGTACTAAGGGAAAGGAAAAACTGAATGGAGCTAAAAAGGACACAAAAGCACGTGTTTTGGGCCTAGCTTTTCATGGAATAGGCCAAATGTTGTTAACCTTGAAAAATTTGCCCAAACCAAGATTCAGCCCAAAAACGTGACTACTAGATCCACTAAAAGAATACAAAATGTTGTGAAAGGAAATAAAAGATATTAGATGAGTGCAGAAAGGCCCAATACCGAGAATATTACAAAGAGCAACTCTGATAAAGAAATGAAAAATAGAGTGACAATGACCAATTTTATTCCCTTGATTTAATTATTTGGAGAAATGCTCAGCCTGGAATATTTGATCAAAATTCTCCAACCCCTTTTAACCATCAACTTGACTAGAGAGAACCTCATGATCCCATAGATAGTTAAACCATTATACTCGAAACCCAGTTAAATGAAGCTATTGCTATGGAGCCAAACAACTAATTTCCAAGATTGGATAATGTAGATAACATCATTCTTGAAAACTATGGGGATGACATTTTGGATGATGACCTCTTGGATGAGGATTACCTAAATCACACTCAAAATGAAGACTTGGAAGATGAGGAATTTAGTGATGATGAAATCAAAGACACAGATGTCTAGTTTTTATCCAGGTTTACCTAATCCTTTTATTTATTTTATGGATATTATTTGTTGAAATTGTAGGGGCACTTGTGCTAAAAGTTTTCTTAAGCACATTAAAGAAATAACTGCAACTTATAATACACAAATTCTTATCCTTTTAGAAACTAGAGCTAGTGGCATTAGAGCTTATAATATTGTTAAAAAACTGAGCTTTTCTGATTGGATTCATATTGAAGCAACAAGTTATGCTGGAGGTATTTGGCTTTTATGGAATAATGATATTATTAATATTGATTATGTTTATTTTAATGTCCAACTTCTCTATTGCAGGGTCAATATTACTGCTACTAATAACTATTATTTGCTTTCTTAACCGCAATCTTCTTTGGGATTCTATTAATTCTATTGCTCAGAATAATACTGAACCTTAGCTCATAGTTAGGGATTTTAATTCTTATCTTTTCTGTGAAGACAAATTTGGTAGTGACAACTTTAATTGGAAAACCATGAAACAATTCAGACAATGTATAAGTTCTTCCAATCTTCTTGAATTAAATTTTTATGGTGATAGATTTACTTGGGAAAAAGGTAAAATAAAAGAACGTCTAGACTAGACCTTCTGTGATACTAGTTGGAGACTCAGATTCCACTAGGTTGACTCCTTTCATCTTCTCAAATATGGTTCTGACCATCTCCCAATCATAATCCATCTTATAAGGAAGGACTATCAAGAGCAGAAGAATATTCCTTTTAGATGTCATGCTACTTAGACTCTTAAAGATTCTTTTTACCCTTTGGTCAAAAATTCTTGGAGTACTAATGATTGGAATGAAGGAGTTTGTATTTACCACATCCGCTCCCCTTTGGAACAAGAGAAAAATTGGTAATATATCCTCTAAAAAGAAAAGGATTTTACGTTGCTTGGAAGGAATTGATAGGAATAGAAACTAAAGAGATAATTACTTTCTTAAGAACTTGAAAAAAAATCTCTATGGGAAGATTACAATCAAGTCTTTTTGCAAGAAGAGCTTATTTGGTTTCAAAAATCTAGATGTAAGTGGCTAAAATAGGGAGATCAAAACACCAAATTCTTCTATGCTACATCTATTATTAGAAGGAAAAGGAACCGGATTCTTTCACTAAAAGCTAAAGATGATTTCTAGGTTCAAGATCAAAATAAATTGAAAAATATGGCTGTTACCTACTTTGACAATCTTTATAAGGATAACCTCAATGTTAAACCCAAGCTTATTTCTGATAAAAGTTTTCCTACTTTCTCTTACATTCAGCTTTAATCTCTACACAGAGAGGTGATTGATGAGGAAATAAAAAAATGTTACTTTTGAGATTAGGGCATTTAATGCACTAGGTCTTGATGGTATCAATACTGGCTTCATTCATACTTACTGGGATGACTTGAATCATAGTATTATCCAGCTTGTCAAAAAAGTATTCAAGGAACCCGAAACTATTAAGATGGTCAATGACACTTTCCTCACTCTTATCCATAAGAATGGTCATCCCATCTCCATGAAAGACTTTCATCCTATTTTCCTTTGTAATGTGAGCTACAAAATCACCACCAAAATCCTCTCTAATCATCTTCATGCTTGTATGAATCATCTAATCAGTGAAAAACAATGCAGTTTTATACAAGGGCGTCAAAGTAGCGACAATATCATTATCGCCCAAGAAGTCATCCATACCATGAGAAACAAAATGGGTAAAAAAAGATTCATGGAACTTAAGATTGATCTTGAAAAGGCCCTTGATAGATTGTCTTGAAACTTTACTGATGATACTCTTAAATCCATTGGTATAAATAGACACTTCAGGAATTTGATCCAAGCTGCCATTTTAACTACTTACATGCGAGTCCTCTGGAATGGTAAACCTACTAAAGAGTTTAAACCTTCCTGTGGCATCCGACCAGAGGATCCTCTTTCTCCTTATCTCTTTATCCTTTATTTTAAATGTTTAAGCCACTGCATTAACAGTAGTATTGAAAAAAATGAGTGGAGACTAATTAGATTAACAACTAATGGTCCCTTTATTTCTCACTTTTTTTTGTGCTAATAATCTTTTACTTTTTGTAGAGTGTTCCCTTATGCAAGCTATTATCATCCAACAATGCCTTTCTAAATTTTGCAACGCCTTAGGACAGAAAATAAACATTGAAAAATTGAAGCTCTTTTGTTCAAAAAATGTCAATATTAATATAGCTACACAAATTAGTGGTGAACTAGGGATTCCTCTCACTGAAAATCTTAGAAAATATCTTGAAATCCCTATTATACATGAAAAGGTGTCCAAAGTCACTTTTGCCCCTCTTCTTGATAAGACAAACTCTTGCTTGGCTAACTAGAGGAGTAGATATCTGAACATGGTAGAGAATATGTTCTTATCAAATTTGTCCTTTCAGCTCTTCCTAGCTACATTATGCAAACTATGCTCTAACATGATAACATTTTGTTAGAATTGGAGAAAATCTCTAGAAACTTTCTTTGAGATTCGATTGATAGAAATAAAAAATCTTATCTTCTATCTTGGGAAAGAATTATTATGGATAAGAAAGACGGGAGACTTGGCCTTAAGAAACTGAAGAATTAAAACGTTGCTTTCATTATGAAGCTTTGATGGGGCCTCATCAACAAGTCTAATTATCTCTAGGTTTTAATTTTACGTGACAAATATAAATATGATAACCCTAAAATTTTGATGGTTATTAAACCAGACAATTGCTCTTATACTTAGAGTAGCATTTGCAAAGTTTGAGATAAATTCATGCTCCATGTAGGTTGGAAAGTTGGTAAAGGAAATCAAATATCTTTTTGGTATGATAAATGGTCTTCACTTCCTGACCCTCTTGTTAAGCATGCTTTCCTTAATGTCGATTCTATTCTTCATACTAGGGCCTATGATTTTTGCAAAAATACAAGAGGATGGAATTTCAATCTTTAAATTCATTATCTCTATTTTGATGTGATCAAGCGTATCTTTATTATGCAACCTCCTAATCAACAGGGTAAGCAAGATGTCCTTTTTTGGAAACCTTCCTCAGATGGTAATTTCTCCATCAAATTTGCTTATACGACTATGGAGTCACACAAGGAACAACATCACTCTGATTTATGAACTAAGATTTAGAAATGGTCTAGATATGAAAAAATAAAATACTTTCTTTGGAAGGCTAGCTTAAACCATATCCAACTTAATCTCATGCATACAATTAGGAATACTACCCAGCAATGTACCTGTCATTTTGGTTATAACTCTCCTGACTCTTCAATCCATATTCTTCGTGACTATGAAGAAGCTAAAGAAGTTTGGAAAAATTAGTTAACGTACTAAGTTTAACACCTTCTCTCTTAATATATAGGATTGGATTATTTAGAATGCAAGGGTTGAAGTAAGAAGCTTAAAAACAAGAAGAATGCCTTGGAAGAGACTTTTTACAAAAGCTTGTTGGAATATTTAGAAAAATAGATGTAAAAAGTTATACTTAGAAGAAGACACCAGGGACAGTGACATTGCCTTTTTTAGTATCCAACAAATAAATAATGACTTAAAGCTCCTGACCAAAACCCTTTGCTTGAATAGAAAAGATATTGCTAGTGAGGTTAAATGGAGCCCACTGGATCACAAATGGGTTAGACTCGACACTAACAGCTTAATCAAATCAATAGAGTTGCAGCTTGTGGAGGCATCGTCAAAGATGACAAAGGAAGTTGGATTAAAGGATTTTTCAAATACCTTGGATATCAACTTAGCACTTCAGCTGAACTTATGAGAAACCTTGAAGGTCTTAATCTCATTAGAATATGAAATTAACTAAAGTCAATGTCTACACTAACTCAATGGAAGCATTGTCACTTATTAATAGCATATGCTCTAGAAGTCACCCCTTATCAGGCATTATCAAGAAAATCAAAGAGCTCACTATGAGAGACTGGATTGTTACCTTTGACCACATTTATAGAGAAGCAAATAGATGTGCTAACCTTTTAGCCCACCGATCGATACACGACACTTTTAATGTTACAATTTTTGATGTTCCCCTAATAGACTGTACTAACCTCATAGTTTTAGATATAACTAGAATATAGTCCCTTTGTATAGCTTTGTCGTGGTCTTATAATAAAAAAAAAGAAAACCTTGTTGTTGGCATTAAAAAAACCCTTCCCTAATTGGAGATCTTGAAAAATATTTTAAGATTTCAAATATTCTATGATAGAGTATTCAAACTTACTTTTGCCCCTCCCTAGATAAAATGAACTTGTATCTATTCAATTGGAAGAGACATTATCTTAACATTATTGGGAAAGTCATTCTTGTAAGATTTGCTCTTTCATTAATTTCTATTTATGTAATGCAGACTATGTTGTTACTTAACAATGTTCTAGTTGAATTGGAAACTTGCTCTTGCAATTTCCTCTGAGACTGGATTGATAGAACTAAAAAACCATATCTCATATCTTTGGATTATTTTACTAAGGATAAAAGTAATGGAGGTCTTGGCTTTAGAAAGCTAAAAAGTCAAAATAAGGCCTACATTATAAAACTTTGCTGGGGTATTATTACCAAGTTGAACTACCTTTAGGTTTGAGTATTGTGTGATAGATATAAATGCAATATACCAGCCATTCCTATGGTTTATAAAATCAACTCTTGTTCTTACACATAGACTAGTATTTATAAAGTTTGGGATCAGTTTATATCTCATGTGGATTATAAGTTAAAAAGGGGGATAAAATATCCTTCTGGCATGAAAAATGGTCCCCCCTTCCTAAACCTCTTATGAAGTATGCCTTTTATAAAGCTAATTTTATTCTTCATGTTAGAGTTTCATATTTCTACTTTGCTGCTAGTGGTTGGAAAGTAGCTCAAACAAAGATATCTTCATTAAGACATTATCAACTTTATCACTCTTGTCTAACTTCCTAATCACCTTGCAAATGATGATGTTCTTTATTAGAGGCTTTCTACGAATGGTAACTTCACAATTAAATCTTATAAGGCTATTGAGAATTATTGAGGCAACACCAACTCTAAAATTTGGTCTACGATTTGGAAATGGCCTATTTATGAGAAAAATTAAATTCTTCCTTTAGAAAGTAGCTTGAGATCGCTTATAATCTAAGTTTAGCCACTCTAATGATACCAACCTTTACCACATGATATGCCCTTTTGGTTGTAACACTTTAGACTTATCTATCTATATTTTGAGAGACTATAAGAAATCTAGAGAGGTTTGAATGAAATTAATGAAATAAATTAAACTTAATACCTTCTTTTCTCTTTCATTATAGGAATGGATACTTTAGAATGTAAAGAATGATACAGGAAGTTCAAGTGCAAGAAAAACCTATTAGCAAATACTCTTCACCTATGTATGCTAGAACATCTATTCTGAAGAAAGTATCACTAATAAAGATATTACTTTTACAAGCATCCAAGATATTCTTAGTTATCTTAACCTTCAATCAAGACTCAACCATTTATCTCCTCAAAATGATATATCAAAAGCAAAATGGTGCCCCTTAAAGCAAGGTGGGTTAGACTTGACATTGACAGATTCGTAAATAACTATGGTGTAGCTGCATGCAGTAGACTCATCCATGATGAAAAAGGTAATTGGATTAGAGGCTTCTTTAAATACCTTAAGTATCATCCTAACATAGCCACTGAACTCATATGTATTCTTGAAGGTCTTAACATTTGCTGGAATGAAAAGTTCAACAAAGTCAACATCTACTCTGGCTCTATTAAAATACTCATGCTCATTTGTAATGAGTTCTCTATTGATCACTCGCTCAATAAAACTATCAAGAAAATTAGAGAAATTGCTATGAGAAACTAGACTGTCACTTTCAAGTATGTTTTTAGAGAGGTAAATAATTGAAGTGTGTAATGAATTTCATCATTAACCTACTCTAAACTCTACTAATTACACAACCCTTATAAATAAGGATTGATTGTGGCTAAGGTGAATGAAATCCAAGTTCTTAAAACTATTTATTTTTATTTAATTTTTTTAAAGTATGGGATTTTAAAACTATTTAAAAATAAATCAAAAACCAATAACCCTAGAGAACGCGTAAGATTAGAGTAGAAGATATTATGAAAACAGAAGATACAAGTTGAATATTAGAAAACAAGACAATAAGGGTAAAACAAGCATTTCTAAAATTTTAGGTTCATTAGCCATAACCTAAATTACCTTCCCTACTGTTAACCCTAAAAGAAGCCATCCATCACCCCCAACAAGATGTTTTATGGCAGCCAACCATTAATCACATATCCATCATGGTTAAGCACATATTTGTTGTGGTCGATGATATATAAACCATTTTCACTGTAGCCAATAGCTTTATCCACCATAGTACATCTTTGTGTATAGCACAGTAAAAATAACCCTTAGTTTAAACTTTCAAAACACCTAATTAATAGCTCAAACCTTTAATTAAGGTGGTCTAGGCACTCATATGTAGATAATTAAGAACTTTAACTAGTAGTTCCTGTTACAATTCAATCTGGTACTAACTTAAGGTTAACATGCTTGTCATACTCATAACTTATTAGTAAGTGTCTTCCTTATAAAACAAGCCACTAGTCATCACAGCCATAAACAACGTAAGTCACAATCATTCTGTGCAAGCTTAATTATTCAATAAGCCAATTCATTTGACAATCATAATTTAATCACACAATTGCCTGATTGGTTCATATTACAAAAAAAAATTATACTAATGTTATAATAAGGGTTGTCCAAGTTAACATTTAGACTCATACAAATGCAATAAACCTACTTACAAGTGCAAACCCTTAATGTTACCATTAGTAGATATTCTAATGCACGGACAGGAATAATTAAAAATTTTACTTTGGAAGCTACACATCTATAGTCTCTACTACTTCCCCTTTAGTCGTGTACTTAGCGTTGCCTGAAAAAAGAGATAACATATGAGAGCGAGATTATACCATCTTAGTAACTAAGGAACATAAATTCAAGTACATAAAGTATGGCAAATAAATCACATAAGGCAAGAAATCACTATTAACATACTTTCAATGTTCAACATGTGTCATATATTTATTCATCTTTTATCACAAGGCATAAATGCAATTATAATAATTATGAATGATCATATGCATTCCATCCTTATTTTTCTCCTTATATTTTTTGACTAATTCATAGGCTATTTATTGATATAAGACTAACCCATGTGACTAGGATAGGCCTACTCTCTAATTGTAAGGGGTTACTCGGTCGATCGAGGTACCCGCTTCCTACTCTTGGACAATAGATTCTCCTTTCTCAAATTAACAGGGTGTCATAGTTGCCTAACTCATATTGTCCCTCATAAGAACAAATGATAGTGAGCATTGTGCCTAACTAATGTTATACCCGGAAGTTAATGACAATATTTATAACATGTAATAATAATAATGAAAACCACTATGTGCAAACTTAGTAGAGGATACACCATGTGGATTTTTAATAATATCCCCTTACAATCTCTTGGGTAAACTCCTACCCAACCATGCTCATGCAAGCTCAATAACCTATATGCACATACATACTCATATCCATATCACATTGATTTAAGAATGCATGAACTTGTATGCATTACTCATTGTATTATTATCATACCTACTTTAGCTCACAATTTCATTATCGCATAAAGGATATATACTTAATTCAAGCTCATCAAATTCATACTCACATAATCAGTTGATATGTAATATCTTGAAAAATTTAATCCTTAATTAGTTGAGTAAATGAATTTAATTAAGTAAATTAGTGTGGTGTGTGGTTATAGGGGCTAATGGGTGTTATAGGTTATGATTTTAGCCCTAGGATTGAGTTCAGGGTGAGGTCGAGTCACCCGGGCATGAAAAAGTGAGAAAAATAAAGAGAAATGACTTTATGCTTCATGTTGTGGTGTGTGCACAAGATGTCACGGTGCACAGTGCCATTTGAATAAGAAAACCCTTCTCTGTACCATATGCCACAATGCATGATATATGCACCGAGTCATATGGTCACAAATCTGCAGAAATATAGTACTTTAGAGCTTTCAAACACTAAAGGTAAGTTCCTTAAGCTTGAACCTCTCTTTCTCTTTCATGTTTCTTGATGTTGGGAGTTAGGGTTTGGTTAAGAAAGATGATTTTCAATCCATAAAGGCTATAAGTCCGAACCCATTAATTTAAATAGAGTTAATAAGAGTTGTTTAAGCTATTTAAACCTAGCATTAATGGCTTTATGTGTTTTTGATAGTTGGGAGCCATAAATGCACAAAAATCCTCTATAAATAAGGTTGATTGAGTATGCGGCTCCATTAATGGTTGTTTAGGAGTTCATTGAGATTAATGGAAGTTATAGGAAGCTCATAAACCCTATGAGCACTTTTATTATTGGGGATTAAATTTTAAGAGTGTTGAAGTGTTGAATTAGATGTTGGAAATTATCCTAAAAGAGGATATTAACCATTATGTCATGATTCATTATAGACTTATTACCTATTAGCACCATTGAAGCTTCGAGAAAGCTTGAGAGTGAGTAATTGAGAGGTAAACCTTTGACCTCTTAAAGGTTTGAGGTAATCAGAGGAATTCTTTCTTGTAGTTTTTTATGTTGATTAATTTATTGACTTTAATATTATAATTGAGATTTGTGAAATTATTGAAATGCAAGTGTAGTAATAAGTATTTGAAAAATCAATAATATTGTGCATAAGGAGTTCAATGATTATGTATGAATGGGATTCAATAATTGTGTATCATGAAGAGTTCAATAATTATTTGCTATGTATAGTTTAACAAAATTGTGTTTATGGAGTTCAATAATATGCTTGTGTGAGATTTTATAGAATAACATTGTGGAGTTCAATGATATGACACTTGTAACATCTTAGATTTTAATTTTAGGAATTTCCACTACTTATAAGGGTATTTTAGTCAAATTAAGTGAATTTTAGGTTAATGATATTTTGGGAGACTAATGTATCTAATAGATCATTAAACAGCCTTAAAAAAGGATTAGATTGGAGTTTGAGTGGGTCGTAGCATAAAGAAAGGCCAAAAGTGAGTTTGGGGATCTTTGTGCCATGGGCCACGGTGGGCGTCCAATGCGTCACAACACACATACAAAATTTTTGTTGATCAACTTATGAAATTAGATGAAAAATGAGAAGTAGGAAAAAGAGAACGTGGAGAGACAATGGTAGGTGACTGATGGGTGCTAGAGCTTGACCTTGGGAATACTTTGGAAGCATTTGGAGCAAGATTTAGCTTTGGGTAAGCTTCCTCCACTTCTCTTTCTCCTTATATTCAAACTTTTAGATAATTTAGGGATTTTGAAGCTTTAATTTCATATTTTCTTAGATAATGGCTGAACCTATTGCCTTAGTTAAGGTTTTGGAGAGTTAAATCAAGCATCTAAACCTACATTTATGGATTTCATAAAGATTTAGAGTTGTTGGTTAAGGTTTGGATGAACCTAGGTAGAAATTGAATGATTAAGAGCAATGTGGATAATGTAATAGTGTTATTTATGTGTTGGATGTTAAATAAGGTTAATATAATATGTTGGAAGGATTATTGGGGCTAAATTGAGGTTTTGAGCATAATGGGTACCCCTAGTTATACTATTAAATGGGGCGATTATTAAGGGTTTAATTATATAGATTAACCTTTGATCAAGCATTGTGGTTCTAGTAGACATATGTGGAGTCGTTGGTTGACCATGACAACCCTTTTAGTGATAAAAGAATTGAAGTAATCAAATTGTCTAATCTCCCTTTCTGTGTGTTTGGATGGTAGTGTGCTAGATTTAAAAGTAATGTTTTGGTTTGATACTAGCATAGTAATAATATGAAATTAAGGTTTTGAAGTTATATGAAGTGGAATGAAAAGTTATTTTAAAGTTTTAGTATTTGAAAAGCTAAATGCTATTTTATGTATAATTACTTGCGAAATTCTATGGTTTAAGTGGAAATAAGAAATTATGATAAATGATATGCTATGAATATGTGTTAGATGTATTAAGCATGTTTGGCATGATTATTGTGAAAGGGTGGGAGCTCACCTTAATGTGTTTTTGGGATATCGTTTGGAAATTCATATGGTATGCTGGCACCGTGGAGGCCTCGGTGCTCAGTGTTATAGTGTTTTGAAGTCCTAATACTATAAGTGATAGATTAGGCATCGACAAACTTAATATTTATAGATAGGAGGAATCTATAGTTCATAGTAGGTGAAAGCGCTTTTAGTTGGGGCTGCCTCCTACTAATGGTGAGTTTGGGCCAATACAATCACATAGATTTAGTCCTATTGAATTGTTAGTCCACAGATTCAGTCAGAAGATATAAGGAGGGTATAAGGTGGTGTGTTGATCATACATATCATACCATAACCATATGTGAGGATTTATGAGACATGTTATATGATTTACTATGCTACTTCACATACGCGCAAACTGTTTTTACACATGAGTAGTTGATTAGACTATTTAGTTATTAAGTCCTTGACTTATCCTGTGATTAGATTTTATAAGTGAAGGTTTCAATAAGGGTAAGGTAAAGGAAGGTGTAACTGAGCATTAAAGGGACTAGCTCTCAGTTGTATAGTCCTTTTACTTATTTTGGTTTGTAACAAATGGTTGAATGCAAATACCAACTTAAGATATATAAATATATATAGTTTTGTAATACACTTGCATGAATTCTGATGTGAACTGTAGGTATCTCGACTTAGATTTGTTGTATTTATGTTGTAATGGTTGTGAGAGGTTAAAATATTAGTGCAAGTGTTAGTTTTATAACGATTTTTATGTTAGCTTGGCTATTGGATTGCTTATGAGAAATTGTTATCCTTAGTGAAATATATGTTAAAAATGAGGTTTTGGTGGCCAATTCTTGTTTGGACTATTGTGGTTGTGATTTAAATGCTTGAATATATTGTTTATGGTCTATTTAAGTTGATTCAAGTGGTTTTGAGGTTATTGGCACTTAGTTTTGGGGTTTGGGCACCTTGGTTGTGATTTTTGAAAGAAAAGGAGCCATTTTAGGTTTAGGTGTCTAAATCTCCTTTGACTCAGTGTTTGGGTATGGGACCAGTGCCAATAGTTAGGTGGCCTTAAGAGCTACGTGTAAATGGTTGAATTGGACGTCAGACGGTGAAATGGTGCGCTCCAAAAGTTAGCACGTAAAACTGTCATGACAGTAATGTAGAATTGTTATGATAGTAATTTGCTGTCATGACAGGGCATGCGCATCACGACGCATTGTCTATCGCACTATGGCGCAAGGCACAGAAAGGGGGAGTTTCACTCTGTGCAGTTCGCTATAGCGGATAATGCACTACGCCATGGTGTATTGTGCCTATATAGTTAAGAATATTTATTGCTTATTATTTTTGTGGCATGATAAATTTCCTATGCTTCTATTATCTTATTTAATTGATTTTAAACTATGGTCTGAGCTCAAACAATCTTTTAAAAAGGGGTTTTTCTCAGGATCTCATTTTTGTTAAATATTCTTTAAATCCTTGTGTTATAATGATCATTCACCTTGGGATTAGACTAATCTCGATTATCATACCAGCATTTCATGTTTTGTGTTCTGTGTGTTTAGTAATGTCAGGGGCGACATTACAACACTTATGGAGTGTAATGATGCTTTGTGTGTGGAGTTCTATGAATAATTATAAATGAAGTTCTATGAATGTATCTAGAGAGGAGTTCAATGATGAGTATATTATGTGATGAACTTGTAATATGTGAGTACTATAAGAAAGTGCATCTTTATGTATTGCATGATCATGAGAGGAAGGAGTTCACCTAAGAAAAGGAATAGAGAATTAAAATCCATATGGTAAGGCTACCATTAAAGCTTGATAGTTTGCCTAAAATTATTATTCATATTGTCTCACTTATTTAATAAGGGTTTGTCTTATTAGTTCAACGAGGGATTTGAACCTAACTGACTTTTACTTGTTCAACGAGGAAGTTAGCTTAGGGAGAATGACACCTCAATCGTGACCCACTAGTGAGTTAGGTAACCTTGATCGGGTAGTGTAATATTCTCACTCCACTAAATATAATTAACCAATATAGCTCCTAGTAATCAGAGACTTAACTAAAAAAGATAATTACCAAGGTTTAATTCAAAAACAAGGGATCCCAAGTTTTTTAAATAAAAATGAGTTTAAATCAATCAAAATCCTTTATATCAGAGTAAAAATAAGTTACAGAAGTATGGGATACCTCAGAGGAGTGAAAGAATTCGAAAACAGTTGAAAAATGAATCATGTATTGTATAATAAGGAAATGTGCCATGGCTAGTGCATACTGCACCGCGGCGTGTTGCTCTCTGTGCCACATATAATATCCTCCTCCTTGTAATCCCATAATTAAACCCAAATCCCAACAATTAGGACATGAGACATTATTAATCATCAAAATACAAAATTCACAATGGTTAATAAAATAGGGACCCTAAGTTTATATAACTAAAATCCTTTCAAGTCTTATAACGAGACAAATCAAAGTTTGCAAATACGCGGAAGCAAGGAATCATTGCATAAATGAGTCACTTAATGTAAGAATTTGAAATAAAAAAAATTCTAAAAAATTTTAAGGCATGCACCGTTGCATGTTCACCTCTGTGACACACGCCGTGACTTATGACACTATGCGCCGTAGTGCAATTGCATGAATTTTGATAGTGAAATCTGTTGTCATTTTTTACAGCATTAGGGATAACTTTCGACAAGCCCCAAATCTCCATCCAATGGTCGAAAGGCATGAACTATGTGTTTACAGAAAGCTCTTTCCAAACTCTAACTAATGGCATTAGTTTCAGACTCAGATTCTTTTTAAAACAAAAATTGAACACCCTTTTCAAAACTCACATTTTTACAGCAAATTTTACAATTTTAAGTGCCCAAACCAAATACTAAAGTCCAATAGCTACCAACACCAATATGACCAAACACAACTCATCAAAACCAACTCGTGCAATGCACCATAACACAAGAAATATTTTCAGATTAAATTTCCACTACTCAACCCCTTAAACTCAAAAACATAGGAAGGGAGAGTTTACCATAATTTTTATCAAGATTTCTTAGATCATCACATAATATTCTCTACCCTTACTTGCATTAGTATTTTAGCCTTATTATCATAACATATAATAATAAACTCTCTCCCTAGGGCCCAAAATACCATTACAATTTACATTTCACTCAATGCAAGTAAGTAACAAAAAGGAAAATCCTAGTTGGCAATTGAAATTGTCATACACATAAGTTACCCAAAATAAGGAGGCCTATTACAAATGGATCACGATCCTAAGCCTTGGGGTGTTTTCCTCTGTCTACACCTCTTAAGCTATTTCCTATAATATTGAAGATAACGGAATGAGTATAATTACTCAGTAACCAAAGTCCGACTAGCCCATACTAATACATATCAGTTAGTTTAAATGTAAGTGGTAGCTAATATTAATACTTTAACCCATGTGAGACAATTGAAGTTAGATATTCACAAATTAGCTCACATAATAGCATCTACTTGGAAAACAATGCTCTTAACACTTTCTATATAAATAAAGTTGATCACGCAAATCATTGACAAGCATAATGGCAGAAATTAATACTCAACTCAAAATGTCATTAATATGGACTCAATGTAGACAACAAGTACTTTTACTTACTATATGAATGATCACACCTCCCTTATATCCTCTTTATTCCTTTAATATGAAACCGTAAACTATAACTCAATGGGATAGTCTATATTCCTTAACTTCCCTAGCCTAAACACTTGTGAGGGGATTACCCAGTCAAGGTATACCCAACTAACTTATGGATCACAGTTTTTCTCATTTCTCACACCATGGGGTGTCATACACCCTAGACTAGCTTCCTCATTAAATAAGTAGATAGCTAATTAGGTTTAAGTCCCTCATTAAACCAGTGAGATAGTTCTTCATTGAACAAGTGAGACAATATGGATAAAATCAATCTAGACAAACTATCACATGGATAGAGCCTTACCATATGAATTTTATCATGTATTTCATTTCTTAGGCGAACTCCCACCTCTCAAGATCATGCCATGCACATTCATGCCATAACTCACACATATACAGTTCATAGAACTTCACATATAAATTTTTATTGAACTTCTCAATCACATTTCATGAAACTTCAAAACAAATAAGTCGTTGAACTCCAACTTCACAATCATTGTACTTCACACTTTTAAAATCATCAAACTCCACTATTATAAAACATCATTGAACTTCTCTTACACAAAGATTCATATTACTTCTCAATTGACAAAATCATTGAACTCCCAATAAATAATAATATGAAAATACACCACTATTATTCTCAAGGAAATTCCACACAACAAAGCATAAACCTCACAAATTGAATTTAGTAGATTTCCTAATAAATCAAGCCACATTTGCATTTCTTTTTATTTTATACATTTCAATGATAAATCATAAATCAATAAACTAATAAATACACACAAGTATAAGATAGAATTCTCCCGATTACCTTAAATCTTTGAGAAGTCAAAGGTTTCAGCCCTTAACTATTCACTCTCGAAGCTTCCAAGAAGCTTGAATGGTGCCAATGGTAGTTACACTACAAGCATTTACCATGCAAAACATCAATATTCATTTTTGAGCTACTTTCCATTAGCATTTCATCATTTCTTAATACTCAAAATTTATTCTAGAGTCATGTAGAAGTACCTATGAGGCTTCTTAGCTTCCTTTAACTTTCATTAATAATATTGAACTCTTAAATGGGCATTAATGAAGGCACATTATTTCCAACCACCACATTTATAGGAATTTCAAACATTTAATGTCTTACAACTACCAATTATCATAAAATCATAAATATCAAGTTTACTTAGCTCAATCTACTCTTATTAACTCTATTTAAGTCAATAAGTTCATACTCATAACTTCTATGGATCGAAAATCACCATTAACAATCAAAACCTAACCTTTACCATCAAGAAAATGGAAGAAGAAAGGAAGATTTAAGTAAGAAAGCTTACCTTTAGTGTTTATGAGCTCTAATGACATGATCTAGGTATCTACAGAAAGCTCTCTACATGAACTAGCTAATGGCATGGGTTTCACTTTTAAAACAAGTCACAATGGGAAGTTAGACATCCAAACCCATTTTAATCACTTTTCACAATTTTAACACAAAATGGGTGTCTAAAACCCAACATGTGCCAAAAGCCTTCCCCAAGACTCAGATTATGTCCATTGGACTCCAAAATACTAGTACAACACGTCACACCCACAGTATAACAGAAATTCACTCCTTAACCCCTTTTTACTAAAATAGAGAGGGAGGCAATTTGGCATTCCATTACACTCAATTCAATCAAAACATGTTCAAATATCTAATTCTACACTTGCACTAATATTTTAGCCTTATTAACATATATATATATATATATCAACATACACAAAGACTCAGGGCCTAAAATATAAATCTAACATTTCCAACAACAAAATAGTGCAAGTGTGATGGCATGCATCTTAGAATTGACATTTATATACTATTACATAAAATAAATCTAAGCTAGAGGCATATAGAAAGGAATATGCTAATTCCTAGCCTTTTTAGCCTTCTCCCTCTCAGCACCAGAGTTAGAGCTCAAAAAATGTTAAATGAAAGAGGTAAATCTAGTCACTCAATAATTAAGGTTAAACCTACCCTATGTAGCTATATATTGATTATAAACCAAGTGCATGCATAAGGAACCATGTATGTAAAACATGCTCACACATATCATAATTTGTCATTTATCATTTAATAACTTCTTTAACTCACATATACTAGGTGTATTGTCACCATATTCTCATATCTATGACCTTGACCCATTATTCAAGGGATTTGCCACCACTTAACACGTGTGACACGTCATATGTTTACTTAGGCAATGATTAACTAACTTTATATCCTCCTTATTTTCTCAAACTGAAATCGTGGGCTACTAAATAAGGCTCTGTTTGTGTGACTGGACTACCCAAGCTCACCAATCATGAGGTGTGACTCAACAAAGATCACAGGACTCACCCTCGGACTATGGCTTCTTCCCCTTCTTGAATCCCTAGGGTGTCTACCTTAGGCTATTCTTCTCATTGAACCAATAGACATAGTTAGGTTCTAGTCCCTCGACAAACTATAAAATAGTCTCTTACCAAACTGTAGGACGAGGCTATACCCCCGTGTACCAGAGGGCAACCTAAATATCATATGAATTTTTCTCTACTCCTAATCTCTAGGTGAACTCCTATCACTGATCATGCCATAATCAATTACTCACTTGTTTTTACTTTTTCATTTTCATTTACTCATTATTACAACAATCATGTTGGGCTCATAACCATGCGCTACCTAAGTATATATTCTCATCATTTTCTCAAAATCTATTTCTCATTAACATACATCTATCTCACATAATCATCACATTCATTTTTCTATAGACATATGCATGTTCATATTTAAAAACATCTTAATTACGCATTTGCATTTCAAGCCACAATAATCTTATGCATATTTAATTTTTCAAATACTCATCGAAACTAACACATGCTTTTCACATTAAAAATCAACCTATGCATGCCACATTCATAATAGAAATCAATTTATAATTTATTAACATATAACTATCCAAAGTAGAGTTTTCTCCAATTACCTCAAACCTTTGAGAGGTCAAAGGTTCACCCCTCAATCTACTAGCTTTCAAGTTTAAATTTCTAATCTAATAGGTGACCAAGAGCTAAAAAATATAATAAACCAAGTTGAATTTCATCAACATTACCATCTCAAACATTAAACCCTTAATCTCCATTTCTAAATTGCCCAGCATTTACTCCACAAGAATTCAAGCCTATTACTTGGGTTTATTAATTACCTTTAGTCTCCAATAACATTAATGAACCATTAGATTCTCATTAATAGCATCACAATTTTCCAACCACCCATAATAAATGAGATTTTTAGATATTAATGGTGCCCAACAATCTAAGACATCAAAAATTCATTATACTAGGTTTAGATACTCTAATATACTCTTATTAACTCCATTTGAATCAATAAATTTAGACCCATAACTCACATGGACCGAAAATCTACTTCTACTATCAAATCTTAACTATAAACTCATAAATGTGGAAGAAATAGGGAGTGATTAAGGAGTATGGTACTTACTTTGGGTATTTGTAGCCTTTAAAATACTCCCAATATCATCTACTAGTAAACCCTAGGAGAGCTTAGTGCATCCTCTTCATTCTCTTCTCTCTCTTTTTTTTGGGTTCGTGTCTAATAAATTGCAAAAAATGACCATGTGCCACAGCGGAAGCACAATGCGACATGGTGTCTGGCACAAAAGGTCCTCCTTACATCTGAAGTATTTGTGTGCCATGACGGATGATCTCCACGCCACAGCATGTGGCACAGCAACATCACTCTTCATTTTTCTTTAACTTTTGATGCTTTGGTGGCCAGACTTGATATCAAGCCCATAATTAGGGCTAAAATGCAATCAAATATGATTATTAGACCTTCTTAGCTACACACCACTTTAACTTACTTAATTACCCTAATTAGATTTAATTAATCAGGAGACTAAAACTTGGGATGTTAGAGGTAGCCCCTTATATGTGAATGGCTAAGGTAGTCTTATATTATAGACAATCCCAATGCATAATAGCTCATGATTTCAAGTTAGAAGTATAAGGAAGATATAAGAGAGGTGTGATCATGCATATAGTGGCCCTAGTGATGAAAACCATGAGATTTATCTTATATCCCTGTAAAATAGTGTTATCTAGTTATCATCACATGCTTATATGCTTTGATGAATGAAAAATGTGAATTATGTTTTTGAACATGCAAAATGAATTAAGAATGATATTTTTACCACTTGTATTTAAATTGATTAACATGCATTAGTATAAGTTAGACGGATCTTTGTTACTAAGTGGTTGTACTTACCCCATTATCTTCAATATTATAGGAGCTAACTCATCAAGATAAGACCGAGGAGAAAGATCTTAGGCTTAGGACATTATTCTGATTTGTAGGCCTAAATTATTTTTGAATTTATGTGTATAATATACTATGATATTGCCAACTAGGATAAACTATGTTTACTTACTTGTACTATGTGTTTTATTAATGTTAAAGTTGTGTATTTTGGGCCCTAGGAAGAATTTATGTGTGAATTGTGAAATCTATAACAGGGCTAAAATACTATTGCAAGTAAGGGTTAGGTGTGACATGATTGATGATGATAAATTGATGGATTGTGTGATCAGAGCTCCACCTTCTATTTTTAAAATTAAGGGATTGGGTGTAACATCCTGATTTTTATATAATAAATAAATTGTAGAATTTAAGTTTTGAGGAAAAAAATGATAATAATAGGAATTTATATTATTTGAGGTTATTTAAAAATGATATTATTGTTAGGTATTTAATTATAAATTTAAAAATTTAAATTTAAAACCACATAAGCAATATTTAGTTAAGATATAATACATAAATAATTTTTTTATGTGTGTTAAAAAAAAGAGAGAAGGTGGAAGGAACAAAAAAAGGGGGTAGAAGGTTGTTGTTTCTAAGTCCCACATTGGTTAGATGAGGGAAGAGAAGAGGTGCCTTCATGTATAAAAAGGAGGGGGTGTGTGCATTAGGAAGCATGAGAGGTTAAGATGCAATTTAGAGGAAATTGCAACTTTTGGCCCAAGAGTTTGAATAATTAAATTTAAACCTATAGTTTTTTTAAATATAATTATGGGACCCAAAGTCTCATTTTTATATTATTTTTCTCTCTTCTTGCTCGGCGTCTTCTCGCAAGGGGGGATTATTTTCTTTTTCTTCAGGTATGTTCTAACTTTCCTGTTTAGATTAGCATTTAAAAATTTATTTAATTACAAAATTAATTTTATAGTTATTTTCTAAATAATATTAACTTTCTAGTGATATGATTATTTTGTAGGATAGAGTAAATATTTTGATTAGAATTTTTCTATAAGATAGTTAATCTGATGATATGATAGATTAAAAATATAGGTTAAAACTCTTAGGGATATAATAAATATTATAGAATATTTTTTTGAGGTTGAAACTCATGTTTAAGAATTTTTGAGTTAAAATCTAGATCTATATGGTTGAATTTATGTGGAATCTGAGATGTAGGAATAAACCTCTGATTATTAAATATTTATTTAAGTATGAATAGGTATTTTTGAGATTATAGAAAGGTGATTTAAGGCTTCAGGATAATTCTAAAATTTTTAATTTATTTTTGGACGAATTTTTAGAATATAGAAGGATGAAATTGTGATACTAGAAGTAATTTGAGGCTTAAAAATAGTTTATTAGGGTACGAGAATTTTAGAAAAGAATTTGGAAAGTTAAATGAGGTATAAATCTTAAATTAGTGTTAATATGGATTATAGATCTAAGACTTTCTAACTCTTTAAATTAGAGTTATGTATTTTAATGTAAAATTAATATATAGTATTATGAAATAACTATGTAGATTGTGTTGACAAAGATAGTGGTGAAAGAGGAGTTGTGAAGGGGAACTTGTTATTCAAGACACAAGGTAACCATTATTAATGTGTTGTGATGGGTGTGTTTGTGAATGGTTATGTGTTATTTTATTGTTTGAAAAAAGTATGAATTAATGAAAATAAATACTGTATATATATACTTGTTTGAAATTATTGCCAAGTGAGTCAAAAATTTATTTTTGTTTATCATGATGAGATATTATTGTTCGGATATATTCCTGTTTGGATATTTGAATGATGCATGACTTGTCAGGGTATTTTAATATATGGTGTTAATGGGAATTTCTGTTCGGTTAATTATTACCATGTGGTAAACCCTCATTGAACCTAATGGGTGGCGTGTCGCTTGGTCCAACTCACCTTTGGTCGGGTGATTTGGCATCCGAGTATGGCAAAAGGAGGATATAAGGTGCAGTCATGCAAATTAAATACTTATTCAGTTTGTTTGAAAGTATTGTTCGGTTAAATGTTTTGTGTGCCCACTTAACAATCACATGATTAGTTACATCCGCATGCATCATTATATATTAATTTTTGGTTACTGGGACCTTTAAGTCTCATTCCCCGTGGTTAATATTTTTACAGGAGCGAGTCCGGCCGAGAAAGCACCAGAGGTGTAACTATGGTGTATGAGACACCATCTTTTACGTTGCCTCTTATTTTAGATTATACAATGTATCTTGTGCCAACTTAGGACATATCTTTTTTGTGAAGCATGTAAACTCTAATCCTTTTTATTAAAAGTATTTATATGACTAAGAGGATTATGTCTGTCCTTCTTAATTTATTATTTGATTTGAATATCATGACATGAGGATTATGTCTATCTCTCATGATTTTAATTGTCCTTTTGGATATTTTAAGACTTGTGTTATGTTTTGGATGTATCATGATAAGAAAATTTTCTACCATGATAATGGTTTTAATAATTTGTGAAAAATCGGTTTGTAAATTTGAGGGTGTTACATTGGGCATTAAAAATGTGTTGTATTTGTTATTTGTGAGTTATTGTGTATTACACAGGTCTATTTTAGTCTTTTAAATGTGGTCTAGGGTGTGAATTTGGCTTTTGGCACTTGAAATGTGAATTGGCACCCATGTTGTGTAATATGATTGAAAAGGAGTGATTTTTGAAATGGGTGTTTAAATTTTGATAACAAATGTTATGATTGTAAAATTAGTTCCATTAGTTAGAGCTAAAAGAAAACTCTCTATAGATACCTAGATCACCTCAATCGAACGTTGGACGAAAAAATACGATATGTCAAAAGTTCGCCCTGGTTGCTATCAAATGACAGTAAGATTTGCTATCAAAATCATGCAACGTGCCTCAACGCATGGTGCCTGAGCCCTGGTGCATCACATAGAAGCATACAAGCCATAGTGCATGTATGATAAGCTACGGTGTATGCTTTTCTACTGCACTAAGTTATTGTTTTCAACTTTTATGCAAATGTGTTGATTCTTTTTTTGATCTCATGCTTTTGCATACTAATTAAACTTTGATTTATACTTGTAAGTGTCAACACCATATTTTATCCAGGCATGTTTTAAATTTAACAAAATCAAAATGAATTCAATTAAAAAAATATAAAAATACAAAAATAAAATTTAATCCTTTTTAGGATTATATTTTCAAAACAAAAAAATAATTAAGAGGGTTTAATTTTATTTTAACCTAGATAATCTTTTATTGCTTAGGATCTTATTTCTTTTAGTTCATTAAAAATAACCAAAAAATATAAAAATAAAAAATAAAATTTAATCCTTTTTAGGATTATATTTTAATAAAAAAAATCTTGTTTAAATCTTTTAAAATCTCTCTTCAAATTATCCCAACTATTCAAGATATTAGGAGGAAGAAAAGACAGAGATGCTCACTGTAGAAAAAAAAAAAGAAAAGTAGAGCAGAAATACAGTGTGCATGCAAGTAAAAGGAAAGAAAGCAACGTGCACACAAGAGGAAGATCCTGAGCTTCAGTGATAAAAAGCAAAAAAAAAATAGCACAAATAAAAGACACAAGAGAGAGACTGAGAGTGAGGGAGGACTGGAGACGGAGAGAAAAACAAAACACCGAGGAAGGAGAGTAAAAAGACGGAGAAAAAAGAGAGATAGAAAACAGAGGGGGAGAGTGAGAGAGGCATACAAAAGAAAAAGAAAAAAAATAGAGCACCGAGACATTACTGCAAATGCAAAAAACTAGATGGAGAAGAAAAGAAACTGGAGCACAAGAAATAAAGCATTGAGACGAGGAAAACTAGAGGAAGGAGAGACTAAGGATGGACCAAAAAAAAGAGAAAAAATAAAGTATGAAGCACAAACGGATCCGAAACTAAGAAAAGAAGAAAGAGAGAGAGGAATTTCTGGGGGAGAATGAGACAGAGAAGGAGTGTTGTATCTAGCAAGAAGATTCTTCTAAAACTTGAAAAACAAAGGAAGATAAATTGGCAGAAAGCACTGCACCGGACACCATCATCTTTATCTCACCCTAAAAGCTTGGAAAGCTATACGGGACTGCTGCATCTCTCATCTTGCTGCTTCTCTTTCACTTTATGCTTCTTCCTCTTATGCCTATGGCTTTTACTTCAATCTTTTTCCTTATTCTTCTTTAGTCTGTTATTCTTTTTGTGCCTTTTTGAATGATGAGATGAATCATGCTCACTGTTAGATAAACTTTCACTTCTGGAGCAATCGTACATGGAAGATGAATAATATGAATCAGAAGAGCAGTGGTGCCTATGATGTCACTTGGAGTGGGATTTACTCTTCTTTTGAATCTTTAGGGCTTCTTTATCTCGGTCTCGATGACTTGAGTACGCTCTTTCTTGTTTAAAATTTTGTACTTCTTTTAAAATTCTATATGCCTGCTTCATTCATTCAAATGATCATATTATTTTGGAAAAGTTAAGAGTATGCATATGTCTAATATGGAATTATTGTTTATTCATAAATAATTTTGAGACATCAACTTCATTTTAATTTTTATGGGAAATAAATTAGGTAATTAATGGTGGTGATGATATGCGGATCTTGTTAATTTTAATTATTGGATGCTATTACTACTACTCTCATCATTTTCTTTTGAAAGTCATATATGAGCATTAAACCAATTTAAAAAATTTTGAGGAACATATCTTCAAGTCAAAAGAGGAGTGAAGTGTCAAAATAGTTTTTTTCTCTATTCCTTCGAATGCTAAACTCATATTATGCACCGACTACAAATGCAAATATCTTGATTACCTATTTGTCGTGTAAGATTTTAAGAATCTCTATAGGCATTTAGAATGATTTCATACCGTGTAAATTAAGAAAGTTTCGTAGGTATGAAGATTAATCTTGTAGGTATTTATATGGGTTTCAAAGGCCCATTATTGAAATTAATTCTCTCTTTATGCTAAATATTCAAGTCTCATGTGAGATTTCAATAATCTTTGTAGAGATTTAAATTAATCACATCATCGTGTGGGATAATAAGTCCTCCCAGATATAGTGATTTTTAATTTTTATAATAAATAAATAATTTTTTATAAATAATCATATAATACATAATTTAGAAAATTAATTAACCAAATTAATGTATTTAAATTGTAATCATATTTATCAATTATATCTTTTAGTCATGTGAGATTTTTGAATCTCCGTAGACTTCTAAGATAATTATATTATCGTATGAGTCAATAAGACTCTGCAGATATAATGATTAAGTTTTTAAAATATACATATAAATTATATATTAAATTAATTAAATTAAAGATGTATTTAAACTTAATTTCTTTATCGTGTGAGATTTCAGAATCTTTCTAAATATTTAGGATAATCATATTACCGTATAAGCTAATAAGGCTTTACAGGTATGATGATTAAAATTCTTTAAAAACATATATATACATACTTAAACAAATAATTACTAACACTTAAAAATATAAATAAATTATTAAATTCTTTTGTTGTGTGAGATTTCAGAATCTTTGCAGATATTTAGAACAACTGCATTACCGTATGAACCGATAAGACTCTGCAGGTATAGCAGTTAAAATTCTCAATCATAAAACATAAAAGAAAAATAATTTTAAACTCCTTTCTTTCTTTATTCCAAAAATTCAAAAATTGAAAAAATAATTAAAATTAAATTACTTTTTGTAATTTAAAACACACATATCAAAATTTTAAAAATTATTTTATTTGTAAAATGGTGAATTATTTTCAATTAATTTCTCTTCAAAAAAATATTTTCACCAACAACTTTTAAGCCCGAACTATGTGAACTTTGATCCCCATCATAAGGTACGTAGGCCTCAGAGTCAGATTCTAAATCAAGTCCTCCCTCATAAATAAATAAACATTTCTTACTTAATTCTTATTATTTTTAAAACACATGAATATAAAAGGGATAATTAAAATAATTATAAAATCATATTAAAAGAGCACAACAAACTTCAGGTAATCGTTCTGACGAACGGGTGTTGTGGGGTGTCTAACACCTTTCCTACATTCAACCAACTCCCGAACCTATCTCTTATTTTTACAGACCATCCTTATCTTCCCATTAATCGGTTTCCCGAGATTTACCTCAAAATCTCAGTGGCGACTCCTTGTTCTAGCCGGTTCCCACCCCAAAGGCCGGAACTTCTACTCGCACACCGTCCGTGTCGCATTTTTCCCAGTGCGATAGTAAGGATGATTTGTTAAGCTAGAAATATTTGAAAAACATAGGATTCCAATTTGTATAATTTGACAAAAATTGGTAATTACCTCAATTTTTGGAGATTAGGGTGGATTAGTAAGGGTAACCTTATTTGTCTAATTTGAAGATTTTACATGATACATATTCTTATCAATAGTCATCTCAATATTAAGGAATAAGTTTCACAACTCAAGTAACAACTTTTAAACAACATTAATGTACCTACTCATACAACATGCTCATGTTATTTAATGACATGTCTTAAATGTAAATTTGATTAACTTATCTCATAATCAAGTGAATACTATTAAGTTAAGATTACATAATCAATATTTACTCTCATGTCATAATCATATATTCATGTTTATCTAAATATCAAGCATTCAATTAAGCACAAATTACAACTAAATCACAAAACTCTACTCATCATTGTTAATTCTTATCATAGCCACAAAATTCTGAATCATTAATACCACCATGCTTGCATATTCATATAACCAAACAATTACTCCCTCTAGACTAACATAAGTTATAGTTAACTAATTCATGATTTATGAATAATATTAGTTGAAACCTTAAAATTTTAAAAGTGTTCACATCCTTTTATTTATACCCTCATTAAATACCCTAAAAGCCTTGATAATTAGTAATTAAAATTTCAAAGCATGAATTTTTCAATAAGGGTAACAATGAAGTAGGGGTCTAATTGGAAAAACAAATATAACAATTATCCAATGCTTATGTTTTGGATCAAGTAAGAGTTTTAGAAGATGTCTTATATAGTGACCTAGAAGAAGTAACAAACAACTTATAATTACAGACAACAATTATATATTAGAATTTAACTTTCGATTACCTCTACCCTTGGGTTACCACCCCAAGAATACACTTTGAATTCCAAGAAATTTTCCAACAAGCACAACAAGCCCTAAGACGTCAATCTATAATTAATGATTAATAGGCAACATTAATAACTAATTATCATTAATTAACCTTAATTACAGTTAAAGCTTTAAATCTTTATTAAACATGATTAAGTAAAAACAAATCCAAAACTCAATTTCATTAACTTATTTAATTTCCATTAAGTTTAATACACACTGTTAGCTAATCTTATTAGCTTAAACTTAGTTATTTAGCATTAGGGTTAACTTTAAACCCTTCATTAATGGCATTTAAAGTTGCTAACAACTAAAGTCTAAGAGTATATGTGTTTTGTAATATCTCCCTTACTAAGTACAATTAACATTCTAAATCTATGGTAATCAAGGGATCAACCCAAGCAAGATTATCAAGTTTGTAATTTAAGAAAATGAGATCCTAAGTTTTCATAATTTAAAATACTTTAGAAACCATTTATTTACTTCTAATCAGAGTAAAATAATGTTATAAAAGTATGAGATACCTCAGAGGAGTGAAAGGAGTTGAAAACAATTAAAAAATCTCAATGTTTTGAAAACAGAGCAGTGTGCCATGGCTTGCCACTCTCTATGCCACATGCCGTGGCATGTTGCACGTTTATGACAATAGTTTTATTGTCCTTTAATAGCAGATCCAGGAAACTTTTTGCATGCCCTATTTCTCCATCCAACATTCGAATGAGATGATTTAGATGTCAACAAAAAGCTCTTTTCATAAACTAGTTAATAGTATAGGTTTTACTTTCAAATTAAGTCACACTAGGAAGTTCGATACTCAAATATATTTTTGTAACTTTTCACAACTTTTACAACTAAAGGGTGTCCAAAACCCCATACACATGCCATTTACCATACTTAACACCCAGACCATGCTCATTGGATTTATGGCTAATAGTACAACACACTATAGCACATATACACCATAATATTACATTTTTACCCCTCAACCCCTTTTTACTAAAAATAAAAAGGGAAGGTTTTAGCATTGCATTTCATTAAAAATCATCCATATCCTCTTAAAACAACCCTACTATACTTATACTATTAGTTTAGCCCTATCAACATATATAATTTATCATAAACAATATCTCAGGGCCTAAAATACCTTCCAAACATCATAAACAACCATATAGGGCAAGTGTGAAATAAAAATGCATCCTAATTGGCAATATTTAAAGTATTACACAAAATAAATGAATTAAAGAGGCATTACAATAGGAATGCTTAGATTCCTAAACCCCTGGAGCCTTTTTCCCTTTCTACAACAAAGTTAGAGCCTTTAAAATGTTAAAATGAAGGGGCAAGTCTAGTCACTCAGTAATTAAGGTACACATACCTTATACAGTTATATATCAATTGAATAGACATACATACATAAAGTTGATTTTCTCAAAATATATGTTATATTACCTGTAACACAAATAATCATTTCTCAATTTAACTTATCTTCACCATTCTCATCTTGAATCACATGGAACATTACCAAAAGACACACAAACATGTGATAATGGCCCAATTTATCATCACAACTTGCCACAAATTTAACAACCATGTGACACATCAGATAAACACATATGCATGATCAAACCATTTTTATATCCTCATTTCCTCCAACTGAAACCATGGGCTATAATCATCAAATAGGGCTTCGTTCGCGTGACTAGACTACCTAAGCTTGCCAATTGTGAGGTGTGACTTGGCTAAAGATCATAAGACTCACTCTCGGACTATAGATTTCCCCACTTTGGAATTTTTAAGGTGTTATATACCCTAAGCTAATCTCTTTGATAAATTGGTAAATATAACTAGGTTCTAGTCTTTCGATAAACTATGGGATAAAGTTATACCCTTATGCACCAAAAGGCTGTCGAAAATACCATATGGATTTTAAACTACTCCTCTCTTTGGGTGAACTCTCGCCAATTGATCATGCCATATACGATGTTCACTTACTTTACAATTTTATTTATTCATTATTAGCACATTAGGCTCATGATAATACACTACCCAAATTAGCATCCATAATGTTCTCACAAAGGTTCTTCACCTTATTAAAACATCAATTTCTTCATCAATAAAACAACCATCACAACACATATATCACATTTCTCATCTTAAAATATATATACCTTTCATAGTTTTGAAAATCATTTTAACTTCAATTTCACATTTTAAGTCAAAATAAAACATTATGCATATTCACAATTCAAACAATTATCAAAGTCAATGACATGTTTTCACATTCAAAAGTCCAATCATACATACTAATATGCACATTTCACAATTAACATTCAATTAACACACAATTACCCAAAGTGAAATTCCTCTTGTTATCTCAAATTTTTGATAGGTCAAAGGTTTTCCTCTCAAAATATGTTTCCAAGCTTGATTTCCAAGCCAAATATGGTGCCTGAATGCTTAAATTTATAATTAATAAATTCTAAACTTATCAACATTGCTAAGAACACATTTATACTCTCATATTTTTCACTTCTAAAATTTCCAACATCCTTATTTCTAACCTTTGTGCTCACCATTTGAGTTTATTAACTCTCTTTATTATTATACAGCTTCATTAAGTACTCACATTGCCATTAATACCTCAGCCACCTTCACAAATTCAAATTAAAAGTCCTTTTTCGGACATTAATTAAGCTCAATAACCAAAAATGTCAAAACTCATAATCTCTAGGTTTAAATACTCTAAAAAACTCCCATTAAATTCATTTAAGTTAATGGGTTTGGACCCATAACCTATATGAATTGAAAATTATCTCCCATTATCAAACCCTAATAAAAAAACTTTATAAAAATGAAAGAGAAAGGAAGATTAGGGTGTAAGACACTTACCTTAGGTGTTTTCTAACACCAAAATACTCTCAAACCACCAATGTGGCAAACCCTAACAAAGGATTATAGCTTTCTCTTTATTTCTTCCTTATTTCTCCTTCTGATTTTCTATTTATTCACGAGGCTGTTTATAAAAAAATTTAGTCATGCGCCGCAGCATATGGCAGAAAGAGGCCCTTCCTTCTTCATTATCTTTTTATGCTGTGGCGAACATGTTGCATGCTGCGGTATGTGACACAAAGACACTTCCTTTATGTTTTCTTCTTCTTTTAATGCCCAAATGGCCCGACTTTACTTCAGATCCATAATTAGGGCTGAAATCATAATTGATTATGCCTATTAGATCTCTCTGTCCACACACCATATTAATTCACTCAATATTATAATTTAACTTGATTAATTTCTTAGTTATCTAAGGATTAAAATTTAGGATGTTACACGTTTAATAGCATCTATAGACTCTATCAAAGTCTTAAAGATGGCTAGAACTTGGCCTTACATTCAGGTATTAGTTTTTGGACCCCAAAGGTAGTAGCCAACATATAAATGGAGGTAGGAGAAAAGTAGATAAGACGTACCCAAATCTGCTCCACCATGAAACACTAGCAGAGCTCTATCTCAAATGCTCAAGTTCTTACTAAAAACCCTCCCTTTCTATCTAAATGAGCTGTAGAATTGAGATTTAAATTTTCATCATGTCTGTCGGAGAAAAATGTACCATCCGCCAAAATAGGCAGCACCCCTTAAGATAAAAAATTTAAGTCGAACACGACCTAATAGTATAATACCCCTAAGTTCTTACCCTTCGATTTAATTAGGCTAATAATATTTTAAGAGAGTTTAAGGTTATTTAAGTACATTAGAAAATGATTTTATAATCAATTAGGGCTTGAAAGAAGATAATAATGATCTTCCTTCATAATTAAAGATTTTCAAAGCACAAATAATAATATTTTTGAGTAATTATTTTTGCATTAGAAAGTAGACATCTTAAGCTTTTTATAAAGTTATAATTCATAATTTTTAAAGATGTGTGGAATTAATTATGAATTTATGAATTTATGAATTTATGGGTTAGTGAAATTATACTATTGGCTGTGGCGAACATCACATTTTCATATTTAGATGTTCTGTCATGAACTAGAATGTGATAATTGAGTTTTTGAGAGGTTTGGAGTGATTTTTGAAGAGCTCTTTTAAGGTCTTGGAGCTCCCAACACTAAGGTACAAATTCTAACTCATGATCACTCAAAGTAATACTTTTAATCCATCTCCTGCCCTCTAATCTTCTCTTTAAGTTAGCTTATGTAATGGGTAATATAGGGTGTTTGTTTTTGGGGGTAGTCCAACCTTTGGGTTCAAATTATTTGGGCTATTTAAGGTTAAATAAGTATTGTTTAGGTAGTTTGATGATGATTTTGGTAATGGGATGTTAAAATTCAAAAATCCTAGATTTGAGGGGAGGTTTTTATGATTATTTGAGGATGTAGAAACTAGATAAATGATATATAAGTGTATTGATGATTATAGGGATTAATTTTAAGCAAATGGAGTTTAAAATGGGATTGTTTATTATTAATATCACTAATTAAGATCTTAGGCCTTAATCATAATTAGGAGCTAATTAATGATGATTAGTCATTAATGATGCATGATTATGATAAATTATAGATTGACTATTATTAGAGCTCTTGTGCTTGATTGGAGAATCTGGTGGTGACTCAAGTGTATTCTTGGTTTGGCAAACCAAGAATTCAGGTAACTGGGAGTTAAATTCTAATAGATAATTAATTATTGTTTGATATTATAAGTTGTGTGTTAATTGCTTGCTAAGACGAAAATGCAAGCATGTTGATATTGATGATTGAGAATTATATGGCAATGATAAGTATGAATAATGATGCATTAAGTGTATGATTGAGTTGTAACTTGGACTTAATTGAATACTTGGTGTTATGATAAGCATGGATATATGATTATGGAAGGAGATTAAATGTTGATTATATGCTCTTGACTTGATAGCATATACTTGATTGTGAGATAAGTTAATCAAGTTTACATTTAAGATATATCATTTAATAATATGAGTATTTTGCATGAGTACAATAATGTGATTTGAAAGGTTGGTATTTGAATTGTGAAACTTGTTCCTTGTGTGGATATTGCTATTGATGAGAATATGTGTCACATGATTATATGATCATAAAGTTGTGTGTTTGAACTGGGTATGATGATACATGTGGTAAGTAATGCATGCAAGTTCATGAATCATGATATTATTGAGTCATCAAGATATAGATATGAGTATGCCTATTCATATATCTATTGAACTTGCATTATCACGATAGGTAGGAGTTCACCTAAAAGTAGTTGAGGGTGTAATTGGAAAAATCCATGTAGTATGGATTCCATTAAATTTGCACACAATGGATGGCATAACTAATTATTAAACGTGCTTAGCATTGCTAATAACCTGTAGGTATGGCATGTGTTAGGCACGATGTTAACTATCACCAATTCATACAAGGTCGATGTATGTCAAGCAATTATGACACCTCAAAATTTGAATATAGGGAATCCATGGTTCTAGAGTGGTGACCGAATACCTGGGCCAAGTAACCCTTCACAATTGGAGAGTGGGCCTAATCTGGTCACACGGGTTAGTCCTATATGATTTGATAGCTCATAGATTCAGTTAGAAGATATAAGGAGAAAAATAAAGATGATTTCATATGATCATGTATGTTTGTTTTCATTAAGTTGAATGTCATGTGATTAATAATAAGTAGTATTATGATATATGTTGACTATCGATGGATTGGAAGACGTGAAATTGTACCTTAAATACTTGTATTTGTCACACTTTTATGCACTTGAATTTTTGTGCCTTGGTTTCTGAGATTGTATAATCTCACTCCCATTTATTAATATCAAGGACTAGAGATGCTTAACTATATAAGTAAAGTCTCTTGCTATTTAGTTTATGTAATTGAATATTTACTATTGCTAACATTAGGAATTTGTACAAGTTTTGATCATGTTTCAATTGTATAAGCCTATGTTTTGATCTTATGTCTTGGGAAAGACTATCCATGCAAATGTATTAACATGGTTGATGAACATTACTTCTTGTCATAATTTGATGTATTAATTTTAAAGTAGGTTATGCATGCATTTAAATTACTTATATTTATTTGGAAATGGTGTTCCTACTATTAATGTTACTGTATTGATATTGCGGAATTCATCGTGGTGAACAACAGGTCAGAATATGGTGAATATGTATGTTTGTGTTGGTTGCGGCAAGGAAGTCTGTGGGCTACAGTGAAAAGGTCTCTATGCCATAAGTCGCGGTATATGTGTCAACATAGGGTTGGCCGCTGCAAAAGTAATATCCACCACAACGAGTGTGTCAATATTTAGTTAGCCATGGCAAACTAGTACAATTTTTTGAAAATAGAAAATGTTTGGGGATTTTTTTTTTAACAAAACCATGGTTTAAGCTTTTGAAATCTATTATTTTGCTTATCCAAACAGGCACTATAATTTTAAAGTTCTTCAGCTAAGCTTTATTATCTTGATAATATTACATCAATGTGTTTTTTTTTTTTTTTTGTAGAAGACCATGGAAGCTCAATTAAAAAAAAGTTTATATTGTTGATGAAAATCAGGGCCTTTTTAAGTTAGCCAGAGCATTTTAATACATAGTATTTTTTATATAAATAAAAAATTATAATCTTCAAGTGAAAGTTTAATTTTTTTTGAAGAAAATAAAACTTTTAAATTTTAAAATCCTTAATTTTCTTCTAAAGTTTCCAATTTTTTTTAAAGGAAATGAAGTTTATAATTGTCAATTTCCCTATAAAAAGGACAAAGCAAGAGTGAGGCCACTTTGAGTACGAATTTTAAGAGTTGGCGGGACGCAATAGTTGTCTTGCATAGTACCCTTATACCCTAATCTTTCGAACCGACATTGTATTTTAAATTTTCGTCCAAGAAAAAAAAAAGACGCTGTATTTTAAAATTATTAATTAAAACTATGTTAGATGTTATTATAAAAATTAAAATTTATAATAAAATAGCTAATTTTTTTATCTTATGAAAATATATTATATAATTATTAAATTTACATATAATATGATATTGATAATAATACTAAATATGTATATTTATATAATTAAAAATATACAACGTAGAAGAGAAAATAAATTCTATTGTATTTATAAGTTTCTTATTAAAAAAGATCAACTTTACACAGTAAATAAACAAAAGTCAAAGTAAATTCTTACAAGGGAAAATTGCTTGTAAATCCTTCATGGAACTAAAATTATGCTTGAGAACTAAAGGGTTATAATGCAAGCAGATAATCATGAAATTCCAAACCTATTTACTTGCACCTTGATCCTTTCGTCCTTTAATATATTTTTGACTTCAAGGAGAGACTCATTAGTAATTTTCCCTTCTTACAAATTGTTGAATTATGTTTCTCAAAGCCAATCCTTTTTTTTTTTTTGTTAGAATTCTCAAAGCCAATCTTTACTTGTAGTCTACCGCATGTTTTTAACATAAACTATCAATGATGTATTACTCTCAAGAATTAAGAGACTTTGAAGATTTGTTCTTTTCTAATATTATGTCATGTTAAAACTTTCAAGTCACTTCAATTAATATAGTAGATGCTTTATACAAGATTTGAATCCATATTACTAAAAATAACAATTTAAGAATCATTTTTATTTCTCAACTATACACGAAAGGTCATTAAGGACCTTAAAACTTAATTTGATATTAATTTTGTCTCTCAACTTACAAATTTGTTGCCTTCGTTCCACGAGGTTAACTCTCCCAATTCTATCATTATGTGAGTTTTATATTTAAATTTTTTAATATTTTTAATAGGTCTTACCATTTTTTATTTTTTATAATATAAAAATACCCCTCTCTCTCCTCCATCTCTGCCTACTCTTTCCCCCCCTTCACTCCCTCTCTCTCCCCATCAGTCTCTTCGAGCTCTCTTCCATACTCTCGACCTCATTTCTCTCATCTTCAATCAAAATTCAACCTCCGATCACCTTGTTCCTCACAAACTCACCACTATCAATAGCTTCATTGTGGAGTGAGGTCCCAAATACAAAGCCTACACTAAACTAAGAGAAGCTAAACTGCGAGGAAATATGTAAGAGACTTCCAAGATGGAAGAATCGAAATGAGCAACCTACCAAGACTAAATTATTGTGGGTGATGGCATCACTCTTACTCCTTCTCCTTGTCCTCCACTTCCCACTTTCTCTCTCCTCCATGTGAAGGACCCTACATGCATGCGATGTTGTTGAGCTCATGTCCTTTTTGAAGAAGTAAAGCGTCTCTGTTCTCCCTCATTTTTTTCTTTGAAACAAAGATATCAATATAACAATGCAACCCTTTTGTTTGTTCTCTATCTTCAACTATTAAATATACACATATGTTTCCTTGCAAGTAGTAATGGAGATCATGAGGTGTGTGGATGTATACATACTCTATTGAGCATATCCTAGCTTGAGATTTTTTTATGAAACAACTTGAAATTTTGTTTTATCGAGATAGAGAGGTGTTTAAAACTCTCAAAAACTTCTTAACTAATATAATTGATACGCATGGCCCCTTTTATATATATATATATATATTAAAACAAGCAAGTCATGTTATTTATTAGTTATATAAACATACATTGCTAGGTTAATCAAACTTTGTATGCAATTACATACTTAGCTTGTTTGGATGTAACTTTAAAATGGTCATTGAATCATTTTTAGAGTTGAGAATTCTTGGAGACCGTGGAGCTAACTTGAGTAGTATAAACAGTGCACCAACAAAGAGTGTACCATTGAAATTGACTTCATGGTTTGATGGAGGGCTAAGGTGCAAGGGAGTCGAGCTTGAATGTCAAGCATGCTCAACGTGGCAAAGAGGGGATGAAGGAGAGAGAAAGTAGGGAGGAGAGAGAGGGTGAAACTAGATTTAGCAATTGTTGGAGATTGTTGTTGAAGAAAGACTACATAGCATAGCACTTAAGTTCCTCGAATGTGTTAACTATAACACATTTTGCTTTCTTGATCCTGCTTGCATGGTTGAAGAAAAATGTCACCCACTCCTGGTCCAGTATAACATTCAAGAAAACACAAGCAAGGACATAGCTCTCAAAACTCAGGATAGCAAACTTAGAGCCTAAATCCTTGAAGTTAAACATAGTCATATCAACATTCCTAAGCATGGCACGTCTATCATGGTGGTGCAAAACATGTCAATCATGAACCCAACAAGCCAAGGTGAGTCTGGGCTTGAGGTGAGTTTTGACACAACATCTCTAACGTTGAGCTTTTGGCTTTCAATGAGAGAGTACAAGATGAAAGATAGATCAAGAGAGTAAGAGTTAATAAGGTTAAGGACAACGAGATGTGGAGGAAGGATAGTGAAGTGAGGACAATTTAGTAAGGAAGATGAGGTGAAGGAGTGGGTGTAGGTGTCAATAATTTGGTCAAACAATTATTTGATAAAGAGGATGATGATGGAAAGGTGTTCATGGTGGTTGACTTAAAGCTTAGCGAACTCAACTATGGACATAAGGTGACTCAAGCTAAGACAAGGCACAGAAACTAGTGGTGAAAATAGAGATCTTGGTCGAATTAGGGGGGAGTGAGAGAGTTTTATAATAAAAACATTGGTGGGACCCACCATGCAATATTTTATATTAATATAAAAAATTTAAATGTGAGCCCTATTAACCAAAAAAGATGGACAGAAAAAACAATAAGGTGATGGAACAAACACTCTTTGAAATTGAGATATAAATGATCCATAATTAAGTTTAAAATATCCAATGACTTTTCACATATAATCAAGGAGCAAAAATGATCACTAACTCTAAAAATAACTTAAGCTCATTTTAATCATATTCAGAATTTGATTTATTATGTTATATGATCTTCTCTAATAAATAATAACACATATTGGATATACAAGTGCTATTCTTTGTTGTTTACTATTTAATTTTAACGCCCCACAATTTTCTACTCACATATAAAACCATGCCATGTATTGTATATATAAGATACTGTGGTGGAAATAATGGTGTAATAAATTGTAATGAGCGTTAGAATTTGCTTAATGTGCTTCTCCTACCCAACCCAGTCAATAGCCCCAAACATAAAAAGGTGAGGCATTATATGAATAGCTTAACTACATACTTCCTCTATTAAAAAATATAAGACATTTTTTAAAGAGTTGAATGTTTAAAAATGTAAGGCATTTTTAATCTTTCGAGGTGTAATCATTACCTTTTTTTTCAAAAATGCCCCAATTGATAATGACTTTATATTTATTGTAGAGTGTTTAATAGGAGGTAAATATGAAAAGATAAAGTTAATTGAAAAGTAGATAACTTTATTGAGAGGTAAAATTCGGTTAAAAATACCTTACATTTTTTAACGAAAAGAGTATACATTTCAAACATTTTCAGGCGGCCCACTGAATCCCACCAAAGGCATGAATAGTAACCTACCACTACAGTCACGTATTGATGCAATCTCCTCATTCAGAGTCACCCAAACTACAAAGAATCAGTGCCCCACATCCTGGCTGTTTCAGTCTCCGAGAGGGGAGCTGCACAGAAGAAGCAAAATATTAACATGTTGATACTAATAATTATGCTCTACGTATTGATACTAACAAGGACACTAAAACACAACAGAAAATTTAACGTCTAAATGCAAGTGCCATGCCTGATGTGGCAGACAAAGTATGACACAAATTTTGTAGCATCAATGCTTCATAGATTATTTAAAACATGGAAAGATACTTCTTTCGCAGACAGAAAATATTGAGGGGAGAATGGTAGTGAAACTGCCAAATGCATCTCAAATCCAATGAGCATTGGATAAAGTCTTCATCCTAATTTTTTTTTTTTTTTATAACAGCTATACCGGAATTTTCCTCCTACATTAAAATATACCGAGATAGCCACCGAAACAGTGAGCTTAACTTGACATACCTAGCAAGTCCTCAAATGAATCTGCTAAAAGCGATGATTCCGTTAGCAGAGGTGGTGAGAAGACTTGACCCTGAGCATCCTCTAAGTCATAGGCTGACCATTGTGCATCAGAAGATGCATTTGAGCCGGTATATGAGAGAATCCCATTTACATTGTCATAATCAGAAGGTCTATCCAAATCGTTAAACATATCTGAAAATTCATCTGACTTGCTCTTCTCAAGATAATTAGAAGCATGACTTTCAAGCAGAGAATCGTCCATTTCAGATGCAAATGACATTTTACTTCTCGATGAAACTGTCCTTTCTGCATCTAAATGAGAAAGTTCAGTTTCTGAAAGACAAGCAAAGAAGTGCCCAGAACTTCCATCAGAATGACTGTCTCGTGAAGATACTGAATTGCATGCCCGCAATAGCAGTGCAGTTTCTCTCACTGACCTCTTCAAATTCTGGACATAGGAAATATCACTACCTGCAAAAACATAAATAAGATTAATGCCATTTCCAGACAGCTTGTCTCCAATGCAGTGAAAAAAAAAATCCCTACAGAAACTTCAAACCTTCAATATAATGAAAAACGTCAGGCAAACCTTCTGGTAAACTCTCTACTTGAGCACTTGAAGGAGGAACCAAGGATTTCCTATCAATAAGATTCTCAGTTTGACTGACTTGAGGAACTGTACCCTGCCGCCTCAACAAGCTTCCAGCTTTCCCAGAAGAAGGGATCAAGCTTATTAATTGAGGAAGCTTTAAAGTGGGAGGACTAGCACACACCTTGTCAATCTGAACATTGGATATTCTCGAAGTCACCTCATCAACATCATCAATGCCATAGTCCTGAATAACCCAAAAATCTTGTTAAAAATAGAAAGGGAAAATTAATCTTTTAGTCCTTCAACTTTTAACTCACTTGTAACTCAGTCCTTCAATTATGACTCGCTGCGGCTCAGTCCCTCAACTATAACTTGCTGCAACTCAGTCCCTCAACTTTTGATTTACCTATAACTCAGTCCTCATTTTTTAATTTTTTTTTTAAAATTATCAAATAAGAGGAATAAAAAAATGCTCATATATTATTTTAAAATACCCTCTTCTTATTAATTAATGTGATATATAAGTTAACATGAAAAAAAAATTAACAAAGGTTAAGGGACTAATTTATAAGTGATTCAAAAATTGAAGGATTGAGTCATAGGCGAGTTATAATTAAGGGACTGAGTCACAGCGAGTCATAGTTGAGGGACTGAATTACAAGTAATTTAAAAGTTGGAGGACTAAAAGATTAATTTTTCCAAATAGAAAATAGAAAAATCAGACTCATATTACGAAGGTACTGAAAAAAAAAAATGCAGGATTCCATATATCTTGGCAAGATATCACGGACCTCTGTCAGTTACAGAAAATTACATGGCTGTTTTGTGATTCTTTAGGTATCTACTTGAACTCCCACATTACTCAAAAGGGGTTTCATGATTAATGACTCGGAGGTCTCAAGATTTTTCCAAACATATAGAAGGTTGACTGAATTATTAGGTATGTAGAAAGATGTGCATATAGGTTGTCAAATGTGATGTTCGCCAATACAACAAATACAAAGGCATTGAGCCCATCTGGTCTCTTATAGCCCTCACTCATATCTACCTCAGCATGTACGTTAAAATATCAGAATGGATTTTATTACTGGTTTTTCCAAATCTCACAGATATGATACTATCATATTGGTGATGGTTATGAAGCTCATTTGTATGCATCTACCACACCCTTTTTAAGCCAAAGATGTAGGCATGTACCTGAAAGTTTTTATTAGAGAAGTATTTCTGTGGATTGCCTAAGTCCATAGAGTAAGTTTTGGACTGAATATTGGTTCAATACCACTTTAGATTGATCAACGGGCATGAGTCCTTTTAAAGCTCAATATAGCAAAGACCCCCCTACTCTTTTCAAGATTGAGGATGATCATTTTGGGGGTGAGGAAGTTAACGAGAAACTCAACAAGAAATATGATAATGGCAGGACTGAAAGTGAATTTAGAGGAAGCACAGGCACAAATGAAGAATCAAGCAGGTATGAACGAAGGGATGGAAGTTAGTGATATGGTATTTCAGAAGTCGAAGCCTCACTAATTCAAGTCCCATTAAAATTTCTCAGAAACATGGAGCAGATATTATATGTCAGAACTACCCCTTGAAGTTCAGATTCATCCCAATTTTCATGTCTCCCAACTTATAAAATCCCTGCACCCATCGTTTATAATGCAGGACCTCCCCAATTTTCTGACAAAGATATGGTACTCCAAGTAATTTTGAGGCTATTAGACGAACCAGCCTCTCCATTGGCACAAGGAGGAGGAAAACAGATCCTTAGACTTGGTGTGGAGAGACTATCCTCTCAGAGCAAGACCCCATAATCTTATTCTTCTTTTTTCCCTTTCTTTTCTCCGGTAATTCACCTCTGCTACCATACGCAATTATACTGAACCAGAGTTTTACCATATAATTGCATTACCATTTTATTGGATGTCTTAGAAGGGACAGATATAATCATATTTGCAAGAGTAACTTGTTCTGTTTCATTTCTAAAGCTTAGATCAATAGCCAAAATTAAAGCAAAGGTTTGCAAAACTTCACCAGTTCACCCATATCCAAGGACCAAGTGAGATTACCGTCAAGGAAAATAAATCATGAATAATTACCATCCTCCCAATATTCTGTGCTTTAATAGGTGATGTTGACCGGCCATGAAATCTGTTCATTGGAGGTAGATTGGCTGCGATGTTGTTCACCTTATTTGTACACTCTGATATGGAGTTTTGTATTGCTGGAGTAACTTCCTTGAGTTGGTTAATAAGCACCTGGACAAGAAAAGTGCAAGAATTTGAAAATATCCAGAGAGAGAAATCTCCTAAGCATATCGCATGAGATTCTCAATCCCTCCTCCCAAAAATGAGAAGGACCAATATGGAATCAAACTATAACATATCAAAATAGAAGGCTAGAATCAGAAGTTAATTGATGAAGGGCGTGCAACTTCTCCATAGCAATACAAATATCTTGCATTCTACATTGCCCGTCCAGTAATATTTGCTCAGTAGCAGAAGGCAGACCTTGCAAATTCACTTTTCTACACTGGACTTCCCGCCAAGACAAATACATCATAAAACTAAACCTTGAACATCAATTAAAAAGCAATTTGAAAGGTTAAAATAAATAGTAGTGTCCAACTGTTTGCTCCTTGAAAGAATACACAGTCCACCAAAAGTGGACGAAGAATGGGAAAAATAGAGACAATCATACAGATACAATCCCTTGTCCAGGTTCTAAAAAAAAATATCAAAACAGTGTAATTCCTCTACTCCCATAAACGACTCCTTTGCTAATAAAGAATCCTTAACCTCGGTAAAGGGGCTGGTGAAAAACTGAAAATGCTTGAATGCAAACCTGAAAGCTAGCCAAATGTTGCTGATGTTCAGCAAGAGTTGCAGCTAACGACTCTGCATGGTCATTTGAGCCACGTTCTAGTGTACTTTGCAGTATATCAGGACCCTCTCCATCATTTGCTTTTGCCTACAGATCATAGCAACGTTATTAATTTCTATAAGGAATCAACAAGGCTAGAAAGTGTCATGTTACCAAGGAGGTGTTTGGTATACTAAGGAGGCATTATAGGATGAAACCATTTTGGTTGTTATCTTACACTATCAAAAACTCAATAGGATCTCACATCACCTTTTAGCCTTGTTAACTTTTATGAAATACCACATCTACCTTTGCTACAGCAATTCTCAACTGTCAGATCATACATAAGAATTTTGAATATCATGGCATCATATAGCTCAGTAGCTGACAGTACTTTCCTCTAACCGAAATTTATACCCACACAGCAACACAAAAATTCTGGGGAAAAAAAAACTACCCAGATACAAATATTACATTCAACAGCCAATATTAACCAAAGAAAACCATGAGTTCAGTATATCCACAGTATTTCCATTAACACTAACAGCAATAAACTGACAAAAGGAAGGAAAAAGAAAATGAATATGTTATAATAGAGCTGATAGCATTCAAGAGGTTAGCACTCTCCCAAAGTCCTCTTCCCCAAAATTCTTCAAACCCCTTTAGCCACAAAGCTGCCCACAACTAGATCTATTAGCACTTGTTTCACACTCCTGCAGATCACCACCTCTCACCTGCACTACCAAGGTAGTTATTGACTGGAATTGCTCATTCAATCCTTCCCAGCCACCTTACCCATTTTTAGATGTTCTGGAGCACATATAACTACAATTGAAAGGACCTTACAGTCAAACAATTTGAAACTCCAATCCCACAAATAAAAAACGGAAATGAGCAATAAACGCCCCATCTCAAGGGCAAAACCTGGCATCATCTAAATAACAGTGTAGAGGGAGTCTACCAAATGAAGTGATTGTTTATGAATAAGTTGCAAAGCATGTGTCCAGCGCCATATAACCTCTGCTACATCAACTTCTTGATGAAATTTACCAATTTTATCAGCCAGTCTTGTCGATGTCTCTTTGCTAAGATATGATCCATCACTCTCCTCACTGTCATCAATATGCACAGTAGGAAAATCGCCGGGCTGACCATATATTACATTCATAATAGGAGCATCAGAGCTCTGGCCCATTGCTGCAAGCAAAGAGGAGCCAGAGATTCGATACCTGAGATGTATTCATCACATAGTCAGTCAGTAAAGTCAGGTTGACATATATTAAAAAGACAAGGCAGGCTAAATTACTACATTACCTATGTTCACGATGAGCTATCAAGTCCTCAAGAGGACCAGATGCAAGAACTTCATGTTGATCTGAACATTTACATAACTAGAAGTCGGAATTATCCTTAGCTAGTCTCAATTTCTTAATTGAAATAAAGAAAAATAAAAATAGTTGCTCACTGTGAACTGAATGTACGCATTTTGTGTGCATAGATTCTTCTTGCTTGGGACCATGCTATTATATATTGGCAAGATCATGCACATAATGTTTTTCTCTTCTGGTGTACAGACCTTGCAATTTTATATGATATAAAAAAACAGAGACCAAAGGAGAAGTATGAGGTTTTTGTTTCTGATTTGGTAGCAGTATTTCTGGATTTATGATTTACGTATACAAATAATAAATGGCTTGGGAGGGTTTTTGTTTCTTGATGAAGCTGTATGAAATCATCTTAAATTTATATATGCTTGGTCAAAACACTAGTTTGATATTATTGGGTCTTCTGCTTGTAGCAGTTTTTAAAATTTTTAGTTAACTTTTTTTTTTTTGGGGTTACCAATGGATAAAATGGAAGGAACTGATAAAGCTAATTTATCCAATTATGGTACAGAATTTACTGATTTCTTCATTCTATCTTTCTCATCGTTTTTTAATGGTTTGAACTTCAATTGTTTGTTTTCTCTATCAATATATTATTTGACTTCTTTTAATGCATGCAAAATCATTTACGTGTTGAATATCATGTTTCATAAAATTTTGTAATTAAATTCCACATTCAAACATTTTTAACAATGAATTTTACAATTCAAGAGAATTGACGTGCTTTCCCACGAGTTCAAATTCCATGAATTTTTGAAACATCTCATGAAAAAATGTGTTAAATATGAGGGCACTAGACTGATATGAACAGTTAGAATAATGCTAAAAACAAGGTAATAATGACCTTTGTACTTACTTCTATGAGCTAATAAAGACTCCCATAGGTGAGTTGCCTTTGAAACTAAATGGGAATTTTGACTGGAGGTGGATACAAGTTCTTCCCATAGTTCTCCTTCTAACTTCACTTTATTCCTCAAGTCATGTAGTTTCTCCAGCTCTAGTTGCAAATAAGCCTGAATCCAGGTTTTACATTGCCATTGTATAAAAGATAAATACATAGAAA
The DNA here is from genome assembly GCF_029017545.1 of Prosopis cineraria. Taxonomy (NCBI): domain Eukaryota; kingdom Viridiplantae; phylum Streptophyta; class Magnoliopsida; order Fabales; family Fabaceae; genus Prosopis; species Prosopis cineraria. The sequence continues at coordinate 34,994,424 of NW_026555334.1, read as the reverse complement.
CATACTCCCAGACAGAAGAGATAAACTCATAGATGGTGCTACAAAGCCTTATTCTTTAAGGAGATTTCCATGATTACCATACCTCTTCAGCACATAGGGCACGAAATTCAGCAGTCATTTCATGAGCCAAATTTGACCACACTGCCTGCTGTTGTACGGCCATTTCTGCATTTTTGAGAAACTTCCTTCTTTCAAGGGCTATTCTTGCCTGTTTCAAGACAAGCCACCCACTCAAGTAACAATCAGGCAAAAGGATAACAAAGATGAATAGCTTCTATTGTAACATTCATGGTATAAGTGAACTCCCTGGATATTTTTGTACTGCTATCATGGATACAAGACTTCAAGATGTTCACATGAAAGAAATAAATGTCTCCAAGGAGAGATCATAAATGCTCAAACTCACTTCCACATAAACAAGCCAAGATTTTTCTAATAACAATTACAATGCCACATATATCAAAACATCTGTTGGAGAAATTTGATGGGTTATCAATTATACCTTTGTCACAGGAAGTAGCGTAGCTGCATGTGAAAACGCTACATCAGTCAATGGTGCAGGCAGCGGGTTAGATGCAACATCAGCTGCAAATGTTTGTTTATGAACCTCCTGCAAAGCATGCAATGAAAGTTGCCATAGAAGTTCAACAAACCTGCACCACATCGTAAAACCAAATAACTTCAAAAACTAATTCTAGTTGAAATTGAATTGTCCAAGCAATGTGCTTCAATTCGCCTCATGGCATCCTAGCAATTAATAAAGAGGTATTTTACTAGTTCTGTGCCACTTGCTTGATGCAGAAGTTATTTACAATAACTCTCTTCAAGTTCCAGAAACAGAAATTATCCATTAATTTCATTCCACACTACACAATCTCTTCACTAACTATAAAAGCACTTTGATTCTTGTTATCATAAAGTGGAAAGGCGAACATGTGAGGCACTTTATCTCGTGTTTTATTTAATGATTAGGATCATGAGTCGTGAAAGCTAAAGGCTCCAATCAATTGGACCTGTTGTAATGAATGATGAGTTAATTCAAATTTTAACAAATAACTACCCGCCACTAACCTAGGTCCACAACACGTAGCAAGTGAAGAAACCCTTGAATTGCTCCGCGGGAGTGCACCCTGAGACTCGAACTCACTAATAATCCCTTGAACAACCTGGTAAAGTTATCACAGCACTATCTAAAAGCTTTTCAAATTTTAACTTGTTAAGTAAATCTATATATCTGAATTAAACGCAAATCCAGAACCATAATTCGAAAAATAAAAATTTAGCACTAATTTTTAGCCAATTATTTTATACCTTACGAAAATCACGTGATTGCGCCGAATCAAAAATTGGCCAAACCTTATCGAAATCCTGAAAGATCGAACAAGTCATCCAGTGGAACAGAAATAGATCGTGCTTAAAAGTAGGATTCGTCCATCAAATTGTGCGAACTGCCATAGGGATATTGGATACTTTGCTAGCGTGAAATTGGCAGAATTGTAAATGATAAAATAGAGGGATTACTCTGGCGGATAGAATAGGGCCTCTAAGGGAGGAAAGAATGAAGTAGAGGAGCTGTTCACCCAATTTGGGGTTGGAATGGCGGAAGAGCCCAACTCGAGGGATGCCACCGGAGCATCCGATTCCGATTATTGCCGGATCAAGACCTAACAACAAACAGTTAGAGTACATTGCACTCTCCAGCTCCATCTCTCTCTCCCTCTCTCTGTCCATCATCATAACCAAACTCCAAACCCCTTCTCCGTGTGTGTTAGATAGTGATAATGAATTTCTTTCTTTTCCTTCTTCCTCCTCCTTGTCTGTTGCTTCCTTCTTCTCTCTGATCCTGGGATATTACTTTTTGTATTTTTGTTCATTCCTCCGTAACCTTGGAATGTCTGAGACGCAGGTCCCCATGCTAGTTTCTTATCACAAAATGGATCAGAAATTTGAGAAGGGAGGGGCAGGTTCTTGATTTTGAATCTGGCAAAAATAATAATAATAATTTTGATTTTGATTTTTCTTAATACAACGGCGACCCCTTTGGCTATGGGCTTGTGCTTGTTTTTTTCTTCACTTCGGTCAAAATTTTCATTGGTTTTTAGACCATCAAGTGAAGATACCATGCCTGACGGACCGCTTTTTTGAATGGGCTGGGCCGGGCGTCCTCTACAGGTTTTTCTAAGTAAATGCTACAGAAATACTTAAAAAAAAAAAAAATCCGATCTATTTCACAGGGGGTAAAAACCTTTTTCTCTCCTCCCTTCCAACCAAACATAGCCTAAGAGAAAGTGAAAAAGCACCAATCGGGAAAAGGAAAAGAAAGAACTGGAACTTAAGCCCGGGGAAACCTTGGTGTAAAAGTCTCCATCCCCATCGAAATCTCTAACCTATAATTTGCTCTCAGTATACTAACCCTAGGCCATTAAGGCTCCAACCAGCGTATCATCTTTATTGCTATCTTCGTCCTCTTGCACCTCATAAATGGTAAGCTTTTGATTGTTGTTGCAGGGAGGTATTTTTGTGGAAATATGTTCTGTTACATCCCTGCTTGTTTTATTATCAAAGCGTCTACGTTATCTCACAATAGATATTTTATATTTTGGATTTTTTTTTTTTGTTTTTGGTGCTCGATTGTTTGTAGGCGACGCTTGCTGATTCTTTCCTCGCGGACCTCGACGAACTATCCGACAATGAGGCTGAAATTCCCGTGAGTATAATTTATGTATGTTTACATCAAATTTGAGGAATTAGGCAAGTGATAGCTGTCGTTGCGCCTTCCTATTAGGAGGATAACGATGTTGATACCGCGGATATGGAGGAAGATATTGATGGAGATATGGCTGACATTGAAAATCTTAATTACGATGACTTGGATAGTGTTTCAAAACTGCAGAAAACTCAGAGATACATTGATGTTATGCAGGTTAGTCAGTTGTGGGCTGCTTATCTCTCTGTTATTATAGCATAAACTTTTCAGTCTCCGTGTTTGTTGCAATTGAAATTTTAGCCCTTATATTGCTGCTGCAAAAGTGGAACCTGTTTGTTGTTGTTATATATAGAATCTATACGAGGAGTCTGTCTGTTTCTTATTTCTCATCAGCTCGCTTCTTTAACATCAATTGCTTAGTGTTATTCTCCCAGAAAATTAAATCTCTACTCTCATTGATGTTGGAGATAAAATAATTAGAGAGTATTCCTTTTATTTTTTTTTTTAAATGGCAGAAAGTGGAAGAAGCACTTCAAAAGGGTTCAGATGTCTCAAGTCATGGGATAGACTTAGAAGACGATCCTGAATACCAACTAATTGTGGAATGCAATGCATTATCAGTTGATATTGAGAATGAAATTGTTATCATCCATAATTTTATCCGTGACAAATATCGCTTGAAATTTCCTGAGCTTGAATCACTTGTGCATCACCCAATTGATTATGCACGTGTTGTTAAGAAGATTGGAAATGAAACAGATCTGACTCTTGTTGATCTAGAAGGGCTCTTGCCCTCTGCTATTATCATGGTTGTATCAGTTACAGCATCAACTACTAGTGGCAAGCCACTTCCAGAAGAAGTCCTTAATAAGACAGTTGATGCCTGTGATCGAGCTCTTACTCTTGATGCAGCAAAGAAAAAGGTTCTTGATTTTGTTGAGAGTAGAATGGGGTACATTGCACCTAATCTTTCTGCTATTGTTGGAAGTGCTGTTGCAGCTAAACTCATGGGCACAGCAGGTGGTTTAGTAGCTTTGGCAAAGATGCCTGCTTGTAATGTCCAGCTTCTTGGTGCCAAGAAAAAGAATCTTGCTGGTTTCTCCACTGCAACATCTCAATTTCGTGTAGGTTACATTGAGCAAACAGAAATCTTTCAAACTACTCCTCCTCCTCTGAGGATGCGTGCTTGCCGACTGTTGGCTGCAAAGTCTACACTTGCAGCACGGGTAGATTCAACACGGGGTGATCCATCTGGGAACACAGGGAGGGCCTTTAAGGAAGAGATCCATAAGAAGATTGAGAAGTGGCAAGAGCCTCCACCTGCAAAGCAACCTAAACCTCTTCCAGTACCTGATTCAGAACCTAAAAAAAAGAGGGGTGGTCGTCGGCTGAGGAAGATGAAGGAAAGGTCAGTCTCAGCCTCACCTTTATTTGCCAATGCCTTTTTTCTTTTGTAATTGTGGGTCCAGGGCTTTTTATTCTTCTCCGCCCTTTGGTTTCTTTTCCATGGTTGACCTTTTAATTCTTTTTCAGGTATGCAGTTACAGACATGAGGAAGTTAGCGAATAGGATGTTGTTTGGCATCCCTGAAGAGAGCTCTTTGGGTAAATTTTACCACAATTTACTTACGTTGATCTAATTTATTTTCACAATGATGTCAAGGACATAATTTTTTCAAAATTGTGTTGTAATTTTGTTACCTTTCTGCCTTCTTTCCTTATTTTCATTTGCTATTGCATTATAGGGGATGGTCTTGGAGAAGGTTATGGAATGCTTGGTCAGGCTGGCAGTGGCAAGCTTCGTGTGTCAGTTGGTCAAAGCAAGCTTGCAGCAAAAGTTGCTAAGAAGTAAGTCCTTGGTCAGGCTTTTGGTTTAATTTATTTTTATTATGTGTAAGTATTTGATTATGCTGCAATTATGGCGATAGCTTTTTCTTTTGGCCGTTGAATTGTAGCAAGAGTTGGACCACTGTTTTTGTCTCAATTGTACTATTATCCTGTCCAACAGCAATAACAAAACTGATGCACTATCTCACTTTTGTCAGATTCAAGGAAAAGAATTATGGTAGCAGTGGTGCCACATCTGGTTTGACATCAAGTCTAGCATTTACACCTGTGCAGGTTACTATCACTATGCCATCTCATCTGATAAGTGTGTCAGCCTGTCAAGTGTAGCTCAGCTATTGCTCTAGCTTTTATTAAATGGCTTCTTCTTGTTTTTTGCGCTGTCCTAGAACCACTGTCTTCATGGGTTAGCTTATTTGGTGTCTTTGGTGAATTCATTGTGTGCCCTCTTAAATTGGAGCAGTTTCTTCTGCTTAGCATCAATGGCTTTGGTAGAACTATAGATTAAAATGCTTTATGGGATGCTATCTATGCTTGTGCCTTTCTGTCTTTTCTTTGAGCAAAATGCTTGTTTTTCAAGAATTATTCCTGGCCATTACTAAAACAGGGCAAGATAATTTTTGTCATTTCTTTGGGTTTCTAACCTTTTTAACATAGTCTGAGGGATCGGTCACCTTTGTTGTATTGACGTGTTGGGTTTTGTAATGTCTATATTCTGTCCCTTGCTTGGGAGGATATTTTCCTCCATTTCTGTGATATTATATTTACAAATATTTCTTTTTTAGTAATGGAAATTATCTTTACCAATATTTTCCCATTTCTGTTATCTTACTCTATCTCTGCTCCCTAAGAAAAAATTGAACTTTATTCATGCTGCAAGACTTCTATCATGAATGTAGGAGAGATGCTTGAATGATCATATCTTTATATCGTTTGCTGGTCTGGGGTGCTTAATTGGCTGCTTTCATCGTTTTTCAAAAGCAAGCTTTCATTGTTGGCCATAAAAAAAAAAAAAAAAAAATAGCTGCTTTCAAAAGAAAGTTTTCTGTACCCTTTCCTTTATCGTTTTCTAATGCATGTTTGTGTATTTTACGTTGCATCCCGCAGGAATTATATGGAATAGCACTTGGGAAAACTCTCTAATCATCAATATCAATATAAAATATAAAATTTATGGCGTAATTTACAAGTTATGAATAATGCAACTTTTCTTGGACATTTTGCAAATGCTTTGGCCCACTGTGTTAGAAAGAAGAGTAAGTCTTGAGTTATTATCTCTTTCGTGCATCGCACAGAAAAAAAAAGATGTCTCATTTGATAATGTATAGTGGGTCACTTCTGCTTAGATTGTTCCTGTGTTGAAATTATGTGTTCAAGCTTACTTAGCATTTCCCCTGGGGGCTACATGGGTGGCTTTTTATCCGTATACATGCATGTCTCCCATGGATGACCCAACTAGTTTTCCTTCTTGTGCAGGGGATCGAGCTGACAAATCCACAGGCTCATGCACACCAACTTGGTAGCGGAACTCAAAGCACTTACTTTTCTGAAACAGGAACATTTTCAAAGATCAAGAGGACTTGAAACTGAACTCAAGCATATGTATGTTGATGAGACGCCGGGCTTTTAAACTGTTGGTTGTAGACATTTGAGGAAATTGTTGACGCTGCAGGATGTCGCTTGGATGGGCTTTATATTGTATTTAAAGCATAACTATATTTTGACTATAGGGGATGTTGGTTTCCCCCTTAGCCTAATGTAACCCATCTTGTATACGATATCAAAATGATGAATTCCCTCCCGAAACTCTGGATTCGTTAGCGTTTCTACGTGGTCAAATGTCATGATGATTTTGGCCCAAAAAAATGTCGTGGTGATAAGGGGTTGCGTTCAATTTTTCCTTGCATAGCCGTTTGGGATTGGCAAGGGGAGCTTATGTTTTGCATACAGCAAATGAATGACATACAGTGAGAAGGGTAGAAAAAAAGAGCGATATCCATATTTGTTCTATGTCGTCTTAAGCCGATTCTAATACAGCTACTAATTTAGATCTCATAAACATGGGTATTCCCATGTTACTAAATTGTTCTCTCTCTCTCTCTCTCTCGGGTGACGTGTTCCTATGATGTTTATTTGCCTCTATTAATCTTAACCAAACGCAAGTAAAATCCAATCACAGTCTCCCCAGTTGCTAGGATTTTCGCAGGGAAGAACATCTGCAGATCAATGTTTGGGTCTCTCTCTCTCTCTCTCTCTCTCAGCTTCTAAGAATGTTCAAAGAGTGAATTGCCCTTTCATTTTAGGACTGTGTCCATATCACATGTTGCTTCTTCTATTTACTTTCTGTCAAAGTCCTGAGTGTTGGTGACAACATCATCTTCCAGAGAAGCTTTACTGATCTTGACCATCTTTCCTTGCGAGGAGGAGGCTTGTCCACCACAAAGCTCGTATCGCGACAGTGCAATTTGCGGCACCAATATACATTTTATGGGTCTGCGTACTCTCCCCCCCCCCCCCCCCCCCCGGGTTTTTGGTGAATGAGGGCGTAGCCCATACTTATTTATTAATAAGAACTTCCCTTGGGTAAACAACACCGACAACATCACTGTACAGCAAAATTTTCATATGAGCGGGAGGCGTAACAAGCCTAACAAAATCATAGCCAAAATTAAAGCTGTAGCTGGTTAACTAATCTGCACATTTATTTCCTTCTCTCTAAACGTGTTGAAACTACAATTTCTTGAACTAGATACATTCAGCCAGAAATAAATCAACAAGCAGTCTGCTATCATCATATTCTTCTTCCCATGCCCTTTTAAGAATACTTATAACAGCCTGAGAATCACCTTCAATTATCAGATTCTCAACTCCAACTTCTTTAGCCAATCTTACCCCACATAAAGCACCCCATTACTCAACATTAAATGCAGAACATTCACCTAATTTCTTCACAAAAGCCCCAGCCCAAACACTATTTTTATCTCTTGACACGCCACCACATCCAGCCATTCTAGAATCCCCTTGCAGCACCATCAAAATTTAATTTGCACCACCCAAGGTCAAGAGGTTCTCATTTAACATCAATACCCATTTCACTTGAAGCATCAACTTAGAACATGGCTTCAGATTTACAAGTTCCCACACACTCTCTAATAACGCTGCTTATATCCCCTGCCAAACTGAATCCATCTTCAAACAAACATCAGATTTACAAATTTTTATTAGCAGGATTCACATTTCCCCTCAAATTCACGGAAAAAACTATAACTTAATCCATTTCTTAAGTGAGGAAATTATATAATTTGCTAAATATTTCTTTTATATTACATTATCTGACTAAAAAATATAAAATGACATTCTTATTTTTTATTTCATACCAAACGGAAACCAAAAAATTATACGCTATCAAAAATTGTTCTTACCCTTTTTTTATTTCAATTTCGTATTTTTATTTTTTTCATTCCATTATGGCGGATCTTTTCAGCCATTCATACGAACCTAAAGCTTTGCGATCTGTCCTATCCTACCACGGGAAGAGAGGGGTCTCTCTATATTTTTTTCTCTATTTTTTCAATCCTTATCATTTAAATTATTTTATTAAATTATTTTTTAAATGATAAAATTAATGAATAGTGAGAATGGGAAAATGAAAAAAAATGAAAGAAAAAAAAGTGAAGGGACCCCAAATCTCCGATCAAGCGTGCTGACAAGATAAAGCAACCAATCGTGAAAAGTACCATTTTTGGGCAGGGAAGCATTTGCAAATAACGGTCCCGTACGTTACTCATGTCATAGATACGATAAATTACAAGTACAAATTTATAGTCGGGAGTTGGGACATCAGATAAGTACGTACATACATATAGAGTTTCTTTTATTTCATTTATAAGATATCTTTTAAAAAGTTTATTCAATTTTATTTATAAATTAAGATGTAATTTTTTAAATTATATTTAAAAAATATTTTTAAAATTACTCTTTATAAAAAAAATATGATCACTTTTTAAATTTTTTATATAGGAGAACATTTAAAATTTTATACGCTTTTACTCCTTATAATTTTTTTTTTGATATTGATGATGTTAATAGAAATGATTTATAAAAAAAACTGAAAGAGTACATAAACATATATACATATATACATAATGTTTATTACTTTATTAGTCATCATCAATAATATATTAATACAAACCAATCTGATTAATACAAAATATAAATTGTATAACTAACTTCACTGTTTATTAAAAAATTGTAAAAAGGGTTTCAAAAAAGGAAAAATGACAATTAAATATCAAAATATTAAATTAATGACAATTAAAATCTCACAAATTTTTTTAAAAAAATAAATTAAAAATATCAATTTAAATAATTATAAATTTAAAAAATTTAATTGTAAATAAGTATTTGTATTGTTTATATTAATATTTAAAACTCATTTTTTAAAAAAAAATTGATAATTTAATTGTGATTAATTTAACCATTAGTAGCTGACTGTCATATTTCCTTTCATATAAGGGATACTATATGCTCAAAACTGTATCAAACAATCGGTGTGTCTTCGACACGTGATCTGCATGTTGATGCCTTATCCTCTTCCAGCAAAGAATGGAAGAGGTGAGGTGATGGGGGAGAAGGAAAAACAAAAAATCTGTATATAAATATATAGTTATATACTTACAAATTCCAGCCTCGAGTTTCGTGTTGTCTATCGGGGTAATAACAGAGACTAGGGAAAGCGACATACATTCGTTAGCGTTCTCTAATCCACAGTATCGACAACGTGCTTGGGCGTTTGACAATCAATATGCCTTTGGACAGAATTAGTGAAGCAGGCGACCATGTTCAGATAATGAAATGGATATCCAACCTCTGAAACCTCGGGTGCCTCGTCGCATTTTGCACCAAGCTGGTACTTTTACCTCTACCTTAATCTGCATCCTTGAGAGACTTCTTTTGCTTCTCTTCAATATCTTTCTTCTCTCTGTGTTCTGTGAATCATAATGCTTATATGGAGTGCTGTTTTAATTTAACGTAGCGTCTCTTGGCTTGCGAGGGTAGATTTATTTATACTTAATGTGTCTTGCAATTAAAAAAGTTATATCCACGCAAGTATCTTCTATTTGTACAGCTGGAAATGAGTCCCCCCCCCCCCCGGGAACTGTCCTGTTGCAAACTTGGGAATTATTTACAATATTCTGCAGTGAAGTAGCAGTTTATCTCTCTAAGAAAATAAGTTAAAACACTTATTGGGTTGATTGTATATCATGGCCACGTTTCTTTTTCCACAAATTTTCCTTGACTCATATCAGAAAGTAATATATTACTCTAGGAACTTATCATTAGGCAGCCGGTGAATTATGCTGATTATCTGTCATAGAGAACTAAATGTCATCCCTGCTGCTGGTTGGCACTCTTCATGATCTAATTTAATTTCTGTCCAGTAATAAAGCAGGATATATTTACTTGCTTCTCACATGATTTGATGCAGATAAAAGCTACTGTGGATCATACCAATATATTGCAAGGCAATTTTAGCCTTCTAACTCTGCTATAACATGGGATCAAGTAAACGGCACTTTGAAAAAGGATCTAGCCTTCAAAGTGTTTCCCTGTCGGGAGAGGTAGAAGATGTTCCTGAAACTAGGTGTCTCGCCATTGTTGTGGTTGGTGCTTCCGGTGACCTTGCTAAGAAGAAGACTTTTCCTGCTCTGTTCCACCTATATCAGCAGGTTTGGTGTCCTTCATTTTAGGTTCATTGACCTACACAAATGATTAGTTTGTGGTATAAAACTGAGGTAAAACACAAAGAAGGATGTAATATAGATGATCATACTACTGATGGATTAAAGGAAAAACATTAATGGAAAATATCTCAAGGTTTTGTGACTCCGATCAGACTCTAGTTGAAACTGTCATCACTATTCAGAATGTTTGCTTGCTTGTTATCTAACATTAAGTGTTTACTTCTAACTCTGTCTATTAAAGATTAAAAAAAAAAAGTATCTATTCCTAAATTATTTTCTTTTCATGAAGGATGACTGAATATTTTTCACTAACCTTCTGCTTCTCTTCAAGAAACCAGTGTAAATTCTTCTGAATTTTGCTGGATCTTTTCGCAGGGATTTTTACCATCAAATGAAGTTCATATTTATGGTTATGCCAGAACAAACATCTCTGATGATGACTTGAGAAACCGCTTGCGTGGGTGAGATCATTTATTTTAAAATCTACACTGTTCCTCTGCATTTCCAAAACAAGTAAAAATATTTCTATCAAAATCAGTGACTTTCTCATGTTTGAAAACTATTATAATGTTAATTACTTGCAAATAGAAGTCATTTGCACTATTATTTGTATCTTTGAAATTGGCTAATGTACTAAGCGATGTATAAGCTGTAAATATTTACTGTGCCTTGGGAAGTTTGTTTAATGATCTTTTTTTGGGGTCTTGTATTTGATTGCCGAGTCTTTCACTAAGTTGCTTTACAATACGCTTCATCCTATCTTACTAGTTTTCATGTATTTTTTATCCTTTGGGATGCAGCTATCTTGTTCATGACAAAGATGCTTCTCCTGAGCAGCTGGATGATTTATCAAAGTTTTTGCAGCTGGTTAGAACTATCTTCTTTCTTGCACTATTTTTAAATTTTATGTAAAGTTTCTCGCTAAAAATACTCTGCCTGTTCAACTGTTTACTATTTTTCTCCCTTTTTTCTTCCCTTCAGATCAAATATGTCAGTGGCTCTTATGATTCTGAGGATGGCTTTTGCTTGTTAGATAAAGAGATTTCAAAGCATGAATCTTCAAAAAACAGTGCAGAGGATTCATCTCGGAGGCTTTTCTATCTTGCACTTCCTCCTTCAGTATATCCATCTGTTTGCAAGATGATCAAGACTTGTTGCATAAACAAATGTGAGATTTTTTACAATCTCAAGTTTTGATATGTGATTTTTACATTTGCAAATGATTTTGAAAAGATCACCAGGTAGGGACATAAAGGAAACTTTGTTGTTCTAGGTTAACAACTGTTGGGGTACTGCTCAGTCAGACAACTGTCTATGCAGCATTTCATATCTTCTTGGCACCTTTTAATTAAAATGCAGATAGATTACTTGTCTGCTCTCTCAGATTTTTTTTTTTTTGTTTTAAAATGGCACAGAACTTAAAATGAAGTTACTTTCATGTACCATATGGCTTCTTCTAGTTGCTGGAAACTTAAAGCATGTTACTTTGGTTTTGGCTTTGCTGCCTGTTTCCACAATCTCTGCTCTTCAAGCAACGCAACTTTTTCTGATACGAGCATGTCAGCTTTTCCTAGTTTCTATTTCATTCTAATCATAAGTCCAAGCATCTGACATTTTTCTCATTGTTGGCTGTGTCTGCTTCTTTTTCTTAGCTGGTCGATGGACACGTGTAATTGTTGAGAAGCCTTTTGGTAAGGATCTAGAATCTGCAGAGCAACTCAGTGCCCAGATTGGAGAGTTGTTTGATGAACCCCAGATTTACCGTATTGATCACTACTTAGGAAAGGAACTAGTGCAAAATATGGTAATAAATAATTATATACTAGCTGACTTGTTTGTTTCATGAACTCTGCCTAATTCCTCCTCATTTGACTTGTATTGCAAGTTAGTACTTAGATTCGCAAATCGCTTTTTCTTACCTCTCTGGAACCGTGACAACGTTGACAATGTACAGGTGAGAATCCTTGCTTTAAAGTTACAAAATTGGGTTAATTTGACAAAATCCTCTCTGAAATTAAGGCTTATATAAAACTCGGTACATCTCCTTTGGAAACCGCCCTCGGGGAGGGGGGCTGAAAATCTTAACTCTTGGCTTGATTTACTGCCAATGTTCCTTGTGAGAGCACGTGCCATTGAGTTTTTCTCATACCTTTGTCTCATAGCTTGTTGCCCAATTAACCTACCCCATCGTCAAGCATTAATATGTCACCTTTTAAAACTTTGAATATTTAACTTTGGTACTGTGGCAGATAGTTTTCAGGGAGAACTTTGGAACTGAAGGTCGTGGTGGTTATTTTGACCAGTATGGGTACGTGTGTTTAAATTACTTCTACTTATCTTTTCTAGCAAGATGTCAAATAACTAGTCTTATCAACAAGTTTCTGTTTTCCAGTTTTACTTTTGTTTCTGTATAGTGAAAGTTACAATTTGTATTGCTAAGTGTAATTTGCCTTCTGTTATTGACTTTATTTGTTATCATTGTCTCCTATTTTGATTGGGAAACAATAATTCATGAATTTACCATTCCTATTTGGCAGAATTATTCGAGATATTATTTAAAACCATCTGTTGCAGGTGAGTCGTTCATTTTAAACTAAAATAGATTTCCATTTTGTGACAATATTATCACTACTTTGTATTTTCCAGCAGATACACCTCTTCATTAAACAATAGTATTTCGTAGATTTACTCCTCCCATTGGTGATGAAAACTGTTCTTGGGCTTCCACGTGACAGCTTTAGCTTTTGGGTTGGTTTGGTCCCTGATTGGTCCCTGACTGGTCCCTGACATGGTAACAAGCCTCTCTGATCAAGTGGTCTGAGCCTGTTTCTTGCCACCTCCTCTTTAAAATATCTATCTGTTTGTGCTTATCCATACTTCAAGCCCAAAGACCTTTCATCTCAAGGGGTATTTTGGTGATAATTCTTGGGCTCCCAATAACAACTTTAGTTTTTGAGTTGATTGGGCTCCTAACTTCTCTGAAGAAGTAATTTTAGTACGGATACAAGTGATGCTTTGATCTGTTTGTGAGTTTTGATGGAAAAGGAATGGACTTTGGTCTTTAATAAACTTTATCAGCAAATTTTCTCAACTTTGTTGCATTAAGCATTTGTCAACCAAATAATACCCGTTAGATAACCGTGCAATAACTTGGTAGTTTCATGTCAGAAATTGTCAACCTGGTTTATCATTTTCTGCCAATTCAGGTTCTTTGCTTAATAGCTATGGAAAGGCCTATTTCTCTCAAGCCTGAACACATTCGGGATGAGAAAGCTAAGGTGTGTCTCTTTTCATTCCATTTACATGGAAGCTCTTTTACTGTTTGCTGTAATTGCGTTCTGAACTCTTCTTGTTCTTTGCATTTTTTATTCATATTCTGAAAACTATTAGTTTATTTATGAAGCAATCAGCATCACTTCCAAGCTCTTGTTCTCCTTTTGATTTTGATCATGCTTACTTGCAAGTTGCAATTACAGCAAAATTATATAACTCTGCAAATGCACGCCTGCAATTTTTCCTTTCTTAGGTTTTGATAACTTCAAACATGTGATTCCTGGTCTTTTAGTTCGATTAAAGTTGACCTCCTGCGAGGTTCTACCCATTTTCTGTTTGCCATGTAAAATGCAGGTTCTTGAATCAGTGCTTCCTATTAGGGATGATGATGTTGTTCTAGGACAATATGAAGGCTATAGGGATGATCCAACTGTACCTGACCATTCAAACACTCCAACGTTTGCAACTGTTATTCTGCGCATACACAATGAAAGATGGGAAGGTATGAAAATCATTCTGGGCTTTGTTTCCCCAACAGATAATTTACATTGTAGGCCTAATTTCTGAACATCTGTGGGAATGGTATTATAATTCTTATTCATTCTTTAGTTTATTTTCTATTACATGTCAGTGATGCCATATTTATTGCGGTGCATTTGATTCTTTAAATCACAGTTGAATAATTGATGAATTTTTCCGCTGAACTTATCTTTCCCTTCAGGAGTTCCCTTCATAATAAAAGCTGGGAAGGCCCTGAATTCAAGAAAGGTAGACATAAGAGTTCAGTTCAAGGATGTTCCTGGTGATATTTTCAAGTGTATGGAACCGTATCTTTAGATGTGAATCCTCTCTAATATGCTTTTGCCATACTTCTTTAGTTGTCTGCACTCTGAATCAATCATGAGCATGAAGGTAGAATTATGTAGTGCATGCAAGTTGTCACTTTGGAAGCTGTGACATTTTTGTGATATGACTAGAAATATGAGAGATTGTGTTTGGTTTTTGTGTATTATCATCATAGCATAAATTATTCCTTCTTCACCTATTTAACATGAATAGAAAATTTCTCTTTCAACCATGTACTGTTTGGGACACAGAATATTAGGTGTGAAAAAGAAAAGGGAAATGAAGAATGATACTCTTATTTCTGAGTAATTAATAAAAAAATAATAGTCACTGTTGTTCAGTAATGATAACAAGAACATAATAGAAGTCATGACTTTTTCTATTTTTTGCATCAATCCTTTATCCTTCTTTCTTTCTGTGCATTAATCCATATATGAAGGCCTCCACAAACAGACGTTGTATCCCCTGCCTTGCAGTGCAGTGCAGTGCAGTGCAGGGGATCCATGTATTTGCTGATGATGATGATGATAGAAGTTTGAATAGCAAAAGGCATCTCTTGCTGCTTGTTTTGCCTGCACGTCATTTGGATCCACAGTCCAACAAATTAGATTGATATAAGCATTTCCTGTTGTGGCTGTATCTACATTAACCTTACTATGTATCTATACTTGCATAGGTAAAGATCAGGGGAGAAATGAGTTGGTTATACGCCTGCAACCTTCAGAAGCTATTTACATGAAGTTTACGGTATGTGATTTATTCTGATAACCGATCGTGCTACTGTTTTGACCTGATTGCTTCTTACAGTTCCTTGTATCCATCATCTGGACTCGCAACTAGTAAATATAATAAACTAATTCGTCAAAATAAACCAAACAATGAAATAATATTTTTTAAAATGCAAATTATCTGGGTAAACAAGCCTTTGAAGGGCTATGTGGTAAATCATTAAGTTCTGGACATAAAAATGCTGAAACAAATTCCCATGAAATTGGTACAAGTGAACTTACTAGTGAAGTGTCTCGTGAAGGTCAAGAAACCTGGATTGGAGATGTCAACAGAGCAAAGTGAACTAGACTTGTCATACAGGCAACGCTATCAAGGAGTGGTCATCCCAGAGGCTTATGAGCGTCTGCTTCTCGACACGTAAGATCTTTTTCCCAATTCATGTCACTTGTTTCCTCATTGTAGCAAGGATTAGAGAAGTATTTGATTGCAATATTGCATCCCATACATAGCAATAAGTTGTTCACAAGATATAGACATGGGTTGAACCATAACAGGGGATTGGAATGTTTTTTACAGAATTAGAGGCGATCAGCAACATTTCGTTCGAAGAGATGAGTTAAGGGTGAGTTCATCACATGCTTGACACACTATTATAACAGGATACGAATCACCAACCTTGAAGGTTGCAGTTTTGTGCTTGAACAGGCATCTTGGAAAATCTTCACTCCACTTCTGCATAGAATTGATGAGGGAGAGTTGAAGCCAGTTCCTTACAAGCCAGGAAGCAGAGGTCCCGCCGAAGCAGACGAGTTGCTGAATAAAGCTGGTTATGTTCGCACACAGGGTTATCTATGGATTCCTCCTTCCTTATAGAGTGCTCAATTATTTGCTTACCCTGCCTGAAGCTTTTGAATTACTTTTGCACAATAAGCTTTGAATTTCGTTAATAAAAATAGCATATTTTTTATATTTTTAAGGCATGACCAAAAAAGAAAAGGAACTTATAATGCCTGTAGTGGTTCGATGATTGTTCATGTGTTTGAGGCAAATGATATTTCACATATTTGTTTGCATTGACTGTTATCTATGTGATTGACATTCATATAAGCTAGTTTTAAGATATATGTGATACAATGGGAGGTGAGGCATAAATATGAGACTAAGAATTTGAATAGCTAGATTGTGAGGGTTGAGGATCATAGATCAATGTTTCTTACTAGCTTGATAATTGAACAAAAGATTATTTCTGTATTTCTTTTGCTGCTTGTCTTGTTTCTTGGAGTAGCAAAAAGCATGGAAACAATAGGCTCCATGATATTGAAAACCAGACCGGACCGGCCAAGTCAACCCGGAAACCGGTGACCCGGTCCCTTGTCCGGTCTGAGTTTACTCTTAACCCAATGAGGGAGTGAACCGGTGTAACCTGGTCAACCCGGGTTCAACCCGATATAACCCGGTGGGTTGACTGGGTTAACCAGGTTATTATTTTTTCAGATTTTTACCCCCAAAACGACGTCGTTTTTTTTTTCATTTTTAATTTTTTAGAGCTCTGAGTTCGGAAATAAGATAATAAAAAAAAGTGAAATTGAAGTTAAAAAATGAAAAATTAGAGGCAGAGCATGCTAAGTCCAAAACTATAGTATTTTATTATTGTTAGACTTTTGAGTGGTTGGATTTGGTTGAATGTTTTTATAATTAATGTCTTTTTATTTAAATTGTATTATTTTAATCATGACCGGTTTGCCACCAGTTCAACCCTTGGTTTAACCCCGATTGAACTACTAACCCGTGACCCAGTCCCATGACCGATTTAATGACCGGTCCGGTTTTATGTACTTTGATAGGCTCACAATAGCTGAAGAGGACTCCTAATATAGGCAACCATGCTAATAACTCAAAACTGCTGGATTGTATCTGCTGCCAAATTAGTGTTGGAAGTGACAGATTATATGAGTTTAGTATATATTTCTTGGTACGATTAATACATGCAAGAACCTACTAAATTTCCAAGATGTGAAGTGCGCTACTCATAGTAGCATTGTACTAATTTAGTTTTTTTTTTTTTTTACCCCTTTCAAAACATGGTTACTTTACTGAGTCAGATTCAAGTATTGTTGAGTTTAATTAAAAATAACTTTTCCATAAACGTTTTCTATATTCACACAAACTCAAATCTGAAACTGTGCTTAAACTGCCATAATCTTCGCACTAAAATTAATGCCAGTTGATGTAGTATTGTAATAATCAAGGTTGCCTGCTAGTTAGAGTATAAATAATGAGCTGGAAAAAGTTACTGAGAATTGAGGGTCATGCATATTAGATAATTATCATCAAGTCATGCTTTCATGAAATGGTTTATTATATTAAAAGCGTAGACCAAGGGGAATGAATGAAAATCAACAGGACAAGAATGAAGATACAACCAGCAAATATAAAAAGGAAGGGTAGTTTCGTAAATTCTTAGGGAAGGCTCGTTTTATTATTGTAGTTTCCTCCCTGATTGGACGTGGCACTTCGACATTTCTTGGCGACTCTCCCTTCACCTTTGTGCTTCTACGGACATAGATAGGCCGTAGGCGTTGGCGTTCCTCTGGGAAATCGAAGTCAATAATCTCACTGATTCAAATCTGTCTCATCTCAAAATCTTACCCAGGTGGCCAGGTACACTTACTTCCAGTGCGATTCATAGTTTATGTTTCTAAATTCTAATTCATGTCAGCACAGTCAAACTTCTTACTGATTATCATGTTCTTTTTGGTTTCTCTTGTAATTTGCTGATATATATATCAACATTGAAAAAGGCACACAGTAAGGTAAATAGTTGCTTGATAGAACAGTAATCACGACACGATCGGGGAAAAGGGGGGAAAACCTCCATTATGGTGACTGTTGAGTGAATGAGATCTATCTATAGAATTAATTTGTATAGAATTTGAGGATCTAACTAACGCAACATCATGGTCATCAATCATCATAACAAGTAACAGCAACACAGGTAAATTCAGGTTTGGTTAACAGTACAGCATAATATGGGCCGCATGGCTTTGCAGAGATTTGTTTTCTTTCTTCTATCTTGGAGGGCTTCTTCTCTCTTTCATGAGTCAATCCTTATTCGAATGGTGAAGTCCTCGTATTTCCCTCCTCTTCCTAGCCATTTATGTCTGGATGACTGGAAAGGGAGTCAACATATGGCGTGGCAGGTGCCTACAAGAATAAGCTTTGGTTCTCGCAATAAACCCAGTTTTCTTTTCAAAATATTTCTTTCGGTCAAGTTATTTCTAGCATGATCGGAACCAATGAAAACTTGAATTTTATTAATTTTGTCCTGAGATTTAGTAAGTTTCCACCGCAATTCTTAATGAGAACAAATAATAAAATAATTTTAATTTTTTAGCATTTAATAAGAGCATAAAAGTAAAGACAAAATATAAAAAATAGTAGAATGCTTTATAAATAGAATTAAAATTAATCTTCTTTTTTCATCTTATAAATAAAATTAAAAGAGTGATATAACTATTAAATTTTTTTCAAGATACCACAAATACCAAGAGTATTAATTAAGGGGACTGGGCGATATGAAATCATGCTTGGAATATGAAATTCTTTTAATAGACCTTATATTATTTTATTGATCTCTTTAAGGCATGATTATAGGCAGTGATGTGCTTGGATTAATGAATATTTGGATTTAAATTAATTTTTTCATTTGAATATATAAAAATTTATGAATTTGAATTTGAAATCAAATTATGATTCCTTTTATAGTTTCAAATTCTCCATATACTTTAATCATTTGAAAATTCTAATCATTTTAAACATTTTATTTTCTTTGTGTTTTTGCTATTAATACATCTATAATTCTCTTATATTTTTCTCATCTCTTGTCAATTAAAAAAAAAATTCATCATTCCATTTTTTGAATTTTTGTTTTGAATTTTAATTTATTTTTCTTATTCATTTGAAATTTTTTAAACTATCTAAATAAAGAATTTTAAATATATGAATTTTAAATATAAGATTTCTAAAATACAAATCCATTGCCTCAATGTAGATATCTCTTTTAGCACTTATTCAAACTTTGGCTCATTAAATTGTAAGGGGTTAGCTATTTTAACTAGGTCAAACCTCTATTAGTAAATTATTTGTTCACTTCACTTTGATAGACGAAATTTGTTGTATTTTCTAGTTTAATGGGATTTAGGGAGAACTAGATTTCCTCCTCTACGTTGCACGAATTTTACATTACTCAATTGTGTAAATGATATAAGCCATCTATAATTATAATATGAGAATGATATAAGCCATCTATAATTATAATATGAGCAACAACTTTGACAATGTAAAATTCTTTCTATCCATTGATAATATTTAAATTGAATCTTATATTCTTCAACGTTAAACTATTCGTTGATTTTTAACATGTTTTTTACAAATTAAATAGTCGAGAAATTACACTTTGTTATCAATCTATGCTTGTTGTTATAACGAATTTATATATTAAATTCATGTTTCTCGAAGTTGTTCTACCTCCGATAATTTTAAAACATATTTGTTGTACTAAATGAAAAGCTTGTATTTAAAATACATTTTCTTGTTATAATGTAAACATTTTTGTTATAATGTAAACATTAATGCAATTGTTAATGCTTTTTTGTGATAATATGAACTTTTTTTTTGTGTGACATATATTAGAAAGTATTTATTATATCATTCTATTATATTTAGATGTTATTTTTTTTAGGTTTTTTTTTTTGGAATGTGTGGATAATTATAATTTAAACAATATTATATTTATTATTCATTGATCATTTGATAATGTTTGCTGCAAGGGAAACCAGATAAGATGTATTCTTGTGTATGAAGTTGCATATGGCACTTACAAAGCATACTCATCCAAATCTGATAAAATCAAAGTTATTCTTCTATAATTCTGTATGGTTTTGGACATAGAAGGTAAGCATGATATTTTATTTTATTCAAGCATGTATAGTATAGTCAGCTGGACGTGCTTATTTGAACCTAATTTTGATTCTTCATATATTGTAGTTTTTCTGTGCTAATTGTATTTAATCTCAATTGTGAAGGTAAGAAGCATGTTAGGAGTTTTTTTTTTTTTTAAATACAAGGACATGAAAAAACCATGTAAAAGAAGAATAAAAGCAGGTCATGTTAGATTCTTTAAGAGATCTACATCTTGAAGGCGAATGATTGTAAATAATAAGATCAAGATTATCTCGAGATGCAGGGTGAGGGAGCATGTCTGCACATTTGTTTGCTTCTCTGAACGTGTGGTTGAAGGTAATGATCCAATCTTTCATAACAAGAGTTCTGACTTTGATAATTCTAGAGAGAGGATGGTTATCAGGGAAATTATGTTGGATAAGCGAAAGTGCTTCCACAAAATCAGAGCAAACATTGATTTTGTCAAAATGGGCATTCCAACAAAGCTGAGGTCCTTCTAAAATGCATAATAGTTTTGCTGTTGTGCTTAGATGATAACCGAGGTATTTGGAAAAAACCTTGATCCAATTCCCTTTATCATCTCATATGATTCCACCACAAAATCAGAGCAAACATTGATTTTGTCAAAATGGGCATTCCAACAAAGCTGAGGTCCTTCTAAAATGCATAATAGTTTTGCTGTTGTGCTTGGATGATAACCGAGGTATTTGAAAAAAACCTTGATCCAATTCCCTTTATCGTCTCATATGATTCCACCACAAGTAGCAGCTCCGATGGAGTTGACGGCCCCATCAATGTCAAGACGGATCCAGCCTGTTTCTAAAGGTGTCCAACGTGCCTCTAGCCTTTTGCAATTGTGACTTAGGAGGTTAACTTTAGATTGAAGCCTCATGTCATTGGTGATTTGTTGGGTACTGGAGAAAGCAATGTTGACGTTCTGAGAGATTTCTTCGAAATAGATTTTTTTGCAACGCGTCTTCCGGATGTTCCACCAAACTTGAGCAAAAAGTCTCTACCAAGGGATCTTTCTTGTATTTAGATTTCCTGCCTTAACCTTTGCGTTCTAGCTTATCCAATCTTGCACAAAAAGGAAAAAGAAAGTATTAAGTTTTGAGAGTTTCACCAGTTTAATCCCAACGTTACGAGCTTATATGCAGTCTCGTAGAATATGAATTGAGGAATCAAGAGAATTGCATCCAAAAAAGCAAGATCTTTAAAGAGGAGTACTCCCTTCGGTGTAGGTAGAATTGAGCTGTAGCCTGTCTTAAGTAGCCTTCCAAAGAAAGTACTTGATTTATTCATAAGTAGGCCATTTCCCAATCATAGCCCAAATATCGGTGTTATTATGATCCTTTTGAGAGGACATGGCCTTGTAGGCCGATTTGACGGTGAAGTTGCTATTAGAGAATGGTTTCTAAATAATGACATCATCCTCCCTATCAAGATTAGATGGTCTCACTAGCGTAATGAGTCTTATCACCTCAGGAGGGAAGTGACGATTCAGAAGACTAAAATTTCATCCCCTAGCAGAATTACAAAGATCAGAAACCTGAGCATGAAAAATGGGCTCCGCACTACGGTAAGCATAAAAAACAAGAGGTTCTGGAAGAGGGAACCACTTACTATACCAGAAGGAGGTATGATCTCCCTTATCAATTTTCTAGCCAACATGTGCCATAAATTTATTCCAGACTTTGCAAATACTATTCTAAGTGAAAGAGGAGGAGCTAGGTTTGTAAACCATGGGAATAGTGGGACTTATACATTTATATTTATCACAAAAAATCTTGACCCAAAGCCGATTTGGTTGAGTGATAAGACTCCAGCAAAGTTTCATAATGAAGGCAATGTTTTGGCTCCTAAGATTTCTGATGCCAAGCCCCCTATTAGATTTTTCCATAGTAATATAATCTCAAGAAATTAAGTGAGGTTTTTTGTGCCCATCAGAGGAGTCCCAGAGGAAGTTTCTAGAATTTTTCCCCAATTCCATAAGAACATTGTTAGGTAACAACATGGTTTGCATGGCATAGCTAGGAATTGCCGAAAGAACAAAATTAATAAGTACAGTTTTTCCAGCAAAGTTAAGAAATCAACTTTTCTAATTGGAAAGGTAAGAGCAGGCTTTGTCAAGTAAAGAAGCAAACTTAGAAGCCCTTTCATGGATTAAGGGAATTCCTAGATATTTGCCAAGAATACCCGTGAGGGGAATTTCTAATTCTGTATTGATCTGAGAAGCCCTATTAAAATTGATGTTCCTATAACAAAAGAGCTTAGATTTTCTAATGTTAACTTTTTGGCCAGAAGCATTGTAGAAATTTGAGAGGCATTATTGAATAATCATAGCTTAGTTAATAGATGCCTTTGCAAAAAGTAACAAGTCATTAGCGAAAAATAAATGAGAAATAAGAAGTCCATTAGTTGTTAGTCTAATTGGCTTCCACTCATTTTAATCAATGGAACTAATCATACAATGACTAAGACGTTCAATGCACAGAACAAATAAATAAGGAGATAAAGGATCTCCCTATCTTATGCCGTAAGAGGGAACGAATTCCTCAATAAGTTCACCATTATAAAGGACCCTTATAGGAGAAGTAGAAATGGCAGCTCTAATCAATTTTCTGAGGTGAGTATTCAAACCAATGGAATCAAGAGTGTCGTCAATAAAATTTCAAAAGAGTCTATCGAAAGCTTTCTCAAGATTTACTTTAAGAGCCATGAAACCTTTCTTTTTGTTCCTAATCCTCATGGAGTGAATGATTTTCTGAGCGATTATGATATTATCACTACTTTGTCAACCTTAGATAAAGCTACATTGAGAATTCCCAATAAGATTGTTCATACATTGATGAAAACAATTAGAGAGAATTTTAGTTATGATTTTGTAGATGATATTACAGAGAGATATAAGCCTTTGATCCAATCTTCCCTAGAGATAGTGAATTTGTTCACCTCTTTGGCACAGAAGATGATGTTGTCCACACAAATGGTTCTTGCACTTCAGAATGGAACTTTTGATCTAACACATTTAGATTTGAAATTATTATCCCAAGTAATTGTTGCTCTTTAGGGTTTTTTTAGGCTAAACTACATTCAGGAAATTTTCTGTGTAAGTTATATTGACAATAGAGACCTTGGATATAAGTCGGCATTATGAATTAGAATTTTGAGACCATCCCTATACCTAACTTTCAACAAAATTGCATACACCATATGAGAAAACTGACTTTAGTAAATAAACCCCAACTCTTGACAACGATTGTCTTTGACTCTTGTTTATTGTCATTCCAAATGAAAGAACTACTGGGTATTGTCGTCAATGCATAAGGAAAGGTAGACTTTCTCCTAAGGGATTTTAAGCCATACGATGAATATAAACATCCTCACCATATCTTGAACCATTTAAGTGCTAGCCCCCTCATAAAATGGTCTCCCAATAATATTATTTGCAATCTTATTCCATTGCAAAGACCATTAGCCTGGTTAATATTCTACACAAGCATTATTGGAACCCAACTTTAGAATCAATTTATGTGGAGCCATATTAGAATAGTCAATTGTATTGAGAAACTCAGTGTTATAGATGTCATCAAAACAATTTGAATGTTGGTCATCCTTGCAAATCGTGTTTGAACGCATGTGGAGCCATATTTATTTTTGAAATGCCGTCATTTGGTCCTTCAAATGTTCCATCCTCTATGCTAAGAAGCCAACTATTTCCAAATGTATGAAGGAGGGAGTTGAGCCTCGAGAATGTATGGAGCGAATTTTTCCTATAATCTAAAATGAATCATAAAGGAACCACAAATGAGGAGATTTAATCATAAAATGTGAGAAGCTTATTGGTTGAATGAGAGAGAATGTGTTGAGCATAAATGTTGAATACGAGAAATATGGAGAATCAATTTACAAAGCATGTTGGAAGCAGACATTGAATTCTCATGCAATGGCAGAGATATCATTACATTCATGGAAAACTGTTTATCGATAAATGAAATTTTCAAAATAGTTTATTGGGGGATGAGTATTGGTTCAAATGTTATTTTCTTAGAAATAATTTAAAAATTATTAACTAACATTGTCATTATTAATAGAGAATATATTTTTTAAATTAATATTGTACGTTAATAGTTTTTTTAGCTGTTAGTCAACATAATGTGGTTTTCTTTAAATAACCGATTTACTTTCAGATATCAGTTCTCATTTATCAGCCATAAGTTATTGGTATAATGTCAGAAATAATTACTTTTTTGTAACTAATACATCAATTATAACCATTTTAATTTTACAATTTCGCAATACTTAACTCATACCATTACACGAAATGATTTATCTTTTTTTTTTAGTAAAAATTAGAATAGCCGACCGACCACCATTAAAAACCATTTAGAAATACTATCTCACTTAAGGAACCAAGTAAATTGTATCCTAATTCTATTTTAATAACATTATGTTACAATTAAGCTTTAAGTAATAATTTAAGAAATCAAACATATTAAGTTTAAGAAACTTAAGAAATTAAGAATTAAGGAATAATTAATTGGAAGCCATTTAACAAATAGGTTGATATACGCATGACAGATCAATTTGAAATAATTGGAATAATCTATTTCTATGATTTTAACAGGTGATATGATTGTAAATATTATTGGTATACCATTTTTATTACTATTAATTTAAGAACTTGGGAGGTAAACATTTAACTACATTTTGTTTGCTATCGCCATTTGATGTGAAATCAAAAACTATACATTAATCACTGTTTTGCTAGTTTACTATTGTGAGATTATCACCATGATAAGAAATAAGTACGATTACATGTAAGATGGGTGCAAGATATGGAATGAAACCGCTTTGATAAATTAATACCGAATAAGGAAGGCAAATACAACTTCTGCAAATGTGATGAACCTAAAATTTACATAAACGATGTCTGAAATATAACTTTTGGAAAATGTATGACTGCATGTGTTGCAACATTGCAATCAATGAAAAGAAGGTAATCAAAAAACAGAAATTTTAAACATTTATTAATCACTAATCCCTGATGTAGAGGGATGATCTGGATTAATAAGTTCATGTTTTCCCTTAAACTTCCTCTGAAATACTGCACAACTTTAGAATTAGCATTGAAATGAACTCTTGTTGCATTGAAATGATTTTTTATGACGCTGTCATCTACATAAGGAAGGAAGGAGATGTTCAGCAAAGTAAAATGATATTTTTGCTCTAATTTTACAGATGAAACAAAAAATGCAGAAGAAAAAGACCTACCACCCTTCTTGATCATCCTAGCCCATTCGATTGTAATCACCAAGTCTTTCTTAAAATTTTGAAGAAGGTAGCCATTGTAAGCATTCCAAGCTGGACCATCCTCAAGTTCACAATTAAGATGGTTGCCCCTACATATGGGATGACTCTTTAAAACCATACAAAGGGAACATAAACGAAATGTACAGAAGGGTTTAATTTTTTAACAGTCTAGAAAACAATATGTCAAAGAAAAGGAACAAAACACACGTACCATGTATCACTGATAATGAAAGAGAATTTCCAATCAATCCAGCAATCAGATACATCTCTTTAAAGGTATCCAACTCCAAAAATGATACCAGAAATATCTGAAATGGAAGGACAAGAAGAATAAGAAGAATAAGTCAAAAAACATGTAAAGAAAAAAAAACATAGGGTGACGAAAATTTAACATTGAAGTAAAAGACATTTTTCTCTCCTCTCCGAATCAGTTAGGAGACAAATGGATAATATCTTAAGTGGGGGCAAGGGGACTAATGTTGGTGACTTTTAAAAGGCAGTGTCAAGCTTAATGACAACGAAAAGTTTGGATGAAACGGGATTGGTATCCCAAACGACTGTGAAATGGTGAATGTCATATGAAAAATCCTCTAGAAGAATAGGCCAAATCCTATGAATAGGATTGAGCTGATTGCTTACCACCAAGATCCGAGTATCCTTATGGGAAAGATTAATGGATGAAAAATATGATTAAACAAAAAAGTTTAATACATGCACAAAAAACATAACAAAAGAGATCATAGACTATACTGTTTAGGGTCTTTGCAATCTGGAAGAAGCCCATGTCATCTTCCCAGAATAAATGGACCAATCAGACACGTATGCTAGCGTGTGAGACACCCTCTTGAAGATCCTTTAAAGGAGTAAATAAATCTAGGTCTATTGGACATTTTCTGAAAAAAAAAACATTAAAAAAATGGTTAAAATGGTTGTATGTTGAAACAGTGACAGTTAAAGGACTTTATATAGAAATAAGATAAACAAATAATGGAGGAACCTGCATAGCGGTTGAAAATGAGAGTAGTTAGACAATCCACCAGATAAGGTGTTATGATAAAGAACTCAACAAAAAACTATAGTATGAGAGAAAAAGATGAAATAGACTAAGAGAGAGACCAAACAGCGATAAAATGAAAAGATACATTTTAACAAAAAGAGAAAGATACAGAGAAAAATACTTTGAAGAGCGGAGGAAACTGAGAATGTAGAATGATGAAGATGGAAAAGGCATAGGGAACCAAAAGAGGCAACAAATATAATACCCATTTAATTGGAAATTTGAAAGGGCACAAATGAGTGTAACATCGAAACAGATGAAAAGGAATGGGGAGGGAAGAAATTATGCAAGATAAATGCATTTACAATGAATTGACCAATGGGAGATAGGTATGAAAAAGAGAACGAAGTAGTTAGACCAATGAGAATGAAAAAAAATTTGACCAACCAAATTTGTAGAATGTAGTTAATTGATTGATTTATGATGGCATTAAAGGCCCTCGAATTCAAAAATTTAGCACCTAAAGCCAACATATTTTGAATTTATTTTGCTGGCTCAAAAGCCTTACATGAAAATATATTTTTTGGTAAAAAGAATCATTTGCCCCTTGTTTGAAAAGATAACATTATACACAAGACATCGTGTTATTAATGTATTGACTTTGCCATATTATATATAAACATTTTGTTGTTTATATACCTAGGAAACTTGTGCATTGTTATTTAATCAAACTACATAAACTATGTATAATGAACAAATATTGTGTTGTTAATGTATGGATCTTGTCATGTTATATATAGACATTTGGTTGTTCATACACTTAGAAAACTTGTACAGTATTGTTCAATTAAACAGCACAAATTATGCATAATAAACAAATATTATGTTATTAATGTATGGACCTTGTCATGCTATATATTGACATTTTATTGTTCATACACTTAAAAAACTTATATATTATTGTTCAATTAAATTACATAGACCATATATAAAGAACAAATATTGTGTTCTTTATGTACAGACCTTGTCATGTTATATATGGACATTTTTTTATTCATTCATTTAGAAAACTTGTACATTATTGTTTAAATAAACCATATGAATTATGTATAATGAACAGACATTGTATTATTAATGTATGGACATTATGTTATTAATACATGGATACTGTCATGTTATACATGGATATTCTTTTGTTTGTATAGCTGGGGGTCTTGTACATTATTTTGTTCAACTAAACCATACAAATTATGTATAATGAATGAATATTATATTGTTAATATATGAATCTTGTCATATTGTATAATTATGTTGTGCATATGCCTATGAAACTTATACATTTTAAATGAGAGTAAATAAGTCTTTTCACAAAAAAACATATTTTCATCTAATGCTTCTGGGGTTACAAAATAAATTTAGAATCTATTGGAGAAACCCAATTCAACAGGCAAACGCAGGGTATCCTGGCAGTTGATCCAGGTTCTTGTTTTGTAACTTATATTTTTATCTGATAATTAAACGTAATCAAGGTTTTCATATTGGCAATCTATTTAAAAAAAAAAACAAATGATACTGGTTTATATAAAATTGAAATTATCCTTTACTATTCACCTGCTATTCTTTTTTATTAATTAATAAGTAATGTGGCCTTAATATGGAATTAAATCATTTCTTACTGTTTTTTGGCCATCTTTTTTCTTTTTCCAATAAGACTGGCAATCTATTTCTTGCTTATTTATTCAATTAATACTTTTTCAGATCGTATAAAGTTTTTTTAAAATTTAAATATTATCATATGATGTAAAAAAGTTTTAGTTTATTCATTTTTTTTGGCTAATAAATTATTGGATAGGTTTCGTCAAAGTTTTCCAAATAAATGAAGCACTAAAAACAATTCAAATTTCTCGTTAAAAACAAAAAACAACGTCTCAAATTCTTACCAAGGAGGGGGAAAAAGCAAACACAAATTAGCTGATCCCCACGCGGGAGGGCCTAACCAATAATTTTCACGAATACAGCCCAAAGGGCCTGAGCAGGACGAGACGGTCATGTGGGCGTCTTTATTGCCCTGCCTCCAAGTTCCAACATCAGCATGCCCCCTTGTACATCCAAATTTCAGATACATTTAGTTTAAAATATTGAACAAGACATAATTATTAAGATGAATTCAAATAAAAATATTAAAGTTTACTTATATTTAAAGACAGGAAAATATGTATTAATTAATTTATTGATGATTAATTACAGATGAGGATTTAGCTCTTGCCTGAAGGCTTCTTCCCCTCATCCTGAACAGGATTCTGTATTTATTTATCCCTAATCAAGCATTTTGATTTCTGCAGGAACTTTTAACCGCCGTAACTTCGTCACATGAATTAATAATGATCTCCAATCATCAACTTCTACGCTGATTGATTTCGGACAAAATTTAAGCTTAACCTCCATTTCTCACTTCTCAGTCTGTCACATGACGAGGCATGGTCTTTCAGCTTCGAACATCCGCCGCTGAGAAAGTGGAGCATCAACAAAAAGCTTAGCATTCTTCTACACCAAATAAGAAAAGTTTAGCTTCCTTCACCTCTCTCTCTCTCTCTCTCACCGTGGTTCATGCTTCTTCTCTTGTCCTCATCATCGTGTTCTTCCCGCCGCTTTCGTTTTTGGTGAGCGCTTGTATTTTCTTTGCCTACTCTCTCGATTCAGCTTCTTATCAGTCTGCGGTGTCGATGGCGCCGCTGCCTGACTGAGACCTTTCGCGTGTTTCAGATCCGAACGCTGATTTGTTTGCTTTCAGTTTAGTGTTTCGGTTGACCGAAAACAGGTCTAGTGTTTATGGCTCTGCATTCTCTTCAAATTACTTCTGATCTGTTTTCCTAGCCGGTTCGATCGAATCAGCATGTGTGCGAGATTTGGATCCTGAGTTGTCCTGGTTTTAGAAACAGACGTTTCCAATGTCGTTTGTCGTTATTTACGAAGTTTCCTTGTGTTCGCGAAAGCGGGAGCTTGTTTTAAATTTTAATAATCTCTGTGACTGCTCACCTGCTGACTGATTCTAGGTTTGGCTTGACTCTTTTTACACTTCTGTTTTTTGTTGCATGTGCCTCCTCTCTCAGAGCTTGCTGGTGTTGAACTCAAAATTGAGTTTGCTAAGTTTGGTTTCTTGAAGGGAGGAAATCTGGGGATACGTGGACTTAGGATCAAACTAAGCTAGATGTGGGATTGTGTGCCAAAGTTCTTGAAGTAGAAGTATCATTCAACAATGCCTGGTTTCAAAGCAAAAGTCAGAGTTGCAGTTCTTATCATTATCGTGATAGGGATTTGTCTTGCGGCTCTATACGGTGTCTTAAAACCCATTTCAAATGGATGTATCATGACCTACATGTATCCGACTTACATTCCTATCTCTTCATCTAAAAGCATTGCGCCAGTGAAATATGGATTATATTTATATCATGAGGGTTGGAAAAAGATAGATTTTAAGGAGCATCTCAAGAAGCTTAGTGGTGTACCGGTGCTTTTCATCCCAGGCAATGGTGGTAGCTACAAACAGGCAAGGTCCTCTTTCTTATTGTTTGAGTGTAGTTGAAATTCGTTAAACAGTTTACAGTTATTCGTTCAGTTGTTAGTGAAACTATTCCGACATGTCAAGGAAAAATAGCAATACTTGGTGTTCATGGTGGTAATGTACTGATGCTAGTTGAAAAGCAGGAAATTATTGGCTAATTTGCTTATATCTAATGATCTAGAGATGCATTAAGAAATTTGAGGTCAGAAGATTTTAACTCTTGAGATTATTTTGGTTAAATTCAAAGAGGCTTATTGCCTTCAGTTGATTCTGTTGTAAAATGGTAAAATGTAGGCTAAAATCTGCACTGGTAGCCAATTGTTCAATCCTGAAGATTGCCTTAATAAGTTCATTGTTTTGAGTTGGCTGATACTCATTTTTGAAGAGTTAGAGTTAACGAAACATCTGCTACCAAGTGAAAGAGGGTTCTTTGTGGCAAAAAAGACACATAACAAAAGGGGGGTGGGGGAAGAACGGGTAAAGTCTGAAATAATATAAAATCTTGATATAAATCCATGAGAATCCAACCTTAATAGTATCAATCTCCGATTTAGTTGTATCTATTGTTGTTCATATTTTTGTTAACATTTTACCCTTGTTGTTAATACTGTTGGGGTAGTATCGTTGTTCAAATTTATGCTCATCAGCATTTTCTTCTGCTTTTGTCTGCACAATAGGTACGGTCTTTGGCAGCAGAATCTGATAGGGCATATCAGAATGGTCCCCTTGAGCGTTCATTTTACCAAGAAGCTTCCCTAAGCTCTGAAGAAGTAGGAGCACACATGAACTTCTCTGAATTTCACATGCCCAATCAGTATACTAGCAGGCTAGACTGGTTTGCTGTGGACCTTGAAGGTGAACATTCTGCAATGGATGGGGGGATCCTTGAAGAACATGCTGAATATGTTGTTTATGCCATTCACAAGGTATCACTTGTCATTTTCATATGTATTACATCCTAAGGGGAAGCTGATAAATTGTGGATAAATATGCTGAGGCTGCCGAAAATTTGATTTGTGGTATATAGCTGATGATTTATTTGTGTTTTGAGCATTCTTTCCTTATCTTGCAAATAGCTTGATAGGCTAGTGCTACCAATCTCTGCAAATGGCTTGTCGATTATTTGATTTGCAGTTTGTAGGTGCCTTTTTTCCCTGCTATTCAGCTTGTTTTCTTTTTGATTTAATTAGACTGCTGAGACTACTGGCATAAATCTCCCCTGAGAACAAATATTTGGCTTACTTATAATTGAACGGCAATTTATTGAAATTAGAGGAGTTATGTTCCTTTTGGAGTGTGGTTCAATCCTGATTACACAATTGTTCCTTTTGACCTATCGATGCCTCTGTGATATTTAACTTAATACATTCATGTAATTTTTAGGCAACTTATCTGCTTTGAGGAATTTATCCGCAGGCTGTTTTGATCCTTTGAACAACAGTCTTCTGTTTCAAAGCTGATCAGATTAAACTTTATGTGCTTGTTCTTTACTGTCATTTGTTTCCTCCGTTAGTTCTACCCCTGGGCTTGTGAGGCTATTAAGCTTTACTATTCTTCAATCCAATACATCAGGCTGGTATTTAGGCATCATTTCTTCAATCCAACAGTTGTCTCATGCCTTACTTGCAGATATTGGATCAATATAAAGTGTCTTATGATGCTCGAACAAGACGCACTGCTGCTTCTGGGAGCTTACCAAAAAGTGTGATATTAGTTGGTCACTCCATGGGAGGTTTTGTTGCTAGAGCTGCTGTTATCCATCCTCATCTCAGGAAATCAGCAGTTGAAACTATTCTTACCCTCTCAACACCACATCAGTAAGTTTTATTACTGTTATGATTTTGGTTATTCTTATTGTATACTATACTTAAATGATGGAATGTATCTATTTCATTCAGATCACCTCCTTTGGCATTGCAGCCTTCCTTGGGTTATTACTTTCAACGTGTAAATCAGGAATGGAGAGAGGGATATAAGGTTCAGACTACTAACTCTGGGCGTTATGTGTCTGATCCTGTGCTCTCTCGTGTTGTTGTGGTATCTATCTCTGGTGCATATAATGATTACCAGGTACAGATAATGTTTTATTCATCATGAATGCCAGTTTTTGCTGTGATGTTTAAGAGAGAAGGATGCCTCGTGTGTCTGCACTTCACAAGACTATCACACCTTTCATTTCAATTTCACCCTAGTTCAACTTGAGAGCTGACTTGATTTGCATAAACAGTACTTTGTGGTCTTGGTTGAGAGGAAATCTCAACTGGAGTGCGTTTCTTGAGTTAATGCAGGTCTTCTAATTTTTGAAAATGGGATCTCATATAATTTAAATAGATAATCACACTTCTTAGTAGAGGCATGTGTTCTCTACCTAAGCTTGGTTTTGCTTTGGAAATTGGCCTTTCAGAATCAAGCTATGGAAGTTTAGGCTAAATATTGCACGATCTATGGGAATCAGAGTCGAATCATTTCTGTGTTATTTGTTTGAGTGCTTTTTATGTTATTTTTTCAATTTTTATATAACTGCTTGACGTAAACCTTGATTTAGTGGTGTATTTTTATGTTTTTTCCTCTCTACAGGTGCGGTCAAAATTAACATCACTTGATAATATCGTGCCCCCAACTCATGGATTCATGGTCAGTAGTACATCTATGAGGAATGTGTGGTTATCAATGGAGCACCAGGCTATTTTATGGTGTAATCAACTTGTTATTCAAGTAAGTGGTTTTGCCTTATGCAATAGCAGTGACTCAAAATTCTCTTAGAACTCGCTTTGATTATCTTATTCTTCTCTAGGTGTCACACACTCTTCTTAGTTTGATAGACTCCAAAACGGGCCATCCTTTTCCAGATGCTCAAAAAAGGCTTGCAATTTTTTCAAGAATGTTGCGTAGCGGAATCTCACATAATTTCAACCGGATGATGGAATTGCCTTCTAAGCATTCAATAAGTACTCCTGTCCTCAGTACAATGGATTCCACTGGTATTAATCTGTAATTTTTGTCATTTTCCTTTTTGGATTGTGATGATTATCTTGGCTGAATAGTTTATCTGTGAGGTTTCTGGAATGCATAATCACTGATGTAAAAGTAAAGAAGTTAGCTTGACATTACTCCTGTGCCTTTTCTGATGTAACAGTGTAGCTGAGAATATAATTCTTGCAAATATTTACCGTATTTATTTTCTTAGTTGTTCAATGAATTGTGAATTATAAATGTTCTATAATATTAGATTATTTCCAAAATCTATTGCATGCTCACTGCGTGGTTGATTTCTGTTACAGTTTTGTTAAATTTCATAAATCTCAATATTTGACATAGATCTTTCATTTGACTTAAAAGCTACTACCTTGGTGCAAAATTTTATGTTATAGGTGTGTTGTTGCAGGATCTCATGTGCACGGTTCAGCTACATGTCCTCCCAATATTCAATGGAGTGATGATAGCCTTGAGAGAGACCTATACATTCAGACAAATGTGGTGACTGTCTTAGCAATGGATGGTCGAAGGCGGTGGTTGGACATACAAAAATTGGTATTTTTCACATAATTATCTTTTTTCTAATATCTAAAATTTTATAGAACGATATATTTTGCCTGATATTACCTAGAAATCATGTGGGAAAGCAAAATGTATCAAGTTACCAAATTTCTTCCTGTTATTTTTTGCTTTCCTAAACAATTTCAGGAACTTTTATTCTTAGCGGTAATTCTAAAGCAAGTGAATCTACTGAAAGAAGCCTGTTTTCTTAAATCTTTTACTGTTCTCTGAAATTGATAATCAAAACAATAACTGATCAGCCCTCCAACTTTCTGATCACTTTAGTGTATCTTTAGTTAGTCGTGTAAATGAAACTGTTCAAACTTTTAAGATGTTTGTGTGGCCACTTTAGCTTTTATAAATTTGTGAGTTAGAGATTATTTGTTGGATTGTGTATGGTAGATACAGAATTTAATTACGGTCAACTTCACTATTGGATTGTTATTAAACAGTTATGCCATTAGAGTTCCTTGTTCAATAAGCTCCTGAAGTTTCTGGTTGTTTTTTATATTAGAAATAAAAATGATGTAATTCATTTCTTCACTTTGGATGTGTAGGGGTCAAATGGAAGAAGTCATTTTGTGTTTGTGACCAACCTTGAGCCTTGTTCTGGAATTAGACTTTATCTGTGGCCAGAAAAGGACAAATCTACGTCAACTTTGCCTCCAAGTGGAAGGGTTGTGGAAGTAACATCAAAGATGATGCGCATTCCCTCAGGTCCAGCACCACGGCAGGTATGTAGTGCTCTTTTCCCAGACGGGAATGTCTTCTCATTTGGATAAATTGATAGTACTTAGTTTGATAGATCACCTTATCTTGCATTCAGAAACAAGCTGAGGTAGCAATTTAATTTATTTGGTACAGTTACTTATAATGTTGAACATACTGTATTGCTGCAGATGGAACCTGGAAGTCAGACCGAGCAACCTCCACCATCTTCTGTGTTTTGGTTGGGACCTGAAGATATGCGTGGGTTTAGATTCCTTACAATATCGGTTGCCCCTCGTCCGGTATGCTTATAATTCCAAAATTGGACTATTTCTTGCATGGTTCGTGTTGTAGAACTTCAGCCTCAAATTCGTGCATATATGTTGACAATGTTTGCTCAGACCATTTCAGGCAGACCACCACCTGCAGCATCTATGGCTGTTGGGCAGTTCTTTAACCCAGAAGAAGGGAAGCTAGAGATATCTCCGTGGTTGATGCTTCAATCTACCTATTCTCAAAAGGTTGTTATTTCATGAAGCATTGACTGGCTTCTATACTTCAGGCAATTTTTTTTTTTAACACTCATATTAGTATTCATTTATGTCCCTGAGTTTTTATAATTGCAAGGCTCAGTTTTGTTATGTAAGCAATTGTTCCAACAATTAAGTTGGAGGGAAATTAACTCTACCGAGTTAAATCTTGATGAAGCCTCTAGTTCCTTATCACATGCAGCTTAACTCAGGAAACAATTTCACTAAGCGGTCACTAACCATTTTAAGGTATTCAACCAAAAATAAATAAAGCTGAAAATTTAATTAGAAATGAATTAATAATCATAATCATGCTTTTTTACCATGTTA
Organism: Prosopis cineraria; assembly: GCF_029017545.1. Classification (NCBI taxonomy): domain Eukaryota; kingdom Viridiplantae; phylum Streptophyta; class Magnoliopsida; order Fabales; family Fabaceae; genus Prosopis; species Prosopis cineraria. The sequence continues at coordinate 34,959,342 of NW_026555334.1, read as the reverse complement.
AAGTCCGTTCAGAAACCCAATTTTAAACTATTGAAAATGGACCCAACAATATTCATTTCAATAGCTTCAGAGCTTACAATGTGCACATGTTTTGCAGGAGATGATGTTGGAGGAAGCTCATCCTCTTGCTGTCCGACTATCATTTTCCACCAGCTTGGGTCTTCTTCCTGTTACTCTGTCTTTGAAAACTGCCAGCTGTGGAATAGATAACTCTGGACTTCCAGAAGAGGAAGCTGGAGACCTTGAAAGTAGTAGTAAGGAATCTAACCTACCTAAACAACTAGGACAGTTGTTGAGTGTTTTGTTTTCCATTTTTTATCTGGTTATTTTTTAGACCATGCTGTATAATCATTGATATATTCATTTTTGACATTGATCTTTCCCAGGCCCAGTCATGTTTTCTGTTATATTTGACCTGAGCCCTAGCATATTTTCCCTTAGCAAATGAACTACCAAAGTAATTCAAAATATGTTCGGTTCCTGGCTTGTAAGCACGACCTTGCAGCTTTGTGCATGATCTTTTAATCTTAAGAATTCGTCTCATCCTCACATACTGTGAGGGGTGCTAATAATTTATAATGTTCCATAGTCTTGCCACATTAGTCAGGAGAATCAAATGTCATCATGCACTGCCAACATACTGTGGAAGGGGAGAATTAAAGGAGGAAAGGAATAAGAGAAGTTTGAAATTGGATTGGGCACTGATCTTAGCCTCCCTTTAATTACATATCCTGGGCTTACAAAATGTTACCAAATGTTGTAATCCATAGTTGACATTTGAGAAGTGGGATTTTTTTAATTATTTCATCTGCATTTAATGCTATTGTGATTGAGTGTTGCTCGTGAGGTTTTACTGCAGTGTTTATTTTACGATCAGCTGAGATAACTCTTGCTGAATGTTTCAGGGCTCTGCAAACTCCGTTGTTTTCCACCTGTTGCACTTGCTTATGATGACACATGTGGTCTTCATATATATCCAAATTTGGATGCTGAGACAATTTTGGTTGATTCTTCACCAGCAGATTGGGGTTCAACTAGGCACTCTGAGAGAACAATTGTTCTTTTGCTGGTAAAATTTCCTAATTCATGAAGTGGCGGGACAATTTTTTCCTTCCAGTTATGAGCAGAAAAGAAAATTAAAGAAGTTATTGTTCATGTTTTGCAATTCATGAAGGGATATGCTACCAAATTTTTTATTAGTATTACACCAGCAATTATGATAATAAATTTCTAATGCTTTTTTCCTCCATTATTCTGCAGGTTGATCCGCATTGTTCTTATAAAAGTAGCATTGCTATTTCCGTCAGTGCTGCTGCCAGCAGGTTTATGCTGTTATATAATCCAGAGGTCAGATTTCTACACGCCTGGTGTTGATGTTTTCATCAATTCAGACTTCCAGCATTGGTGCTGCTCCAAACAAGTTTTCTCGTTCCATTGGCAATTCTTTTGTTTGTTTGTGAATCTAGCTCTTGAATTCAGTAAATTTTGATTTTTGAATATTTGCATCAGTATATTGTTTGTTCATCAATGTGGTGCCACTGCCAATATACTTGATATTGCTTGTTTCATTCTATCATAATATCTCTCTTCCCTTCCATGTTCTGGTGCTAATTAACGTAAACAATCACTGCATATATACAACAACAAGAAGCCTTATCCCACAGTCAATATATACACACATACAATCAATATATATATGTATATATGTAAACATAAATTTGAATAGAGACTGAAGGAAAATTTACTCTTGGTTTTGGACGCTCTTTAAAGTTTCCATGAGCCATAGGCTCAGTTGATATCTTGAAAAACAGCTTTGCTCTTTGAATCAATGAATAAATTCAAGATCCATCTGTGGCTTATTATGTTTTCTTATTGCGGAAGTTTTGACTACTTAATTGATTTTGATTACACAAAGAAGTTGATATATGTTGATGTTTATTTGGCTTTTGTTTCATTTGAATTTTGTCCATTATTTTTTGTGTCAAATTTTTGTCTAACCCATTTATCACACGGATGAATTCTAGTTCTCTTAAATTTTTTTTTTTTAAATTATGTGTGCCACTTCTTTTTTCTTAATTGAATTACGTGCTATCTTCTAAAATGTACATCCCATGTGAACTGGATGTGTTTATCTAGTTTTTGTTAAATAGAAACATTAATAATCATGCTTATGTGATGTTCATGCAGATGGTTGGTTTCTCCATTGCCATCATTTTCTTTGCTCTAATGCGGCAGGCATATGCATGGGATCTTGATCTGCGGATACCCTCAATGCTCTCAACTATGGAATCCAATTTGACAGTGCTCTCACATTTATTCTTTCTAGCCATTCTACCCATTTTCTTTTCCTTGTTCCTCTCCTTCATGATGTCTCAGCCAATTCCTCCCCTTGCTAGCTTCATCAGCATCTCTGTGATTTGTTATATTTTTGCAAACGGGCTTATAGCTATTCTGATTTTGGTATCTCACTTGCTATTCTTTGTGGCTGCTGTTTCACACATTTTTGTCAAGACAAGGTTAGTATGCTGATTGTTACCACCCTTAAGGTTCACCAGTTTCTGTGATGATGTCATTATTGTAAATGTTTTTTTTGGATATTTTTTGTTTCAAATTAGTGAACATGTCTTGTTTTACTATTCCTAATCATTTGTGCTCAACAAGTATCTTGGAATTGTAAATTTTGGGTTAGACTCATCAAATTGGATGCTTCCAAATTTTATTACTTCAACTTTCATCATTCTACACCTGAGCATTTGTATCACCTTGTTCAACATGCTTAAACCATCTCCAGATGATGCACTCTTGTCTCCCCACTCTTCAAAGTTTCTTTAGCAAATCAGCAAAATGCAATGATTAGAACAAACTTACTAGTGAACCAAAAGTAGATTTTAAATAAGTTATATTGTTGTAATATAAGTATCAATGGGCTTTAGGAGTTAGTATTATGCACACCATTTATAGGCCTCCTTAGACCCTGCTTTTCTGAGTGAATTAGTTTCTTTTCTTTCCCTATATCATTGACGATCTTTACTTCTTATCCTATAGTGTTATTAATATTAAATAAAATGTTTAAATCAGCCAAGGCCATGAAAATGCAGGCATAGCAATGTATTGAAATATTTATAGAAAAAATTGTAACTAATGAAGCAGTGAAATTCCACAGCATACAAATTAGAGTCTTTGGTGAATTCTAATGAATCTATGAGGACTATGATCAAAGGCTTTCAGTGTTTCTACTTGAGAAAGATGCTATATTGTTTTTTTTAATTATTTCATACATATATAACTCACACATGCCATGGCAAAGGGTAGAACCCTCAACCTTATGGTTAATAAGGTGATATGGTGCCATCAAGGCACCTAGGCCATTGGCAAGATCTAGATTAGTTTCAATGAGGCTCTTATACCATAGGATATTGTTGAGCAATGGTCCAAGAATGAGTTTCATACTAATGTTAATATCTAGCAGTGTCCCCCCCCCCCCTTTATTTTTAGATGTTATTTTCACATTTAACTGATGAAATTCCTTTTGTGCTATCTCAGAATTGAAAGTAGATTGCGAGTTGCATACTTTCTGCTCTGGCATAGGGACATTAAGGGCATTGTTTGGATGTATAGAGATTTGTAGTTGTGTCATATTGCTTGAATTCACTCGTGTCAGATGTTATGCATTTGAGTACTTAGTAGGTGGTTGCTCTTTGGTTTAAAGCAGCCATGCATGTACTTCTGCTCTATGGATTTTGCGCACAATTTTTTTCCTTCTAATATCATGGATATTGACGTTAAATCAATGGCTACCCAGCTTACTGGAATATTTTTCCTATGAATTTCTAGACCTATTCTTGTGTCGTATGCACAGTAGTTAAGTTTCCTAAACATTGTGCTTCACTTTGGATTATAAACAGCATGGTTAATATTTTGCAGGTGGCAAATTTGGGAACAAACTTCTTGCTCTATATATCTCCAGTGGTTTTTTAATCTTTCCTCCATCATCTCTTCTTTCAAGGTAAAGAATGATACATATAATTAATGGCCAAAATACGTCCCATAAGGGGTTAGATTTCTTATCAGCAGTGGAGTAGGTAATTTCTGGACGTCGTTTTTGGTTTGCCACTCTTTAGTGAACAAGATGGGAAGAAGAGGCTTAGTGCTTGTACTATTAGTATTTTTTATAACATCCTTCCTGCCCCACCCTTTGTTTCATTTTTGCACTCTAACAGTCCAACTTTAGCACGTTGGTCATAGCATCTTTATCTGATAACCTCATTGAACAGTTGGTTAGGGTTCTGAGAGCCAATCCAGTGCTTGTTACAACACTTGCTGCAATTATACTGGCATGCTTGGTTCATCCAGCCCTGGGTCTAATTATACTTCTGTTTTCTCATGCTGTCTGCTGTCACAGTGCTTTATGCAGGTATCTCAGTTTAATTGAAAGTAAGGGGTTTCTTTTGAAGTTTTACACTTGTGATCTTTCAAACTTTACTCAATACTGCAGTGTTGAATTAAGTCTGCCTAAGATGTTGAGGAATTTAAAGTGATAATTAGAATAATATCCTTTTCTGTGTAGTCTAATTGTACTTCATTTAATAGAGAGCTTTCCTGATTAGTGTTTAGATATAGTGGGAACCAGATCTTTTATTGTAAACAAAGGTGTTCTCCCCACCCTTTTAGTGATGTACAATACTTCATCTAGCCTATATATATGACCTTGTGATCCTTAAGTTTACTGTGTTTTTGTAACAGTTTCCTGACAGCTTCGTGCCGCAGCCATGCACAAAAAGAGAGTTATGATTGTAAAATTGAAGACTACAATGGACCTGAGCAACTTAAGTTTAAACTCGATGCTAGTTTTAACCGGACATTCCATTCAGAAGATGATTGCTCCAGCAGTCCAGACTCATCAAAAAGTTTTGGGGACACACAGTTGGATCTATTCCATCATCGCCATGGTTTGTTGATATTGCATTTTGTTGCCGCAACAATGTTTGCCCCATCTCTTGCAGCTTGGTTGCAGGTATACATTTCTATACATGTTTCCTTGTCTTGCTGATATTTTTTGAGCATGTATTTTATGTTATACCATCAAATAATTTTCTTCATCTGCAAGAAATTTGTTTCTGTTATAACTCAAAATTATTGAATGTTGAGAAAAAAAATACAACTAAAATATAGTTTGTTCTTAAATAATGGGTTTGATTATTAAGAAGCTAATATGTTCCTGTTTCTATTCTCGTTGGGACACAAACAATCTTGTACAATCGTGGTTTATGAAGATGAAGTTGCGAAACCAGTTATTGATGCTGAACTTAAAAGTTAAATCTATCTTTGTTCTATATCTTCATGCAGGAAGCCATTTTGTGTATTCATCCTATAAATTCTGAGAGCTTGGAATTCTAGTTGTATGTAAAAATCAGAGATGTATTTAATTTTAGATGGGTAAAATGACAAATAAGGACCTCATAAGAGTATTAATGTCAAGTTAAGATCTCTTCATAACTAAAATTCGCGAATTCAGTACTTCTTCTTTCATGCAATACTGAAATTTTTAAAAAATGTTGATTTGGCAATAATCTTCTTATGAGGTCTTTGCTTGTCATTCTCCCTCGTAAATATTCAGGTTTGTCTAACCCTCATACTGTGCATTTTATTTTGTGACAGAGGCTAGGAATGGGTGAGAGCTTCCCTCGGCTCTTGGATTCTATTCTTTGCATTGGCGTTATCCTCCATGGCATATGCAACTCAAAGCCCGAGTTCAATTGCTCCTCCTTATCCTTAACCGGATTACCCATCCGCAAAGTGAGACTATATTTTATCTATCTCGTGGCTGGGTACTGGTCCTATTTTTCTGGTCTGGCGTTGGCTCCTTATCGAGCGATTTATGCCATGGCGGCTGTGGGAGGCATTACCTTTGCTTTACAAGTGTTTCAAAGAAGTCACAGAGACAAGAAAGAGACTGCTTATGACAGCCGAAAGCATTCGCATAGGCACTGAAAACTCTTGCTTCAGGCAACGTTTTGATATAATCACAGGACATAGCAGGCCACTTCGTGTTTGTCTGTGCAAGATGGTGAGTGAAATTTGCCATGGTGACGAGAACCACCTGGGTTTTTGCTGTTCGATATGTTTGTGTTCCGAAGGAATATTGGTAACTTTTCCAGGCCTAGGCTAAGCGTATTCCTGGGTAATGGGGTTTTTGGTTGTTGTATCATTGTAATCGGATATTCATTAACATCATTGTCTGCAATTTTGCCTGTTTCTGAGAAAAGTTTGTTGCCACAGTTAGAATTTATGACGTAGGCATTCTATTTTTTTTTTTTTTTGATGTATTTATTAGTTCCTCATCCTCAAGTCCTATTTATAAGGGATATTTAAAGTTTTTTAATATTATATAATATCTTTACATTTTTTTATCCTTGGATGCTTTTAGGATAAATGTAATTTTTTATTCCTGTATTTCACTCATGTTTTGTTTTTGGTCCTTATTTTTTTTTTCAGTGTTTTAAGTTCTTATACTTTTGATTTTTTATTGTTTTGAGTTCTTCTAAGGTTTTTATACTTTATTCATAAAGGGATCAAAAATAATGAAAAATAAAAGTTTAGGAATTTAAAACATCCAAAAAATTATAGGGATCAACAAAATGCATATTAATCAAAAGTTATGTTTACCTAATATTTTTAATTATTAATATCCTAAGTTTTGAATAGAGGTTTTAATAAAGATATGGATGAAAACTTTGAATAATTTTTTTTTGACAGATTTGACAATGTAATTTTGAATACTTTTTTTTTCTGGCTTTAACAGCATAACACTTTTTTAAAACTGAATGATATTTTCAGTCCTTTAATTTTATATAAAATTTTAATTTAATTCTTTAATTTTATAAAGTATTTTTGTAATCTTTTAATCCTAATGTTGCTATTTTTAAATGATTATTTCATGTATCAATCAATGTTATTTAAAAAAAATAAATTTATTATGTGAGAATATTTTATTATTATTTAAAAGTTTAATATAAAAATTTATTAGAATAAAACTAGTAGTGTCAGAATTAAAGAATTAAAAAAATATAAAGTTAAAAGATTAAAATAAAATGATGTATAAAATTAAAGAACTAAATGCATACTTTAATTTTTTTTTAAATATGCATGAAAATGTTCAAAACAATATGTGCGTGCACAAATCTCTCTGTTTTTTGTTTTCTTTTTCAAATTTTGTAGTTGCAGTCTTGCAGACAAAACCATGGGAGTGAATTATCGTGGAGGTGTTTAGGTTTATAGATCTTTCTTATCGTCTCCGTATTTATTGTATAGCATCCACGTTTATTCTGGCACCCCAATGAATTAATGATTTACTTTATTTTGGCTGCAAATTAATTATTTACTTGATTGGGCGGTGATGATTCCATACTCCTCTTTCCGTGAATAAAATATATTTTTTTTTAAAAAAGTTGTTTTGATATATTAAATATTTTGCGAAATTTTAATGGCAATTAATATCGTATTATCTAAAATACTTTTAGAAATATGTCCACATTACTTGTGGTCCATTAGAAAGTAACAAACAATGCGTGATTGGATATAAGTTCGAATCATAATTATCTAACTACTTAAAATGAAAGGACTAAATGCAAGTGAGATTTTTGTGTCCGTTGGTTCTAACCATGGATGGAATTGATGTCCTTGACGACTCCAAACTTCTCCGTGTGGGCCACAAGACAGTAGTGAACTCCAGTTGCTGTAACTGTTGGCAGTGTTAACTGTTAACTGTTAAAGTGGTCCCGACAACATGATGAAGGGTCAATCAAGATGTGTTTGAGTTCTCTCGGTAACACAATCTCTATTTTGATTGTAACTGCACAAGAAAGGCCCAAAAACTTGAAGAGAAACAGAGATCAGAGAAGGGACTTCTGGTTGATCCTTATCATACAGTAAACCAGAAGAAGTAAAAAAATGTCCATTTCATCAGTTGATAAAAAATTTAAAGTACAATCCTCCCTCAGACACGCAACTAATTTGAACATTGTTTCCCATTTGGACACTCAAAATTGCAGTATTAGGTTTTTGTCTTTATTTTCTTCCGTGTTCCCTTTTTCTTTGTAGGTCAAGAATCCACAAGTGTAGCTCATGTCACACTCTCAAAATACCAAACAAAGCATCCTCGTAATTTTGCCTTTGTCGATGCTTCAACTACTGGTTGTTCAGCCTGTTACATCTTTACCTTCTACAACTTCGAGTCTTCAACAACCTCTTCTTTCTATTCTTGTACTTTATTAATGTCTCTCTTAACACATTTTATGGTATTATGACCACCTTCTAGCTTCTAACGTGCATTACGCAGAGAATCTCTTAGCTTTCTAGATTTAGCAGCACAACTTGATTTTGAATTAAAACTATCCGCCAATGGACGTTAAAGATTGAGTGAGGTTGGTTTTTTCAAAGCGTGGGACCTAGACAAAGGAGAAAAAGATTTAGAGGCTCCTCCAAACATGGCTGGTGGACCCCACTTTCGGAATAAATGAAGATTTCTCTATAATGCTCCTTTTCAAATCACAAAGTTGGGGTGTGCTTCACAGGCCCCCACAGCCTTTTTCATTTTGAATTTCAAATTTGAATCGGACACATATGCGAAGAACGGCCACAGTGAAATATTATTAACGATCCCAACAGTAAACTTTGGATCTTTCGTGGTTTTCGACGAAACATGGGAGACACAGCTTGTCTCATGCAGCCATTCTGCTATGCCTCTGGCATCTCCAATGAAACCAACCAGGTCAGTTCGTCAAGATACACAATTATTTACTGCAATCACCCCTGTCGGAATTCTTAAATATCCCAAATGTATATGTTATAATTAATATATATATATATAAAGTCAATGCTCGTTTTTTGCCTTGATAAGTTGAATTGTCTGCAGTTTTCTAGCATATAGGTGATTAAGTTTGAATACTGGATTTTTTTTTTTTTTGGTTGGTTGAATTAATCAAAAATTAGGCTTTGTATCCCGCATGAAGGTTCACTTTGAAAACTTCATGAAACTTGTGCGTTACAGAGCAATCCAATTCATTCGCTTGGACAGTCAATCTCGTTCGGCAGGTTCATGTCGGAGTCACTGTCGTGGGAGAAATGGTCTTCTTTCTCTCACAATCGTTACGTCGAAGAGGCAGAGAGGTATTCAAGACCTGGATCAGTTGCACAGAAGAAAGCTTTTTTTGAAGCTCATTACAAAAAACTTGCTGCTCAGAGAGCAGCTGCTTTGCTTGATCAACAAGCAAACAGTGCTGCTTCAAACAATGACAATTCACAGACGACTACTCCAAACGTTAAACTTGTCGTCGATGAAAAAACAGGCTTCAAGATTCTAAACTCACAGCCAGACACTCTTGGCTCAAATAGAGACCCAAGTGTGAGTGAAACCGAAAACCAACCTTCAGTTGGTAAGTCAGAGAAGGTTGAATTGCAAAGCCAGCTTCAAAATGTTGCTTGCAAGAGAGGAGTGAGAGAAAAACTTAGCGAAACACCTCCAGTAACGGCACCAGAATTATTGAAGGTAGTCTGGAGTATTTATGTATTGGCATGAACATGAATTCCTTTTTTGTTTTGATTCTTTGAGGTGGTGGCACTGACCTTATGGAAGTTGTGCAGCAGAGTTCCGAATCTAACAAGGAAAATTTGGCATCGATGAGGCAGAAGAAACCACCCGTTTCTTCCTCCAAGTTGCTAAAAGCCTCTGAACCTTTTAAGTTCACCTCCTCACCTGTGAAATCTGAGGTTTCTGTTTGTTCCAAGGAGGACAATTTTGCCATCCCAAGTAGCAAGAAGCCTGCATTAGGATCCCCTGAGAAGAAGAGATCACCTACTAAGTCTCTTCACGTGTCAAATTTTACACCCATCAGAGAACTCAATAGGTTAACTGCATCAGTCATGAAGAAATTTGAAAATGCAAGAGTTGGTGCTGCTTCTTCCAAAGTCTCAAAGGACAGCAACTTGACTCCTTTAAGAACCCCAATTATGGTATCTCAGCTTCCTTGCTATGTCCTTTTAAGTTTCAATTGCTTTCCATGATTCTAAGATTATTGTTTTACCAATTACAGGCTTCTAAAAATGAGGGTCAAAAGCACTCCTCAATGACCCCTTTAACAGAGAATAAAAGGTGACTTATTTAAAGAAATTGTTCATCAGATGATGAAACTGTTCACTTGCTCCCCCTCCCCCCCTCTTTTTGGCTAAGGCGATCATTTATTGATGTAGCTTTATATATTTCTGAAAATTCATAGGACCAAAACACCTCTTGATTTATCAGCATCAGGCAGCAAAAGATCAGGCACCAAATGGCACCTGCTCTCAGCGGAGTAAGTCAGATTCTCCCATGAAAATGCTTCCTTCCTTACTGGCTTTATATTCTCATAACTGTGTTTCACATGCCTCAATAAATCATCACAGGAAAAATATGAGATCCCCTGTTATATCATCTCCATTTAGCTTGAGGACGGAAGAAAGAGCTTCAAGAAGAAAGAAGGCAATACTCTTATTATTTTGTGCTTCAATTAAAGCTGCCTCAATTACATGCCCTATTTAATGTCTGTTTGCTAAGGATCATGTGATTCATTGTGTGTTGAACTTGTGGTCAATTTCAGAAATTGGAAGAAAAGTTCAACGCCAGTGAGTCACAAAAAGTGCAGCTGCACACAAAGCTCAAGGTGAGTTGACACATCGGAAACAAGTACAAAGTGTGATAGTAGTGTTGTAACGTTCAATCCTTAATGCAGGAGAAAGCAAATATAGAGATCAGGAAGTTACGACAAAGCTTCTGCTTCAGAGCGCGGCCTCTACCTGATTTTTATCAGGAAATAAAAGAACCGAAGGAGGAAAAGAAGGTAACTTTCCATTAACTGTTCACTGGCATAAGTAACGATGAGTTTACTTTTGCTTCATGAAGGTTTATTTGAGAGCTTAGTCTTACCTACCCACATTGACGATCTGTTCTTGCAGGGCATACTGACACATATTGTTGAATCACCCAATCAAGGAAGAAAAGCCATTCAAACCACTTTAGCAAAACACAATGCCGTCAACGGTGGAACCCCAACTCATCCACAGGCTTCAAATTCCACAACGAAAATGAGGACACATCGCCAAATATTTCAGCATGCGAAACAAAACGACAGATGATACAAAATGACTTTGCTGAGAGGTCAGCTTAAAAAACTTGTACTTGTAAATGAAGCTTATTGAAATCAACGCTCTTCATGCTATTCTCCCTTCTTTGGTCAGGCTTGAATTATCCCCAGGACATTGTAATTTGAAAATTGATTCCTCTGCTTTAGTTTTTTTTTTTTAACTTTTTTTGGGGCCCTGGCGCTCGCCTTTGTCATCCCCTCCATATATTCGAAGGCCTTCTAAATTTTTAATTTTATAAAGTTGTTTGGCCACTCTATATTTAATTATTTATATTTATAAAAAACACTGCAACGAATCATAGAGATGATTCTAGAAAATGTACAACATTCATTATAGGAGGAATCGTAGGGATGATGCTTGAATGAAAATATACAGCATTCACAAGAGGAAGAATCATAGGATCATTCTTGAAAATAATAGAATAGAAGAGGAGACCAAGCTGGATGGTTCTCCTGGTGCATGGAAAGTTAAAAACAAAACACCTATTTGATGACACAATCAGTTATGAAGTAAATCAATGCTTCATGCATTCTCTATAACTGCTGGTTCATCGGAGTACCGCACAAAGATGCTCTTCGATTTCATCCTCAGGTTTCACAGAAGCCACAGATTTAAAAGCTTTCTTGGCAGGATATAACACGAAACGTTGACATATGAAAATTAAGTCAAAGAATACGCATACCTGCAATCGTCAATTTTAATCAAAACACAATCTAGATGAATTTACCTAAACAGAGCTTGATACTTCTCCATACCAGAGAGAGAGTCATTTTTCCTGCATTCCCATAGAAGCTGGCCCAAGAACCTGTTTACATCATGTCAATGTAAAGAGTTACCCCAAACCCTCAATTGATTGTCAATAGAGGAGATCACAGACCTTGATCTATGGACTGCACAACCATCTGTCCGTAGTTTAATATGGCTCCAGAAAAATCAAGCATAATGGTACCAATGCTGAAACCATCCGTACTCTTTCTCTTAAAATTCATGATTGCCTATAATTCATTCCTAACACAATTTATTAACACGAGATGGATAGATGGATAAAAGAAACAAAAGCAAATTACATTAAATTCTTCATGGAAGGAAATGAAACAAAAAAACAAGAAATAAATTCTAACCTGTGGAAGATATTTTACGGCTGTCATGCATACTTGGATTGTGCTGCAGCATCATCAAATTTAGGAGAAAGTTAGAAAGGACCTACAGTGAAAACAAGTCAGTGTAGAAGAATGTTCATTATTCCTGTTGTTGGCGTTGCTTTTGTTTTGGACATATCTCAAGGGCTTAGGTATTCATGATGTTAAAAAAAAAATGATTTCTTAACTTAATATTATAAAAAAAAATAATGCATAATTGTTTATTCATAATTTCAAAGAATGTCATGCTTGATTCCAACATTAGTTTAGAGGAATAAATTTTAGATGAAGGCAATTAATTTTTATTTTTATTTGTTAATAAATGGAAATCAATTTTATTTTCTTTTTCTTTTTAATTTTTTAGCAGTTTCTTTTTTAACGATGCTTTAAAATTCTTTTAACTAAGAGGTAGTTTCGGCCAGAATGATGTCAAATACCCCGGGTAATGATGGGTGGAGAACGAGAAGATCTCAAAAATAAAATAAAATAAAACAAACCGTTTGAGTCTGACCTTCGCTTATTAAATAATTATCTTTTGAGGAAATTCCGATCTCCATGCTAATGTAACTTTTGGTGCATCCTCTCTACATTCTTTCACAAACAACATTTTACAACATGAAAAAGGAATCCACTGATTATGACACAATGGTGAGAGGAGGTAGAAAGGATGTATCAAAATTTGCATTAGACATTCAGAATCCATGCTTTCACTAAAGCATCTTACGAGTGGCTAAACAAAAAATAAACAGATATCCAAACATCAAAGAAGAGCATGCCAATTCTCCCATATCTCCTAGGTCACAATCCTTCTTTACCACAGAACCCACCTAATCTTTAGCCAGTGATGTGCAGACTTCTATAAATATAAACAACAAACTAAGAGTGCGTTGCCAAAAATGAGCAAGACATCAGCTAAACAGTTCTTTTAAATAATAAACAAAACGAGACAAAAGAGAAAAAAAAAAAATCCAATGTGAAGCGGGTAATTAAAAGACCAGAATAGGGAAGCGAAAGAACAGAAACTTTGACACGATGGGCCAATAGCATGTCAACAAAAAATCAATTATTATGATCTGATCAAGAAAGGATAGAAGAGTTATAGCTATATGCAGTTCCCTAAAGCACAAATAGAGGGTTTAAAACTTAGTTAGGTCCCATGTAGATTGGCAACAAATTATTTAAGGATTAACAACAGTGAATCAAGTGTGTAAAAATGGAAAATGAAGTCCAATCTTTCCGCATAAAAACACACAGATGCAAATAACAATAAAGCAGAATCAACATACTTGAAGAGGGAGACGAGCCAAAGCCAGGAGTGTGTAGGCAAAGCTATGAAGAAACAAACTGCAGCAGTAAGCCATACTACAGAGACAATTCCGATGGCAAGTCTGGAGATTTTCTGAGTTCCACGCTATATGGACAAGTCACTACGTTCAGGGGCAATTCAGAATTTAACCAATAAAACAGAAACTACAACAGTGAATTTCATTACTTACTTCATAGATCACAATTTGAAACAAGATAATTACGACGATTAGCACAGCATGGGCTGAGAAAGCAACATCATTTACCGCCACAGGTATCATCTAAAATCATGAGACATAAAATATAAAATATCATCGTCAGTTGAATCCTCTGTATCAAACAGGGTCTAAAAATAAGCCATGATACTTGTTATAAATTTTATTCATATATTAATGATTATTAGGAGCTCTACTTTTCCCTCTGACACAGCGTTACACTATCACTCAGTGTGGATTCTTTATACAAGTACTTGGATCAAAGTATAGAAAGGACCTCTCCATAACCATATTCCTCAAAATATTGCTTCTGAATAACGGAACTGAAGTACATAGAAGCGTTGTAGATGAGATAGGAAGAGTGCTTCGTCAGATTGAACAAGGCAAAATCAAAGTTGAGCCCTACAACACTGAGAAAACCCAAGAGAATTATATATAGGCATACAGCCAAGGCTGTTGAGAAAAGAATCAAACGTGAAACCATGTCGTGGAGAAAATACAAGTGCGAAGAAGAAGAGAAATTTTTGTGGGCACCTTCTCCTTCGAAGATTCAAGATGACTTGAGGGTAGAAGGCGACAGACCAGCAGAAGAAAGAGGACCAACCCAGAACTTGGTACGTGACTTGGAGTGGACCTGAATTCCAAGAAGCCATGGCTGCTATCTGGCGCTGCTGGTCTTTGGCTGCTTATTGATACTGAGCTGTTGGGCAACCCCAATGGTGAAATACAAGAGCCCTGCGCGAATGCCAATCAACGTGATTTAACTTGCAGCTTGTCACCCATCAGTCAGTAGAGAGGGTGAACAATAGGGGAGGGAGGACACAAGTGCACCATTCTGCAATTAATGCAGTTTCACGACGAAGATTCAACTGTTGTGCCGGCGACCTAGTCCGCTTTAGATAGTGTTAACCCCTCCAGATATTCTCCCAAAAGTCATCCATATCTAACTTCAATTTGCTAGCTGATTCATTTCCGTGCGGTGCGAGAGATGAGTATGAAAATTTAAAAAAAAAAAAAATTGTTTTGGTGTATCATTTCGTGATGAGTATCCCTATATAAATTAAATTTAAATTTTTATTTTATATATAATATAATTAATATTATTTTATTTAAAATTTGTTATTTGATGTAAATTTTATTTTGAAAAAAATCACCGATTGTATATTTTTTTTACATTTTATATAAATTAAATTTGTAATTTTATTTCAGGTTTCATAACTATCCTTTTTATTACAAATTTTTTAAAAAAATATAATTTTTATTTCTATAATTTTATCAAATTTTGTTTTTACTCTCTGTAACTTTTTTTTTTTTTTAGTGTTTTCAGCCTTTACAGTTATAAAAAACATTGAAAAACTAAAATTATAGAAATCTAAAGAACAAACATTACCTAATGTTATTAAAATTATAGATATTAAAAATATTAGAAAAATTATAAAAATTAAAAAGAAAACTCGATTGTTTTCTTGACTTTTTATATATCACCTAATTTTTTATTATAAGTTTTAAATTTATTTTTTGATAATGCATCTAATTTATCGATAGTTGTGGCTTCTGTACTATTTTTTCTTTACAGAAATCAATTGTGAGTGGAGTTGTGTGGGCAATTGGCGTTTGTCATTAGTGAACTAGTCACTTCATCGATTCGATTGATCAAACAAATCAGTTATTCTATTACTCGATTTTAGTCCAATCAACCTGATCGGTTAAATGGGTTCACCTAAATTAATTTCCTTCTTCCCTTTTAACTTTTTTTTTTTTTATCGTTGCTCTTCAAAATTTTAAACTTTAAAGCAAATCTAAATCCCTTAATAAATATTTTTAATGTTGTTATATTTTATTGTTGTTAAAAACTCATAATTAATAATTGTATAAGATGTGTATAAGATTTTATCGATTAATTTTTCTTTTTTATTGAATTGGGGATTTTTTATTTAAACATTATATATTAGATAACGTTTAAATTGATGAATTTAAAATTGAATTTTAGATTTTAAATTTCATATTTTAAATTTTACATTTAAAATTTATATATTTAAAATTATTTATTTGAGTAATTTAAAAAGTTTAGATAACGAAGAGAGATAAGTTATCAAAAAAAATAAAAATTAAAAGTAAAAATTTTATTTTTATTTTTAATTAATAAGAGATAAGAAATGTGAAAATACATGAGAATTATGGAAATACTAATAATAAAAATTCACAAAAAAATAAAATATTTGAAGTAATTAAAATTTTAAATTATTAAAACATAAAAAGAATTGAAATTATTAAAGAATTATAATTTAAAATTAAATAATAAATTTGGTTTAAATTTAAATTCAAATTTTTAATAATTCAAACATAAATCTAAAGTTTTTCAGAAACGAACATTAATACTTTTGCATTGTTAAATTACATTATACTATTTTAATTATCATCGATCTAATCTCAAGTTAATCCCTGGATCACTAATCCTTAAAAGCTTAACCTGTCAGTTCAGTTTTCAAAAGCTTGCTCTAATCAATCCATCCAAAAGAGCTGACAATGACAACGCTGAGGCAGCTTGTTTGCGTATAATTAAAGGTGATAGTTCCCCCCATACATATCAAATTGATTCCTCCTTTTATGGAATTTCCTCGTTTGCAGAAGTCCACTTAACTATTTTTTTTATATTATTTATTTACACATTTAAAATTAATTCTCAAAAAATTATATAAATATTTTTAATTTATCAAAATTAATTTTTAAAAATTTATCTAAACATTCTAATAATTAATTTTTTAATTGAAATATAAAAATACACCCTAAAATGGTGAATTTTGATCTCCCACGGAAGGCTGAGCGTTGGAATGATGTACACAAACATCAATAATTCTGACTCCCATCCCATTTGCTCATCATCCAATCCCAAGCAGAGTCCATTAGCCACGAGATTCAGGTGCTCATTCATCAACGCTGTTTCCAACTACGGACTGTAGGGTTCCATTCAAAAGGCTTGGCTAGTTCCCTACTCCCTTGATTTGCACGCTGCCTTATCTAAGTTTTTTAAAAATAAAAAATAAAAACACTGATTGGTTTAATATCACTTTATTTATTAGATTAAGGGGAAAAAGACACAAATTGCTTCTTCACTGCTTGCACTGGAGTTGAGCTAAGCTGAGCCGGAGTATAGGCTCCGACTCTCTCTCTCTCTCTCTCTCTCTCTCTCTCTCTCTCTCTCTCTCTCTCTCTCTCTCTCTCTCTCTCTCTTGTGGAAAAATTTGGTGTTAAGAATGAAAGATAATTTTAATATTTCAAAATATAATTAATGTATTTATTTAAAAAATGTGCTTAATATTTAAGTAAAATAATTTATTAAATAAAATTAAATAACATAGAAAGATTGTATTAATTTAAACTTTTGAAAACATTTTACGTGAAATTCAATAAAAAATGATTTACATCTTATGAAGTAATATTTAGTTTGTTAATTAATATTTACTCCTCATTTATAGGTGTGTGATAGTTTTCATTTATATTACTTCCTTCATCATAGTTTGCATTTATATTACCTTATTCGTCCTAAATTATAAAAAAAATTAAGATAAAATTATGAATACTAATAAAACTCAATAATGATACTTTGCAAATTTTCCTTTTAAAAAAATACAAAATTTTAAAAAAATAGCCTTTATTTAAGATAACTTTAAATATACTTACTTAATTATTACACGAGAATCATTTTAATTTTCTCTCTATTTGAAAAGCAATATTAAAAACATATCATTATTAAAATTTTATTTTTATAAAAAATTGTATTAAATTTTTGAATAAAGAAATGCCTTCAAAATTATTTTATGATTTGGAAAGGGGATTATATATAGGTTTTTTTTTTCAGCCAACCATAGGTTATTTATTTTATCAAGTATATTGGAAGAACATGTACCTTAAATTTTCCATGATTATAAAAAATGCTATAATATATTTTAGGAGAATAACATCCAAGTCCAAAAAAAAAAAATAATGACAGATTGACTTACAGTATTTTTTTTTTAAAAAAAAGAGTTGTAAAAATTGATTTAAATAATTATAAATTTATAAATTTCAATTGTAAATAAATATTGCAGCTTGAAAATATTAAGACATTCATAAAAGGAGGAATCATAGGATCATTCAAAAAAATAATAGAATATAAGAGGAAACCAATTACTAGACATTGTTCTTCTGGCGCATCGAATGTAAAAAACATCCATTTGACGACACAATCTGTCTTCACTGCATTTTTTGTCACTGTTGGTTCTTAGTACCGAACAAAGATGCTCTTTGATTTCATTCTCAGGTTTCCCAGAAGCCACAGACTTGAAAGCTTTCTTGGCAGGATACAGCACGAAGCGTTGACATATGAAAACTAGGTCAAAGAATACACATCCCCGCAATCCTCAATTTTATTTAAAACAGAATTTAGATGAGTTTGCCTAAACCTAAACAAAATTTCACTGCAAATGAGAACAAAATTTAGACTTTGCCATACCAGAGAAAGCATCGTTTATCCTTTGTTCCCATACAAGTTGACCCAAGAACCTGGAAATAATGCAACATTGATTTTACAGCATGTTAATATAAAGAGTAAAGTGTGACCCTTAACTCTCAGATGCTTATCAGTAGAAGAGATCACGGACCTTGATTTATATATGGACTGCACAACCGTATGGCTCCGCAAAAATGAAGAAAAATGTTTTCAATGCCGAACCCATCGGTCATTATTGCCTATATATATATATATATATATATTTGTTCATAATACAATTCATTAACATGAGATGGATATAGAGAGATGGATAAAATAAATGCGTGCGACTTACAATACATTCTTCATGGAAGAGAAATGAAACAACTAAACAAGAAATAAACGGTAACCTGTGGAACATATTTTATGGCTGTCATGCATACTTGGATTGTGCTGCAGCATGATCAATCTTAAGAGAAAATTAGAAAGAACCTAATTACCATTGTAAGAGAATAATTAATATTTATTATTCCTGTTGTCGGTGCATACTACAACTATATAAGTCATGCATTGTAGCTTTTTTTTTTTTTGGCATATCAAAAGAGTTAGGTATTCGTAATGTAATAAAAAAATTTTGATTTCTTAATATTTTAAAAAAATAGTGCACAATTGTTTTGATTCATAATTTTAAAATGTCACCGCGTGATTCGAACATTAATTTTTAGAGGAATAAGTTTTAGATAAAGGTATTTATTTTTTATTTGTTAATAAATGGAAACCAATCTTTTTCTTTTATCTTTTATTTTTTTAATAATTTCTTTATTAACAATGTGTTAAACCTAGCTCAACCCAACACTAGGTCATCTTGAGAGCTAGACCATGGGCACATTCTTCTAATTGTTAGTTTCAATAACGATGTTTGTGAAGAATGGAGGATGAGAAAGCTTGAAGAAAAGCAACTAACGTTTTGAGTTTGACCTTTGCTTATCGAATAATAATCTTTTCTACAATATTCTAAAATGATCCCCTCATAAGAAAATTAAAGGGGAAATTATATATAGGCTGTGTGAAGCAAATTATTTAAAAATAAGTCTCATAAAATTAAGAAACTACGATAACTTTATTAAAATCTAGCTGTAATTTAAAATTAGGATGTAAAGATAATACTATTTTACTTATAATACATGATCATTTTAATTATTTAATATATAAAATTATAGTTATAAAAAATTAAAGTGATGTGAACAATTAATATTAAACTTTGTTAATAACACATGATTATAGTTGTAAAATATTAAAATGATATTTGTAAACTATTGATGATCAGATAATTGTAAATAATTAGTGTTAAACTTTATTAGTAATACATGATTATTTAATTATTATATATGTTATGTTATAATTGTAAAATGTTGAAATGATAATTATAAATTATTAATGAGGTAATTATATATAATTCATATTAAATTTATAACACGTAATTAATTTAATTATTAAAAATTTGAAGTTACAGTTATAATAAGTTTAAGTTATAATTATAACAATTTAATTGGTGATTCTAATTGAAGTTGTAGTTGTAACAATTTAATTGCGGTGATTCTTATTTACATGATTAAATTGTTATAAAAAAATTTTGATGTGCGACGAGGATTCAATTGTATATTCTGCACGTGAAATGGCCCCACGCCTCATCTAATCTGTGTATTTTAGTTTTAACACCCAAGTGATTAACTGTTGAGTTGGGGGGCGATTGGCGTTTTTCTAATAATGATAATAAGACAGACTTGGCATCACTCTAACCAATCCATTCAATCAAGGGTTGACAACACAAGAAAGCTCGTTCACGTATGATTAGAATGAGTGGTATTGTGGTAATTTCTGAATTGTTGTATTAAAATCCCTTATCATTCCAATATCACGGAAGGATATTATAATTCACAAGCCTTATCATCACAACTGTGCTGGATATTGTAACTTACTGGGCTTCAGCCACTGTCTATATTTTATTCCAAGCCTGCTTGCCTGCTATTCCAAGCCTGCTTGCCTGCATTGGAGCCAAGTTGTGTGGCAAGGCATGGGGTCAGTTTGTGAAACACTTACGCACATACTAAAAATTAAGTCCTATTAGCTATTAGTTCATTAAAATATTTAGTTTAAGAAAAATTATGTATAAGTCATGTGAAGCAAATTTATTTACAAATAAGTCTTATAAAATTTAGAAACTATAGCCAAGTCCCTCAAAACTTAAGTGTTAATTTGAATTTGAAATGTGAAGACAATAATGGCCTTATTAAACATACATTACATCAATCAAGTAATTTGTAACCACTTCATCAATAACTTACAACTATTACTTTAACTTTTTATAATTATAACTTCAACTATATAATAATTAAATTAATCATGCATTGTAAATTTAATACTAATTTTACACAACTACCTCATCAATAATTTATAATTATCACTTTAATATTTTACGACCATAACTTCACAAATTTAATAGTTAAACTAATCATGTGTTACTAACAAAATTTAACAGTAATTGTTTATGGGTGCGTTTGGGTAATCAAGGTTTGGCATTTGAAATTCACTTTTCAACTTTTGAGATGTTAAATGTTATATGGGTAATTTTTAAGTGAGCAAAATAATTTTTAAAATGTGAGTTGAGATGGGGTTGAAATGTGAATTTGTCAACTCTACTTTTTAGTGAATTTGAAATTGCAAATAGGAGTTGGGAGGAATTATGAGGGAAATAATTTTGTACCTACTTTTATAAATGATCATCATATCCTTATTATTTCATTCCCACAAAACTGAAGTCAATTCACTCCTCTCCTCCTCGGATTCTCTTAATGTGTGGAACGCAACCTCCTATCCTCTAAGCTTGCTGTCACTATTCCTTTGACCCACCATCTCTCCCAACTTACAGTCATTGCTCCCTCGTTCAGGGACCATAGATCATAGTTCACTTTCTCGGTTTCTTCCTTTTGTGAGATGCTCTTCTTCTCTCATCTCTTTGTTCTTGTGCTCTTTGTTCTAGCTCAACATATCTAAGATAACGCTTATAGGTGACCTTTATTTTGTCATGGATCAAGGTGCTGCTTGTATTGTGAAGATATTTTGAAGCTCAGAGAAGCAAAAATCACTTCATACATATGAGTTCAGCTTATCTGTCAGTTCATCGAGCTTGCGAACCAGGTATATCTTCGTGCTTCTTTTGCTCTCATTTTTTGTGCCTTTTTCCTTGCCTTCTTCATTCTGCTATGCTCATTTACCAATAGCTTCCTTCTTTTTTTAATTTTCAATAGACCACTTTGCTCTCCTTTGCTTTTTTTATTTGAACATTGTGTTTGATATCTAGTTGTCTTAAGAATTAGATTTTGTTCTAAATTTGAAGTGAATGCGTTTCAATTTTTGCTTCTGAACCTTTTTGTCCACTATTCTACAAAATATCATTTACAAGATATAGAAACGCCAGTCTTTGCTCATGAGGAGAACAATGAAATTTCATGTCCCATTGTAACGAGCACAAGTCCAAAGGGAAAGCACATCTCAAAAGACTAACCTTGTAGAAGTGCCCTTCAAACCTATAATCCCAATGGCTCTCACTTCACAACACTTCACTCAACCACTATCGATCAAAACCCTTCAGGGAAGCCCTTTTCAAGACCATAAGTCTAAAGAGAGTGATACCACTACCCAACAGACTAGTCTATTGGTCTGTAGGGTGAAAGAGCCCTTCACACTTATAAATTTTGCACCACTTATAAGGCGCTCCGATATGAGATTCATGACACCCATGTTTCAACTACTTATTTGCCTTTATAGAAATGGTGGCACTTGCTGAGTCTGAGGGCTATAAGGCTTTAGAGCTTTAAAGGATGAATAAATGTAATTCAAGAATAGGTGTTTATGCATTCGACATATTACTATTAGAGATTTTGATTAGGAAGAAACATGGAAAGAGTAGGAGAGGAAGTGAGTATGTAGATTTGCCTTTTATGGTAAAAGTGGCAATTTTGGAGGAGACAATAATGGAAGTGTTTGATGTGAAAATATTGAAAGGGATTAGAAACATATTAGTCTTATTTTAAATAACTTTAATTATTGGCTTTGTTTCTTTTGTGAAAAAATAGGTGGTTGCTTTATTGTGAAGAAAAGAGACCGATAATTAAGAGGTTGTACATGTTACTCTTCCTTATTTTGCATTGTACCTATTTCAAAGACTTGTGAGGTTTTTCCTTTCTATGCTTACTTTAAACGACTTGGCTTTTCCTACCTCTAAACACAATAAAAAAAGAATAATCTAACCTAACAAACCTCTTTCAAATGATATTGGTTCTTCCAAAATTTCTATGTATTAACATATTTATGTTCAAACTAGAAGGAATCGTAGGATAAACTTATGGTGGCCATGTTTTGTGTATGATCTATTTTGTTTGAAAGGCATAAATGCTTTGGTTTTTCCTTGTGCTTTTATATATATTTTTGTTCTCTCTGTATATGACAATTCTTCTATTTTTAATTGCCTTATTTTGGACTTTATATATTGTTGTGATTGATCTTAATTGTTGTCACTATTTTTCTTGTTTTGCTTTTTACATATTAATAATATGATGTTTTAGTAGTTATGAGAAAAGAAAAGGCACTTTGGGCTACATAAGAGTAATAAGTTTTTATCAAGTTAGCTTTACAACAAGATAGGAGAAATAAGCATAAAGGGTTAACCCTATCAAAGGATGGGTAGGAAGCTCTAATGCAACAATTCAATGTTTTAAACTTAAAAAAATTTGACAACAAACAATTGAAAAATAAGTGGAATAACTTAAGGAAAGATTGGAATATATGGGATAAATTGTTGAACAAAGAGACAGGAATAGGTTGGGATAGGGACAAGAACACTATATCAGCACTAGATGAGTGGTGGGACCAAAAGATAAAGATATAAAATTTTAAATGTTATGTTATATGTTTGATATTTTCTACTTTAAATACACTGTAATAAGTTCTTGTAAATGTGTAGGAAAGCACCATAGATCAATTCTTGCTTGCCTTCTCTATGTTGTAATCCTAGCTAGTGCTATTTATGTTGTTAACTTTGTTTTTAAACTATTAAGTTATTAAAATTTTGTTTTATCTGTTTTTATTTTAAGTTATGAACAATGGTATAATAGTTGTTAAATTATATTATGCAATTTTTATGAATCAAAGTACATGATCTTGCTTAATACCATTACTTTTACAAGAGGAAGGAGATAAGGTTAAGGCTATTATTGCAATAGTAGCTAGTTACTCAATAACATATTTATTTGAAGAGCCTTGTAGAACCAACTTGCAATCAACTCATGCATGGGTGCAAGAAATTTTGCAAGGGCATTCTCAACATTGTCATGACATGTTTTGCACTAAAAAAGAATGTTTTTCTTCAATTTTATAATAAACAGATGCAACATGATCTATGTCGTCTAATTAGAAAAATAGGGGTTCAAGAAATAGTCGGTATGTTTCTAAATATTGTTGGACATGAGGTGGTAAATAAGATGGCACAAGAATAGTTCTAACATTCAGCATAGACTATTCACAAGCATTTTAAAAATGTATTGCGTGCTTGTAAGAAGCTAACAAAGGAATATGTGACCAAAAGATCACACTTTTCAAGATGTATATTGAAAAATTTTAGGTATCCCGTGATATTGGTCATTCTTCGAAGATGTTATAAGAGCAATTGATGGAATATATGTCCTCATGCATGGTTAATATTAAAGAGCAAGGGAAATATATTGAAAAAAAATGTATTCCAACACAAAATATAAAGGTCGTATGTGATTGGGATATGTGCTTCACTTATATCATGGCTAGATAGGAAGGATCTACCCATGATGCTCGTATATTTGAATATGCACTCACAACGTAGAACATGAATTTTCTATATCTATCCTAAGGTATATTTCATATTTATCCAACTTAAAATATTTTGTTTCAATATTTAATTAATTCTTACAATTTCTAAGTTTTTTATGGGTAGGTAAAGATTATTCAGTGGATACTGGCTATTCAATATCATGTGGATATTTAGGTCCTTATAGATCTTATAGGTATGACCTCCCAGATTTTAGGTGTTCATCTAGATTTTCAAACAATTAATGAGGTGTTTAATTATTATCATTCAAGTTTAAGGACCATAATTGAAAAGACTTTTGGGGTTTAAAAAAAAACATATTTGCAATTTTCAACACATGCCTAGTTATCCATTTATGAGACAAATTCTTATAGTTGGTGCAATAAAGACTATACAGAATTTTATTAGAAGAAAACTTATAATTGGTTCTAACTTTAGGCATTTTGAGGATGAAAATATGATTAACACTCATGATGATAATAACGAGCATGTATTTTCATTATCAATTCCTAGTGTAATTTCAAGAGTAACTTCTGATAGAGAGATGAATATGGTTCGTGATTCTATTAGAGATCAGATTATACACTATAGATTGGACCTTTAATTATATAAATGTTCAATATTAATGAATGTTAAACTGTTTATTACATAATTTTTTCCAATATTAAACTATATATTTTTATTCTTATTATTAATGAATGTTAAATTGTTTATTATGTAACTATAGATCGAACCGTTAATTATGTAACTATTCAATATTAATAAATGTTAAACTATTTATCACATAATTTTTTTCAATATTAAAATATATATTTTTTATTTTTATTATTTAACATCTTAAATTTTATGTTATTTTAATTTTTTTCACATTTTTAAAAATATTTCTAATATGTTATATTTTTATAACAAAAATTATCATTTATCATTAAGCAATATCATTTTATGCTATTGCATATTCAAAAGTACATAAGTCACATTATTATGCCATATTTATTACACAGCTTTTCTTGCTATTTTAGACTAAAAATCATGTCATGTTTACCTAAATTACACACTTTTTATATTGATTGTGAAAAATCACCTAAGTTTAAGATTCTGTGTATTAGGGATATTTTGATCATAAAATTAAACTTTTAAAAAAGTGTTTGAAAAAATTATTCAAGATGCATTTTTAGTCTAGAAGAACAATAGTCTAATTAAATTTTTCAAATTCATTTTATATTAAAAGTAATTAATTTTAAAAGTTGACTATTTTAGAAAGTCAAAGTTTCAAGTTGATTTATTATCTTGCATGTGGGTTAGGTCATTTTGGTGCACGTGTGGGTTTACATTTTTTTATGTTGAATGGAACGCCCCTAACTTCTTTCGTGATATCAAAATTAATTTTTATTATTTGATTTATATTGTGTCATATATTTAGGAATTAATTTTAATTAAAAATATAAATTGTTATCTATATGTTTTGAACTTTGATCTTGTTTTATCATATTTGTTTGTGTAGCGTAATATACCTTGGATTTGGCACATGAGAACTATTGGATTGGAATGTTAGATGAGTCAAGAGGCAAAACATTTTAATTTTGGGGTGAAAGTACAAGCCTTGTATGGTTTTATATACTTTGTACCATACTTTGATTCTACTCTTTCTCTCTCTCAATTTTCATTATCTTTAGCTTTATTTAATTCAATTTTCAAACCATTTTCATCTAAATTTTCATCCATTTTACCCTAGTAAAGAATAAAATTACCCTGGCTCATTTTTCACCTATTTAATTAATACTAGAATTAGGCCCATTCATCCTAGATTTGATCAAAATACCTTAATTTCATGTTCAGCATTCATTCTTCCATTCAACATCATTTTTGGTAGCCACCCTTCTCCATTATCTCTCCATTGTTCTTAATGTTTTTTATGTTCTTCATCTCCCTCTTACCCTCTCTCCTCCATAACTCAAGATTTAACTATCAAAATCCTAATTCAACTCCACTATTCTTCTTCTTCCACCTCATAGTTCAAACCTTAGTGTTTTGTTTCTTACTTTGACTTCAAAATCTTCAAGATTTTCATGAGTATGATTTAGTCATGGCAGAAGGATTGTGTTCAAGTGAATTCCAAGATAACTAGAGGCTAAGTCTACAAGAAGTGCTAGAAGGGAAGGATGCTGGAGGAGTTTTTAAGTATCTTAAGAAAGATTGAAGGGTCACATCACTCTCCATTAAACCTAGGTTAATGTAATCTTATTCTTAAAATTAGAAACATTATTATATCTTATTTTTATTGATCAAAATTGGTATTTAACTTGATGGTTTATTATTTTGCCACTTGATTCTCCTTTATATAGTTGCTAAATTTTTTTTGATACATCATAATTCATATAAATATATGTTTTATGTGTGTTGAATGTGTTTTACATTGATTATGTGTAAATATGTTTAGTTAGTGTTTGATAAAATGTCTTGTGTGTAAAATTAAGCATTAGACTTACTATAAGCTAAGCTATACATAAGGGAAACCTAAGCAGAATTTTGATTACTTTGTACTTAATTAAGGAATTGATTAGGGACTTGTACAAAATTGTACAAGGACTTAGTTAGGAAAGCATACTTATATAAAATTGTGTAAGGGATTTAATTCAGCTAAGAGAGTGAAAATTAACTTAAACTTAATTAAAAAGAATAGACAAGAAATTTAGTATCCCATAACTCCTAGGACTCCACTTTAAAAAGGTTTAATCACTCACATTTTCATTTCATTAGTTAATCAGGTCTTTAGTTAAATCTGCCCTTTTAGTTTAATTAGTTAAAATCAATCAAATTTTAATTAGTTTAGCTCACTAGTTTAGCTTTAATTGACCTAAGTTAGCCTCCTTAGTGAAGAATGATCTAAGTTGCCACTAGTAATATATTAATGTTTTTGGCTATTTTGAAGTGTAAGTGACTTATTGCTCCAACATTTCAAAGACACAAATCATCATTAATCCAAACAACTTTTCTAACTTTTACTAAATTAATTTTTATCAAATAGACTTTTTAGTAAATGGACTTTTGACAAATTGAAAACCAAACACACACTACAACTACTTCATTTGTAATTTATAACTATTATTTTAATTTTTGATAATTGTAATTTTACACATTTAATAATTAAAATGATCATGCATTACAAGTAATGATAGTATTATCTTTACACTTTTATTTCAAATCACACTCAAATCCCAACAAACTTGCCTATAGTTTTTAAATTTTACAAAACTTATTTATAAATAAGTTTGGTTCATGAGTAATTTTTCCTTTAGTTTATTAATTAATACTTGCTCTTCTATGCATTTATATTATTGTATATAGTTTTTATTTTATTTTATCAAGTTGTTTGGAAGAACAGCTTGCATTAGGCTACCCTCAGATTCAACAATAGAGATCGCATCCGAGTTCCAATTACTTTAGAGGATGCAAAGATTATGAGGGTGTTTGGTTAAGGGGAGGGATTTTGCCCCCCTCTCCTTGTTTGGCTTCAAAAATTGGAGGGAAAATTTTTCCTCCCCTCACCCCCCTCTAAATTGGGAGGATTGGGAGGGAAGGTATAAAATTTGTCACACCTTGACCAATATGTCCTCTATCAGAAGTTTAAAAGATGCAGATACACTTTTCTAATATCTCAACACTAATAAAATGAGAGTAAAATTATCCATATATAATTATTTTTTCTCTCCTCTCCTCTTGAACTAAATAAAATAATATCAAACCCCTCCTCTCTTCTTCAACCAAACACACTCCATATAATTGCCAATTTCATGCTTTTAAAATGAGGGTCAAGAGCTTCTTCAATAACCCCATTAATAGAGAATAAAAGGTGCCTTGTCTAAACAAATTGTGTTAATTATACAATGAACCTGGTGGCTTAACTTTTCCTCTCCTTTTCTATTGCTCAGGTGATTATGCAGCCATGTAGCTACATAAATTTCTGAAAATTCATAGGACCAAAGTACTTAATGATTTGTCAGCTTCAGGTAGCCAAAGATCAAGCACCCAATGGCACCTGCTCTCACTGGAGTAAGTTAGATTTTGCCATCAAAACGCTTCCTTTCTTTCTGGTTTAAAATTCTCATAATTGCATTACACATGCCATTAGTGGTGGAGCCACGTTGAACTCAGAGGGGGCAGATGCACCCCTTAGTTGGAGTCAGTTCAATATGTGTGATGAGGGAGAGAGAAACTTGAAAGTCTTTAAATGTTGAAAGTCATGCCACATAGGAAAGAAATATGGAATTGTGCACCTTGCGTGGTTTTTCTGCTGCACTGTGTTTGACAAAAAAGTTACTTGACTTGCAATAATCACCTTTCTATTCATTTCACTAAATACTTTTTATTTTATATTAAAAACGCAAATATTTCTTTTTATAATTAGATTGTGTAAGATTTAAGCTTTTATAACTTCTATTATTTTAATATTTTGCACACCATTATTATTTGACAGTCACCTATTCTTAATTATTTAAATATATTTAATTTAAATAACTAGGTTTTTTTATATATACTATATATATAGATGTGTGTTCCAACTTACAACCTAATAAAATTTAAACATAAATTATAAATTTACTAACTTAAATATGCCATTATTTATTTTTATTTTACATATATCAAATAAAAAACTTCATAACAATTTTTTTAAATTGTTTATTTTTTTATTTCTCATATTCAATGTTTTTAAAAACATGAAATAACAACTGTAAGATATAAAATTAAATTTTAATTATTAAATTTTATTTTTAAATATTTTTAAATTATATTGCACCCTTAAGCTAGACCTTGGCTCCGCCACTGCATGCCATCATAAATTATCAAAGAAAAAAAAAACAGAGACACCCTGTTTTATCATCTCCGCTCAGCTTGAGGACGGAAGAAAGTAGACAAGAATCAAAGGAGGATTCTTCTTAAACTGTCTTGGTCATGACAATTCGAAGCCTTTTATTTAAGAGCCGAGTCCTATCCGGCAGCATTGATGATCTGTTCTTGCATGGCACGGTGATGTTGAATTCCCCAAACAGGGGAGAAAAGGCATTCAAACCCCTTTGCTCCTCAGAAAGGTTTGGAGGAGAACAATGGCGTCAGTGGTGGAACCCCAGCTCATCCACACACACACCCACACACAAACTTTATACGCTTAAATTTACTGTCTTTCATCTATATATATTTTTATTAATTATTAATCTCAATTTTCTTTGATGTTTTTATATATTTAAATTCATTTATATTTAAACAACCTAACAATAAAAACATAGTGCGAGAGCGTTGGGGGATAACTTAATTACATCATTCTATGAAATGAAATTATATATATTTATATCTACGTTCACAGGGGTTTGAAAATAAAACAGATTGCCAAAAAAAAAAAAAACAAGAAGAAGAAAATACAGATTTGTGATGACCTTAGTAACAATGATGATTACGTGAGGTAATCATTTTGGCCAAAGAACAATTTCAGCTTGTTTCATCTTAATCTTGTCCACCGAAAGAAAATGCCAAGTGGATAAGCACAACACGACACATCAGCAACAGCACTGACCTTCCACTAATCATCGGAAATATTTGAATTGAGCAATTCAAGTCCGAACTTAAACCCCTTAACCGCATCACAATCTCAGCAATTTAACACTTAATTATCAATCACGAATACGATTCCACGAAATACCAATCCCCATCTTCTTCGACCTGCAATCCCATCTCAGAAATGAAAGCCTCATCATATTCATTACTCACCCAATCGCCCTCGCAAAAACCATTTTCGTCGTCATCACACCGATTCTCAGCATTGTAACCACTTCGAAATAGGTCAGCAAAACAATAGGAACCCTTCGGACTCACAGAACAACCACCGACCTCCTCCTCATCACCTTCGTCTTCGGAGTTGTCAACTGAGAGATGATCCAACATCCGGGTCACGGATAGGCCGGGAGGAGTGAAACCTGGTCGGGCATCAACAACCCGCCAGGAGGCGAGGCGAGCGTTGCGGCCGACGTCGGAGGATTTGAGCTTGTGGGTGCCTTTGGCCTTGTGCCTGGACTTGGAGGATGGGAGGATGTGGCAGGCATTGCAGCCGGGGACAGCACACTTGCCGGTGAACTTGGAGTGGTTGGTGGGTTTAGAGGGAACCTTGGCGAAGAGGCCGGCGGTGGGAGGTGAATCGAAGCGGTTCAGGTATCGGGTCTTGGGTCGGGGGTTGAGGGATGGGGGTAGAATCTGGTAAGACCTGACCATTCCATGTTGGCGACCCTCCCTCTTCATGACGGTGGCTGTAGCCGGGGCTTCAGAAAATTGACGTGAGAAGGAGGGATTGTGAGTGGCTTAAATAGCCGTAGGTACAGCAATGGAAACTTGGGAAGCAAGGTGCTTATTATTATTATTATTATTATTATTTTGAGCAAAGCAAGGTGCCTAATTTAATTTATCGTAAGATCGGTCTTCGTTCATAGTACGTGCCCCCCAAGAAAAGTATTAGCATACTCCTAAATTGTTATTTGTAGGTCCGGGGAAAAAACAATTTTAATTCTATTTTTACAATGCTTAATTATATTTTATATTTATTTATACCTTTTAATTCTTATTAAACACTAAAATTTTTTATTAAAAATATATATTTTTTATCTTTATTAAGATAGAAGTAAAAACTTATTAAATTGTACAATATAATTAATAAAATCTAAAGTTTTTTTAATTTTAATAAAATATGTTAAAAATAACTTATAAATAGGATTATAAGGAGTACTTTGCAAAAATAAGACATAATAATTCTATTGTTCTTTCTTTTTTTTTCATTTGGTCCATGGTTCATAGACAATTTATTTCTCTAGCTCTATTTATAAGATTTTATTTATTAATTCTTAATAGAATTTTTTTGGGGCAAAATTTAATGACCTTTTTATCAGATATTTAATGAATATTTACTTATTACCCATTTTCAAAGACACCTTCTTATCTTGGTATAATTAGGCTTTATCATTATTTCTATCTTCTTTTATGAGATAGTCATGACCAAACATATGACTTATGTATACAGACTTAGATAAGAAGTTTTAGAATTTATAATTTATGAATTTTAGCCAAAACAAAAACTTAAAAACGAGTATTAATCAATAAAGATAGAGTCTTCATTTAATACATGAATGATAAAGACATTGATCATGTCTCTCTCTCTGATTTTTTTATTTTTTTTAATGAAGGCAAATATTATTAAAAATAAGACTCTTACAAACAAACCATAAAAAGGCCATTAAGGGAAACCGACATTGATCATGTCATTGTCTTAGAAGAAGCATTACACTTAGAGAGAATAAACCAAAATTGGCCCAAAAAAAAAAAAAAACAGAGAGAATAAACAAATGGATGGGGACAGGGCAGAGGCAGGGACCAAATTTATACTCCCCATGGAATTGTGTGCATGCCAGGACCTCCTTCAATCACTGCCACCTTCACTTTACAAACCTCATAGTATTTGACATTGTTTGTTTCATTGGCCAGCAAAAAGGAACCCAAAAAAAAAAAAAAATATATATATATATATATATATATAAAAACTTAACAGGGAACAAATATGTCCACAGGCCACAACGTTCATTCTTAAGAGGAGACCAAAATGTATGGTTCTCTCCTTCGGTGTGGAATTTAAAAACTCATCCAAGGAAGGCCTATACGATCATTATCAAGTAAATCACGCTTTACACGTTCTCTGTCGCTGCTGGATCACCATAACATTGCACAAGATGCTCTTTGATTTCATCTTCGGGTTCCACAGAAGCCACTGATTTAAAAGTTTTCTTGGCAGGATAAAACACGTAATGTTGACATATGAAAAATATGTCAAAGGATACACTCACCTGCAATTCTCAAATTTATTCAAAACCCAATCCATATTAGTTTATCTAAACCCAACCAAAATTTCACAGTCAATGAGTTTCAGAGTTTGAGATTTTTCTATACCAAAGACAGCATCAGTTTTCCTACATTCCCATAGAAGTTGACCCAAGAACCTGAAAAATTAATGAAAAATATTAATTTACAACATGTTAATCTAATGGTTTACCCTAAAATCTAAACCCTTAGTGGCTTATCAACAGAGGAAATCACACACCTTGATCAATGGACTGCACAACCATCTGTCCATAGTTTGATATGCCTCCAGAAAAATCAAGCAGAATGTTGCCGATGCTGAAGCCGTCAGTACTTTTTCTCATGAAGTTCATGGTTGCCTATATTCATTCACAACAAAATTTGTTAAACACCAAATGAATAGATGATAAAAAAACGAAAAGGGACATGAAACAAGAAGACAAGAAATAAACTAACCTGAGGAACATATTTTATGATTGTCATACATATTTGAATTGTGCTGCAACATCATTAATTTTAAAACAGAATTAGAACGGACCTAATTAACGTCGGTGCATCATCGACATGGAACAGTGAAGAAAAAGTCAACATAGGAATGTTGATCAATGATGCTTGTTAGCCTCACACTACAAGCGTGTAATAAAAGCACATAGATGCAAATAATTAACAAGAAGCGGAATCAACATACTTGAAGAGGGAGACGAGCCAAAGCCAGGAGTGTGCCGGCAAAGCTATGAAGGAGCAAATTGCAGCACTAAGCCATACCGCAGAGACAATTCCAATGGCAAGTTTGGAGATTTTCTGAGTTCCACGCTATAGGAACAAGTCATGACGTTCAGGGCAATTCAGAATTTAACGAATAAAACGAAAACAATAGTAAGTCTCGTTACTTACTTCATAGATCACAATTTGAAACAAGGTAAGTGCGGTGAGTACCACAGCATGGGCAGAGAAAGCAACATCATTTGCCGCCACAGGTATCATCTAAAATCAAAAGACATAAACATAAAATATCATCGTGACGTCAAATCCTTTGCATCTATACGAGGTTTCATCAACCTGAAGGTAGCTACATTCCAGTGCAAACAAAAGTAGCACCAACCTCAACATCACCACTCAAAATCCAAAGACAATGCTAAACTGACCTCCGACCTACTTTGATCATTGTCCCAGAAACAAGGCTAGGTATTCCTGTTTTGAATTTATAAACTCTAAAAAGACCAGCTACCAACGCTTAACATTCCATTAAAATTAGACTTAAAAAGTAATTCCATTTACAAAACCTCAGTAGAATTTGCTCCGAACAGGAATAAAAAGGAGAATGATATTTAAGTCCTAAAAAATTAAATTAATGAAAACTAGATCCCACCAAATTTTAAAAAATGATTAAAAAAATAAGATAAAGGTAATTATAAACTTAGAAATTTCAATTACATATAAAATTTGAAATGTAACTTCCATATTGTAACTTAATTCCTATTTGTAATTTCTTCAATTAATATTTATAATTTTTTTAAAAAAATAATTAAAACGTAAGTATCCTTAATTAATTTTTTTCGACACTTGCTGCGGGATAGAAAACCAGCGCTCTGGCCCAAAACAAAAAACGCAAGTGCCGAGGAAACAGGATACAAAAATTAACTTGATTTATTCTAAAATGTTCAGCTATTGACTCCGCGCCTCAGTGGTTTACTACGGTGCCTCTTAAACTGCAAGACGCGAGTTCGAAGACTGGCTTGGGTATCAAAAAAAAAAAAAGTTATGTTGATTATGTTGTCGACAATCAGGAGTCCGCACCATCATTCAGTGTGGATTCTCTCTATTCAGGAACTTGGATCAAAGTAGATAGAACCCACCTCTCCAGAACCGTATTCCTCAAAATACTGCTTCTGAACAGCAGAACTGAAGTACACACAGGCGTTGTAGATGAGATAGGAAGAGTGCTTCGTCAGATTCAACAAGGCGAAATCAAAGTTGAGCCCCACAACACTGAGACAACCCAAACCCAAGAGAGAGTTATACATAACCGGGGCTGTTGAGAAAAGAATTACCAAAACTGAAACCATGTTGTGCAGAATTACCTTTTCCTGCGAAAATTCAGGATGACTTGAGGGTAGAAACTGATCGACCAACAGGCGAAAGCGAACCAACCCAGGAATTGGTATGCGACTTCCAGCGGACCTGAATTCCAGGAAGCCATGTCCGGCGCTGCTCTTTCCCCCTCCTCGCCGGAGAAGAAGCGGAAGAATGTCTCAGGTATAAATCTCCGTCGACCCAGCTCAGGACTTGGTGCTCACGTGCACGGCTTGCTCTCCTATTTATGTATGTGTTGAATGCCTTGCTTGGCAGTTGGCACTGACAAAGAAAAACAAGGGCCTTCGGCAAACTCCACTAAACGCCTATCAGTCGGAGTCACCAAAGAAAGAAGACGATGACCCCATTTTAATGAGCCACGCAACGGCAGATTTGCGTTTGGGTGATTAAAGTTTAGCATTTAAAATATATTTTTCAACTTTTAAAACAATAAATGTTATTTAAATAATTTTTAAATGAATAAAATAATCTGTTAAATGTGAGTTGTGATGGAGTTAAAATGTAAATTTGTTAGCGCTACTTGTTGGTGTACTTGAAATTATAAATGAGAGTTGAGTTATATTTTTTTCATTTTAAATTATAAAATATTTTTAAATAAAATATCACATATCAATAAAATTTATTAAATATATTTTATAACCTTATTCTTTTAAGATAAAAATATAAATTTTTAAAAATATCCTTTATTTAATACTCTATTAATAAAAAAATATTGAAAAGAGAGATTATATGTAAAAAATAATATTAAAAAATTATCATTAGAGAAACTTTATTTTTATTAAAGTATCTTAATCTTGAAATGCTAAATCTTTTTAAAAAATGTCTTATAATTTGAGAAGAATGAAGTACCTATTTTCATAAGTAACCATGATAAGGATGTGTTTTAATTTTTTTAATATTAGACTATATATTTTTTATTTTTATTATTTAACATATTAATCTTATGTTATTTTAATTTTTTCACATCTTTAAACATTTTTAATATATTATATTTATATAACAAAAATTATTAATTATTATAAATTAATGTTATTTTTAATTATTATAAATTTAAAAGTATATATTAATAATTTAAATAAATTTTAGTTTACAAACTAACTTTTAAAAAAATTTATATCAATAAAAATTTTATTATAACAGTTAACTTTTATTGAATTGATTGTTATTAAATAAATTTTTGATAAATTAAAAATTAATTACATATTCAATTATTTTAATCTTCACCTACTCCCATCTCATGCCTAATAAAAAACGTGCCTGATTTTGATAAAAAAAGCCGCCTCATTGTCCCAAAAAAGAAAAAGTTTGGCGCATCCCAAATTCCCAATCATTC
Organism: Prosopis cineraria; assembly: GCF_029017545.1. Taxonomy (NCBI): domain Eukaryota; kingdom Viridiplantae; phylum Streptophyta; class Magnoliopsida; order Fabales; family Fabaceae; genus Prosopis; species Prosopis cineraria. The sequence goes on along the minus strand of NW_026555334.1, from coordinate 34,923,824 downwards.
TCCAATTTTAATTTGAGGAAGTAGATTGGTGCTCTGTATCTAAACAGGATCCTTTATTTGTGAAAATGCGTGAGGGGGTTAAGTTGCGTGGCGGGCGATTGGCGTTTTCTCTAATGCAGACTTGAAATTGCTTCCATCAATATCCATTAAAAAAAACAAAAGAATTGATGACACTAGCCACTTCAGCTTGTTGACGGCGTTTTATTGACCACTCAGGCGAAAAGGCGGGGCGGCTAGATGAAAAGAAAATGACCCGCTAGCAGCGCCACGTTTTGGACTTTGGTTTTGGATATTTGAAGTGAGGAAGTCGTGCGCAAAGTAAACTGCTGCGGGCAAACTATTGTCCAAATTCATATAATCAGACAAATCGACAGTCCAAATTCAACTCCCCTCGTTCGTAATGTGATCGCACAGGACAAAGGAGAAGGCGTGCGATGATGACTCCACAGTTCCTGGATTATTAATTTTTATTGCATTGGATTTGGATGAGTACTGAATTCATTCTCATACCAGTGTTTGATGCCAGTGTTTGGTAGTGTGAAATTGGGATCTCAAAAGTGGAAGTGGAAGTGGAAGTGGAAATGATCCAAAAAAAATAGTCTACTTCAATCTCACTTATGTAGACAATCTAGTTCTATTAAAATTGGTAAAACTCACTTTCACTTTTATATCTATGAAATTCATTTCTTCACTTAATTTCTTCATAAAAAAATAACCTACTTTCATGTGCATGTCAAATATTCCATCCCGTCGCATGACATAGAAGCAATTGTGATCCAAGATGTGGGAAATATTGTAATGCAATATTTAAATCGTTTTTTTCAATTTTTCCCTTTTAAAATAAGATATTTAAAGTCTAGACATTAGTTATATTATTATTTAATATTACATGTAAAAATAAAAATATATCTTATTTATTAATAATATTAAAAAAATTAAATTTTTTAAAATGTAAAATTAAAAATATCGTATAATAAAAATAAAAAAATATATTTTAAAATTTTATTTTCACCTTACTTTCTTTTAAAAATGAATCCTCTAAAATTTTGCCCTTGTCAGTGTCCCTGAGCGGTAGAAAATTCAAGCCTTTCAACCCAAATCTAACGTCTTATGTCTTGTCACATCACCTTATTTTAAAACAATTTAATTGAAAAAAAAATTCACACTTTAGATATATTTTTCATGATAATGATTCATATTGATTTTTTTTTCGTTTTTTATTTTTAAAACTCGATTTAAAAAATTATTTAGCAAATTTTTTTAAACCAATTTTTTATTAAACAAATCATGCCAATTTGAATGAGTTCAACTGTAGATTCCTGTAAACCTATTTTATAAATTAATCCCTACAAGCTTACTTTACTTAAATTTACAGGGATCAATCTGTAAGGTAGGCTTACAAGGATTTATAGTCTGATTTACTCAAACTCTCATGTAACCTATTTAACAAAAATCTGTTTTTAAAATATCAGCGAGATAATTTTTGTAGATCACGTTTTCAACATTAAAAAACTCAGTATGAATCATTATCATTAAAAAGAATCTAAAGTGGTGAAATAAAGCGTGACAAATTATTTTAGTATGGGATGACGTGGCAAATTATAAGATACTGAATTTGGATTGAAGGGCTTGGATTTTTCTACGTCTGAAGGGCGCTGAGAAAGGTGGAATCTGAAAGGATCCAAGCCCCTTTCTCTTCCTTTCTTTCACTCTCTTCTTCCTTCACTTTCATAAAAAAACTCTTGATTGCCACCAAACCAGGCATAAAGTGTGTTGCTTTAAAATGGCCGCCGGGTACCAACAATTTTTCTCAATACATCTATTTGATTTTACTGAAAATTCCAATTTTTTTTTCTAAAATGTCTGACCATTTTCATCTGTTTATAGGTTAAGTTGTTTCTATGAAATATATATGTTGAAACCAAGTCTTTTCCAAAAATCTATTGTTTTAGGCTTACATAGTTCTATAGCACTTTCTAAAAACAAAACAAAACAAAGTAAAAGACATTTTTGCTTTTTGCGTGCGGGCAAACTGGCAAGGCTGCCGTCTTGCTCATTCATCAGTAGAGACGATTCCGCACGTGCTGCATGTGGGGAAGAGATCGGGTTTCATTTGAGTTGAATTTATTCAGACGGGTCCCAAAAAGCTCAAACTTTCAAAGACAAAAAACCTCACATAGCTAAATCGAATAGCCAGATTGTAATTCTTTTTCTCCTTAATTTTTTAAAATAAATTCAATTTTCATTTTAAATTTAATTATTTTTATTATTATAAAAATATAAAATATACTTTTAAAATAAAAAAAATGTAGAATACTCAAATTTTTTATAATAATTAAAAAAATTGTGGGTCTTAAATTTTAAAAATCAATATTAAAATATATTTTAAATATTATTTAATTTATTTTATGCATGAAAAATTATAAAATATTAAGTTTTAAAATTTTTAAAATAAAATATTTATCATAGTATTTTCAAATATAAAATAAGCTAGAAATCAAAGAAATATTTAACCTTCAATATATTTTTTTAAAAATTAAACTTTTTTTCGGATACTCAAGCTAAGTCTAAACTCAATTGGACTTGGCTTGAAGTTTTTCAAGAAAATAAAAAATGTACAATTTTTTCAAAAATAATCCCAACTATTTTTGAGTTTATCTTAAATTACTAGCTATACTAGTTAGGATAGCCTCAACCTTGACCCCAACATTGGCATGCACAAATTTGTGCATGTGTGTGTGTGTTGATAATTAAGTTACTTTTTCAGTCTTTTTAAGTAGTCATTTCTAACTAATTTACTAAAAAAAATTGTCCTGAAGGTACTTTCCCAATCTTTTTTATATGTCACTTTTAACTAATTCATCAAAACAAAGAAGAGTTAGAATAATAAAATTATTTTAAAAATAAATCACATTTTAATTTTATCCCTATATTGAAAGATATAATTTGTGGGAGAGTTTTCTTAGAAATTGAAACATTTCACTTCTTTTTGGTATTTACTTGGGGATATTTTTGATATTGTACATCAAATGTTATGAAAAAGAAGAGAAAGTTATTGATACAAAGGATCAAGAAAACCCTCTAAAATCTGACTTATTAAAGGGAATGGAGGGAGTAAATCACTTTCCAGTTTTGCCCATAAATTTAAAATAAGAGTGATTTAATATGTGAAAAAAAGTTTTCTTGGGAACTTCCTTTTAGAATTCGATAGAGGGTAATTTTGAAATTGTACACCAAATGTTATAAAAGATAAGGTAAAGTGACTTGTATAAAGGAACAATATAACCTTTTAGAATGTAACTAATAAAAGGATGGAAAAGAGTTTATTAATTATCTAATTCAATATTTTTTTAGATATTATAATCTATATATTTAATTTATATAGATTTTATAAAATTTCTAATATATAATTTTTGGGCAAAACTTATATACTTAAGGTTAGGTCCTTGATATACTTTCTTTCAATAAATTGAAACCACTTCGATGATTTGTCCAGCTCACCAATTAACTCTCCTTAATAGACTTTTACACTGTTAGCATTTAAAAAAGGAAAGAAAATAAGTAAATTAAATTTAATTATTGTCCCAATCAATCCTTGTTCCAATTATTCGTCTCTCCGCCGCTCTCTCGCTGTCTTCTTTTTTCATTCATCGTGCTTGTCTATAGTTTGGTTAACTTAAAGAGGCTGATAGAGATTGAGAGAATTGCCTTCATTAGAATACAGATTAATTAAGTTAATCAAGGATAAGTGAGTAATTTTAAAAGAATATTTAGAGATAAATAATTTTAGTTAAGAAATTATTATTAGATTTAATTTATCATAAATCCAAATTCTAAATTATGATTTTTAAAAAAATAGAAATAGTAATGATAATATTATAAAAAAAAAGAAGAAGGAAAAGGAATATAGAATAAATTGAAAATTGAAGAGGGGAAAGAGAAGTAATTTTTACTTTGAGTGTTGAGGTGTAAATAATGCAAAAAAATAAAGAGGCGGATGAATTATATTCACAGGTGTGCATTGAAGAGAACAAAGGAGAGAAAGTAGGATGTAAAATTATTACATGGGACCCACACTTTTTTTTATTCAAAACAACATAGTCACCCTTCTGATCTCATTTTCTCTTCCCTTTCCTCATTTCTCTTCGCGCACGACAGAGAGAACGGATACAGAGCGAGTGCATGTCGTCGATGGGAGCTGATTTAGAAGGTGATGCTTCATAATAGGATATTTCAGATGAGATTTTAAGTATTCTAAGACTAGGTAAGTGTTCTAAATATTTTCTTGGTCATTTTTTTCCCTGATACTGCAGATTTTGAGATTTTAAAAAATCTAGGGTTTGAAAGAGGGATGAATTTTTGATGAGAAAATCTGGTTGTTGAGGTTGTTAGTAGTGTAATAAATATTTTAGAGTATTATTTTATTGATAGAATTGAAATTTGAGGCATTTGAGTTTATCCCTAGATCCCTATAGGTAGATTTTTGGTTAAATCTAAAAATATAAATTGATTTGTTGATATTTAGATAATTATTTGAGATTAGAAATAAATTATTATGGCTATAGAATAATGATTTTAGGCTTGAAATTAAGTTTGCAATTTCTGGATATTTTTATGTGTGAATTTTTGGAATAAAAAGAGAAATTTTGATATTAGAAAATTATTTGAATGAAATTATTGTGAAGAAGACTATTGAACAAATAGATAGGTTCAAATACATGAAATTAAATTTTAGAATTCAAGAGACTAAGACTAAATTCTTAAAAAAATATATATAAAAATAAAATAAATATAAAATAAAATAAAATAAATACTTAGGTGTTAGAGTATGAGTGAAAATTGTGTTAATAATATTATTGACACATTAGGATATGATCAATTGTAGATTAATTTTCTTTTGACACCATTCAAGCTTTGGAAAGCTTTGAAAGTGTTGTAACTTGAGGGGTAACCTTTGACCTCTCAAAAGTTGAGGTAACCGGGGGGAAATCTATTTTATGCATTTGTATGTTAATTAATTAATTATATTAGTGAAACAAAAGAATATATATATATATATATATCTAAATTTGAAATAGTTGTTTGTAATGCATGTGACTTTGTTGAGACTGTATGACTTGTGAGTAATGAGATTGATGGTTGATGATTATGTGTACACTCTTGGTTATAAGTTGTGGATTATGCACAGTGATGAAAGTTGATGAGCATGTGGGATAATTTTTGAAATATATGTGTGAGTTTTTGAAATACATTTTCTCATGAGTATGATCATATGACGGGAGTTCGCCTTAGTGAAGGAGTTAGCGATTACACAAAATTCATATAGTACTTGGTTATTAACTAATAATCCTAGGGGTTATAGCCGCTACGTACCTTGTAAGGTACTGTAGTATTATTCCTATTAAGGGACTTGACCCTACTGGCCTACCTGGAGTTTTGGGTAGATCTAGTTTTGGGTATGACACCCCATAATGTGTGATTTGAGGGAAACCGTGTTCATAAGTGAGTAAGGTAACCCTGGCCCGGTAGCCCCTCATGATATGATTATGGCTTTGGGTAGTCTCACCACATGGACGATCTCTTCCGGTTGTTGGCCCACGGATTTCATGTCAGAGGAAATAAGGGGGGATATAAGGAAGAGATTGATCATGCATATTGTTATTATCATGCCATTTGAGTAATTGATGGCTATGTTGAGAATGTGATTATAATTGTAGAAATGATAATATGTATTAATTTTGTAAATAATGTATATATAGCCATTTGTGCAAAGTTTGTACTTGACTTTATTCTTGAGATTATTCACATGAGTTAGATGTTAATGTGATTAACATGTTATTAATGTGATTGTTTACATAGTCACTTTGATAAACTTATTAGCCACTTGTATTCATGATTAATTACCATACATTTGTACAATTTAGATATACCTTGGTTACTGAGTGGTTGTACTCATCCCTCTCTTTTAACATATTACAAGAGCTAACCCATCTGAGAAGAACAGAGGAAAGGAGCATTAGGCCAAGTGATAAGAATCACTTCTGTAGGCCTCTCTCCTTTTATGTTGATATGTGTATTTAGTTTATGATATTGTCAATTAGGATAATATATTCTTAATCCACTTGCACTATGGGTTTTGTGTAGGATGGAAAGGTATTTTGGGCTCTTGAGAATGTGTTTTGATGCTTGTATTATATTAATGGGCCAAAATATTTGTGTAAGTAAAAATAGTTATTATCATGCTTCCATATAAGTTTAATTGAATGATATGAGTTCTTAAAATATTTTAAAAACTTGGGATCCCTTTATATTAAATAGTTTTTAAAAAAATACATATTAAGAATTCATTGAGGTTAATCTCGTATTGGATAATCCATTTAGGTTAGTCCTTGATTAACTATGATTAGTATGATGATTAAGTCCTAATTTAGGACGCCCTTTACAAATTGGTATCAGGTTCTTGAGTTTTGAGAACTGGACTGTGGTTTGTGTTTGACTTGTTATATGACTGTGTACTATGTTGTACTTGCATTTGCATATAAAATTGGCAATTATCATTATACACATATTCTTTTTCTCTGTGAGCTAGCACTAACTGTTTTTCATTTGTGGTATTACTTCCATCCTTAGGAGGGAAAAATATGGTACTAACCAGGGACACTGCCGCTAATAATTTGGCAATTCCACAAAGACTAGAGGATCAGGTGGTGGTGGAAGATGAAACAACACCGGTTCAAGTCCAACAAGGACAGGTGGTGCTAGAGTTACTAAACCCGACTGAGCAAGTTCAAGTCTTGACTCAAGCAGGACCTTCTACACAAGCTCCAGTTCAAGCTATTCCTACGATTGGTAATAACAACGATGTAGCCCTCCTTACTTCAATATTGATGGACATCCAGAAGAGGATGGATGTTTATAACCAAGTTATATTAGGGAAGGCTGCTGAGGGAAATAGCAAAGTCATTGTGAACGCTACTGGTAACCCTGAGGAGAAGCAAGGGGAAGTGAATTTGGAAGTCAACAATCAATAAGAAGAAGAGTCCTTTAAGGATTTTGAACAAAGTGATCAAAGTAACTCTGTGAGGTAGAGGAAAAGGGAAAATAAAGGCAAAGAGAAAGTGAAAGAGGTTACCATTGACCATGCATTCAAGAGGTTTGCAAGATTGAGCCCGCCATCATTAGAGGGTTCTATGGTAGACCGAGCTGGCGAGAAATGGATTGATGAATTAGAGTCCATTTTCTTTGTGATGACTTGCACTACTGAACAAACGGGTCCGATTGGCTACTTTCAAGCTTAAAGATGCGGCAAAACAATGGTGGGAAAGTATTAAGCCTATTGATGGATCTGAATTGACTTGGGAGCAATTTAAGAAAAGGTTCTTTGCCCACTACTTCCTGCCAACTGTAAGGGCAGCAAAAGAAGCTGAGTTCCATAACTTAAGACAAGGCAATATGGATGTTGAAGAGTTCATAGCCAAATTTAATGAGCTCTCTAAATATTCCTTATACTTGAAGAGTAATGCTGATAAAGAATGGAAGTGTGAACAATTCCTAGACAAGAAAAGACCTGAGTATAGCAGGAAACTGGCAGCTCATGATATTGATTCATTTGAAGTCATGTGTAACAAGTTCAGGGCTGTTACTAGAAGAAGCCAGATGAATGACGGTAACCGGCGAGATGGCCAAGGCCGATATTCCTCTTTTATGGGCCCCACTGGGGTGTGAGCAAGAAATCAACTTATAGCTCGGGATTCTCTAAAGGTTACAGTGGAGGTGGAGGAAGCAGTAAGAAGAATTTCTCTAAGGGATCACAATCTAGAGGATCCCAAACTAAGAGCTTCCATTTCAAGAGCTTTGGAGACCGGAGCCAAGCTTCAAGGCAAGACTCAACTCCATCTGTCATGGGACCACCAGTAGTACGACCATATTTTGATAAATGTAGAAGATTCCATGTCGAAGACTGTTGGGCATGCTATAAATGTAACAAGATGGGTCATATCGACCATAATTGCCTAGAGGCTGTGACTGATGGGAGATCTGTTATTCCTGCTCGTGTCTTCGCGATGTCTAAAGAGGAAGCAGAAGCTTCTCCAAAATTGATCAAATGTATGATTGTCCTTAATGACAAACAAGTAGAAGCATTATTTGATTCAGGTGCTACGCATTCTTTCATTGCACTAGATTGTATGACTAGACTTAAAATGTTTGTGTATGAAATGGATGTTGTTATAAATGTTTCTACGCCGACTGGGGCCTCTGCTAAGACCAGTCGTGTGTGCTCTAATGTCAAATTAAAGTTTGGTGATAGAGTTACAATTATTGACTTAATTTGTTTGCCTTTGTTAGGCATTGATGTGATTGTGGGAATGGACTGGCTGTCGGCTAATGGAGCGACTTTAGACTGTAACAAGAAGACAGTCCTATTGCCAGTAGATACTACCATTTCTACAGTCCCTGAAATGACTGTGCGTACCATTATGGTAGACATAAAAATGCCTAAGTTCTTGTCTGCTATGGAAGTTAAGAAATCAGATCAAGAAGGATGCCAAATGTTCATGGTGTTCTGTTCAGTGCAAGGAGACAAAGAACAAAAGATTGATTAGATAAAAGTAGTGAAAGAATTTCCCGAGGTTTTTGCAGAAGATGTGAATGGTTTGCCACCAGAGAGAGAAGTTGAATTCTCAATTAATTTAGTTCCAGGTACCGAGCCAATTTCAAAGGCTCTGTATCGAATGGCCCCTGCAGAATTATAAGAGTTAAAGAAGCAACTAGAAGACTTGTTAGCTAAGGGCTTCATAAGACCGAGTGTATCACTATGAGGATCACCAGTTCTCTTTGTGAAAAAGAAAGATGGGAGTATGCAATTGTGTATCAACTACCGCCAGCTTAATAAGGTGACAATAAAAAACAAATATCCGTTGCCACAGATTGATGATCTCTTAGATCAGTTAGCTGGAGCGGTGGTATTCTCAAAGATTGACTTGAGGTCTGGGTATCATCAGTTGAGGGTAAAGGTAGAGGATGTACCTAAGACGGCTTTTAGAACAAGGTATGGGCACTATGAATTCCTAATTATGCCATTTGGGCTAACAAATGCACCAGCGATATTCATGGATTATATGAATAGAATCTTCAGGCCGTACCTAGATAAGTTTGTTGTTATCTTTATTGATGATATTCTGATCTACTCGAAGAGTGAAATAGAGCATGAAGAGCATTTGAGATTAGTGCTACAGATTCTGAAAGGGAGACAACTTTATGCCAAGATGAGTAAACGTGAGTTTTGGCTTAATGAAGTGAAGTTTCTAGGGCATGTTGTTTCTGAGGAAGGTATTGCAGTTAATCCTCACAAGGTTGATGCGGTGTTGAAATGGGAACGACCAACCTCAGTATCAGAAATCAGAAGTTTCTTGGGGTTGGCCGGCTATTATAGGAGGTTTATTGAAGGGTTTTCTCAAATAGCATCAGCGTTGACTAAATTGACCAGGAAAGATAAACCTTTTTTGTGGACCAAAGAGTGTGAAGAGGCTTTTATCACCTTGAGGAAGAAGTTGACGACTACACCAGTCTTAACTATCCCTGATCCTAAGCAATCATTTGATGTTTATACAGATGCATCGCTTAAGGGTCTTGGATGTGTTCTCATGCAAGATGGCAAAGTTGTAGCCTATGCATCGAGATAATTAAGGCCTCATGAAATGAACTACCCCACTCACGATCTAGAGCTAGCAGCTGTTGTCTTCGCTCTTAAGATCTGGAGACATTACCTCTATGGTGCACGATTTTAGCGATCATAAAAGTCTTAAATATTTGGTAGACCAGAAGGAGCTGAATATGAGGCAAAGAAGATGGATGGAATTCTTAAAAGACTATGAGTTTGAATTGAAGTACCATTCGGGGAAGGCCAATGTAGTGGCCAATGCCTTGAGCAGAAAGACTGTGCATGTAGCTTGTATGATGATTCATGAACAAAAGTTATTAGAAGATTTCTCTAGTTTTCCACAAAATATCCCAGATTATGCTATGTTCAATTTGAATAATACGGTGCTTACAATCGAATTTTGGGATAAGTTATGAGCAGCTCAATTTGAAGACCCATACTTGTTAGAAGTTCGAAAGAACTTAGATGAGAAGATGACTGGCACAGATTTCACTTTTAATGATAATGGTCTTGTAGTCTACAATGGGAGGGTTTGTGTTCCTGATGTGAAAGTATTAAAGGACACAATTCTTGTTGAAGCTCATAGAAGCAAATTCACCATCCACCCCGGAGCAACCAAGATGTATCAAGACATGAAGCAGTACTGGTGGTGGCATAGTCTGAAGCTTGATGTGACGGAATATGTGAGCAAGTGTCTAACTTGTTAGAGGGTGAAAATAGAGCATTAGAGGCCTGGCAGTTTATTGCAGCCATTGGAAATTCCAACCTGGAAGTGGGAAAGCATTTTCATAGACTTTATTATGGGTTTACCTAGAATACAGGCAGGATACGATGCAATATGGGTCACTGTTGATAGATTGACAAAGTCAGCCCATTTTCTACCTATCAGAGAAGGTTATACCATGGATAAATTTGCGGAACTGTATATCTAAGAGATTGTGCGATTACATGGAGTGCCTAAGGATATGATTTTAGATCGTGATCCAAGGTTCACCTTGAACTTTTGGAAGGCGATGAATGATGCTATGGGTACTCAATTGAAGTTTAGTACGGCATATCATCCATAGATCGATGGTCAAACTGAAAGAACAAATCAAACACTTGAAGATATGTTACGCACATGTGCACTTGAGTGGACAGGTAGTTAGGACAAGCATCTACCATTAGCAGAATTTGCGTACAACAACAGTTATCATTCAAGTATTCATATGGCTCCATATAAGGCGTTGTATAGTAGAAAGTGTAGATCTCCACTTTGTTGGATCGAGTTGAGTGAAAGAAGCATTATAGGTCTAGACATTGTTGACCAAACCACTCAAAAAATTGAGATAATCCGATAAAAATTATTGACTGCTCAGAGTCGGCAGAAGAGCTATGCAGATAGGCGATGAAGACCTTTGACTTTTGAGGTAGGCGACCATGTGTTTTTGAAAGTATCACCAATGACAGGTATTGGGAGGTCAATAAAAGCTAAGAAATTAACTCCTAGATTCATAGGTCCTTTTCAAATCCTACAAAAAATTAGGACTTTGGCCTATCGAATTGCCTTACCACCTCATTTGTTAGGAGTTCATGATGTATTTCATGTCTTTTAATTAAAGAAATATCAACCCGATCCGTCTCATATAATTGAACCTGAAGAGGTTGAGCTAAGGGAGAACATAACCTATCGAGTGGAACCAGAAAGAATTGTGAATGTAAGAGAGAAGCAATTGAGAAATAAGTCCATTCGCCTCATGAAGATATTCTGGAAAGGAATGACCCCTGGTAATGCAACCTGGGAAACTGAGGAGAAGATGAAACATTCCTATCCTCATTTGTTTCAACAAGGTATGTTTCCTAAGATTATTCGAATTTTAGGGACAAAATTCCTATTAGGAGGGGAGAGTTGTAACATCCCAAAATTTAACCCAAGATTAATTAAGTTAATCAAGGGTAAATGAGTAATTTTGAAAGAATATTTAGAGATAAATAATTTTAGTTAGGACATTATTATTGGATTTAATTTAGCATAAATCCAAATTCTAAATTATGATTTTTAAGAAAATAGAAATAGTAATGATAATATTATAAAAAAAAAGAAGAAGGAAAAGGAATATAGAATAAATTGAAAATTGAAGAGGGGGAAGAGAAGTAATTTTTGCTTTGAGTGTTGAGGTGTAAATAATGCAAAAAAAAAGAGGCGGATGAATTATATTCACAGGTGTGCATTGAAGAGAACAAAGGAGAGAAAGTAGGATGTAAAATTATTACATGGGACCCATACTTTTTTTATTCAAAACAACATAGTCACCCTTCTGATCTCATTTTCTCTTCCCTTTCCTCATTTCTCTTCGCGCACGACAGAGAGAACGGATACAGAGCGAGTGCGTGTCGTCGATGGGAGCTGATTTAGAAGGTGATGCTTCATAATAGGATACTTCAGATGAGATTTTAAGTATTCTAAGACTAGGTAAGTGTTCTAAATATTTTCTTAGTCATTTTTTTTCCCTGATACTGCAAATTTTGAGATTTTGAAAAATCTAGGGTTTGAAAGAGAGATGAATTTTTGATGAGAAAATCTGATTGTTGAGGTTGTTAGTAGTGTAATAAATATTTTAGAGTATTATTTTGTTGATAGAATTGAAATTTGAGGCATTTGAGTTTATCCCTAGATCCCTATAAGTAGATTTTTGGTTAAATTTAAAAATATAAATTGATTTGTTGATATTTAGATAATTATTTGAGATTAGAAATAAATTATTATGGCTATAGAATAATGATTCTAGGCTTGAAATTAAGTTTGCAATTTTTAGGTATTTTTATGTGCGAATTTTTGGAATAAAAAGAGAAATTTTGATATTAGAAAATTATTTAAATGAAATTATTATGAAGAAGACTATTGAACAAATAGATAGGTTCAAATACATGAAATTAAATTTTAGAATTCAAGAGACTAAGACTAAATTCTTAAAAAAATATATATAAAAATAAAATAAATATAAAATAAAATAAAATAAATACTTAGGTGTTAGAGTATGAGTGAAAATTGTGTTAATAATATTATTGACACATTGGGATATGATCAATTGTAGATTAATTTTCTTTTGACACCATTCAAGCTTTGAAAAGCTTTGGAAGTGTTGTAACTTGAGGGGTAACCTTTGATCTCTCAAAGGTTGAGGTAATCGGGGGGAAATCTATTTTATGCATTTGTATGTTAATTAATTAATTATGTTAGCGAAACAAAAGAATATATATATATATATATATATCTAAATTTGAAATAGTTGTTTGTAATGCATGTGACTTTGTTGAGATTGTATGACTTGTGAGTAATGAGATTGATGGTTGATGATTATGTGTACACTCTTGGTTATAAGTTGTGGATTATGCACAGTGATGAAAGTTGATGAGCATGTGGGATAATTTTTGAAATATATGTGTGAGTTTTTGAAATACATTTTCTTATGAGCATGATCATATGGCGGGAGTTCACCTTAATGAAGGAGTTAGCGATTACACAAAATCTATATGGTACTTGGCTATTAACCAATAATCCTAGGGGTTATAGCCGCTACGTACCTTGTAAAGTACTGTAGCATTGTTCCTATTAAGGGACTTGACCCTATTGGCCTACCTGGAGTTTTGGGTAGAGCTAGTTTTGGGTATGACACCCCATAATGTGTGATTTGGGAGAAACTGTATTCATAAGTGAGTAAGGTAACCCTGGCCCGGTAGCCCCTCATGATATGATTAAAGCTTTGGATAGTCTCACTACATGGACGATCCCTTCCGGTTGTTGGCCCACGGATTTCATGTCAGAGGAAATAAGGGGGGATATAAGGAAGAGATTGATCATGCATATTATTATTATCATGCCATTTGAGTGATTGATAGCTATGTTGAGAATGTGATTATAATTGTGGAAATGATAATATGTATTAATTTTGTAAATAATGTATATATAGCCATTTGTGCAAAGTTTGTACTTGACTTTATTTTTGAGATTATTCACATGAGTTAGATGTTAATGTGATTAACATGTTATTAATGTGATTGTTTACATAGTCACTTTGATAAACTTATTAGCTACTTGTATTCATGATTAATTACCATACATTTGTACAACTTAGATGTACCTTGGTTACTGAGTGGTTGTATTCATCCCTCTCTTTTAACATATTACAGGAGCTAACGCATCTGAGAAGAACATAGGAAATGAGCATTAGGCCAAGTGATAATAATCACTTCTGTAGGCCTCTCTCCTTTTATGTTGATATGTGTATTTAGTTTATGATATTGTCAATTAGGATAATATATTCTTAATCCACTTGCACTATGGGTTTTGTGTAGGATGGAAAGGTATTTTGGGCTCTTGAGAATGTGTTTTGATGCTTGTATTATATTAATGGGCAAAAATATTTGTGTAAGTAAAAATAGTTATTATCATGCTTCCATATAAGTTTAATTGAATGATATGAGTTCTTAAAATATTTTAAAGACTTGGGATCCCTTTATATTAAATAGTTTAAAAAAATACATATTAAGAATTCATTGAGGTTAATCTCATATTGGATAATCCATTTGGGTTAGTCCTTGATTAATCATGGTTAGTATGATGATTAAGTCCTAATTTAGGACACCCTTTACAAGTGCAGTTGAGATATCAAGTAAGATTGCCGAGTCAAAGGATGCTTCAACATTTCTCTCAAAAAAAAAATGGTTGATTTAGGCATAGAAGTGGATAAAATATTGAATAGAATCTCTTCCCCATCGAGCCAGCATGAAGTTAGTGAGATGAACACATTGAGAGAGAATGCTATCTTTTAAATAAAAGGAATGAAAAAGAAAGAGGGTGAATCTCGCACAAAAGGTCATTCAAAAAGTTGTGTAGAAAAGAAATCAAAGAAAAGACAACACTCATACGTTTAGACACAAACTTATTTTGTTGTCTTCAATTAACCTTTTTATGCCTCTAATAATACTACATTAATTTTAATTACTTTACATATAGGCATTAACATCACAAGCATGTCTTAACTATGATGCATCTATGAATTTGTCAACTCCTGCAATGTCACAGGTATATATATTGTTTATGCCTATTTAAAATAATGTATATGTCTTTGATTATCTAACTCGTACACACATCATTTTGTTGATATTTTTCATTTCATATCTAACCCAGGCTAGCATAGCCAATCATCACTACCTGGCGATTTCTAGAGCAAGGAGCAACATTTTGGCATGAAGTGGAAAAAGAAATATTTTGTTGCTTTTAGTATTCAATGGTTTTGTATTGGAATTAATTATCCAAACCCATATAGATCACATTTTTTTCTCTTTGTATTTTAGGATACATAGCTAAAATAATTTATTTTAGTTTTTTTTAACTAGGAGTTCTTACTTGATCGGAACTTACACTAATACACTTTTTAAGTTTACTTTAGAACAGTTTAATTGTGTTATTGTTATCAACCAAGAAGATATTTTACAGTCAAATACACAAAACAAAGAAAATATGTATCTGTTACTTCTATTCTCGCTCGAGCTGCAAAATCAAATCTCACGACCATTATATTATCAAATAATCAAAGATCTAAAGGCATGTTTCTCCATCTTTATACATTGAAACATGTGAAAGCCTATCATTGGACACACTTAAGGCACTTGATAATGAAATTGATGTTGATATGTTTATCATTGAACACACTTGAGGCAGTTCATGACAACGTGTATGTAACAAACACAACATACAGAGTATATAGAACTTTATAATTCATTATATTGTTAAACTAGCTTGGTTTTCTTCCAAATCTGCACCTATAGCTTATCGGCCTATGTATATGTGGGTAGCTTCTATCATCTCTCTCATTCCAGAAGCTTTGACGCAGAGAAAATAGAGCAGAAGTACTCTATTCTATTCCACTACCTTCTTCTTCTCCATATGTAGAGAGAGGACACTTGTTCCAGTGATACAATATTGACACAAAACACAAAGCCGTTAAAAACTATAAAATAAAGATCAAAACAAGCTGTGGATTTGGCAGCATAAAATTTTAATAATATTATGAAAAAAACAAAACTATAAATAAATTAAATATGAAGAACAAGTAACAACATAAATTTAATACAAATTAAATGAATTATAAATAAATAAATTCTCTCACCCTTATTCCAGCGATGCAATATTGACACAAAACATAAAGCCACTCACCTGTTCTTCTTGCTTCTTTCTTACTTTGCTGTAAGATCACTTGTTCAAAAATCGTTAAAAGCTCGAAGCGGCAACTTAAGAGTGTTAAAAGTACTCAGTGCTGCCTGTATTCTAATAAAGCCAATTCTCTCAATCTCTATCAGTCTCTTTAATTTAACCAAACTGTAGACAAGCACGATGAATGAAAAAAGAAGACAGTGAGAGAGTGATGGAGAGATGATTAATTAGGTTAAGGATTGATTACGACAATAATTAGGTTTAATTTACTTATTTTTTTCCTTTTTTTAAATGCTAACGATGTAAAAATCTGTTAAGGAGAGTTAATTGATGAGTTGGACAAATCATCCAAGTGGCATCAATTTAATGGAAGAAAGTATATTAAGGACCTAACCTTAAGTATATAAGTTTTGCCCATAATTTTTCAATAATATATGTTGATTAAAATTTAATGTTGAGTATTAATATTACATTAAAGATTATATACATTTAATTAGAATTAACGTAGCTATTTGCAATGTGCGACAAGCCAGAGGAGCGTGTCATCAAAAAGTGTAAAATACCTGACTTCTAAATCAAATGGTAGGTTTCTGGGGACCTTGACCACAATTTCCCTATATGCAAGTGCTTAGAAGTAAAAAAAAATGAAAAAATAAATATGGAAAACATGTGAGATTGGCATGGTGAGAGCAAACATGATATTGATAATAATAAAAAAGAAATTGCAATAAACATAAGACAAAAAAATTAAGAGAAAAGCACTAATGCACTATGATTATTGTTTTGTTAGGAGCTAATGCTTTACTTCTTATTAGAGAACTCATTTTTCTTTGTTGAATGCGTGGAAAAAACTGTGTCAAATTTGCTTAAGGATAAAGTGTCTGGTTGAATTAGACTAAGTATTAAAGCATTTCACTTTTTGATTGATTATAGCTGTCAAAAATGTTGGAGAGATCTCCATGATGATAAAAGGAGTTGCGTTGGGTGTAGCTTAGGGTGATGCAAGGCCAATGTTTGAATTTTTTACCAAGCAAGTGGATTTTGAAATTGAGTTGTTGAAGTATCTAGAGAGAGATCGCGTATGTACGGTGGCTCCATCCTTTTATTGGAACAAAATAATAGTTTTCTTTATAGTCAATAATTCAGGTCAAGCTCGACGGACTAGCCCAAACTCGTCCGAAAAACGTTAGGGTCGGGCTTAGAAAAATTATGATATTTTTATGTTCGAGTCTATTCGGGTGAGAAAATTCAGGCCAATATCGATTGGGTTTAGACTTGGCTCAAATACCTGAATAATTTTTTTTATTTTTACAAAATATATAAAAAATGATAAATACTAATTAATTATTTAAGTTTTACATCATTTTATATTAAAATACCATATATTTGAGTCTCATACATCATTTAAGCATCAAAACAATATATTTTATATTTTTTGTAAATAAAATAATTAATTTTAAAGTAAAAAATTTAATTAAAAATGATTTTAAAAATAAAATTCGGATATTTGGGCTACCCGAAGTCCAAAAGAATTCAGGCCGGATTTAACTATTTAGGCTTTTTGAGAGAGCCTATTTGGGTCGAGCAAGCTCAGCTTGTCAAAATTTCTAACTCTAGTTTTCTCCATGATTCCATGCACTACTTTCTTAAGCTTATCATGTGTAGTTTCTTTAAAAACTTCCTCCACTTTCATTTTATATGAAAGGTGCGTGGGATGACGGAATCTCCCTCTCAACCACTTCTCTTCTAGAAACTTGAAGCAAGGCTTAAGTCACAAATTAAATTTTAACCCAAATAATTAAATTTCAGCTAAAAATCATATTTTAATCCTAATAGTAACTTCTTTTGCAGACACACAAGTGAAGTTTATTATTTTTTTTAGCAAATGAGATTTTGTTTTTTTTAAATCTGATTTTATATGGTTAGTGTTAATATGCAATGATCTATTAACTTCAACTTCACTTATTCATTTTTAGTGGATTTTGAATTTTAATTAATTTATTCGTAATATATTAACTGAGATATTCATTAAGAAATGAAAATAAACCAGGATTGACTCATTTTATGCCTCTGTTTGTACATCAAAACACTGTATCGGATGCTCTTTGATTTTTTTTCCCCCTAACTTTTTCAGCTAAGATTAACAATAATTTCAATCTATAATAATAATGTTAGTAATATGTTTTAAAATTTTAAACTCATATATTTTTAATTTTAAATAAGAACCATATTTTATTATTAAAATTTTAATAATTTAATATTCGAAACTGTAATTAATGATCTGATAAAATTCTTAATTGCAATCCAATGCTGGGAAGTTCATTGTTGTTCGCGGAGTGGACACATTGGGTTGAATGAATTATATTATATACTCCTCCGTTTAAAAAATGTCATATGTTTACATATTAAAAAATATAAAATATTTTTAATATTTTGATGTATAATTAATATATTTTTATTAAAAATATTTTTAATAAATAAATTACTTTATCTTTATTTTAAATTTAAATAAAACATTTTATTAAAATGAGATAAGTATAAAAAATGATATTAATTTAATGATAAATAATTATTTTATTGAAATGTAAATTTTTTTTTTAATCAAAGAATATATTTTTAATATGACACATCAGCAACAGCACATATCTCCCACTCCACTTATCACCACCGAATGCAGTATTTCAAACTGATCGTTAAGGTCCAAACTCAACACCTTAATCCAAATCATAGTTCCACGGGATAGCTGTTTAACCACTTCTCCATCTCCTTCAACCCAGTATTACTCCATCTGCAATCCCATCTCAGAAATGATCAAACGAAACTACGAAAGCCTCGTCACTCGTCAGTTTCGTAGCTCACCCTCGCAAAAACCATTTTCATCGTCATCATAGCTATTCCCAACATCATCACCACTACGAAACAGGTCAACAAAAGAATAGGAATCCTTCGGACTCGCAGTGTAATCACCGACAAGTTCCTCACTACCTTCGTCTTCGGACTCATCGACAGAAAGACGGACCAACATCTGGGTAACGGATAGCCCGGAAGAGCGAGACCGGGTCGGGCATCAACAACCCGCCAAGAGGCGAGGCGAGCGCTCCAAGAGACGTCGGAGGATTTGAGCTTGTGGGTGCCTTTCGCCTTGTGCCTGGACTTGGAGGAGGGGAGAACATGGCAGGCGTTGTGGCCGGGGACGGCGCACTTGCCGGTGAAGTTGGAGTGCTTGGTGGGTTTACAGGGAACCTTGGCTAACAGGCCGGCTGTGGGAGGTGAGTCGAAGCGGTTCAGGAATAGGGTGTTGGGTTGGGTATTGAGGGTTGGCGATAGGATCTGGTAAAGACCTGGCCATTCCACGATGGCGAATGTGGGTTGCTTTATATATAACCATAGGTACATTAATGGAAACTTGGGAAGCAAGGTGCTTAATTTAATTTGCTGTAACATTGGTCTTCGCCAATGGTAAGTGTCCACCGAGCAAACTATTAGCATACACTACAAAAATAAGACATAATAATTCCATAGCTCTTTTTTCATTACACCTGCACTTCATAGATTATTGGAAAAATATAACATTTAGCCTTCATGTTTTATCGGATTTTGTCTTTAATCCTTACAAATTTTTCAGTAATTTTAGTCTTTACAAAAACTAAAAGCACTGAAAATATTAAAATTATAAAGACTTGAAAAACAAACATCACTTAATCCTTTTAAAATTATATAGAATGAAAACACACAAAAAAAAAAAAACCGTAAAGACTAAAACTAAAATTTGATGAAACCATTGGAACTGTTAATTATGTTTTTTTTAAATTATTTGTTGATCTAGTTCTATTTTATAAGATTTCAGTTATTAATTCTCAATACAATTTTGTTTTTAAAAAAAATCACTCTCCGTGAAAAACCTTTAACCCCAGTGACTCTTTATTAAAATTTAATAAGTTTTTATGATCTACCTTCTAATAAAAGATAAAAAAAATTATTTTTAATATTTTTTTCTAACATTTAATGAGAATAAAAGGTAATCATGAATGTAAAAAATATTTTTTTAACAAAAGAACATAAAAAATAATAAAATATTCTATAAATATGATCGAAATTAATCATCTCGCTCAACCTTAGAAATGGGATAAGAGGAATAATGAGTATTACCAACCATTTTCAAAGACACCCTTGTTGTTACTCTTGGTTTAATTAGGCTTTTCAATATTTCTATCTTCTTTTATGAGAGAAGTCATAACTACTTAACTAGACATGTGGCTTATGTATACAGACCTTGAAAATAAGTTTCAGAATTTACAATTTATGAATTTTAGCCAAAACAAAAACTTAGGACTGAGAAAGAATTGTGATATATTAATCGAGTCTTTATTTAATACATCAATGATACTGACATTGATCATGTTATTGTCTGAGAAGCATTACACTTAGAGAATGAACAAATGGATGGGGAGATGGTTAGAGGCAGCGACCAAATCTAAATTTCCCATGAAATTGTGCATACCAAGACCACTACTGCCTCCTTCAATAATATTTGTTTGCTTCATTGAGCGAATTAAAGAGGAACCAAAAATAAATGCAAATATAAATAAAAACTTAACACGGAACAAATATATACACAACATTCATTCTCAAGAGGAGACTGAAATGTATAGTTCTGCTTCTGTATGGAATTTAAAAACTCATCCAAGGAAGGTTGACACGATCATTACGAAGTAAATCACGCTTCACATATTCTCTGTCGCTGTTATTGGTTCAACACAACGTCGCACAAGATGCTCTTTGATTTCATCCTCAGGTTCCACAGGAGCTGCTGATTGTGAAGCTTTCTTGGCAGGATAAAACACGTAGTGTTGACATATGAAAAATATGTCAAAGGATACACTCACCTGCAATTCTCAATTTTGTTCAAAACCCAATCCATATTAGTTTACTTAAACCCAACCAAAGTTTCACTGTTAATTAGAGTTTGAGATTTTTCTATACCAAAGACAGCATCAATTTTCCTACATTCCCATAGAAGTTGACCCAAGAACCTGAAAAATTAATGAAAAACATTATTTTACAACATGTTAATCTAATGGTTTGCCCTAAAATCTGAACCCTTAGTGGCTTATCAACAGAGGAAATCACGTACCTTGATCAATGGACTGCACAACCATCTGTCCATAGTTTGATATGCCTCCAGAAAAATCAAGCAGAATGTTGCCAATGCTGAAGCCGTCAGTACTTTTTCTCATGAAGTTCATGATTCCCTATATTCATTCACAACGCAACTTATTAACACCCAATGAATAGGTAATAAAGAAATGAAAAGGGAAATGAAACAGGACAAGAAATAAACTAACCTGAGGAACATATTTTATGATTGTCATAAATACTTGAATTGTGCTGCAACATCATCAATTTTAATACTAAGTTAGGAAGGGCCAAATTCTTATTGGTCCATCATGAGCATGGAACATTGAAAAGTGAAAACAAGTCAACGTAGGAATGTTCATCAATCATCACGCCTGTTGGCCCCACGTTATAAGCCAACGCATGATAGCATTGTTTGTTTGGTCCTATGTAGATTGGCAACAAAGTATTTAAGGATTAACAACAGTGAATCAACGGAAAATGAAGCGTAATCTTTCTGCATAGAAGCACAGAAATGCAAATAATTATAAAGAAGAGTTAACATACTTGAAGATGGAGACAAGCCAAAGCCAAGAGTGTGTCGGTAAAGCCATGAAGAAACAAACCGGAGCAGTAAGCAATACCACAGAGACAATTCCAAAGGCAAGCTTGGAGATTTTCTGAGTTCCACGCTATACGAACAAGTCACGACGTTCAGGGCAACTCAGAATGTAACGAGTAAAACAAAAACAAAAATAGTAAGTCTCATTACTTACTTCATAGATCATAATTTGAAACAAGGTAATTGCCGAGAGTAGCACAGCATGGGCGGAGAAAGCAACATCATTTGCCGCCACAGGTATCATCTAAAATCAAAAGACATAAATATAAAATATCATCGTGATGTCAAATCCTTTGCATGTGTACGAGGTTTCATCAACCTGAAGATAGAACATTCTAATGCAAATGAAAGTAGCAACAACCTCAACATCACCACTTAATCCAAAGACAATGCTAAACTGACCACCTACCTACTTTGACCATTGTCCCAGAAACAAGGCTGAGTAATCCTGTTTTGAATTTATAAACTCTAAAAAGACCAGCTAGCTACGCTTAAAATTCCATTAAATTTAGACTTAAAAAGTAATTCCATTTAGAAAACCTCAGTAGAATTTGCCCAGAACAGGAATACAAAAA
Source organism: Prosopis cineraria (assembly GCF_029017545.1). Lineage (NCBI taxonomy): Eukaryota > Viridiplantae > Streptophyta > Magnoliopsida > Fabales > Fabaceae > Prosopis > Prosopis cineraria. The sequence goes on along the minus strand of NW_026555334.1, from coordinate 34,901,655 downwards.
GGAGAATGGCATTAAAGTCCTAAAAAATTAAATTAATGATAGTCATTTTAAAAAATAATTAAAAATAAAATTAAAGTAATTATAAATTTAGGAATTTCAGTTACAGATAAAATTTGAAATGTAATTTTCATATTGTAACTTAATTCCTATTTATAATTTCTTCAATTGGTATTTATAATTTTTTAAAAAATTATTAAAAATGTAAGTATCCTTAATTGATTTTTTTGAAACTTAATTGCTATGGAATAGAAAACCAATGCTCTAGCCCAAAACAAAAGCATCCACATTTGGTGTTTATCATCACAATGATGAATACCGAGTGCTCATCAGAACCAGGAGCTCTCCATTTCAACTTAAAATGATCTCTACTGTTTTTTTAAATTGATTTTTAAATATTTTTAATATTATGTTATATTTATTAAAATAAAAAAATTTATTATTAAATTTAAACTATTTAAAGTATATTTAAATGGTTAATTTATAAAATTTATAAATTTTTTAATATTAAATTAAGTTATTTAAATTATATTTGAATCGTCTAAACTCTAAAGTTTGTTTAGATAGTTAAATTGTAAAATTTTAAATTTTTTTATATTTTAATGTTAACAAAATATAATATTAAAAAATTTTAAAAATTAATTTAAATGAACGACGGAGATTGCAAAGAACGCGAGCGCACACACCGAGGAAACAGAAAACAGAATCTAAAAACTTAAGCTAAGATAATTTGCTCTAAATTTATATTGATTACTCCGATGATAATCAGGAGTCCGCACCATCATTCAGTGTGGATTCTCTATTCAGGAACTTGGATCAAAGTAGATAGAACCCACCTCTCCAGAACCGTATTCCTCAAAATACTGCTTCTGAACAGCAGAACTGAAGTACACACAGGCGTTGTAGATGAGATAGGAAGAGTGCTTCGTCAGATTCAACAAGGCAAAATCAAAGTTGAGCCCCACAACACTGAGACAACAACCCAAGAGAGTTATACATAACCGAGGCTGTTGAGGAGAAAAGAATTACCAAAACCGAAACTATGTTGTGCAGAATTACCTTTTCCTGCGAAAATTCAAGATGACTTGAGGGTAGAAACTGATCGACCAGCAGGCGAAAGCGAACCAACCCAGTAATTGGTATGCGACTTCCAGCGGACCTGAATTCCAGGAAGCCATGTCCGGCGCTGCTCTTTCCCCCTCCTCGCCGGAGAAGAAGCGGAAGAATGTCTCAGGTATAAATCTCCGTCGACCCAGCTCAGGACTTGGTGCTCACGTGCACGGCTTGCTCTCCTACTTAGGTATGTGTTGAATGCCTTGCTTGGCAGTTGGCACTGACGAAGAAAAACAAGGGCCTTCAGCAAACTCCACTAAACGTCATTTCCACCTATCAGTCAGACACTCAGAGTCACCAAAGCAAGAAGATGACGACTCCCCTTTTAATGAGCCAAGCAACGGTAGATTCAACTACGGTTAAATGGCAAAAATAGATTGAAACTTCCTTTTTCATGGATATCTAACATTTTAAACTTTTTTTAAAATATTTTTATTTTGAAAGTTTAAAAAATAAAGTATTTTTGTCTCACCATTAAAAATTCTTAATAATGTCCATTAAGGTTTGACAGGCTATTTTACAATTTTGCCCTATTTTATTTCTACATTTTTCAGTCCTCATTTTCATTCCTTTGAAGAAGGAAAGTTAAAGAATCCATTGGAGAATGAAACTAAACACAGAAGGAGGAGGAAAAAAATACATAAATATCCTTGGTTAAATTTTAGTATAACAGTCAATGTTATAAATTTTTAACGGTGGAGCAAAAATGCTCTGTTTTTTAAAATTTCAGGCCAAAAATGCTCCCAAAAAAATTTAAAATGCCAGGTGCTCCTGGAGAAAAAGTCTAAGGTATTTTTGCACTTTAATCCATGCAACTGTTCTCAATCTTCAGCTACTACCATCCTATGCCTAATCAACAACATTCCTGATTTTCATGATAAAAAAAAAAAACTATGAGCAAGGAGATGATGACTCCATTTTTAATGACCAAACACAACGGTAGATTCAACTAGGATTAAATGGCAAAAATAACTTGAAACTTTTACTCCATGGGTGTCTGACATTCTGAAATTTTTTTTAGAGCATTTTTCCCTAATGTCAAAAATCTCTAGTATTGATCACTAACTGAAATTTGACCAGGGTATTTTATGATTTTGCTCTCCTTCGTTTTTGCTTTTTCTAGTCTTGTTTTCATTCGTTGGAAGAAGGAAAGTTAAAGAATCCACTAGAGAATGAAATTGGAGGCTAAACACAGAAGGAAGAAGGGACAAATACATAAATATCCTTGGTCAAGCTTTAGTATAATGGTTAACGTTAAGGATTTTTAACAATGGGGTGAAAATGCTCTGTTTTTTAAATTTTCAAGGCAAAAATGCTCCAAAAAAAGTTTAAAATATTAGGCGCTCTTAGAGAAAAAATTCAAGGCATTTTTCCCTTTAATTATTCTTAATCTTCAGCTACTACCATCCCATACCTTATCAACAATGTTCCTAATTTTCTTGAAAAACACACAAAAAAAAGTTGAACACTATGACAAGCAATTTAGATATGAAAGAATATTGTGGGTATATTATTAAGCTGAAGAGTACATTATATACATCAAGAAATGAGTAACCTAATAATGACTAATAATTACATAATAATATCAAATAATATCTTTTAATAAAAATTGAGATATATACACAATAATGATAGAATATTTAGAGAATATACTAGATAATATCCCCCTTAAGCTCAAGATGGCTTAATAGAGAGTAACTTGAGTTTGTCCAGCATGAATTGAAAGTAGCCTTTATGAAAAAACTTTACAAACAAATTAGTCGATTGATGCTTTGTTTGAATTACAACAAGTCATATGGTACTTCAAACAATATGCTGTCGAGTAAAGTGACAATCAATATCAATAGGCGCTGGTCTACTCAAGAAACATATAATTGTGAACAATCTTGATCACAACTTAACTGTCACCATAAATATTTGTGGAAGAACCCTGGGATGCTTCCAGCTCATCAAGTAACTAGTGAAGCCCAAGTCTCTCAACGGTTATGTCTGCTAGTACATGATATCCTGATTTAGCACTAAAGTGAGAGGCTTACGTCTGTTTGTTGCTTCTCCAAGAGATAAGGGAATGACCAAGGAAGGCACAGAAACCAATCACAGATCGTGAATCATCATGATCACTGATCTAATCAGCATCAGAGCAAGCTTACAATGTAAGAGAAGAGCTAATTGAGAAGTAAAGCCCTTGATATAGAGTGCCTTTGGTATAACAAATGATCCAAAAAAAACTATTGAATAATGAGTATTTTAGGGATTTGACATAAGCTAGCTAACAATATGAATTGCATAAACAATGTTAGGATGAGTCATAGTAAGATAGATAAGGCCCCAACCAATTGACGATAACAGGTAGGATTATCTAACAAGATGTCATTAGTAGAAGTATACTAAACATTCAACTCAATAGGAATATTTTTCAACCTCTTCGTTAGAAAAGTGAGCTCAAGATATCAAATTAGTCTCTTACTTGACTTGAGAAAGAGATATACCATCACTCCCATGGTAGACCCTAAGCCCAAGAAAATAGTTCAATATCCTAAAATCCTTTATTTCAAATTGCTAGCTCAAGTATGTCTTGAGCTCCTAGATTCCTATATCATTAATACCTATGATAATTATGTCATCAACATATAACAGCAACAAAACAATACCATGAGCAGTAGAGCAAACAAAAAAAAGAAGAGTTGTGAGGACTATAAGTGAAACCCAGTTGACTCATAGTGTTATTAAACTTAGCCAATTATGCATAGAGAGCTTGCTTGAGCCCATATAAAGCCCGACGAAGATGACAAACTTTGTATTTAAAATGTTTATATCTAGGTGAAGGCTTAATATACACTTTTTCCTATAGATCTCTATTTAGGAAGGCATTTTTAAAATCTATATAATGAATAGGCCAATGCTTAACACAGCAATGGCCTGAAGGCTACAAACAGAAGTCATATAAGTAACAAGTGCAAAAGTATCCTCATAATTGACACCATACTCCTAAGTAAAACCTTAGGCCACCAAGCAAGCCTTATGTTACTTTAAAGAGCCAACAAAATGAGTCTTGTTCTTGTAAACCCATTGGCACCCAACCAAAGTTTAACCAGGAGAAAGATCAACAAGATCCAAAGTATACATTTTTCTCTTGGGCTTGTAATTCCCTATCTATAGCTTACTTCTAGTGGGGACCACGAGAGGCCTCCTTAAAGAATATGGGTTTTTATAACTAGAGAATAATGGAAAAGAAATAGTAAGCATTAAGGTAGGAGGGAAGGTTTCTTATATGATAAGGCCAAGTATTATTAGATGATACAAGCTTAGGAGGCATGACTTATGTGGAGACAATAATAGATGTGATAGTAAGTATATCAGAACCAGGTGTGGCATTACTCATGAGTTTAATAAGGGAATTTGTGTCAAAGTTACTAGGAAACAAATCGGCTAAAATATCTATAAAAAAAGAAGGTGGAGGAGGAGAAATAGAGGAAAATTAAGTTAAGGATGAAAACATTATTTGCCCTCCCTCTTCTCAAAGTTTACCCCTAGATGTCCTTAGTAGGGGAGAGAGTGGGACCTTCTCGAGCCTAATTTACTTAGGACGTACGTTGATAGTACAGTCATCCCAAAGCCTTCCCAATGATCAAATTACTAAGGGGCAGGGCGTATCGCACACTTGCTTGGGTTCGATCCCACAACCTCTCTTACAATGCAAAGAATTGGGTAACATTAGTACCACTAGAGATACCTAGGGTATCACTCTAAGAAGAAGGAGTGCGAACAAACATCACATGTTCCTAGAAAATAACATGATGGGAGGTTTGAATGCAATGACATATGGGATTCCAATAATGATAACCCTTATGTTCAAGGTCATAATTGAGAAAACAATAGACATAGGCATGAGTTTGTAATTTGATGGTTTTATATAAGGGAGAAGAACAAAACAGATATAAGAAAAAACTTTCAAAAGACTATAATCAAGATAAATACCATGAAGGCGTTCAAAAGGAGAAATATTACCAAAAACTAGGGTAGGAACTCTATTTATGTAATAGACAGTAGTTAAGGTAGTTTCTCCCTAGAAGGGCTCAAGATCAAAAGAAGAAATAGGAAGGCCTGGATGGAATCACGAATATTGCAATGTTTTAGTTCAGCCCAACCATTTTGCTAAGAGGTGTAAGAACAATAGTATTAAGAGATCATACCCTGAGTATCAAGAAATTTGAGTAATTTAAGATTACTATATTTCAAAGCATTATCAAGAAGAAATTTTTTTATCACTTTAGAGAACTGAGTGCAAACTATGGTAGCAAATTTAACATAGATATTAGGCAACTCAAATCAACTTTTCATCATGTAAATCCAACTATAATAAGAGTAATCATTAATAAAGATCACAAAATATCATGAGCCTCCTATAGCAGGAGTGGGCATTAGGCCATAAACATCAAAATGAACTAAATCAAAAGACTTATTAGCAATAAAGTCATTCTTATTAAATGATAAAGTATGTTGTTTAGCAGTTCGACAAGAAATACAATGCAATGAGGGAACATTAACTTTAACCAAAAGATCACTAGAAAGTAAAGGACGTAAAGTAGTTAAAGATAGATGAGCGAGATGATGATGCCATAAATCAAAGGAAGTAAAGGCAAAGGTAGCATATAATCTGGGAGAAGAGACTTCGACTAAATGCATGGAATTAAGTTCAAACATTCAAAAAATCTTACATCCAATCTTGATAATCTATCTTGTTTAAGAATAAAAAATAACACAATCTCATTTGTTAAATAAAATATCATAGCCCATATAAACTAATTGGCCATCTGATATGAAATTAAAATTAATGGTGGGTACCAAATAAGTATCATGAATAGATAGAGAAAGCAAGGATATAGTAACAGTATGACTAACAAGCATTTAGGAGTTATCAACAAAGCAGTGGTATTGGGTGAAAATTGTAAAATTTAGAGCTTTTAATTTAGAATTAATAGCTAATTAAATGAGAAATTAGTTAAAAATGATTAATAAATTTAATCATATTTTTAGGTTGTTAATTAAATTTTTGGATCATATATGGCTCTAGATTGGGTTAGGGTGGAAGTCGAATCAAATCAGGTTGGATCGAGAAGAGTGAAAGTATGATTTTGCTCTTTTTATTGTGTACTGCGACATGTATGCCATGCATTTTGGTGCACAGCATGATAGATAGCATAAAAATGTGAAAGTCATTAGAAAATTAGAATTTAACACTTAGAAAATTGGGAGCACAAAGGGAGAATTAGGTATTTTTAGTTGAAATTTCAGGTACAACTTAGGTTTAAAGTAAAATTGGGTCACTTAGGGACCAAAAAGTAGAGAAAAACAAGCTAAACAGCCTTTATGCCATATACCGCGATGCGTGCACAATGTGTCACGACACACGAATTTATCAGGCAAGAACTTCTTTCTCTATACCATATGCCATGGCGTGTGGGGACAGGCGCCACTACGCATGGTGTAAAATCTGTAAAATTAATATGCGAATTGATGTGAAAAATAGAGAGAAAGAAAAGAGAGAATGGAAGAGACGTGCCAAGCTCTGCTAGGGTTTGCTTGTAAATGACATTAGGAGCATTTTGGAAGCTACAAACAACTAAGGTAAGTATCACACTCATTAATCTCCCCATTTCTTTAACATTTATGAGTTTAAAGTCAAGGTTTAATAGTAGAAGTGGATTTTCAATCCATATGAGATATAAGTTTGAATTTATTGACTCAAATAGAATTAATGGGAGTATATTAGAGTATATAAACCTAATATAATGAATTTTTAATTTCTTAGATTGTTAGGCACCATTAATATCTGAAAATCTCATTTATTATGGGTGGTTGAAAGATTGTGATCTCATTAATGAGAATTTAATCGTTAATTAATTTTATTAGGGACTAAAGGTAATTAATAAACCCAAGGGATAGGCTCAAATTCTTTTGAAGTGAATGTTGGGCAATTTAGAAGTGAAGATTGAGAGTTTAATGCTTGAGATGGTAATATTGATGAAATTTAACTTGGTTGATTGTAATGTTTAGCTCTTGGTCACCTATTGGATTGAAAAATCTAAGCTTGAAAGCTAGTAAATTGAGGGATAAACTTTTAACCTTTCAGAGGTTTGAGATAACTAGAGGAACCTTAATTATATGATAATTGATTGTAAATCAATTTCTAGTTATGAATATGGCATGCACAGGTTGATTTTCAATGTGAAAAGTATGTGTTAGTTCCAATATGTGTATGAAAATTGAATGTACATGATGTTATTGTGGTTGGAAATGCAAATGCAAAATCAAGATATTTTAAAATATGAACATGCATATATTTTTAGAAAGATGAATGTGATGATATGTTATAAATGAGTAATTGTGATTGAAAAATAGGTGTAAGTATTATAAGCAAAAGATAAGAAATTGATGTGCACTTAGGTAGCACATGATCGTGAACCCAATGTGATTGTAGTAATAATAAGTAAATAAAAATGTGAAAATAAGTGAGTATGTTTATGGCATGATCAGTGGGCGAGAGTTTTTCTAGAGATTGAAAGTAGAAAAATTCATATAGTATTTAGGCTGCCCTTTGGTGCACGGGAGTATAGCCTTTTCTCACAGTTTGTCGAGGGACTGTCCCATAGTTTGTCGAGGGACTAAAACTTGGCTATCTCCACTAGTTCAATGAGGAGAATAGCCTAAGATATAAGACACCTGAGAGATTCAAGAATGGGAGAAGCCGTTGTTCGAGAGTAAGTCATGTGATCTTTGGCTAGGTCACACCTCGCGATTGATGAGCTTGGATAGTCCAGTCACACAGACAAAACCCTATTCAGTGTTATAACCCATGATTTCAGTCTGAGAAAATAAGGAGGATATAAGGTTAGTTGGTCATTGCCTAAATAAATAGATGATGTGTCACACATGTTAAGTTATGGCAAGTTATGTAAATGAGGGGACATGTCACATATATGAGAATATGGTGACAATACACCTAGTATATGTGAGACAAGGATGTTATTAATGAAAAAGGATGAGTTGTGATATATATGAGTACGTTTTAAGTGTTTGGTTTCATATGCATATGCTTGTCTTATAATTGATATTTAACTACATAAGATAAGTTTTACCTTAGTTACTGAGTAGCTAGACTCACCCCTTTCATTTAACACTTTTCAGGCTCTAACTCTAGTATAGCAAGGGAGAAGGCTCAAGAGGTTAGGAATCAGCATATTCCTACTATACACCTCTAGCTAATAATTATTTGTGTAATAGTATATAAATGCTAATTCTAGGATGCATGCCATCATACTTGTACTATTTGTTATTGCAAATATTAGATTTATATTTTAAGCCCTGAGTATTTGCGTATGACGAGATATATATGTTTATAGGGCTAAAATACTAGTACAAGTGTAGAAATAATAATTTAAACATGTTTGGATTGAATTGGATGTAAATTAATGACAATTTACCTCCCCCTCTGTTTTTGGTAAAATGAGGTCAAGGAGTGAATTTTTGTTATATTGTTATTTTAATCTTATGACGTGTTGTACTAGTAGTCCTAGGTCGAATGGATATAGTCCCAGTGTTAGGAAAAGCTTTTGACACTTGTTGAGGGTTTTGGACACCCATCTTGTGTAAAAGTTGTAAAAAGTGGTTAAAATGTGTTTAGGTGTCTAACTTTCTAGTATGACTTGTTTTGAAAATGAAATCCATGCCATTAGTTAGTTCATGTTAAGAGCTTTCCGTAGATACCTAGATCAATCGGATGTTGAACGGAGAATCGGGGTGCGTTGAAAGTTCCCTAATTTCGCTATCAAATGACAACAAAATTTGCTTATTTTTCGTGCAACAGATCGCGGCGCATGGCGCTTGAGCCACGGCACATTGTCTTTTTATATATTAAAGGAGTTGTTTTTCACTTTTTTTGATTTATTTTACTCTTCTAAGGTATCTCATGTTTTCAAAACTTACTTTTACTCTAATATAAAGAATTTTAATTGTTTTAAACTCATTATTATTTAGAAAACTTGGGATCCCTTAAAATTTAAATTAAAACTTGATAATCATCTCTTTGAGTTAAGTCTTTGATTACCATAAATTTTATTAGTTAATTGTGTTTAGTGGAGTGAGAATATTACACTATGGCAGCCATGTTAGGGCTTTAATTTAGACGAGAATGAAAATTAATTTGGGTCCTCAATTATCTAAATAAGATTGTTAACTCCCTCTCTTTCTTCTCTGATTTATCTATTTTAAAGGGTTAGAAGATTTAGAGATTTTGGGTTTGAGTTCAAAAAGATTATACCTAAACCTTAGGTGATGTTTAAGCTTAATTTAAGCTTCTTTGACTTGAACAAGTGTTAATTTGAAGCTTGAGTTTTAGGACTTTGGGTTTGGATATACCCTAGACAAATTTAGGATTTGTTGAAGTTGTTTTGAGTTATGTTAAAGCATGGGATAAATCTTAAAATGCTATATGAAGTTTTTGAAAGTTAGTTCGACCTACTGCTAGCTTAACAATAAAAGTTATGGGTTGTGACTAACTAAATTTTGTTAAAAAGTATTTATGTTGAGTTGAAAAGTTAACATGTGATACCTATTATTATAGATTAAGGCACATGGAACCTTGTTAAAGGTTTAAGTAGTGTAGAACAGATTTAGTACCATGGGTAACTCTTTTAGTAAGAAAAAAGTTAAGGTAATTAGATAATTTACATTATCTATTAGCTTGTAAAAGTTATTCACAAGTTAATTTTATATGATTTGTTATATATATCTATTTATTTATTGTAAAAGCTAAATTTTTTTAGAAAAAAAAGTAGAGTAGTGATTTTTGAAACTTCATACTTTTGAAATAAGTGGTAAAGGTGTTTATTATACTTGTATAAAATTTCATATGTATAGTCTAGTAGAGATATTTAGTGAAATATAGCATGTTATTGGGTGGGAGTTCACCCTTATAGAGATAGTGGAGAAAGTCTATATAGCATTGCTGGCATCTTGAGATGCCAGGTGCAGCTTATGTTTCTCCTTAATGCCCAAAAGGATATGGTGTTGGAGAATTACTCTCATTAGTATCCAAAAGAGTGCAGAGTTAGAGACTATACTCCTTAGCATCTGTAAGATGTAGTGTTGAAGTAATAACACCATAATTACTCATAATAAGGGGAATCTATAGTTCAAAAGTGATTTATAATGCCTTAGTTAGGTAGTTCTATCATGGATGGTGAGCTTGGGAACTAAACACGTGATTTGATACTATGAAATAATCTACTAGTTCAGTCAAAAGTACTGAAGGATATGATGAATAGCAATAATACATTGTTTTATGGTGATTTATATATTGTGTGCTTACTATACATATTTTGAAGTTTGTTTATAATTTTGTATGTTAATCAATAGTGTAGATTATCTTGGTTATTGAAATTTTTATTTCACCATATGGTTATTATTTTACAGGTTCTACAGCTGAGTTTAAGCAAGGGAAGGAATCAAGCAAGGACTAGCATATTTGCTGTAATATAATTGTAATGCCTAATTTTAGTTTTGAGTTGTGTACATAAACTTAAAAATATGATATTATATATTGCCAACTAGGAATGTATAACATTTTATTAGTTGCACTTGTATTATATTATGTTATATTACTTTTTAGCCCTATGTTGTATGCGTTGTAAATATCTAGTAATTTTTTTGGTAAAGAGCTAAAATACTAATACAAGTATAAGGATTGTTGTATATATGTGGCGATAATGTAAATTTAGTGTATTTTATGGTAATGATGAGGCATAATAGTGTTTGTTTATAATTTTATGATATTGGTCGTGTTAGGTAGAATCGGGCCTTGCAACATCCTAGAAATTTGAACTCGATCAACTGAGTTTAATTAGAGTAATTAAGTTTATTAATGTGATGTATAGCCAAAAGGATCTAATTTGTGCGATTGGTTGTGATTTCAATCTTAAATACTGGTCCAAAGTAAAGTCAAGTTGCTTAGACATGAAAAGGGGAGAAAATATAAAACAAGCAATTATGTGCCATGACTGCGACATGTGACTTGTTCGCCACAGTGCATGTATGCCAATTTGCTTAATGATAGACTTCCTTGTACCACGTGCCACGGCGTATGCTGTATGTGCCGTAGCGCATGGCCAAAGTTTTGCTTAAGACAGTCGAAATCTATTCGAAAAATGAGAGGGAAGGAAAAGAAGAAAATGAAAAGGGAAAAATTTATCTATTAAGGCTTGCTTCTTTAGAAGCCTAGAAGTATCTTGGAGCTAGATAACACCTAAGGTAAGATTTTTAAGTTCATTTCTTCCCTTTCTCTAGTTGGAAAGTTAGCATTTAAATTGGAATGATGCTTTTTGATCTATAGAGTCTATGGGTCCGCATCCATTGACTTAAATAGAGATAATGAGAATTGTTTAAGTTATTTAAACTTAACATTTATGATGTTGTGAGTTGTGGCAGTTGTGGGGTAATAAATACCTAAAAATCCACCATTAATGAGGTGGTTAGAGTAATGTGGCTCCATTAATGGCTAGTTGGGAGTTTAATAAAGCTAATAATAGTTAAAGGAAACTAAGAAACCCTATAGGTTCCCTTATATTTGAGGGAGTTGAATTTTAAGAGAGTTAAAGTGTGATCTAAGTATGGCAAATTGTCTTAAAAAAGTTATTAATGAATATTGTTGTGAATTCGTGTAAATTAAATATACTTCAGGCACCATTCAAGCTTTGTAAAGCTTTATAGGTGTGAACTTGAAGGGTAAACCTTTGACCTCTTTAAGGTTTGAGGTGTCTGTTAGAATTATTTCTTGTACTTTTATGTGTTTATTGATTTATTAGTTTACATTTATAAACTAAAATATGTTAAATTATTTAAAATACAAGTATGGCATAAAATATTTGAAAATTCAATGTATTGATTTTTCAAGGTTCAATGATTCATTGTTAATGGAATTCAATGATTTTGTGTTATGTAGAGTACAATAAGTATGTGCTAATAGAGTTCAATGAGTATATGTGATTGTTTGGAGTTTAATAATATGATATATGAAATTCAATGGCGTGACTATTTATGGAGTTTAATGATGTAAGTACTTGTGGAGTGAATTGGAATGCAATGATTAGTATATATGTGTTATATGATGTCTAATGGTGACTTGAGTATAACAATGATATCATGCATGCTTGTATAATGAAAATTCTCATGCTATGAGAAATTGTATTTTTGATGCACTGTATGATCATGAGAAGCGAGAGTTTGCCTAGAAAGAGGAGTAAAGGATTAAAATTCATGTGATAAAGCTTCCATCAGAACTTAATAGTTTGCCTAAATTTATTTATAAATATTATCTCACTTGTTTGACGAGGAAATGTCTCACTTGTTCAACAAGAGACTCAAATCTAACTAATCTATCCACTTGTTCAATAAGGAATCTAGTCTAGAAAAAATTATATCCCATAATGTGTGAGATGAGGGAAATGGTAACCCATAATTGAGATAGGTAACCTTGGTTGAGTAGCCACTCATGCATGAATGGCTAGGGTAGTCTCAGTTCATAAATGATCTCTATGTGTTATAGCCTACGGTTTCATGTTAAATGCATAAGGAGGATATGAGGAAGGTGTGGTCATGCATATAGTGATAAAAAGGGCACATGGTTGTCTATATTGTAACTCTAGCAGTGAAAATCCTATGATTAGTCTTATAGCCATGTGAAATTGTGTTATCAAGTCATTATTCTGTGAGTATATGCAATTATGAATGAGAAATGTGAATAGTGATTTTATCGTGTTAAATGATTTGAGATTGATATCCTTGCTACTTGCATTTAAATTGATTAACATGCATTAGTATAAATTAGATAAACCTTTGTTACTAATTGGTTGTATAAAGTGGCGGAGCCAGGACTCCATGTTAGGGGGTGCAGATTAATTTTAAAAATAATAATCCAAAAATAATTATTTAACATTTTTTTTAAAAATAATCATATATTTTATAATTGACCCCTACTTATTGTCAAATGCTATTAAAAATATTCCCTTCCATATAAGTCACTAATTTACAATATTATTTATATATAAATATATATAATAATTAACCAGAGATTTAAAAAATTACATAAATAGCTATATTCTTTTCTAAAAATCATGTTGGAGTTTTAGACTTAGTAAATTCATAATTGAACTTAAGTTAAAACATTCACCAAAAAAGACCTAGTTTTTAAGGGGTTCAAAATTTTGTGGTTAGAGAAGGTAAAATATCTATTACTCATTTATAATTTCCTCTAAGTTGAGGGGGTGCATATGCCCCCTCTCAAGTGCATGTGACTCCGCCATTGGTTGTACTTACCCTATGACTAAGGTTTATGACTTTGATCCTAAATCTGTAGGCCTCTTTATTTTGGAATATTATATGTGTATATTTATTGATGACATTGCCAACTAGGAGTTTACATGTGTGCTTACTTGCATTACATGTTGTTAATGATAAATTAGGTATTTTGAGCCCTAGGTTGAATATATATATGATTGTGTAATCTACTACAAGGGCAAAATACTAATGCAAGTAAAAAATTAGTAAGATTATGACTTTTGTGAAATGATATGTTGATTTATGAATTTAAGGCTCCCCCTCTTATTTTTGTGATTAAGGCGTTGAGCATTAAAAATGTGCTATGTATGTGGTGTTAGTCATATGGTGTATTGCACAAGTTTGAAATAGTCTATTAAGTGTGGCCTTAGGTGTAATTGAGGCTTTTGGCTCTTGGAATGAGTTTTAGACACACAAGATATGTGTAAATTGTGAAATTGAGTGAATTATGAAATAGGTTTCCAAATCTTGACTGAGATATAATTTGATTGTGAAATAAAAGCCAATAGCTAGATCTAAGAGAAAGCTCTTTGTAGACACCTAGATCACCTCATTCAAATGTCAGATGGAGAAATGAGACACATTAAAAGTTTGTCTTAGAAGCTATCATTTAACAGCAAAATAATGTCAGATTCATGCAATGCGCCGTAACGTAAGGTGCCTTTATTGTGATGCATGGCACAAAGGCCTACAAGCCACGATGCACACCTTATTCTGCACTGATTTATTGTTTTAAACTTTTATGCAAATGCTTTGATTCATTTTTAAGATGCCATGCTTTTACATACTAGTTAGACTTTGATTTTTAACTTGCAAAGTATAACATTCGGGAAAATTTAATCCTGGTTTATTAACCTAATGAGGATAATCAGTCAGTTAATAAGGTGTGTGGCCAGAGGCTTAACTTGGCATAATTGTTGTGATTTTAGCCCTAGAAGTGGGTCTAGATCGATGGCGGGCTACTCGAGCAAGGAAAAAGGAAGAAAAAGCGAAGAATTGTTCTTTGTGCCACACATCGTGGCACGTAGTTGGTCCACCATGACACATAAAGACAAATTTAAATGCAACAGGCTCCTCTGTGCCATGTGCTATGATGGAAGGCAGCGTGCGCCGCAACGCACGGCCAAAAATCAAATATATCTAATTTGTTCTACACATGAAAACAGAAGAGAAAAGGAAGAGAAAAATGAAGAGAACGCTGAGGCTCTGCTAGGACATGCATATTGGCTCTCATTGCTAACGTTTTGAAGCTCCCAAATACTTAAAAGTAGGTAATCTAAGTCTCATTCTTTCTTTCTCTCCCTCATTTATGATAATTTATGGTAAGGTATGAGTTGGGAGATAGATTTTTGATCCATAAGAGTATGGGTCCAATTTCATTAGTTAAAATACGTATAATGAGAGTTGTTTAATGTATTAGAACACTACATTGATGATTTTAGAAGTGGTTGGCCCATGGGAGATATTTATGAGGTAGTTGGGAGAGGTTTATATGCATTAATGATGGTTTGAGGTGTTATTGATGATAATGTGCGTTAATAAAATTTAATGAGCCTATTGGGTATGAATGAGTAGTGATTATGAGTTGATAAAAATGGAGTATGTGAAATTTTATGTTAATTAAGCTTTAAGAGTTAGATAATGATATTATTGTGGTATGGATGTAGAAAGGTTCATTTTTGGCACCATTCAGCTTGTTAAAGCCTTGAAAAGTTGGTATAATGAGGGGTAAACCTTTAACCTCTCAAAGGTTTGAGGTAACTAGGAAAAGCTTTACTTTTATGGTTGAATATTAGTTGTGTTTTAGTAAAATATGATGAATGAGTTAAATTAATGATGCATATTGGCAAAGTGTTTGATTTGTGAAATGGTTTTGAAAAGAAAACCTTAATTTTACCACCTTTAGTGTTTTATAAAATTGATTGTGATTTATTACTATAGGTAGAGAATTGTAATGAATTGTGTGTTGAATTGTGGAGCATTTGTGTTATGTGTTCATGTGTTAAAAAATGATTGTTAAAATGCATAATATGTGTGAAATGTGTATAGCATGATCATTGGCGGCAGTTCGCTTAGAAAGAGAAGTAGATTAGTTGAAAATCCATATGGTATTGGCAGTGACTATTGGAATCGGGAACTAGCCTTGGCACTGACCATTAGAATTAGGAGGTAACCCTTGTCCTATGGTTGTTTCGGGACTGTCTTACTGGTTATATGACGGACTCAAACCTAACTAGTTTTCATCAGTTCATGAGGAGGCTAGATTAGGGGTACAATACCCCATGGTTATTAGTATTAGGGAAAACTGAATTACATAAGTGAGTGAGTTCACCCTGGCTCGGTAGCTCCTCACAAGTGGAAGGCTAAGTTAGTTTGTGAAAGACATAGCCACGTGATAGCCATCGATTTCATGTCGAAAGTAACAGGAGGATATAAGGTTGGCATCTGATCATGCATA
This sequence comes from Prosopis cineraria, assembly GCF_029017545.1. Classification (NCBI taxonomy): domain Eukaryota; kingdom Viridiplantae; phylum Streptophyta; class Magnoliopsida; order Fabales; family Fabaceae; genus Prosopis; species Prosopis cineraria. The sequence continues at coordinate 34,885,694 of NW_026555334.1, read as the reverse complement.
TAAGTCCGGTTGCATGATTGTTAGTTTTATGGTTCGACATGTGTGGAGAGCGCATGGTTGTTATTTTTGCGACCATGTGTTATGTTTTTGCTGAATAACATGATAAGTATTTTGTGACAAGCCCGGTCACATGGTTGTTAGTTTTGTGAACCATGACCTGGTGATATGTGATATATATGCTTATTTGTCTAATTGTATCTATTTACAATTAATATGCAACTATATAGGTTAAGTGAAACTTGATTGCTGAGTGGTTGTACTCATCCCTCAATTCTTAAAATTTTTAAGACCTAACTCATTAAATCTGAGTCGAGAAAAACTTACAGAGGCCTAGGATTTGTGAAGTAATCCTATATATGCCTCTCTTTTATTACTTTCATGTGTATTTGTTAATGTAGTTGTCAACTAAGATTATTTGACATGCTTTATACACAACTTGCATGATTTTATGTATAACTAGTGTGTTTTAAGCCCTGGGTTAGTGAGTTTTGGTTGTGAACCCTTGGATAGGGCCAAAATATTTGTGTAAGTAGAAACATATGTATTCTGAGAAGTCTTGAATGAAATTGTTGATTTTATGCAACATTTTCCTCCCCTTTATAGAGGTTGAGTGGTGATTTTATGATATAAGTGTTTTTAATTGTGTGTGGTGCATTACACAAGTTTGCGAGAGTCCATTGAGTGTGATCAGATGGTTGGTGTAAGCTATTGGCATGTGTGGTTGAGTTGGGACACCCCATTTATGAGATTTTGTGAAAAAGTGGTTAAAATGGGTTTTGATGTCTAACTTTTTTATAAAAAATGATCTTGAGTATGAAACCAGTGCCATTAGCTAGAGAAAGCTCCATGTAGATATCAAAACCACCTCAATCGGACGTCAAATGAAGATTTAGAATGCGTTAAAAGTTTGCTCCCTGTGGTGTCATATGACAGCACAGATCTGTCAAATTTTGTGCAATGCGCCACGGCACATAGCACAGAGAGGACACGCCGCAGGGCACAAGACTCATTATTTAGGTCTCATTCAATTTTTAAGCTATCACTTTGTTTCCAAGACTCTGATTTAGAGTCCATAAATCATATTTGAGATTTGAATTGTTAAAAAGTGGGATTCCTTTGAAAGAATTTTGAGAAATTTCTTTTATAAAACTTTACAATTTGGTAATCCTTTAAGGGTAAAACCCTATGTTACCATGATTCAAAGTAATTTGTGGTTCAATTTCAGGGAGGTTACACAAAGATACTTTGGAGAGTTTTAAATTTTAAAAACCTGGGATCCTAATTTGTAATTTTGATAGCTTGGCAATTGTACTTTGAGATGATCTCTTAATTACTTAAGTTTTGAAGTTATACGGTGATTAGTAAGGGAGACCTTGTAGGCATTAAGTGGCTAAATTTTGTATTTGGTGTGTTATCATATATTTAAATGCACAATCAAGTATATATTAGTCTATTTGACTTGGTTTAAGCTCTAAATTGAGTTGATTATATAAGATTTGAGATTTGAGCACCTAAATGCCCTATATTGGTTAAAAACCAGACTTTTCACATATAGATGTCCAAATTTCACATATGATCTTAGACTGTAATGCATTTTGCACCATTAGTTAGATTATCGAATAAGCTTTACATGAGCTCTTGAATTACTCCAATTGAACATCAGATGTGAAAATGACGCATGTTCGAAGTTTTCCTTGAAAAGCTGTCATGACAGGGTCACGTCTGCTGCAACATGTTGTACACAAGTTGTAACACACAATATAAAGGTCAAATTGACCTCTCTGTGCCACATGCCATGATATACATGCTAGAATGTGCTAAAATGATATGTTTGACCCTATTTTCAAGTGTTTTACTTCTTAAACTTTTCCATGCTTCCTATATGTTTAAAAATTATTAAGTTTGAATTCAAACAAGTTTATGGTAAGCTTTGGAGTGATTTATAGCCCCTATTTACCACTGTATATTGTGATTGTGGCAACTATTGGCAATGTCAAGGCTGATATTATAATAACAGGTGAAATTAAAATACTAAGAGGATGTACTTGAAGGTGTGGCTAAGGCAGCGGGTGGGCCAGAAGAACTGGAGATGATCTTACAAAGTAGAAACTCAAGTTTAGCAATGGTAGAGAATCCCTAAGTAGAAGCAGCAATAGTAGATGACTCATTAGTAAACAAAAAGAGCAGGCTTAGATCATGAGGAACCAGACATAAATGTCCTCCCCTAACCAAGTTTGGGAGGAGGGGTAGTGTGAACACTGTATTCTGTTCAGGCATTTTTTAAATTTAATAAAAATAATAATAAATTTAACCAAAAAATATAAAAATACAAAAATAAAATTTAATCCTTTTTATGATTATATTTTTAAAATAAAAAAATTTTAATTAACAGGATTTAATTTTATTTTAACCTAAATAATCTTTTATTAGTTAAAATTTTATTTCTTTTAGTTCATTAAAATAATCAAAAAATATAAAAATACAAAAACAAAATTTAATCCTTTTTAGAATTATATTTTCAAAAAAAATAATAATAATCTAACAAAATAAAAAAAATTTTACTTAAATCTTTAAAAAATCTCTCCCAAATTATCCCAACCATTTAAAAATGTTGGGAATCAACTTTTAAAAGTTAACTTTTTAAATCTTATTATTTTTCATAAAAAAATAAATATATATTTCAAAATCAGATTTCTCTCTCTCTTAATTTGATTAACAAAAAAATGAAAAAAAATGAATGGGCGGGTGAAATGATGAATCACCTGGCCCAAAATTACCTTTCAAGCAAGAAGGAGAAAAGGAGATTAGACTCGCATGCAGAAAGATGGAGTAGAGAAGCAGAGAGCAGGACACAAAAATGACTTTCAACCAGACATGCGAGAAGAGAAGACCATACAAAAACCCAGCAAAAAAGAAAAGTGAGGAGCATAAATGCAGCCATGTAGAGAACACATACATGAAGAGAAGGAAAGCAAACTTTCAGCCACAAAAGAAAAACGCAAAGAGAAACGCTAGTCATGCAAAACACTTTTGGCCAGAAACAAGGAGCAGAACTGAGACAAAAAGAAGGCAGGAAAAAAAGTCTTCACTTAATAGCAGACTTGTGTACGAAGAAGCAAAGAGCAGACAAAGCAAAAATGTGTAGACGCATGCACGAAGCTTTACCTCTAAAAAAGAAACACATGCAGGAATCCAAGCATGAAATGCAGAGGAAGGAAAGAAAAGCAAAAAAAGATAGAGACAAAAGGCGAGCAAACACAACAGACTACACGCAGAAAAAAATGAGAGAGCAGATGAAAATGAAGAAACGAAAGCAGACGAGGATGGAAGGCTACCCAAGTATTTGGTTTTTCATTTTCATCTTCAATATAAGGGAGAGGGACCGAGAACGAGAAGGCAGAGAGTCTGACCAGGGATTGAGATCGAGAGAGAGATGGAGACTAAGAGAGCAACAACACAGATTTCTAAAGGTTAGAGGAAGAGAAAGAACCAAAATGAGGTTGGAGCAAGAGAGGACCAAAAGAAAAAAGGGAGTCTGAACAAGGATCGAGGAGGTGGAGAACGCATGGATGATCTTAAACCCTTCTACCCTGATCAAATGGCAGGGCGAATATTAGGAATGAGAAATGTTCTATCATTTGTAGAGAAGGCGCAAGAAGTTATGCGTCAAGAAGATGCTAAAGAACTGCAAAAGGAGATTATGAGTGCGAAGTTTGACTTTAATGATTTTCAAAAACAAACTCGTGCTGTAACAAAAATGGGTTATGTGTCTCATGTCATAGGAATGATTCCTGGCATGGGGAAGGTTAGTCCTGCACAAATTCGAGAAGCAGAGAAGAGTTTAAAGCTCATGGAAGCAATGATAAAAACAATGACCCCTGAGGGGAGATAAAAACCAGAACTCTTGGCAGAATCTCCTGCCGGGAGGAAAAGGGTAGCTCAGGATTAATATTCTTTGAAGCATTTATTGTAGGAGAGCTTAAAGGTGTGGTTTTCCACTCAGTGCGATGTTTGAATAGAATATCTTAATAATGCCCGGTAAGCCAACTTGTGTTGCTCTCCCTTCCTTTTGCTTGCTAAAAATTCAAGATTGAATGTATGCCTCTTCACGTATCAGCTTAAGGTCTTATGTGAACATGAGAAGTTTGGAAATGTGTTGATGTGCATTAATATCAAGTGCTATCTTGAGATTCTTCGCTTTAATTTTATGACTTAAATATAGCCTACTTTGTTGATTTTTCTTTATCTATATTTGCATGGTATTTACCTAATATTTTGCACAGACATTCCTTTTCCTATTTACTTTAATCCCTAAAATTTTCATAATTTTTGGAGCCCATTTACACAGTCAAAAATGTTGGTTTTTGCAGAATGGTCATTAAAAGTTTTCCTCTATTAGTTTGTTATAACCTGATTTATAATTTTTTAACATATTGATATAGAGATGACTTTAGTTCAAAACTTTGTATCCATGACACTCTCTAACTCTTGTTTGAGACATAAAATTCTTAAGATTTTTAGATCTTATTTACATATTCAATTACATTAGTTTCTAAGAGTGGATCAATAAACTACATGTCAATTTTTATAGTTTAATTGGTGAATTTTTCCCTTCCTGTACAAAGGCATTCTTGAGCTAAATTTTTATATTCATATTTCTCTACATGTGCAATTTGATGTATAAAATTTTAAATTATCATTCTTAAAGTTCATTTGTAGAGTGAAATACAATAATTTTTGGATGACAGACAGTAAAAGAGATATATTCTTAAATAACCAATATCGTAAGAGAAATTTAAAATTTTCATAGACATTTAAAATGATCGTATATCATGTAAATTAATAAGATTTTGCAGCTATAAAGATCCAACTTGTATATTAAAAATGGGTTCCAATAGCGCACTATTAAAATTAGCTCTCTTTTTTATAATTTAAATCAATAAAATATTTAAGTCCCATGTGAGATTTTAAGAATTTTTGTAAAGATTAAAATTAAGCACATTACCGTGTGGGATAATAAATCCTCACAGATATCGTGATTCTCAATTTTTATAATAAATAAATAATAATATAATACACATTTAAAAAAATTAATTAATCAAATTAATATATTTAAATTATGATCACCTTTACTAATGAGATCATTCAGTCATGTAAGATTTTTGAATCTCTCTAGACCTATAAAATAATCTTATTACCATGTGAGTTAATAAAACTTCATAGGTATAATGATTAAAATTTTAAAAAATATATACATTGCATTTTCAGGTGTGACAAGTAGGGCATTGATTAATGAGATACTTAAGCTTCTTACAATAGCGACAAGTCAAAGAAGGACAATTCACAGCAATGTGTCCTTTCTTCTAGCAAGCTATAACTCGATATATGGACACTGATTAAAAGATTGAGTAGACTGAGGATAGCAATGACAAAGCTTATAATTCCTTCCAAGAATAAAGAAAGCCATGTGAAAGGCCCGCAAGAGAAGGCCCAGATGAGTTTAGTCAAAAAAAGAGATGAGAAAGAGTATCCTCAGGAGTCGAAAGTGAGCTTTGGTGGAGTAGAGAGGCACAAACAAGCTAAAAATAATCAGTAAAAGCCACTAAAAACTATATAAAATGAAGTTGATCTCACCACTTAAAGAAGGCTTTAACATGCTCATCATTTTTAAATGCAAGCTCACAATAGACTAGTTGATCCGAAAAGCCTCCATCTTATAAAGTAACTCAAGCAACAACTAGCCTTTTTTTCATTTTTAGAATAGCCAGATCCTTCTATAATTGGTATTGATTGTGTAATATCTTAAAAATCTAAACCTAATTAATTAAGCTTAATAAAAGTAATTAATGAGTTAATAAAGTGTGTGGCCAGAGAAGTTTAATAAATGTGTTTCATTGTGATTTCAACCCTAAATGTGAATTCGAAGCAAAGTTGGGCCATCGAGGCAAGGAAAGAAGAGAAAAATTTGAAGAAGAATCATCTATGCCATATGGCACGACGTATGGACAATCCACTACGATGCATAAAGGCATCTTCACAAAAAAATGCCTTTCTGTGCCATGCCCTGCAACGAAAGGTTGCATGCACCGCGACACACGGCCAAAATTCTGGCTAAGTCAGTGCTCATTTGTTCAAAAATTTAGAAGGGAAGAGAGGAAGAAAATGAAAGAAAGGCATGACTTGACTCTACTAAAGCACGTACATTAGAATCATTGGTGATATTAAGATAAAATTACTAAGCCCATCTCTTCCCCTTTCCTTTCATTTTTGTGAAGAGTGAAATTAAGGTTTAAGTTGAAAGAGTAATTTCGATTTATATAAATTATGAGTTCAAATTCATTAACTAAAATAAATATTATAAGAATAGTTAAAATATTTAAACTCTACATTAATAATTTTGACAGTAATTGATTGATGAGAATCATAAATATCTGAAACTTGTATTTATTGAGGTTATTGAAAAAGTTTAATGATAGTTTAAATTTTTATTAATGATAACGTGAGTGAATGAAATTTAGCAAACTATTGGGTACGATTGAGAATAAATTTATAATTTGATAAAAATGGAGATATAAGGAAGTAATATAATATATATATATATATATATATAAATAATACGACACGCCAGCAACAGCAAAGATCTCCAATTCCACTTATCACCGAAGATAATATTTCAAACTGAGCAGTTTAAGGTCCAAACTCAACCCCCTTAATCCACATCATAATCCCACCGGAAAATTGTTTAACCACTTAAGCATTTAATTAAATACCAATCTCCATCTTCTTCGACCCGGAATTGCTCCATCTGCAATCCCATCTCAGAAATGGTTAAATGTAAGCCTCGTCAGTCGTCAGTTTCGTGACTCACCCTCGCAAAAACCATTTCCATCTTCATCGCAGCTATTCCCTACATCATCACCACTACGAAAGAGGTCAACAAAAGAATAGGAATCCTTCGGACCCACAGTGTAATCACCGACAATCTCCTCACAACCTTCGTTTTCGGAGTCGTCGACAGAAAGACGGTCTAACATCTGGGTAACGGATAGCCCGGAGAGCGCGAAACCGGGGCGGGCATCAACAATCCGCCAAGATGCGAGGCGAGCGCTCCAAGAGACGTCGGAGGATTTGAGCTTGTGGGTGCCTTTCGCCTTGTGCCTGGACTTGGAGGAGGGGAGAACGTGGCAGGCGTTGTAGCCGGAGACGGCGCCCTTGCCGGTGAACTTGCAGTGCTTGTTGGGTTTAGAGGGAACCTTGGTGAAGAGGCCGGCGGAGGGAGGTGAATCGAAGCGGTTCCGGAATCGGGTCTTGGGTCGGGGGTTGAGGGATGGCGGTAGGATCTGGTAAGACCTGACCATTCCACGTTGGCGACCCTCTGTCTTCATGGGGTGGAGTAATGTGGGCCTCGGAAAATTGAGGTAAGAAGGAGGGAATGTGGTTTGGTTTATATAACCATAGGCGCAGTAATGAAAACTTGGGGAGCAAGGTGCTTAATTCAATTTTGTTGTAACATTGGTCTTCGCCTCCGGTGAGTGTCCACCAAGCAAACTATTAGCATACTCTACAAAAACAAGACATAATAAATCCATAGCTCTTTTTTCATTAGGTCTACAGTTCATTAGATTTTTTATTGATCCAGTTCTATTTATAAGATTTTAGTTATTAATTCTCAATAATTTTTTTTTAAAAAATTACTTTCCATGATTCTATTTATAAATCATTTTAAACCTCATTAACTCTATCTTAAAATTTTATAAGTTTTAACTTAGATAAAAACTAAAATTATTTTTAATATTTTTTCCTTACATGTAATGAGGGCAAGAAGGTAAAGATGAATATAAAAAATAATGAAATACTTTGTAAATATAATCAAAATTAATCATCTCTCTCTATCCGTGAAATAGGATCAGAGAGAAGTAATGAGTATTATTACCCATATTCAAAGACACCCTTATTGTTACTCTTGGTTTAATTAGGCTTTTTATTATTTCTGCTCTCATGAGATAGTCATAACCAGACATGTGGTTTATGTACACACACTTAAATAATTTTAGAATTTATAATTTATGAATTTTAGCCAAAACAAAAACGTAGGAATGAGAAAGAATTGTGATGTACTATTTGATAAACATAAGAGTTTTTATTTAATACATGAATGATACTGACATTGATCATGTCATTGTCTGGGAAGCATTACACTCAAGAGAATAAACAAATGGATAGGGGGATGGCTAGAGGCAGCGACCAAATCTATATTTCCCATGAAATTGTGCATGCCAGGACCACTAGTGCCTCCTTCAATAACTGCTAAATTGTAACGGCACCTTCACTTTAGAAGCCCCATAATATTTGTTGGCTTCATAGAGCGAATTAAAGAGGAACAAAAAAAGGAAAATATAAATAAAAAGTAACGCGGAACAAATATATACACAACATTCATTCTCAAGAGGAAACTGAAGTGTATGATTCTCCTTCTGTATGGAATTTAAGAACTCATCCAAGGAAGGCTGACATGATCATTACGAAGTAAATCACACTTCACACATTCTCTATCGCTGTTACTGGTTCATCACAACGTCGCACAAGATGCTCTTTGATGTCATCCTCAGGTTCCACAGAAGCCACTGATTTTAAAGCTTTCTTGGCAGGATAAAACACGTAATGTTGACACATGAAAAATATGTCAAAGGATACACTCACCTGCAATTCTCAATTTTATTCAAAACCCAATCCACATTAGTTTACCTAAACCGAACCAAAATTTCACTGTTAATAGGCTACAAGAGTTTGAGATTTTTCAATACCAAAGACAGCATCAGTTTTCCTACATTCCCATAGAAGTTGACCCAAGAACCTGAAAAATTAATGAAAAACATCAATTTACAACATGTTAATCTAATGGTTTCCCCTAAAATATAAACCCTTATGCCTTATCAATGGAGGAAATCACACACCTTGATCAATGGACTGCACAACCATCTGTCCATAGTTTGATATGCCTCCAGAGAAATCAAGCAGAATGTTGCCAATGCTGAAGCCGTCAGTACTTTTTCTCATGAAGTTCATGATTGCCTATATTCATTCACGACACAATTTATTAACGCCAAATGAATACATAATAAAGAAACGAAAAAGGAAATGAAACAAGAAGATAAGAAAAAAACTAACCTGAGGAACATATTTTATGATTGTCATACATACTTGAATTGTGCTGCAACATCAATTTTAATACAAAGTTAGGAAGGGCCTAATTCCTATTGGTCCATCATGACCATGGAAAATTGAAAACTGGAAACAAGTCAATGTAGGAATGTTCATCAATCATCATGCCTGTTGGCCCCACGTTGTAAGACAACGCATGATACAATTGTTTTTTTGGTCCCATGTAGATTGGCAACAAACTATTTAAGGATTAACAACAGTGAAGAAACTGAAGTGTAATCTTTCTGCATAAAAGCACAGTAACGCGAATAAGTATAAAGAAGAGTCAACATACTTGAAGACGGAGACGAGCCAAAGCCAAGAGTGTGAAGGCAAAGCTATGAAGAAACAAACCGCAGCAGTAAGCAATACCACAGAGACAATTCCAAAGGCAAGTTTGGAGATTTTCTGAGTTCCACGCTATATGAACAAGTCACGATGTTCAGGGCAATTCAGAATTTAACCAATAAAACAAAATCAACAGATAATAAAGTCCACCACTTACCTCATAGATCACAATTTGAAACAAAGTAATTGCAGTGAGTAGCACGGCATGGGCAGAGAAAGCAACATCATTTGCTGCTACAGGTATCATCTAAAATCAAAAAACATAAATACAAAATATCATCGTCTGTATCATTCAGGGTCTGAAAAATAAGCTATAATAATTGTTATATATTTTATTCTATTATGTTAATGATAATTAGGCATCCTACTTTTGCCTCTAACAAAGCATTGCTATTAATCAAGGTGGATTTTCTATTCAATTCAAGTACTGAAGTTAAATCCTCTGCATACGAGGTTTCATCCACCTGAAGCTAGCTAGCATTCCAGTGCGGACAAAAGTAGGACGGGTCTCAACATGACAACTCAAAATCCAAGGTAATGCTAAATTGACCACCGAATTACCTTGATCATTGTTCCAGAAACAAGACTACGTAATCCTGTTTTTAATTCTATTAAAATTAGACTTGAAAAGAATTCCATTTAGAAAACTCCAGTAGAATTTTCTCACGGTAGAGATAGAAAAGGGAGAATGATAATTAGGTGCCAAAAGATTGAATTAATGATAACCAAGTGGGTGTAATTTTTTTAAAAAATGAATTGAAAATATGATTCAGACAATTACAAATTCAACGATTTTAATTGCAGATAAAATTTTCAAGTTTCAAATATAACACTCAAACTCTAACTAAGATTTCTGTTTATAAGTATTTAAATTAAATTAGTACTTGCAACCCATTCTTTGAACAAATTTATTAAGGATACAATTGTTATTAATTTAATTTAATTTTTTTGAGACTAAATTTCTTTCCGCCCATGGAAAACCAGCTCTCTGGCTAAAAAACAAAAAAAACGCAAGCGGCGAGGAAACCAGTGCTGATGTTTTTTTCCTACCAAGTACAGCCAAGACTAGTAGAGATAGGTCACCCGCATCGCACATGACCTAAAAACCAAGCTAAGATAAGATATTTGCTCTAAATTTTATATTTGTCGCATGGATTATAATAAGGAGTCCTACTTTTCCCCCTGACATAGAATTACGACTATTGAATATGGATTCTCAATTCAAGAACTTGCATCAAAGTATATAGAACGGACCTCTCCATAGCCGTATTCCTCAAAATACTGCTTCTGAACAGCGGAACTGAAGAACATAGAGGCGTTGTAGATGAGATAGGAAGAGTGCTTGATCAGATTCAACAGGGCGAAATCAAAGTTGAGCCCCACGACACTGAGACAAACCAAGAGAGTTATATAAAGCCAAGGCTGTTGAGAAAAGAACCAAGCGTGAAACTATGGTGTTCAGAATGATTTTATTACCTTTTCCTGCGAAAATTCAAGATGACTTGAGGGTAGAAACTGATAGACCAGCAGGTGAAAGCGGACCAACCCAGTAATTGGTATGTGACTTCGAGCGGACCTGAATTCCACGAAGCCATATCCGGCGGCTCTGCTATTTCCCCCTCCTTCGCCGGAGAAGAAGCAAAAACCTCCGTTGACCCAGTGAAGGACTTGTGTGCTGATGACGTGCTCGGCTTGCTTCCCTATTTATGTATGCGCAATGCTATGCTTGGAACAGACCAAGAAAAGCAAGGCAAAGGGCTTTCGGCAGACTCCAATCAACGTGATTTCCCCTTATCAGTGACCAGATTTGGGACTTTAATAGGCGATTCAACAGTAGATTCAATTATTTTGAATCTGCAGCTTGTCCCTTGCCTTATCAACAACATTAAAAATAGAAGCGCCTGCTAGCCCAAAAAAAGTTTGACGCTTACCATCCAATTTTCGTTTTTAATTTGATCAAGCAGTTTCGTGCTCTGTATTTAAAAAGTAGCTTTATTTAATTACTGTGAGAGGATCCACCGGGGAGGTTGCGTTGCGTGTGCGATTGGCGTTTTTCCTTAAACGCATGATAATAATAGAGACTTGACATTACTTTAATCAAATCCATTCGATAAAGAATTGACACAAGACGCGACGCAATGCAAGATTCTTTTTTATCGTGCCTCTTGTTAAACGTTAACCACCAAAAAAACACTAAAATACACACACGAAAATATATGCCCGCTTCTTCACAGTTTCTTTTAATTTAAAATTATGTTTTTGTTCATAAAAAAATTATGTTTTGCAATTTATTATGTTTTAATCGATCTCTTATTATTTTTTGATCTGTTAGATTTTTCAATCTCTGAAATTAAAATTCTTGAAATTTTCTTTTAAGAAAACAAAATTTAAATTTTTATATTTTCATTAAAAGATTATATAACTGTAGTCTTAATTATATAAATTTTTATAACTTAAAATTTATATAATCGGGTTGCCTTATAGATAATATTTATACATATAAATTATTATTAAAAAATAAATAGTGTATTAAATCAAATTTTATTTTTAAATTTTGGCTAAAAATATTAAATCAACTTTTCTGCATGAATATTTTTGCTTTGTGAAAGTTAATAATTAATTATTAATTTAACTTTCAGAAATTAACATATTTAATTCATCAAAATATAATGGTTTTATTAAAATAAAATAAAGTATAGAGACCTAATTTAAAATTTAAAAAAACTATAAACATATACTCTCTCCATTTAAAAATATAAAGTATTTTTTAAAAAGTTAAATGTTTAAAAATGTAAGATATTTTTAATTTTTTGAGGTGTAATCATTACTTTTTTTAAAAAGTGACTCTATTAATGGATGATTTTATATTTATTACAGTGTGTTTAATAAAAATAAATATAAAAATTTAAAATTAATTTTAAAATAAATAATTATTTTATTAAAAAATAAAATTTAATTAAAAAATTTTATATTTTTAACCGAAAGAAGTATATGTTAATTTTTGTAAAAAAAAAATGTCAGGCTAGATGAACTCAAAAGTAGCTGTCCAAATTCAACGCCACGTATGCGGTGAAAGAAGGAGGCGTCTGATGATAACTCCACAGCTCATGGATTATTATGTTGGCAAGATAAAATTAAAAAAAGGAAAAAAGGTTGTGGATTCTTATTTTTTATTGCAACATTAGATGAGTCCTGAATTCTGAATTGGTGCATTAACATGGGCCCTCACGGACCTTCTCTCCAAAAAAAAAAAAAAAAAGGTTCTCATTGCACGCTGGCGACCCTATCGTCATGTGGGACAGAGAACATTGAGGTGAGAAGTGGGAAGGAGGGACTGCGGATTGGTGTTGATTTATTCTTTTATAAAATTGCAGGGAGAGCAATGGAACCTTCGGAATCATGGTAATTAATTTATAATTTAGTGGAAGATTGGTGCTAGGCTTCGCCAATGGTACGTGTCCACTAAGGATACTCTACAGTACGGCCGATGGCTCCTTGATTAACACGTTTGATTGACGAGCCCGGAATCATTGGATCCTCTCCTATTCCCTTTTTTTATTTATTTATTTATTTGTAATGGATACTCTCGTATTCTAATATTAAATTGGCGCCGTCTCTTTCCTCGTTTATTTCCAAATAACTATGAATGGCCGTTGTGGAAGATTTAGATTTGATGAGAGATGTGAATATATTTATTTAATCAACAGAGAGAGGGCTCAAGACAGTGATCAAATTGACACTGCCCCGGCCACAACTACCTGATTGCTTCAATATGCTATTGCTAATGCAGGTTTGGTTCAATAATAGCACGAGCCTCATGCCAATGGAAAGCTTTACACAAACCATTCTCAAGTACGCCATGTTTTATGCCGGCGGTTCATCGGGACACTGGATAAGATGCAGTTTGATTTCATCCTCGGATTTCACAGATGAAAAATTCGTCAAAGAATACAGTCACCTGCAATGCCAAATTCCATCCAGAACAATCTTACGTGGGTTACAACATAAGTTAAGAAAGAAGCAAAGAGTAAATGAGGTGTAAACAAACAAATCCCCTCATTTTTCCTTATGTTCCCATGAAAGTCGTTTCAAGAATCTGGAAACAGTACAATATTAATTCACAATTGAAAGTCTGCTTTTTTTCTCGTGAAGTTAATGATTGCCCATACTCATAACACAATTTATTAATTAACACGAGAGATGGATAGATCAATAGATGAAATGTTAGGTTATTTATAAATATTATGAATTTGCATTAATTAATAAATTTAAATAGATTGATCTTTATCATCTTGTCTAAATCGTGATAAATAAATCACACAAGTGAACTCGATGAGCAGAGATTCAATCAATAAAATTTGTAGCTATCAATTATTTTGTATATTTAAATTGACTGGGTAAAGGTTGAGGATAATGTGAGATAATTAACTAAATTATTTATGAAAACTGTTTTTGAATTAGTTTATATAAGTCAACCAATCGATCATCAAATACATGATATATATACGTTTTTCATTATCTCTATTATCTCTAAACTCTCTACAAACTTCATAGGTCTGGTAAATTATATGTCTGCTTATACTCGAGCTAATTGAGATCTCACATTCAATTATAAATTTTTTAGATACGCATATCACTTTACTTAATTTTATTTAACTCGTATAAATTGAGATATTAAATTTAACACGAAAGAAATACGAGTTTCAATTAATTCTTCTTAGATTCTAACCTGACGAATAAATTTTAGAACTGTCATACATATTTGGATCGTGCTGCGACGCAATCAATTTCAAGAGAAAATTAACACACAGAAAATGAGGCCAAAAGAAACTGAGCAAGATGTACTAGTTTAACACAGAGAAATGTCCGGAACAAAAAAAAAACGAAAAGAAAATTATATCAACTCTTCATCATGATAAACAATTCTTAAGAACGTGAGCATTTTAGGGAAAAAAAAAAAAAGCAATCCTGCACTAAAAAAAAAATGATAGAAGAGCACGCAGCAGGGTAATGGGAAATATAAGAACAAATTATGAAAATAATTTTACAAATTCAAAATTCTAATCTAGTTATTGCTTGATTGCAGGCTGTTGAATGAGATAAATCAAATTAAGAAAATAATTTTACAAAATCATTTGACTAAAAATTATTTTATTTTATTTGCAAGGAAATTAAATTGAAAAGATAACATTGTAAATAATTAAATTATATCTTTTGTCAATATTGATTAATTTTATAGCATTTTTTCTTGATATATCCCATGTAATAAATTAATTTTATGAGAGATTTTTTATAAATCCAAACTTTTTAATTTATTTAAAATTTTGAATTAATTAACCAGCAAGGGATTGCACGAGTGGCAAGAATGGGGTGAAATATTTGAAGAAGTCAGGCGTTGAAATCCTCATGCCTTGATTACTGAATATATCCCAGACAATCTAATAGTAATAATCCGTTTTAGTCATAATCATCTTTTGAAGGTCATCCAATCCCCGTGCTCTAACTAAACCATCATATGACTGACAAGACAAAAAATAAATAGACATTAAAACATAAAAAGAAGAGCAGGGCTATGGTCCCATCTATGTCCAAGGTCATTATGAATCATAAGTCTACTTCGACACATAATTAACCAACCTGATCTTCACTAAGTAAAGTGCAAACTTACCATTTAAACGATAAAGAACTAACACCAAAACAGGTGAAGGGAGAGAAAAAGCAACTTTCTCATGATGGGCCAATACAACGTGTCAGACAAAGGTAAGTTACCATGATCTGAAGATTGCAAAAAGGAGCCGAGTCTAAATGCGTATCCAACTAAACACAAAATAAAGGATCTTCAACGTAGTTAGATCTGTGTTTAATTGGCAGCAAACTATGTAAGGATTAGCAAATATAGAATCGTGTGTTCAAAAAAAAAAAGTGTGGAAAATGAAGTTTCTGCATAAAAAGCAACAGATTTCAAATGATCATAATGCGAAATCAACGTACTTGAATATGATAAGAAGCCAAAGCCAGAGGCGTGTCGGCAAGGCTATAAAAAGACAAACTGTAGCTGGAGGCCATACCATAGAGGCAACTCCAAAGCAAGTTTGGAGATTCAAACAATTATAAATTCATGAGTTTTAATTGTTTTTTGTTAAAGAAATTCGCGAGTTTTAACTGATTGCATGTAAGGTATTTAAATAACAAAAATTCCTATTTATAATTGTTTAATTAGGTATTTAGCTATTTGCCACTCATTTCTTAAAAAAAAAATTATGAAAAGTGTAGTTATGGTGAATTCAATCATTTAACTGACATGCTCCCGTCTCAAGTAGAAAACTAGATCTATGGCAAAAATAAAAACAAAAAAAAAAACAGAGAGAATTCAATCATTCCCTTCTTCCTCATCGCCATCCATGTCATACTCTTCAACACCACCACCCACAAGCGGTGCAACGTGAAATCCATTAGCTTGATGGCTCAAGCCATTCATCGATAATCCTTGACCACTGGAAACTCGCACAGATCCGGTGAAACAAGCTTCAGCTGCGCAAGGGGTGCAAGATATTCAATATATTGAATCTGATTATTTGAAAGATCTAGATTCTAGATCTCACAATGAATCAACCCCTGCTTGGACTAGAAATTAGAGGCCTTCAACAATTTGGCTGCTGAAAAGGATCAACTTTTGAAAATTTATGTTACGAGACCATTACCCTTTTTAGAAAGAGCAGGCTCAATATAATTAAGATTTTCTTCAAGTTCTTCTAATGTGATCGATTGGATAAATTCAGGTATGGTTCTAATACCACTTTATTATAAAACCATTACTCTCTCATCAAAAAATTAATTCATTGAAGTGTACAATGCACTCGTTTATATAGTCAAAATCTTTCTCAAATCTCTTCAACATAGAACATGACATTTAACTTTTTTATAGACTTCAATACTCATTCTGTTAGTGCAATGGTTTAATTCAAAATTTTTATACATATTTTGATGTGCGTGTATATCTTAATTGGTCATTTAATTTATATGAATTTCAGATCGGACTTACATTTTCTAATATATAATTTATAATCTTGCCGCTGGAAAAAAGGGAAAAAATAATAATTAAGAATTTCATAAGATTATTAATTAAAAAAATTTATGTGTACGTAATATAATTATTAAGTGCAAGCTTGTCTAGCTAGATTTATGAATTTTAATCTCAAATTCTTCAATTCTTGGAATATTTTTTTTGTTTTGGGCGATTAGTTATCTGTAAGTGTCTAAAATAGATTTAAATGGTGGATAAAGGAGGGCTGTTCCTAGTTCCCTTGTCTAAAATTCATTAGATATTCAAATGAATGTGGGTTTATTGGTTTGTAAAATTTATAAAGCATAATAACAAGTAAATCTAAGAAATTAATGTGCTTGATATAGGAAATTAATAAGTGATATTGTGAGGTATTAATAGATTGAACAAGTCTCTTAGGAAGTCATGGATTAATGCACAAATAAAGTCTTATTAGATAATTAAGTAATTTATAAGTCTTATTATATAACTAACAAATAAAGTTACACTATTAATATAACAATTGCATTTTCTCTTTCTTTTGCAGAAGAGTAATTCAGCCATTTCATGTAACAATTTTATTTCATTTTAGATCAACATTCATGCAAAGTTTCACACGGGATCTAAAAATTAAGCTAAGATACTTGTTCTAAATTTTAAATTCATTATATTAATGATAATTAGGATTCCTGCTTTCTAACCTCACATAACTTTATTATTACTCAATGTGGATTCTGTATTCAATTCAAGAACTCAGATCAAAATATATAGAAATGACATCTCCAGAACCGTATTCCTCAAAATATTGCTGCCAGACAGCGGAACTGAAGTACATGGAAGCATTGTGGATAATAAGCTGAGAAAACCAACCCAAGAGAATTAAGGCATGTTTGTTTTGGTTTTTAAAAACTGTTTTTTATTTTTAAAAGCAAAAAAATTTAAAATTTCTTTGGATAAGTGTTTTTTATTTGGTTGTTTTTAAAACTGGTTTTATTCTTTATTTTTAAAAATGAAAAAAATGAAAAAAATTAAGTTATTTTCATTTTATTTTTCTTGTTTTTAAAATACAATACATTGATTATCTAAAATTATCGTTGCTTTGACAAATTTTTATTATTAATCACCATCATTAATTATCTATAATCATCACCACCAGTTCATTTTAAAACTGCTTTTAAATTGCACAACCAAATCAATTTTTATTTTAAAAAACTATATTATAAAATAATTTTTAAAAATAAAGAATGAAAACAGAAACAAAACAGGCACTTAGTGCCAGTTCAGTTACTGTTTTCATTTTTTATTTTTAAAATCTGTTTTGCAATGTAATTTTTTAAATTTTTTAAAACAAAACAAAAAAATATTTGATTACATTATTTCAAAAAAATTAAATTAAAAAAATTAGCTGATATTATGATTTATAATAGTAATTGATTAAGATAACTGTAATTTTTAATAATAAAACATAATGTATTTAAAAAAACAAAAACAACTTTTAAGATGTTTTTTATTTTGAAAAATAAAAAATAAAAAAATTTAAAAATAATTAGATTCAAAATATTTATTCAAACAAATTTTTAATTTTTTTACTTTTGTTTTAAAAAACTATTTTTAAAAACAGAAACTACGCATGCGCTTAATTATAATTAAGCGCATGCCGCATAGAGAAGAACCAGACGTGAAAACAGAAACTGATAGAGCAGCAGGCAAAAGCGGACCAGAATTACAGGAAGCCATATCCGGCGCTGCTCTTTCCCCCTCCTCGCCGGAGAAGAAGCGGAAGAATGTCTCTGGTATAAATCTCCGTCGACTCAGTTCAGGACTTGGTGCTCACGTGCACGGCTTGCTTTCCTATTTAGGTATGTGTTGAATGCCTTGCTTGGCAGTTGGCACTGACAAAGACACAACAAGGGCCTTCAGCAAACTCCACTAAACGTTGTCGCCACCTATCAGTCAGAGTCCCAAAAGACAGAAGATGATGACCCCATTTTTAATGAGCCACGCAACGGTACTCTTCAATCTTCAGCTACTCTCATGCCGTATCAACAACGTTCCTGATTTTCATAAAAAACAAAAAACAAAAGAAAGTGCCTGATACCCCCCCCCCAAAAAAAAAAAAAAGGTTTGAGGCATCCCAATCATTCTCCATTATTAATTTGAGGAAGTAGTTTGGTGCTTCTTTATTTAAATGGGATCTTTTATTTGTGGAGATGTGAGGGGCTTGCATAATGCTACTTTAGTCTTATTTATAAATTATTTTTAATATGTTTTACTAAAAAAAAATATTATATTTTATTAACTTTATTTTAAAATTTAATAAATTTTTATACTTATCTTTAATAAATATTCTTACATTATATTAACGATACTTTTATTTAAAGTATTTAATAAGAGAAAAAACGTAAAGATAAATATTAAAAATTAATAAATATTTTATAAATAAGATTAAATTTTTTTGTAAATAAGATAAAAGGAGTAACAGGAAGTTATCAAAATAAAGAAATAGTAAAATTAAATCACATTCATAAATTTATAAAATTAAAGTATTTAAAAATGACAGTTGTCATTCACAAGAATGTGCTTGGTATTATTCTATTATAGCATTGCGGGGGCGATTGGCGTTTTGTCCGACGCGGACTTTGAAAAATTACTTTAATCAATCCATTCAAAAATGAATTGACACGTTGCGACACAATCTCAGCGTGTTTGGCACGTCTGGTGAACCATCGAAAACAAAATGCTGGGCGACTAGGACTAGGCTAGGTGAACTCAAAACGACACGTCATTAGCGCGACGTTTTGTATGCTTGAAATGAGGAATTCGAGTCCTAACTTAACCACCGCAGGCGACTTAGTGCAAATTCATACTCCCTTCATTCATATTTATAAATTACCTTTAACTTATTTTATTAAGATTAAAAACACCTTAAACTTTATTAATTTCATGTTAACATTTAAAAAAATTATCTTTATTTTTAATAAATATTTTTAAATCTCACTACTAATATTTTTATTTGAAATATTTAATAAAAAATATAAAAAAAGGCATTGAAAATTGTCAAGTGCTTATAAATAAGATTGAGAAAAAATAGCATCCAATGACCGCTAAATAAAATTTATATCTCACAAAAATTAAATAATTCTAAAATAGCTTTAAAATTTTCTGGTGCTTTTGACACGTTAATTACATAAACAAAAAGATTGAAATGCCTCTCAAGTAGTTAAAAACAAAAAAAAAACCCCATCATTGCCAACACCAAGCGAAGATGAGGTCATCGAAGCCCCTGCTACCGGTGAGGTCATCCAAACTCTGACACCAATGATATTTTATTTAAAAAATAAACTTTTTAGATGATTAAGAGAGAATTTGATCCCATAACTCTTGACCACATAAAAAACTTAGTGGCTTAATGACCACCGAGTCCTTTAATGACAAATGGCAAAAAAGAAATATATAAGTAATAAACTAAATATAAAATTATTTTAACATAATAACATAATGACATATTATCAATTTTTAAACAAAACTTATTACTTAAGGGTTTAGGAAGATAAAAATGATTAAATGAAAGTCTCATCATTTTCATCATCATGACAACTATTTCCAACACCATCACCACCACGAAACAAGTCCACAAAAGAATAGGAATCATTTAGACTCACAATATAATCAACAGCAACCTCCTCATCACCTTTGTCTTCGGAGCCGTCCCACAGAAAGATGATTCGACATCCGAGTGACAAATAGCCCAAATAGAGTGAAATCGAATTAGGCAGCAACAACCCTCCAAGAGGCAAGGCGAGCTTTCCAAACCCAAACAATCCTAGAGAATTTGAGCTTGTGAGTGCTTGGACTTGCCAGTAGGCTTAAAGAGAAGCTTGACGAATTAAGGGTAAGATTCAGGAAAAGTTTGCCATTCCATTGTAGGCCCTCTCTATAATTTTATAAAGCGACAGGGAATTTATTGGAAATGCAGATTTAGCTTTGACAGGACATTATTTCTGTAACTCTATTTATAAGCCATTATTAATATATTTTATAAAAAAAATTTAAAGCTCACTAATTTTATTTAAAAAATTAATAAGTTCTTAAATTTTTCTCATATTTTAACAATACATTTTCTATCTTCAACATTCAATGGGGTAAAAGGAAAATTTATTGATGTGACTTACTTTAATTTTATTCTTATTAAATATTCATGTTTTAATAATATATCTTTTTATAACATTCAACTAAGGATAAAAAAAAAAAATTGTACTGAAAATTTAATAGGGTAATTGATAAATAGAATTAAAAAAATATTTTCTCTGTCATAAAAATGCAACCAGAAAGAGTATAAATATGATTAAAAAAAGTTTTTATCCATCTCATAAATAGAATTAGAAGTAGTATATATGCATCCACTAAGGATGCTCTAAGGTCTACAGTACGGCCGTTAGCTAATTAATGAATCATCCACAAATTTGAATTTGACTAGTCATGAATCGTTGCATGCCCCCTTATGCAAAAATTACAGTGGTGCCGTCCCTTCCTTGACTTGTTTATTTTTTTAATCAATTCTCTATGGTGTGCCGGTTCCCGGTTCCAGTGAGGTGTTTCTTTTAATCTTTTCTGTGATAGCTACTAATACAATATAAAATGGATAAAGTTTTTGAATAAGTACGGCATTTTTTAGTACTGATTATGACAAGCACATTCCTTTCTCAATATTTTTTTTATAATATCTAAGAGATTTTAGATAAAAACTTATATGCTTAACAAATTTTCATAGATGATTTACATAGTTGTTATGATAAGTATAGCATTTGTTACTTGTTTTTAATTAAATTAAAATAAGATATGTGAAGTTTTTATAAATTATTTATTCCATAACAAATTTTTATTATTAATACAATAAAACTTACTTATCTTGATTTAATTAGATATAAATATATTAAATATATAAATCTTATCCTATCATAAATACCATGAAAATAAAATGCACTTGGGTAAATGACCTTTTTTATTTTACCCAGGAGGTTTAATTTTTTTCCTCTATTTCTTTACTACAACCAAGGGATCAAAATAGTGAGTCATGTTAATCAGCGCTTTGAGAAGACGAGTGAATTATTATATTTTAATAAATGCGGATAGAGTTCTTATCTACTACTACTTGTGAATGATGTTGACATTGATCATGTCACTGCCTGATAGGGACGGCACATCGAGAGTAAAAAAAAAAGAACTGGGATAGAGAGAGGGCCAAGGCTAAAGCCAGTAACCTAACATCTCAGAGCCGTAAGAAAGAAGGCAAGCAAGAGAAGTAGAAGAAGAGGAAGGACAACAAAAGAATAACCATTTCATTTGGTCGATAGTGATGCATTATGATACAAACACTGTAACAATCACGGGGGATGATGCTTGAAAATATACAGCATTCATACTATGAGGAATAGGGATCATTCTTTTAAAAATATACACCATTCATTCAATAACTAGCAGACCCAAATTGATGTTTCTGCTGTTGTATGGAATAATAATGTAAACAACCATCCTGGATTTCCAATGGAAGGCTTTGCACAAACAATTCTCCAGTATACCAAGCTCTATACATTCGCCACCACCGGCGGTTCATCGGAACACTGCATGAGATGCACTTTGATTTCCTCCTCAGATTTCTCAGGATCCGCCACAGTTTTGTAAGTTTTCTTGGCAGGGTACAAAACGAAATGCTGACAGATGAAAAATGTGTCAAAGAATACAGTCACCTGCAACGCCAAGTACCATTCAAAACAATCTACATGAGTTACAATGTAGTTAAGAAAGAAGCAAAAGAGTAAATGAGTTCCTAACAAATCCCATACCAGAGACAACATCATTTTTCCTATGTTCCCATAGAAGTTGTTCCAGGAACCTGGAAATAATACAACATTAATTCACAGCATGTTAATATGAAAGGACATTTCAACAAAGGAGAGGAGATCAGTCACTGACCTTGATCCATGGACTGCACAACCATCTGCCCGTAGTTTGCCATGCCTCCAGAAAGATCGAGTAGAATGTTAGAAATGCTGAAGCCGTCCGTACTTTTTCTCATGAAGTTCATGATTGCCTATACCCATAACACAATTTATTAACATGAGATATGGATAGATAAATTGACGAAAGGAATTCAAATTCTAATTAATTCTTCTTAGATTCTGACCTGAGGAATATATTTTAGAATTGTCATACATACTTGAATCGTGCTGCAACATAAACAAGCAAGAGAAAGTTAACGCAGAGAGAAAGAGGGCACAAAACAGAGCAAGAGGTACTAGTTTAACAGTTAACACGGAAGAAATCAGTCCACAACCCAAAAAACTGATGGAAGAGAGTGCAGCAGAGTGACGGGAAATACAAGAATAAATTACGACAATGTTAATATAGTCAGCGCTTGTATATTTTTTGTTTTTTATCAATATCGATTAATTTTCTAGCATTGTTTTTCTCGATATATCTCGTGTAATAAATTAATTTTATGAGCGATTTAATTTTTAATATAAAATTAATTTCAATTTCATTTTTTAGTTATAATCCGAACACCCCTTCAGTGGAGGGTGGAGAATGAGAAAATTTCAGGGAAAAAACAATTAAAAAAGAAGTAGTAGTAATCCTTTGAGACTTGAGTCAGGCCCCTGCTTATAAAATATATCCCAGACATGCTAATAGTAATAATCCTTTTATCATAATCATCTTTCGAGGAACACTCCATGCTCTCAGTAAATCATCATATGAATGGCAAAAGAAAAAATAAATCGACATTCAAACTTCAAAATAAGAGCATGGCAATGTTTCCATATGTCCAAGGTCATCATAAATCATTAAGTCTACCCTACCACAGAACCGACCTGATGCCCAGTAAGTAACGTGCAGACTTACCATATAAAGACCGAGACCAAAATTGGGAAGGGAGGGGGGAAAAAAACACCCTCATGATGGGCCAATAGAGCATGTCAGTAGAAGATAAGTTACAATGATCTCAAGATTGCACAAAGGAGCCATATTTAAATACGGCAAAAAAATACGGGGGGGGGGGGGTCTTTAACATAGTTAGGTCCCTGTTTACTTGGTATGTAAGGATTCGCAGTGTTGAATCAAGTGCTTAAAGAGTGGAAAATGAAGTTTCTGCATAAAAACCAACAGATGCCAAATAATCATAAAGCAGCATCAACATACTTGAATACAGTGAGAAGCCAAAGCCAGGAGCGCGTAGGCAAAGCCAAGAAGAAACAAACTGCAGCAGTAAGCCATACTACAGAGACAATTCCAATGGCAAGTTTGGAGATTTTCTGAGTTCCACGCTGCATGGATAAGTTACCGTGTTCAGGGCAATTCGGATTTTAACCAACAAAGCAAAAGGAACCATAATAAACCCCACTGCTTACGTCGTAGATTAGAATTTGGAACAAGGTAACTGCAGTCAATAGCACAGCATGGGCGGAGAAAGCAACATCATTTGCCGCCACAGGTAGCATCTAAAATAAAGAGACATAAATGTAAAAATATAAAACATCATCGTCAGTTAAATCCTTTGAATACAAGGTTTAATCAACTTGATGCTGGCATTCCAACAACATGCAAGATTGCAGCAAACAAAAGCAACACCAACTTCAAACATTTGGATGAACCCCTCAAGATCTAAGGCACTGCTAAACTGACCACCTACTTCTTCATCAAGAGTAATCGTGTTTGGAATTCATAATAACTAAAAGTAATTCCATTTATGGAACTTCAGCAGAATTTGCTCAGAATGGAAATAGCAAAAAGAAAAACAGGGGACTTGTATCTGGGTCATCAGAAGATTAAAAGTAATTTAAACAGGAATTCAACACTCTGGTCCCAAAAGAAGTAGGGGGGGGGGGACACAGGAACCAGTGCTGATTTTTGTCAAAACTAGATATAGGTCATTTGTATCGCAAGGGGCTCAAAATATAAGTTATGATTGTTAGATTTTCGCGATGAATTATTATTACCGTTACTCAAAATATATAAAACGGACCTCTCCAGAACCGTATTCCTCAATATACTGCTTCTGAACAGCGGAACTGAAGTACATAGAGGCGTTGTGGATGAGATAGGAAGAGTGCTTTGTCAGATTCAACAGCACGAAATCAAAGTTGAGCCCCACAACACTGAGAAAACACACCAAAAAATTAAGGAAAAAATATAGCTAGGATTGCAGAGAAAATAGTAGAGAAAGTATAAGGTTGAAGAAGAAGAGAAAATTTTCTCTGGGGGTACCTTTTCCTGCGAAAATTCAAGAAGACTTGAGGGTAGAAGCTGATGGACCAGCAGGAAAAAGCGAACCAACCCAATGCTTGGTACGCGAGTTCGAGTGGAACTGAATTCCAGGAAGCCATGTCTCGCTCTGCACTTTCCCGTTCCTTCGCCGGAGAAGAAGAACAAGAATCTCGGAGATACAGGCGTCCCCTTCGACTCAATCTTAAGGACTACGTGCTGACGTGAAGGGCTTGCTCTCCTATATATAAATAACTTTTCTTGATGCTTGACTAATGGGCCTCCACAAGGAAAACCGAAAACCAGATCCTTTCCCAAATTCCAAGCAACGTAATTTTCACTGTCATTCACACAAGAAGATGATGACCAGTGGACGAGGACTCAGCCATCGACTGAATTGCCGGGCATGAAAAGCAGTTCGCTTTTATTTATACTACCAATAGCAGAGGTTAGGAACCTGCTATGCTATCAGCTAGTCCCATACCTGTAATTTGCTTTTATTTGTACTGCCCTATTTCATTTCATAAAATAAAAGTAAAATAAAACAAACATTCCTGGGCCGGCACACTCCAAACTCCGAAATCTGGTTTTTCACTCCTTTCTGTTAAATGTTTTAACCCCGTACCTTATCACTGTAATCTTTAACAATGGTCCTTCCCCTTTAGTTTTTTGTTCATTTTTTCATTTAAACCCCACTGGTACATTGAGGCTCTGGACTCTGTCTCCTTTTGTCAGCTGCATCTCCTCCATATGTTGAGAAATGAGAAGTCATTATTCTCCTTTTGTTCGAACAATTACATTTTTAAATAAGGTAGTTAGTTGTTTTTGTGTGAGAAGGTACTTAAATAAAATATAATAAAATTTACTGTTCATGGAACAATAGAATTAATAGTATTGTGGCCCTGTCAATATTTTTTTTAATTCAATTATTTTTTCTGAACTTTCTTTTCAACATTTTTTGTTATACTCATGTTTTTTTCCATTTTTAAAAAAAATATTAAAAAATGTTTGACCATAACTACTGACATTTAAAAAAATATATTGTATTTTTATAAAATCATATGTTTAGAAACAAAATAAGGTGTTTATTTTTTTAAGCATGTATAAAAGTAAAAAAAAATTGACAAGTTATTATTAAAAATGGCTTTTTTAAAAAAATTCAACAAAAAAAATTCAATGAACCTTTTCTACTTGTGATTAAAGCCTTTGGCTTAAGAAATTATAAGTCGTAAAGGTGAAAAATAAAGCTTTCATGAAAATAAAAGAATGTCCATATTTTAGCAAGGAGAGAGACTAGATTTATGCTTTATATGTCTTGATTTTGTGTTGTGTAAGAATATGGAAACACAATGAATGAGTTTGATCTCATTTTCAGCTATATATTTCATGAGCTTCGTTGATTTATTTCAAACTAGTTACCTATAAACCGCTATACTGTATGCAGTTATTAATTATGCATTAGGTAACTAATCTGCATTCATATAAATCTCAATGCCTTTTCCTTCATTTTTGTACCATTAGAGTAGTTGAATCTAACCTGTGTAGATTCAAGGTCTAATTATTATATTATTTTCACGGCGATATACTCAAAGTCTCAAACATTTTGTTTGATTATTGTTTGGAATATTAATACAGTAATATGCCTATAATTCAATTTTTTTTTTTTAATTTTCTGACTGAGACTTTGGTTTGACTTCCATGGGAAAAGTGGCCATGTTCATGTTAGATAAAATTTAACCCAAGCCCACTTAAATATATGGCTAAAAGTTTGTTTTGTTGATTTGTTATAAAGTTTTTTTCCTATCTATGAACACTACTAAAATTATACATCACAACAAGATGTATGATGGATAACTTTATTTGTTTTTTTTTTTTTGTGCATAAGTGTTCTCATAATGGAGTCAGTCCTATTCGTTGAGGCAAAATTATACACTAAATGTATGCATCTCCTTAATGGGATTCAAACATTAATTTATTATATTGTGAAAGAGTAACTCATTTTACTTGTGCATATTGAAAGGAAAATATATTGTTAAAAAATTTGATATAGAATCCCTTGTAAATAATTTTAACAACATGTAAATATTTTTTTTGCCAATGAAAATAACAATGTTAAAACATTAAAATGAGACTTTGAGACTTTGTGTAAAGTTAAAGGACTAACAATATAATATTCCTTATATAAGAGAAAAATAATAAAATATCTTCACAAAAATTGATTAAGTATAATAATTAGCATGTATTATGAAATTAGATTATAAGAGATAATATTCCGTTTTAAAAAAAATGAACCAAGTTTTTCTCATAAAAATACTTTATGAAAGATAATTTAATAAAAATGTGATAAATACTTTTTAAAATTTATAATTTATTCATAATAAAAGAACAAAGAGACATGTGACAATTTCTCTTGCAATAGAAAAAAAAGGTGAGAGTACTTAAATATTTTTTTTTAGTTTGACAAAGAAGTTTGGTTTGGTCCATCTATATTTAGTTATTTACATGTATTTAAAAAAATGTATGAAGCAGCATTTAGTAAATTAGGAGGTTGCTTTTGCGTGTGCTATTGTCATTACTCCAATCAAACACTCATTACATGTATTGCGTCTTATCCACTAAAAGAATATGCTGACCAGTTAGCCAAAAAAAAAAAAAAAACCACACAATATATCAGCACCGTCACGTTTTAGATTATTCAGTGGGAGAAATCACCGTTTTTTAAATAATTTGAAATTGATGCGCCAAAGTTAGACTTTGAAATTATCACTCATACTTTAAATTTTGATAATCATATTTCATATTTATCACTGTCAAATTTTATCATATGAACATTACACCCTTGAACATCAATATCAAATTATTTAATCACAATTTTGTTGATGATAGAGGCCAGGTTATACCATTTAAAAAATTGAAAAAATAATTCATATAATACATAAGTTTAAAATTTATAAAACTTAAAATTTATGAAGTAATTTACTTATTTATTCAAAAATTTTTGAAAAGTTGAGGGAATACTCTATAAAATAAATAAGTTTAAGTTTTCAAGATCTATAGTGTTATTGAATTTTAAATTTAAAAGATAATTTACTTATTTTGTTCAAAAATATTCGAAAGGAGAAAAAAGTCCAAGCATAACTACATCAATATCAGATGGCCTGCCTCTTCGGAGCCATCGAAGGAAAGAACGCGGCTCATCAACTAGTAATTATGACGAATAGTAAGGCCATAATTGTCATGTTAAAAACGGTGCACTTGATTCCTCATTCTTCCAACCTATGGGGTGGTGTGGGGTTGACATTTTTTTTTTTAATAAAAGGCCACGAGATTAACCTGTGCAGACAGACAACTTAAGTCTTTTCAGCATATAAAATATTTATATAACCAGAGGGTGAATTATCAAAAATTTAAACATTTAAATTATCGATAAATGCCAAATGAGCCATCTAGTCAGTGCATTTATTAGTTTCTCTAAAAACGTGGTCAAAAGTAATCGTCCAATGCCTCATAATAAGTTCTCTGATATTGTTGATAACAACTGTAAGAGGATGATTAGTGAATAACTCTTTGCATATAAGTATGAGAACTTTTGTAGAGTTTATGTAGACATTGACTTTGCTAAACTTCATTTTCCAACAAATGTTGAGACTTTCTAAGATGCTCATAAGTTCAGTTGCCGTACTTGGTTGATAATTAATGTATTTGGTGAAGCCTTTGATCCAATTTCTTTGATCATTCCTGATGAGACCTCTATAAGAAGCCGCACCTTGATTGTTAAGGGAGTCATCTGTATTAAGTCTAACCCAACTTTTTTTTTAGGAGAACACCATTTTGCTTTAGATCTATTACTTTATTGGGTCAAGAACTTGATTTTAGATTGAAAGTATTGATCATTGTGAATGCTCTAGATGCTAGTGAATGCAATGTCTCTGTCAGGCATGATTTCCTTAGAGTAGATGCATTTGCATCTTTCTTTCTAGACGTTGCAACACACATGTTTGAAAAGTCTCTACCAAAAAACATTCCTTGCTTTAGCATCATCCGCATTTTTTTTTTACATTTCAAATTATTCAATCTTGTAAGTAAAGAAAAAAAAAGTGTTTAATTCATATTATTTGACTAGTTTTAGCAATACCTCTCTAGCTTTCTTACAATCTGTAAGGAGATATATATAATTGAATCAAGAGAATTACAATCAAAAGGACAAATGTGAGGTTGACATTCAAGCAAGGTGTTTTCTTTTGTTAGGGCAAGGCGTGGCGCTTAAGTTTTTTGCACGGATTTCAAACATACATTATCCAAATCTTATTTATGGCTTATAATTGAAATCATTTTTTATACCTTTTGTATTAATAATATTAATATTAATATATGATTAACATTCACTTAAAGCCGAGCCTAATTTGAACCGTGAGGGCTAAGCCCAGCTTCTCTTGAATGACAATGTCTTGCTTATATTTCGTGGGAAATATTTTCTAATATTGACAGAGCCTATATACTTACCCAAAAAAAAAATATATATACATATAATTTTTATACAAACTGATTCTTGATGTTATTTTATTTATTTTTGAAAAATACTTGCCTGCGGCTAAGCTGTCACAGCCATATATGCTATTAATTTGGGTTAAGGTGCATGCATTTTTACTTCTTAGCTGTTCATTGATGAACACCAATATTTTAAATTATTTATTGTAGCAATTTCATCTTTAAAGTAATTAAAATATAGTATATTTATTCTTAACATTGAATACCCCAATGTTGACCATAAAAAATACTGACCATAAAAAATTATTTATTGTAGCAATTTCATCTTCAATGTTGACCATAAAAAAATATCACTTGTTATGTTAAGTGAATCCAAATTAAGGTACATTTTTGCTACGTTTTAATTATTTATGAGTGAAATTGTTATAATGTAAATAGTTTATGACAATATATGCTCTTTGAATAATATTTTAAGGACAAAAATATACCTTAAATTGAATCTACTTGGTATGATAGGTAGCATCTTCTCTCAAATTTAAGTTCCAGTCAACGTTGAGGTATTTAACATTAAAGGCAAATATGTTTTTAATTATTTTAGGAACAAAATTGTTAAGACAAATAGTTTCAGACACCGGATGTTTCTTAGAGAATAGTTTATGAACAAAAATATACCATAAGCCTATTAATTTTAAGAAATTAAGTACTGTTAATGATTTAATTAATCAAAATACTTGGTAAATATATGTTAATAAATTTTATATTATTAATAAAATTAATTTTTATCAGTATTTTTGATAAAAATCATTCAAATTGATAAATTTTATTCTAATTATTTATTTATTTGACGTTGATTTTTAAGTTGCGATTAATTTTCTAAAATATAACTGTTCAATATTATCCATATTTTAATTTTAATATGTTTTGATTTGAATTTAATATTAATATAGTAAATATCACATTATAGATTATAGCAACCTAAATTTAATAGAATTCATTTTCAAACACAAAAGTGAAAGCCAGCAATTTTTTTAGCCCGCAAGTTTCTGTTAAAAAAAATATTACAAAACTAATTGGAAATAGTTAGCGTTAACGTGCAATGCATTACTAAAGTCAACCGGGCCCCTTTTATCGATTTTTAAGATTTTTGGTGGAGTCTAAATCTTAATTTGTATTTTTAATTTATTTGACCTAAACAAATTCGCCAAACATCCATCTGTCCATAGACTCTGAATTTATGGTTGACAATTAAAAAAATTGTTAATAATAAACGAATATAATCTTGCATTTGCCTAATTTGAATTGGTAAGACAATAATTCAGAATTAGGTTGCTAAAATTAAAGACGGTGCATGAGGCAGCATGTTGCTATTTTCTTTTTTTCAACTCCATTGGCAATTTCCTTCCTACAAGAAAGCTTACATTACATGCATGAACACCGCAAGTAATGCTAAATTGCCAATAATGCATCATGTGAAATTGATATTTCAAAAATTCTGCAAACTTTGTCTTCATTTCTTGTTTTTAAAATAATTTTGCAAACTAATTTTTAAAAATTGTTTTTCAAGTCAAAAAGAATAAAAATATATTCAGTTATCTTAATTTAAAATTATTATTATTAAAATAGAAAAATAAAACAGTTGCCCAAATAATTTTTATATTTTTATTTTAAAAATAAAAAATGAAAATAATTTTTAAAAAAATTAAATTCAAAACACTTACCCAAACAATTTTTGTATTTTTTTTAAAAAAATATAAAACAATTTTTTTTTCTTCTCCAAGAAATAACCCATTCCTAGCTCATGGATCTCTTCCTTCTCCCTGCTCCCAACGATCTTCATTCTTCAACATGCTTGCATTATTGGTGGTAATAATAAATGAATAAATAAGATCTTCAACTTGCTCCCTTCACTCTTGTCTTTTATTTTTTTTATTTCTATAAATTATTTATAATTAATTTGTTGAAACTTGAAACAAAAGGGGAGTGCAGACCACAGACAATGTAGCCTGCTGCAGGTCAGTTTTTTCCCCCCCTGGAACCGGTGTATATATTTTTGTAAATAAAAATAAAAATTTATACAAAAGTTTTGATTTGAAAATAAAAAGGTAACTAAAAATATGATTTAAAAATATAATAAATTACAAAGCACAGTGATAAGTTAAAACAGTTGAAAAAAGCAATATAAAAATATTTTAATTAAAAAATAAATATAATTATAAGGAAAAAAAAGCAATAAAATTGATTATACGTGAAGCTAGTGCCTAGCACTATACATAGAGGGGGGAGATTTATTTTTTTAAAAAAAAGAAAAGCAATAATAAACAGTATGAGGGCAAGTGGGGCTGTGAAACGAGTTGCTAGCCAATAAATGAATCTGGAATTTTTTTAAAAAAAAAAGAGCTAAATGCTGTATTTATTTATTTATTTTTATTGTTATTGTTGTTGTAGTCGAATGGAAGTGTTGTTTTTATTGGAGGACATTGTGATCCGGGAAGGATTACTTGTATTTATATATTTTGATTTTATTAACAGAAACTAAGGGCATCTTTTTTGTCTCGGCTCTTTTCTGAAACCAATGGCATCATTCGTCAATATCAATAATCTTATACATCATTTGATATGTTGGAATTGACACAGGGGAAGTGAAAGTAATTAAAATTCTAAAATTTACTTGTTTGATATGCAGAAACCTAGTAATTCTCTAAGAAACGGAATAGATAAGGTAAAATAAAATTTTTATCACCATACTAAACACTTATTATTTCATTTTCACTTTTACTTCTATCAAAAACTCCCTTCCTTGCACCAAAGTCTTCCATCGGCTTTCACTGTTTAACTGTTCAAGCTAAGGATGTTTAATAATTTTTTTGTATTGAAAAAAAAAAGTAATTTTTTCTTTTTATTCGTGCTGGCAAAGAGATCTTTTAAGTGATTTGGGCCCTATTTGTTGTCTGTTTTCTATTGATTCGTCAGAGAAATATTTTTTTAATTGTACAGTGGGCCCGTTTTTCCCAATGCTTGTTTTTTACCTCCGCTCATCGTCAAGATATTTCTATTAGTTCTACCAAAAAAAAAAAAAGAAAAAGAAAAAAAGAAAGAAGATATTTTTATTAGTTGGTATGGTTGGTTGGGGCCCCTTTTCTCGATCGGGCATCATTGCATGCTTTGGCTTTCGTCCTTTTCTTTTAGCGACCCTCCCTTGCCTTCGGCTGCCGGCTAGGCTGTTAGCAGAGTTTACTTTGAAGGAAATTTCATAAAATGTCTTACATATTGAAAAATAATTACGATTATAACATACTCTCTTTATTTAAAACTATAAAATATTTTTTAAAAAAATTAAATATTTAAAAATATAAAATATTTTAATTTTTTAAAATATAATCATTATTTTTAAATTAAAAGTGTCTCTATTAATAAATAAATTTATATTTATAGTAAGACACTTAATAAGGATAAATATAAAAAAATAAAATTAATTTAAAAGTAGATAAATATTTTATTAGAGGTAAAATTAAGTTAAAAATATCTTATATTTTTAAATAAGAAGGAGTGAATTATTATTAATTAATTTATATTTTTTAAAAAAGATTGGTTAAAATTTTTTTTAAATTTTTTTTACATCTTTTTAATGGTACTCTCAAATAAAATAAATATAACATTTGATTGGTTCAAAACAATTTCATTGATTATTAACTAAAATAAGAGTATAATTAAAAAAATTATAAACCAATGCTCTATATTTTGAATCTAAATCAAGTAAAGTTATTTTAACAAATGACTTACATTATGTTTTATAGTTTCTAAAATTATCTTACATAACTTGATGCGGGACTGTTATTAAGAGATCATTCTTCCCTATACTCTTGTTTACAAGAATAGAGGTGAGAAACCGAATTAAAATTGAAAATCGAACCGAATCAAATTGAGTTTAATCTATTCAATTCGATTTATTTGGTTTAAATGGTCGGTTTGATTTTTTCTTAAAAAAATTTTAGTTTAAATGGTTCGGTTCGGTTTGAAGATTGCAAAATCAAATAAACTAAATTAACCAAAATTAATCATATATCTTTATAAATATTATAATAGATTTATATTATTAAGGATTATTTTTATTTTTATTAATATTTTTTAGAAATACTAGTATTATATTTGCTTCCTTTATTTTGATATACTTTTCTATGTTGTCCAGTGTCCACGTTATTATTTTTAGGGATTCCTTTTGTTTTCCTCACTATTTATATTTGTCATGTTAATTTTATAATTGTTTGAGGTTTCAAAAATTAAAATTTCACAGGGTTCACTAGACTAGTCCAGATCATTTTTCCTCCACTTTAGTTAGAGGCATCTAGTGTTTTAAATTATTTCTTAAGTAGTATGCTATTTTTTTTATAGAGACAAGCCCAATTTGTTGACAAAAAAAGGCCTAATATGTTGACAAAAAGGTCCAATGACCGAAATAAATAACCAAACTGAACCATTAAAATTTGGTTCAGTTTTAGTTCGGTTTTTTCAAAACTTCGATTCTGTTCAATTCAAAAAATTGTTAAATTTTGGTTTGTCAGTTTTCTTTAATCACAATCGAATCGAACTGAATTAATCGATGCTCGTCCCCATGCAAGAGTAATAATAAGTGCTTATTTGGGATTTAATTTAATTAGGTTAAAATGTAATTTGTAGGCTTGGAAGCTATTTAGGCACAAAAAAAATATGTTTTGGTAAGAGTAGTTAGCAAATTAACTTCTTTTCCCCAGCTATAGTTAAATCAGAAGCTAGAATTTAAAACTTTTATATTATTACTTTGAAATCTAGCCATTAACAGTATTTAGAGCATTTTAAATTTATCAAATGACCAATTTATCCTTCCACATTTTCTTTTGAAATTTTATTCTTTATTATTTATAAATTTAACATTTTTATTAGATCTATATATATATATATTATCTAATTAAGTTTTAATATTTAAAAATATTTTTTACATTGATACATTAACTCTTTGATTTGTATAATTATAATTGTATTTTTCATATTTTTTTATAATTTATCAAATTGCATGCATGTGTGTGTAAGAAAAAGAGAAACATACAACTCATGTCCTTTTTATTTTTTTAGAAAATTAATCTTTTGATTCGTATAGTTTGGATTTAATTGTAATTCAGTCTCTAAATTTTAATTCGATTGTAAATAAATTTCTAAACTTTACCTGTTGTAATTTAGTTTTTGAAATTTAACCTCTTAAATATTATTCTTATATTTAAAAAAATAAAATTATAAAAATTAAAAATATTTTAAAATTTATTACTAATATTTTAAATTAAGCCCTTTTAATCTTTTAAATATTAAAAGTTTCAATCTTTATAATTTTAATTTTAAAAATATAAGGATCAATATTTAATATGCTAAAAATTTAGGGACTGAATTGTAAAAGATAAAGTTCAGAGATTGATTTATAACTAAGTTAAAACTTTAGAGACAAAGTTTACAAGTTAAAGTTAAGGGATTAAGTTACAACTGAATTAAAATTATAAGGACTAAATGATTAATTTTTTCTTATTTTTTAGTTATTATATATTTAAAATTGCTTTTTAATTATATCATCCAAGTAAGTCTTAGTTTATTAAATTGATTTTTATAAAAGAGTATTCAAACAAATCATATTACAATAATTAACTGTTAAGTTTTAACCCAATTTTAATTTGTAAATTATAGCTCATGTAAAATGTAATTTCTGCAAACGTCAATCCAAATAAGCTCTTAGTCAAGATTAGACGTTGACTGATGTTAAGCTACCAAAACATGCACAAGAACTTTCTTTGATTAGATGTTGGGTTTAACTGATAAAAAGAATTAATCTTTCATAATATGATAATATGATAATCAAGTCAAAATTTTGCTATCAGAGGCAGTTAAATTTATATCCATCTCAACTCTCAAGAAACTACTTCAAATAAAATAATGCATGTGTACAAACAAAATATAAAAAGAGATTACCAAAAAAAAATCCCTCTCATCAATTTTAAGAAATTAAACAATAATTATATTCATATAGAATCCCTTTTATCCTTTTTTTTCAATACAAGGCCGCTGATAACCGTGTAACAAAAAGATGTTAGGTCAAGTCTAGACTCATAAAGATGCGACATTTTGGCAGTGGATCGTCAAAAGTCAAAATATTGACATCATTGTTCGAAATTTGATGAGCAAGCCAATTCGTATATTTGTTGGATTCTTTAAACACATGGCTAAAGGCAATAACTCAATTTTTCATGGTGAGGTATATGATTTCGTTATAGTTTTTGTTGGGAGGATGGTTCAGGTTATGGTAATGCTAAACAAGCATCAAAGCTTCAATGGAGTTAGAGTAAACACTACTGTAGGTGAATTTGTTCCTCCAATAAAGATTGAGGCCTTGAGGATGCCCAAGAGCTCAGCAATGGTGCTAGTATGATAACCAAAGTATTTAATAAATCTTTTTATCTAGTTACCTTGGTCATGCGGATGAGACCACCATATGCTACAGCTTCATTAGTAAAGACAAAACCATTGATGTTCAACCTAACCTAGCTAGGTTTAAGTGGAATTCACCTAGCTAGAGATCTGTTATGGTGTAAATGCACATTTTTGACTTGGGATCGAAGATAGAGATCACTTACTCATCTATGATGTCTTGGGTATAGGTAAAGATGATATCTTTATCAGGAATATTGTAACCTCATTGAGGTTAAATCACACTTAATTTCAAATTATGGTAATCCAGGGCTTAACTCACAAGAATTACCAAACTGTAGGGTTTATAAAAGAATTTCTCAAAATCTTTTTCAAGGAATACCAATTTATCATTTTAAATTTCAAATATAATTTAAAGACTCCAAGTCAGAGTTTTAAAAACAAAACGAAAGTTTGAAAATCAATTGGGACCTAAATAATGAGTTTTAAAACTCAAAACAGATTTTTACACAGAATTTAACACGTGTGTCATGGCTTACTGTTTGTGTGCCGTAGTGTGTCTTTTCTGTGCCATGCGCTGCGGCGCATTGCATGAAATTTGATAGATCAATGCTGTCATTTGACAACACAGGGAGCAAACTTTCTCCTAACTCTAGCTAATGGCACTAGTTTCACACTCAAATTTATTTTCTATCAAAAGTTGGAACTAAAACCCATTTTGACACTTTTCACAAAATTTCCTAAATGAGGTGTCCCAACTCAACCACATGTACTAATAGCCTACATCAACCCTCCGACCATACTCAATGAACTCTTATGGACTTGTGCAAACACACACACACACAACTAAAAAACACTTATTTTATAAAATCACCATTCAACCTCAATTTCACAAAACAAAGAGGGGGAAGAAAATGTTGTACAAAATCAACCATTTCATTCATATTTCTCAAAAACATATATGTTCTTACTTGCACAAGTATTTTGGCCTTATCCTCGGGTTCACAACAAAAACTCACTGACCCAGGGCACAAAATACACTAGTTAAACATAAAATCATACAAGTAGTACACTAATTATGAAAATTTATCCTAGTTGAAAATTACATTAATAATTACACATGTTAAACTACTAACGAGAGACATTAAGAGGATTTACTCCAGAAATTCTAAGTCTCTGTATGTTTTCCCCGACTTGGATCCAGTGAGCTAGTCCCTGAAAATATTGAGAAATTGAGGGGTGAATACAACCATTTAATAACCAAGTTTCACTTAACCCTTACAATTACATATTAATTGTAAATAGATGTAAAAAGGCACATAACACATATATCATATAGTATTGGACCACAGTTCACAAAACTAACAACTATGTGACCGGGCTTACCACAAACACTATATCATATTATTTTTGAAAACATAACTCAGAGTCACAAAAATAATAACCATGCGCCCTTAACACGTGCTGGACCACAATACTAACAATCATGTAGCCAGATTTATATGTATGATCATGTGCCAACTTTATATCCTCTTGTTACCTCCGACATGAAATCGTTGGCTATCACGTGGTTACGTCCTTCACAGACTAACCCAACTTTCTACTTGTGAGGAGCTATCGAGTCAGGGTTAACTCACTCACTTATGTAATCCAGTTTTCCCTAATATTAACAACCATGGAGTGTCGTACCCCTAATCTAGGATCCTCATGAACCGGTGGAGGACTAGTTAGGCTCGAGTTTCTCGTAGAACAAGTTGGCTAGTTTCGAATCAA
Organism: Prosopis cineraria; assembly: GCF_029017545.1. NCBI lineage: Eukaryota > Viridiplantae > Streptophyta > Magnoliopsida > Fabales > Fabaceae > Prosopis > Prosopis cineraria. The sequence continues at coordinate 34,848,142 of NW_026555334.1, read as the reverse complement.
TCATGGGATAAAGGCTACCTTCCAATTCTAACGGTCAATGCTAAGGCTAGTTTTTGATTCCAACAGTCACTGCCAATACCATGTGGATTTCCAATCAAAACTACTCCTTTCTCTAGGCGAACTCCCGCTAATGATCATGCCATACACATTTCACACATTTTATGCATTTCAACATTCATTACTCAACATATAAACTCAAATAACATGTATACTTCACATCTTAACACATAATTCACCACAATTCTCCACTCATAGTAATAAATCATACTTAATTTTATAAAAAACATTAAAGGTGGTAGAATTAAGGTTTTTCTTTCTCAAAACCATTTCATATTCATGCATTTGCTAATATGCATTATCAAATTAACACATCACATTTTACAACACACTAACATTTAACTATAAAAATTAAGTTTTTTCCGGTTACCTCAAACCTTTGAAAGGTCAAAGGTTTACCCCTCACTATAGCAACTTCCCTAAGCTTCAACAAACTCGAAAGGTGCCAAGACGAATCTTTCTACAATCAAATCATAAGGATATCATCATCATTGAGCTTTTCCTTTATCAATATAAAAACTCCTCATGAACTATTTGCCAACTCAGAACCACTACCCATTCATACCCAATGAGCTCATTAGATTTTACTAATGCACATTATCATTAATAACACCTCAAACTATCGTTAATGTACATTAACCTCTATCAAATACCTCATAAATATCAATTTTGGATATTAAATGCTCCGATAGACCAACCACCTTCAAAATCATCAATGTAATATTCCAATATACTAAATCACTCTCATTAATCTCATTTTAACCAATGAAATTGGACCCATACTCTTATGGATCAAAAATCTATTTTTAAACTCAAACCCTACCATAATAATCATAAATGAGAGAGAAAAGGGAAGAAGGAAGCACCATAATCTTACCTTGGGTGTTTGGGAGCTTCAATCTATCCTTAATGGGGCTAAATATTGTGCCCTAGCAGAGCCAAAATCAAGCTTTTTGTTTTCCTTCTATCTTCCTCTTCTGTTTTCACGCAGTTCATGAATCAGATTTATTAGATTTTTAGCTGTGCGCTGCAGCATACACTGCCCTCCGCTATGGCACATGGCACAGAGGAGCCCGTTACGTTCAAATTGTGTCCGTGCTAAATGACGGACCAACCACGCATCGCAGCGTGTGGCATAGAACACAACTCTTTACTTTTCATCTTTTTTCCTTGCCCGGGTGGCCCACCATCACTCTGGACCCACTTTTAAGGCTAAAATCATATTAATTATGTCAAGTTAAGCCCCTTTAGCCACACAACTCATTAACTCACTAACCACTCTAATTAAGTTAATAAATCTGGGTTAAAATTTTTTGGATGTTACAAATGTGTTCTTTTAAATATACATATAATCACAACAATCTTTTCAAATCTTCCAACACATGTGGGGCAAGAGTTTATTCCAAGGGATTTTTCTAGCATTCAGACCTCCAACATTATTCTTTACATTTCAAAGTATCCAATTCTACAAAACAAGAAAAAAGAAAGTGTTAAGTTTGTAGTACTTAACTCCCTTGACTTAGTACAATCATGCAAAATATGGATGGAGGGGTCAAGAGAATTGCAACTGAAGGGGCAAGCTCTTATGGAAGGATTCGTATCGTCAACATTGACAAATTTAGTATTGCGACAATCCCATGTTACTTTCCAAAGAAAGAACTTAATATTTTTTTATTAAGTGGGCCACTTCTATATTGTAGTCCAAGTTTTAGAATTAATATTTCCACCATAGTTCTCAATAGCTTTATAAGTAGACTTGATAGGGAAGTTACCGTTAGAAGAAGGTCTCTAAATAAGAATATCATTATTTCCATAAGGGTTAGGAGGTTGAACCAATAAAATGGAGCTAATCACATCAGGATGAAGATAACAATTTTTTTTTTGATATTCCATCTACTTGTAGTTGAGCAAAGATCTGAGACTTTGGCATTAGCTTCAGGAGATGCGTAAGTAACGAGAGGCTTAGAAAGAGGTGAGCACTTATTGTTCCATAAGAATATTTGATCTTCCTTGCCAACTTTCCAACCAACATGAACTTTGAAAGTATCCCAAACTTTACAAACACTAATTCACTTGTAAAAGGAGGGATTATTTTTGCAAACCAAAGGGACAATGGCTTTATTGCATTTATATTTATTGTGAAAGATCTAAACCCAAAGACATTTAGGTTTTGTAATAATACCTTAACAAAGTTTTATGATTAAAGCAATATTTGGTTTTTGATTTACTTGAAACCAAGGCCACCACATTTCTTTTCCTTAGTAACACTATCCCAAGAAACAAGGTAAGGTTTTTTTAGTTTCATTAGAGGAGCCCCAATGATGTTGATGTGCTGTTATTGCTATTAAATCACTACATTTATTAATGATAGTTAAGTTTTTGTTTAAAACATTAAGTATATAGCAATTTATTTAGAATTATATAACAATTTTACTCCTAAACTATAGATCTAGAAGTGTTCAAAATTCTAAACTTGTTTTTTATACAATGTTTCATTGTTTCCTATCAATGTTTAAAAATGGAATACTATTACCACTCCTATTAATAGGAGTTAATTTTGATTGTTGATTGATAAAAAATTAAAAAATAAAAATAAAATAAAAATGTAAAGTATTTTCTCTAATTTTTATTTTTTTATAATTTTTATTTACATAAATATAAAATAAGAAAGGGTCCATATCTCATCACTAAAGGGGTTACGATGCTCTGACCTGCTAAGAGCAAAAATAAATAAACTTGATTCCCAGAGAAGGAGCCATGGACCAAGTGGGCAAATTATTCTCCAACTTGAGTAATAATTGGTTCATTATTCTGGGATTCTCGATCTGGGCAACGAAATTCCATATCCCAACTTTATTTTTAACCCAAAATCTTAGTATTAATTTTATTCATGAAATTTTAAAGAAAATTTAAAACTCAGATTACAAACTAAAAGTAAATAATATTGCAAATTCTCGGAATTGTACAAGTAATTTCTCATGAAAAAGATAAATATTGAAATTATGTTCATAAATAAAATTAGGATATAGAGTTGCAAATATGAGAGAATTTCATGAATTGAATAAATAATCTTATAAAATTTAATTTTTAAAATTTTTTAATTTTTGTTTAAAAATTTGTATTTTTAAATTAAATTGGGAAACGAAGCTAATTGTAAATCAAATTACAAAGAGCTGAAAAGTTCAGAAATTAAACTACAAAATTCTGAGTTTAAATTTTTGTCAAAAAATTAATTAAGGACCAAAGGACTTCCTTTATATTTTAGAATTTGTTGGGATTTTAGTGGAATAAAATTGTTCCTTTGGGAATTAAGTTTCATTCTCCCTTTAAAAAAGTTTATTACTAATACTACTACTACTAATAACAATAATAATAATAACCATCCATTTACTTATTTCTATCATAACCAATTTTTCAATCAAATCTCAACACCTGACTTCTTTTTCTCAATTTATCATTTACTCAATTTCTGATTGTAAATATATAAAAATAAGTTTTAATAAAAATTCGGAACAAGTTCTGTATTGCTAGTTTGTTTAATTTAAATAATTTAAGTATATATTTGCATCTATATTAATGAACTCACTTTAATGACAATTATTTTATTTATTAATTTTAATTCTAAGTAAATTTATTTTTATTTATTTTCATCCAATTTTAGTAAATAAACACTTCCTCCATTTGCAAATATAAGAAAAAAATAATTAACTTACAAAGTTTAAGGACATTAATTAATACTTAATTCTTGTAATTAAGTCTAAAATTTAAAAGTTTTGATTAAAATGTCTTTATAATTAATGTTTACTCTTTTATATGACTTAGTGACTGTACCATTCATTGGGGGCGGGACAATTTGAGGGAAATTGTAAAAAAATATGCTTCTTCTTTTAGATCTTTTATCTTTATATGACCAAGAGAAGTTGAAAAGAATGTAAGGCCGTGATTGAAAATATAGATGTGGGGCTCATATTAAAAAAATATATAGTGAATGTGAGATTATAAAAATAAAAAAAAAGAGTAGATTTGGAATTTCAACAAAATTATAAATTTAATTTAATTATAAAAAGGTAGGTAAGCAACTTAATGAATACTTCTTTCGTTAAAAAATATAAGATATTTTTAATTAAATTTTACCCTCTAATAAAATAGTTATATACTTTAAAACTAACTTTATATTTTTATATTTATTCTTATTAAATATCTTATAATAAATATAAAACTATTTATCAATAGAGGTAGTTTAAAAAAAGCAATGATTACACCTTAAAAAACTAAAAATATCTTATATTTTTAAACTTTTAACTCCTCAAAAAATATCTTATATTTTTTAATAAATGAAGTACTTTTTGTTATTTCAAATCTTAATTTATATAGGATAAAAAATGTTGTATAAAATATTTTTTACTTGTATTTTTAATATATGCAAGGAAATAAAATTTAAAATAAAATACATTATTGTTCATATTTTTAATGTGCATAAGAATAAAAATTATTTGAATGCAAATAAAAATAATTGAAAGAGTTACTCCCTCCATTTAAAAATATGAGGCGTTTTTAATCGAATATCACCCTCCAATAAAGTAATTACCTACTTTTCAACTAACAATATCTTTTCATATTTATTTCTATTAAACACCCTATAATAAATATAAAGTTATTATCAATAGGGGCACTTTTAAAAAATAATAATAATTACATCTCGAAAGATTAAAAATATCTTATATTTTTTAATATCCATCTTTTCAAAAAATATTTTATATTTTTTAATAGAGTGAGTATTTTTAATTCGCTTGATTTCGAATATAACTCGATATGCATATGGATAAAAAATATAACATAAAGCAAGTTATTTTTTTTATATATTTAATAAAAGGAATTTTAAACTAGAACATGCTACTGTCTAAATTTTTATTTTTAATTTGTATGGGATAACAAGTTATAATTTACAAGGAATCAATTTTAAAATATTGATTTAGTCTTGGTATAATATTCTTGCGCATTGTAAGGGTGAGTTTAAAACGTGGGATGTTGAACTTGCCAAGAAAAACAAAGAAAAATAAAAATAAAAAAAGCACATATGAAACATGCCTATGGCCTGTGGGCTACGGCCATGGTTGTTGTATATCATTATTGTCATTGGAGTGCGACCAGAAACCAATAACTTATTCTTGCTCAGACTTGAGCGCAGCTCCTCCACGAGAGTTGAGACACAAACTGCATGCACCTGCAGTATTTTATATTTCATGATTTCATATATCTGTGTGTGTGTGTGTGAATATCATGTCGTGTTGTGTCTACATAAAAAAATTAACACCGAATCTCGTCAAATTTACTAATCATTTGTATAAGAAAAAGGGGAAAAAATTTTAAAAACTGATCCTTTTGTCAACAACACCATTGACAACTGTTTTTTTAAAATTAATAAATTTAACATGGAAAATCCATGACAAATTTTATGAAATTGAAAAATAAAAATATGAAAACATTTTATAAATATTTTATTTTTTTATTATTAAAGCACACTGCATTTAACTATTAAAAATTACAGTTAACTATGACCCATCATTGTTGTAGATTACACCACCATTAATCCTTGTTACTATTATCATCGACTAATTGTTTTTAATTCTCAAAAAATCTGGAGATTAAGTTGTTTATATATATATATATATATATATATCACGTATATAAATTAAACGGCTTTAGTGGCGTACATAATCATTATGATTCGTGACTCATGCGTGAAGGATTTGTTAGGCCCACTGGAAGAGGGAATATGTTCACTCTTATTTTAGCTTTGTTCAATTTCGGTAAAAGACTTGTGGGCCACATGTTTCTCTGAATGCTTGTGCGGTTGCGCGTTCTTGTTTTTGTTTTTTGCCTGCTCCCATGTCCATCATGATCTGGGACGTTGAGTTGAGTAGCTCCATATAGTACGCCGTATTGTATGAAAACATGGATTATTAATTATTTTTATAATTTAATCTTTGGGAGAATGACAATTGAGGGCCATGTAAGGAATTTAATACAAAGTAAAGACATGAGTTGTAAATCCTGAAATTTCGGTTTTAAATTCTTGATGTATCAATTGTAAAAAGTGCTTGATATTTTTTAAGGGTTCTTTTTTGTCATTCTCTCTTAACTTTTTTATAATGTTCCATGCGTTGGGTGGGGAGTTGCATATGAAAGGAATAAAAAAAAAAGATATATTTAATAAGAGTAAATTAATTTTTTAAAAATATATTTCTTTGATTTCATAAAGTAGTTGAAGTTAACTTATATATATATATATATATATTAGATTTCTATTACCGATTGAATCCACCATTCATCAATGTTTTTTATATTATATAACGTCATAATTTGGGGAATGATTTTGTTGATAGTCAGTAATAAGAAAGAGGATGGATTTGACACGATGAAGGATCCCCGAAGAGTGATTTGATAAGAACGGAGCGCTGTCATTTGTAATTTGATTATTTGAATGGGGGGGCACGTGTGGCTGCCATTCAAATCAACAAGAGATTTGATTTGCCTGCTGGCCTTTAAAAAGAGTGGGGAAATGAATCATGATTTATTCCTGATATATAATAATTTCCCATTAATGTGGGTGATCAATGCACACCAGGTGCTCTTTTACTACATATGGACTCACCAGCTTTTAAAAAAATAATAATAATAAATTGAAAGTCGAAAGCTTCCTTTCAAGAAGAGGCGAAAATTTGATTATTTAAGAATTAAAGAAGAAGAGAGAGAGAGAGAGATCGTTCCTTGCTCTGACTTTTGCTCGTCCTGGCTAACGGTAAATCACGGTGAATATTCTTCGTGGTAGTTTGTTCACTATTAGTGAAGTCAAGAAGTCTATCTTGCTACCTGAATTTGTACTCTCCAGATTTAATATTAAAATTTTTATTTTAATAAATATAATATTTAAAGCAAAAATAATATATTAATTGGTACTGTTCAAAAAATATATTTTTTTAAAAAAATAAATTTGAATGGTTCAAAATAAATCTTAATAGTCAATTATAAATTATAAAAATTATAAAAAAAATTAATATTACATTCGGGTTTTCTGAGTTGAATTTCGACTTTTTAAATTAGTAATAAGAAAATTTATTTTTAAAAAATATAATTTTTATTTTAATAAATATAAAAAATTTAAACTTGGATTGTCAAAATTTATAATCTAAATAGTCAAGAGCTCATGAGCAATTTTTTTTGGATGAAAAAAACCACTTCAAATTAAATAATAAAAACAACTACACCATATTATTTCATTAAAGCACCTATGTCTTTTTGCAGAGACTGTAGAAGCTACGGTGTTTTACTAAGTTTAGCTATAAAGTTAATATAAGATAATTTATACAGACAAAGTTCTATAGTAGTACTAAAATTGAAGCGATAATTAAAATGTTCTTGATGAAAAATTAAAGTCTTTTGAATATACTCCATCTGTAATTGAAGTTTTTCAAATTTGCAAGTGATAATTGTCTCCAAAAGTATATGATTGATTCATTTAAAGAAATAATTATCTATAGATATCTTTTAGCTCTTAACTTCCTGAAATGTTTAAATTCCAAAAGCCAACTTCATTAAAATCTTTTCAGAAAGGAAGGTTTGTCCATTGTTTGAATAAAAAGTTGTAAGCAAACTTGTGATCTTGATATGCTTGACATAAAGTTATTGATCCCTAAAAATTTTGCTTATTGCCTGATTGATGACATCTTAAGGATAAAAAGATCTACCTGCAAGCTACATTATACCTCACCTGAAACTCATGGGCATCAATGGACTGCACCACTCCAAGGAATCATAAGAATGGACGTTGATGCTTCTCTGACCAACAACAACAACGCTGCTTGTGGTGGACTGGCCAAAAATGTGAAAGGTGAATGGATAAGGGGCTTCACCTATAATCTTGGTAATTTCCCCATCAATATAGCCGAGATCAAGGCCATTTAATTTGGAGTTGAGACTTGCAGGAGCATGAATATAGAGAAAGCTCACATTTTCTCAAATTCACTCAATGACCTCAACTTTGTCTATAAAGGAGTTCCAAGTTCACACCCCTTTTATGATGAGATAAGAGCTGTACAAAATTTGGCCATTACTAAGAAGGATTATAAAATCCTCTACGCCCCTCATGAAGCTGCACTTTGTGCTAATTTTCTTGCCAAGCAAGGCCATCACCATGCTTGTGAATTGATTCAATTGTTTGAAATCTCCAAAAAATGTGAAGCCTATCTTTTAATTGACAAGAGTGGAACTATGCCCATAGCTTGTAATCTTCTCTAGTTTAGCACTAGCCTTAAGAATATATATATATATATATATATATATAAGATTTACCTGCAAGCTTGCTTACGAGGAATTATGAGCATCATGAAGATGACTCAAGAGTTGAGTTACCACTTGCCTTAGGTGTCTAAGTGCCTATTAAAATACTCCTTAAAGAATTTTCTTTTACAAAATAAATATGAAACAAAAACTTTTGTGTTGGTTATTAATAAAATGAACTTTTTTTGGCTCAAAAACAAAATAAAATACAAACATGTAGAATCCTTTGCAACCTTTTTAGGGTTCCATTGAAAGCGATGTTGATGGACTGCAATTTCACCGCCCATGTTGGATTGATCTAGGCACTAGTTCGCCAATTTTCCCGCCACCACTTATCCGATCCGGTATTTTATTTTCAAGCTACTAGTTCCATTTACTTTAGTTGCATCACGGTATTCATAACTTTTTATGAGATCTGAATTATATAGATTTAATGTGAACAGTGTAGATTTAAAAATTTTGAATTGTATTTAAAAAAAACATTTTTCTGGAGATGTCAGTTAGAAAATTATCTTTATTTTTTATTTTATTTATCCAAAAAAATTTTAATATTAAATTTAGAATGTCCAGAATAAATCTAGATGGTAATTTATAAAAATTTTTAATATTAAATTTATATTTTTTAGATTAAATTTGGACTGTCTATATTGATGATAAACAAATATATTAAAAACTTTCATAATTTTTATAAATATTTATTTTAGTAAATACGTAATAGAAATAAAGATAATCTCCTCACTAACGATTTAGTTTTTTTAAAATAAAAGTACATGTTAAAATTTTTAATTTGGATAATTTAGATTTTATCAAGAGTGATGATTGTTCGAGGTGTCACCTTTAATTTTAAATTTGATTTTCCTTGTCAACCGAAGGCCCACAAAATAAATAAAAAAAAATTTTTGTTTAGGTTGTCAAATCTTCACCATCCAAAGAAAGTTCAAGTGTCAAATTGGGGGATCATCAATATATATTAACAATTCTTGTAGAATGCTACTGATTGGTTAGAACATCTTTCATATCATTGGTTCAATCAACTCTGATATAATTTTAATTCTTCTATCCCATTAGTTAATTTCATTAAAACAAGTTTTTGATTGGTGGTGAGATTCATTTTTTTTATTTTCATATATTTTTAAATCTATCATCACAGGAGCACTCATTTTAGGGCAGGTGCAGTGCCATTTTCAAATAAAGGTAACCATGAATCGGTAATAACTAATCTCACAAGCAAAGAAGTATTTCAACATTTCCTTACCAATCAAAAATATTTGTTCTCATTTTTTTGATGAGTTTCTCCCTCATCTTCTGCAATCAAGGGCTGGTGGAGCTCAGGATTCGAGTATGGGATATGGATTGGGAAAGGTGATGCAAAACCACCACTTTCAATTGCTCCTATATTGCGATTTAATTCCAAGCAATTGTTTCCCATATGGCATCCAAAAACTTGATTTCTCAAGGTTACTTGTGATTATTCATGCTTGGAAGTATGTTCTATTTTTAATCCGGGGATCCACACATTTTTTTCAATTCTAAATTAGCTTTTATTAATAATAATTCTTTGATTATAACCCAAAAGGTTTGCCTTCTATCGATGCTCTCTCGACGATTTCTTCTATGATGTCCCAAGGTGATCCTCTTTTGTCTTCATCCTTTCTCCGTAAGGGTTCCTATTATTAAATATGTTGAAATATACACTTTAAAAATGTTTGCCATTTAGTCAAATGCAATTTAAGAAATGGTCTTTTGTAAGAATTTATGTCATTTTGTTAGGTAATAGAGTTTGTACCTAAAGAGGAGTTGGAATCTTGTATTCACGGGGCACTAAAATTTATTTCAAATCAAAGGGCTAGAAAGGTTCCTTTTATTTCCATTTTATTTTAAAAAATTTATACATAAAAGTTAGATAATACAAAATATATATTATTTATTAACCAAATGTGTTTAGCCTGGAAAAAAGAAATCATGTTCATCATTTTTTAACTTTAAAATTGACACACACACACACACACATTATTTTTTTCTAGCAAAACAATAGTATTATTTAAATTGAAATTTTGAAAATTTGTAATTTATATTATTCTTTTTATAATTTTCTTAAATCAAATTTGTGCAACGCATGGGATTAGCTCTTATTCAATCCTATTGGTCAATTTACTTTGACCTTAATTTAATTCTCTTATGCAATTACTTCACTCAACTTATTCTTATGCCATTTCTTCCACCTTCTCCATTTTCATCAATCCTCCTATCAATTCTCAATTTAAATGGAAGCATTTATTTCAATAATCTCTATAGCTTTATCAGCGCTGTGCCCTATTCCATATGTTTCTTCCAATAACCCCCTTCCAACAATCAGGCACGAATCCAGAAAAGAATATATGGGGGGCAAAGATGAAACATGTTTAAAATATGGGGCCCTAACACTAATTTTCACTTCTCTTACAAGTAAAATAAAAAAAATTCTAATTTTGTTTAAAGGCCCGATCAAATTGGGGGGGGACCCCCTTGCCCCTACATTCATCCCGGTCAACAATCACTCCTTTAATTTTTTATATTTTTTTTAATTTACTCTCCTTAAAAATTTTCATGGAGATGTTTGAGATGATAATATTTGCATTCACCTTGTCTACACATATGTTTTATTTTAGAAGCTTCTTTACCCATCAAAATTCTCTTTTCCACACATGTTTTAATCTAAAAACTGGTAGGTTTTGTGATCATCGAGCAAGTTTTGTTCGACCAATTTAAAAAATAATGGAATCAAGTCAAAAAGCTATGGAATCTTGTTGAAGGACACAATTGATTGATTCTGTTACATCAAATGAAGATAAAGTCAATCTAATGTATAAATTACAAGAGGTTTGTGAACTTTTGCAATCTCCACATGTTAGAGTTGTAAAGGAAGCGTCGGAGTTCAACATAAAATGACTAGAGCATAAGAACCTAATTGTAAAACAAAATGTATGATTTTTTTGGTTTTATAGTTTTTTCTTGCTCAACATGCACAAATTGAAAAAATCACGGTCCTTAAAATTCTTATTTTATGTTGCTTTCTTATCACATAATCGTTTGATGAGAAATGGTAAAGTATGGTAAATATTAGTTTTAATGCCTTTATTGTAAAAAATTTAAAATGTTTCATCCTCTATTAATATGAATATAAAAACCACTTAATCATATTCAATTACTAAAAATTGGAACTTGAAAACTAATATTCTTATTATAACTCTGCTACATTTGTCTTTGTTTATGTTATTACTTGTCCTCTTTCTTGCAAAGAAAATCATTATAACTAATCTATTAAGGTTAATTATTCCATATTTCATTCGCACATTCTCCCATTAATTCATTAATAAACATTTATGGTCAAGTGTATAAAATATGTAAAATATAAATTTCAATACTTGATATTAAAAATTAAATCACAGTCACTTTGAATATTCAAAAATTATTGAATTTTGAATATTCAAATTCTCAATTATCTCATTAGAACTTGTAAAATTATTTTCCAAATATTAGTTTCAAAGCTTGATGATAAAAATTAAATTCCATCACTTCAATATTGAGAAAGATTAAATTTTAAATATTTAAATTTTTAATTTTCTTATTAGAACCTACAAAATTATTTTTCTAATATTTTACCTTTGAATCGGTTTATATTTTTATTTTAATCCTTCCAATCACTCCTACTACCAAAATTGATTTTCTAAGCAAAAGTCTCTCATTATAGTTCTTTTTGAGAAACTGAATCCATTCAAGATTAATTTACTCAAAAGTTGTGTGTTTTTACGTGATTGACAAAGAATATTTCATGCATAATTATCAAATTAATTACATTTAATCATGCAGTGGGAATTACTTTTCTGTTTTGTTATTCTGAATGCCTGAATAATCAAAATAACACTGCTTATTACTTGCATCCATTTATAAAAGGTCCTAAATTTTAATACTCTAAATTATTTCCTTCAAACATAACTATTCCTCCTTTTTAATTCTTCCTCACCTAATTGTGTACCTAAATCATTTGAGGCATAGAAGGAATTCAGTAAGTATAACTTTGTTAAAGACATTAGCGACTCTATGGAGACATGGTGTATTGTTGTGGAGTCTTAAGAAAATGGAATATAAACAAAAGAACCCCACCTTACCGCATCTGTAACATTTCTTTCCTCCTCATTGATGAGAAGGTATTCATTCAAATAATTCTTCTGATTATGTTATCTAAAGTTAGGTCAAAGTATGGCCTTAAACTTTTTATTTATGATTTTAAATTTAGGCCTTTAGCATTCATGACAAGTGTAGTTCACAAGAAAATTTTCTCGAATGTTGTATGAGGAAAAAAAATAGGACCTTTTATATCAAAGTTGAATAAATTTTTTTGTGTTATGTATTCTTTGCAGAAATAATTCATTACAACAATATGTTATCTAACCAATCTCCTTATTTGAGTTTTATTAAAAACCCATTCTTTGTACAAAGTTTTGTCAAGTAATTCATTTTACAAATATCATGATAAATTTTTTTTCCTCAAACTTACTCTTTGAGTGAACGACAATAATAAACAAAGAAGAATATGATCAAAGAAAAAACTTACAATTGTGATGCTTTGGCCTTCCAACTTCTTATTTTCATTGAGATATAAATAACTTTTTTTTGATAAAACTTTTATTCATATATGGTATTTTTATTAACAAATGGCACCTCATCGTTTAAAACAAAAATTGCTTGCTATAAATTTTATAAATTTTTTATTCTTCGAGAAAAAAAATTAAAGAATGAACTTGATAACATATTAAAAGCAATGAAGCCACATTAAGTGCTTGGAGCCAAATGATAGAACCAACTCATAACATGTTGAATTCTTTAACCAAAAACAATCCAATTCAAATGTAAAATATCTATTCAGAAGTTTTCACAATTTAATCATGTGTGATGAAATCATTAAAAATTTGACTTTTTAAAATTTTGTCTGCAACTTACTATAGGCTCAAGAAACAAAAACAACATGTATAAAAATGAAATATTTAAAAAGAAGAAAAATAATTGAATAGAGAAACTCTAAAAAATTTAACAATCTCAGATATATCAATATTAACGATATCAATGATATTTGTTTCATATTTCTTAAATTCAACCCATGCATGAGAAATTGTTTAGTTTTAAAATCAAGACTTGTAAATTACAGTGCCGTGACCAATCAAAATTGCTTCGGAAATAAGGCGGTGGATAATAAAAGTAAGTGGTTTCGAACGAGTTTGCATTTTTGGCGAGTAATAGAACCGTTTCTTTGTTTAAAAAACATGCTGCTGGAATATTTTTCAAGAAAAGAAAGATCAAAGCTCAAGAATAATTCAAATATCAAATGAAAGGGCGACCCTTAATAAACTTGACAATAATAGCTTGTGTTTCAAGTAAGGGTAACATTAGTTAATTGATTGATTAGTTATGCTGAGTTAAATCTGCATATGTGTGTATATGTATACTTTCTCCTATTTTATTTATAAGAGATGTTTTAAAAAGTTCATTTAGTTTTATTTATAAATTACAGTGTGGCTTTTTGAATAATATTTAAAAGGTATTTTTAAAATTACCTTTTATAAAAAAAATAATAAGACATCATTTTTTAAATTTATTATATATGAACATATTTAAAATTTCACACACTTTTTTCCTTTTTATATTTTTTATATCGATATTAATAATGTTAATAAAAGTAACTTACTAAAAAAAAGGAGAACTATACCTAAAAAGGATGACCCTTAATGGCAAAAAGAGAGCAACGCATCCCTCAATCATTCATGTGGCTGGCAGCCCAAACCGCCAAGCTATGACATTATTAAAGGGGTTTTTTTTTTTTTTTAATGGACCAAATGTGACATAAATAAAACATGAATCACACGGCCACAAGCTTCTGATGATTCGGTGTTCCAGGTCATGGCTACTGGTGAAAGAAGCAGCCACGGCGGAGTTAATAAAGCAGGGCATCAATCACAGCACGAGAGAGAGACCAGCAAGAAGGAGAGGTTTATTAGTATTTAATGTTGCAGAGATTCGTCATGTCAGGAGGAGCTGCTAGATACACTCACTAATACAGGCAATGTTTTGGCACTTTCTCGTCTTCGATCAGTTTTTGGCAAATCACTATGGGGCTATGGGCCATCCATGCTTTTGCAGTTTCGCCTTCATCTTTCGTATGTCTTCCTTCATGGTGGTTGAGACGTTCATTCAATCGAATCATTGATTCCCACCAATTTTTCTTTTTCTTTTTTTGGATCACAGCTGAAATTCATCATCATCCATCAGGAAAGGTACAAAAACAAGAGAGCTAAAACAAGAAACAAAAAGATTCCCACCTATTCATTCATCTTCTTCTCTTTCTTTCCTTATTTTTTTCCTCTTGTTTTTTTAATTGCCGCATAATATCACATTTTTAATATTCACTTCTCCGACAACGTCAACAAAAGCCCCCGCAACACTTGCGTTTCTGAATTTCCCATGATATTATATGCCACCTTATCATCTCGCAGTGGTTACGAATCTTCCGCCTTAATAATCAACTTTCTGGCCCTACATTTTATTTTATCCTAACTTTCTTTTTCTCTCTCTATAATTTTTAGATTGTTCACCAATCCAAAGGCTGCACATATAAAACGTATGTAGAAGTGGCACGGATAAGATCAAACCATTCATACGTCCCGCTAACATTTCGACTTATCACCTAAGTGTACAGTCCAACACGTGTGCTAGTTCAATTAATCCAATGTCATGTTATTTATTATAAATGTAATCATTTAACTTAAGACTGTGCATTTGTTGATTTCCCGCTGAAAAAAAAAATTGCAACATAACAAAATGGTTCTATTTTCACGCTTTTCCTTTATTCACAAGCAAGCATAATGTAACATTCGAAGAACATGCTTTTTCGTTGCGTCGCATTAGCTTAACTTTATAAGCAAAGGAGCAGTTCTTGGATTGTTTTTCGCTTTTTTGGTTAACGTTCTTGTCAAAATATTCGTTCTTATTTTTTTTTATGCAGAAAATTTGAGTTGATGATGGGCCTCTTCTCTTCTCCTTTTTTTTTGGCCCACGATGATAGGTCTCGATTCTCAAACGGCCCGTCCAATCATTTCTCTTCTCATTATTCTTCTCTGACCTGGCTTTTAGCCTTCTCTACTCGCTACTCGGGACATATTGTCAAAGCACTTTTATTACACCACGAAAGAAAGAAGTCTCAAATCTCTTCCAAACTTAAAAGAGTTTATCAATGAAAATTAAGTTTAATAGAAGTAACGAATGCCTTACAACATAATAAACTAAAATTTGAGTTCTTATTAAAAGAGATATCTACATTTAATATTTGATAATGTCTAAATAAGATTATTTTTAATAGAAATATATTTTGAAAAAAAAGATAGTTCCAACAGTAGTCATGCAGGCTTAAATAGAGTTGATGATGGGCCTCAAAACGATCCATTACATTCATTCTTTTTCGTTCTTCTTCCGTGGCTGAGGATGCTGGCCTCATGCTCCTCCCTCCTCAGTACTCGCTCTCAAATATCTTTCAAATTATCAATGAGCGCTTGGCTGAATTGGAAAGGAGTATGGCCATATTTTTTAAGGTGGAGTTTGAGCTTGAAAAATGACAGACACATAATTAAACGATCTCAAAGGTCGTTCCATTAATATTTGTAACCATTGTAGGTCTTCGGCAGGGGGGTCGGATTAATTTAGGGGGTAATGAACTTAAAATATTACAGGACACTAGGCGGTCTAATATCTGAAAAAAATAAAAATCTTCCAAACTTCAACCGGCAGAAACTTTTTGCAAATTTTTCAGAGAAACCAGTGAAAGATGGCCAATTCACTCATTGCCAAAAGAGTCTCAGAATCTCTGACCTGTTTAAAGCAGAAATTAATGAAAACTAAAGGGAGCCATAGACCAAATGGGCAAATTATTCTCCAACTTGAGTCAGAATAAATTCGCCCATCAGCTTGCTGAGCAATAACTAGTTCATTGTTGTGGGATGTCATCTGGACAAAGAATTTCCTTCCCGTCACCTTTCTAGTTTTATTTTATAAAATACCTTTAATTATTTTTCTAGGAAAAAATTTATAAAATAATCCATCGGTTCATGTCACAAGATGTGTTTTCAAGTACTCTCTACTGATCATAATACTCCCTCCAAAAATGCCATTCATTTAAGATTTTTTTAAAAAATATTAAGAAGAAAGAATATAATGGAAAGGGATATTGAAGAATAATTATTAACAAAATTTTTTTTGACAAAATATTATATATTTTGAGAGGCCAAATTTCTTCTGAAAGTGTATTATAAAATGGGATGGAAGAGTATATTATAAGATATTAATAACTACTTAATGGTTTTAAAAAAAGTTTAGGTAAACCTCTCCTAAAAAAATTTACATATTTTCAATATATTATTATTAAATGTCTAATATAAGTGTCTTGATATAACAAAATTAAAATTCAAATATTTTAAAAGGAAAATTAAATAAAATAAAAGTATATTAAAAATTATTAATATCCTATATTTTGGAGGAGTCAGTAATTTTATAAAATATCTTACATTATGGTTTAGATGGAATATCCTCTTACAAATGTAAGACATTTTGAGTGCTTTAATATCAATCAAATTTTTTTAAATATCCTTAATTAGTTTTGTAATTAATAACTTTTTTTGATCAAGAGCTATTAAAAAACGTAAAAACAATCTTACTTGGAGGGGTGAGTTTTTTGGTTTAACTTAGGAAATCATATACAGATAGTCAAGTACCATGTAAAAAAAATAATTATCATAAAATTCATTAACAATTGAACTAAGATAATCTTGTAAGAATAATTTTTTATGTAAGAGTTTAATATAATTCTCTCTAGGAACTGAGACATGATTGTTTCAAATTACTTCCTCCGTTTTTATATATAAGAGATTTTCTAAACTTTTTTTGTCTCTAAATATAAGAGATTATTAGCATATTTTTTAATGAATAGACCGTTACACCCTTGTTAAATTAAAAAGAAAAAAGATAAAAGCCTCATTAATTACTTAAAAAATTATTTTTTATTCATAATAATTAGAGGTAAAATTAGAATGTTGATGTTTTTAATTAGATAGCAAATTTTTATTGATTTGCATAATTTATATATATAAAAATGGATGGAGTATTATTGATGAGGCGATAGCCTGATGGGGCAGTTCAGCTTAGGTAAGATGACACACAACAACCATAGCCATAGGTAATTAAGCATGTTTGTTATATTTTCCTCTAACAAAAAATTAAAACTCATTATTTTGTTTACAAATTTAAAATTTTATTTTTATTAAATATATATATTTTAATAATATATTTTTCTCTCTAACATTAATAAAAATAAAAAAATTTATGATAAAAATTATAAGATATTTACAAATATGATAAAAAAAAAATACTCTATCCTCTACTTTATAACTGAAACGAGAAAGAATAACTTCGCTTGTGCCGAGCACCTTGGGTTTCCCAATAATTATTTTCTACACAAAACGAGCCTTGTACGGGGCCAACATTTGTAGGTTTTAATTTTTTATCACTGGATCCAAAAACATGTGCTTGTAATCTTCCCCTTCCCCCTCATCCGTATGCATCACATCATATCTGATGGATCATTTTTGTGGCCGGCCCAGAAATAAAATTAGTGGGAACAAAAGTACAAAACTATGCCTACTATTATTTTTGTGAAAAATGGAAACATTTTATAATTAAAAAAATTAAAATTAAATAGTTTTATGAGATTACAAAAATAAAGAACATTTTATCGTTATTTCTTAGCTGCCATAATTTTAGTTATGAAACTTTATTTTATTATATAAGTTTTACATATTTATTTTCATAATAAATATTTAAAAAAATAGGAGAATTTTTAAATAAGGAGCAGAGATGTGACATAATTATTAATGGGTCTTAAATTTTAAAAATTTTAATTCAGTTCAAAAGATAAAAGTGAAAATAATTTCACAACCGTGAGGAGATCAAAACACCTTTAACTGTGATGCATAATCATTAATTATTAGTTATTACTCCCTCTGTTTAATAATGTAAGAAATTTTTAATCGAATCTTACTCCTCAATAAAGTAGCTACTTACTTTCAAACTAACTTATCTTTTCATATTTATTCCTATTAAATACCCTATAATAAATATAAAGTCACTGTCAATAGGACACTTTTTAAAGTACTTTTTAAAAAAAAGGTAATGATTACATCTCAAAAGATAAAAAATGTCTTACATTTTTGAACATCTAACTTCTCAAAAAATACCTTATATTTTTGAATGGAGGAAGTATTTTTTTTACTCCACTTATTAATTTATTAATATCACTTATAAATTACATATGTTTGTCAGACAAGTAGTAATATCAATTAGTAAATTATTAACTTTATTATTAATTTACTAATTCAATTATAAATTATAATACTTGTCAGTCATTATTTTTGTTGATAGTCACCTATGACAAACATGTGAGTATCCACGTGCCGTAATGCTGCTGTATTATGAATTTGTCCGTTTTTTAAAAAAAATTTAATGGTGAACATGTGTGTCTGCCATTCAAATCAACAAAAGGATTTGCTTTACTTGCACCCTTGTTTTTGGTTGGCCTTTGGAGAGAGGCGACAATGAATCAATGATTTGTTCCTCATGCATAGGCAGAAACATATAATAATTTCCCGCTGACGTGAGTGATCATAGAAGCACTCGAAGTGCTCTTTGACCAGAGGCGGGTCATCAGCTTGAAATATTGTTTTCTTTTTAATCTTTTTATTATTTTCTTTTAGTCAAAGTGAGTATTTAGTGTGGTAGTTGGTTTACTGTTAGTGAAGTTAAGTTACCACTTGCTTTAGGTGTCAGTGAATTTCTTTTCACAAAGTAAGTAAATATAGAACAGAATATATGGAATCATTTGCATCCTTTCATTGCAAGTGTTGCTGATGGACTGCAAGTTTACCGTTCTTCTTGGATTGAACACCACTAGCTCACAATTCCCCAGTTACCCGCTGATCTGCCTGGTATTTCCTTTTTCTTTTTCTTTTTTTCTTTTTACTGTTTCAGTGTTTCCACTTGGATTAAAAGCATTTTTGAACGTGATTGCCTCTAATATATAAGACATACTTGTAGGTTAAAAAAAGAAGAAGAACACTCCTTATCAACTTTGATGAGATTTTGACAATCCAGATTCAATGTGGACATCGATCAGAGCACGAGAAAAATGCGAGCGGGAGGAGAGATGTAAATATATATATATATATATATTATTTTATCTTTTTTCCTTTTCCTTTTACATGAGATTAGTGATCTGCGAACCAGTTCGATCAATTGAATTTGGACCATTCTCATGTTTCGGTGAGTCAAAGAACTGGTCAAAATCAATTGAAACAGTAAAGCCGGTTAGACTCCAATTCACTAACAGATGAATCATGGAGAATGGTATATGAGGCCTCCAAATCAAAAAAATTTACACTTAAGGTTCAATATTTTTAAATTTATTCTGCAAGTTGAAAGGTCATAAAAGCAAACATATTTTTTGGCAAAAAAAATAATATATTTTTTTTGGTGAAAAGAGTCATTTGCTCATTATTTAAAATGCACAAGTTTTTCAAGTATATGTACAATATAATGTTAGTATATAATAGGACAAAATTCATACATTAACAACACAATATACATTTATCATATATAGAGTGTGTGGCTTAATTAAATAATAATGTATAAGTTTTTCAAATAGAACAACCCAATGCCTGTATATAACATGATAAGGTCCATATGTTAACAACATAATGTCTATTTCTTATGCATATCCTGTGTGGTTTAATTAAACAATAATGTATAAATTTTTCAAGTTTATAAACAAATAAAATGTCTGTATATAATATGACAAGATCTATATATTAACAACACATTATCTATTTATTATGCACAGTCCGTGTAGTTTAGTCCAATAAAATGTATAAGTTTCATAGATGCATGAACAACAAAATATCCATATATAATATGATAATGTCCATATATTAACATCATAATATCCTTTGCATGATGTTATTTTTTCAAATGAGAGGTAAATGAATCTTTTTACAAGAAAAAATATATTTGCATATAAGGTTTTTAAGATGTTCATTCAATTGATTCTATGTTTTTGGCCCAAAAAGAAAAAAAGAAAAAAACAATAAATCTCATCAAATATATAAATCTTAATCAAGTCCCTCAAAATCCCATAATTTTTTGAAGTTCTTGAATATCTTTTTCCTATTAATAATTTTAGGTTAAATGATAAATTAATACCCTCGTTTAAAATAAAAAATAACGGATTCACGTACAAAGTTATGATTTCTTATTTAATTATCACAATTTACAAAATAAAAGTTGTGATCACTTAAACAAAAGTTATAACTGGTTATTTTCAGAACTTGAACTTCAATGATAAAAGAAATTTCATTTGAAAGTTTTGATTTTTTATTCAATTTTTAAGATTTACAGAATTAAAATTGTGGTTGTTTAAACAAAAGTTGTGATTTGACTTGATTATTTTTAGAACTTGTTTATTAATCATAAAACATAATATAAAAACAAATTTTATGAAAAAAGTTGTGATTTTTTATTCATATTTGTGATTTATATAACAAGAATTATGATTATTTAAACATAAGTTGTGATTGAGAAAATGGAGCTAGACCTATGATTTTTATTTAAATAAGGGGTAATTAAATCATTTAACTTAAAATACCTAATTATCATTTATATATTTTGATAGAATTTTATTATCATTAAAAAAAAAGATTCCATGTACTCCTTCCTATCCCATTTATAAGATACATTTTAAAAGGTTTATTTATTTTTATTTATAAATTAAAAGTCACTGTATTAGGTAATACTCAAAAATATTTTAAAATTGCTCTTCATGAGAGAGGAAAAAAAACGTGACATAACTTTTTGAATTTATTATATAAGGATATATTTTAAAATTTTATATTTTTTATTTCTTGTATTTTTTATATTAATATTGATAAAGTTAATAGAAATGGATTTAATAATATTGATGAGCATTGCTTGACTTACATAAAACTGTACACTTGTGACATTTTTTTATAAAAGATGAGGACAGAGGCCAGAATTACAGAGAGCTAGACAAAAAGAAAATTTGGAACTGAAGTCCCTTACAATCATTCAGCACAAGGTCCCTCAAAAAAAGGGAGTCGAATCGAAAAGAGAAGTGTTCGAAATTCCTTCTCTAGTTAGAGAGTCAACAACCAAATTTTGTTTCCCTTAGATAAAAATTACCTAAACACACCAGTTGTATTGTAGTAGGCTTTTGATTTCCATAAAGACCAAGTTACCATTAATTGGGCCTTCATTTTTATCATTGATCGGCTCTACTAGGTTCGTGCAATCAGACTCATATAATCACTTTCTTTGAAACCCATGTCCCATACCAGACAAAGACCACGAAAGATAGGCCATTCCTCAGCTTTTTAATGGGTTACAACTTCCAATAGAAAAGGAAAAGCCACGATCCAGGTTCCTTTATGATCTCTAGAATACCACCACAACCAGCTCTATTTGATACCGTAGAAACCGTACCATCTGTATTAAACTGGACCTAATCTTTAGGAAGAGGTTTCCAGATTTGGCAGTCACACAAGGTGTATAGTATTAATAATCAAAACGTGTCGCGATGTATGTAAGATCCTAAGAATTCAGCACTTCATCCATAGGATTAGTTGGGTTTGAGGTAAATCATTTTGGAAGGTATAGCAGTTCCGCCATTTCCATAATTTCTAAATGGTAAATCCCCATATCAAGTCCCAATTAGCAGACAAGTCAGAATTAAAGGGAGGTTTCAAATTCAAATCATCCAATCCTAAGATTTAAGGAAAAGAAACATCGATGGTTATTTCAAAGATAACAATTTGGACCAAATCTGCTTTTGCATATTCACAATCTCGAAGAATGTGAAGAGAATCCTCTTCTTCTTTCCCACACCAATTACATATAGGAGAGCAGTTAGCCCATAGGCTTCTCCAACTATGGTAGGTAATCTATTGTGGTAGGTAATCCATAAGAAAACTCAAATTCGCTCTACCCCTTTCCATTTCCAGATCATATTGAATATAGGGTCAAGTAAGCTTGTGGGGGGTTTTCAATCATAAAGTAAAGCACTTTTAATAGTAAAGGAACCATTATTAGTGCCATTCGACAACAGGTAAGACTGAGATAAGTTTTGTGGTTTACCTCATTCGACACTATAAAAGATAATCTGACAAAATCCCAACTACCAAAGTACGTCCAATTAGCAACTTTGGTATTTTTTCCTCCTCCAAGAGAGGTCTCAATACTAGATTTTTTATTTTCTTATCAGGAAAGAGCCAAAGATCTTCAAAAAAATTAATGGATTCTCCATTACGTAGTTGCCAACGAGTTCCTTCCTCCACATAACTCTTATGCTGACAAATAAATTTCCACAGCCTTTGAGTCAGACTGTTTGGTGTCAAAAGATTATCCTCAGAGTGTAACATGTATTTATTCAATAATAGATCAGCCCACAGGCCATTGTTTCCGACACAAGATTCTAGGCAAGTTTTGTACCACAAGCTTTGTTGATAGAGGAGAGCTTCCTAAAACCGAGTCCTCCATATGCTTTGGCAATGTTATCATTTGCCAATTGAGAGGATGAAAACCTCTAGATATTGAAGAACCCCAAGTAAAGTTTCTCTGAAGCTTCTCAATTTCATTGCAAACTTTATTAGGGATTTTCGACACCTGCATGGGTACAAGGGAACATCACTCAGAACTGATTTAGCAAGCACAATTCGTCCTGCAGTTGATAGACAATTGATTTCCACCCAGCCAGCTTAGTGTTGATTTTGTCAATTAAGTACTGGAACTTTGCAGTTAACTTTCGTTCATCAGTTAAAGGGAAAACCTAGATACCTGCCAATTTCTGAGGAGATGTTCATTCCCGTAATCCTCTTGATTTTTCCTTTTAAATCTGGCCTTACATTCTTGGAGAAGAAGAGTGAAGATTTTGACTTATTCACTTTTTCTCCTGAGGCTTTGCAAAATTTATTGAGACAATCCATCATGACAAATGCTTGCTGCTCAGACGCTTCTCCAAAGAGTAGGAGGTCATCCGTAAACATTAGATGTGAGATTGAAGGCCCTTGTTTAGTGACATGGATAGGTAACCAAGATCTAGAATCTACTACATCACTGATAAGATGAGAAAGTCTATCCATACACAAGACAAATTCAAAGGTGAGATTGGATCTCCTTGACGGAGACCTCTTTGGGGGAAAAAAATTCAGATTGTGACCCATTCCATAAAACATTATAAGAAGGTGTAGAAATACAATTCATGATTAGTTTTATGAGATCAGAACTCATACCAGTATCAATCAGTACATGCTCAAGAAAATCCCAGCTAATACGATCATAGGCTTTTTCTAGATCAATTTTTATAGCAAAGAAACCTTTTCCTCTTCTAGCCTTCTTATGATATGCATAATTTCCTGTCCGATAATAAATTGTCCTGGATTTGTCGTCCTGGGACAAAGCTGGCTTGAAAAGGAGAGATTAGATTATCCATACTCTTCTTCAGTCTACCATTAATAATCTTTGTGATGCTCTTATAGTAGACAGTACATAATGAGATTGGTCTAAAATGACTGACCAAATCAAGCTTTTTCTCTCTTCGGGATAAGTGAAAGAAGAGTCTTGTTATCTTCAGTAATAGAGATAGAGCCTTCAAAAACATCTTGTACAAATTTGCAGAAAGAGTCACCACTGTTTCCCAGTTAGATCTAAAGAAGATAAGGGAGAAACCATCGTAACTGGTGCTTTATAGGGTCCCATAGAGAAAACAGCTTGCTTAATCTCTTCTTTAGATGGGATAGAAGCTAGATCAATAGAAACCTCTTGACTGATGGCAGGGAAGTTTACTTTTGTATTTAGTCTGAACACACTTGCATCCTCAACTGAAAAGAGCCGTTTATAGTATTGCGTAATCAGTTCCTTAATCTGTAATTCATCTTCCACAAGGTGGCCAAAATCATTTTTGAGAGCTAAAACTCTATTCCTTCTTCTTCTCATTGTGGTTTTTAAGTGATAATATCTTGTATTCCTATCACCACTATTGATTCACTAAGTACGAGCTTTTTGAAACCACTTGGTCTC
Organism: Prosopis cineraria; assembly: GCF_029017545.1. Taxonomy (NCBI): domain Eukaryota; kingdom Viridiplantae; phylum Streptophyta; class Magnoliopsida; order Fabales; family Fabaceae; genus Prosopis; species Prosopis cineraria. Next base: position 34,823,527 of record NW_026555334.1, on the reverse strand, counting down.
TTCTAATTTCAAGATTTCCTCTAAATCACGTTGTAGGGAGACTTCCAAATTACATAAGAACTTGGAAAAGGGGTAGGCATTAGCATTTTGAATACCCTTAAGTCTAGCAATAATATTCCTTTTTTTCTTTTCAACCATACTAAAGACATCTATATTCCAACCAAAAGCGATTGGCGAAATTTATCTAGATTTGATTCCAAACTATCATCAGAACTCCATTCTTTTTCAGAAAAGTCTTGAAATTATCATAGGAAAGCCACATAGCCTTAAAGCGGAAGGGTTTAATACCGCTTGAATTTTGATGGGAAAATAAAGAAATGATAGTGGATTATGATCAGAGAAGGAGGTTCTGGGCAATACCTTGACAGAGCAGTCATGAAAGAGAGATACAAACAAATCATTCGCCAACGCTCTGTCTAAGTGTTCAAATAGACAAGAACAATTAGGAAGGAGTGGTCCTTTCCAAGTGAATTTAGAGCCTGAGAAACCATATCCATAAGATTACAATCATTAATTTGATCTTTAAACCAGTTCATCTGATTTAAACTTCCAAATTTACCTCTAATCCTTTCTGAAGAAGTCGTTATATCATTGAAGTCCCCAACTACTAGCCATGGCTCATTGATTGGTGAGAGATTATGGACAAATTGCTCCATAGAATCTCCCTAAAGCCAGAATGAGGAAGAGCATAGAGAGTGGTCACGATAAAGGGAGGAGAGTCCTGTAAGGTGCAGCGAAAATGGAAATGTTGCCTCTCTTCTTCAATGATTTGTATTTGAGCATCTTTTACTATTCCACAAAAGAACAAGACCACCTGAGCAACCATACTAGGAATTATTCTAAGAGAGTCAAAGCCGAGCGATTGGAGCTTTCTAAGACGAGAATCATTGTCATATCGTGTATCTGAAAGAGCACAATACTTGGTTTGGTTCTAGTCCATACAGCTTTAAGGTTTTGAAGGAGCTCATTACCGTTAGACCCCCTTGAGTTCCAATAAAAAAGGCTATTAATCATCTGACTTATAAATAACGAAGGAGCCTAAAGCAAACCCAATTAAAATTAGGTCTCTAGAACAATAGATGCTAAGGATTGTTCACTAGGAATTGGGCTAGCCAAAGTCGGCCCGCTACCTTCCTAGGGTCAAGAACTTGCATGGGGTTGTCACCTGGATCAAAAGTTAGGGGACACAAGAGCATATCATCAGAGTCTGGTGTTGAATGGTCCCCCTTGTTATGTATCGCCCTGGTAGAGATGTTCTCGTTTTCCTCTCAAGTTATCATCAGCAGCTCATTACTCTTGGTGTATTCTCCTACATCTCCCTTGTTCTCTTTTTAGCCCGCCTTTTAGCAACCTCTTTATGTAAATCTCTATCATGCTCCTTTGTTTTGGGAGACAAAAATTTATACAGCTCCTGGAATTGTGATCCGTCTCATTTTCCTTCTACTGGGGCGCCATTTCTAGTACCACTACCGTTTTTTGCTATAAGGGTCATATCAACGTCCTCCTCTGTGCTTTTAGTCTGTTAGCTTTTTTCCTTTTTTTTAAAAGCACTATACTGTGGGCCCTCCATGTCAGAACGTGGGTGCTCCTGCACATAGCGTACTGTGCCATTGTCACCTTTGTTGTATGCTCTTTTTCATTATCGCTAGCGAGGACCCCAAATCGAAAGCCTGAAGGGTTCCGTCGTGATGGTTCTACTAGCTTTTCTTTCCCTCTCTTTTGCCGAAGCTGTTTTGAACAACTGACCATTGTTTGGTGCTGCTGCAGTAAGATTTATGCCCTCTTCTGGCTGAATGGGTTTTTCATTGGCATGCTCTGTTTTACCCTCCCCTATCTCAGATATGTGCTATCTTGATCTTGAGGTGGTTTTGCAGAGCAAAGCTCCAATCTGTGACCATATATTCCACACTTTGTGCACAGCATGTGCAACCCTTCATATTCTAAGTAGTAGTTTCTCCCCCTCTAAATGGAAGCCCGACATTAGTTGTTTACTAAGGTCCATTAAGAAGCAAATTCTGGCAAAGTGACCCCTTAGTTGGTAGGAGGCATGAATTGTCTACTTTAATTGTTTGGCAAATTCTATTTCCAATGAAAGTGAGTGCTTCCTCGTCATAGTATCTAAGAATACCTTTGGCACACGTACCCAGCAAGCAACTTTATTAATGGTGGCACTTTGAGGATTGAACTTGGCCTCCCATGGTCTAACTGTAAGGTAATTGTCATAAATCATCCAAGGTCCTCCAGTTAGAGCTTGGAAGTAATCCTCTTGAGCAGATAGCTTCACTACAAAATATCCATAGCCAATGTTTGATGAGTCTTATCACTCCTTTTTTTGCCCACATTGTTTGTAATCTTGTTTCTAGTGCCTTGAAACCTATAGGTCGATCAAGCAGCTTCACTATCACAGCTTTCTTCCAAGCTTTGTAAAGCCTTTTTTTAACTCTGGATGAGAAGACAAAGGTGGGGAAGTTTCGTTTCGAGTCCTCCACTATATTATAGTCAGCTTCCATGGTTTCCTCTGTCATATCATTCAGTTCATCTTCTGAGTTGCCATCCTCTTTCTCAGATTCCGATTCCAAAAAATCATCATCCTTTCTAATACCTTTGAGTTTCTCAGCAAATGTTAATTTCTCAGCACTGTGTCCAGATTCCATGGCTTCCAACTTTGGCCAGTTGCCATGAAGAATATTCATGTTCTTGTCTCCTTGTGTATTCTTGGTCTTTTTCGAACTTCGAACCAGTAAGTCATTTTCTTCCTCACTTTGAGGACAACTTGATTGAGAAGAGGAAGGACGAGAGCGAGAGAGATGGTGCGATTCCATTTTTCTACACTTGTTGACATTTATTTGAAAGAAATTGGCAACTAACGTTTCACCAAAAACATTAGTAACTAACAAAAATGAACTACATTGTTCGCTTTTTGTGCGGATTAGCACAAAAAAACAATGAGGACAATACCCCAGTGGGCTTAACTGGATTGATGATAGGCCTCAAACGGCCCATCACACTCATTTTTATTTTCATTATTCTTCTCTGGCCTAGGTTTTTAGACTTCTATTCACAATTCAGTGGTCTCTTGTTTTAAAATCTCTTCCAAACTCAAAACGGAAGAATCTTTTCTACAAATTTACCATTAAGGCGGAGTAGTGGGAAAAGCGAGGGAAAAAGGGAGAGAGAGACAGAGAGAGAACCAGAGTGAGGATGATGGATCCGCCCTTAAGTGATGGGCCCTAAGTGGCCCATCATCCTCGTCCCTCTTCTCAATGGTCTTCCATGGCCTAGGCTACTGGCCGCGTCGTGTTCCTCCGCACCCCCTCTCAAATCTCTTCCTGACTTCAACCGGAAGAATCTTCTCTGCAAATTTTTCAGAGAACCAGAGAGAAGATGGCCAATATTCCTCATAGGCAAATCCAAAAGCAATAACAAATCCGAATTTTCTCACTGCGCTCTCAACTCACCGCATTCGCCAATTAAGCTCCGCGGCCACCCGCGAACAGCCTCAGTCGGAGGGTCCATCGTCGTCGTTCGCCTTTCCTTTTCCCGGACGGGAGCAATGGGAAAACGAGGATAGCATATACGTCAAGGGACCAAATTCTAATCGCAGGCGAGATGCGTCGTCTTCTTCAGTGACCATGCCGATGTCGTTTATGACAGGGTCGATTGTGGGCAAGCGTTTCTACAAGCAAGTAACGACAAAGGAGGCAGATGATGGGAATGGTTGGACTGTGATGCTAGATTATAGAACTCTCAAGACGCCTTCCAAAAGGCCTCTCAAACTCCCTACTCTTGCTCTTGCAAAGGCCATAGCTGCTGAATGGAATATCAGGTATGCTTATTTCTTGGTCAATTCGTTTCGTTTCCAGGTTGAGATGTATGCAACCTCCTTTACTGTCTCTTCCTGTTCCCCCCCCCCCCCCGGAAAGAAATTGATCTCATAGGAATTTTTGAAGCGATTGCAGGAAGTGATGCTTCCTATCATACACTAGCTACTACTGCCAAAAAATAGTCCTAGGAACAGATTGTGGACACTGTTTTTCAGAGTCACTCTAATTGCCGCAGCTGAAAATGAATCTAGGTTTGACACATTCCAAATGCTAGCAGAACCCTGTAATTGATGCTTCAAAATTTTTCTTTGCTGAATACACCTCGCAGTTTCATGTTTCTTCCTTAAAAATAAATTGTAACTTGACAAGAAAGCCTGAATTTGTATTAGTTGATTGTTTCCTGCTAGTATCCAGTTCCATTTGCATTAGTTAACCCATAAAAGTGAGCACGCCTCCTGATGTTTAACTATTCAGTAACATCTTATGGAAACTGCAATTACGGTAGAGTTTATCTCTAATAGTTGCAAATTATTGGCATTAGAGGATCTTGTTGCTGGAGATACGACAATTATCTATTCAGGAGTTCAAGTCTATCGGCTAGATCAATCTCTAGACCTAATGATTTTGGATTGCAGTGCATCCCTCGCCTCTTCCATATGAATGTTCCTCCTTAAATCGTTGTTCAAGTTTTTATATTTCATATTTTGTTTGACTGTCGTTATGACTGGTTAGGAGTATTACTTAGTTTGGACTCAGATGAAATTTGATTAATTGCAGCAAATAGATGGCATAAGACCTTTCACGATGCCTCTTATGAAGCTTGCTTGTACGGCCTTGGAAAGAGTTCCTGTCACTCGGACCAAAATCATTGAGAATTTGATGAAGAAATTCAACCAAGATCTAGTCTTTTGTCGTGCTCCTGGTGATAGTGACCTTACAAGCAATGTCCGTGGTATGCTATTAGTTGATATAATCTTTCCTTTATTCAGACCTCACATGGCAAGTATACGATTGCCTGATGCGAGTATATGCTCTGAGTGAATATAGAGAATCATCATCCCAAAACTGAAAATTAAAAGATTAGCACAAAAAAGAATACTGTTGTATTTGATTGCTTGGTTGTGTAGTATATGTTTAGATTGAAGAATTAAACATTATCCTTATATTGAATATAAATATGTAATTTATAGCCAGTTTTTTTCACTATTTGCAAACTGCTGCAGAGTTGTCATAGATTAGTTATATTAGTGTAGTCTAATGATTCTTAGACAGTTGAAGCTTACATGTATAAATACACTTGAGTCTAATACATTAATGATATGGTTGATTTAATTGACGCTTCAGTCTTGCCTGAGTTCTTTCATGGTATTATTGCTGATCCATGGAGAATTCTTCATAGATGTCTAGTGGAGTGTGTGAGCGAAGCACATGGCTGAAAAAGTTCGGCCCACAAGGTTCTTGAATTTCATATCTGCGAAACTTGATGATTCAAATTTCTGGATATGGAGATTAAAATCTGAATAATGTGCCTCATTGGTCAAACTCTTTACAATGCATGCGGAGCTTACCCAGTTTGCATTATAAGTTGTGACAAATTCAGAACCTAGATTGCTAATCAAGAAGCTGAGAAAAGTTATCTTCTTGGGTGAAGATGTTTGTGGTAATTGGTAACTACTTAAGATTTTGCAACTCTGAATGATATGGGAGTTTGGTTTCCCTACTGATGCAGGACTGACTGTAGGTTTGCATTTACCTCTAGATACATTGTTCAATAATATAATTTTTTCATCTCCTAGGCCAATTATTGACAGATTAGTGTTTTGGGTAAATGTGTCTTCAAGTTGTCCCTGAGGCTGATAGAAACTGATCAATGGAATCGTGCATCAAAGAGTTATTGAAAGCTTCATTAAGAGTAGATCTATAGGCATGGGATCTGGTTCCTGCCTTAGAATTATGGATTCTAGTACGGGATTTATAGGGACCTTGGGCTCTCCAAGTCAACAGCAAGTTTTGGGTATAATTTTTTCAAGGTTCCTATACATTGGTATCAAAGTCTTCCACTTTTTCCTATTCGCAATATGGCAGCTGAGTGACTCTAGTGTTAGCCCAGGGTAAAAGCTAGTGCAAAGCCAGCCTGTTCGGGCACCGAGGTCATGTGGTGGTGTGGACTGTTGGGAACAATTATTGAGTATGGGACTTGATTTCAGCAAGCAGGAGAATCTAGGGGAGGATTTGTAGGGACCTTGGTCATGCTAGCCTCGTGAGGTAACTTCTGGGTTGTGTTAAAGGTTTCCTATCAAGATCCTAGCTGTATCTGAAGTGATTATTAAACATTTATTTCTTTTAATATTCTCATAGATTAAGGGCATGTGGTTTAAGAAGTATGTCAATTAATGATGTAATAATTAGCATGGAATTTAAGACACACGCATGTGCCAATTCTAACTCAAATGTTTTGAACTTTGCAGATCGTCAATTGGAGAAAATTGATCCCTGCTTCATTGGGTGAGCTGGAATTTGGCTTCAAGCCTACTGTCTACACCAGTTTTTTTTGGTGGAAAGCAGGAAGATGGTCTCTCTAAGGCAGTAGAGAACCTTCTAAGGGAGCGGATGACTGTGAAATGGCTTCAATTGATGCCATAGCAGCAGCAGCTCACCTCTTTAATTATTGCTATTGCTTTAGTTCGTGGGAGATTGCAGATTGAGGAATCATTGAGCTTATTAGACTAGAAGAAGATTTGCAGGTTCCTACTTGATTAACCTCTCTCCTCGTTAAATAATCACCTGTTTGGTTTTTCTCCCGGAAACTTGGTGCTTAAAAATTGAGTACCCCAGCTTGGCATCTATTCATGATCTTTTCAGAAATGAAAAAATCTTCATTCTTTTTTTTATTTATTTTGGGCTTCCCCTTCCAGATAGACAGGTGGGGCCTAGTTGAAGGCGGGCATGATGTGGATATTGCTGATCTTAGGGTGCAGATTTCATCAGCCGCGTTTTCTTGGTTTGCGAGGAGAATCTAGTTTCTGCACATCGTCTCTCAATCCAGTTATAATTGTTCATGGAAACTGGTTGTTGGTGTAACATCCAGAGCAATACAGATGCGCTACTCAAGGTCGCTTGCGGTTTTGTATTTTTGAAGAGTTAACACCTGATAATTAGGATTTTTCTGGGTGCTAGAATAAGACGTCAGCTCCATTGCGTAAGCTGTTGCTTAGGGCTTCATGGCAAGCAATCTTTTGGTTGTGGACTGTAAGATGAAAATGAAATACACCATGGACACGTTCTAATACAGATCGTAATGTTTAAGCAGCAGGCAGATAATAACGATTTTCACAAAAAAAGACACTGACGATATCACGAATTTAGATCTGTTGTGCATAATAGAGCATTATATTCTTGGCAATGATTTGGCTTGAGTAGATGCAATGATGGGAAAATTCATATACCAGATAAATTCATTCACTCTTTTTGTAACTTAGTAGTTTTTGTATGTTGCATGGAGTCAAAAAAGTAATGGTTGTTTATAGCTTATAATTAAGTATAGTTAGACTTTTTTATAGTAACATAGAGATATATATACTTTATATTTCCCTGAACAATTATACTTTAGTGTGGGTTTGAGATGAGCAAAGAATTGGGAACACTATTTTAGGTGACATTTAGTATGAATTGCATGGTCTTTGCATGCTGTTCAAGTATGAGTTCAATGGCCGGGATCAAAAGACGATGCCAGTTTGATCTAGTCCAATTGCATAGTTTGGCCATAACAAGCTTAATGATATGCAACTTCTTCCTTGTAGCAAAAGGTAACTTAACGCTCCTGTGAGATACCCGATGACGATAGCCCTCTAAACAGCCATGATGAAGAAACTATTTTATTGCTAATTTTTTCCTTTTGGGTTAAAAGAGGAAGGGAATGATACATATAATAATCACGTACGGAAAACTAGTACAGTTTCTTCAAAGTGAAATTGTAGGACGAAATGAGAGGTTCGTGTGGCTCAGAGTGTGCAATTCAAGGATCTTCCCGACAGCATTCGACGCAGAGTGGCGGGTGTTGCCTGATCTCACAGTTGCAACAAGCTATGTCGCAGTCATTGTTACATCCTGCACAAACATTACTGGTCAATGTTTAAAGAACGTGGTTAAGAAAACGTGGCAAAAGCATTTTTTTCTTTAAAAAAAAACTACATTACCTGTTATGGTCACAAATTGAGGTGGCTCGATGTCCAGAAGAATCCTGAGATTTGGAAAGCGAGTTCTTCCCAGAACACTAGCCCCGTGTTCAAATAAAATCATCAAGGCCAGAAAACAAGCTACTTCTAACATCTTTATTATTGGCCTCATCATCGATATCCTGGTGATTGGAATGAGAACTGCTCAAGAATATCTCGAGTTTTCTTGGTTTAGTGATTCACAAGGTTTAAACTCATCATTGAGACAGCCTGGCTCGTCACCGCATCTCTTATGTATTAAAGCATGAGTTCTTTGTAAATCATTACATCGATTTCACATTCCCATAATTTTATGTACGTTATGAATAGATGTAATGATCATTTCATAGCTGTGTCAATGCACACTTTCTGATTCTAGATACTTTATTTGCTTAATTACCTCGAAGGTCCCTCATGACAATTCTATGAAATGACATCCACCAAGGCTTTTAATGAAGAGACAAAGTAGCTCCTGTAGCTCAGCAATGATTCCTCTAAAAATGGGGTAACACACATAATTGAAAACAATTATAAAAAGATAACCAAACACACATACGGGTTTTCTTTCACTTGTAATGAAGTTATAAAGCCAGGTTAGGAACAGAACAAGATGTCTGAGTGTATAATCCATGTGTTAGTTTTCAAGCAATAAAACGGTCATCCTCTACACTTAGAACAGAATATGATAACCATATGCAATGCATTGGCTGCGAAATCAAAATCAGTGCCGTGTTAAGTGTTCTTACATCGAGGTGCTCCAATAACTACACTCATGTCTTCATAAAACAGTCAGTCAAATAAATTTAAGTATCACGAGTTAAAGACAAACTGCGATGCAATCACGGCTTTTTACTTTCAGAGGCGAGATATTAAGCTTCTAAGCAGAATGACCACGGCCAGTTTCATGATAGGATTCTCTATCAACATTTATTGCAAAGATAAGGACACTATTTGCTTAAAACTCCCAAGTTCACACAACAGACTCAAAAAAACTTGGGCAGGATTTTAAAATCTAAAAGTATCATCCCAACTTGAATCGAAATCAGTTATCAATGCACACTCCATGATGCTTCAAACAACAGAACCTCAAGCTCTGCCAACTCCCAGCTCCAGCTTTTTGATATTTTGGATTTGCTTTCCAGGGTTCAAGCCCTTTGGACAGGCACGAGCACAGTTCAATATGGTGTGGCAGCGATAGAGCTTGAATTCATCGTTAATGGCCTCTAATCGCTCCTGAGTGTACTCATCACGACTGTCGCTTATCCACCTGGAATATATTCGACGAAAAGAAAAACATATCACTTTTAATGCAGAGAAATCCGAAAATGTTGCTGGATACAGAACAATATATGAGACCACAGTTCCAAAATTTACACAGCTTTATCTCAAATGTGCTGTGTGCAGGCAATGAGTTAGAAGGAGCATAGGAACAAAAACAGAAATTGTACTCTTTCTGAGGTCCACAACACATCATCCGGAACAGAAATATGAAATGTTTGCCAAGAAAGAAGATGCATCACAGTCGACTTCACATTTTTCTCATGACACAAATAAAATGAATACATTACCCAGCTAGTATATATACATATGTTAAAGAACCATAAGTCAAACTCAATTTCACATGAACAAATCAAATCCAAAGAAGCAGTTACAGAAACATTCAGTTGCACAGAAAAATGGCAAAGGATGAAGAGACTTAAACAAATATTACCTATTAGCGTGGAGCAGAGCTGCGGGGCCCAGATACGACTCGGGGTTCCACCAGTAGCTAGGGCAGGATGTGCTACAGCACGCACACAATATGCACTCGTACATCCCATCGAGTTACAGAAAAATGGCAAAGGATGAAGAGACTTAAACAAGTATTACCTATTAGCGTGGAGCAGAGCTGCGGGGCCCAGATACGACTCGGGGTTCCACCAGTAGCTAGGGCAGGATGTCTACAGCACACACACAATATGCACTCGTACATCCCATCGAGTTTAGCCCTATCCTCTTTGCTCTGAGGTACCTCCCCTTACCAGGACAGGGCGGGTTCTTCCTCTTCACCAGGGTTCAATACTCTTGTACTGATTGTAGAATTGGTCATATCCACAATGAGATCCTTGATGACGAACATATGAGGCAAAGGAGTAATCGTGGTCTCAGAGCCTGCAGGAATCTTGGTCAAGCAAGCCAAGCCATTGCAGCACATCTATTCATGGCGCAGGAGCCGCAGATTCCCTCCCGGCAGGACCTGCGGAAAGTGAGGGTGGGATCGATCTCGTTCTTGATTGATCAAGGCGTCGAGAACCATGGGCCCACACTCCCGGAGATTGATCTGATACTCCTGAAGCTGAGGCTTGGAAGGATTCTCGGGGTTCCATCGGTAGATTTGGAAGGTCTGAAGGCAGTGGAGTCGCGTGCGGTGGGCTCCACCCGCTGGGCTTGAGCTTCGGAGGCGTGGGCACGAGCCCTCAGCAACTTGGACGCCGGCGACGATAAAACCCTAGACAGCGACCTCCTGACCAACTCGTCGCCATTGTTGTCTGCAAGAGAGAATAGGGAAAAGAAGAGGCGGTTCTGAGAGTGGGGGAGGAAGGGATGTGATCGTGACCAAAACCAAAATGGTTACGGATGAAGAGGACTGCTCTGAGTTAGAGAAATCAAAGGGGGGTAGTTTGGGCAGTGATCGACCGCATTTAGAGGCTATTTGTTATTTTCGTGGGAAATGCTTGAGCGCCCAATGGTTGACGTGCTCCAATATTGCCCGCTGCATTTCATTTAATTCAAGTGGTTTGGTGTGTTTCCCTTGTGACTAAAATACCCGTTTTAATTTTAATTAGTTTTTATTTTCATTTTATTTTTAAAATGGTTTATAATAATATTTATAAAATTATTAAAAGATGTATATACCAGTTAAGTAATTGAATTTACTGAATAGAACTTAACTATAAAGAAATTGAATGTTGAATATAATTCATGAAAAATGAAATGTCAATCTTTTTTTCTTTTTTTTTTTAATTTGAGATTTGGCCACGTTTTTAAAAAAAAACAATAAGGATTCGTTACTCCAAAATGACGACAAAAAATCAGCCTCGGCCAACAATTTTTTTCCATGCACTATTAACGTTGGAAGTTCGAACTTCATGGGTGAAATGGCTTTCGATTTTGGATATCATACTTTTCTGGCCACATTTGGGCCATTCACTTATAAGCGGGGCTGCCATTCGGTTTTAGGCATGAGGTATTGAGGTCCTACGTCCTAGTGTAAATTTTTTTATACTTATTATTGAAAGCCACATGTATCTCCAAAACCTTTGGATCTCGCTTTTAGCTAAGCTCTAGTTCACAATGATTGCATATGATCCAAAGCTGTACATTTTCCTAGTAATAATGAAACCATATGCTCCTTTTACCACAAATGAAAACGAGTTTAGTTCATGGAAGATACAAAACAAACACCGAGATAACAATAATAATTAATAAACCATAATTTAAAAAAATGTACAATGCCGCGTAATAAAATTCCAAGACCCATGACAACGAACAAGATAACGAGAGAAAAATTCAAACAAAGTCACACAAGCTAAGATTCAATTTCAAACAACATAGGAAGCAAGAAAGGCGAAAACAAAGAAGACGATCCTGGAGACAAGCAGCAACGCTTGATGACGGAAAGCAGAAGAGCTGTCCATGGTGATTTGGAAGAGATTCCTCCTGAGTGAGGACCCTCTGATCATCTTCTGTCCCTTTTCTTGTACCTAAACCCTACACACCACCACAACAACACAGATAAACAAACACCCATTGATTGAACTGTATCAACACTGATGAAGAAGAACACGAGCACGAGCACGAGCACTTACGTATGGAGTCGCCAACTTGGAACCTATTGTGTGAAGCCCATTCATTGTAGATGTCGGTCTGATTCGCAGGTGGGACCGCCCAGCCTGCTGATCCTCCCACTTGGTACTCAAAACCAGATGCACAGCACAGGACTGTGGCCACGAGGAGCACATGGAGAGAGGTTGAAGAGGAAAAGGCCATAGCGAAGAAGAATGAACAAGAATCAGAATAGCACCTCGGAGAGTGAGGTCAAGTGGGTATGCAGATCAAGACGCAAGATTAAGTTTTGAAGGAGAATTTATATAGAGATGGAGAGTGGTGAAAGTTGGCGTGGAAACAGGAAAATGGAGTAGTGGGTGGTTACAGACTGAAGGCCAAGCTGGGAAATGCTGGGTAGTTATTTGACTGAATCTGATAATTAATTATTAATTAATGAACGTTAAATTTTGATATCACATGAGAAGCTTGGCGGGAATTATACATTCAATCAGCACGCACACAAGAATATAGGCGCACTATAGTTACGGGTTATGGGATTATGATAGCTCACTTCTGTCCTCTTTCATTCTAGAGAAGTACATTGACAAATATTATATTATATTAATAATCCAATCCAATATATTTCATCGAACCTCATCACATTAAGCCCCTTAATCACCATTATATTTAATATTCAGGATTAATTGCACATTTGCAGTTTCTCAACTTCCTAGTGTCTAACGTGTTTGCTCAACTAATCTACACTACACTAAAAATCTACGACTTTTGGTAAATTGGTAGCTCTGTCGATCAGATGAAGCATGTTTACACTTTCTGCAATGCATGCATTCATCCACACTGTCAAGGGCATATTTCTGGAGAAGCCTGGGCGTATACCAAACAGTGTCAGCTATTAGCGTTGCTAAAAATATACTGCCTTAGAAGCGCTGCTCGTTCTCAATTCTGTTACACTCATTTAACTCTCGACGTGAAGAAACGTGATGGCGTGTGGCATATTTTTCCCTGCAACATATGTATTCGTTCACATTGAGTTTAAAGTTTAAACCGTAAGAGCCATATTTCTGGGAAAAACTGGCCACGAGGACCAAAAGAGCCAAATACTTGCGTGTAGGTTCCAAATGCAAAATTACAACCCACAAAGGATCAGGGTCTTGGAACGATAGCATGTTTTTACAGAAAATAACAAAATACTAATGAATCTTCAATAATATGCATTCTAGAGACAAGTGCAGAAAAGGAAGGATATTTTGATATTTTTGCGGAAAAAAATTAGTGTCCCTCCAGCACCATGATCTCTTGTAGGATTTACTTGTGCATTCAGGACTTGTGCCCAAATATTTAAGCTCTTTGGTCCTCATGGCCAATTGTTCCTATCCCCAGAGAAGTTCGGGCGTCAGCAACCAGAGTTGTTAATAGTGATGACACTTGGAAAGCAAATATGGATTCAAAATGAAGACTATCAGACTACGTATATATCACCGTGTTGGATGCTTTTATGGTTAAGATCAAATTGTCAAACAAGAAATTGTCGTCAAGAAATTTTTCTTTTGCCCTTGAAAGAATTGAGACTAATCATCCGACCAAATGCACTCTTTGATCTGGCAATTGATTGAGCTCCATGTTTCTCAGCAAGATCATCAGACAATGTTTTCACAAGATAATCAAACCGCCGCCGGAATGTTGGGAACCTCGACATCGATTTCATGATCCCTTGGAGCCTGACATGTAATTCAACAGAAATATCAGACCAGGAAACCACAAAGAAGTGTTAGAAGTTAACTCTTTTTCTTTTTTTCTTATTTTTCTTTTTCATTTCGTTTCGGTCTGATCAACACCTTCTAGCCAATCCATTGAGTTCAGCACGCCTGCGCTCAGATTCAGGTGCCGGGCCAACACTGGAGCTTTTTACTCTGTCAAGATCACCACTCCAAAGAACTAACTTGCCAAGGTAATCTTCTTCGGAGGGAGAAAGATTCTCTGCTTTGATTTGATCTTTAATGATCAAAAGAGGATTAAGGAACCAATCAAAGAAAGTCTCGGAAGGTCTGTTCGTGGAAGTCAGCTCAGTATCATCACCTGCATCAGCAGCAGAAAAATGGATATGGGAAAGAGAGAAATCAGACACACAGAAGGGATAGAGAACGACCACAGCTACAAGTGTTTTACTTTCACTTACTTATTAAAATACCAGCGGAATTTGCTTTTGCAGAGCGTATTAGTGCCTGAAGAAGGCAATATGCCGGAAAACCTATACTGATAACTCCAGTTCCTTTACCAGACTTGGCTTCCTCGATGTCCTGACGCGTGATTAATCCTTCCAAAACCATTTTTTCTCCGGCATTATGACATTCTCTAAACAACCCATCTAATAGCTACACAAGGCATGAACAACTTTCATTCAGTACAGATCTGAGTTTGCAATAACATAGGGAACGAATTATTTGTCACTCATCATTGAAAACATTATACTACAAGTAATACCTCAAGTAGTTTCAGCTCTGCAATAGTGTTTTTCAGTGAAGATGAGCGAGAATAAGCCTTATTGAAGGAGCTGGCTTTTGAGAAGGAAGGTGCACGAGATGTTGATCGTGTTGACTCACTCTTTCTTCGAAATTGAAGCCTATCAATATATCAAGCTTGTTTTAGGGAAAAAAAAAACATAAAGAATTAACAGCGTACCACGATAGTAAATTTTAGGAAGCAGAGTGAAACCTGGGGAAGCATGATCCCTCTGGCATGTCAAGAATATCATTACTGTATTCATCATAAATTGACATAGCTGCAACAATGTACCGGAGCCCAAATAAGATAGAAGACTCCTGTATTTCAAGGAACAAGCTAACGTTTTAAAAACATAGACATCATGTCCAAGCATTTTGGCTTAGCAAACATTAAAAGCGAAACTGTTGTCTCTAAATTAGATTTACATTGAAGTTATAGTTACAATAGTGGGAGAGAGTGGGAAACTGAGAAGCCTATTTAAAAGGCCTCTTCAATCATATAAACAGAGACGATGCATCATATTTATAGTACGAATGCCAACTTCTTTCGATCATATATTATGCACCAATCAAGTTACAATAGATGCCTGAAAAGATTGAACTCCAAGTGAGCCTCAGCATTGGCCTACACCTTTCACGCATCAAGTAAATATTATGCAGAAGGCATAGCTAAACAGTGGTCTGGATGCTGAGGTACGTCAAGCCATTGGTAAATGCCAAAGCATAAGAAAAGACAAGCATGCCTGCCACTAAATACTACATCCTCATCAATTGGAAAATAATTTAAAGCATCAGGCTATAATAATGAAATTACTGACGGAGAGTAAGAATACTTATTTAAAGATAAGGTTTTACCTCATAAGCAACTACCCCTGCATAAGCACCGAGGAAGATACTTGCTAACATGGATGCTAGAACTGCCCCAACAACAGCCAGAGGCCACAAAAGAATAACAAGACCGGCAAAGGGTACGCATATTGTTTCCAAGAAAGGTCCTTCACGACCTATGAGGTCATGAAACAAACGCTTCCATCCTTTAAAAAGCATGTAAGGGCCTTTGAAAAGTGCCACAAATGATATCACAGGCACATCCACTAGGATACCAAGCGCTCCTACTATAATAGCACCAGGAAGATATAACAGTCTGCAAAAAAACAGGGGAAAGAAATCTCATTAAATTTTTAAAAGAGGACTACCTTTCAGCTTAATCCACAACAAAACATCGCGTGTTTTGGGGTGTGCTATGAGTCGTGTTTATCCAGAAACCCATCTCACAATCAAAATTTTGTTTAACTTCAATTAACTTCCCAGTTCTTTTAATACAGACCACATATTTTACTTTTCAAGATGCAGAGTTGGATATTCTCAAGTGAAATCTAGCACAGACTAAAGATGGATTCATGCCCAGAAATTGCATTACAAGGAACAATGGAAAAACATTTATTAGAAGGAAAACAATAATTTAAGCAGAACAACTTGGAGAATCATAATGACTATATAAGTTATACTACTTCCTGTTCTAATTGCTTATCTCGATCGGAATTTAACCACAAGACATCCCATATAAGAATCGTCATTTGCAATGATAGTCTTTACCAATTGTTGGAGAATGTCATTTTTTAAGATGTTAAAAGGATGTAAAAGCACACCTTTTTTATTCTATTATCCTGGGAATCTTGGGAGTATTACCACCATCAGCTCGGGCTTTAAACCAAACTCTTCTGTGTGGGATCATTATTACCAACAAACATTTTTATTTAATGCGATTGCATATCTCAAAACTCAAATTTGAAACTCGAAGATTAGCTAAGTAAGAAGCACATGTTACTTAGCAGAATTTTGTTATTAGTTCTATTAATATTTAGTAGCTTTTATAATATCCATTTTTATATTAATTCTAGAATACATTACATTGTTAGAGTAATGTTTTCATCAGAAGAATACAAATATATCAACAACCCAACTGGTGAGGAACACAATAAAACCTGATCTCAAGATATTTCATATCTGGAGGCCCCATCTGTCTCAAGTCATCCATAATCGAGAAATACGAATAGAAACACACATCTCTTACATCCCGGACAACAGTAAAGCTCCCTTTTATCGTGCTGCACGTCCCATCCTGCACATTGCATTATGGAATGCCATTCAATGCATTCATTACAACAGAAGAACAGATATTACAACAACCATTTCAAGAACTACAATTCGGAGATACAACAATGCAGTGGTAAAACGGGTCACTCTTTCCTTCCCCAACAGCTTCAAAAGTTGCCAATATTGGTGTAAAAAACCCATAAGCTGCTCCACCAATGATGCTCCCAACTATGCCAACCACAGGCCACAAAATCAACAGCACAGGAAGTACGCATATGCAGATAACAAACTTCAGAATTGGCCCTAATTGCCTAGCTCTGTACATGGAGGAAATCAATATAAGAAAGGAATTACAATTACAACGAAAACATTGGATCAATGAGCAAAATCTTGAGCGAGTGGAAGCCAAGAGAAGCACCTCACTACGCAGTAATATGTCCAAAAACTGTGCGCTGCCCAAAGACCAATAATGATAGCGGAGTTCCCGATAGTGATTATTAAGCATATCAATGGGCAGAAAATGATACCTGACATATAAGTAGTCTAGTTTTTAGCATTAATGAATCAGGCCATATATCAAATTAATAAATGTTATACTAATCCTGAAATCTCGACATTACTCTATTTTGATATCGTATAGTACGTAACAAGCCAATATTGGTGTCTTGCAAATCCATGTAGCCGACCCCACCTAGTGGGATAAAAGGCTGTTGTTGTTGTTGTTGTTGTTATAGTACGTAACAAGCCGAGCCTCTATAACATATACCACGATGGAAAAGGTAAAATCATGCCTTGGATAGGTGAAGATACCTGTAAACCGTTTATCCTAGATCATTCAAACAAACCACTTTTTGTCGATTTTAAAGATTGACCATAAATGATACTGACTAAATTTAAGTATTTCCCCCTATAAGATGTGATCGACGTTTCTTAGATTGTCATTAAAGATATTAAAATGAATTTGTTAGACAGCAGCAACATGTAAAAAATGGAGCACTTGGGTTATAACGGAAAATTCAACCCACCGTAGGCGTATGAAAAGAAAGAAAGATAGAATCACAGGCAAATGAACAATGAATACTTATTTAAAACAAAGGTCAGTTATGAACAATTGCCATCAAAGTTTTGATCTTTTCAAAAGTTCGAAACTCTCAGTAAGGAAAAAGAAGAAACAAGGAAGATTGAAATCCACCTTTGAAGTTGCCTAGAAGCAGAAGTCCGATGAAGTAAGGAAGAAAGCGAATAAAGTTCCACAATGAAGCCCATAATCCCTTGGGCGGTTCCATTGTTAGCAATCCTTTCCCGCTCAGATCTGTCTGAAACTACAACGAATCCATCTTACTTTGAACTCCAAAATCACACTGCCTTTGAGTAGCAAAGATCCATAATTTGGCCGCTTCAACCTTCACCAGGAGAATAGAAGATAAACACTAGAAAAGAAAAACCCGAATGCCCGAAACTTGTTTCAGGAGACACAGCTTGAAAACTTGCGCAAGAAATCAAATTTATTTTCATTCAGAGCCTCACAAACCCAGATGGGGATGAAGAAGTAAACAACAGATGGGTCTTCCAAATCCCACTTGGCTAGTTTTTGGAACTTTGAATCTGTTAAAAAGTTAAATGCTCGAAAAAGACACGCAGGGATTGTTATGAAATGAGACTGTTGAAACAGTTCTCAACCTTGAAGTCAGGGGGCAGGAGAATATAATAAAAGGAGCAGTTAACATCAAACTATCAAAGCATCATCAGATGATGCTTAGTGCTTACCAAACTCATCATCTAATGTAATTCCCCTCTGGTGCCGGTTCTTCTGTTCTTGGGGATCAGTTATTCTTTTATGCTTAAACCAACAGCCAAGCAAGTTGGGTCATGTATGGTACAGCGTTGGGAAAAGAAACAATTTTGATATTTGAATACGTTGACGAAAGTAGTCTTCAGTAATTTTATTAATGTTTTGGTTTCAACAGTGTGACTGGCTCTCTCCGAAGTCCGAACTTAATGACGTGGAAGAAGGATTAAAAGCAGTTTTCCCAATATACATGTGTGTGTATGAATTTTGCCATAAAAAAATTGCCACAACAATATCATATACTTAGTCCTGTTAATAATTGTCAAATTTTCAATTTAATTTTTTAAATTTTATTTTCTACATTTTTAACTTATAAAATTTTATTAACTTATTTATAAACTCAAACTAGATATAAATTTAGTTAAACTCATGAATTTAACTTTAAGTTTATCATTTTTATATTTCTAACTTATAATATTATGTCAATAAATTCAAAAACTCCAACTAAATTTAAATTTAATTAAATTTATTAAACGAGTCAATTTTTTTGAGCTAAATATATATTATGAAGAATTCAATTCATAAAAATTATAAAACCTGATTCAAAAAAATGAAATGCAAAAACTAATACAAATAAAAAATAAAACAAAAATATTAAAAATAAATTCTCCTATCTTAAAATTTTAATCTTGTATACAATAATTTATCAATGTAAATAAATTTAATTTTAATTATTTATATTTTAATATATTTAAATTAAATTATGATCACATTTTAATGGTTATTTATTAATAGAAGTAAATTCTTACGAGTTTAAAATTTAAATTTACAATATAAATTTATATTTTTATCGTAAATTTAAATAAATTTATGAGTTTAACAACCTTAATCCTTTCTACTGTTCAAATTTTTTTGCCTGTGAGTGGTACTTCCAAGTTTCCCTCCAGTCCCGCCCCACACAGAAAATATCATCTAAAGCGGCGTGCGTCTACCTTCTCGTGTGTGTGTGGTGTGTGTGTGTTTTTATTAAGTGACACGTCTAAATAAAATATATGTATAGAGAGAACACGTGTCTGCCATGTGATGTTTAAGAAACCCTGGCTTCTGCTCTGACCGAACGCAGTTTCTCATCTTCTTGACAACATTCGTAGAACAAGGCTGGCAGTTGGCATCCAAGAAGTTCGGTTAAATGAATAGGGCTATTATTTGCTGCTTCGCTGTAAAAGATTCGACTTTTTTTTTTTTTAAATTTTCTTGTCTCGGCCAATATTTTAGCAATTTCTGTAATAAATAATAATACATGCCAACTGTGATGCCAGTAAAGGATCAACTTTGAGGATAAAAAGAAGAATCAATCCCAACAAAAAAAAACAAAAAAGGAGAATAAGAAGAATACAGAATTAAAGAGACCACAAGGACACCTATTTTGTTTGATATTGCGATATTGTTTTTTTGGGGCTAAAGCCAAACTTTTGATATTGGTTAAGTCTCTTTAAATTTACTTTAAATCCATAAATAAGAAAAATATATTCATCTAAAATTTGGGAAGAAGGGCTAAAGCCAAACTTTTGATATTGGTTAAGTCTCTTAAATTTACTTTAATCCATAAATAAGAAAAAATATATTCATCTAAAATTTGGGAAAATATTGAAAATTGCGCAAACAGGATTTTTTGCTGTGATTGCGTGTAAAATGTTAGATTTTAAATATAGATGATGAACGCAAATGCAAAAGTATATTTTTCTCAAAAAATGAAAATATATTTAAAGTAGGGGAGGGTGGAGAGAAAATTGTTAGCAGTTTTATTGTATCAATTGTTGTAATAATTGTTTATCTCTATTTATTTTAAAGTATGTTAATAAACCTAGCAGTTAAAAAAAAGGAAAAATTGCATTTAAGGACTGGTGAAAAAAAAATATTCCCAACAAAAATTAATAACAAGTTATTATTCAGGAAAACCGGTTTATATTTTTATGTTAACAACAATTTTTTTGTATTATTTGAATAATTTTTTCCACATTCTTGGAAAGCAATTTTCCAAAAAGAAACTTATTGTTACGTAAAGATGGCAGTTAGAAATTGAAAGCTAATACGTGCACGCTTGATAGCTTGCATGTCATCTCAAGCGAGGTCGAGCACAGCCGATAGAGTATGAAACGATTGAGCAATTAATTGGTTGTATCGATCAGTGTTTTGTGTTGCCTATTAAGAAAGGCTTGACGCCTGATCACAGCTTTTTGTATTTAAACTTTTCTTATTTCCTATATTAAGGATACATTTGGCTTGTCAGGTTTCAAATACAAGCATATGAATCAGTAGTAGTATGGATTTAGATTTAGTGGATAGTTTAAGTTTACTTATTCAATGAGTAATTAACATGACATGACAACAACTATTTAATTTAATTATACAACCATAAGATATTATTATATAATATAAAGAAAGTAACAAATTTTAAATTTTTTAAAGGGAATCAGGAGTGTTCTAATAATAATGACTGTTTCAAATTTTTAAAGAGAAATGTATTTTAAAATTTTCAAGTATTAATAAGATCAAATAACTATAAACTATGAGACACTCATGACTCATAGAGTAGGAAAATTTAAGCAACTTATTAATCCAAATCCATTTATGCACCCTATTTTCCTCCTCATTCAACAAAGTATTCCAGTCTTATGATCTCTTTAAAAGTGAATAGATCTCCAAGAAAACATGCTATCCAAAATTGTCTCGAAGGAGAGACAAGAATGTTTCCTGATCCGTTTCATTACATTTCTTTTTTTCCCAGGTTATTGCACACAAATTAAAAATATGACATAGTACTTTACTAAATCTCTGCCACTCATTTAATGCTTCCAAAAACATTACTGGAATGATAAATAGTAAATTACTCCAAATATAAAAACATCATCAAATATTTCTTGAAAAATAGCTCTAAAGTTTGAAAAATAGGCGGATAGTAATAATTATGGGCGGTAAATGATGATAATTTATAATAAAAATTGGTTAAATTAACCATATTTTTAACACAAAATGTAGTGTGTTTTGAAATAAGAAAAATAAAAATAATTTTAAATGTTTTATTTTTATTTAAAAACAAAAAATAAGAATGATTTTGAAATCAATTAAATATAATCCAAAATACTTATTTAAATATTTTTTTAATTTTTATTTTTAAAAATAAAAAATAGTTTTTAAAAACTAAAAACTAAACAGGCTTTTATGTGAGCGCGTCTTTCCCCAACGTTTTCTTCATCTCATGATCTTTTCCTTTCTCCCTGTCCAAGCAAAGAACAGGGGCGGCGAAAGAGTTTTGAAATGATTTCAGGGGTTGAAGATCAAAAGTAACGTGCTATCCGGGCGAAATTGTCATGTGCTATTTTACAAATGATGTGCTATTTATCTTCTTATTTATACCCAAATTGAAAATTTAGAAGTCAAGGTTCAATTCAATTTAATTAACTTTAAATAATTAAAAAATATATTTATGAAGCCCTAACAATTAAGTAAAGATCATTCACACTCCACCCATAATGAATGACGAGATGGAGGAAGCGCTTTTTAAATTCAAGAAAATTGGTGATCATGAGATTTGGGCACAAAGTTAAGACTATCTATAAATAGAGAAGCTCTTTTCTCAACAAGAAGGATCATCAGCATTAACAAACTACCAATCTCAAACTTTATGTGGGCTATTTATTTTTTTTCTTTTATCATGCAGTTTTAGTCTTTATTTTTCTATCTTACAGTTGGTATAGCTCACCGCCTTTTTCTTTAATTAATGTATCTTTACTTTTTTGTATCTATGTTAATTTTCTTCACTTTACATTCTTATATCCGAGTGAACTGTGATGAGGAAGCCCAGATTCTCCATTTTAATTAGAAGTTAGGTTCTTCTATCCTTTTGAGACCCCGCATCTTTGGCTGCCTCACACACCCCTTTTTATTTTTGCCTAACAATTGTCGGCACACCTAACAGGACACGTGTGAACAGAATGCCTAAGACACGTGAGGATCAATATATTGTTGAAAGAAATAGACCTAAGTCTTATGACTCAAAAAAACGTGGCTGCATAAGTAGATCATGAAGTATAAGCTAACGAGAGACAAAAAACTATATTGCAAATCTAAAAGATGGGCTAAGGAACATCTCTGCTATGCTGTCTAGACCATCACAAGAGCAAATTCTAGTTGACTTGCACCTTCAAAGAATAGATGGATTTGGAAGGTAATTCTCTCAATGTGCCCTTCGACTAGAAGATCAACAATGAGGATTGTTATAACATCTCTCAAAGGATAAATGGCAGTATAATTCAATAGTAGGCCCGCTCAATCATGAGAGCTGGAGCCACTGGGGCCAAAGCCATAAGGACTAGTATCAAAGGGTTAGAGTTACGAGGGCTAGCATTATAGGGGTTGGAACCACAAAGGCCAACATCAGAGGGGTTGTAACATTCGAAAAAAATTAACCCGGTTTATTAATCTAATGAAGGTAATTAGTGAGTTAATAAGGTATGTAACTAGAGGGGCTTAACTTGATGTATTTGTTGTGATTTTAGCCCTAGAAGTAGTCTCAGATCGATGGCAGGCCTTGGACAAGGAAAGAGGAGGAAAAAAATGAAGAATTGTTCTCTGTGCCACACACCGCGGTGCATGGTCAGTCCACCACGGCGCAGAAAGACAAATTTGAATAACGGGTTCCTCTATGTCATGCGCGTGGCACACGGTCAAAAATTAGATATACTTGATTCATTCTGCGTGCGAAAACAGAAGAATAGGAGGAGAGGAAAACGAAGAGCTCGACTTCGACTTCTAGGCACGATATTGGCTTTATTGTTAACATTTTGAAGCTCCCCAAACACCTAAGGTAAGTTCATGATGCCTTCTTCTTCCTTTCTCTCCCTTATTTATGGTGGAGTTTGACTTGGGAGATGGATTTTTCATCTATAGGAATATAGGTCCGATTTATTAGGTTAAATAAATATAATGGGAGTTGTTTAATATAGTGGAACACCATATTAATTATTTTAAAAGTGATTGGTTCATCATTTATTATCCAAAAGTTAACATAAATATGGTTGTTGAGAGATGCTAATATGCATTAATAGTGGTTTGAGGTATTGTTAATGATAATGTGCATTAATGAAATTTAATGAGCCCATTGGTTATGAATGAGTAGTGATTACGAGTCGGTAAAATAAAGTGTGTGAAGTTATATATTGATAAAGCTTCAGAAGTTAGACAATAATGATATTCTTGTAGTATGAATGTAGTAAGGTCCGTTTTTGGCACCATTAGACAATGATGATATTCTTGTAGTATGAATGTAGTGAGGTCTGTTTTTGGCACCATTCGAGCTTATTGAAGCTTTAGAAAGTTGGTATGATGAGGGGTAAATCTTTGACTTCTCAAAGATTTGAGGTAACCGGGAAAAACTTAACTTTCATGATTGAATGCTAATCGTGTTTGTGAAATATGATTAATGATTTAAATGTATGATGCATGCTGGCAATGTTTGACTTGTGAAATAATTTTGGAAAAGAAAATGTTGATTATGCCACTTATTTGTGATTTAAAAGTTTACTTGTGGCATATTGTAACAAAAGTCGATATTTGTGATATATATAATATGATGAATGTGTGGAGCGATTTAAAATAAGTATGTGAGATTATTTGCCATAAATTTAGTATTGAAATGCATAATATGTGATAAATGTGTATAGCATGATCATTGACGGAAGTTCGCCTAGAGAGGAGTAGATTAATTTAAATCCATATGGTATTGGCAATAATCGTTGAAATCAGGAATTAGCCTTGGCACTGTTGAAATCAGGAGGTAACCCGATTCTAAAGTCAGAAAGGTGAGCTTTGTAAGGACCCTTTCCACAAGAGCACTCTCCTAAAGAGCTCTCTCTAAGGGGCCCCACAATAGCTAGATTTTATAGAATCAATCCTTAAAATCTAAAAACTTGAAGGGTTACTTTTAAAACTAGCTCTTGAGATATCAAATCTTGAGAAACTTAATCTTAAGCTAGACCATATGATCCTTGATCCTCAACCATATGAATTTCCTTCAAGTAAAGTACCAAATCAACCATTAATTAGAACAAGAACAAGCTGGTACACCAAGACATACCAATCATACAACTTTTGGAAGTGGGGTTAATGGCAGTATCCATACAAAATTGGCCTACAAAGACTCCAACCAATTTGTATGCGAGGGCATTGTTTGCACCCAAATTATAAATTTAAAGGCCCAAGCTCAATTCAACTCAATTGGTTTTAAAATGATTAAAAGAAAAATATTTATGAAACCTTAACCATTAATTCAATATTATCTACGCTCCATCCATGATGAGTAATCAAAATAAAGGAAGTGTTTTCTAAATTCAAAGAAACTGATGATCATGGGGCTTGAGCACCAAGCCAAGATCATCTACAAATAGAGAAGTCCTCTCTCAACAAAAAGGATCATTAGTATCAACAAACTATCAGTTTCAAACTCTGCATCTGTTGCTTTATTTTATTTTTCTTTTATCATGCAGTTTTAGTTTTTATTTTTCTATTGTACGGCTGACATAGCCTATCGTTTCTTTCTTTAATTAATGTACCTCTGCTTTTTTGTATCTATATTAATTTTTCACTTTACATTCTTACATTTAGGTGAACTGTGATAAGAAAGCTCGAGTTTTCTGTATTTGATTAAAAGTCAAGTTCTTTTATCCTTTTGAAATCCTCTATCCCTGACACGCCTCGTGATACACTCTCTTTTATTTTTTCCCAACACTTCTCAATATATTTTTTCTAATTTCAAAAGAAAAAATAAAAGAACATGCTATATCGACGGCGTACGTACCGTTTTTGTGCAGTTAAACACAATTTCGAACCCTTTTTTTTTTGGGGATTCAATTTCGAACCCATTTAATTATTATTATGCCCGCATATTGCTATCAATCCCCTTAGCTGCTCACTCATGTTGATGCAGGCAAAAACATTCTCAAATCTCAATTCATGCTGTGTTTGATTCGCAAAAAAAAATAAGAATGAAAGAAAATGAAAGGAGAGAAAAATAGAGGAAATAATTTCTCTCATTATACTTAGATGAGTAAGAGAAAATAAAAAAAAAAGAAAAGTTATTAATTTGATATGAACAACAATAACTTTATTATTTATAAAAATATTTATATATAATAAAATTTAATATTTTAAAAATATTATATATATATATATAATAATTTCTATCATATATTATTGATTGAATAAAAATAAAATTACAAATTATTTTATCCAACACTGACCAAAAATTTCTTCATCCAATTTATAATTTTATTGATTGAATTATTAAATATATAATAATCTTAAAATTTTGAAACTGCACCTAAATATAAAAGAGCTTAACTAAAAATTTAGAATTATTATTTATCTAATTGATTTAAAAATTAAATATACCACTTGTTTAATAAAAGTTCACGATTAAACTATAATTATACTATAAATATAAAATTTAAAAATTAATAGATAAATTTAAAAATAAAAAAATAATATGTGAGACCAACATATGTTTACCTTTAACTTTATTTTTTCAACTTTACTTTATCTTTATAACTAAGCGAGTGAAAATGTTATTTCCTCAACTTTTCTTTCCTACTGTTTTCTACACCTTACTTTTCCCTATTTTCAAGTATAACATTAATTAATTAATTATATAACTACCAAAGAAATTGTGCAAATTAAACCAAATCAGTGACTTAGGAAGGGAGTTGCATGTCGGTTTTATTTTTTAGGAAAAAAAATTACAGGCTAGGTCGCTACCCATATGTATGAACTTAGAAACTTTAATGTTGAGATATAATAAAAAGAGTATTGAAATTTAAAAATATGGTCGTTGAAAAATTTTAATTTAATATTAATATTTTTATAAGATTTTTATTTATTATTTTTTTTGTGATGATAAAATAGTTAAAGATACAAGATATGTGAGCGTGTGTGCATATGATGGTAAAATAGTTCAAGAAAGGCTAGGGCGGTAGGTCACCAATAGGTTAAAAAAAAAAAAATATACCCAAGGAGGCATCAGAATTTATAAGAATGCGACGCTACGTGGCACCTTTTAAGGATATTTTTATTACATGAAAAAAAAAAGGTAGTTGCATCTGTAATCTACCACTTGAAAAAGATAAGATCCGGAGCTGCGCATTTCAGATAAAAGGATGAATAAACTTAAATACAGGAATTGATTAAGGCAAAACAAGAGGATTGCGTGGCAAGTTTCGTTTGGTGCCGATCCTGATCCAAGCATATGAGACAGGTGGGTGGTGGAGGGAAAATGGCTTCATGCAAAGTAAATATCAACATTGAATGAGCCTCCATCACGGGCGAACCAAAATTAGATTTTCTTTAGGATATGATTTAGGTGCTTAATTATATATACTTAATATATTTTTAATCAATTAATTTGAAGCACTTAAATTTTAATATATTAATAATAAAATTTTATTATAAAATAAATATTCTATAAAAAATTTACATACTTTTATTTAATTAATTAAAAATAAACATCTTAAATATAACTAAGCACAAAAGTTTTTTTTTAATTATTATCATGGTGAAGACCATTGTCAGTAATGATGATGAGATTGGCTTTTCTCCTCTGGGTGGCAATTCCTTCCTCCGCCTACTAGCTGCAGTTGGAGAAAATCTAGATTATCCATATTTGATGTATTAATTTTTATTTTTCATTATATATATATATATATTTAAGTAAAAAATTATAAAAAAATTAATACATTTTCTCATCAATTTGTATAGTTTAAATTTAATATTAAAATTTTTTTAAATTAACCATCTAAATTCAGATATATTTTGAACAGTGCAGATTTAATATTAAAATTTTAAATTTGTTTTTACCAAAAAATTATATTTTATAATTTTAAAAATTTTTGATATTAAATTTAGATAATCCATGTTAAATCCAAACTATGTGTGAATAGAATTTTTTGTTTTGTTTTAAGAAATGAAAAATAAAAAATTAATACATTAAATCTTGAGTCTGAACAATCTAGTGGCGGCAGAGTGGGGAGAGAGAGAGAGTGGAGGGGAGGAGAGAGTCGAGTGTAGTAATGATGGGCCAGTCGCCTAATCCATCTCTTTAAGCTTCATGACTACTATTCCCTTATTCTAATTCGTCAACATTTTTATCTTAACTCCTTTACTAATCTGTTCTGTTACCATACAATCTGAGCATACAAATTAATTGTATCCTATTTTTATACCCAACTCATAATGATACCACCTGTTCATTCATATTTCAGTTTTATCAGATTCAAATAAGAAATAGCTTTCTCAAAGTAGTTATTTCCATCGATGGCATAATTTAGGACCCATTTCTTTAGGATTAAAAAATAAGTAATTTTTAGGTAATATGAAAAAACAGATATTATTTTATTTTTGATTATAATAATAAAAAAGTGATTACTAATTGATTGTTTTTAAATTTTATAATATCTTCCTTTGTTTTTGTCTTATAAAAATAATTTATTATTATATTATTTTTAAATTTTATGATATTTTTTGTGAATTCCATCTTTTTAAAATACTTCTTTTCATCTACTGCATTACTTTATTTTCAGAAGGTACTCAAAATAACTTCTTAAAATAATTAAAAATATACTTGTTTTTAAATTCTGATTATTTTTAAAAACTTAAACTAACATTATAAAAACTCATAAAATGAATTTTTTAAAAAATAAGTGATTTTTTTATAAAATAAACTAAAACAAATAGGCCCTTAAATATTTGATTTTACTTGCACAATAGTTCCACTCAACTTAGTTACTGTTGGCAAAATGAATATATTCTTCTAATTTTATCATATGATTTAGCAAAGATTAAAACAATGACTTAAAAATTCAAACTATGATAATATGACGCTTTAGTTGTAAGAGTAAGATTAAAAATTAATTATTAATCTTCATATTCCTCTACCAACTTCCTTGATTCTCTCGTTCCATCAGCAAAATTTCAAATAAGTAACCCTCCCCCTTTTGATATCTCAGGAAAAAAAAAAAAAAAAAAAAAAAGGCAAACAACACATGCATGTTAGTGCCTGTTTGGATTTGCATTCAGAATTAATTACTTGTACGGAAACCACGTTTTGACAAAATTTACTCAAACATTTATATTACATGTTAAAATCAATTATAAATTTAAAACTATATTTTTTAAAAAATATCCAAACACTCACTGTACATGTTAAAATCAATTATAAATCCAAAACTATAGGTTTTTTTAATATCCAAATACTTCTTATTATGTCAAAATCAATTATAAATCAAAAAATATGATTTGTAAAATAATTTGTATGATTGTTGGGTAAATTTTTAAAAAAGTATTGAATTGAAAGTAGGAAGTAGTAGCTTATGAGATAACTATAATTTTGATTTTTAATTGATTTTGGCATGTATGAAAGTGTTTGGTTATTTTTTTAAAAATTATAATTTTGAGTTCATAATTGATTTTGACATGTACAATGGATGTTTGGATATTTTTTAAAAAATATGATTTTAAATTCATAATTAATTTTAACATATAACATGGGTGTTTGAATAAATTTTTACAAAATCATTGTTTTACCTTATTTTTAATTTTGCTTTTCAATTCTAACTAAAATCAATCTTATTAATTAACTTTATTAATTAATTATATATCACATAACATAATTAATTATATTTAAAATTAATTATATTAATTAATTTTTTTATAATCAGTTATACCTAATTAAAATTCAAAGCATAATTGCTTGTGATAACTTTGTGCGTGTATATATATGGATCAGTCACCCAGACACCACCTGTGCAAATGCATTGGGCCGATTTAGATGGGCAACACCGGCCCATCTCCTGAATAAGCATTGTAAAAATGGCCCAAATCACCACGGAGGAGATACGGGTTGTGTATGTGTAACTGTATACTCCATTCGATCTTATTTATAAATTATTTTTATCAATTTCATTAATACCAATGCAATAAAAGTATAAAAAATAAAATTTAATAAAATTATAAATATAACCTTCAAAAAGTAAATAAATTATATAATATTATTTTTCTATTTCTCTTTTTCTTATTTTTTAAGGATAGTTTAGACATTTCATTTAAAATAAAACATCACTATCAATTCAATAACTTATAAAGTGGACCACTTCAACTTTTTAAAAGGTAACCAATAAAGTGAACTAGAGGGAGCAGATATCACATGCATGTCTTAATCTTAACTGTTAATAACTGTTAATAATGACATTTCTCCCTTTTTTTTTTAAACCAAAACTGAAGGAGTTTCTTTCAACTACTACTCAATTTCAAAGGTGGATGAAAATTAGTGGCTTCTTGTTCAGACCAACCTAGAGCAAAAAACATTGAGCTCCCATATTCGACTTCAGTTTCAAAAGCGCAAGCCGTTCAATTATGACCAAAGAAAGGCGCGTCAATTGGCTTCCAAAAATTTGAGCATGACTCGATCTAGAACTATCGCTTCCAGAGGAACTATCACAACACTGATTTACTTAACAAAGAGGAAAGGCAGAGTAAACTGCACTTCTCCTCTTCTTTATTGAGCTGAGAATACAAAGAGCTCAAGTTGGTTTCAGAGCAGAATATGCAAACATACAAAACAACAATTGACAATGATAAAACATCACAGTACTAAATTACTGATTCACTCCCTTCTGTCTGAGTAATAAATTTCACTCCTATCAAATGGTTTACTTGTTCTTGGGAACATCTGCCGAGTTTTAGAATTCAGTCAGTGTCTTTCTAATTTGCACTTTCTTTTTCTTTTCTGGAGGACGTGGTCCCAAGGGACTTAAGTAAATGGTGGCGCCACAAGCATGTGAAGACTCCAACACAGGATCATAGGCTTTTGAGGATAGATGAAGGCCCTCATTGTGTGCCCTCGTGTACAACTCAAATGCCAGCTTTGGCTTCCCATCCCTAGCAAGAGCCTGAATCAGCATTTCATAAGTTATCTCATTGAGAGCGATCTTCTGAACTTTCATTCGGTGAAATCATTCATAGGCTGCACTGCTCATGCCACCCCGTGCACAGCCACTGACTATTGCATTGAATGTCACAACCGTGAGCTCAATTCCCAATGTTACCATCTCGGAAATGATGTCGTCAACTCTGTTAAAATTTCCCAGGGCAGTATGAATTGAAGCCATAATTGTGTAGGCATATGCATTTGGCTCGACCCCAACTTTAGGAGTGATTCCTGTTTGATCCATTTCGTTCATAATTGTTTCCACCTCTGCAAATTGTTGAGACTGTTTGACTGTCCCCAACAGACTATTATATATGAAAAGATTTGGGCTGAAAGAACCATTGGTTTCAGTCCTTTTCCTCTTCAACAAATTCATAAGAATTGATGCAGAATCCATTTTCTTCTCCTTACCAAAACCTCTCATGATGGTTGAATACACCTGAGGCGGCAATTCCCCTTTGTCCTTATGAATTTCCTCCATTTCATCTACTGTCTTAGCAGACTGCAAGTGCCCCAACATCAATTTAGAGTCATTCTCTCCTCCTTGCATTTGTTGTTCATAATTACTGTCTTGAACTTCATCCAAATTTAAACAGTTTATACCATCTCTCTCGCTGCCAAGTGATGAATCGTTCATGGAATCAGTATTCTCCCCAACAGCTTAGTCCTCCAATGCCCATGCTAAGGGAGCTAAGGATCCAATGTCATCCTTCTTTGGTTTGAAGACAGGAGCAAATTTAAATTTAACTCTGGAATTCGGGATTCCACAGCAAGCATCACTTCTATTAACTCTGGAATTTCTCGAACAGTCAAAATCACCGATAATTCTACTCTGAGAAACATCAAAAACAGGACCCAACCTCCTGTTCCTTCTAATTGTCGCACATATATAAAAATAATAATCTACTTCAAGGCTGAAATGAGGAACTAAACAGTAGCCGCCATTTGAGGGCCAAGCGCTTAAAGTTTGCATAATTCTGTCTATGAAATTGAAAAGCAAAGATAAAACAAAACCCAAGTCAAAAAAAATCTTGCTTGCAGCTCGAAAAGCAAAATCTTTCTGCTCCTGATAGCTTTTCTGGCGAAGAAGAAATGGATGAGAGCAGCAACTGAAGCTTGAAATACTTTGTTCTGGATTTGCGAATCTTTGGTGAATTAATCAGTGAAGAATGTTCGTGCCATGAAATTGATTTAGATTTAGCCCGTTGGGGTGCTCTCAATCCCATCCTTCGGTGGGAGAGGCTATGTTTTTCGGGAGCAGGTCATGGCCTTCTTGCTACCATTGATCGAAATGAACGAATCGTAATTGCTGAAAACCCGAAAGGCGAGAAGCAATACGCGGAAGAGGAAAATATAAATATGTATAAAAAAATAAATAAATTGGGGGAATGACATTTTGAGACCAATACATGAATTAAATTTTAGGTTAAAAATTGGTCGTTGATAATCTAACTAATTATATAATTATCCTTACTCTCTAAAATATTTCTTATTAAAATCTGGAAAATAAATTACAAAATTTCATATATGAGTGTTAAATTTTGAAATTTTAGGTTAAAATTTATGCATATACTCTGGAGCTTGTGTTTGT
This sequence comes from Prosopis cineraria, assembly GCF_029017545.1. Taxonomy (NCBI): domain Eukaryota; kingdom Viridiplantae; phylum Streptophyta; class Magnoliopsida; order Fabales; family Fabaceae; genus Prosopis; species Prosopis cineraria. The sequence goes on along the minus strand of NW_026555334.1, from coordinate 34,791,649 downwards.
TAGTTAAAAATTAGAATAGCGGATGCAAATTCATCACATGTAAGTGATAAATTCATAAATTCTGTGTCTTACTACAAAGATTTAGCATGGATTGGATGATGACTGATGAACACCATCACCTCTAATGAGAATATGAGATTGAGCTGTTTAAATTTAATCTTGTATCAGGCTACAACGTGGCATGGGCCTTCTGAAAAACTAAAAACCGTGCAATTTGGTATTCACATACATTAGGCTACCCAAGCAATTAGATTTAAGAGAAAATTATGCTTCAGTATCGTAAGTTCAAATTTCTATTTTTTTGGGCCACAAGTCGGAAAAGATCTTTCAAATAAACTGGGATTCTGCTTTCTTTCTGCATAATTTTCACAGCTCATGTGACTTCACATCGTTGCTTAATGGACAGAAACTATTGTTGTCCTGACAATACGCAGAAGTGAGCAGAGATGTAACCAATAACACTTCTTCAGCCCCAGTGACAAAAAGAAAAAAGAAAAAGAAAAAGAAAGGCATTTCAATGGCAAGCTTTTTTCTGGGATTCTCGTGAGTGTGTTACACAAATCAGATAAAAAGCTAGAATGCAACTTTAAAGTAGCAAATTCTAATACCAAGGATGAATCCTTTGAAGCTGCTTCCGAAGAAAGATGAACATGGCCTGACTGATCCCCCTCTCATGGGACCTCTTGGGCCCCACGCTTCTCACCCTACCTTTTGACCTTATTATCATATCAATGAAACAAGCTGTAAGCACTTGATTACATTCCCCAGCTACTTCAACTTTATAACTTATTTTTTTTTTTCCCTGATCAAGCTGTCCCCCAGGCTTAGCTGAACTTCCACTATATAGACTTTACCTCCACCTTTGTTATTCCATTTGTTTTGTGTCTGTGTGCACGCGTGGGTTTACCAAACTAAACACAATACAAAGGCCATCATATACTCATAATATTGTAGTTACATGGAATATCCAAAAGGAATCAACACTTGCATTATAACAGAGCAAACGCCACTCTTCACACTGACACCGCATTGCATTAGCTTACACAGTTTTTTAATTGAACAAGTCGCAAACCGACGGAATATAACAGGTACATGTATATAGAGTTTGCTAGTCTAAGACGAAGAGAAGAAAGATGCATCATAATATTCAGCACTCTTCACTTTTCTCTGGCGGTTAGTACCTAATCACAGTTTATATAGTATAAACTAGTCAGACACTGATGATACGACAAGGAGTGTTAATGGGTTGGCTTCTTCCCGCAAGACCAAGCAGCTTCTTCTCTTCCTTCAATGCTGGATCCTGTAGCAACAGAACCTTGTCCTTGTCTTTGACCCCAACCATGTGTAGGTGTTCTTTATCATCTCTCTCTTTACCTTTGAACAATACCCTCTGCTCTCTGGGCTCCAGATTAGTTATCAGTGACAATATCGTCTTCAATTCCCCTGCAACAAACAATTCATTCACCACTTTTGTCAAACTCGTATGGGTTTTTCTCAGTGACGCCTAAAGTCTGAAACTTTGGGCCACAAATAAAAAATTGAACAAGAAAAGGATTACAAAAGTGGTGAAATGAGGTTGATTTATACCAAAAGTTGAAGTAGCTTCAACGGAAATGTCATGCCAGTGAGACACAGTTGAAACTCTCAGAGTGATGAGTCCCTCTCCTGCGTTTTGACTGGTGTCCCTTTTCTGAACAAGCATGCCACCTGGACGAAGCTCCCATTTAATTTCACTCATGCTTGTGCAATCCTTTTCTGATGGTGATAGGGTAGCTCTGTTTCCACTGCTCAGCTTGCAACTGCTTCTGCTAAACCTCATTGACCTTAGCTTGATCATCTTTCTCTCTGTCTTAGCTTTCTAGGAGAGAGGAAAACAGGTTGATGAAGATGAAGATGAGGGTAGAAGATGAACAGGCTAGGTATATAAGTACTAGCAAGAAAGCGTGGAAAAGGACAAGGATGGAAGCAAGAAAGCATGAATAAAATAGAAGCCGTCCTTTCGTTTTTTTATTTTGTAAATGGCCCAAGGTTCATAAGCACATGGGCAGTAGGTACAAATACACCAGCACGCATGCTTACTTTGTGGCCCAAACGTAATCCTAATCAACTGGTCGGCTAGCTGGTTTTCTAAAATGATATACTGTTTCCATGAATATTATTGTAAAGCACTGAGAAAGTCCTCTCAAGTCCTAATATTTTGGAATTGAGGATCATTCTTATTCAGAGATAAAAACCAGATACTGAAATGCTAGAATATTGAAGAAAGGAAAACTTTCATTGGGTGGTTTTATTTATAGTTAATCAGCAAGTTTACTTTCTACAATGGCAGTTAGGCAGCACTTATTTAAGGTATGAGCCCATGTGAAGCTAAGGTCAGAAGCTGCAGAAACGGAGAGGGATAAAAAAATGAACAAGAAACAGAGAGAAGCAAGAACAGACATAATAGTAATAATAAATTGCAGATGTGAGTCCGTTGAATCAGTTAACGTTGAGACAAAAAAGAAGACAAAGGCACCTGGCAGCCCCTTCATGTTCTATGACTGTGACACACGCTTCACCAATTATTGGATGTAGTTCTTGGTTCTTATCATCAATTTGTGCCATACATATGCATGCACCGATCCACTCATTGGGTAGTCCAATGGCTATTTATACCTTGTCCCCATTTTTAATCAAATTGTTGTCATATAATTCCCATGTTCATGTTCGTGCGTTTGGACGTTTGTGTTCGTCTTCAATAAACTTGCCGTGGCATTGGAACAACACTATCAAAAGCCATGGGTTTCATTTGCAAGGTTCCCCACCTCCTGATGTATATAAAAATAAGTTATGAATGTTCCCTATCTGATCAATATCCCCTGGTGGAAATTATATTTATGTCTGAAATTCTTATACAACACTACAAAAACATCGAATAATACATGTATATATTTGTCCCATGATTCGTCCTGTAATCAACATCAGGTGATTGTGCTTGAGTACGCATAAAAGGTTGCAGGCATTTTTGTGATTTATTTATTAGGACTGATTTACAGTACATGAACAAGCCTCTGTCATTTATTATCAAGATTTCACAATTTTCTAGCTTCAGACAAGAAATAAAACCATCAGTTGAATGTTATTGGAGTACCTTAAAAGAATTTAATATCTAATAAAAATTTGTAATAAATAAACATTAATAATTAATAAGTGAAATTATTATTTTAACAAGTGTCTCCTAATCTTTTTTCAGATATCAAATTCTTTGAAGGCTCCTTATTTAATGTTCTCCCAATTTTTTTGATTTACATGATATAAGAGTTTTAAGTTCAGGCTTTCTAGCATCTGCCTGTTCCTCGTTATCTATCAAACCACCTCAATTCTTCCATGTAATTGAACGAATAGGGCTGTGCGAAGAAAATTGTTAAATAGGGTTGGTAATTCGGGTAAGGCGGGCTGAGTTTAAAGTATTCTATCTTATCTAAAAAGCTTATATAGCCAAACTCATTCGGGCTTTGAGCTTATTCAGGCTGACTTGTATGCCCAAAACTTTTTAAAAATATTTTTTTATTTTTTAAACTAATTTTAATTTTTAAATAACTCTATTAAGCATAAAATATTATTTTTACTTTAAAAGAATAAAATAAAAAATAATAACTTATCAACTTTGCACTTAAGTAATAATATTACTGTTTTATTATATTATGTGTAATTTATTTATGAATATTTTATTTACTTATAAATTAATGTTTTAGTTGTTTAAATATTGGTCTCGTCATGGTCATATATAAATATTTTATATTTTTAATTAAATTATATTATTTTAATTATGATCAAGTTAATTTCAATTTAGTTACGACTAGACCACTAACATAAAATTATCGCCCTAATTGGTCCAAAATTTTTAATAACTTTTGAGTAAGATATATTTTTTATTTTTAAGAATATAAAAAATACTAGTTATTATAATATATAAAAAATTATTTAATTTTGAGTAAAATACTATTTTTTCTAGGATTATTTTTCTTTTACTTTTATATTATTTAACCTTTACATACAAAGGGCATCCATTTTAATTTATTCTTAATTTTTAATCAAGTATGGCATGAATAGCAATCAGATAATTATTTAAGAATATTATTTTTTTTATTATGTCCATCTAATAATATAATTGAGATTCGTACATGCTCAAATTTTATTTTTTAAAATTATTTTTAATTTAATTTTTAACTTCAAAATTAATCATCTTATTTTATAAAAAATATAAAATATTTTTTTTGAATACTCGACAATGTATGGGACTCAAAAATTTTTAAAAAAAATAAATGGGTCTTAAAATATAAAAATTAATATTAAAATATATTTTAAATATTATTTTATTAATTAAAAATAATAAAAATATGAAAAAATATATATTTTTTTAAAATAACTATAGTAATACACACAAATATATAATATTTTAATATAAAATAATATAAAACTTAAAAATTAATTAATATTTATTATATTTTATACTTTTTTAAAGTATTATTTTTTTTATTCGAGGGCTAAGTCTGAATCTGATCATACATGGTTTAAATTTTTTGAGATCCATTAAAGCTGAAAAATTTAAATAATATTATTTTTTTAAACTTGTCTTTTAATTTTTTTAAACAGATTTAAGCTGGTCTATCAAATTTATCTCAAATTATGGGCTCTATTGCTAGAGGCATTCCCTCCTTCAATGTTTTCTTGTGTTACATGAATATGTATTGTGGTTTTTTTGGGTGATCCGGGGAGTAGAAATCATGTTTAAAATTTTATGTTTTTTGTCCGTATTCAGGGCAAATTGACACTGTTATGGCATCTGCTTCCCTTGCATGGCGAATTGTGCCTACAGGATTCCCATGACAAAACCCGAGAGGAGCCCTGTCTGTCATGCCACATCCTATTGCGAGTTTCTGGCAGGTTTTAACAGAAATTTTAAAAATTATATATATATATTAAAGATATTAATTAATTAATTAAAAAACTAATCAATAAAAAAATTTAAAAAATACTAAAATACATATTTAATTTTATAAAATATTTTTTTAATTCTCTAATTTTAGTATTGCTAACTTCAAATAATTATATTTAATACTTCTTCTATAATATTTTTTAAACATTTAAATATTAAAAAATATAAAATATTTTTAATTTTTTAAAATGTAATTGTTATTTTTTTTAAATATTTTTATTAATAAATGATTTTATATTTATCATAAAATATTTAATAAGAATGCATATAAAAAAATAAAATTAATTTAAAAATAAATAATTATTTTATTAAAAAATAAAATTTAATTAAAAATATTTTATAATTTTTAAGAGAGATAGTGTAAGAATTTGTTGGGGATGAAAGTAACTCTGTTATAGTCAAAGAAATAAAAAACATATTTTAGGTAGATTATAATTTAAAAAAAAACACACACACACACAAGCCCAAACGCTCGTTATAGGTTCGGTATCATCTACCTCACTTTCTTCTCTTGCCATATAACTCCCTGTGTCCGCCACCGTTCATCCCTCCCCCACCGTTCATCGTCGCCGTGCTCCTCCTCCATCCACTGTCCCGTCTTGCCCCACTCTTCCTCCGTCCTCCACTCTCCCTCACCATAGCCGTCGTGCTCTCCCTCTCTTTGTCTTCTCCGCGGTGCTTCTTCTTCCTCACCATGGGTGCTAGCGTCCATTTCCAGGTTTCGTCCTCTTCGCCTTAGCTCCCTCCATCTCCGAACCCCTTCACTATAGTTTTCCACCATTTGTTACCCTTAGCTTCTTCAAATTGCATCAGCCGTTCCCCTGTTTTTCGTGATCCCCACCATCGTTCTCATAACCGCCTCAGTCTTCCCCATTGCTCGCCTTCTCTTCTTCTTCATCACTGAATCGACCGCATTCCACTCCATTCCACTTCGTTTCTTGGGTAATTTTTGTGGGGTTTTTCGTTTTGTTCCTCCGTTTGCTCCGTCCGTCAGGTATGAACTTTGAGTCACATTCTTTTTCTTTTCCTGTTCTGCGTGCAACCTGTTGGGATTTTGAGTTTACTTGGCAGTAATCTGCTGTGATGTTTAAGAGTTTGAATTTTTTTTTTTTTAGTTTTTCAGTTTAGTCTGTTTTAATAAATGTTGGCTTTTAATTTTTGATTGCTGCTTTGATTTGGCACTGCAATTGAATGTTGTTCTGTCAACTGACTTGAACTTGATTTGTTCTGTACAATAATGCTCTGAGTTGGTGCTGAAGATGGGCTGTTCACCTGAATTTCTGACTCTGTGATTATATTAGGTATGTTCAATTGTGATTTAGCTCGAATCTCAGGAATTTTTGTGTTCCATCAGCTTCCTTCATTGATGCTTCACTGGATTTTTTTTTTCCTCTCTCTATTGCTGTTACTGTGTGTTTAAGCTTGTTGCTTTGAAATCATTGCTTTCTCCGAACCGCTGGTGTTTGCTGTGTTGGCTGCCCTTGTCTACCATTTCTTCATCTAATTTCAAAACATTTCTATTGAGCAGGTCCACTTCTTCCATGGACGCAGGTGGGTTCATGTTTTCTTGCTGGATGGACTTAGCTGAGGAGCAGAAATTTGAATCAAGCACACTGTTAAAATTCACGTGGGGAAACTGAAGGATAGAGCAGGCGAAGAAGAAGCAAAGAAGAAGATAAACCTTCTCTCAAGAAATTTCTCAATTTTTGTTTTTTCATGTTTGGAAGAAGCAAGCATGTCAGTTCTCCAACTGAATGCCCCCAACCTTAATTTTCCCTCCATCATGGACTCCTCCGATGTTTTCTATGTTAATAAACAACCAAAAAGCGCATTTCCTCAGCCCATTACAGCACCACCTCCACATCCCCCATCTCTTCTCTCCTACTTGTTCTTAGACTCTGTAACTTATACCAAATTAATTCAATCATCCGCTAAAACTGGATCTCTGATACATGGAAAACTTGCCCATGCACACATGATCAAGACTTCCTTCCAACCCTGTTTATTCTTGCTCAACAATCTTTTATACATGTATAGCAAATGTGGTGAATTATATAATGCTCAAAATCTGTTTGTCAAAATGCCCAAACGCAATATCGTTTCATATAACTCTTTGATTTCTGGCTATTCCCAGACAGGTATGCATGCTAAGGTCATGCATGCTTTTGGTCAGGCCAGAATGGATGGTCTTAAACTTGATAAGTTTACCTATGCGGGCGCTCTTGGAGTTTGCGGTCATGCTGGGGATGCACGACTTGGTAAGCTAATTCACAGTTTGGTTATTGTGGGTGGATTGAGTGACCAAGTTGTTTTGGTTAATTCTCTTATTGATATGTACTCAAAATGTTGCCAGATTGAGCAGGCGAGATTGTTGTTTGAGACTTCCACAGTCCTGGACGAAGTTTCTTGGAATTCAATGATTGCTGGTTATGTTCGATTAGGTGTCAATGATGAGGTTTTCAAACTCCTAATGAAAATGCACCGATCTGGATTGATGTTGAGTAACTATACCTTAGGGAGTGTGCTAAAGGCATGCAGCACCAAGAATTTGAATCAACTTGGTAAAATGCTTCATGGATACATAGTGAAGCTTGGTGTGGACTTAGACATTGTTGTGGGGACTGCATTGCTCAATATGTATGCAAAGAGCGAAAACTTGATCAATGCTATTCAAATTTTCAACTTTACACCCAACCCTAATATTATCACTTATAATGCTATGATTGCTGGCTTCCTGCAAGAAGAGACTATCTCAACTGGATATGCCCGAGAAGCACTTCATCTTTTCTGCAAGATGCAAAGGCAAGGAATGAAGCCGTCCAAATTTACATTCTCAAGCATACTTAAAGCTTGCATTGGTGATGAAACTTTTGAGGTTGGAAAGCAAATTCATGCTCAAATTTGTAAAAACAATCTTCAGTCAGATGAGTTCATTGGCAGCGCTTTAGTAGACTTGTACTCATTTTCAGGTTCAATAGAGGACGGGCTAAGGTGTTTCAACGCAACTCCTAAGTTGGATGTTGTCTCATGGACATCCATGATTGCAGGTTCTGTTCAAAATGGACAGTTTGAAAACGCACTGTCTTTATTCCATCAACTCTTGTCATCTGGAATTACACCAGATGAATTTATGATATCTAGTGTGATGGGTGCTTGTGCAGATATGGCCATGGCAAGATCTGGAGGACAGATTCAGAGTTATGCATTAAAATCTGGGACTGCCAATTTTACTATTGTTCAGAATTCTCAGATTTGCATGTATGCAAAGTCTGGAGACATTGATTTGGCTAAGCAGACCTTTCAAGAGACAGTGAGTCCAGATGTGGTATCCTGGTCTGTGATGATATGCAGCACTGGACAACATGGATGTCCCAAAGAAGCTTTACAACTTTTTGAGTCGATGATTGCTACTGGAATTGAACCCAATCAGATCACATTTCTGGGGCTTTTGACTGCTTGTAGCCATGGAGGTCTAGTTGAAGAAGGACTACAATTCTTTGAAGCCATGAAGAAAGATTATGGCATGGCAGCTAATGTAAAGCACAGTGCTTGCATTGTTGACCTGTTAGGTCGTGCTGGGAGATTAGAAGATGCCCAAAAATTTATCTTTGATTCAGGCTTTGAAAATGATCCTGTATTATGGCGTGCCTTGTTAAGTGCTTGCAGAGTTCATAAAGACATTGTCATGGCAAAACGTGTTGCAGACAGAGTAATAGAGCTCGAACCTCAAGCAGCTGCATCTTATGTGCTTATTTATAATATCTTCAATGATGCTGGGAAGGAGAAGCCTGCTTTAGAAGTTAGGAAGCTCATGCAAAATAGAGGAGTTAAAAAGGAACCTGGTATAAGTTGGATTGAAGTAGGAAACAAGGTTCATTCTTTTCTGGTGGGAGATCGCTCTTATCCAATGAGTCAATTGATTTATTCACGGTTGGAAGAAATGATGGTGAAGATAAAGAAAATGGTCTCTGATACTGAGAAACTTCCTTTGAGCATCTCAGAATTTGAACTCAGTGGCAAATCAGGCATGAAGAACCACCACAGTGAGAAGTTAGCAGTAACTTTTGGAATACTCTTTCTGCCAGAATCAGCTCCAGTGAGAGTGATGAAGAATCTGAGAGTATGCAATGATTGTCACGCAACAATAAAGCTCATATCTAAAGTAGAGAAGAGAGAAATAATTCTTAGAGATGCTATTCGTTTTCACCACTTCAGTGAAGGTTCTTGTTCTTGTAAAGACTACTGGTAGCAGAAGTAAGATCAGTTTCAGGAACTAGGAAACAAGGAGCATTTTTGTCCGGAGGATTAATTGGGCAGGGAGGACTAAGAGAGAGATTGAGATTACTTCGTTTATATGATTCTTTTCTGAAGTGCTTTAATGAACACAAAACCACACTCGCCACAATGCAAGATTGTGAAAAAGGAAATCTTTGTTAGACAAGTTTGAATTGTTAGATGAAATCATGAAAGCATCTGATATGAAAGTGACAAAAGCGTAGTAATTGTACAAAAGTTAGCCCGTTTCATTGCCCCTTGCATTTCATGGGGGCAAGAACAAGATTTCAATTACTTCTTTTATGTCTGTAGTTTTTACGTGATTCTGAATGTTTAATTTGGCCTCTGTAAGTTAGAAATCTGCAATTAACTTGTTCAAACATTTTTTAAGAGAATTTTAATTGTCCCTATAAACTTCCTCCAATATATTGTCAATTTTGCTAACGTGGCTGACAATTAATCCATCGATTTTTCCAGGAATGGTTTCCAATTATGTTTTGAGACACGTCGTTCCCATTCTGCAATTTGTGAGCAGTTTTTTTGCTTGGAAACAGAAGGTAAATAAGACGGCTTCTTGCAGAGAATTGATAATAGCCCTTGTACGAAAAAAAAAATGGCGTGCTAAAATCTAGACTTGTTGCCTACAAAATTCACCAATTAATTAAAAAAAGAGAAAAATGTCTCAGTGTATGAATGTAGTCCCCAATAGAATAATTTGGCTTCTGAAAAATGAAATGAAAAGGATAAGATTGGAGGTTGTAGATCTGAATACAGCCAAATACTCTGCCTTCATAACATTCTTATCCTTCCACTCTCTCATGGTCTTTTATATTGATGAAAAAAAATTGAAAAATAGAAAATGGGGCATTCCGAGAATTGAACTCGGGACCTCTCGCACCCTAAGCGAGAATCATACCACTAGACCAAATGCCCTCGTTAGACTTTCGTGTAAAATTAAATATACTTCTTACTACTTTTTATTTTCATATTATTCCAGCCTGTGTCTCCGGTTGTTCGTCTTTTTTTTTTTTTAACCCAATTCTGCTCATTTTTCGAAACTTTTTTATTATTTCACTATTAAGTCTCTCATTCTATGACATCTTCGCCTCTCAATTTAGCTGATTTTCACAGTATATATATATATATATATTCTAGAAGAATATGCTTATCACATGCGGCATCTACAGCAGATTCGTCGTAAAAATGTTTACAAAATTAAATTGGCCATTGAATTAGAAGAAAAAATATCAGTTATGATTTGGTGGACTTTTCTTTCTTTCATCTGCATCTAGCACATAAGAAAATAAAAATGTATTGTCTTAATGATAATACCACCTCCCTCTTTTGAAAAATGTCCTGATTTTGAACTCAACATTTGACATGTATTGTGTTAAAGGCATGCAAAATTGGAACATTATATGAACCAGGGGGGAACGAAAAAAACTAGAAAAAGGGATAAAATGACCCGAGGCTATACATACATCCAAACTCCTTATTTTGCAGTACAAGAATCTCTCAAAGGGATTCGGTTTCTCTCATCTTGGAAAGCCACAATTAACATAGAGAAACCACATGCATGTTTGAAGACTCTATATTTTATATGCCCTAAATGTATATAAAATAATCATTGAATAGTCATAATAATAATAATAATAATTATAAAGCATTAAACCATGTATGCATGGCCAGCAGAGGAGTTATGTACATGTCTAGAAGAGATCGGAAACGTCGTAGTCCACGAAACCATCGGGGCCAGGAGCTGCAGCGTTGTAACTAGACGGCGAGGGAGCGTCAACCTCATCGGGAAGGTCATAGTATTGGATGCGGTTGTCAACGCCGGCCGGGCCCGGGGCAGGTGCTGAAGAGGGAGAGGACCAAGGAGCGGATGATATTGAAGGAGATGAGGAAGAAGACGAAGGCGAAGAAGAAGATGAAGGAGATGGAGAAGACGAGGGCGAAAATGAAGGAGAAGGCGAGGGAGCCATGTCGGCGACGGCCACGGCCACGCAGAGCAGAGCTAGGAGGGCGGCGAGCTGGAGTGGGCCCAAAGCCAATGCCATGTTTCTTTGATTGCAGAAGAAGCTAAGGCAGTACTATGTGAGGAGACAAGTTGTTTGAGAGGAATTGAAGGGAGAGATAAATACAGAGATTATAAAGAGTGAATTGGAGAGGAAAAAGATCGGGAGTGAGATTGATGAATGAATGTCAAGTAAGGAAGGTGGCTCCTTATGTATTTATAGGTTTGCGAGAGAGGAGAAGGAACGCGAGCCTGTGGTAGATACATCACGGAGACTCGCCTCTTCTTTCTCTTACTGTTATTAATCACCAACGCTCATTAATTATGGTTTTTTTCACTATTTTTTCTTTTCATTATTTATCACTTTTTTTTTTTAAGTTTATCTGTATTTCAAATATTATATAAGTCTGGGTGGGTGTGTAAAAGTTGGTTTGACTTTATTTATGATACCAATTTACCACGTTTTAGGACTTGTTTGATAATTTATTTTAAAAATATTTTTTTTCAGAATAAAAGAATTAAAAAATTTGTTTGATAACGTGTTTTTTAAAAATATTTTAAAAAATAAAAAATAAAATATTATTATAAAAAAGCAGAAAAATAAAAACAACTTTCAAATATTTTGGGATTATTATTTTGGAGAATGAAAAAAACACATATTTTTATTATATTTTTCTGAGAACATGTATTATAAAATATTAGTTTTTAAAATAATAAAATAAAAATAATTTCAAATAGTTCCTAAATATTTTAGATATCTCTTTTCCTTTAAATTAATAAATTTGATCATATATTGCTCCAAGATATATAGTAATTTTAATTTGATCATCATTAATGATGGATGTCTTGAACATGAGGACCCTTCGCCGATGAAAATTATATGCAAACTTTGTGAAGGGTTACGACAGGCGATGCAAGTTGATCCCGCGCGTAAAGGGCTCGAGAGACCTTAGACAGATGCTTATTAATGTTGTTTAACATTAAACACGCACCCACGCCAGTTTGATACATAAAAATATACATATATTCAAGACCAGTGGAGTGATATGCAAGTGCGAGAGAGAGAGAGAGAGAGAGAGTGAGCGTGTTGTAATAATGGGTTTGATAGGTGAATGAGTGTATGTTCGTAGACGTGATGGATGGATCAGCTCCACTTCATGACCACATCCTCCATTATGGTTTACGAACGTGAACCTCGAAGTTCAAACCCCTCTCGCTCTCGCAACCATATATATATATAGATAGATACTTTTGACCCCACCGGCGATCATCTTTTGCTCCCCGATTGACGCCAAAAAGTCTCTGTCTTGACAAATTTCATTTTTTTTTTCTCAAACAGAAAGCACCTTACAAGTTAACATGGTTGATTCTAATTATATGTAGCTGACTTTTCTCACTTCGCATGATTATTAACGTTGCTTTTAGTACAGCTTTGTCCCGAACAGAAAAAAGATGTGGTGCACTACATGAAATGGATTGCATCATTTCGCAGCCTCTTACCTTCAATATATTGAGTATTTAATCTCATCAGTGATATAAATGTCCCCTTTTTCAATAAATAAATAGCTAGCTAGGAGAATATATATTAGATGATCAGCTTAGATGGGTTAAAGTGAGTACCAGAAAGCAGACAGGTTAAAGAATGAGACAGTAGTCCTTTAGTAAGAGGAGGCGTGCACATGAAAGTTGAAATACCATTGAATCAAAACCAACAACACTTGGTGTACTTGCTTCCCATTGCACAACCCAGATTGTCAAAATATATATATATATATATATATATTTATGATGCTACGTACTCGCGCACCACATAATTGTATGCCCTTTTTGAAGAGAAAAAACTAGAGGTTGCAACTTGTAAAATAAATAAATAGCTAAAGAACTGCTGGGAAATGAAAAGCCAATTACAGAATTTTTCTGGTTCCTAGTAGTTAACTTCCTCTTTGCTTCCCCAGCAGTTAGTTTATATATCAGCAACGGACGCCCTTCCTGCATGTAAGCACACCTGCAGTCATGGTCATGGAGCCGACCAGAGAAGACGGTCTTGCACTGAGACTTGAAGCCCTAGCATAGATTGAAGAAGCACCAGCACCAGATTGCCTGAAGTAAGCTCCATTCAAGAACAGGTCACCTTCTGACCTCCAATTCCAGCTCATCCACTCTCCTTCTGAAGCATCCTCGTGCTTCGTCACCTCCTTGCTAAACCTGTTGTCTGGTGCAAGAAACCTATTCCCTTGGCTGTTTATGGTAGGATTAGCACTCCCACCAATCGCATACATTTCCCAGTGTGTATAGTCATTGTTCACCACATGAAAATACCCGTGCCTACACCTGCATTAACAACGTAATTAACCACCACATTACCCAACCATTTCAATTAACAAGCACATATCTGAGTTTCAGATTGTGAAGTTTCATTTATATGCGTACCTTGGCATTCTCTGGACAAGGCCTTCTCCGAAGTGGTTGAAGGCGATAGTGGCTTGCATGTTCTTGTCTTGAGTGTAAGAATCACTGTGGCCCAAGAGCATGACCTTATCATGGTGGGTCATGTAGTTGTTGGAGATGGTGATGGCAGTGGATCCATGGATAGCGTCGATGAGACCGTCGTGGCAATTAGAGAGGGAGCAATGGTCAACCCATACATGCCTGGAATTGAATATGGAGATTCCGTCACCGTCCGACACTGTCCACCACCCATAGTGGCGAGGAGAGTCTCTGATATCGGCATGACCGGTGGGCTTACAGTCATGAATGTGAATGCCGTGAATGATAATGTTGCTCACGTAATGTATTGTTAAGCATCCCCCACCGGCAATGTGAACACTCGCTCCCCTTCCGTCAATGGTCTTGAAGGAGTTCATCACCAGCTCTTGCTTCAGAGTTATCACCATGTCTCTCTTGAAGATAATCCACAACGGCTCGTCTTGGATAACGGCGTATCTCAGAGTTCCTGGCTTAGGGTTTACCGGGTCATCGTCGCCGGAATCAGTGACCACATAGATTCGACCGTTTCTTCCGCCGATGGCATCCTTGCCGAACCCGATGGCGCAATCGGCCAGCCTCTGCCGGTTCCTCTCCCAGTTCGGGTCGCACCTCCAACAGTCGTCAATAGGATTGCCGGTTCCACACGATAAATACCCTAGATTTCTTCTGGAGGCATTGATGCTTCTGTATTGATAATAACAACGACAATGTGACTCTATTAATTTCCTGCAGCTTATTAATAACAATGTAGTACTGAAATGCTAATCAATTGATTAATTACCTGTGTACGTCTTGTACAACTAGCTCAGGGTCTTGACCTGCGACGCAGGAAGCAATGAGAGAGAGAGAGAGGAGAAGAAAGCAAGCTGCGAGACGAGCCATGTTCGGTCTGAGTTTGTAATGAACAAAGTGAGGTAGAGGCGGGGGATTTCAGGTGAACCGGGGGGTTTTAAAGTAAGAAAAAGCCGAGAGTAATGGCGTGATTAATAAGACCTAGTGGGGCCCTTGTTATCGTAATTTCTGGTGTTTGGTTCCCTGTATTTTTCCAGTACTCTGACACTGCTGGTATAGAGGCCAGAGCCAGAGTTAGTTTGAAACCGTTATGTATTAGTACCTCCGTGAAATGAAAATCAAGCTCCTCAAGTCAAACTGGTTGACCTCTGTCATCAAGTGGGTTAGTGGTTAGGTCCACCACGTAAAGTGTTATTCTAATCCCTACTCCTTAAATTATGCCATGTTCAGAAACAGTGTGATCCAAAAGCCACTTCTTCATTCACAAGGCTAATAAATTTCAGAAGTTGCGGTTTGTGGGCGTGCACACGTGAACTTGTTCTGTATTTGTGCCTAAACATCCTTATTCCTTTCCAACAAGTAATTCAGGCCCATCTGGTTGCCAAACTTGATGAGATGGGATAGAAATGATCCAAATATGCCACGAATAAGGATAGGTCAATCATATTTATAAAAAAAGAAAATAATTTAATTGTTAAATTAAGAATCAAAATTCATGAAATTAACAAAATGTGTAATGATTCCTATATTTATGATATGTTGTATCAAGTTTTATTAGACTCATCATAAAAAAAAAAGTAATTTAATTTATTTTTATTTTTTCTAACAACTAAATGGGCATCACAATAGTATTAGTAATTCTTATCAACAAATTAAATATTAGTTCAGTTGATAAAATTTGATCGATAACTCATAAAAAAATATAAATTTAAATTCTATCATGGATGTAAGAATCTTAACGGTGTAATCAAACTCATTTAACTTTTTGTAATAAAATAAGTATTTGTAATTCCTACATTCCTATCCATATAGGATTGAAAGAGTTGTAAAATAGTGTAGAAAATAAAAAATCCAGTCAATTGAAAAGAGTACTATATAGCAGTACCTTAACAAAATAATAATAAAGCTTTGATGCTTTGTGCGGGTTAGTTGGATGACAGCACTTGTTTTCACCTCTGGGCCAATTGAAGGTACTGATTCAGCCACTTCTATAATTGGGACATTTTTTCTTGACCCCTCCTGCAATATGATTGCTGTCTTTGACTTTTTACTCATTAATTCACACAGAGCAGCTTGTTTCATGACCTCGTTCACATGTTCTCTCCCTGTTTCTTTTCTTTGATCCTTTCATGTTTAATTGTTGTTAAGAGAATGGAGAGTGAATCATTATGTGCCAGCCTAGACACACCTTATCCCGGAACTATCTCTTGCAATATATTTCTCGCTTTTCCCCACTAACTGCGGAACGTACGTTTCACATGCAAATGGTCAATTACTAGACTTCAATATTTTTTTATGAAAACACATAATCGTCCTCTTTATAATTCTATCGAATTTTGTTTCACATGCAAATGGTAAATTACTACACTTCAATACTTTTATGAAAAAACATAATC
The DNA here is from genome assembly GCF_029017545.1 of Prosopis cineraria. Lineage (NCBI taxonomy): Eukaryota > Viridiplantae > Streptophyta > Magnoliopsida > Fabales > Fabaceae > Prosopis > Prosopis cineraria. Next base: position 34,775,484 of record NW_026555334.1, on the reverse strand, counting down.
ACCCGTCTTTATAATTTTATCATTTTTTTTAATTTTTGTAATTTTTTTAATATTTTCAGTATTTATTGACATTTTTAAAAAGGTTGAAACTATAGAGACCTAAAAAAACAAACATCATCTATTTTTTTAAAAATTATCTAGATTGAAAAAATTAAAAAAAAAATTATAAAGACTAAAAACAATACTTGATAAAATTATAGGGACCGATGATTGTATTTTTTTAATTTTTAATAATATATGCTTTAGTTGAAAAGTCAAACAAATTGAAAATGAAAATGATAACTAGGGACCCCATAGCAATACTAATGACAGTTACATACTTCATATTATTAAAATCTCAACAAGAAATCATAGTTTTTAATTGCAATTAAAAAATGTGAATAATCAATTAAAAAATTTATTAAATACTTGTGATTATTTGTAATGCCAATTAAAAATTTACGAGAGTTAGTTATAAATATTAATTTTTTTGTTGTTAATATACAGATAAATCATTTGAAAAATCAAGTAAATACATCTAAAAATATTTGTAATGTTAGTTAAAAATTTATAAGAGTTAGTTGTAAATCATAAGTCAATTATTTATAATTTTTTGATGTCAATATATAAATAAATTACTTTAAAAACCTATTAAGTATGTTTAAAATTATTTATAATGTTAGTTGTAAATTTATGAGAGTTAGTTATGAATCACAAGCCAATCACTTGTAATTTTTTATTATTACTTAAGAAATTAACAAAAGATAGTTGGGAATCTGTGTAGCTTAGTTGTGAATTTACTAAAATTTATTGTGAATTTTAAACCAATTAACAAAAGATAATTAATTTATTACAAATAAAAACTATAATATATTATTAAAATTTTAATAATTTAGGATGCATAATTGTTATTAATATTATTATAGGGTCCCTAATTTTCATCTTCCCAATAACAAAATCGATGGCTGAATTCAGTCAATTTGGGTTTGGGTTTTCTTTCAGTGATAAACGAATTTAAACCATTTTCATTGAGGAAAAAAAAAGTGACACAAAATAAGATTTTTTTTTTAAATCTCCAACCCTCAAATAATTTCGTTCTATTTTAAAGAATAACAGACTTGTCGAATTAAGATTCACATTCAGTACAGAATTAACACGTAAAATAGCTTTGTGTGTTGTTTACCATTGACGGCAACTGAAAAGGCGGTCCAAAATTTGTAATTATGACACTTAAACTTGATGGAATACTCTAGAAATGTTATTGTAATTGCCAACCAACCTTCTTTTTTAAAGCATGATAAGGATCCAAATATTAGGCAACCTAACCACAAATGATGACTCTGCCCGTGGCCCAAAAAATTGATAACTCTGTTCAAGTAGAGTTCCAAGGGCTCTTATTAAGATAAATTTAAGGAAAAAATTATAAGCTGGTTCTTAGAAAATGGATTTACTTCATGTATTATTTGAGAAACTACAGTGGCTTGGAGATGACTTTTGGGATTTGAGTGTAAATAAATTTGCATATGAAATAATTAAAATGCCCTTCGCCCACCCTTTGACCAGAAATTTGACTGGCCATGACAATTGATCACCAGTCACTAATTGGTTAAAGACTTTAATAATTTTTTTTTTTGGTCAAAGACTTTAATATTGATAAGTCGAGTTTTAAATTTACAAGTCATACTTTTTAGATTTAAAAGTCAATTTTTTGGATTTACAAGTGAACCAGAGTATCTTTTACTTTTGTTAAATTGAAATTTTGAAGTTTTGGTTTTAAATTTTAGAAGATAACTTATAAATTTAAAGGTTAACTTGTAAATCACAGAGGTTTACTTGTGATGTATAGATTAAATACTAAGTATTATATTTTAATTAAATATTATTAAAATAAAATTAATAGTATTATAGTGATTGCTAGAGCCGCTGTGGGTGATAATGGTTCGCTGACCAATCAATAATAATTAAAAATTTAGCTAGTCGGTCAACACCAATTAGCTATTGCCAGCCATCAATTAATGGTCAATGATAACAACAATCTAAGGAATCAGTTCAAAGACATTTATATAATTTTATAATAAAAAATAATTACAACCAAACTATATTATCATGAAAACTTGAAGATAATTTAGTAAATTGGTGAGACTTATTTATAAGTAAGTTTCATATTTACTTAGATCCACCTCTAGGTTTTTTGATTTCGTGGTTTTCTTTGTTTTATTTTAAGTTAACATTAAAAAATTAGGAACTATAATTAGTGCAGATGAAGACGCCCACAATCTGTGGAAGTTGGGAACCAAACAAAAACAAAAACAAAACAAGAGAAGCAAAAAGACGAAATTGTTGTTGCATTTGCATGCACTAGTGCACGAATTGGACAGATCACGTAACTATCAAAAGCTCACAAGCTCAGCTATTAACATTGAAGGTATCGCCAGCTTTAAATTTGAAAGTTGATGAACATCGTTTGTGACGGTGCGCGTGTGTTGATCTCCGCCCCTATGAGGCCTTCGCTTCCCTTTTATTCAGCCTCTTGCTCTTCCTCTGAATTCTCTCTATCATCAAGTTCTCATTTTATCTCTCCAACTGTTCTTCAATATGACTCCAGCACAGGGCGGCGATGACAACCATGCTTCAATCGCATCCAAAGTTACGGTTATCGGAAGTGGCAACTGGGGCAGTGTTGCTGTTAAGCTGATCGCCTCCAATACCCTCAACCTCACCTCCTTTCACGGTACTTTTCGATGCCGCTCTGTTTATTTTCGTTTCGATGAATCTTACAACTCATCCCATGCTTTCTGTAAATTCTTGAATCTACCCCTTGATGGCACTGTATGATTAATTTAGACGAAGTGAGGATGTGGGTGTACGAGGAGACATTACCAAGCGGCGAGAAACTAACAGATGTAATCAATCGAACCAATGTAAGCACAAGACATGCGTGTCACTCTTGGACTTGCAAAATATCGATCCAATAATGTGTCCTACTCTACTTCGACAGGAAAATGTTAAATATCTGCCTGGAATTAAGCTTGGAAAAAACGTATTTGCGGATCCAGACCTTGAAAATGCAGGTAGCAGTATCTTTCTTTTTCTTGTTTAGTTGTTTTATGTCACGGCAATACCAAAAGGGGACCAGAGTTTGAATAGAGAAAGGCAATGAGATTTCACAAGTATATGGAGTACTATTCACTGATAACTTACGCTATCAGGTGAATTTTGTGGTTAAATTGAAAGCTGTTCTGACTGGGTAATTATGCAGTGAAAGATGCCAATATGTTGGTATTCGTGACCCCTCACCAATTCATGGAAGGAATATGCAAGAAGCTAACTGGGAAACTAAGGACAGATGCAGAGGCAATTTCCCTTGTGAAAGGTATGGAGGTCAAGATGGAAGGCCCATGCATGATCTCTAGTCTCATCTCCCAGCAACTGGGAATCAATTGTTCTGTTCTTATGGGAGCCAACATAGCAAATGAGGTAATCAGAAGAGCCTGCAGTTAATTTCTGTAATAATCACATAATTCACTTGGCTGTTCTAAACAATTTTGTTCATACACACACACACACAGATAGCGGTGGAGAAATTTAGCGAAGCAACAGTTGGATACAGGCAGAACAAGGATGTTGCAGAAAGATGGGTCCGTCTGTTTAGTACTCCCTATTTCATTGTCACCGCTGTGAGTGCAGCACATCCTCTAATTGATATACAACAAAACTTGTTGAAACTATTCAATCCAGAGGGACTTTATCAAGTAAACTTTGATATTAATGGATAATGACATGACACAAACAAAAAAGATAATGCCTTATGAATCATATGATCGTGAGAACTTTGAAACTTTCATTAACAATTATAGGATATGAAGATTTGCTTTGTATGTAATAAATAGGTCCAGGATGTTGAAGGAGTGGAACTGTGTGGAACCCTGAAAAATGTTGTGGCCTTGGCTGCAGGTTTGTAGTTTGTAGTACGGTAATGTACTCTTTTCTCATTTTCAACTTTTGTGAATGACCAAGAAATAAAACACAAATGGGACAGGTTTTGTTGATGGCTTGGAAATGGGAAATAATACAAAAGTGAGTTTCAATGATGTCATGTCCGGAAGGTTTCCAAAACTTGATCCTTAATTTTCGAACTGATTTTGTTCATCAATATGTATGCTTAGGCAGCAATCATGCGACTTGGTCTGAGAGAAATGAAGGCATTTTCCAAGCTGTTGTTTCCATCTGTTAGGGACAGCACCTTTTTTGAGAGTTGTGGTGTAGCTGACCTTATCACGACATGCTGTAAGGAAGTTTATTGACTTCACTTTAACTGTGAGAGTTTTACACCTCACTGCTTCCTTGGTATTAATAAAACCAATATCATTTGTGGCAGTGGGTGGAAGGAACAGGAAAGTTGCAGAGGCTTTTGCAAAGAATGGAGGGAAGAGGTCAGTTTTTTTCCTATCCAAACCAATTTCTCTGGTGGGGAAAGGAGAATTTTTGTCCAACATTTCTGTTTCTTTACTTATAGGTCTTTTGATGAGCTTGAAGTAGAGATACTGCAGGGGCAAAAATTGCAGGTGCATACGTGAGATGAAACTATCCATACAAACTGTAAAATCACGTGCATTGATCGTACAGAGTATTTCAATATTAAGTCTAACATTTTCAGCAACAGTTTTAGTTATATATCTCTGAATTATTCCTGTTTGTGTCCTAACTCAAGTTTCTTGCACCTAGGGTGTCTCCACTGCAAGAGAGGTTTATGAGGTTCTAACACATCGTGGATGGCTAGAGTTGTTTCCCCTCTTCTCAACTGTGCATGAGATATGCAGTGGCCGCCTTCCCCCATCGGCCATAGTTGAATACAGCGAGCGCAAATCCAGATCCTCATAATCCGAGGCTATGGAAAATAATGTTCTCTTGCTGCAGAAATTACTAGCAGAAATTGCATTTATGGTTCCATGAAAATGTAACAGCAAGCTTTAGCTGTGTGCATCAACCACGGAAGGACTGGCTGAATTTGCACTGCTTTTCCTCACCAAAATGTCAGGCCAACAGAAGAGTTTACTCTCCTTTAATCATGTACTATTTTGCCACTTTAATTTTTACAAGAAATTGATATAACTAGAATAAAGAGGTAAAGTGTAATTTCATATTGATAAGGTTTTTTGGCTTTTAAAATTTATGAACTGAAATATTACTTCAGAGTTTAAAGCATGTAATTGATATTACTCCAAGAAATTCAAACACATGAAGGAAGGGGAGGAAAGGCCAAACCATCTAAGGGCTCATGCGGTACACAGTATCCGATGAGGCATGATAATATAAATGGAAAGTGAATCCCAATGTAAAGCCAAGCCTACTTTTAATGCAAATTGTTATTACTATAGTCCATAACCATACTACACAACCAGTAGATTTATGATATTATGAAAAGAAGGGAAAAAAAATCCAGAAAGCCAACCAATACAAGAATCTAATATGGTTATAATATGAATTATCCAGTCCTAATTCTATCCAACCGGTCAACACTCTTGCGCGCCTTTTCCAATTGAAGGTCAATGCTTTTTCGAGACTTTTCATGGCAATCTACACTTCTCCGAGACCTTTCCACATGATCAAAGGAAATCCGTAATTTCTCAAGCTTATCAGCATTGTTAGTCAAATTTTTCAATTTTTCCGGCCTATCTGTGCTCTTCCTTGGTTTCTCTCTCCGGTCAGTACTCTTTCGAGGCTGTTCAAATTGATCTGTACTCATCCTAAAACTGAATCGCTGGGATTGATACTTCTCAACAGAAGTTATAAACTTCTTTAGATGCCTGATATACTCAGGATAGAGCTCCAAGTTACAGTGCTTACCTCCTTTGAGCCACAGTGGTTCATACTTCTCTTTACACAGTTCCCATAGTTGCTTCCCATGGGAGCAATCTACAACTTCATCTGAAGTTCCCTACAAAATATATGAATGGGTAATCATAATCACAAAATTTCTGATTCGTCACTTTATTAATATTTGTGAGTATATTATACTGAGACAGATAGACCTTGTTTATATTTCAACCATCTTGTAAATGAGAAAAAGAAATACTGATAACTAACAACTTAGTGTTAACTAAAGATCTATAGTCTGAACTTCAAATATTCCTACCTGCTGCTAACTAGTGCATTTTTTAACCGCTACACATAGTAGACCAGAGCTATAACATAGAGAGGTAAAAAGAGTTTGAAAGATTGCAGATAATTTGTTCACAATGTTTTCCAGTTAAGCGAACTGTATGGGCGGGAGATATCATCTAAAACAGCAGGTTCCCTAAAAGGTGTTTATCATAGCCTGTATGGCAAGCATACAAACTAGATCTCAGCAATGTCAGCATGAGGCACCATTTCAGGCTATATAGATGGGAAGCACTCAATCTCAAGCTAAGACTATTAACATTCAATTACATGCGCAGATAAATATGATAGAATAAAAAATATCTTGCAATGAATACTCACATGAATTATGAGAACTGGGCAATTAACATGAGGAATTTTGTCGATATTCTGCTCAATAACTCAAAGCAGTGTTAGACAAGAGTAAGGAATTCACGTTCCTCTAAATCAGCAATATTTGATTAAAAATGTTCATGCATAGAAATCAGATACCTTGTATATGTCAAACCAGTAAGTACGCTTTACTGGATACATGACCCTTAAGCCAGAGAGTATGGGACTATGCAGAACAACAGCTCTCAATTGAGGCAATCTAACTGCAAGATCCAAAGAAGGGCCACTGCCAACAGATTGACCGTAAAGAATTACATCCTCAGGCTTTGTGCCATAGCTTTCTTCTAGACACTTATAAGCAGCCTCAATATCTGCATATGTATTCTGCTCACTCGGCTGCAGTTCAAGAAAATTATGTCATTAGACCACCAAAAACACTAATGCATGACAACACATTTTTACAACAATAACAAGCATTTCTGATCTTACAAACCTTCCCCGATGACTGGCCGTAGCCGGAATAATCGTAGCTACACAAAATTGTAGAAAGGGTTAGTAAGAACAGCAGTTATAAACCTCAAACTTCATGAAGAGCACAAGTGAGATAGATTATTCTGTTTACAATGCTTCCTGTACAGATAGATACAACTCCAGAAACTTTTCTCCACAAAAAGGTAGTCAATGAATTTGACCAATTTCACCAAGTGATAACCAGAAATGGGGATGATGATTGGAGTACGAACATAATTGTCGAAGCACGCATCAATAGAGCTACATAAGTAAAAGTGACAGTGATTACGGATGCAACCGAAATAATATCAATTCTTTGTCCATGAAATCAAACAATTGATCGGCGACGAACTCACAGAATCATATTAAATGATCAACAAATTCCACACCTTTCAATTAAGCCTTTGATGCTAATGAATCGTAGATTAAGAAAACAGAGTATCGCAAAGTGATTAAAAGGGGAAAAACTGAAGTTAGAAAACTCAAGAAACCAAAAGCGACAGAAAAAATGTGTTAAAAAAAAAACATGAGTAGAAAACTGGGGGTACAAAGCAAGGCGTAATTGACAAAAGAGAAAGAGTACCCCATGAGATTGACGCGCAAGTGGATGCTGAGCTGAATGAAGAGGTCGTACATCTGGCCTAGATCGGCAGCATTACCGTGAGAGTAGAGGAGAGTAGAGGTGGCCATGGGATGCCTGATGTACAATGCCACTATCTCGGTGCCACGGCGCGTGGGCAACTTGAGAATTTCAACGTTCTCGCGGTGAGGAAAGGGGCTCAGAAGCAGAAGTCCAGTGACTTCGTCAGTCACCACCTTATAGGACGGTGGATTCGGCGGGAAGAAGGCGAACTTGGCCGCCATAGACGATGTTACCCCTCCCATCACTCTCCCTCCCTTTCTCTCTGCCCTTCTTCAATCTGAATTCCCCAACTGGAATAACTAACTCAGAACTTCACTGCTTCAGTTCTCTCTCTTCTCAGAAGATGAAACCTTCAGCAACAGGAAACTGAGGAAAGAGAAAGCTTGTTTAGAGGGAATGAAGTGTGCAGGGTTTAAAAAGATAAATTGTAACTTCCCTAATAACTGACATCAATCCGATATTCTGAGAAATTAAATAAATAATGTGCTTGGGTAACAAAAGTGTGATTCTGGCTCTCGAGCTTCTTGGCTATCCAGATCAGGTGCTTGAAATGTACGTAATAGAGATGACTTTAGGGCGTGATGGTGAAAGAAAGGTTATTGGAGAGAGAGACTTTTACATTACATGAGTGAGGCAATGAGGAGCGGCGTGTAAGGACCAGTGCGTCTCACAATGATGCTCCCTCTCCTGTTTGCGTAACACCCACCCCAACCCTTCATCCTCCTTTTTCTTCCTTTCTCTTTTATACCATTCTTCATCATTCTGTTTCCTGTTAATCACCGTCTTCTTCCTCTAAATTTCCCTTTTTCTTCCTCCACTATTCCATTTTGATTTCTTTTTTATTTTAAAATGAACTTCTAATCTTATTTTTAGCATCAAACTAAATGATGATACAGTCTAATTTCCAATACTCATATTAAATCAAACCTGTCCAGTTCAAATCAAATTGTATATTATCATCCCATTGTTTGCTCCATACTTTGTTCCACCATTTCTAGCCCACATTCAAATGCCCTACCACTGATTCAGTAACACGTGCATGGAACTCTAAGGCTTTTTATGATCCAGTTGGGTTCTCAGTCCTCAACAGTTTTACTTTAATGCTCAAGGTACATTTTCATCTCCCGCTCTTATATATTTATTCCTTCTTCCCCTGAAAGTATCTATCGATACTATTGATTCTGTTCCATGTGTACCAACATTATTTGTTTCTTGTTAAAACATAAACTTTTTCAAGCAAGTTGGTAACAATTTAGTAGATAATATAATAATATGGCAACGATCAGTTTATGGATATCAATGATGTCATTGGCAAAATAATAAAAAAATCAAAACAGCATTAATGTACTGGAACGTGAATATGAGAAACAAAACTTTTAATAATTCAGACTTTCAAGTTCAAAAAAAAAAAAAAAAATTGACCATCTAGTTCATGCCCGGCATAGCAATGTCCGTCCAGAACTGCAAATAACCAATCTATTGTGGAGCCATTACACGCAGCACACTGCCGCGTGGGAAGCTTATCATTTATTAAGTAGTGTATATGGCTCCAATTATTAATAATTTATCTGTCAACAATTAAGTTGTACCATCAAACTTTAAGACTGGCCAACCACATATCCCTCCCATTACTTTCACATGGGTTTTCGACACCACATGACAAGGGAAAAGGTTAAAAGATAAACGTACCTCACTAATCACACTTATTAATCAAATCAACCTTTAACGTATCCTGACTGAAAAATAAATTCATATGATTTGTTGGATCTGTTATATTATATACTAATACATAGACACGATTCCATAATTACGGCAAGTGAGTGAGAATCAAATAACGCTCAGTTGCAGATGAGAGAAAGCCCACCAATACACAAGTAAGGGGAAAAGAAAAATCTGAATATCATGACAGCTGAATGGGAGAATTTGGGACAAATATATTGATATGTCCTTTTCTTCAGGCGCACAAGGATGTTGTGAGATAGTTGTATGCTTCTCTGCTTAAAAGAAGGCATAGTCATGATCCATAATCTTGGAAAGGAACACTAAATATTATCAACTATCTGATCCATGGCCCGCAGGATGAATGCCTGATGCATATACTTGCGAATTTGTATCCTTTGAATTTCTTCAACTTGTTTTTTGGGTCCTGTTATAGAGATAAATACAAGATGTAAACTTCACAATTTAAGGAGCTGCTCATGTGTGTAGTTGTTTTTTGAAGTTATAACCGTAATACATATATATATATATACACACACACACGCACGCACGCACATCTCTCTCTCTCTCTCTCTCTACACACACAAACCCCCCAATTCAAGAGGATCCAAAGAGAGATAAATATAATCATACTTGTTACACCCATCAGTGAAAATCAATGCGGCAAACCAAATCTTGCCATGAAATAAAAGGAAAATTATAAAGCTTCATTCATCCCGGAATCCTGGAGAAGAAGCTTATGGTACGTTAGAAGCATACATAGCATAAGCGTCAACTGGTCAACGTCACTCATATCCATCTACTTCTAAACATACACATGCAATCTGTTGGACCCCTTGGGGGAGCCCTCTTTTTCTCCCACAAAAAGACAGAGAGAAAGAGAAAGAAAGTAAAGAACAGCATGCATGTAAATATAGCGACTCATCTTCAGTCACAATCTGTGGACCCAAAATTTCTGGAATCAAGCCCACAAGACAAGCACTGTTCTTATTTGTGGAAAAGGACCATATAACAACTATTTTTAGCCAGAGAATAACAAAGATTGAAGACAACGACAGAATTGAGGGATGTCCGTTTCCCTGTGGGTCCTGTGTATTAACTACGAAGCAAATGAAAAAGAAGCAAAGGGCGGGTTACACTGACCTTATACCTATCTCTTCTAATTGTTGTGATGGATGATGAGATATGTCTCTTGTCTGCAGAATTTCTTCTTCAATAATGCCTGACATCGCTTACTTTTACAGTTTGGCTGGGCTTCTATCACAAGAAAGTCTCGGTTTCAATGTTCAAACTTAATACAGAGAAATTCAACTACGAGATTTATGGAAAGAGATGTTATTATCAGCCCCACGGTGAGCCGTCTTCAGATTAGCCTTTGTTGAAGCCTATCAAGTGATTAGCAGCAAGCTGAAAAGAAGGCAGTTTTAATTGTGGCAAGTGCAGTAGCCAAGTCCTTTTTCCCTGGCATATTACTGACTGATAGATTTCTTCATATCACCAAAAAATCTAAATCCAAGGAGTAATCAGATAATTTTAAAAAAGGGGGGTCGGTTCAGATAAGGAATAAGCATATCCAAATTGACAATGTCAACAAGAAAGCTGGTCACCATTATCAAGAATGATCGGTGCCCCTGAATTTAAAATGGAAGCCTGCACAAATTTGACAGGCAACAAATACTTAAATGAGCGTTTGGTATCCAATAAAATTACCAGTTGTAGCCCATTATATGACTAAGACTGCTGCTCTTACTCCGCTAGATGCACAATCCAAGAATATAAATGTCCTTTCACAAACACTTGGATTTAGACATCATTGAAATCGTGGGTTGGCACTTGACAGAACATAGAGGCTGAAGTGGTCAAGTGTATTATTCAGCCTTTTGTACCTTTTATACTATTCTGAAAATATAGATTAATTACAAGGCAAATTCTTAGAAATGAAGTTACAAAGCAGTCTAAAGACAACTAACTCTCCCATCTTCAGTTTGGAACTAGAGGATAATCCTAAGAGAATCTTTTAACACTTCCTCTTGGTAACACCTATTCTGAAATAATCATAGGCTTCACAGAAGACATGTAGACACAAGCATATAATGCAAATAACAGCAATTTCTCACCCTCATAGCCCTAATATTAACTAATCGCCATCCACAATCCCAATATTCTTATCCATTCCCCATCAATGAGTCTTGTAACAGACTTTAGTTTATTTGGCTTCAAAGACTTCAGCAGATTTTGTCAAACTAATGCTAGAGTACCTATTTTTTAATGGCATAAGGGTACGAATAATCAAGATACTCAAATATTACTTTCAAGCTAATGGACAAAATAATTAATAGAACTTAGATACCAAGGAGCTGCTTCCCTTGGCATTATAACATTTAATTTCAGTTGTGATATACATGTAACCATTAGGCAAAAAGCTGAAATAACTTGCCGCTGCTCTTTCTGATCATAATCTACATATCAAGATCAACATATATAACAAAATCTATAGCAAGTTGCACTAGTCACAAGCTATAAATATTAAATAGTGCATCTCATTTCTCAAATTTCATAAGACACATGGGAAATCATGTCAAATCCCTCTTCAGATTTTTCTGATTTTTCAAAATTTTTTCCAGCGGTAACCATGGACAGACTACAGACCTATCCTAATGCACAGATAAACTAACTATTTTTGCACTCAAAACCCTATTTCATCCTTAAGTTTGTCTCTGAATAAAAGCCCTAAAGCACTGTTCAGGGTACTCATTCCCCAAGCGATCTCATTTTAACAGCCTTCAAATGCTTCCAATGTTAAACTTAAACCTTATTAACCACTAGTTGGATGTAATGTCACTGTCCCAGGGCAGTTGCTCTTTAATTTGAAAATAAGCAGGAATTATGAGATGTAATGAACATCTAGTAGCAGAGGTTTACTAAGAAGGAAAAGGGAACGCAAGAGTAAAGAACAACACCCATAAAAGTCCAGCAACAAGAGTACTGTCAGAGAAAAAAGCTATCTGGTTTGAAGCGGTTGCTAAACTATGCAAACATCAATGCATACCGCACTGTAAGGCCGAATAGTCTGTCGCATTCTGCATGTTAAAAGTTCTTGAGAAATACAGAACTGTATCAGATTATTAGATTGCTGAAAGCAGCTCAATGCAAAAAACTAGGAGAAACAAAGAAAAGAAATAACTCAGTGTCGTTCATCTTCCAGGACTTCCTGTTTATAACTAACAGGACTAGAACATCAAAACTTATACAAGTATCAAGTAACCAGCAAAATAGAAACCTTGGCATACTGTCCTAAAAGTTCCATCACCAAATCCTCATTCCCTTCAAAGAGTAAACAGTTTTTCCCAAAGGAAAATAGATAAATAACCAGCAACTTCAGTGCATCCCCATTGCCCCCAAATAAACCCTAGCTCACCTAATGCAGCCCCTAATGTTGTCGGCGCATCCGCTTTCTTAGTTTCTGGTATTTGTGCTTGTTCATCTTCTTTTTCCTCTTCTTCTTCACACTGTCTGCCCACATTGTCCGTGAATCATCCATCTCCGCATCCACGCTCTCAGTCGAACAACACCCAGTTGAAGAAACGGGATTTACAGGAAACCCAAATGGGAAGCTTGGAAAAATAACAGTGGACAAGGCGGGGTGCTCTTTTCCTGGATTTAGAGTGGCGGGTTGGTGAAATTCTGGATTGATCCCAACCAATGGGGAAGGACGAGAAGCAAGGGGCTCCAAGAAAGTTGGTGCATACGAATTGTGAAGCTGAAATGCAGAGACGATTCTGGTGACCGAAGATCTAGTGAGCAGCTTCGGGAGCGCCGAAGCCATTGAGTTGAATCGGAGTTGATGAGCTAGGGCGTTGCTTCCCTACGCGGAATGACGAATTGGGAATTGAGCCCGATGGAATGCCCGAATCGGTGAGCAAGCCTTGTGTTTGTTTGTTTGTTTGTACAAAACTATTTAGTTGGGTATAATAAATTATAAAAATAATTAATTAAATAATAAATTTTAATTATAATTTATTATGTTATAATGTGATGTGTTTGAATATTATTTTTTTAAAATTAATTTTAATATAATTAAAATTTTTTAAATAATTTAATTAAAATTAATTTTTAATTATATAAATTACTGTGTAATTTAATTTTTAAATATTAAATATTAATTTTTTAAAGATATAAAATTTAAATTTTATTAAGAAAAAAAAAGAATAGAGTTGGTTTTATTTTTATTAAATTATGTATTTTTTTTGTAATTTTTGCTTGGATCTATCTTTGTAAGTTTTTTTAAGATTTTTGGCAAGCGTTCCTCATACGCTTGGATTCTCAGCTTTGCAAAAAAATTAATTTTTCTAAAAAAATTAGGGTGTGTTTAGATTTCAATTAGAAAAAATTAATTATTAAAACGTAATGATATTTGAACAAATTTTTAAAAATTGATTTTGATAAATTGAATATGTTTGGATGATTTTTTGAGAATCAATTTTGAATATACAAATAAATGATATAAAGAAAAGGAGCCAAATAAAGTTTTACAAATAAAAGAAATTTCAACTTTTTTAAAATGAAGTTTTCAAAAGTTTGTAAAATGAGGGTGTTTGAATAAATTTTTACAAAATTATAATTTTAATTTCAGAATTAATTCTGAATGAGGATCCAAATAGGCCCTTGGTTTTTTGAAAAAGTCATCGTTTGAATAATTTCATGCAAAATTGATTTTTCCTCCTGATAAAATCGATTAATGTGCTATCCAAACACACTGTAACTCTATTCCAGCCGAGGATTAAGGATTGTTTGGCGCTGCCCCGATAAGCGAATGCCGAAGCTGACACCCGTGGGATTTTGAAGGGGGAAAAGAAAGAATGTTTTATGCTAACTTTTTATTATTATTTTGTAATAATTAATAATATTTATATTTTATCCTTTAAATTACGGGCACAAAAATATTCTTCCTGCTTAAAATATTTTATTATTTTATCTTTTATTCTGTATGCTAAATGAATTATTCATCAGATTATTTCACAAAAGATTATACTGTGCAACATATCATGATAATGATAAGGTGATGTACAAAATACGATTCCGTGAAAATCTGCCGAAATAATATGTCATAATGTGCGTAACGAAGAAATGCGAGAGCCGAGCAATAACACATGGGGACCCACACGTTGCAGGGAAATTCAAAAACTGAGCTGGAATTACTAATTAGAGTATATTACAGCCAAATATTGGAAAAGATTAAAAAACACTGCCCCCATGCAGGATCGAACTACAGACCTTCAGTTTACAAGACTGACGCTCTACCACTGAGCTATAGGGGCATTGATTGCACCCTGGATGTCGCAGAATATTACTACTTTTGTATTTAGGAAATTGCCTAATGCAAGGCAGTCCAACGTGATAGCCGGGCAAATGCCCTCCTAAAATAAAAAAAATTGCATGAATGTATATGGTAAAATTTACATTCTGCCTCCACTCATCTTTATTTTTTAAACCCACTAAAATATAGGCCAAATCAAATCACTGTTAAAACCTTATATTAAATAAATTGTCCCCACTAATCTAAGGTCACAGGTCTGGCACTTCGCTAATGTAATGGCATGTGATAATTGATAAGGACGTGCAGAAGTGTGATGTAGTTCAAGGTTTGAGAAGGACTTAAGTCTGGGCATACAGGCACGATGCACTTACTTTTCCTCTGCTTTCACACGAATCTTTGCGTAAGAAGAAGGGAAATGTTCGTACATGTCCAACAAAATGGTTCAAGGAACATGATACATGGGTGATCCGTAAGCTTTATGCTCGGCAGGAAGGATGTCTCTAACGTATTGGGGTCGGAGCCAGAAAAAAGTGCATGGGGGCAAGCTGTAGTTTCCTGGGTACAATAATTGAATATATGCCTGTATTTGTACTCCCTCCAATAAACTTTATTAATCACTTTTTTAAAAATTAAAATAATTCACTTTATAAATTATTAAATTGAATAAAAACATAATATTATATAATTTATTTACATTTTAAAAGTTATGCTCATAATTTTATTAAATTTTTTTTATATTTTTATATTATAATAAAATTAATAAAAGTAATTTTTAAATAAAACCGAACAGAGTATTGGCCAAAACATCCACACACTTTGGTTATAGTATGGATGAAATGCCTCTTCGTTTAAGCATTATCGCGTCCTGTAAATTTGAAGAAATCCCATTGAATTGCGTGGGGACAAACAAACGCTATATATACATATTTATATCATCATCACCATCATCAATATATCTCCCATGCTTCCGGTTAGGCCGATGAACAGTGCAAAGCGCCAACACCACTCATGTTTTCCTGTTTATCTGAACAATAACGGCGGCTCTGTCAGTTTAGTGGCCTCTCTTCTTTTGAGATTCAATTTCAAATTCATCCTCTTCTTAAATCTCTCTCTCATTCTCCTTTACTTTTATATATACGTGTATTTTTTTTTAATTAATATTGACTTCTGGAAGAATAAATTTTTTGAATATATATGCTAAACAGGTGGAAATGCAGAGGAAAATTGACGACCTTCTCCTTCCTTTGTACTTATTTTCTCTCATTTTGCGCTTCTTCTATGACCTTTCTCACTGTTTCTGATGATAAATATATACCTATTTGGTCGCAAGCTGTCTTTTCCTTTATGGGTTTGATTAGAAGCGCCAAACTTTAGGTTATGGGATACCAAGACTCAAAAGCTTTTCTCCCATCAATATTCCATTATTTTGTGCTTGTTCTTTCTTATGATTCCCACGCTAGCATATGAAGTTGTAAAAGTTTTCTGTTTTCTTTATGAAATATATTTTTATGATTCATTTAGGCAACGCTTGAGCATCAATTATTTTTTGTATCTAAGAAGTGTTTTTTATGTCTGTCTATTGTGTTTCCATCATGAAGCATGTTCTGGTTATTACAATCTTATTAGCACTCATTCAATGCTTAATTTATATTCATCTTTTTATGATCCCTGCATCACACGAGATGCACAGTAAAATCTTATTTATATGCCTCCAGTTCTCATAAAGTACACACTTGTAGTTAGCTCGCAACCTCAAATAATACAAGTGAAACAAATAGTATAGTATAAGTAAGGGGACCAAGGATTTAGATTTGATGTAATGCATTTGGATTCAATAGTATTTGGATTTGAATCAAATTTTTTATTTTAATATATAAAAGCTTATACATTTATATTTGATCTAAATTCAAATCCATATTTTATTATATTTATTCATAATTTCAAATTCTTTTCTATAATCTAGTAATTATTTGAAATTTTAGCATTTTAACTATCGTTGTTTCGGTGTCCTACCTCTCCCTTCATCTCTATTATTATCTCTCATTAATTTGAATATTAGATTGTTACTCTTCTACTTTTAAAATTGAGTTAATATATAATTTAAATTTTGAACTATAGGTTTATGAGCAATTTAAACCTTATACCTGTAATTGATACATTTTGAATCTTGAATAATCAAACTTAATTAGGGCATCATCACTGTTATTATTAATTTAAAATGAACTCCTTGTTACTTTAAGTACCAAAAAAAAAAATATTCCTCTCTAGAAACCAATTCTGCCAAGATGACCTAGCTTAGTCAATGACCCCTCATCGTTGTGCTCTCCTCCATCATCGAGCAGTCAAGCTCTAAACCCCTCCTTCATCTTCTCTGCATTGCCCCATCGTAGCACATAAAGACTTTCTCCACTCTCAATCATCGACTCGTCACTCAGCTCTCCTTTAGACTTTCTTGCAAGTGCTTACCTTTAATCCCTCATGCTTGTTCTTGTTGTCCTCGTCTAGTAGCTCAGCTTTCCACACACTATATTAAAGATCTCTTCGTGGTTCTCGAGCTTAAAGCTGACAACTATGAAGTCTACATTCTTGCATAGCTCTGATGATGTTAGCAGCTCTTGAGGTTCTCCAACGAAGAACTTCGCTTGATCTGTGATGTCAACGTTGCTCAGGAGAGTTTTGGTGGGATTAATGTGGTCGAGGTTCCCAACATTGCGGATGACTTAACCCTGAGTTTGGTGAGTTGCGACCATTATGGCTAACTTGGCGTACACGATCCATTTGGAGGGCATGCATCAGAGTCAGAGGAACACCAAGTGTTGATCTTAAAGCAAAGCTGCTTCTTGGACAACGGTGGTGGTGTCAAGAGAGAGGGGACGAAAATTAGAGAGATGCAAAGAGAGGGGAGGAAATATCATAGAAAGATGCAAAGAAAGGGAGAGCAAGGAGGAAATTTTGTCACGCAAGGTTCATACATGGATCTCACTAATTAAAATTACTGTCATTTAGTTCAAATTAATAGTAGGAGCCAAATTGTTTTAAGTTTAATTATTAAAATTTAAAATATATTAATTATGGGTATATAATTCAAATTATCCTTGGATCTATAATTTAAAATTCAAATTTCATATTAACCTTTTAAAATTTTTTTTATACTACTCAAATAAAAGATTTTAAATCAATGTTTTTAAATTGGACTGGATATTGAATCAAAATGCCAGCGATTTATAGTTTGTATGATCTAACCCAGGTTCATGGTCCAACTAGGCTGGACTAATGGTCGAACCAATAACATAATAATTAAATTAAAAAATTATATATGTATTTAATGATCTAAATATAAAAAATAAATATAAATTACTGCTTAATTTAAAAATAAAATAAAATATTTTAAGTTTATCATAACTTAACAAATCATATGATGTAACATAATATTAAATGATTAAAAAAGTTGATCATTTCTAAAAAAGAAAAGAAAAGGCTATTTTTTGAGCAATTCAATTTTAAAAACAGATCTAGTTCTCGATTCCCATTTGACTGCCATCAAAAGCAACCTAATCTGGCTTAACTTTTCAAGCAATTTTTTTGGCTTGATTGAGTTGTTAGTTTGATCAGTCAACAATCTAATTGTTTGGTTCGATTCATTTTTTAATCATTGTTTTAAATACATTAATTTTAAATTTAAATTCATTATTTCAAATGTTAAGTTAAAGAATTTTGAGATAATAAACTTTTAGTCCCTAAATATATCGTTTATCAATTTGATCTCTCAAATTAATTTTTATTAATTTAATTTATTAAATTTATTTCAATTATCAATTTAATCTTTATTATTTAAAAAGGAAGTTATATCGTTAAAATTTGTTGACATAGATAATAAAATATTGATAATAATTATGCAAATTAATGAAAAGAAGCAGGGCGGATCCAGAAACAATTGTGTAGGGCTAAAATGCAAATTACATAATAGTTGGGGACAAATTAATTTTAGCATTTTTTTACAAATAGAAATAAAGTTTTTTTTGTGACATGAGAGGTGCTCGGCCCACGATCAATCCCTAAAAAACAGTATAATTATTTATATATTAAAAAAAACTTAGAAATTTTTAAAAGAAAAAAATAAAATATAATGTAAGGGATTATATTAATAAAGATTAAATTAAATTTACTTTCATTTAATTATATGCATATTAAATCATCAATATACTTTGCACATTGAATTTTTTTAAGAATCAATTTTCTTTTTAGAACTTAAATAATTTACGCGATAATTTAAAAAATATAAAAAACTAAATTAATAAAAATAAAATTTGAATGATTAAATTAATAATTGAGACAAATATAGGAACTAAATATTTCATTATCTCAAGAATTTCATATGGCTATTCTAAAAACATTGAAGGACAAAACTAGTACTCTCTCAATTTAAAAATGTGAGACATTTTTAATCGAATCTTATTCCCCAATAAAGTAATTACCTACTTTCAAACTAATCATATCTTTTTATATTTATTCTATTAAATACCCTATAATAAATATAAGTTACTATCAATAGGGACAATTTTAGAAAAAACAAATGATTATATCTTGAAAGATTAAAAATGCCTTACATTTTTGAACATCTAACTCTTCAAAAAATATCTTATATTTTTGAACGGAAGGATATATGTGTATTTTGAAATAATAATTATCAATAACTATTAAATATATAATAAAATTTATATATCAATAAATATAATATATAATAAATTATAACAATTTATATTCATCCTTCAACTAGATAACATATATAGGTAAATGTGTTTAGTTAGTATTTATCAGACAAATTTACTTCATAAAAAATTCACTAAAACATGCAATAAAAATAGCTAAAACATTTTATACTAAATAAATATTTCCTGGAGATATTTTCAATTCGATTTGTAAAAGACTCCTTTGCTCGATGTTACTCTTACTAAATATTAGATTAAAAAAAAGATAAAAATAATATTCTATTTAAAATGATGATATTTTTTTTTATTATATTATAAATAACCATTTAACGCGTCCTCACTTCCCTCGGTGCTACTCGCAAACCGGAGCACGGGCTTCTCGTTCTCCGCATGAACTCTCAAACTCTCGCCCCTCAATCTGCATTTTACGAAGAGTGCTGCACTTATTGACTCTTCCTTCTATCTTCCTGACACGTAAGTACTCTCTTCCATCTATTGTATCCTATGCATGAGAATCAGAATCAGTCATGGTTTAGAGGTTGTCGGAGGGAATGTGACTAAATTGAACAACGTAATCCCACGGTTCTTCTTTACCATTATTATGGATTGATCGCACTTGGATATCTATCACAAAGATTTGACTCAGTAAACTCGTAAGTTGCATTACCCCTTAACAAAAAAAACAAAAACAAAATTGGTCCAAAAGAAGCACAATTCCAAGCCCAGTGGCTGCCGTTTCTCACAGCTACCGTGGGTACTGGCCGATGACCCGCCCGAGGCCTGATGAAAGAAAGGCCCTGGAATTCGGCTTTTTATTGAATTACTGAGTCTCTTGACTGAGAATGAAGAACCCCCCCTTTAAGTAACAGAAGTATTTGCTTGATGCTATTTATGTCTGTATAAATATAGATGATGCTTGTAGCCCTAGACTCCTAACCTCTTTCAAACTCGACATATCATGCTCAAACTCACATGTAAGTGATTTGATGAAATATGTGGACTAGACGTTAGTGATTGCCGCAAAGTAGAAGAATGTCAATAGCTGTTAAAATAGGCTTCGCTCTCTAAATTTTTATATATTTAAATATTTTAATTGTCCAAATTCATTGGCCAATTCTCATGTATGGTTTTGTTGAGTTCACGTAGCAAATCTTATTACTTGTGCTTTTAATGTAGTTGTCACGTGCTGTGCTTCACCCTTTATATGTCATGTCGAATCCCTCAAGGAGTTTCGGTGCATCTGATAAACATCAAAGAGTAGGACCTGATTATTTTGGTTACTATGCTCATGAAGTAGTAAATTGTTGTCACGAGATGATAATGATTTGCAATCTTCTAAAAAAACATCCAAGCCTCCTCAAAATTCATCAGGACAGGACAGTGGAAAGAGTACAGAGGAACATAGTTTTCTTCTGGGTCATTAAATAGTGATGATTCAGCTTCAAAAAGGAAAGATTGACATCACTACTCAGGCAAAGTGTCACTGATCTTTCATCTGAAGTCAACGAGGTATATCAAGCATGCTGAACTAGTTCTTGTTGTAACTAAGGTTAGGAGCCATAGTGTAACTGCAAATTTGGAAGATTGAGGTTTGAATATACATTTCAACAATCTTAACGATATAAATTGCCTCATGTTTGTCGTTTCTCCAGTCTATAACACTTGTGTTGAGGGAGCTATTCTGTACAAGTTTCAAACTTGCCAATCACATTATCTTGAATGAGAATTAGCTATAGGCATTTTGTAAAGAATGAGTATATTGCTGTAGAATCTTTTTTTTTTTTTGGCGTAAGTTGGCTAGAACAGAAACAATCACAGACCTGTTTGGAGTTATGTAGATGAAAATGCTATCTGAAGTTCAGACAGTTTCTTGTATTAATGTCTCAGGGAGTTGATGATTGCAATATTTGTTAATTTTGTTTTAATTTCTCATATTTAACTCCGCCTATGTTTATAGCCGGTCCCAAACCCGGGTAAAGGAGGAGGGTGTGTTTAGGCCATCAACAGCCAATGTAAAAATTTTGTTGAATCTATCATGAACATGGACAATAGACGTTATAATGTTAATGCTAGGTCGTTGCCCGTAAGTAACGCGCTGCATGGCTCGAGTACAGTGATAAGTGAGTTAGAGCCGCTGCATCGGCGCCCGGATGTAGTGTTAAATGAGCAAGGGCTACCACCGCGTCATTCTGGACGCACGCGGCTAAAGAAGTTAGTCCATAAGAGCAAAATTAGATTTGGTACTTGAATGTTGGGACATTAAATTGTAATCTGTAGAGGTTGTAGGGGTTAATGATTCAAAGAAAATCAATATCCTTTGCTTGCAAGAAACAAATGGCGTGGAAAAGAGCTAAGGATATTCAAGGTTTCAAACTTGGTATACAGGAAAAGTAAGTGCACGCAATGGAGTAGGCATCATTATAGATAAGGAGTGGAAGAAGAACGTGTAGAGGCAATCATTATAGATAAGGAGTGGAAGAAGAACTTTGTAGAAAGTGAGAGAATTGGAGACAGGAATTATTTCTTTAAAAATGATAATTGGACGTGAGACTGTTAATATTGTTAGCCGCTTTGCGCCGCAAGTCGGGACAGAAGCCAGTCTTAAGAAACTTTTTGGGAGGATCTGAGGGGTTGATTCGACACATACCACAGAGTGAAAAGATTTTTTATTGGAGGAGACTTTAATGTAATGCGCGGTCGAGGGAAGCTGGTCAGTAATGCGAGGTGGCATGGTGGTTTTGGTTTGGAGAGCTAAACAATGAAGGGCAAACTCTTCTTGATTTTTCTCATTGGCATATGAATTTTAAATTGCCAACACTTGTTTCAAGAAGAGAGATAGCATCTCATCACTTACAAAAGTGGAGCCTCAAGGTCGCAGATTGATTTTCTTTTGGTTAGGAACACAGATAGAAAACTTTGTAAAAATTGTAAGGTGATCCCTGGAGATGCTGTAACGACACACACAAGGGTCCTAGTCCTTGATGTGTGTATTATGAGTAAAATCCAAAACGTCGACAAGTAGTAACACCAAGGATTAGGTGGTGGCAATTAAAAGGTGAGAAGCAAGATATTTTCAAGCAAAATCTTTTGGATAAAGGAATTTGGGATTCTCAGGGAAGTGCTAACATCATATGGGAGGATATGGCTAAAAAGATACGGGAGGTTGCAAAAGTAGTTTTGGGAGAATCAAAAGGTTCTGGTCCGAGAGATAAGGAGTCTTGGTGGTGGAATAATAGTGTACAGGACAAATCAAGTATAAGAAGAACTGTTTTAAAAGCCATACATTTGTGTAACAATGAGGAAAATTGGGAGAGGTACCGTATGGCTAAGAAGGAAACTAAGAGAGCTGTGGGTGAAGCTCGTTCCAAAGCTTTTGAAGAATTTATTAAGAACCTTGAGACGAAGGAAGGAGAGCAAAATATTTATAAGATTGCCAAGAGTAGGGAAAGAAAATCAAGAGATCTAGAACAGTAAGGTGTATTAAGGATGAAGAGGGAAGAATTTTAGTTACAGATGATGAAATTAAAAATAGATGGGAGACTTATTTTTCTAAACTTTTCAATGAGGAGAGGATTCATCTAGTAACTTGGAGGATTTAGTAACTGGTGAAGGAGAACAAAATTTGTCATTCTATCGAAAAATACGTGATAAGGAGGTAAAGGAAGCTCTTAAGAAAATGGCAAATGGTAGAGCCACGGACCTGATTGTATATCTATCGAAGCGTGGAAATGTTTAGGTGAAGAAGGGGTGAGATGGTTAACTAAGTTATTTAATGTGATTTTAACGGTCCAAGAAAATGCCTGATGAGTGGAGGAGAAGTACATTAATTCCTATTTATAAAAATAAAGGAGATATTCAGAATTGTACTAACTATAGAGGGATTAAACTCATGAGCCACACAATGAAATTGTGGAGAAAGTAATTGAGCACAGGTTGAGATTGGAGACAAGTATTTCTGAGAATCAATTTGGTTTTATGTGCCAGGTAGATCAACTACAGAGGCGATTTATCTACTAAGGGATTAATGGAAAAGTATCGTTGTAAAGATAAAGATCTACACATGGTTTTTTTATTGATTTGGAAAAGCTTATGACCGTATACCAAGAGAAGTGCTTAAAGCCATACAAGATATGTTATGAGGGGTAAAAAACTAGTATAAGAACGCCTAGTGGTCAAACAAGGATTTTCCTATAAAGATTGGACTACATCAGGATCATCTCTGAGTCCTTATTTGTTCAACTTGATTTTAAATGTTTTGACGGAACATATTCAAGAGGAAATCCCGAAATGTATGCTCTTTGCGGATGATATATAGTTTTTATAGCAGAGACAAGAGAAGAGGTTAATTGCAAACTTGAGTTATGGAGGAGGACATTGGAGTCGAAAGGTTTCGTCTGAGTAGAAGTAAGACGGAATATTTATATTGTAAATTTGGTAAAGGACTATTCGAAAATATTTCGAAGTGAAATTGGAGATCAAATTATACCTCAAGTGGAAAAGTTTAGATATTTGGGAGCCATTATTCAAAATGATGGCGAAATCAGTGGAGATATTTCACATAGAATTCAAGCTGGGTGGTTTAATTGGAGAAAAGCTAAAGGAGTTATTTTTGACCGTAGGGTGCCTAATAAACTTAAAGGAAAGTTTTATCGTACTGCTATCAGACCGGCAATGTTATATAGTAGTGAATGCTGGGCTCTAACGGGACAGCAAGAGCATAAAGTTGGAGTAGCAGAGATGAGAATGTTTACGATGGATGTGCGGACATACACGTAAAGATAAAATTCGAAATGAGCACATACGTGAAAAAGTGAGGGTGGCACCTATTGAGGAAAAAAAAAGAAAATCGGTTGAGATGGTTTGGGCATGTACAAAGAAGACCAAGGGAGGCACCAGTGAGAAGAGTGGAACATATAACTTTGAGTCCGATTAAGAGAGGTAGAGGAAGGCCTAAGAGAACACTCTTGGAAGTTGTTGAACGTGATCTCTTAATTAATAATATTTCTAAAAGCTTAATAAATGATAGAGCACAATGGCGTCTTGCAATCCATGTAGCCGACCCCACCTAGTGGGATAAAGGCTTGTTGTGTTGTTGTTGTTTTTTTTCTCATATTTCTTATTCAATCACTGCTTTTTATCTTCAGAAGAATACCCTGTATTAGTGTGTAAAGCACTTATTAGAACTTCCTTCATTCAGATTCAAAAAATCTTACTAATATAAAACAAATTTTGCAATGCTCTCCATTAGTTGATAATTGATATCATTGATTATTTGGTTTTGTTCTATATGTTTGAAGTGTGTGTTTGGGGAGGGTTTTGATTATTGAGGATTTAATACTATGCATTGTGTCTAGCGTATCCCATCCATATCCAAAATTTTATTTTGGGATAATTACATACAAGTCTCACAAAATACATTAATTCTTTTAAAGTCCATTGATAACTGAACTAAGGAAAATTACAACACATTGTGTTGTCAATAGCCTTAACTCAGTTGTCAATAGACTAATTGTATTGTGTGGGACCTTAAAGTAATTCTCCCTTTTATTTTTCCTCTTTTCAAACATTACATGGAAGACAAGAGTTCATCTAATGTCAACCTTTAGGTTTTAATATCGTTATTAGGGGAAGCCAAATGAAGCAAGTAGACCATGTGTATTTTTTTCATGTGCCTTTGTATCTAGTAAACCTATTAACATAATATAGC
The DNA here is from genome assembly GCF_029017545.1 of Prosopis cineraria. Classification (NCBI taxonomy): domain Eukaryota; kingdom Viridiplantae; phylum Streptophyta; class Magnoliopsida; order Fabales; family Fabaceae; genus Prosopis; species Prosopis cineraria. The sequence goes on along the minus strand of NW_026555334.1, from coordinate 34,750,426 downwards.
TCTGTAACAGTCTTCACAAAAATCTGGAATAGAATATTTGGAGCAGGTGAGGAATATATTTTCTGTTTTCCACATAAACAAGGGAAGACCAACTGTTTTTACTGGTGAGATTTCGGAATTGAAAGGTGAAATGGGAAAAGTTATGTCTTTGGGTGTTTATTGAAGCAAAAGAAGAGTATTTCAAGATTTGACGTTTGCGATATTTTCTCCGAGGCACTGTCATGGTTTCAGTTGGGTGCTTTGTATTTGCTCTTTCTGGAGGAATCTTGTTACAAGGTTCTCAGTGTGATAAGAAAGCTCTTGTTCAACGTTGCTTTTCTCATTTTTTTGTCTACAAACCATTCTTTTTCTTGAAGTTGAAGTTGAACAACTTTCCTTCACTTTTTTTTTTTTATTAATTTTATTGAAGTCTTCTTTTACCTTCTAAATTTATAAAATCTTTCATATGAAACAAATTCATGAACATAAAGCATATACCCTGACATTATTCTTCTTCTTCACCTTCTCCTTCTCATCCTCTCTCTCTCTCACTCCGGCCTTCCAAAGTGTTTTAGTCTTTGCTGTTATTTTTCACTCCCAATGCTTAGACTCTAAACTCTGGCAGAAGTATATCATCTTAATATCATTTTCAGTTTGGGTTCCATCAGAACTTTTGTTTGTCTGGACAAGAAAAGCTAGTGACTGTCTAGTCTTGAAATGACAGATGCTCGAGCCAGTTTTAGCTATGCGAAGGTTGCAATCCAGGCTAAAAGGTGAGAAGCATTCGTCTGGTCATGCTGTTGCTGTACCTGATGATGATGCAGTGCAAATCCCTTCTAAAAAACGGAAGGTGTCAATGTCATCCCTTGAAATACACTTTCATATCAGATTTCTATTACTTGTCTTGTGTTTGATTCTAATTATGAACAGGGTGATGACAATCAATTAGGTCCAAACACAAGTCCAGAAGAGAAGAATGAAGAGGTGAGACTAGAAACCGATTTCTACTGTATCTTTGCTGTGAAAGGTATGTTGTGGGTGTGGCGATGGTATGAAAAAGGAAGGACATTTCGTAAGTGAAGGATTCCAGCATTCTGCTTTTGTAAATTTTCAGTATCTTACATCTTTTTGGTGAAAAAGTACATTTTTAACAAAAGAAAGAAAGTGGCTTACAAGATAGATGAGGTGCCCCCCCCCCCCCCAAAAAAAAATTACAGAAAATCAATAAACTACGGAAAGTCAATTGCATTAGTTATACACATACACATGCCAAGGTGATTTCCCTTAACAATCCATTAGCATAGCCTGAGGCAAAGCCAAAGGTAATCTCCTCCTTAAGTAAATTGTTGGGATGAACTTCTCAAAATTCTGAGACTTGGTTCGAAAACTATGATGCATATCAGTGGAGAATCTATTACTGTATCATAGGCATATGGAAGGAAGTACTGGCAGATTGAAGCCAAAATTTTGGTTCTATGAGTGATGCATGTGGTGATATAGAATGTGCTGAAATATGTGCTTCAAAAAAACTGTCAAACAAGCTGATGTATATGCTTTATCTTATTTCTCATTTTAGGTGAATGTTGATCTTCATTTTCTGTTGGAGAATGACCGAGTGCAGGTTGAGGAATAGTGAAGAAACATGCTGACCAATTGTCAGGCGGTAATTATCTGAATTTTTGTGTTCAAGGGCAGGATCATCATCTTCAATGCCTTTTTCATGTTTTGTGGCATTCATACAAGGAATAAGTGATATCAAAACTAAATTTATATAATCATGTATTGCTGTTTAATTGGTATCTATATTTTCCTTCAGCTAGGGTATATGGAACAGCAACTGGAGCTGCTTCTGATGCTGTAACATCGACATGCAGGTATATTGTGAATTTTTCAATAATAATAATAAAAAAGGGCGTGGTTTGAACTTGTGATGCTTTCAAGTGGTTTAAGGAAGGAAAGGCAATTGTTTCTTCATTAGTTTTTGCTAGAATGCATGAAAAGAGTATCCTGGCTTCATATTTCTGGCAGCTGTTTCAATTTTTTGTTTACTTGTTATTTGGCATTATGTTTGAAAAGGATGATTGTTGATAACCACTTCATTGGTAATTTGATGTCATATTTCTTTCACTTAACTTACAGGCCCATGACTCTTGATGAGAAACAGCAGCTCCAGAAACTAATCAGAAGCTACCACCTAGAAATCTTGACCGTGTTGTGGAAATAATCAGTCAAAGCAAGCCAGTAGAAAGCCTTGTGACCAATTACTTGTTGATCTGGAAAAAGAGGTAGTGTGATATAACTGGATTTGGTTTTGGAACCTTATTCAAACTGCTTCATTCTTATAATGATGAGTTTATGCAGGATTAATATTACACTATGGAGACTGCATTATTATGTTAAAGCTGTTGAGGAGCCAGAACACTTCATGCAGCCCAAAGGCTTGATTAGTTTTTTTTTTTTTTTTTTTTACCAACCAAAGGCTTGATTAGTTAAATGCTTGTAAAAGTTTGAACTGTAGCTCCAGTCAATCAGGATTTTTAAGTAGCAGACCCGCATCTTACTATGGGTAGATTGTCAGTCTAGGATTTTTTCCCCCTGTTAATTCGGTAGCGATGGGAAGAAACTTTCGATGACAAATGATGATAATCCACTAAGTCCCTTAGCTTTAGAAAGGCTATATACAAGGTTTGGAAGTATATTTTTGCAATTTGATGGATGTACCTATTTCTACTGCGTAGTATCCGCTAGTTTGTAAATTCTATGATGAATATGAAGCAAAAGCAAATATTCTCGGAGATCTTATTTTTTGAAAAACAAAAAAAAAAAAAAAAAAACATTGTACCCTTAACTTAGCCCTTCCCTAAAAGAAAGGGAGATGTACATACCCCACACGCACACAGCATATGTCAATGTTGGGTTCAAATTCAAGACCTTTTCCAAGTGGAAGAGGCGGCGATGCTACTGCAACAACTAACTATTGACTTAACACCTAAATTTTCTCAGAGGTCTCCAATGTTAGTAATTTTTTATCCACATTTTTATCTTCTCTTATTATTTTAGAAATACTCTTTTCATCTTAAACTATAAAATAATTTAAAATAAAATTACGTATAATAAAACAAAAATAACTATTTTATAAGGTTAACTTTTTAAAACAAAACCATGGACTTTTAAAATGTCTTCTTTTTTAATTATTATATTATAATATTATTTTAATTTTTTTGAAAGGCAATATTTTTGTCACATTGTCTTATATAGTGCGACAAACAAAATTTCTCTGAAATTATTTTATAAAATTATTATAATTTAAAATGGATGAAGTATTTTATAAAATTAACACTTTAGACAACATAAACTGAATCTTCCTATGGTTACCTGCCTCCTAATGTGATAGTAATTAATTACGATTTTCATTATTAGCTTTAAAATAATTTCTCTGTGGAATACAAAATGTTTATGCTCAAGTTTTGCACTTGATTCATTCCCTTTTTAAAAAGGGGCACTCATGTCTACCATTTTTATTCCCAACTTGCTCGATAAAACAAGGAAAGTAATCCTCTCCCATGACATTCACACGAAAACTTAGAACAGCGACCAATACCATCAGACCCCATTTCTATCCGTAGACGTTTTGCTTGTTGGATTCCGGATTGCTGTCCAAAGGGTTTTGCCCTAACTGTTGTTGAGTTGAGCTATCTTTTTAGGCTCAGTTTGCCAAGCAGAAGGTACAATAAAATGCCAGTCTTATACCTGCAAATCATAATTCCTTTTGGACTTTTGGTAAATTTCAGTTCAAAATTTAGAAAATGTAGTTTTGCAAATTTTAATCCAAACACGTGAGCAATCCCCACAGATGCAGAGCTTCACATTCATTCAGTCATGTATGGTTTGAAATTTCTGTAAGCAATGACTGCATAGAAGGGATCTAGCCCAGACATTAGTCCTAAAAGCTTCATGATCCAACCACAGGGGAATTGCTCTCCTTGGCATCGTCCTTAGAAGGAAACTTACGAACAACCTCAGGCTCTGTGAAACCTTCGACGCTTTGGAAGTACTGTACCACAAGTTGTACCCTACTGTACGCAGTGCCTTCCCTCCACGCGCTTATGGCTTTCTCATAGAACATTCTGTTACTAAAACTCACTATGAACAATCCTCCTGGCTTGAGTATTCGAAAACACCTCCGCGAAACCTGTTCTGATCTGTGTTAGTGATGTTCTGTCTAAGCAAAACACAGATAAAGACCTGGAGAATGCAAGGTTTTAATATTATTATATTAGTACTAACCTGCTCAGGTTGTTGCAGATACTGCACACTAACAGTGCACAACACTGCATCGAAACAACAACTGTCGAATCCAAACTTGTTATCCTCGTTCAGATCCCTCACAACAAAGTAGTCCAGTCTGGGATTCCTGGCCAGCTCTTGAGCATTCAACCCATGCCCCACCACTCTTGTGTAATTGACATCATTGGGAAGATGGCTAACCCAAGAGCTCATGAGGTCAAGAATCTGCATCTCAGGCCTCAACCTCTGCCTGTAAAGACTGGTGAGTGTAGAAATGAAGCCATCGTCGACATGGGTCACCAATCGTGGGTATAAGTAGAAGTCTCTGTCTGGGTATGTGTTCAGTTTGGTTCTGCTTCTGGGGTGAGAACAAGGCGTTTGATTTTGCCGACTGAGGATTTGTTGAGGGTTGAGATGATGGCTCTCGTTTGAAGTGCTTGCCATTGTGAATGAAGTTCGCTGGGTTTTGAACAGAGATGAAGAGATGGGTTGCAGATTGGTATGAAACTTTGTATAGATGGTTGGAGCCATGGATTGGAGCTTCAGATGGAGAGAACTAGAGCTTCGAATGATTTTGTTTTCACTGGAAAATTACAGGCTAATTATGAATTGTAATAGATAATCTTCCAGTGGCTGTGGTAGGAGAACCGAGAACCAGAACTACTTTCATATCTTTTGGGCCTCAATACCCTAATTCTCATCAAGTGTTTGCATTTGGTTCTATTGATTTTTTTGGTCTCAACATATGTTATCTCTCACTTAATTAAATGCATTAAATTTAAAAAATGATTACTAGTAAATCAAGCAATATTGAATCTATAATTACAAAAAATTAAACATACAAGTAAAAAATTTTACGATGAGCTGATCTCCCAACTTTTGGTGAACAAAAATATCTGATCCTAACTCCTAAGACAAAGCACTTCTGCTTACAGCTGTTCGACTAAAAGTTTTCCTTGCGTTATTTTAATTTCCATTAATGAGCTAGATTAAGCCAGTGGAATAGGAAGACAACCAAACGAGCCCTTAGCGAAGGCGCTCGTAGGCGGGCCTCTATCCCTGCGTTTGAGGCTCAACCGACGGACCAGGCCCCACTTAGACTTTCTTCCACCGCCGATCTCCGTTTCACCGTTATCGACCGCCGGCAACCTTGGTAGCGATACCGGCTCCACCCGTCCCTGCCTCGTCTTGATGTCGCTCAGCTCCATTTGCAGCGGGTGCTTCAGCACTCCGAACAAACCGTTATGATGCTTCCAGCTTCCGCTGCTCCGGCGCCGATGTTCACCATCCGACGATGACTGGAGGTAGGAAATCGACCCTCTATGGCGACCGGAATTTAGTTTCCCAATGGACTCCGACCTCACGAGGAAAGGATTCTTCCGTATTGTATCTGCTGGATTCGAGTCCGTCTGACGACCTATGATTTTGCCGCAGAATACGATGTCGTTTTGGGAGGCGGCCTTGGCAGCGGAATCTGAGATCGCCGTGGGGAATTCGAACTCAAAGTGGTTCGGCTTCATCTGAGAAGCGGGTTCGAGAAGAGGATTCATGTCAGAGCATTCTTGTAGGGAAGGTTTGTGCTTCATTACTTTCTAATATTGTAAGGTATCTTTATGAGATGAAAAGAAACAAGAGAGTTAGAGCTGAGAGGCTGAGTGACCCTATTGTGAATTGTGAATTGTGAATTATGGAGCAACATTGAGGGTTGGTTATATACAGTTAGGGAGGTGACGTGACTGAAAGCTTGACTTGAAAGATCGAGAAGTTGAAGAGAGAGCGTGAAGGAGACTGCAGAGTAGATGGTAGAATACAGAGATCGAAAAATTGACTAGGTCATGAAAGGAAAAAGGAATGTTTGTGTTTGGTTCATGAGATGTTTCTTGGAATATAAAGGTAACGTGGGATTTCTAGAGGGCATGAACGGTTGTTTCACGCTCTGGGATTGCTTTCCGCTATTTATTCAAAGGATCGAGTCTTCCACGCAATGAAAACAACTTTTTGAAAGTTGAAATACTAAGCTTTGTTTGTGATCAACCGCTTTGAACTCGGTAGGATTCCACCTTTAATGTCAACTTGGAAGTCCTTTGGATTGGTATGAGCTTTGAACAAAAGACCTCTATAGTTTGACTCTGTTTTTATGTGACACAAGAGTCTATGGCTTTGTTCTTTATGGACCCTGCAGCTGTGGCAAGCTGTGTTTGGATGGATTCAATTGAAGAGCAGCCATGAATTTATTCTCAAATTGTATGATTTTCATCAACCCTGCCCCATTATATGTGTGTGTATTGATTGCACGCTTTTCTACCTTAGATGTTGAAGAAGCCAAGAAAATGTACATAGTTACCAACTAGCATATAATTCTGCTGGTTGAAGGCTCCGTTAGCTTAATTAATGATCTCAATTTGCTCTTTATTAGGTTCAACAAGTCTATTCTAGATGGATCAAGCTTCACTCCAAACCCAAGCCCACATTGATGAATGGGGACTTATGTGGATATTAATGAGATGTCAAGGTTCTTGAGTGCAATAATCTATTTTTTTTGGTAAGGTGTTACATATTCCTTTCGAACCATAAGTTATAGTTAACTAATTTATGATTTATGAATAATATTAGTTGAAATTTTAAATTCTTAAAAATGTCAACATCTTTTCATTTATTTTATACAAAAGTCTTTATAATAATAATTAAAATTTCAATGCATGATTTTTTAAAATAAAGAATAATAAATAAAGTAAGGGCATAATTGAAAAAACAAATATAAATGTTATCTAATGTGCTATATTTTGGATCAGATGAGGTGTATAAAAGATATCTTATATTATGATAAGGAGAGAGCATATTACAAATAGTTTAGTAGGAGATTCATGGTCTCAATTAAGGAAGGGAATAGGCTAGGCCCCTAATATGGGCCTACAGTCTAGCCTACGTCAAGCTTATCTTAACTTATGAGTCAATAAGTTGACTTATTTACACACACACACATATTATGTAACATATTACTAACACATTAATTTCACCATTTGATTTTTAACCAATTTATTCCTTTTGTATTTTTAGTTATATTTTCAATCATATTGGAATTTATATATTAATTTTAATGTTATTACTTTATTGTTATATTGTATTGTAGTTGGTAAGTCCTTTTAATTATTACATATTGTAATTGATACAGGTTATGTATTGTATATTATAATAATCCTAAAGTATATTTCAAACATTTAAAACTAAAATGAAAATTTATTTAAAAGAATTACTTTTAAGTAAGTAATTTTTAAATAGGTTTTTAGGTCAAACCAGGTTTGAAGTAAGTTTAAACTTGAGCCCTGAAAAAAACTATATACAAGCTTTAGGTCAATTTTAAGCTTTTGATTTATTATACAAGCTTAAATTTATTTAATTAAAGTTTAATTTAACCTAACCTATTTTTATTTTACTCTTAATAAACATGAACTTTTAGTTGGATTGTTGGGCTGCGTCTTATAGCCATAATTTCAGGGACTTCACAATTCACATGCTGCGGCTGCTCTCGTTTTTCTCGAGTCAACAACAATAACTTCTAATAACTACTCATTTTTATTGACTGATTTATTTAACTGTATTTTTCTTATCTACTTTTTAAAAAATAAATAATTCACTAAAAATTGCTGCGTTCACTTGTGTTTGAAATGGGAAAAAATGACGTGCACATTGTAAAATTCTTCTTTGCAAACACAACTTTATAACTTTTATCCAATTACGCATCCTTGAAGAGTTTTACCAGGGGAAAAAAACGGAAGATGACAAAAAAAGTGTCATTTATTGCGCTTTATATGATGAGTTTCTTCCATTTAATGGTGGGTTGGGTCTTTTTCTCAGACAAATATTCTTTCCGTCGTTATATATAAAAGATGTTTCTAGCAAAATAACAATAAAAATTTATTATTTTATTGAAATTATATGTTTCTTTTATTTTTATATATAAAATATTTTTAATTAATCTCACATACCAATACAAATAAAATTTTATTATTTATTTTGAAATTACATAAAATTACCATGACTTTCTAGTTTTTTCTTAATAATGTCATAATTAATATCATGATAGTAATGTATAGAACACACAGTTAATATTTCCTTTTTCAAGATAATGACAGAATTATTTAATTACTCAAAAAAATATAATATTCCTTATATTTAAAAATAAAATAATTTTTTTGAAGACATTTTATATAAAAAAATCGGAGGGAATAAAAGCACAATAATTAGTTTTGATGTTTATGTTTGTCTTTTATGTTTGGGTCAATTTTGATTGTAATCTTTCTGGCCTTCTATATTTTTCAAGTTCTGAGCTTAAGAGGAAAGCCCATTGGACTTTTGTCTGCAATTGTTTCGCTTTGTTTATTTAATTTTTTTTTTAAATAATGAGCGTTAAACCTAATAAAAAAGACTGGTCTGTCATAATATGACAAATTAAAACTTGAATTCCTATTAAGATTAGTGTAAGTATATACATTTTTCTTATAAAAAATGTCTAGTTTAAATTCTAAAATTCAAGTATAACCAAACCAAATTTAGAGGTAAGTAAATATAAAGATTTAGTCATGTTCTTCAAATATTAACATTATTAAAAAAATGTATTACTAAGTAATTATTTTTTATGAACAAATAATAAATAATAAATTTATTGAAAATATTTAATTTAGAAATTTATTAGTAAATAGTCTATTAATATATGTAAATTAAAGTCAATATAAAAATTATTAAAAGAAATAAAGAATTACATGAACATGAAAAATAAGACTTTTACTATTAATTGGACAAAGCTTAATACCTTATAAGCTCAAATATACTTATAATAAAACAATTTAAAAAAGGAATTTTAAAAAAAAAATCACTTGGTCAAGCTTCCATGACCGGTCAATTTGTAGCCTAGCTTCACAGCCTGCAATGCAACTATCTCAAAATGTTAAAAAGGCAAAGAATATATTACTAACGACTGTTTGGAGGTGACCTAAAAATAAAAGGCAAAAAGAGTATTGTTTGACAGTGATGAACAGTACTTTTGACCATCTGAGGTCACTTGAAAATAGAAGGCATAAAAATACCGGTTCACTTTATTAATTATTTTTTAAAATAGTGAAGTAATCTAATTTATAAATTATTGAATTAATAGGGACATTTGCACATATAATTATTTCATAAAAGCAAGTAAAAGAAATAACCTATCCTTTCTTAAATTTAAAAAATGACCTTTTTAATATTTAGTTTATAATTAATTTATAAAATTGTCCTTTTAATATTTACTTTTTGTAAATATCAGAAGATTCAAAACGTAAAAAATCTCTAGAATGAGAGAGATGAATGTGAGAGAGAAGATGGAACTGGAGGTGAGAGAAATGAATGCAAGACAGCAGAGCAATGTGAGAGAATCATAATCACAACCGCGAGAGACAAACGCAAGGTGAGATATATCGACGAAACAAAGCACATCGACAGGGAAATGGAGCTACAAATTCATATTGTTTATTTTTTTAGTTTAGATATTTAACTTTCTATGATAAACTAAGAGTGCAAAAATATTTGTGTATTCTATTTGATTTGTTTTGGAGAAATGATTGTGTTTTTTCATATTACTAATTCACAATACTACATCGTTGATCTACTATTGTATATCACTGATATACTATCATAGATCAACATAATTAGATAATCAGACATAAACTTGTCAATCCTCAATGATATAATATCACAGATTAATAATATAAAAAATACATAATTATTTGTTCAAAATGAATTAAACAGAGTTTGCAAAAATTTTGATGTTACTGAGAGTGAAGATGGTGAACATTTGATAACAAATAATAGATTCAAGCTTAATTTTCTGCTTTAAGAAATAAAAATTTTTCTTCAATATCTAATGTCCTCTTTATTCTTGAACAAAATAAAGAGAGAGAGAGATAGAGAAAAAGTTGTGCGATGAAAAAAAAAATGATTCAGAGAAAAAAGGTAAAGATTCAATCTGTTAAAAATAAATTACAATAAATATATTATATTTAATAATAAATTTAATATGAAGGATAAAAAAGTAAAATATATTTAATTAATTTTACAAATGAGCTATATTCCAAAATACTTAAAAATTTTATCCATAATTTATGAAAGCTATATTTTTTGAGGTCATTGAACTAATTTCCTCAAATTATTAATAATATGTCTTATTTAAAAAAAATGTCTAAATTATCTTTAAAAAATAAAAAAAAAGACAAAAATAATATCATATAATTTATTTTCTATTTAAAACTAATGTTGTAATTTTATTAAATTTTATTTTTTATATTTTTATTATATTGATATTAATAAAAATAATTTATAAATAGAATTAGAAGTATCGTCGATAAACGGTAGTTTTGATCAGTTTTATCATATGGAGATGACAATGAGAGAGATATTGAACTATGATACTGATATTGATTTCTTCTTTCACCTCACAATAAAGGGACTCTTACTTCTTGGCTCGGGTAAGGGCCCTGTTTCTCAACTTGGAAGCGAGATCAGCAGCGCCAAGTCCCGTCAAATCACCGTTTCATTATCTCAAACGTGTCATTCACCGCCACCAATAAGGTAACCACATATTAGCAAGATCTAAATTTGTGCAGTGAAAAATTCGAGGGAAAGAAAATAAGATTGGGCTTGAAAATGAAAAACTAAAAAAAAAATATAAATTATAAGTAAAATTAAAGCATCCCTAAGCAGCGAAAGAGCAAACCTAAAACCCTCAGGCTGCTTTTGAAAATGGAGTTCGCATAAGACTGACATTAAAACAAAACATGACTCGGCAGACTGAAACGAAAACTCTTTGCCGCCATCAAGAACCCAGACTTGCATGTTAAGGCTGCAAGACAACGACAGATACTCAAAACTATAACAAAAGCATCCGACTCTTCAATGACGAAACTAACAATAAACCACTGATTTCTGCAACCTTGATACCATGTAGTTGCAGAAATCACTTGCCTCCCTTCTTCTGGGCTGCCTTAGTGACCTTGGCTCCAGTTGCGTCCTTCTTCTCCACGTTCTTGATGACTCCCACAGCAACAGTTTGACGCATGTCCCTCACAGCAAAACGTCCAAGTGGGGGATACTCAGAGAAAGTTTCAACCACCATGGGCTTGGTGGGAATCATCTTAACCATACCTGCATCACCATTCTTCAAAAATTTGGGCTCCTTCTCAAGCTCTTTACCAGATCGCCTGTCAATCTTGGTCAAAAGCTCGGCGAATTTAACAGCAATGTGGGATGTGTGGCAGTCAAGCACAGGGGCATAGCCATTTCCAATCTGACCAGGATGGTTCATGATGATAACTTGAGATGTGAAGTTGGCAGCCTCCTTTGCAGGGTCATCTTTAGAGTTAGAGGCAACAAAACCACGCTTCAGATCCTTGACTGCAACGTTCTTCACATTAAATCCCACGTTGTCACCTGGAAGAGCCTCCTGGAGAGCCTCATGGTGCATCTCAACAGACTTAACTTCAGTTGTCAGTCCCGAGGGACCAAAAGTCACCACCATACCAGGCTTCAGAACACCAGTCTCCACTCGTCCAACTGGCACAGTACCAATACCACCAATCTTATAGACATCCTGCAAGGGAAGCCTGAGAGGCTTGTCTGAGGGCCTCTTGGGCTCTTGGATCTGATCAAGAGCCTCAAGGAGGGTTGGACCCTTGTACCAGTCAAGGTTGGTGGACCTCTCAATCATGTTGTCACCCTCGAATCCTGAGATAGGGACGAAGGGAATTTTATCTGGGTTGTAACCAACCTTCTTCAAGTAGGAAGAGACTTCCTTCACAATTTCATCATATCTGGCCTTTGAGTACTTAGGGGTAGTGGCATCCATCTGTTACAAAGACACGAAAAGGCAACATAAATTCTGCTGAAACACAAATGCAATAATCAGATGTGACCAAAGCAGTGTAGCTCAAAGAAAAACTACACTCATACCTTATTGCAGCAGCAGATCATTTGCTTGACCCCAAGAGTGAAAGCAAGCAGAGCATGCTCACGAGTCTGTCCATCCTTTGAAATACCTGCTTCAAAACCACCAGTAGTGGAATCAATGATCAGGACGGCACAGTCAGCCTGGGAAGTTCCTGTAATCATGTTCTTGATGAAATCACGATGTCCAGGAGCATCAATGACTGTGCAGTAGTATTTGGTGGTCTCAAACTTCCACAATGCAATATCAATGGTAATTCCTCTTTCACGCTCAGCCTTAAGCTTGTCAAGCACCCAGGCATATTTGAATGATCTCTTGTTCATCTCAGCAGCTTCTTTCTCAAATCTCTCAATAACACGCTTGTCAATTCCTCCAAGCTTGTAGATCAAGTGGCCAGTAGTAGTTGACTTCCCAGAGTCGACATGACCAATAACCACAATGTTGATGTGAGTCTTCTCTTTACCCATGATGCCTTAACAGGAGATACTGTAAACAAAGATAATCAGATTATAATTCTCAATATCACAAACAAAACATTCGTTCATTGGAGAATAACTTGGAAGAATCCATCAATGCGGTTTGACATTTAACAGTACATATCATCGTCATTATTCATAAATTTGAAATGATCAAACTCAACATTTATCTCTCCAATAGCGACAACAATCACCATTGAAATGGCTAAAAAATTTTCAATCCATCAACTAAAGTGCGTTCACATATTAGATATGTTGAAGAAAATTAGTCAAATAAAAATGCCACACCAAACATTCCAAAAAAGTATTAAAGTCCTTATTTCAGTCTTGATGTTGATTTATCTTATCACGAAACAAAAAGAAGAATAAATTACTCCACATTAAGGAGAATGCAAAAAGATTAAGTCAAAACTTTCATATGCATACCACGACTAAGAATAAAAGTCATCTCAGCCAGAAGATCAAATATCAATGAACAGGGGACCACAAATCAGATATATGTAAGCAAGAGCTCAAGCATGTTCAATATATCACACATCTATTGGCTGCTACATGACCATAAACTCCCAAGCCACACTCGGTAAATTTCCTCACAACATCACAGATCCGGAATTACCTAGTGAAGATAACAAAGACTCACACCTTTGGCAAAGGCATGCTAGGATTTAGATATTACAATATCAGATCTATGCATGCAAACATGAGAGTAAAAGCATAAAACCCACAATCTGGAAACTTATCCTCGAATCAGTTACAAAAATCAAATGCACTCGACACAGACAGAATAACTCACATCAACCAGCAGCCGTCAAGCAAATCCATCAAAGCATAAAGAACGCACAAAAACCCAGGAAACATCATCATCCACCATCCAGATAAACACAAGTGACATTCTAATCGGCTTAGTAACATAAGAAAACAAGCGAGACGCAGATCAAGATTTTACCTTCAACGAAGTGGAGAATGCCAAGCGAGTACCCTCAGCCGCACTAGAGACTGAGCGATAAAGGAAATAAGCAGAATTCGAAGGCTTTTATATGGCAGCACGAGGATGCCGTTTTCGAAAATACCCTCGTTGTTTCGTATTTGACCTAATCTATTGCCCCACTCGCAACCAATGCAGTGTTTGCTAAATTGCACTGAAATTGGCCTGAATCGCCAAGTCAGGAACTTGGATCAAGGAAGGTACGATCGACGCGCTTTAAATCCGTGTTGTTCTGGGGCTTTTTCTTTGTTTCGCCCTAGTGGCCTGCTTGGAATAGGCAAAATTCGTCACAATCACAAGGCGATGAATATCGGAATATTTATGTGTCTTTCCCTATCATATTTTTCTGGGAGAGTGACGTTAAACTGTAAATGAGGAAATTATTTTTTTTTTTTACAGGAGAGTGACATAAATTAAATTGTAAGCGAGAAAATTAGTGGCAGTTAAATTTTGATAATTTTTTAAAAATAAGTTGCAAGTATCAAATTAAATACTTACAAATTTAGAGTTTTAGTGACTAATAAAAAATTTAAAAAACTATATATAATCATTTTTGTGATAAGATATTGTTGATAGTGTGAACAACAAATACCATGTGTGCTACAGACGCTGAGTCTCAATTGATAATAAAAGAATTCTAAGCTCCATTATCACAATTCACTCGAATGTAAAAGATTTACAAAACTTAATAGAACAAGTGTTTTGATTTTTATTGAAATGTGAAAAGTTACAAGTCTAAAAACTAATTAATAAAACTAAAGGCTAAAAATGTAGAATGCAAGTTTTTGATTAAGTGTTGATTGTATTTCTTTTGTGTTTTCATTTTCTATTTATAGTGTCAAAGTGGTGGTAACTTCTCCCTTAAAACCTAGGACGTTTTGTCAAAAAATTAGGGATTTGCAAAACTCATGACACAATCTTATTCTGTGTTTTTTATTTTTGGTAATCATCTTGTCTCACCAAGATACTTGAACACAATGTTTGTGGATTTCAAAATTACTCAGAATTAGGGGTGCACATAAGTAGGGCTGGGCTGGACAAGACCTTGCCTGATGCCCAGCCCTGCCCACAAAAATGCATTATTAGTTTGGGCAGGGCAGAGCTAGTTGGGCAACTTTGAGCCGTCCAGCCCATCAAATAATTGCTCTACTCATAAAATAATAATTCTTCTCATCATTTCAAAATAAAACTATCACAAATCAACAATAATAACCCTATATATCAACTCAAAATAGCATCCATATAAACCATAAATCCACAATAATAGCCACAATATTCAATTATCTATAATTCAACATCTAACTTGAAATCTAAAATTACCACAAGTCTTGGCACAATATCAAATTATCCATGATTCAATCAAAATAACAAAAGCTTGAAGTATTATATGAGAAACAATAATTTCAAAGAGGAGGCTCGAATTTACAAAAAGTTTCTTCCCAATTCCTAACTTGCATGAATAGAAGAGAAAAAATATATCATAACTAAATAAAAAATTACAAGAACGTACATGAACATTTAAAGCAAAATGGAAACCAAAATATGAAGAGAATTAACAACAATCATATATAAGCTTGCTAAAAGAATTGCAAGAAATCATAGAAAAGTTGCAAGAAATTAATAAAAAAATTAACAAAAAAATTATAAAAAATCGGGCTAGGCTAAATGGGCAGGGATGCATGACTTGCCCGCTGCCCGGCCCTGCCCGCACATTGCCCAGCCCAAACATGTAAGAACATTTTGGGCTTTTTTTTTGGGCCGGGCTAGACAAAAAATAACTGAGTTAGGGCAGGCATATCGGGCAACTGGGCATCATGAACACCCCTACTCGGGATCGTGTTTTCATATACCAACGGTCTAATATTTATAATTAACAGAATTTTGACATGTTTATTTATCGTGGCCTTTGATGCATTTTAGTGCTGATCTCTTTATCTTGATTGAGCTGACTATTCAATTACTCAACCTTACTGATTTCATGATTTATTTGAGTGTTTCACATAGGAAAAAGATCGAGCCTTCAAAATGATCTTCTTTGTTGGAATAAAAGATCACGTCAAGGACAGCCACGAACAAAGGACATGGGGACAACATACACGCGTGTGTGTGCAAGAAATAGTGATTAATTATTGTCAAATGAAGTTAAATATATAGACATAAAAATTACATGTGCACCCAAATCAATTGTGTATGATTTAAAATTTTGAGCTTTGATAGCAAGTTTTCTAGATTTATCTTAATTTATTGTTTATTATGCGAAAAAATTTATTCATAAAATTTAATTGATCGAAGATTGCTTCTCTTCAATTTTATGTTAAACGATTTTATTTTCTATGCTTTTCAAAAAAAATTTAAATCTACTAACGTCCCAACTTAAATTCTTTTATATAAACAAAGTATATTTTATTAATTAATATAAAAAATTATTTAACTCATACATGTGCACCCAAATCAATTGTGTATGATTTAAAATTTTGAGCTTTGATAGCAAGTTTTCTAGATTTATCTTAATTTATTGTTTATTATGCGAAAAAAATTTATTCATAAAATTTATTGATCGAAGATTGCTTCTCTTCAATTTTATGTTAAAACGATTTTATTTTCTATGCTTTTCATAAAAAAATTTAAATCTACTAACGTCCCAACTTAAATCTTTTATATAAACAAAGTATATTTTATTAATTAATATAAAAAATTATTTAACTCAAAACATACTAAGAATAAATGCTTTTAATGATAAACATAAATAAAAAATTGAATGGATTGAATAGTCTAAATCAAAGTAAGAAGATAAATATTTTTTTCAATCTTCAGCAACATATGGAATCGCCAAGTACCCAGAAGAATGGCAAATAAAAGAAATAGAGATGTTTGGGGAAAAAACGACTTTACTTATTCTTTTACCCCCATAATTACAGCACTCCTCCTTTTCTTCAAGTCCGGTGACACTTTCAATCTCTCTCCTGCATTCCTCTGTTTGGTAACACAAGAAGTTGATCACAACTAGAATCATAAATAATATATTTCAAACTAATAACTAGTCTTGTTTTTACATTGATCAACATTAATTTAATTCAAGCATAGTGTCCAATTAATTCTCTTCAACTTCTTCCTTTTGCTTCTTCTCAACTTTGTATTAGGTGCAATTTGAAGGTTGTGTGTGGGGCAAGATACTCATGTCAATGACTAAATTCAACTAATTTTTCAAAATTTGAGGGTGGGCAATCATAACATTTGCCCACCACTAAACAAGGAGACAATAAAAGCAGTGGCAAAGCCATTAGTGGTGATAGCAAACAAATGTATCCCCTCACTTTTAAAAAAATTACAAATAAGGTGTGCAAATTTTATAACTTTGCATCCCCCATTTTACACCCTCTAAACTAAATAAAAAATATTTAAATTCAAAAGTTTTATTAAATCGTAAATTTTAATAATTGAAGACAATACTTACATGAGAGATCATTTAACATCTTCAATATATTTTTAAAAAGAAAATGATAATCAATCTAGTCATGTTATTACAATTTTAGTCATCTAAGCTTAACAAAACTTAGCTAAAACGCATTCAAATTAATAGTATTGTTTTGTTTAATTATAAGTTTGATTCACAATAAAGATATATCATGTAGATAGAAATAATGGAACAAATCAATTATTAGTTGTACAAATATTAGCCTTTATTTTGCATAAGATGGCAAGCAAAAGCCTACAAGTTACAAGAAAAATACAAAAAGGGCCCTAAAAGCCATATACAAAAAAGCTCTAAAAGCCATTACATCAAAATACTTGTTGCAAGTCTTCCTGAATATACCCACAACAACCTAGTAGGTATAGTTTATAGTAAGACTAAGTCATAAGAACCATCGTGAGCCTCTTTGGTGAGTGTACCAACACAATGAAGTGCACCCCTTAGATTATGAAGATTTTCAATATCCCATTCAATAAAGAGTAAGTCTCTAGTCTCTTCAATCTCAATCCTAAATGGATGATCAATACTGGATTCTCTGGATAAGCAGTTTGATAGCATTAATGGAGTCAGAGTATAATTGAATCTTCTTAAAATGGTGTTGGCAACAAAGTTCTAGGACCTCATTTAATAGAAAGAATCTCAGCTATAGTTGATGGAAAGGATTCAAGCTTCTATG
This sequence comes from Prosopis cineraria, assembly GCF_029017545.1. Classification (NCBI taxonomy): domain Eukaryota; kingdom Viridiplantae; phylum Streptophyta; class Magnoliopsida; order Fabales; family Fabaceae; genus Prosopis; species Prosopis cineraria. Next base: position 34,732,579 of record NW_026555334.1, on the reverse strand, counting down.
TGAATCCCCTAATCCATTGGCCTTTATCATTTCTGATGACACCACTACAAGCAGCCTTATTATTCTCACGAATAGATCTATCACGTGAATTCTAACTGTATCAGTAGGGGGAGGTTCCAAACTACCTCGATTTGAATTGATTTGGGGAGACTTGATGATGAAACTTAGTTTTGAGTAATATCTTCCATCAATTTGTGTAAACCACTATGAATGATCTTTTCTAGCCTCGCACTACATCCTTCAAATACTTGTTCGCATTCATGAGTCTAAAATAACCAACAAATATGACTAAAGGTTTAAACTAATGCCATTTGCTGAATTTTCATCTCCATGGGTTGTGTAATGAGTTCCATCTTAGCCATACCTGCAAATCAGAAGAGAAAAACATAGGTATATGATTAGAGGTAATCAATTCTTTCCATACTCGTTAAGCTCTAGGGCAATCACGAAGAAAATGAATAATAGTTTCCTCATTGTGACACTCAAAAAGACACTCTGAAGTGTTTGAAAGACATCTTTTCGCTTTAAGTAGTTTAATGAGAATTCTGTAGGTGAAATGGAAAAATAAAAGAACAGCAATCGAAGTCACATAGTGGAGCACAATAAACTCTTGTAACCTCTGTAACCTTCCCTTAATTCTTGTAACCTTCCTTTTACTTCATTTGCTTTAGTTTCAGGATCATAGTACTATAAATAGGACTGTATTGTATGTGTAATGCATCTCAAATTAAAAGAATAAACAAGAGTTTGTTTCCCATTCAATTTCTAAGCCATTTTGGTATCAAAGTTGATCTAGAGAGCAAATGAGTGAGTTACAGTTGAGGAAGTAGGCCGGAGAAAAGAGAAGCTCAGAGGAAGAGTCCTTGACGTTCTTGTGATTTGCAATCCAGGCATTTTCTCAAAAAACTAACATCACTATCATGCTTAGGAGGTCCGAACACATGAAATAGAAGGTTCCCTATCGCCGAAAGAGTCTCCACGCACCATCACACTCCATCGCCTGAAGTCCACACGTCGTCATTATCAATCTACACGTGCATGCGCCTTTGGAGGTTGAAGACGATGACGTTAGCCACCACATCATTCAACACATCATCGCTCTGACCAGTTAATGATAGCTCAGTGAAGTCATATTTCGACATGTGTCGACACTACCACGTCACCCTACCCAATCAACCATATTTTTCAAAATTATATTTTTACACCAACCCTTCCTATGTTCATTTTTCCCTGAACTTTCTTAAATTTCATTTACCTTAAAATTTTAAAATTTCTTTTGACCTAAATATTTCCTAAAAAATTACACGCTTACCCCTTAACTTTACCTAAATTTCAGTTTAACCCTTATTTTTTCAAAATTACACTTCGACCCCTGTACTTTCTAGAATTTCCATTTTTACCTTATAATGTTTGAGATTCTCATTTTTCCCTTATACTTTTCAAAATTCCCATTCTACCCCTAAATTCTTTCAACATTTTCATTTGCTCCTCAATCTTTCCCCATTATTACCTACCCTTAATTCACCAAATTTCCCATTTATCCTGATTTTTCTCAAAAATGCCTCTAAGACACAATAGTGTGCATGAGGTTGAGATGGAAGAGATGAGACGCAGGATACAAGAGTTGGAAGCTATTGTGAAAATGCAGCGAACTCTATTAAATAATAACGGAGAAAACTAGAAGTAGATTCGGGGAGCAGCAGTTTGTTATCCATTGACAACCGCCGCCGTCTATGACAACAATAATCTCGCCCTAATGACATCAAGGTAGACATTTCTAAATTCGAAAGAAGACTCCAGCCAGATAAGTTCGTAGACTGGCTTTAAACTGTTAAGTGAGTATTTGAATACAAGAAGATTCCAGATGCACAGAAAGTCAAGATTGTCGCCCTCAAACTTAAGAAACATGCTTTTATTTAGTGGGAAAACCTCATACAGAAGCGAGAACGTGAGAGAAAGTGCAATATGAGACCTGATAGAAAATGAGACGCTAGCTCATCAGGAAATTTCTGCCAGATCATTACCACCAAGATAACTTTCTCCAGTTATAAAATCTTTGATAGAGGTCTTTATCTATAGAAGAATATACTAGAGAATTTGAACAACTCATAATGAAGTGTGACATTAGGAGAGAATAAGGAGTAAACAATAGCTTGGTACCTTGCAGGCTTAAACACGAATATCAGCCGTCCAGTCCAGCTTCAGTAGTATTGAACTTTGGATGATGTAATCTGTCTAGCCATGCGTGTTGAGAAGCAGATGCCTAAAAGATTCTCTTTCTAGCCTTCTTCTTCCATGGGTTATCCAAAGCCCATAAAGTAAAATTTAGCAGACCAACCCCTTAAACAAGCCGTAATCTAGCGCTATATGCAAACCATCACCCAATGCTACTAAGGAATCTGGCTCTAAACCAATCAAATGCTTTAATGTGAAGGATTTGGCTACATTGCTGTAGATTGTCCTATTCGAGGGGTTGTCACTATTAAGGAAGGACAAGAGTATGAAGCACCTAAAGAAGATGAGGAGGAGACTGAGTTTTATGGCGCTGATCCTGTATATGACAAAGAGAGTATGCTTGCTGATCAGGGAGAAGTATTGGTGCTTAAACAAAGTTTGCATACAACTATAGTCAAAGAAGAACTTTAACTACAACGCAACATTTTTCACACTCATTGCATGACCTAAAAAAAGTTTGTAATGTCATCATTAACAGTAAAAGCTGTAAAAATGTAGTATTTGACTACATTGTAGAGAAATTAAAGTTACCAACACAAGATCATCTACAACCTTACAAGCTTCACTAGCTCATAAGGGGAATGAGGTAAAAGTTTCTAAACAATGTCTTATGACTTTTTATATTTAAAAACTGATATTATGATGAAGTTTTTGTGTGATGTCGTTCCTATGGATGCATGCTACCTTTTCTTAGGGAGTTTATGGTAGTATGATCAATATACTATGCATAATGGGCGAGCGAACACCTATTCTTTTACTAAAGATGGTGTTAAGTTCATATTAGTACCTCTATTGCCTAATGAGAATAGCCAATCTTTGAGGAAATCTAGTGCATCTAAGCTATTGGTGTCTCTGATGACTAAGGAGGAATTCAAGGTGTTGAAGTTCAAAGCCTAAATGACAATCCTTCCTATAGGATGAGTTCCCAGGAACATGTTAAAGTCTAACAGCAAGTTGAAGAGCTATTGAAGAAAGGGTTGGTTCAAAAAAGTGTCAGCCCCTGTACTATACCTATTCTTCTAACACCTAAGAGGATGGGAGTTGGAAAATGTGCATTGACTGCCGAGCTGTCAATAAGATCATGATTAAATATCAATTTTTGATACCTTAACTCAGTGATATGTTAGACCAGTTGCATTGTGCTGCTACCTTTTAAAATTAACCTTTATGGTAGATACCACCAAAATCAGAATTTGGCTAGGAGATGAGTAGAAGACTACTTTCAAGACCAGAGATGGCTTGTCTGAGTGGAATGTGATGCTTTTTGGATTAACAAATGCCCCTAGCACATTTTGATAAATTAGGTATTGAGATCCTTTATTAAAAAATTTGTTGTTGTATACTTTGATAATTATCTTATTTATAACAAAAGTCAAGAAGAACACTTAAATCATTGCAGCAGGTTTACGAGCCTTACAAGAACAGAAGCTTTATGCCAATCTCAAGAAGTGCACATTCCTCACTAGTAAAGTTGTGTTCTTGGGATACATCATTATCATAGAGGGTGTTCAAGTTGATCCAAGCAAAGTCGCAACTATTAACAGGTGGCTAATTCCAAAATCTATCCAGGAGGTTCGAAACTTCCATGGATTAGCTTCTTTCTACAGGAGGTTCATCCATAATTTAGCTCTATTACTACACTACTTATAGATTGCACCAAAAAGAGAGAAATTTAAATAAAACAAGTTCAGAAAAGCTTTGAGGAGATTAAAAAAAATTGATCGAAGCTCCAGTCTTTGCTCTTCCTAATTTGACCAAGTATTTAAAGGTAGTTATAATGCTTTTAATACTGGCATTAGTGCTATCTTAAGCTAGGAGGGCTATCCCATTGCCTTTTTCAGTTACAAGCTCAACGATGCCAGGCTTAGGTATTCTATTTATGAAAAAGAATTTTTATAATATTGTTCGAGCTCTTTAACATTGGCATCACTATCTCCCAAGCAAGAAAAAGTTTATACTCTTTTCTAATCATGAAGCCATCAAGTATTTGAATTCTCAGCAGAAGATCAATCGTAGACATGGCCATTAGAGTAAACTCTTACAATCTTATCCATTCCTTATCAAACATAAGGCTGGAACTTTGAACTATGTAGTTGATGCTCTTAGCTGTTGACATGTGCTGCTCATAACACTGCAGACCAAAGTTGTTGGGTTTGACCTTATCAAAAAGTTGTATCAGGATGATCTTTATTTTTGAGAAGTGTGGGAAGCAACTGCAAATCAACCTTTCCACCAATTCTACAAACATGACGGGTTTCTATTTCGAGGGAAAGCCTTATACATTCCATAGGGTTCCATAAGAGAAGCCATAATTTGAGAAGCTATATGATGGTAGATTAGCTGGACATTTCAGATGAGATAAAACAATTAACCTAGTGAAGAGAACTTCTACTAGCCTCGATTTGAATGGAATGTCAACAGGCATATATAAGATGTAAAATTTGCCACTTGGGCAAATCCAAGGGTTAGAATATTGGGTTATACATGCCTTTATCAATTCCATAAGCACCTTGGAAAGATGTGAGCATGAATTTTGTTTTAGGTTTATCACAAACTCAAAGGCAAAAAGATTCTATTATGGTAGTTGTGGATTGTTTCTAAAAAATAGCCCATTTCATTCCATGCCAGAAGACCAACAATATTGTTCAAGTAGTAGACTTGTACTTAAGGAGATTGTGTATCTTTATGACATTCTCAAGACTATCACTTCTGACTGTGATGTAAAGTTACTCAGCTATTTTTGGCGGATACTATGGAAGAAGATGAAAACTAAGCTCCAATTTAGCAACACTAGTCATCCCCAAATAGACTATCAAACTGAAGTTTTAAACAAGATTCGTGATAATCTTCTTTGCAGTTTTGTGAGGAAGAATTTAAAACAGTGGGATTTCTTCCTTGCTCAAATTAAATTTGCCTACAATAACCCTATCAACTAAACGACTAGGAAGTGTCCGTTCAAAGTTATTTACGGCACTCATCCCCTTAGTCTGCTAGACTTGACCCCTTTACTTGATAAGCAGCAATATAATTCTGATGCTGACCAAAAAGGACTAAGGAAGAATCAAGAAGTTGCATAAACAAGTTCATACACGAATACAGAAGCAGAACTTGAAATACAATACTCAACGTGACAAGAATTGAAAGTATCAAACTTTTAACGTGGGCGACTAGGTTTGGATACATCTATAAAAGAAACGGACTAAGGAAATCAAGAAGTTGCATAAACAAGTTCATACACGAATACAGAAGCAGAACTTGAAATACAATACTCAACGTGACAAGAATTGAAAGTATCAAACTTTTAACGTGGGCGACTAGGTTTGGATACATCTATAAAAGAACGATTTTCTAAATAACCAAATGCCAAGCTATCCTCGAGAGCTGATGGTCTGTTCAAAATAGTGCAAAAGATTAACAACAATGCTTATAAGGTGGAATTGCCTAGTTTTTATGGTATATCTGCCACCTGTAATGTTGCTGATCTATCTCCTTACATTAACGATGATGATGAATTTGACTTGAGAGCAAGTTTTATCCAACTTTGAGAGGTTGAAATGGAAAAAGAAAAGAGCAGAAATGGAAGTCATATAATGGAGCACAATAAACTCTTGTAACCTCCATAACCTTTCCTTAATTCTTGTAACCTCCCTTTTACCTCGTTTGCTTCAGTTTCAGGCTCATAACACTATAAATAAGATCTTTGTTGCCCATGTAAAGCATCTCAGATTGAAAAGAATAAACAAGAGATTGTTTCCCATTCAATTTCTAAGCCAGTAGGTTTATAGCATGTAGCTATATTTTGAAGATGAGCAATCAAGCCATGTATGTGTGTTAACTTGGTTGTGAAATGCTTATCTTTGTTCTTAATATACAAGAAAGAGTAGTTCATGCTCTTTATAGAATATACCCTATTACCCCACTAAAAAGATTTAAAACATACATGGTCAAAATTGGATATCAAATCCACACTTTACAAGAGAATAAAGAATGAAGGAAGCTTCCAGGTAACAAAATAGGCAAAGTGAAATTCACCAACATGCCAGATATAACAAAAGAAACTAGTTCTTCATAATATAATAAACTAAGATCCAAATCCTAAATTTAAAAAAGTGTCTACGTTTATTGGCTAATAGTATATAGAATAAATTGCTTCTAATAAAAAGACATAGTTAGCAATAAAAAAAGCCACCAAATAGGATTTGATCAAGTTGGATTACTGATTGAATTTCAATCCTGGAACTGAATCAAAAACAAAGACAAGCAATGCCCTCTTGAAAGCTCTCGAAGGTATGTGACAGATATATTAGCCAATCAACCATTTACCTCTTAGGACAACATTGACGTCCTCGGAACTTGCCATTCCAGTGACTAGACTATGCCCTGCTTGCCATGATTTCACATGTCACACTTTGTGGCAGACACACATCAGTGAACAATTTTGCAGGTTTCCTGGGATTCCCTTTATATCTGCCATTTTTATTTTCCTGAATGTTTAACACCTAAAAACTTTAAACCAATCAGAATAGATAAATCAGTTGAATATGCTTGTGTGTGTGTGTGTGTAAATATATAACCCTTTATGGTAAATTAGTAGGCCCAATAAACAAAGGGCAGCATCCATTAATAATCCGTATAGCCTGCCATATATGGTTGAGTATCATTTTGTTGGTATATATATAAATATAAGCTAGGGTTTATCACACTTACCATCGCTTGCCCATAAAAAAAAATCCAAAGAACATTGCTAAAAAGATGCACTCTTTTGCTATATATAGAATCTTCACAGCAAAGACAATTTAACATGAAGTTGCAAAGTATATATACATTTTGTAACATCCCAAAAAATTTTAAGACTTGGATTTATTTTAAAAAAATAAAATAAAATATCTATAATTAAATTAAAATTTAGAATAATTTGATAGAGGTTCAGAGTTTGAATTTTTTTTAGCAAAAGTTTGATTTATTTGATTTTTAATAATGAAAAAAATTATCAAAGTTGACCCGGGGTTTTGTGTTATAATAAAAAATGTTGGGCCCTTTATTATAATTTTCCCTAAAGTCTAATATCAGCGATTTGGAAGGGAAAACAGACGCGTAGAAACTGAAAAGAAGGAAGGAAAGAAAGAAAACGAACGTGAGAGAGAGAGAGAGAGAGGAAGAAGAAAGGAGAAAGAAAGGGAGTTAGGCTAGGATCTAGGAGGCTCTGCGACCATTGTGAGCTCGGCTACGTGATAGGTAAACTCCCTACTTCAATCATCTTCCCTCCCTCTTTGTTTTTCTCAATTTTGAAAAGGAAATTTCTGAAATTTGATTCAAAATGCTTTATTTTTATAAGCTTTAGTTTCCTTGGGTTCTAGGGAGGATGTTTTGAGTTTCTATATGGTGTTCTAAATTTTGAGTTGATAATTGGATGAAAAGAGGTGTTTTGGACACAAATCAAACCCCAAGAGGTTGGGTTTTGCTCTTCAATGATTTAAGTCTATTGATTTAGTTATAATTTTACCATTTGAGTCTAATAAGATTTAAATTAAGGTTTGGTTTTCACTATAAGGGTCAATGGGTGAAAGTTGGTGACACTAGGTGAATGTTTTTAATTGATTAAAAATTATATAAATTGAAAATTAGCCTAATGATGGCTAATAAATGATTTTGGTAGTTAAGTGATACTATATGAATGGTTGATTTAATATATGGACCATTATGATGGATTATGACTCATTAACCTAAGTTGTGGGTATAAGTTATAGTCTTTATTAATGCTATTTGTCATGATAAGTGATGTGGATCACTTATATATTGTAGGGATTGTTGGTGGAATTTGTTCGGAAGTTAAGGAACAAGCTGAGTCCTATTTTATACAAGAGAAACCCTTTTGGTACTAAAGGGTTGAGGTAACAGGGAAATTTATATTTCTTTTTACTTTATTTTAGTTATTTTTGAATAAATATTACTAGTTATCATGCATTATATGTTTTAAAAGATTAAATGTGCTTTATAAGGGGTTATAGGATACTACTTTGATTATAGTGCAAATATGTTTTTTAATTGTTTAACAACAATGTTTTTATGAAAACAAGATTTGTTACATGTATTGTAAGCATAAAGAATAGAAGTTGCACTTAAGGAAGTGTAACTAAGTAAGGTATCTTAGATAGGCTAAGGAACCGTTTAAGGGAGTTTTATAAATGTTACACTATCTTAGAATATGAAGTGGTCAATACTTGAGAAAGGTAGACACGAATAAAAATGTAACTAAGTAAGGTATCTTAGATAGGCTAAGGAGAACCGTTTAAGGGAGTTTTATAAATGTTACACTATCTTAGAATATTGAAGTGGTCAATACTTGAGAAAGGTAGACACGAATAAAAAGCATGATCTTGGTAGGAGTTCACCAATAAGAAGGTGTGGACTTTTGATATTATGTGGCACACTGCCAGTATTCAGTGTTGCTTTACGTATTGTGGGCTCAGTGCACTAAAGTGATTAGTGTATTGAGTGTTCGACACCTCTCAGTGGGAGAGGGAGTCTGACATATGAAGTGTGAGGTTGAATGCCTAAGCCAAGGTAGCCCTCACATGGAGAGTAAGTCGGGCTGACTCTGGGAGGGAGTTAGTTTTGACTGCTCAGGATTCACGTCGAAAGGGCATAGGCGGTTCGGTGGATTAAATCATGCCTAAATTATGTTTTGTGCCTGTGGAGGTACAAGTAGGTATAAGGTTTACCTGTGAGTTAAAGAGTAACCAGGGAGCATTCGTTGGATTGTAGGCTTGTGTATGAATTTTTATCTATTTGTAGACTTATGATTAGGAACTTGACTATGGTGTGTGGTTTTGATAGATTTTTTAGTAGACTAAGTTTTCACTATAAGAAAATATTTATTTTGGTATATATGTGATTTCACAAGCAAATGCAAAATGATTGCATTGCAAATGGTGTGTTATGGGCAAACAAAAATATACCTTGGATAGAGAGAGTGGGTGTGTGGGCCCCACCGAGATCTCTGAGCCAAGTGAAAATATTTAGCATGTGTATTCATATGTGTATATGATATTTGGAATAGTTTTTGGCCACTTTTGTGTGATTTGTGCATTTTGAGGGTTTAGGTCCATTTTGGAAATGGTACCCGAGTGGTCAAATTTTGGTATAAAGGGTTTTCTACCATTTAAATATTCTATCACATGTTTTTAGTCCTATTTGACGTGTCCAAAGTGTTCTCACAAGTTTGTAACCATTAGGATGAGATTTGGACAATTTTGAAAATGGTTTTTACCAAAAACCTGCACTTTTACATACGGGTGTCCAAATCTTAATCCGACCGTTGGATTTGTCTAAAATTTGGGTCACACGTAAAAACTTTTATAAGCTTCATGTGGGCTTTGAAATCACATTGATCGGATGTCGGACGGAGAAATGGTGTAATCCGGAATTTGGTCCGGAGGAGCTATCATGACAGCAATAATTGATAATGTTACAACATACACGAAATTTAATCTGTCCGATAGATCTTTCTAAAATTTGGTATGCTAATAGTACTATTTAAAAGTGACATGTGGGATTTGGAATCGCTCCGATCGAAGGTCGGATGATGAAATGGTGTACCCAAAAGTTAGTCCAGAGATGCTGTCATTTAGCTGTCATGACAACAAAAATAATCAATATTTTAACATGTCTAATTTTTAATCTGATCGTTGAATCTTTTTGAAATTTAGTACACTTATAGTACCCTTTAAATGTGACGTGTAAGCTTTAAAATCACTTCGATCAGAGGTTGAATGACAGAACGGAACCTCCTAGAAGTTGGCCTAGGAGGGCTGTCATGACAGCAATTTAATGCTGTCATGACCGCATCTTTTATTCCACTTTCGTCTAGCTTGTTTTCGTGTGCTATAGGTAGAACCTATAATTTTTTTAGGTTTTAAATGATTTATTTCTTAAGTTAGTTAGAGGATCAACTCCTTAACCACACTTAGTTTATTTAAATTATGTAATTTTTGGATAACACTCGGGGTAAGTGTTACACATTTGCTTTTGCAGAATATGGCAGAATATTTAGACAGGTGCTGTATACATTATTAATTTCTTCGTTTGAAGGTCTCTACTCAAATGGGCAGCATAGCTGTTCGAAAAACCAGCTTTTGTTCATGAAATGAGAGAAGCTAGTGGTCAGGATTTTTAAAAACTCAGATTTGTGTTGATATATATATTGATGGTGAGATATCACATAACCGTTGAAGGACCCTCCAAATTCTTTAGGGAAAATTTTCTTAAAGACACTTCTGAGGTTTTGTTTGTTACTAACTCTTTTTTCTTTTCTTAAAACTTCTCTCTGATGAACCAAGCTGCTATAGCGGCTGAAATTGAATCAAATGCAGACATGCAATGCTACTCAAAGATTAGTTGGCTTGGAATAATGGAAAATCTTGTTAAAAAAATCATAGATAAAAATGACTCATGTTTTTAGCTTTACAATACATGTATTACATTACTTATAAATTATAAACAGTGTCATTTATCCTTTATACTTTGTACAATATTAGAGGACTCATAAATGTCTGAGTTGTTGAAAGCAGAATAAACATTATACTGCATAAATAATGCTTTTAAAGACTGGCAATTCAATTAAAGTGAACCAAGTTCCGCCTAAAGCATAAAGATGTGATCTGCTTTAAGACGTGAGTTTTGAAAGCATGATCAACATAAACCGTCCAATGCATGTTGAGTAAATCAACAGTATCCCAAATCCTAACTGAATAGATTTTTTTTTGGTTTTTTTCTAGATAAACCATTACAAGACATAAAAGAGCCAAGGAAATCAAGAGTAAGATTTCCCAGGCCAAACCAAAAGAACACAAGGACAGGAAACAAATAGAAAATGAAAATCAGGACACTAGCAGAAAGTAAAAAGGAAGAGCAGAAGTTTATTTGCTTCATAAGAATTTGTTGGATCAATAATATTCTTCTGCTCAATGTCAAAAATGTGTGCTGAGAGTGATGAGATACGATGCATGTTATGGGAATAATATGTACTTATATATATATATATATATATATGGCACGGCCATTCTCAGAGATTGCTAAAAATTTAAAACACCTCTGTTTATTATTTTTAATTGCTTGTGGAATATCCTATTTTCATAGTGTAAAAATTAATTTTTATTATGATTGGATAAAAATTTATTACTCAATTAAACCGTACAGTTCAAAAATTTTCCACAATTTTTTATTTCTGATGAAAAGGACTTAAATCATTCAAATTCATTAGATAACTGTGATTAATTGGAGAGAATGACTCCATTTAAGTTCAGGTCCACAAAATTAATTTAATTTGGGTCCATGATGTCAGGCCATTGTTTTGATTTTGCCACATTTTTTTTGAACCCAGCTTCTTTTCCATTTTTTCTCTCTCTACTTCCTTTCCACTTCCCATCTCAACCTTTAGATTCATTTTTGAACGGTTGAGATTTGATGTTTCATAAATTATTATTAAAATGTAAAATTTTATAAAAAATAAATATAATAATAATTTATGAAACATCAAATCTCACCGTTCATAAATAAATCTGAAAGTTAAGATGAGAAGTGGAAAGGAAGTAAAGAGAGAAAAAATGAAAAGAAGCCAAGTCCATTTTTCTCACAAGAGCACAAGCTAGCTGTAAAGCCCGGCCCAACTCTAAAACCTTTGATTTCGCCCCAAAAAACACAAAAACAAAGAAACGAGCCGCAAACAAACACATACTTTCCCTCTGTCCCTGTTTTTTCTTTCTTCCCACGACACCAGACAGCTTCAAGTATTGAAAGGTTCGTCCACTCCGTCTTCCACATTTGGCTATTCTCTTTAGCTTCCCTCCTCTCGATTCCAACTTCACTCAGTTCTAAACCGGCAGGGCACAAATCACGCCATACCTAGATCTTTCACGGTGCAATTTCGGTTTTGGTGTTCTTATTGTTTTTTATTTCTGCAATTCCTTTTGCTTTTATTGATCAATTTTAGGAAGTAAACGCGTAACAAGAATATATTCTTAACATTGCATAAGAATTATTGTTTTTGGATATTGCGTATTTTTTATAATGAAATGCTTTTGTTGAAGCTCTAGCTCGGCAATTAGGGCTTGTCCGATCTTCTGGCAGAGAGGCCTGACAGGCATCCTTTATCACTTCGTCTGCAGGTCAACCTGAATACAAAACATGTCTAAGTCAGTGGTAGATCTTCCTCCCAAGGGTGGATTTAATTTTTTGACCTCTGCCGAAAGAAATGATATGCTTGAAAAGAAGGGTCTCAAACCCCAATCTTTTCTGAAGACTGGAACTACTATTGTTGGTTTAATTTTCCAGGTATCAATGCTTTCTTGTACCCGGGTTATTATTTATCTGGCCATTTTTGCTGTTATTTATTCCTACATTGGATATCTAGTAGTAAATAGTTTTCCATTGCTTCTATGTGTAATTGAATAGAGTCATGTGTTATATAGTTGTGTAAATTATATTACTGAAACCGCGACCTTCCATAATTCCATATCTCTCATTCAGAAACATCGTTAGGCTCTAGAACCTGGTCCTGATTTTGAGGGAAAGCAAAAGACATGTTTGAACTTGGAACCTAGAAGGGCTTACATCTGTGCATCTGCAAATTTAGAAATTGGTTATGGTAACTTTGAAATGCAACGTGCACTTTTCTGTATGCAGATTGAAATTGAGATTTTTGTTTTCCTTCTTTGTATTGGTACTAGGTGCCACTAGGAGTAAAGTGGCTATAATAAGTACGTGTATGTCACGATTCATGAATTTTAAATCTAACATTTTTTCATTGATGGACTACTTCATCACTAAATAACCCATAAAATAAAGAAGTGAATCATGCATCTTCCATGTTCTTAATGATCAATTGACTGCTAAATTTTGCTGCACTACCACTGTTCTAAATGAATTTTTATACAACTTTATTTTACAATTTTCTCTTCCTAATGTCTTATTTACAAAAAATGTTTCGATGTATTTTCCAAACATATAATACAGTAATATTTCACTCCCCCCCCTTTTGATTGAACAGTACTTCATCTTTTGTTAAATCATCAGGATGGTGTCATTCTTGGAGCAGATACAAGGGCCACTGAAGGGCCCATAGTTGCTGATAAAAACTGTGAGAAGATTCATTATATGGCACCAAACATATATTGCTGTGGAGCAGGTACTGCTGCTGACACTGAAGCAGTAACAGGTATCTGTTTGGACCCTTTATGTGTTGTTGTTTACTTCCTCTCTTGAGTAATTGTGGTTTTTACTTTTGATTTTCTCTCATATTTGCGGTCCCATGGCTTCTGTCATATGGCTGGTGGTAATGTTTTCTCATCTTTAATATTGCATAACCACCTAAGATGAAACGTGTTTGCTCACTGTAGACATGGTTAGCTCACAACTGCAACTGCATCGGTACCATACTGGTCGAGAATCAAGAGTTGTTACAGCACTAACCCTTCTGAAGAAACATCTTTTCAAGTTGAGTTTCAGGACATTCTTCTTCAAGTGATTTTATACTGTCAATCAGGCTATCAATCTGACTTTTTAACAAAAAAAAAAAAAAATTTGTCCAGTTACCAAGGTTATGTCCAGGCTGCTTTAGTCCTCGGTGGGGTGGATGTTACTGGACCTCATTTGCATACTGTGAGTCCATTGCTTAGAGCCTTTTACTTTTCAATGCATTTGATTTGATTTTCGTGTGACTTTTGATAATGTTTTGCTTTTTTCCCCAGATTTATCCGCATGGATCAACTGATCACTCCCCTTTGCAACAATGGGATCAGGTTCACTTGCTGCAATGTCTCTATTTGAGTCTAAATACAAGGAAGGCTTGACGGTATGCATATTATGGTTCAGAAGTCATGTTCTGTTCAATAGAGCTTTTTGTTATGACACCCTTTAAACCTGTTACGCTATCTTTGATGGTTCTGGCAAGTGGTGTATATAATTTAGCATGATTTTAAATGGTATTGGCATTACGTCCCAGAAAAGTGGAAAAAGTTATTGGAGATTTACATCTATGCTGTTATTATCAATTCTAGGTGCAGTCATTTTGCTGGCTTTTAATTTTGCATTGCCATTTTTATTTGGTGCAGAGGGATGAAGGGGTACAGCTAGTGGTTGAGGCAATATGTGCTGGTATATTTAATGACTTGGGAAGTGGAAGTAATGTTGACGTTTGCGTGATAACAAAGGTTAGATCTTTGATCCCAGATCCTACAAGTTATACTTCGAGATGGTTTTAAGTAATTTTCATTTCATTGTACATACTTCGAGATGGTTTTAAGTAATTTCATTTCATGTACACTTCTATTTGATACTGCACAGGGTCATAAAGAGTATCTCAGGAACCATCTCCTGCCAAATCCTCGTACATATGTGAACCCAAAAGGCTTCACCTTCCCTAAAAAGACCGGTTAGTGGCACATTTTACTCATTTATTGATAAATATACTTGAAGCTTCAATTAATAAATCAACGGTACTGTTCTGGGATGTGTTTCTTGGCTAGTCAGACTATCGGGGATTGGGCTGTGGACTTTAGGGGCAAGGTTTTGTGAAGTGCTGCTTGTGTTTTTACTCCATGCATAAGCAAGATAGATGTTATAGATTAGTGAAATCACTTGGATACGATAAAGTTGTTTTTATAGCTCGGGGTTGCCAATATTCAAAGATTGATTCTCAATTGTCTTCTGTGCATGCTTTTCTGTTAGCTTTGGTTTAATCCCATTTGGATTAAGGAAATATGCGGTCTCTAAAATACTTCTATCTTATTCTATCTGGTACAGAGGTCTTTTAACAAAGATTACTCCCTTGAAGGAGGCGGTGGAAGTGATTGAAGGAGGAGATGCTATGGAAGAGTAGCTTTCACTTACACAGGAACTTAACGTATCAGGCTGAAACTCGGAACGGTGGAATGTTGATGTAATTTGTATGCTTATGGAACCTTGAGCTGTTGCTTTTATCCCCTCAGATGATTTTTCATTAGTAGGGTTTAGTTGGGGCTATTTTTGCCAAAATTTCCATGATCTGGAAGGTGTCACTTTTTCCTAATAACATCGGCCACGAAATGCCTGACTGAACAAAATCATCAAGAAGCCAACTCGGCTGCTGCTGCATCATCACTTGGAATTGGAAAATGGGTTGAGCTTGCAGGCTAGCCTGTTTAACTTGTCAATTTTAATGGGTTGAATTGAAAAAATTAACTTATTTTATTTTTTAAATGCCCAATCCGTAAAATTGGCAAGTGAAAATGGGCTAGCTTGATGGCTAACCAGGCTGGCCTGTGGGCAAGCCTATTTTAATTAAAAAAATTAATTTATTTTTTAATTATGATATTTTTTTTAAATATATAATAATGATTATAGTTTTTAAATAGGTAATTTATGACTTTTAAATATGTTTTTGACATTTGAAAGATAATGTAAATTTTTTTATAATTGTAAATAAAATTATTATTATAGTTCGTAAATTAATGACTTATTAGTTTTTATAAAATATTATAAATATATATTATTTATTAATTTTATGAGATTAAATTAAAAAATTATATGTAATAATTTGTTGAAAAAAATATAAATTTATATTTAAATTTTTGTTTAAATAATAGTACATGTAGGTGAAAAAATAATTAATAGTAAAAATTGAATAATTTTTTAATGTTTTGGCTTTATTTTTTTATTTAATTCTCAATTCATAAAAGCAAATATAAATAATATTAAAATTACATTTAAATTTTTTGTGATACTGAAAATATTTTTAATTCTAATTTTTTTTTCTTTTATCAATTTCATATTCGTTTCTATTATTTAAGTTTACTTTTAGTGGAACATTTAAGGTGGAAAAAAAAAAGTTTGGATTCTAAATTTTTTTTTTTAAATACTGTGACTTTTCAAGAATGTACAATAGACCATTTAGATTTAAATAGGTGTTGAAAATAAATAAAGTTTATTGTGTGGGATTTGTCTAATTGAATTTAGATAGGGGTGATTCAATTTTTATGTGTCTATGTGTTGTTTATTATAAATTTAAATTATTTTAAAAAAAATTAAAAAAATAATTTTGCATTTTGTAGGCAAGCCCACGGGCTCACCAACTCACGGCGTGTGGATTTGATTGGGTTTTTCCAACCCATTTATCTTGGCGGGCTAGTCCAAACCAAGCCGCTAAAATTTTAACTCATGCGAGCTGGCCTGCATCTATTTGCACTGCTCTAATCACCATATGGTTTATAAACTTTCTCATGCGAAACCTAGTAAGTGTAAATTTGAATTATTTTATGTGGGTGGTACTCCCTAGTTCCTCTCTTCTTATATATGAGAAAAAAAATGTATTACATAATTTTAAAAAGTCAGTTAGCTATAATAATTACTTTCTCTATTCTTATATATAAGAATCTTTTAAATTTTTTATTCCTAAATATAAAATATTGTTAGTATTTTTTTTAATAAATGGATCATTATACCTTTATTAATTGAAAGAGAAAAAGAATAAGTATTTTCATTAATTTACTTTGAAAAAATATTTTTTTTTTATTTCAACACAATTAAAGTAAAATTGAAATGTTGTGCTTTAATTAGATGACAAACTTTTATTAATTTATATGATTTGGCTTAAAATATCTATATATAAAGGCCATGGAGTATGTCTAAAAGTAAAATAAGTGAACTAAAATATCATGTATTAATTAACATAAGTGTACCTTAATTTTTTTCATTGATGTAAATCATGAAGAATGATTTAAAAGATATATAATACTTATTGAAATTGATAATCGTACTTATAAAAAATATAATTAAAAGTGATTTTTTTTTTAATGAAAAAAATGAGGGAGTATAAGTGAAAGTATCGTGCAAGACATTTGCCTTGTGAAATTTGCAAAATGCAAATTCCCTATCATGCATAAGTGTTAAACACTCAAGTTTATTTATGAGTTTAACGTTTTTATGTGTTCAGCTTATAAAATCGTGTCAACTTACTCATAAATTCAACTAAATACAAACTTAGTTAAACTCGCAAGTTTACCTCTGAATTTATCATTTTTATAGTTTTAACTTATAAAATCATATCAACTAGTTTCATACTCAAACTAAATGCAATCTTAGTTAAATTTGTTAAACTCGTCATTTTTTTTTTGAATAAGTTAAGTATATATAGTTTGAAGAATTCAATTCATAAAAATTGTAAGACCTTATCCAAAGAAAAAAAATTAAAATATAAAAATAATATTAATAAAAAAGAAAACAAAATATTAAAAATAAATTGTCCTATTTTTTAAATTATTATGTCTTATATATGATAATTTATCAATGTAGATGGATTTAATTTCAATTATTCATATTTTTAATATATTTAAATTAAATTACAATAATATTTTAATGATTAATTATTAATAAAAGTATACTCTTATAATTATGATTTAAATTCATGATATGAATTTTATATTTTTGTCATAAATTTATTTAAATTTGTGAGTTTCACAATCTTATTTTTGACGTTTTATTTATAAGTTTACTTTCACATGGTTACGGTAATCACCGTTATTGTCCCAATGTCCAATGAGTTTTTAGCGCGGAATATTCGCATCGGCTATCGAATATGCGCAGGCGCAGCAGCCACCAGCCAGCTTTTTATTTGATGGACGAAGCACTAAATTCTCGCCAATAGCGCTTGTTCCTCGTCATTTGTCCCGGCCTCGTTTCAACCCTTTGTCCTTCGCCAATAGGTCTTTTCCACCGGTTTATAAAAGCAGCTGAACTGAACTGAACTTCGTGATTTCATTGGGTTTTTAAATCATTGTCCCCCATAACGTAAATCATGTTTTCTGGGCCCGTGATATGGCCTATGGGGTAGTTTATGTCAATGCTGGTTTTTCTTTTTCAGGCCAAAAACTTGTGCTCTTTTCCTAGCATGTCAAATTAGCTAAAAATCGTTTTTTCCTTCAAATAATTGCCCTTGATTAATTAACGAGATAAAAAGCTTAAGCTAATCAAAGGACCGACTTGTACCAATGTGATTGAGTTTAGCAAAAGTGACTATTGTTTCATAATGTAATAAATTTAAATTCAAATTTTTATTAATAAATGTATTCACATTTATATCTCACCTTTTCATAATAAAATATTTATAAAGAATAAAAAAAGAACTGTCTCATTTATCACTTGAAGAAGGAGTCAGCCCATATTGTGTCGGGAGTTGCATTCGGTGCTCATTGTTTGTGATGACCACCGCGTGCTCATCAGATCACGAGAAATCTCTATTTCAGCCCTTGTTTATCCTTGCTGTTTATTTAAATTAATTTTTTAAATATTTTTAATATTTCATTTATTAATATAAAAAATTAAAAAATTAAAAGTTTAATATATCTGTTTATTACCAATCTAGTCAGTACAGATTTAATCTAGCAATCTAATTTAATATGAAAAAATTATACTTTTACAATTTGATTATACAGATAGACTCTGTACAATTCAGATATAATTTAGATGACCTAATTTAATATTAAAAATTTATTAATTTTACAAATTAACCATTTAAATATATTTTAAATAGTCTAGATTTAATATTAAAATTTTTTTATATTTTTTATTTTAATAAATATAATGTTAAAAATATTTAAACATTAATTTAAATGAACGACAAGGATTAAATAAGGCTGAAATGAAGGGCCAACATTAGTCCTGGCCCTGATGAGCACACGGCTCATCGTTATGAGGAGTACTAAATGTGGACGCTATTGTGTTGATACGCGACAAAAAATTGAAAAATCAAAGCTGCAACCTCTTACTTCAGAGCAAAGAAGGAATTTAAATTTTCAAATATAATATTCCATCCGTCTCAAATTATAAGATACTTTTGAATGAGTTTTTTTATCTCAAATATAAACACTTTGAGTAAATTAATGTTTCATTAAATGTATCAATTTCAATATTACCCTTTTTTCCTCTATAATTAATTTACGTTTCTTCTCTTTTTAATATATTAAATTATGAGTGTTTTTGAATTTTATATTTTTGTTTTGAAAAGATAAAGTTGTTAATTGTATTTAATAATATTTATTGATATGTGAGATTTTATCTCTAAACTATCTTATAATTTAAAATGGAGGGAGTAATTAACTTTTTCCAACATAAAGTATGTGCAATTGTGTAAAAATATACCCTATGAAAAATTCACTGCCATATCTATCCTTATCGTATTGAGTATAACCTAAGGCATAGTATGTCGGTTTCATGTTTTTGTAGGATATAAAATAACTTGTATTATTCATTATTTATGAATAATATGGTTTTTTTAAGAAATTTTATATTATACATGGATATGGATGGATAGACGAATTAAAGGGTCACATAATAATTCACAAGTTAAATTAAAGGGTCACATAATAATTCACAAGTTATATAGAAAAATGTATTTCATCTGAGGTATGAACTTAAAATGTGGTAACAAAATTTTTCAACTTTAGAGTGAAAATTAATTTTCTGAAAGAGCTAGTTATAAAATATTTTTTATCAGAACCGAGTTGAAATGAAATACACATTCATAGAATAAAAATGATTTTATTTATCATAAAACAAAAAATTATTTTATTTTATTTTTGATACAAATAAAAATGATTTTATTCTTATTAGTCATTTCTTAAGATTTTCATTTTCTTGTAAATACAGCAATTAAGCTGATTAACGGTAACTAACTCTCCTTCCCCTTGTGTGTATATTTTTGGCTTGTATATTTGTAATTCAAATGTATAAATTATTGTTAACTGATTTACATTTAAAAAAAAATTTGTTAAAATTTTGACTAAAATTTTTTTTACATCTTTTTAATTGTATTATTGAGTATAATAAATATAATACTTAACTTATTTAAATATTCTCATTAATAAGTGTTTAACTAAATATATAAATATAATAACTACCAAGTGTCTGGGTTTTATACCTTAGACCAAATGTCTTTTGTAATTTAAATAATGAAAGTTTGGATCACCTTTTTGTCCCATGTAGTTTTACTAAAGCTTGTTACTTTGAGAGTTTTCTAAATTTTAGAATTAATTCTCAACCCTCTTGGAAGTTGGTCCAATGATTAAAAGCTTGATTAAATAATTTTTAAACTCATGAAAATAACCTAACTGTGTCTGATATTTTAATTTTTATACTTTCTTATTTAAAAATATAAGAGATTTTTAACTGAATCTCACCTCTTGATAAAATAGTTCCTTACTTTTAAATTAATCCTATCTTTTCATCTTTACTCTATTAAATACACTACAATTTGAAGAAATATTAACGAAGTTGATTTTTAAAGTTCAACTATTTTAAGAAGTTAGGATCCAAAAAATATATGTAAATAACAATACTTGAAAGCACCAATCATTCACTTTTAAAAACATTCCTTGTCTACCAAAATCGGGAAACTCGACCTTAGATGGAGGCATTCAAAAGACTTTCATTTTTTTGTTTACAAGAATATTTGGTTCTCAAATTAGCTATAGTGTTATTATGAGACTTGGCTTGTATAAATTATTTTGTACTTTCTCCAATTTCATTTATTTAAAATCACATTTTAAAAGATATATTTGATTTCATTTATAATTCACATTGCGGCTCTTTTAGATAATAATTTGAAAGATATTTCTAAATTTACTCTTGCGAGATAGAGAAAGTAATATGATATCACTTTTTTAAATTTATTATATAATGGCATATTTAAAAATTTTATATACTTTTATTTATTATTATTTTTTGCATGATATGATGAGGTTAGTAAAAACTGACTTGTAAAAAAGATTGGGGAAGTATTAAATTCAAAACTAAATTAGTAGAACAAAGTAACTTTACAATCTTTGAAAAAGACATAGGTGCTCTAGAGACAATATAGTGTAGTAGTTTTTATTTTTAATTTGAAGTTGTTTTTTTGATAAAAAAAATAAAAAACATTACATTTTGATTCTTACCCTTTGCCGGTGTTTTGTTATAAATACTTGCACTTTTTCTTATGTTTTATGTTCATCTAATGTCCTCATATTTTGTTAATTTAAGGACTTAAAACATTAAAAAATGAAAGTGTAGGGATCCAAATAGTGAAAAGTGCAAAGGATCTATAATTAAAATATGAGTAAAATTTAGGGACCAAAATGTATATTTTTTTCTAAAAAAATTACACCTTAGAGCAATCAAATTTTTAAAATGACTTATAAAGAGTAATTAGTATTCTCTTTATCCTAAATTATAGAATATTTTTAAAAATTTTTTTTTATTTTAAAATATAAGATACTTTAGTTAAATTAAATTTCGTTTTAAATGTACCAATACTTTTTTTCTCTATATAATTAATTTATGTCTCTTTTTTGTTAATATATTAAATGATGAGTATTTTTAAAAATTTATATTTTTATTTTAAAAAGATAAAATTATTAAAAGATATTTAATAAAATTTATTAATATATAAAATTTTTATTTAAAAATCTTTTATAATTTGATTACGGGCATAGTATTTAGTATTTAGTATTTAGCTACCACCGGACGTCAGCACATCCTTATGCTTTGAATTGAACGTCACACTAAGTCACCGACCGACGGCTTTGTCGTCTCTCGGCCCTTCTTGACGTGTGCAATTCTCGTTATCGTCCTCTTTACTCCACAGCTCGTTCTCCAATCTCTTGACTGCTTCGACCTCGGCTTTCCTCTTCTTCCTCTGCTCTTCACGGCGTCCTTTGTTCCTCATGTCCTCCGACTACCTCTTCAAGTATATTATTATTGGCGACACAGGTCTCCTCCTCTTCCTCTTCCAATCCCTAGTTCTTTTCTCAATTGCCTTCCTACTTTGAATCCCTGTTTTCGGATTTCTATCTGGCGCGACTCAGGTGTTGGCAAGTCATGCCTCCTCCTACAATTCACCGACAAGAGGTCCAGCCGGTTCATGATCTCACTATTGTGTCGAGTTCGGCGCTCGTATGGTCACCATCGATGGCCGACCCATTAAGCTCAGATTTGGGGACACTGTAAATCCATGCTGTCCTTCCCTCTCTTTTCTTTTTTTGATGAATTGAAGTCAGAATAAATTGAAAATATGTACTCATTGCCTAGCGTTAACCTTGGGACTCGGTGATCTCATCGTTTCTGAACTTGGAGCTTCAGGTAGTCCGTATTTTCGTCTTGGTTGCAATATGGAAAAATATTCTGCCTTTCTTTAAATGAAGAGGAGTGGGGACATTATTAGCCTGAAAGGTTCGTCCATTGAATATATTATCGAATTTGTGATCATTCGCCCAATTCAATTCAAATTCACAAATCTTAATAAAGCCACGTGTTGAATGCCATGAAATAATTGACCTTCAACAAACTTTTCGAGTTCCAAATATAGGGGAGTAATTTTAAGATTGAAACCTTATTAGAAGACGTCTCATAATCTATTATCTCTACCACATGCTCGGATTTTTTGGTCGATCTTTTTCTGCCGTGCTGTTTTTCTCTTCTCTTTCTTCTTTCCTTTTCCTTTGAAAACTTTGGAAACTACATAACCTTTTTTCTGATTTGAATACAATAAACAATCTTCAAGGCATTACGCATCTTTTGTTTGTTGTTTGTTTTTGTTTGGAACAGGTGAGAGCATCTTAATTTGATTAATTAGTTTCTTGGCTTTATAATCCCATATGTCGCAAGCTTCTCAAATCAATCTTTTTATTTTTTTT
Organism: Prosopis cineraria; assembly: GCF_029017545.1. Classification (NCBI taxonomy): domain Eukaryota; kingdom Viridiplantae; phylum Streptophyta; class Magnoliopsida; order Fabales; family Fabaceae; genus Prosopis; species Prosopis cineraria. The sequence continues at coordinate 34,709,642 of NW_026555334.1, read as the reverse complement.
TTATTTTTGAACGAAACAGCTTCTCCAAATCATATCTGACACGTCTGTAGAATGATTCTAATTAAGAGATCTCTCTACAATTATACTTTATTAACGCCTAGTTTTCACGACCAAGAAAAGATGGCCTAGTTTGATATCACGCAACTTGTTCTTGTTGTAATTGTAATATTCTCTATATCGTGTCAAAGAAACCTCACATTTCCCAAGATTGAAGAAGCCTTTGTGTATAAATGCTAAGATGAGAATCGAGCAACTGAGATGAACCCCAAGAGAGAGTGACTGTGCTCATACATCGTACGTGAGTGAGACATGATATTGGGCTCTTTTATCAAATCAAAATATTTGCATTTTCAAAAATATTTTAAAGGACCAAATTCGATGTTCAAACCCTTAGAATTTGCAATTCATAATGCTGATTAATTATTCAAGTATTAATCTTTAGAACTTTGTAAGTAATTAATGATGACTTGTTCAAAACTCTAACCTTTCTAAATTTACAATTTACAATTTACAATGTCTATTGATGAGTTTCTTAATCTATTCAATGTTTAAGTGCTTACAAAACTCTAAAGGTTTTAATGGTGCCCAACCCAACATTCCTGTACATCTATTGCCCATGTAAGGCATGCTTGTGGAGTGTACAGAATAGATTGTCTTGAGCTTTTGAGCATGCCTCTTCCGTCTCCCAAGTTCTTCTTTTCCATGTGTGTATTTTTGTTGTTCTGGCACCCTCTTTTATATAGGAAGGGTTGTTTAATAGTTGCTGCATTCAACTTGTGTGGGGTAATAAGTCTCAAGGACAGTATCTTTAGGCACTACTTGAATCAGATTATCTAACAAATTCCCAACATTTCTTGCATGGCAGTAACTCTTAAAGGATGTGATAATGAGTGCTTTGATTGCATTTTTAGGACTGCCATGCAAAGTTGTCCTTTTTAGATTCCACTCACTAATTAACATATGAAACAGTCTTGATAGTGCTGAATATAGTTTTCTTTAGTTTCTATTTCCTCCAAGTTTCTGAAATTGTGATTATATATTTTGAGTGAACCAATTACAAACTGCCTGCAAACAAATTATTCTGTGCAGGGTGACGGTTTGATTTATTTGGTTATGTTGGGATCTACATGAATTACATTCTAACAGGTTGTGTAGGTAGCATGGTGTAACCCAAAATGATTTGCAATTACTTCAATGTATGTTTTTCTATGTGCTGAAGAAGGGTGTCTTGTTAAACTGTAGGCTGGGCAAGAGTCATTTAGATCCATCACTAGATCTTACTACAGAGGAGCAGCGGGAGCCCTCCTAGTTTATGACATCACAAGGTGGGGTGTTGATTTTATCACTTGAAATAAGGCATTCTCTGCATGCTGGAGGGTGATGCCATACTCATCACCCTTCCATATGCTCCCGTGTTGTGTGTTTTCCTCTTTGGAATCGCTAGCAGGATGCAGATTCTTCATTGCCTACAGGAGAAGTGAAATGCAGTGCAAATGTGCGGCATATGTTATTGTTAACAGACTTTTGGCAGCTGACCAAAGCTTTATGTTGCCTTTCCTTTTGCAATTGTTGATTCTCTTGTTCAAAAGTTCTTTTGCACTGAATCTAGAACATAGGTGCCTGTTGTCTGGTCATGCTTCTATTTGGACTATCTAAGATTATACATTCAAATTGCGCTGGTTATGCTCAAGCACTTGTGATTCAACATGCGTTTTATGATCTTCTGTATTTATGGACATCCAGAGCAGCACAATTTTATTCCATTTACAAAAACATGTGTAAATCACTATGCCCATTTGTGGGGGATATATATGAGGCTTTCTTTTTCTTTTGTTTTATTTCCTCTCTTATAGCACCAACTGACAACCAGAAGCTTGTTCTGTTGACCAGGAGGGAGACATTTAATCATTTAGCAAGTTGGCTGGAAGATGCCCGACAGCATGCCAGTCCTACCATGACTATCACGCTCATAGGAAACAAGGGTGATCTGTCTCACCGAAGGGCTGTGAGCAAAGAGGAGGGGGAGCAATTTGCAAAGGAAAATGGGCTTTTATTCTTGGAGACTTCTGCAAGGACAGCCCCAACACGTTGAAGAGGTGATATAATTTTGGTTACAAGTGCTATGAAGCCTCAAGATTATTGGCATTTTCCATTAGTGTACAATGTAACTTGAAGCATGTTCTGCAGGCTTTTATAAAAACTGCTGCTAAGATTCTTCAGAAAATTCAGGAAGGAGTCTTTGATGTCTCCAACGAGGTAATTATCAACGGTCGTTTTGATACCATGACTATCACGCTCATAGGAAACAAGGGTGATCTGTCTCACGAAGGGCTGTGAGCAAAGAGGAGGGGGAGCAATTTGCAAAGGAAAATGGGCTTTTATTCTTGGAGACTTCTGCAAGGACAGCCCAACACGTTGAAGAGGTGATATAATTTTGGTTACAAGTGCTATGAAGCCTCAAGATTATTGGCATTTCCCATTAGTGTACAATGTAACTTGAAGCATGTTCTGCAGGCTTTTATAAAAACTGCTGCTAAGATTCTTCAGAAAATTCAGGAAGAGTCTTTGATGTCTCCAACGAGGTAATTATCAACGGTCGTTTTGCATGTTTAAGTTTGTAGGATTTTATGAGTTGAGGTATAGGTTGGACCATTGACAATTTGACCATAACTAGCCCCATGTGGTATCGGTAATATAAATCTGAATGACATTATCAGACCGAAGATACTGACATTAGATTCTCTTAGTCGCTTCTTGAGAAAGCCAATTTTGTGCCCTTGTTTGAACTTCAATGGCTTATGGGAAGATGTGCCTATACGAAACTGGCTTCTTCTTTCTTTTCTTTTCTTTTTTTCCCTAATAATCAAACATTAGATGCATTGTGCTTCTGCTGATTTTCCTGGAAAAGAATGGTCATGGATGATCTTCAGCCGAAGGACCGTGTGAGTTGTGACTTGTGAGTGCTAATATTATTATGAATAATAATTCCATTACTGCAGTCAATCTGGCATAAAGGTTGGCTATGGACGTCCTCAGGGTTCATCAGGTGCTAGAGATGGAACAGTCAGTCAAACAGGTGGGTGTTTGCAACTGATTGGGAAGAAACTTTTATTGAATCATATCCCTGGTGTACATCCTTTTGTAACGTTACCATATTTGCTTGACTGGGACAGATTGGACTCCATATTTGCTTGACTGTAGTTCTAGGTAGAGACCGTTACGATATCTGTTCAATGCCCACATTTTCACTTACCTCTGTTGTTCCAGTATGATTTACCAGTTGCAATAGTAATATGCTTGTCAACCCTTTTACTTATCAAGAAGCAGCAGAAACATGTCCAATTTGCGCAGTGTTGGAATAATGGTTGAGTTTTGACTGGCAGTTATCAGTTTATTTTCTTGGCCTGTTAGGCTTTTGCGCCACCGTTCTACAATCTTTGCAATCATATCATATTCCAGAATCAATATTATAGTCATTTAGGAATATTGATTCATGGTTGCACTATTTTCACAATTTTTTATCATATCTGAATGGAATTAGATTACCATATGATTAGAAGATTAGGTCTTTATCTGCGCGGCTTCCTTTTTTTCTTTTTTCACTCCATGATTTTCGCGCACAGTGAAAATTTGAATTCAGATGTATGTACATCTGAAAATTGTCCTCGAGTCCTTGTAAAATGCTTATGTCAACGTTCTGTTTTATATGAATATCTGAGTAGATATATGGAGTATGAATTTAATAATAAACCAAATATTTTTCTATTAACGCATAACCAGGGGCAATAGGACCGAGGGTTAGATAGGGGGTGGTACAATTTTTTGAAAAATAAATAATTAAAAAATAATGGTTGGATCCTATTGCCTTATTGGATTTTGCTTGATGGGCTCCAACATAATAATGCCCTAAGTTGTGCATTGGCGTTGGGTTTTCATTCGTAGGAGGTTGCGAACTTAATCTCGCTGACTTTTTAACTGGTTTTAACTTGGCTCTTATGGAGAGGGAAAAAAGATATGGTGATTATGTGATCGCTTAATCAACCTAAACTATGAAAAAATAATTGTTTATAATCTATATATTTATATATAACATTTCTAGAATGTTTTATTGTTCATAAAGTACAGATATTGTAACGTATTTTAAATTCCGTGCAAAATGCATTGCTCTTTGTTTAATTACATTTTAATTTAAAAATGTATAAAATCTTAAAAAATAATTAACCATGAATAAAATAAAAAAAGAATTAATCATAATGAGAAATATTTATTAATAGAATAAAATAAAAAGTTTAATAATTAAATTATTTCACAATTATAAATTTTAAATAAATTTTATTGATATAGTAGGTACTTTTTTCATTAAAAAATGTAAGATATTTTTTAAGGAGTTAAATGTTAAAAAATAAAATAATTTTTAGTCTTTTGAAAAGTAAATCATTGTTTTTTTAAAAGTATTTTTATCAATAATAATTTTTATTTAATTATAAAGTGTTTAATAAGAATAAATATAAAAAATAATATTAATTTTAAATTTTAAAAATAGGTAATTAATTTATTAAAGGGTGAAATTTAATTAAAAATAATTTAATATTTTTAAAATGGAGGGAGTAAATATGGAACATTGGCAAAAGATGACACGACCCACATAATTTCAAACAAGAAATAGAAAACGACAACTAGGTTGGGGCGGGAAAAGGGGGGACAAGGCATGCGTTGCCTCGAATTTAAAAAAAAAAGAAGAAGAGAAAGTACAATGGATAAGGGCCAGCGTTGCGGATTAGCGTTTCATTTATTTTTGTGTCATTTTTTTTTTTTTTGTAAAATGAGACGTTCAATATCTTAGAAAACATTTGAATTCCCTTTAAAAATATGACTGCTACAATACTTACAACTTTTATATAAGATATAATTCTGCAAAATAATAATATAAAGACTTTGGGTCGTTCAGTTTTTATTTTCATTTATTATTTTTTAAAAATTATTTTGTAATACAGTTTTTTAAAATTATTTTTTAAAATAAAATAAAATAAAATTTGTTTAGTTATGTCAATTAAAAAATAATTTTTGAATCAAAAAATGAACTGATAGTGATAATTATAAACAGTTAATGATAATGATTAATATTTGTAAAGATAAGTATAATTTTTAATAATTAATATAGTATATTTTAAAAACAAGAAAAATAAATAAAAATATTTTAATTTTTTTTCTATTTTTGTTTTTAAACATAACCACTGAAAGTAATTTTGAAAATAATTCAATGAAAAACACTATTCCAATAAGTTTTTAAACCTTTTTGTTTTAAAAACAAAACATAATTCTTAAAAACAGAAAACAAACAAACCATGCTCTTTAATTCCATATTTACTATTGGTTATATTTTGTATAAATTTTATCAAAATTAACAAAACATAAATTTTAAAAACCCTAAAATACAATCAAAATTGCACTCTGAATTTGAAGAATTTAATTTTCCTCATATGATAAAAATTGTTAATCCAAAAAATCTAAATAAAAAAATATTTTTTTTGGGTCCTAAACAGTGACCTTCTTTCATGTCAATCTTGGGAGCATATGGGATAGAATCCCATTACGTCAGAACGAAAACTCTTGCATATGGAATTACGCAGTTGTTACCTAAAAAAAAATTGCGCAGTTTGCGTGTTTTGGTTGGATTTGGAGGCTTTGATCAATAAGCTCGTTTGTTTCAGATGCTCCTTCATTCCGATTCATAATCACTTTCTGACGTGATTTTTATCAGAAGGCTGAAATACTTTAAAGTTGGCATTCATCAGAATTACACTTTCAGTTCCTGGAACAATGGCGACTCGCATGATCCTTGGAGGTATCCGGAAACGCACCGTTTTGCTGTCTGCCTCACATTTTCAGTCACTCTCATCCGCTTTGACTTCTAGATATGTAATTTCTCAAACCACTTACTGGATTACATCTTCAAATAAGAATCTTTCGATTTATCTCTCTCTCTGTCTCTGTACTCAAATTCAATTTAGGTAAGTACACTGGTTTATAGCAGAGCACGAAGGTGGTGCTGTAAAAGCTCCTTCCATCAGCGCGGCGCGGTTGCGGCTGCCAAGTCGTTAGGTGATGATGCTTCAATTTCTGTGCTTTTGGCTGGTTCGGGTCCTTCCCTTCACGATGCTGCTTCGCATGCTGCTTCATGCCACCTTCAATCTCTCAGGCAAATCCCTTTGTTTTTCTTATTATCAATTTTACTCTGAAGTATCTGGTGTAGGATTTATGAATATGTTTGAAAAATGGGGAATACTGAAGACAATTTATTGGATATTTCTGGTATGCTACAAATGAGTATTTTTGATAAAGGAGATGGATCATTTGTCTGCAGAACGATATAGGAAGTGGAAAAAAGATTATGCTTTGGGATTTTGATGGTTGCTGGGTGCTATTTGTTGTTTAGGTGCTTGTGGCAGATTCAGATAAATTCAAGAACCCTCTAGCTGAGCCCTTGGCAAAATTAGTTCATTTGGCTCAGCAGAGTGGTGGTTACTCTCATATTATTGCCGCTTCAAATTCATTTGGGAAAAATGTGGTGCCACGGGCAGCGGCTCTTTTAGATGTTTCTCCAATCACTGATGTTATCGAAATTTCTGAATCTCATACTTTTGTGAGGTGCATTTTTTTCTATCTTCATTTTGTTTGATAGAAGAAAGTAATTGTTTACTGCACAAGTCGGTGCTACCTCCCTATCATGAATTGGAGCAAGCTAGATACTTAAGTGGCTCAGAATCACTATCAATTGTAACATACAACTAAATCGTTGTTGATATTATCATGCTCTCTCTCTCTCTCTCTCTCTCTCTCTCTAATAAACCAAGGTTCTCCACTGTGTCTAAATTTTTTGGGTTCTTATGCTATTTAACTGAGGGAGTCAATACTGCCTCTTCCAGCTTTTTCTTTCATAATTTTATGTTATGGATTTGTGGCTGATCTCTCATTTTCTGGGACCATAAAAACCCCCATCCCTGATTGCTTTATATTAAACTAATGAGATTGATCTTCGGGAATTTTTATGATGATAAAAAGTTTAACCATTGACAGATACAGTCATGATGTTGTCCTTTGGATTATGCAAGCTGTTGAGTCATTCCCCATGGACCTGCTTTCGACTTGGTCATGTCCTATAAAAATGTTAATTTCTTCATCTGACTGATAGCAAGGTTCTAATATCATATTGCAGGCCTATATATGCTGGAAATGCCCTTTCAACTGTTCGATATACTGGTGCTAACCCTTGTATATTGACAATTAGATCCACATCTTTTCCCATTTCCCAGAAAACAGTTGATTCAAAATCTAATCAGGCTACAATATCTCAGGTTGACCTTTCAACATTTGATGAAGGTCAGCTTTTTCTGTTTCTGATGCATAGAAATTTTTGTTTAATGGCAGTATGAAAATAGACAAGGATATAAAATCTGAAATGAACTTGCCCAATATTTGTTCATTGACTGCTGGATATTGTTAGAGACTTAAAAGAACTTGTTTAATATCATGGATAATTTTCTCGATCATTTTCATCTCTTAAATCAATTGTTAAACATCAGGTATTTGAAGTTATCCCAAATGGTGATTTTTTTTTTTTTGAGATTTTACAGATCTTGGCAAGTCTAGATACATATCTCATACATCTCAGGATTCAGAGAGGCCAGATCTTGGGAATGCACGTATCGTTGTTACTGGTGGTCGTGCGTTGAAAAGTGCTGAGAACTTTAAAATGATTGAAAAGTTAGCTAACAAGCTTGGTGCTGCTGGTATTTTCTCTGGATGATACTATTATACTGATTCATATGCATGGGGATTTTGTTTTTTCTCTTGTCACTGCATTTCCTATATGCTCACTGATTAAATAATCCAATGCCATTATCTCATAGTCAGATCAGACCAGCAAATCTTAGTCTCTAATTACATGCATTGACATTTTAGTGTGATTGAATATTTTAGAACCAGTAGGAAATTTTCGTTATTGTCACCTATACACCTATTATTTATTTTCTGAAAATCTAATTATTTAATTTTCTTTTGCTTAGTTGGGGCCACTCGAGCTGCTGTTGATGCTGGGTTTGTTCCCATGATCTCCAGGTGACAATTTACTTTCCTTTGAAATTGAAATTATTTTCAGGGGAATGACAAGTAAGGACCCCAGAAAAAAACTTAATGTCAAATTAAGACTTTTTTAACACTAAAATTCCCAAATTTAGTACCCCTTCTCCCATATTTCAGTATTTACATTCTTAATTTGACCTTAATTTTCTTACAAGGTCCGTACTTGTCATTCATCCATTATATTCCTCACCTCAACAGACAATGACATGCAAACAAACTGGAGAATGGGAGAAAAGTTTTTTTTTTTCCGGGCTATATTCTCTGGTCTTTACATCCTTTGCTTGACTACCTTTTTCTAAGAATATGTTCTAATTGCAATGTTGCTGGGTGAAAAGGGTACACGTTTTAAAAGCTAAGCCAAACAGCGACTCATTACTTAGTCAATTGGTGTAGAAGTTGAAGAAGCACATGAAAGTGAAACACAAATCATCAAAAATATTATCAATACCAATCTTCTATATTTTATGTAAATTTATAACAAGCTGTACTGTTTACAAATCACGAATAGTGCACATTGTCAATTCCCTATCTCCAGCACCAAAACTGATAACTCCAAATTAATCCTGAATTACCATGATATATTCTCATCTTGCATTGTTTATACTGTGATTTTTAGTCTACACAATCTTTTACATCTTCGGTAACATAGTTTGTATATGTCTCGCCAAAATAACATCAGATAAATTATGCTGGCAATGTCTGCCTGGTGCCGTATTAACACAATCTTTTTGGCCTTGGTATTGATTGCTCATTCAATGACATTTTTTTTTTCGGGTGGGTTGGGGGTTTTGGTCATGCATCTGATAGGCTTTGAAATGAATTTCAATATTATCCTCTTAAGCTGCATTTATTGATTCATCGAGTTAATACGTGATCCCACGCCTTTTTCCTTTTGTCATTTTGATGTGCATATATAGGTTGGGCAAACTGGGAAAATTGTTGCCCCAGAACTCTATATGGCATTTGGGGTGTCAGGAGCTATTCAACACTTGGCAGGGATGAGAGATTCCAAAGTCATTGTTGCTGTAAACAAAGATGCTGATGCTCCTATATTTCAGGTTATAGCTCTCTCTCGTTTTCAAGTAAATTTATGCTTCCATATTGATCCCTATCTTACTTTTGAAGTTTTTATTGTTAAGACAGAATAAACTTGTGTAGGCGTACATCCTATGGTTATCTTTACCATGTTTGCAATTGAATTTTACATTTTAATATGATATTGTTCATTGCAGGTTGCCGATTATGGACTAGTCGGAGATCTGTTTGAAGTGATCCCGGAGTTGCTAGAAAAGCTTCCTGAGAAAAATTAATCCAATAGCTTTCAATGATCAAAGTTGTATCGTTAGAACTTTGTTTACCTCATTTAAAAAAAAAATGAAAAAAGATATGTGGATACTAATTGGCGCTATACCAGTTAAAGCAATATATGACTTTAACTATCCAACAACGTAAACTATATATGCACAAAAAATCTCTCTTTTAAAGCTAAATTTACACCTTGAAAAATTCCAACTCCAATAAATTGTGGTTGAACGTACAACCTGCAATGACTCATGCCTGGGACCACTCCTACATGCCTAGAGGATCTATGATTAGCTGACTCATTTTAAGTTGGGTTAAAGGATAAAAATATTGCAAAATTTTTTTAAAAGGAGCAAAGTTTTTTTAAAAGGAGTATCCGATATCTTTGTTTTTCAATTGGTGTAATGTTGCTCAAAGCTTTTAAAATCAATTCAATCTCACTCTATCATTAAATTGTGGAGGGGGTCTCTTCTTTTTCTTCTCTCATTTTTCCTCCACTTCTTCAATCTTTACCATTTATTACTATTTTATTAAATATTTTTTTTTAAATTATAAATGAATGAAGGGTAAAAATTAGAGAAATGAAGGGAAAGGAGAGAAAGAAGAGGAGAGACTCCTCTCCCCATTAAATCTGGAGTTAGTTGATTGTTAAATATTTTTGGCTGACCAAAGATTTACGCAGCAACAAGTTTTAGGTTCGACATTTCTCCCCCCTCACTTCCTTGTCTTCTCCATTCAGACCCTTCTGCTTCCTCTTCTTCCTTTTCCTTCCATTGCTGGATAATTGACTTGGCCTTATCCAAAGCGAAATGTAAGCTTGGAGCATAGTGCCCGAACTGCTAACGCACAATTTGGCTGGGCAGATTCAATGGCTAACACAACTTGCGAAATTCTCTCAACAAAACTCCCAAGATCTAGACATATTGAACGATGCACCTGCACAAACAAGAAACCGGGCAATATATATATGTGTGTGTATATAATACAGTTTCATTTCATCAAATTCTCTCTTGAAGGTCTCTGCTCTGTGCTGTTTCTAAACCTAAATCGTAAAGTAGCTGAAGTTTAATGATTGAATAGAAGGCATCGATAGTAAAGGAAACATGATGGGGTACAGGGGACGAATCGATTAGAGTGTAAGTACCTTGACTTGAGAAGTAGGCGAAGGGTCCAAAGCTTTAGAGAGAGTAGTGTTGGCCATGGGAACTAAGAAAGCCGATGAATAAGCGAAGATGCTTCAACAATGGAGCAGAGTGGGAGATGCCTTATGATGAGTGCTCGTCTTCTGATTACCAACTTCCAACATTTCTGGCGCGCGCGAGAGAGAGAGTATCTTTTCTCTATTAAATAAATTGCGAAAAGAAGCCAATGAGTGCTGAAAATCCGGATCCGGTTTCGGTGCTAGCAGCTTGCTCAGCACCAACATGCTCATCGTTCAGGAAAAAATTTGCGCCATTTTAATTTAATTTGGATAGCTCAAATTTTTTAATTTTTATTTTTATATTTATAAAAATAAAATTTTATAAATTTTTTAATAATATATTCGACAGTATTAATTTAATTTAAATATTTAATTTAATATTATAATTTTTATAAATTAATTATCTAAATATATTTTGATAGTTCAGATTTAATATTAAATTTTTATTTATAAGATTAGATTTACAATTTTTTATTTTTATTTTAATTTAATTTAATATTTATTAAAATAAAAAATTATTAAAAAAATTATTATTAAATTTATTGTCCAGAGTGCATTTAAATAATAAATTTATAAAAATTATAATATTAAATTAAATTATTTATAATTTCGGATTGAATTAATAATATTCAGATTGATAATAAATATATTTATAAAAAAATTTACAAATTTTACTTTTATAAAATATAAAATTAAAATTAAAATTAAAAAATCTGAGCCATTCAAATAAAATTTAAATGGCTCAGATCTTCTTTGAGTGCTGAGCACCTCGGTGGTGAGCAAGCTGCTGAGCACCCAAATCGCATCCGCGAAAATGCACGAAGGAGGGAAAGTAGGAAACGAAAACCGGAGAGAATAGAAGCATTCGAAGCAGAGAAACGGAGGGGAAGTTTCTAAGCTCAACGTCCACGGGTCCTATTTTTGGGCCAAGGAAGTTTTTAACAATGAATTAATTTTAAAATTAACGGAGCGAGATTGCATTAATTTTAAAAATTCTGGATAACATTATTCTAACTAAAAGGTGAAGATATTCAGTACTCCTTTAACAAAATTTTGGAGATATTTTTAACTCTTAAACTTTTTAAGTGTACAAATACAAAGGACGTAGTGAGAATGACCCTAAAATATGATGTCGGGTCATATACTTTAATAATACTCGCTAAATTGTCTTCTCCCTATTTATATTCGAATTCACCATACGCTCATCCTTATTTTCCAAGCTTGTTTTTTTTACTTCACAGTATAAAATCAATAATCCCAAATATGAATAAAGTTGAATGGAATCTTTTTTTTTTTTTTGTCAAATGAATGGAAGCATGTTATGAGCAGCTGGGTTAGTTAAAATGAAACGAAATGAAGAATAATTGTTCGGATATAAAATATAATAAACATCATATATTCAAATTATTTTATACGAGAAAATAAATTTCAAAACATTTAGTTTTTATAATCTCAATTTTACTATAATTCAGTCTTTAAATTTTAACTTGACACAATTTAATTCTTATGATTTTTTAATTCAATTAAAACTTAATCTTTTAATTTTAACTCAATTCAACCCAATACTATAAATAGTTAAAACTATAAATAAAAATGATTGAATTATAAAGAATCAAGATTTAAGGATAATAAAATATATGGAGACTCAATTGGATTAAGTCAAGTTTAAAAGTTAAATTTTAATTAGGTCAAAACTCATCTCATGATTGATATTTTTTTTTTCTATAGGCTTTTCAACTTAATGTACCCGAAGTCCCGAACAAAGCTTCTTGAACGTCTGGCGAACATACTTACGTCATACCAAGTGGGGCAGATTTCAGAAGATATGTCCACACACTCTAAAGTCTCAACTTCATCAAAAATCACAAGTCAAAAAGTCTCTTATGACAGGTTTAATTTATAATTCTGTCCTGTAATTTCACTTTGTCTACGGACACGTAACAAAATCCTAAACAATAGGTAAATAAATGAAGGGTAGGTCCCACAATAGCTTATTATTAATAGGATCCATCACATTAAAAAGAAAATCCGTAATGGATCAACCTCAACACCCACCCACCCTTCTTTATTAGCATGCCACCTTCACAGGTAAGCTTTCAACTTCATTAGTTCTCACTCACACAACACTCACATCATTTTCCCCATCTCTTTCTTTTCTGCCTAATCTTATCTTCTCAAAACATCACTTAACCATCAAGCGAATCATCATGTTGCGAAAAATTCGGTCATTAATCTATTTTCAATTCCATGCACAGTGAGATTCAACCAGAGACTGGCTGTTTCTCTGTCATGAGATATATCTGGTTGAGAATTAAAGGCAAACCGCTATCTCAATGCTCGTCAATTACCCAACTCAATCTTTTATATTGATCAGTTTCTATGCAAAGACATATGGGTATCTTCTACATTCTCAGGTGAGGTTACATAGAGAAAAGAGATCATAACAGATGAAAGAGGAAACAAGGCATTAGCTTTTGATTTGGCAGGAATTATTCTATATAAATGTGATTGAAGAGTTCACACCAAAGCATGCCATGCCAAAAGAGAGAAATTAAACTAAACAGGAAAGAGTGATTTCCCTCTCAAGGTAGGCCAATGATGCGGGGTTGATCTGCATGAACAAGTAGTTGCCAGCAAATAGATCGCCAAAATGAACTTGACCCTCTTTCAATCTCTTCATCACTTTGGCACATGATCTTCTCATGGCAGACACCATCATGGCTTTCTTCCTCCACAGTCTCCTCAAGCTCGGAACTTTAAGCCTAAACCTTCTCCTGGTATGAATCCTTCTGAACCTGTGCCACTTCTTCGGCCTCACATTAATCACCGCTCTGTCTCTGGTTTCACCGTCAAACCCAGTTTCTGGTCTCAGCTTGTGGTAACGGAACTTGCCAGCAGAAGCCATTTCAATCAAAGACATGGTCGAGAGAAAGAAATGTTGCTGTATGTTCCTTCCTGATGATCTGAGAAATGGTAGGCCAAGGATATATATTAGAGAATGGAGAGAAGGTAATAAGGTTATTGGAGGAAGAAACTGTGGTTGAGTGCATTAAATGCAAGAGAGCGAGGTGACCACAACGCTGGTGGAAACGGTGGCATCACATTTATTGATATTTGCGATCTTTACATTTAGTAGAAAAGACGTTAATGAAGCACTCAATTTCTCGTCACATGGTTGGCAAGCTAGCAGTAATAACTTATAAACTGTCCACACCTAGTTGTAATCGATGTCGTTCCAAGGTAAGATTTTTTTTTTTTTTTTTTGGGTTAGGTCCTGCGTTTAATTAAATCATACTAGTATTTAGACTCTACATTTATTATAGCCTCTGCTAGTATCATTAGAATTTGGTGTTTTGTTTTGATTATTAAAAAAAATCATTAAAATTTGGATATTGTATCATACTCCATCCTATCCTTATTATAAGCATTTTCTAATAGGGATGAGTGATTCTTGTTATAAGTTAATTGATTATATATATGATACTTTTTTCAAATATTATTTCTATTTAAAATTAGAATGGGGTGTATAAATATGGAAAATTTTCATCAAAATTAATAATTTAATCACCTTTCTACATGATTAAAAATGTCTTATAATATAAAAAATGGTATTTGAGTTTAATATTTGGTTTCACGTTGGAAACTATAAAATCATAGTAGGGAAAATGAAACAAGCATAGATAAGCTTTACTCAAAAGAAGAAAATAGAAAATGATAAAAGTGGACGCGCAGAGCCCAATGAATATTATACTATATATAGAGAATATACAGAAACCTTAATGAATGTGGTTTAGCCGTGTATACAAAGAATGCCCTATAGCAAAGTACAAATATAAAAAATATATAGATAAATATACTGGAATCATTTATTGAGCTTGTATATATTGATTGGTCTTGTGTAAGTTGAGCTTCCTCCCTATTGTCTTGACAAGCATTAAGATGGGTAATCTGGTAGCAATTTTCACCCATCTAGTCCACCGACGATGCTGCTTGCAGTTAGAGAATATTGATTTGGCAATTCAGGATCTGGCTTGGCTTGTGATAAAGGGAATTAGAATTCCTACAAGTCTCACGTGGAAATATTTAAGGAGAGACGTGGCGATCTCAGAAACCTAGTCCAGTAATGGTGACCCTACATCGCAAGGGACTTTGTTGATCGGGAACACACCAATAGAAGAAAATGACATCATATACAAGCAATATAGCAATTGCACTTTCTTGCATTTGTTTCTTTAATTAGCGTCAAACAATTTTCTTTTTTTTTTCTTAGAAAAAAGAAAAAAATATTCAAGATTTATTTTCCCGTCTTAACAGATTTCATTCACGACTTGAGGAATTAATTACAGACTTGTTGGCACAGCCACACACAAAGAAAGTTACTGACGAAAATGTCAACCGCAACGTTAAAAGACGTGTATAAATATTCTTCCTGAAAACAGCTATATCTTGCCAAGTTTTATATCCCATGATTTACCAAATTCATACATTGAAGAATATGTGGCAGCGTGTGGGACTCTACTGTACAGAAAGATTTTATATATATAAATTCATTTACAGTATCAATTAAGATCAACCCGACTTTAAAGGACCAACTCTTTAAGGGTTAGAGCCTAAACGGGCTAACATTTTTAAACTCGATTATATCCCAAAATTTTATTTTTAATAGCCCGACCTTGGCTGTCAGGATTGAAGGGTCGGCCCTCAGGCCTCAGCTCTAATTTTTTTTTTTAATTTTTCAATTTAAAAATTTTAAAAAACTTTTAAAATTCTAACAAAGTTATTGCACATCATGTTAAATCTAGAAAAATAAAATAAAATCAATTTACATAACAAAAATTTTAAGTCTAATAAAAAAATAACATCCAAAATCAACTCCAACACCAATTACACGTTGGTAACATCATCAGTTAAATCTTGATGATTTTTATCATTATCGACATCAATATGATTTGATCCTTCTCCTCGTAAATCTTCATCAATGACAAATATGTTAAGCTTTTCATATTTCCTTCTTCATTCTCATTATCTGTAATAAATAATAAACCAAAATCATAATTTCAAGGTATTTAAAGAATGTAAAAATATTCAAGGTAAGCAAATAATAATATGCGTGGTTATTGTTTGAACCAAAGAGTGAATGCTGAGCTTGAATGATGTAGTATTTTCTTCTTGTTTATTTTTTTATGTTGTTCTCTTTTTTTTCAAAAAGAAAAAAAAAAGTTAGGTTAAAAAAGGCCAACCCTAACCCTAAAGGACCGGCCCTTTTATTTTTAAACTTAAAAGGCCGATTTACTTTTTTAAAAACCAAAGTAAAGGCCCGGTCTTTAATTTTTGCATGTTTAAAAGGATCAAGCCTGTAGAACCGGTCCTAATTAATAGCTCTAGATTCATTGGCTGCTTAATGAATGCCATCTGGTCTGTAAATATTAATCCAGGTCCAAACAATTTGTCCTCTGATTTTTATTGCTGCATATAAAAAATCTGCATGCCTGTATGTATTTGGTGACCACGCGGAAAAAAATATAAAAAATTATAAAGGAAAAAAATATAAAAAATTATAAAGGTAAATATGTTGGGCAAAAAAAAAAATGTTGTCTTGCTATATACAAATGAATAAAGTATGTTTGCTAAAATCAATTCAAGTTAGCTTGGGTAGTTGGAATTTTCATTATTTGTAATAATAGTTTGAGATTCGAATTTTAACCACTGTGTATGTAACTATTTAATTAAGAGGGTCTATTTTTTACCATCAACACCATAGAGAAAATAATATTTGCTGTCCATGATGTACTAGCCCAAAAAAAAAAAAAGAAAAGAAATGTGTACACTAAGAAATAATAATAATAATAACAATAATAAATTGCAAGAAGGGACGCACTTTCATCGTTTTGTACGGGTTGGAGGTAGGCCCATCTCATCGAGTGCCCAAAGGCCATATTTCATTTTACAATTACAACTGTGTCCAGCTTTCCAGCTTTTACCCCCCACTATGTGTATATGGGCCAACATTTAGGGATCACTTCAATTATCAATTGTAAGGAATTTATATTAAGTGAATGTAATACGAATAATAGCAATTTAAATTCCTTAAATATTATTTTAGGTTTAATTTTTAGAGGTGTATATAAAAAAATATTACTTAAAAAAAAATATTCCTTCCGTTCAAAAATGTAAGATATTTTTAACTGAATTTCACCCCAATAAAGTAATTACCTACTTTTCAACTAACCTTATCTTTTCATATTTACCTTTATTAAACACCCTACAATAAATATAAAATTATTATTAATAGAGATACTTAAAAAAAAAGCAATGACTACACATCAAAAGACTAAAAATATCTTACATTTTTAAACGGAGGGAGTAACTCTTTAAATAGCGCTCAGGTTTTTTGAGGGATTAATCTCATGATTGCCTCCTATGCGGATATCTCGGGTAAAAAAAGAAAAAAACGTAAGGAATTTGGAAAATAAGAACAATCATATTTTTAATGTTTAAATAGCATAGTTTTTTTTTATAAATTTTATATTTTACTTTAAATATTAATACTAATATTGATGATATTAATTCTGTGTTCTACATCTTAATGAACTCCATCAACTCTTGTTTTGTTTTTTATCATCTGCATGTATAATTATAAATGGTCCGTTTCATCATTTAGTGTTATAAATGAGAATTCTAAAAACAAAATAGTACTTCCCCAATTTATTTACCTGGGGATAAGTGCCATAATTCAAGAATGTTATGTTTTAATCACACCATAATGATTAAGAAAAAATGTTTGAATTTTGAAATATGTCACTTAATAATAAATAGCTCCTAAACACTTAATTTCATTTCATTTATAATAATAAATTTACTAAATGTCGTATAGTTACATAATGTTTCAATCACTAAAATTATAACAGAAAAAAGATAATTGTTCAGAGAATCAAAAAACACGGTAGTTCCATTTCCATGTATCCGGAAAATTTTAAAATAGCAAACTGTCTAACACACTACAAGCCGAAGTCACATGGTTTTTTCCGTCGGAGTATCTGCTCTACAGACCAGAGTAGATTGCCCAAAGCAAGCTTCTTCTACCCTTTTCGGGTCTACATGAATTAGCCTGAAATGCTCCACTAAAGCTACCACTAGTGAAAATGGGGCGAGGAAAACTACTGTACAGAGGCTTCTTCTTGATGATGACATGGCTTCTATGTGCCATGAGTATGGAGCTCAATGACTCGCCTCCTTGCTCTTTCCCTGCAATCTACAACTTTGGCGACTCCAATTCCGACACCGGCGGCATATCAGCCGCCTTTGTGCCATCCGTGAGCCATACGGCGGAGGCTTCTTTCATAAGCCTGCCGGAAGGGACAGCGACGGCCGTCTCATTATAGATTTCATAGGCATCCCCTCATCTTCTTTGCATGTTTCGAAGTGAGTATAGCATTTTATTGTTTCTCTGTGTCTGCTAATTCTGTTTCCTATGATGCAGCTGAGCAACTGAACTTGCCATATCTGAGCGCTTATCTGAATTCTCTCGGAACCAATTATCGTCACGGCGCCAATTTTGCCACAGGAGGATCCACCATTAGAAGGCAGAACGAAACCATCTTTGAATATGGGATAAGCCCTTTTCTCGCTTGACATCCAGATTGTGCAGTTCGATCAGTTCAAGGCACGCACCACTCAACTCTACCAACAAGGTGAACCAGAATACAGAGCGATAATTCTGCTAATTTGAATACTATCTGTCAGAACTCAGAAGTCTATATCCCTGTCCTTCATTTCACATATATACTTGCTGTAAATAGTTGGCCTGTAAACCCCGCAGGATTCAGAAAATTTTTAGGGGTTACCTAGATGTCTACGAAGCATATAATTTTACAATATTAAATCCTGCAGTAAGTAAAAATACTATTGTCACGCGCCATACATTTCTAGCCAATGAATTATTGTTTCCTGAAATTCAGCCAAGACCTCAATGGAGAGAAGCAAGCTTCCGGTACCAGAAGAATTTTCTAAGGCTCTATACACATTTGACATTGGTCAAAACGACCTGTCGGTTGGCTTTAGGAAGCTGAGCACCGATCAACTTCGTGCGGCTATTCCAGATATTGTCAACCAGTTAGCCGCTGCTGTTCAAGTAAGTAGAAGTGATTCTGGTTTCTTGTTTAGAAAAAATCAGTATTTGAACCCTGCAAAAGATAGTGGTAGTTTACTGTTATTTGATTGAAATGGAAATGATCAATAAGCCCCTTTCAGAATTTATACCAACAAGGAGGGAGGGCATTCTGGATCCACAACACAGGTCCTATTGGGTGCTTGCCTGTGAACCTATTTTACAAGCATAATCTACCACCTGGCTATCTTGATCAGTATGGTTGCGTGAAGGACCAAAACGACATGGCTATAGAGTTCAACAAGCAGCTTAAAGACAGGGTGATCAAGCTCAGGACGGAGCTCCCAGAGGCTGCAGTTACGTATGTGGATGTCTATGCTGCAAAATATGGACTAATCAGCAACGCCAAGACTGAAGGTAGGTGCCTATCATGAAACATCCATGTTACCGTATGTTTTCTGAACAAACAGAACTTTATCGTCTGTTACATTTCCCAACTATTTTGACAGGATTTACGGATCCGTTGAAGATCTGTTGTGGATATCACGTAAACGACACCCATATCTGGTGTGGGACAAAAGGAAGTGCAAATGGAAAAGAAGTGTATGGTGCTTCTTGTGAAAATCCTTCAGTATCTGTTAGCTGGGATGGGGTTCATTACGCTGAGGCCGCTAACCATTGGGTTGCTAATCACATACTCAATGGCTCTTTGTCAGACCCACCAATTCTAATCACCCAAGCTTGTTACAGGCATTAATAACGGAATGTGTCAGAACTATAAGTCAACTTGGGTATTCTTATGGGATGTTATAATTACACATTGAAAAGATGACTGAATTCTAGTGATGCGATATCTTGTGATATTGGAGGTCCTTATATTAAGAAATGCTGCGCGCGATCCTTTACCCTCGTTCCCATCCTCTTTAGTCCCTTGGCTTAAAGATATTGAAAATGCAGCTTCCATGATGGGATCAACCAGACAGGCCATGACTTGATGCATTTCCAATTCCAAAACAAGTCATTGTTTCAAGTGTAAACATATACATGTAGGTCTGTAGAATAAAACCAGATTAAAAGACACCAAGGGTTGAGAAGCATTATATGAGAGCTTCAAGTAGGGTCTTTACATCAAGGCAGTGTAGCTATTCTACTTTCTTTGTTGAAGAGGGAAAAAGAAATATTTACAATATTTCAGCAAGTTTACAAAAGTAGACAATGTAAGCTAAAGGCAGTGCTTCGTACACTAAATATGTGGCTTGCTGGATTTGAAGTTTGGCAAACACCCCTTAAGCAAACTGAGAAATTAACAGACGGAATCCTATATAACTTCCATAAATTTATCTCGAATGCATGCTAAGAAACAAAAACATAGCACCCCCACCGCAAACTCAGAGTAAAGACAAGTGCATACACCACGACAAAAACTAGTACTAGCATAGCAGTCCAATTTTGACAGTTTCAATCACCACTCAGACAAGCTTTTATGTACAAGTTTGTGAAAATGTTTGAAAAACACGAGATCTTTGCGCTACCTGATAGCTTCAATGGTTGACATCAATGCATGATAATGAAATTGTCAAAGAAAATGAAATGGTTGCTTCAGGGTGTTACACTCAAAATATTTTATTTAACCGAAAAGGACCGTACAATTCTTCCAAGCCAAAAAATGAATCAAGAACCTGACGTTTATTGTATGAGTAAATTTCACTACCTAACTCAATCCCCCAAACTCTTCAAAACTGCAAAGAACAAAGCGTTATTTCCCAAAAAAAAAAAAAAAAAAGAAAAGGAAGAAAGAGCCAATGACTAAACTTTTTCTCGTATGGTCCATGTGAGAGTCACTGTCTATGTTTCATAAATCTCAACTACAGATCTAAAAGCGTAGGACAATATCTAAGAAAATGGTACTTTAAAGTTCACTTTACTCACTTAGCAAAAATTTACAAGAGAATCATTCGATTATGGACTGGATGATTCCAGCTCCCACAGTCTTTCCACCTTCTCTGATTGCAAACCTCATTCCTTTTTCACAGGCTACAGGAAAAATCAGCTCTACAACCATCTTTACACGGTCCCCAGGCATAACCATCTTAGAGTCTTCATCTTTATCATTCGTGATTTTAGAGACCTTCCCAGTAACATCAGTAGTCCTCATGTAGAATTGGGGGCGGTAACCAGCAAAAAATGGTGAATGCCTACCTCCCTCCTCCTTTCTCAGCACATACACAATAGCAACGAACTTTGTATGAGGCTTAATGGCGCCGGGTTTGGCAATAACCATCCCTCTTTGAACGTCTGTTTTCTGAATGCCCCTAAGCAAAAGCCCCACATTATCACCTGCAATGGCTTCATCAAGTGTTTTTTGGAACATTTCAACCCCAGTAACTGTTGTTGTACGTGTTTCTTTAACACCCACTATAACTACAGAGTCTCCAACCTTGACTGTACCCCTCTCAACACGCCCTGTTGCCACAGTACCACGACCAGTAATCGAAAACACATCTTCAATCGCCATAAGGAACGGTAAATCAGTTTGTCGCTGTGGAATTGGAATATAACTATCAACGGCATCCATCAGTTCATAAATCTTATCCACCCACTGATCCTCTCCTCTCTTGATTTTCGGGTTTGCCATCAATGCCTGCAAAGCCAACAATGCCGAACCTGAAACAACAGGCACATCATCGCCCGGGAATTCATACAGAGTCAGGAGCTCCCGAACTTCCAATTCCACCAATTGAAGAAGCTCTTTATCATCAACCTGATCTTGTTTGTTCAAGAAAACCACAATGTTTGGCACACCCACTTGTTTCGCCAACAGAATGTGCTCTTTGGTCTGAGGCATTGGCCCATCAGCACCTGAAACTACCAAGATCGCACCGTCCATTTGCGCCGCACCAGTGATCATGTTCTTAACATAGTCGGCATGGCCCGGGCAATCCACATGAGCATAGTGTCTGCTCTCAGTTTCATACTCAACCGTTGCGGTGTTGATCGTGATCCCTCGGGCTCTCTCTTCCGGTGCCGCATCGATTTCGTCGTACTTCTTGGGCGCACTACTCCCCATAGAGGCGAGGGCCATGGTAAGAGCAGCAGTGAGAGTAGTCTTCCCATGGTCAACATGACCGATCGTGCCAATATTAACGTGGGGCTTCTTCCTCTCAAATTTCCCCCTGGCTGCTCTGACAACAAAGGGCCCACGACGAGTGGAGTCGACGGAGACCGGAGAAGAAAAAACGGAGGAACTGAAATTAGGGTCGCCGGCGACGAAAGAGGAGGGCAGGACGGATGGGACTTTGAAAAAAAGGGAATTGGGTTTTGTGTGGGGACTGTAGAGGAAGAGAGGGGTGGAGAAAGAGAGTGAAGAAGTAAAGAATTGTGAAGGTTTGAGAAGGACCTCGGAAAGAGAAGATAAGGGAGACGCTCCGACGATGGAGGCCATGGATTAAGAGAGAGCAGAACTGCGAAGGGTGGCGGAGTAAACGGAGAGTGGCGAAGGAACTTGGATCATAACAGTTTTGTCACGTACGAGTTCAATTTGTTCTCAACAGTCAAGCCCAAATGGCGCTGTCGTATTGTCTCTCTTCCGTTTTTAAGGTTGGTAGAGTATTACTTGTCAAATATTAATTTGGCATCTAAATTTATTAATGATCTAATTCAAATTTTTTAAAGAATTATTAATTCGTTTTAAGTTATATGTTTTTACTTTTTATTATAATTTCATATGCTCCATTCTTTCTTTCTTTTTTTTTAAGAAAAATTGTTAGTGCTCCCATAATGTAATCCATCTGCTTAAAAATATAAAATATTTTTTAAAAAATTGTGTTAAAAATTATAAACATTTTTTATATTTTGAGATATAATTAATGTGATTGTTTTTAAAGTATCTATAATAAATAAATTATTTTATATTTACTTTAAGGTGAAATATTTTATTAAATAAAAATAAACATGAAAAGATGATATTGATTTTAAAAATAATTAACTACTTTATTGAAAATAAAATTTTATTAAAAATATCTTATATTTTTTAATTAAAGAAATATTTGGCAGAGAATATCCATAAAATATCATTAGATTTATTTTAGATATTTAAAATGATTTTGTTCAAATCATTTGAATAAGGATAATTAGGATTTAATTATATTTCCTTATTATTATCTTTCACTAGATTATTTTAGATTTTATTTATTTTTAATAAAATAAAACATCTAGATAAATCCAGACCACGTGTTATCTTTTAGAATTAAATTATGATTCTATTTATTATTATTATATTAATATTTTCACGGTTTATAATTATAAATAGCCTCCTATCTCCTTTCTCTTTTCCTCTCTTTCCAGTTAATGAATGAACTTTAATCATCCCCTGATTTTGATGAAAATGTTCAAAGAATCTTATAAAAAGAATCAATAGAGTATTATCTTCCAATTTATTATATTTAATTATTTATATATTACTTCTTCCATTATGACATATAAATCCTAATTTTTACCTTCCCTTTGCTCCTAGATATAAGTACTAAGACAATTTTATATTCCCCCACGTCCTAATTATAAATTAAAATAAACTAACTCCATGTTTCTTAAGAAACGGTAATTAACATTTTAAACTCATAAAACACTGCTAAAAAAGGTTTCATAACTTGTTTGCGTTTACAAAAAAAAATCACATAATTAAGTTAAATGAGTAACCATTAATTTCAACCAAAACCTTGATTTGGTGTCGCCTTTTTATCGAAATAAAGACGGGATGAGAAAAGAATCCTTCAGATGTGTTTCTTTTGGAGCGTCCTGATGCAAATCCCACTTTAGAATTACATTTGTAACTGCTGTCTATTTTTCGGCTAATACACAAAACAGTAATGTTAAGGGGAACTCTCTGTCTCTCTAACTTAAAAAAGACACAAGTAAACGTCCTGTTTATACTGTTCTTTTCTTTTCTTCTTCCTGATGGCTGTGGGACGTAGAGAAGTGTGGAAGAATCTGCTTGTAGAATTACACAGGCCATCAACGCCATTCCCGTGCAGGCTCGAAAAGAGAAAGTAGGAAAAGGGAGGATAAATAGAACTTTGTTATACAACGGGCTCATAGTAACTTAGGCCAGAGTCTACTTTCTTTATTCACAGCTCGATTCATTGGCGATGTCCATCTGGCAAAGTAACCACTTTATGGAACGGCACTGTCCTTTGAGGTAAGGATCCATCTTCCTCGTCATCATCAAATTCCAGTATATAACTGCTCAATCAAACTCAGAAAGTGAATACTGTGAGAAGCAAACTTTACAATCAACTGCTACAACTATAAAAGAGATCAAGGCACTGAGAACACAAAGGGCAATAATCTGCAATGTTGTCCTCGCCTTTATGCCCAGTGAACTTAACTAGAGAGGTCGTATGAAACATCACATATGTTTCATAGTTGGAAGAAGAAAGGAAGGAAAGGAATTCAAAGAAGACGAAAGGGAAGGAATCTTTTAGTGGTAATTGATCTTCCCCTTCTTTAGAGAGTACTTTTCTCCAAAATTGCTCAGATTAGAACTAAAAAATATTGAAGAGGGAAGACTTGGAACTAAGGGTGTTCAAAACCAATCCAAACCGAAAAGACTAATCCAAACCAACCCAAACCAAAAGAAACCGATCAAAACCGAACAACAATCAAACCTGCTTCGGTTTTTATAATATGAGAATCGATTGGTTTGGTTCAAGTTTGGTTTTGAATATAAGAAACCGAACCAAACCGAGCCAAACTTGATTAAAAAATATTACTTATTTATTTATAAAATATATAACCATTTATCCACAAGAGGCATTTTGTTTTGAATTTTTTATAGGAATAAATAAACATTTTTAAAAGATTTGAATGTAAATGCATAATATTAAATAATTATAGTAATGATACTATGACCATCATTTAATTATTTGCAACTTGAAAGCCTCAGTATTCAATTTATCTACAAGAAGCATTTTGTTTTGAATTTTATATAATGAGTTTTTTATTATTTATTAAAATATAGATATATAGATAAACATTTTCAAAAGACTTGAATGAAAATGCATAATATTAAATAATTTTAATCTTAAAAACTTATATCAATTTTTAAGATTAATTATCGTTATCACATTGAAATTTTATTATATTTTTATATCTCTATTTATGAAAAAAAGGAGCCAAAAAGAATTAGATTTAATTTTAATATATAACACCATTATAAAGATAGAAAAAAGGAAAAAAAATTAAATAAGTGCATTGAAGCCCGATCTAGACCTTAACCAAATCGAATCAAACTGAAAATTAAACCAAACCAAACCGAACTCCATAAAAACCGATCAGGTTCCAATTATGAGTAAACCGAATGGTTCGGTTAGGTTCGGTTTTTGGCGAAAACCAAACCAAGCCTATGAAAACCCTTACTTGGAACATTAGGGGAAACAAAAGAAAACTTTCTCCTCTTCCTCTCCTTATAAAAAACTCTCAAACAAAAAGAAATTTCAATGAAAACTTTCTTTCCTTTCGCTTTTATTATCCCCCATCTAAACATGCTTGGTGCTTCAAGTTTTTCCCCCTTTTCGCAATAAAATTTTGAATAACTCTTGTTAAGGAGAAAGGGGTAGCTCTTCTTCCCTTAATAATCTTATCTCCCCTAGCCCAATGAGATTTAAACCAGAGAATTCCGCCTCAGAAGGAAAAAACTACCCCAACCACCTGCAAATGGTGAAGTTTGATATGTAAATATAGAGGGTTTGACTTATAAATGAGGCTGAGAAAATTATTAATTTCCTCATTTGGAACCTAATTGTAATTTTCCCCTTGGCCCTTTCCCTGATCAACAAGGTCAAAGAAAAGAGAGATTTGAGTGAAATTACAACTTACTTCTAAATGACAAGAAAGCAAGGGTTTATTTATATTTCTAACAGAAAAATACCAGTTAGAAAAGATTTGTGGAGATGATGAAGAAAAATCATGCATCTAAGCTGTCTTGGTTCTTCGAGCAACAGATGTATAAAATGAATATTGGTCAAGGGACATTTCTCTAATGCGTATTTTATATGAAAGATAAATATGATTCCACAGGGTTTCCTAAGATATATAGATAATAATCAGAACTGAAAATGAAGTCCAAAGGAATATACTCACTCATCTGTCTTCCTCTGCAGATTTGTGAAATGATGGAGATTACCCCAGAACACGTACAATATCAACAGTTCGTTTGATGTCAAAGTCAAAGATGGAAAAGAAGAAGAAGAAGAAGATTAACAGGTTACAAAATATTTGAAGAGGAAACCCAACCAAGATATAATTCTAGCACAACAATCAAATGACAGATTTATCACCTTGCGATAGCCATTGACTACTGTAGCTTTATAAAGTGCAGTTGTCCCAGGATAGACTGCCAAAACTTGCTTTCCATGAGGAAAATCTGGAGCACCACTAGGATCATTCCTCTTGGGAAAAGGAATGATATTTGCCATAGGCAGCCTGTATTTTCTGAATGCATAAACAAGAGACAAATTATACTTGGTACAACCCATTCAATGATTCAAACGGAATAATCCTCCATGATAGACAAATTAGGTAAAAACATTGAAACGTCTGTTTGTGTATGGGTATCAAGCATACGTTTCCCAGGGAATAGAGTAATTTTCAGTCCCTGAATACAATGTATGCATAAGGGGCACCCAACCGGAAACCTTAAAGAGGAGCACAACCTACTCTCAATTTGTAAACTGAGATCAGAAATAGTTGTATTGGTTTCATTTTCAGCCTTCACTCATAGTGGGGTTACAATAATAGTTTACAATCTTCTATGTAAAAGTGAAGACACAATGTGAAAGAAATCCTTATTCAAGTTTAAGTAACATCACGGGCATGTACCATAGAAAGAATATTTCAGAAAATTCAATGTAAAAGAACATCCAAATAGGATACCTTTGGCCACCACCCTCTTCATCATCACCTGGTTCCTCATCTAGCACTTCAAATCTGTAAAATTGTATTTGCAAAAAACTGAATAAGAATCTAAAAGGACGAGTAAAAAAGATTGATATCCCAGCAGGAAATCTCCTTATAGATTCTTTCAAACAATAAATACGAACCAATAGAAGAGCAAAGTTAACTTGAATAAATTGAAGATCTGAGCTAATAAGATAGAGTTATAAGTTGGTCCTATTTCAAACTCATTCAATTAGGCAGCCTCAAGCAGATTCAATCGGGACCAAAGGGCTTATGATTGACCTAAGAACTGAAAGCACAGGCTTAACCCAACGGAAGTAATTTGGGGGAAGTAGGCAGAACAGAGATCCATTAAGTAGAATCATCTGCCCAGTTCTTAATAGTCACAATCATCCATATCAACCATAGGCCCCTAGATTCAGAAGTCAACATCAGGTAGCTGATGCCAAAAATTAATATCAGTCAAACATTATTCCACAGCCAGTAATAACGTGCATTTCGAAGTTATAAATCAGAAGCAAACCAATGTTGCTATTATGAAAGATGAAGTATGCTTCATATACACTTGTTAAGACGCTTGGTTGGTGATATATTGCAATAATAACTTATTCATTAACTAATAATTCAAGGCATCAATACAGAATGAGCTTTTGTAATATGTGCGCATCAATCACTTTGATTGACATCATAATAATGAACATGTAAAGATTTAACCAACCAGAGTGGTTGTCTAGTGAAATGATGGAAACAGTGTCGTCAAAATCATGATTCAACACGTAAAATCATAAGTTTCATGACAGTAGATTTTGATTTCTTGTTAACTTATACTTAAAATCAAAACTCCATAAACTCTTGGTAAAATTGAATGAAATCATAAACACGTAGAGAGATCGCATTTTTACTGGCGACTTTGTTAGTTTTGCCTCCAATTTTAAAATTCCTGACAAATTCAGTTGATGACACTGTTCAAAAGAAAAGGCTATTTGGTCAAGAAGCTCTTAAATTGGGTAATTTGACTTGTTACTGTATATCTTGGAAATTGGATGATATATTTATGAACTTCTTTGAGGAGAAGGTTTTATTGGGATTTTAATGTTTAATAATACATAATGCCATTTAGAATAAGAGGACAATTTTAATTTAATTTCAATATTATAACTAATTTAAAATTTCTTGACAAAATAAGTTGAAAAACATAACTTTATATGCATAAAAAAAAACTTAAGACAAGGTATCAAGTATTTTGGTTATTGATTTATTTAAAATATTTGCATTAGTGTAATTCATATAACGTATAAATTGTGTTATTTTTTCATCAATTGAGTTTGATGTATAAATTATCAAGCATAAATATTTTAATCATATACTTATATATTTTTATAATATTTATTAATAACAGCAAACTTTTACATGTTTAAAACTTGAATTTATGATTCAAGTTCACCAAACGAGTTTATCAACCCATGCAAGTTTGTGTAAACTTGTGAATTTGACAACCTTGGATGGAAGCTTACTCTTTTGTTTCCTTGTCGAAATGCATCACTTTTACAACAAACCATTCATCTTTATCAGCATCATGTGGCGTGACCCTAGCTGCCACCTGAGAACACATTAACATCACAAATGGAGTTAGAAAACAATCATGTAAGAAAATAAGTTAGATTCATTAAAAAATAGCAGAGCAATCAACCGGAAAATGGCTCGTTAATAACTAATATTGATTGAAATTTAAGGCTATACATACCTGTTCACCCTTAAGATTGGCACAATTCTCAAGTTGAGTTCGCATACTAGGAGATAGCCTTGAAATATCTGAGTCAGTCTTTAACCGTTTCTTTTTCTGCTCATTACCTTCTGCAACACAAATCTTATCAGCCAGAAATGGTATACAACCGTCATCTTATCAGCAATGATGAAAATGCAATTAATATTCATAACTAAATCAGCTCTGGCTAAAAATTACATCTGCTGTTCTTACATATTTGCCTTTATTTTTATGTTCATTCATGTAGCTTGCATATCAACAACTGCATAATGTGAAATAGCCATTACCACACATTTTTGGGACAGCGATGCATCAACATGGATTAGCAGGTTGACAAAAGGATGCAAAAGCACCCATGTAAAAGTTATAATTCTGCCCCCACCTCCCCACCCCCCAAAAAGAAAAAAAAAAAGAAAAAAAGAATTATCATTTTGAATAATCAGCAACTTCAATATGCTAACTCTGCAAGAATACCCAGCATTGGATTCCACTCTCCTTCCAGCATACAAGAGGAGAAGGATTAAATTTAAATAAGAAAGGATAAATTAAACATAAAGTTGCAAGTTTTGCTTAAATTCACACTCGACTACAATGCCTTGAACAAACTACTTGAAATGTGTGTGTCTGTCTATATATATATATATATAATCAACCCTTCCCTCCCCTATTTTTCACCTTCTTCATGAAGCTTGACTATACATGAATGACCAAAATGGCAGGAGAGATGCCAAATTGCCAACTATATTGATGAGTATCCAAAGCAGTGGACTTTACCTTTTCCTGGAAAAGAGAAAAGAGAAAAAGAAAAATCTCAAAAAACCAGAAATTGCAACCACCTCCAACAGAATAATGGAATTTTGACATGCAGTCGTCATATAGATAGTCAGGCATATTATCTTCCTATTCATGCATTTCCTTTCTCTTTTTGTCTTTTTCCTTTCTCTGTCAAGGTTGAGCATAATGCTTTAGATACTTGAACCTCTTATACAATTGTGGTCAGACATAACAAATCAATCTGACAATCTGGCTAATCTAATATAGATAAGAAAAAGACTGAAGGACTGGTTTGTAAAGCAAAAATTTTAATAAGAAAATAAATTGAATGATTACAAAGATGAGACAAACCTATTCTTCTTCGTGGTTGCCCTGGCGGTCCAGGTGGCAGCAGAGCTTCAAGTTGGCTGACAAGTGAGTTCGAAATGCTGCGACCAATTAACAATGTTGAGAACCATATAAGGCATAGAATGTCCATCTTGGGTAGAGATTAAGTGACCCATTCTATTGTTTAAAAGGAATGGTGAAAAACTTGATCATTTCCAGACAAAGTAGAGATGAGGGGGGAAAAAAATCTAAACTGATTCTAAGTTACAGGCTAAACATACCTTACTTCAGTTTCTGAAAGCTCTTTTGCACGAGTGTACAATAATTTAAGTCTCGCTAATGAGCTATCCCCAGGCTTCTCAACCACCTCAGGAGCTGCATTAGCTTGGGAAAAAACCATCAACAAACAGCAACAGTGGTATGTGTTCTACCACAGAGAGATAACACATGGGAAAATAGGAACTCATATCAGGTAGTTTTACTTCTGGCTGCCAGAAAGCTAAAAACTAGCGACAAACAAATCTCTCCGCTGTACACTAATTAATTCTTACTATTACTCCCTGAACAAAACAGACCAAAAAAAAAAAAATCCTCAAGATGAGGTCCTCTGCCCCAGATGTGGAGACATTCAGAGCAGCATGAAAAGTGTAGAGAACACAAAAAATGATAGCAAATTAAGTTCAAGATGGCTAAGGGTGTAAAGAAGTTTCTTTGAAAAGCAATGTGCGAGAGTAGCAAGGTTAGAGTTACACTATTACAAGTAGCACTTATTTCTTGCTTACTCAGTGAACAGTGGATTGTTATTTCCAGGGACAAACGAAGGCATGTAGATCATGCTGCTTCCACCATATGATATCCTTCTACATCTATAGATTGATGAGATAGCAAGTATTTTCTGAGAAATGACAGCATCACTGGGAAATAACGATAAGAGTAGTGAAAGTAGTCTAACAGCACGACGAGTATTAGATTCGTTTAATTTGAGCCATTCCAGTCTATGAACTCAAATGACCGACAATTACAAGATTCCAATATCAGACAAAGTAAGATTTCAGAGCTTGAATAGGCAAGTGGCAAGTAACTCTCAAATCATAACGTTTAGAACATTTCTTCTCTTCGATTCGCCAATATCACAGCAGGAATTGTTCATTTAACTTGGACAGTAATCCTAATTCAAAAACTGAAAGTTCAATGGGCAGTACAAACTTGCCCCAGCTTTCCAGTTTTTATCTAAGTGAACATCGCTCCCCCACCATAACTACCAAATCACTCTGAAATATGACAAAATTACTACGTAAATCTGTCTTTGAAACTAACCTAGCAAGAGTAGCTGAAATTTAAGCCAGTTCCAACTATAAACAGCTCAAAACAGTTTTTTTTTTTTTTAACAAAAAACAACAAACTAAGATCGCATTAATTTACTTGCAATGTGACAACAATTACATCGTTCAATAGCACACAAAAAACAACTTTAAACAACAACAAAAAAAGAAAGTCTAGAAAAAGATCAGGATGGAGCATAAGAAAAGGCAATGATAGAGAGACACACTTGTTTGAAGCTTCTTGTGCATCTTGTTGATCTCGATGAGCACATCCTCTTGCTCTTTCCTTAACTGATCCAGCTCTTTCGAATTGTCCAAGATGCCAGCAATCTCCGGTGACGACATCGTTGCCCCCTCGACAATCGAAGTTCGATTCTGCCTACAATTATTTTCCTCCTACGTCCAATTACTTCGAGAATGGAATTTGACCAAACAAAGAGAATAATGCAGCGATATTTTGATTGAGTCTGTGATTAACCCACAAAAACACGTGATATTACTAAGAAAGCAGGAAGATAAAAAGACGACCGTATTTGAGTAATCGGGAAAGTGATGAAGTGACGTCGTTTTTTCCTTTTTGGTGAGAAGTGGAGTTGTTAGTCCTCCGCTGGATACGGTAATTAATAAATGATCGCCTCTGAAAGATTAAAATATGTGAAGGAGTAATAATAATAACACGAAAAATTGCTAGAAATTATAAAAATTAAAATTTGTAGAGGAGTAATAAAAAAAATAAAAACGAAGGTGCACAGAGTGAAAAAAGATTTGAAAAAAATGCATGGATTCTAAAAAAAAATGTACAGCTCTTTATAAAGTTTTAAATAGTTATTTTATGTTAAACACTAAGATAATTGTGAGTATTAAAAAATGGATAATTATGAGTACCAACGTTATGGGCTGAGTTACAAAATAAATAAATACGTGACCAAAATTGAAAGACATTGTTTTTGTTGAGGGGGGGAAACGCTTTTTTCTCTGGGTGTTTTTTTTTTTTTTTTTAACTTTCATTTGGGTTCAGTATAATTACGATAGCATTTGGATTTATATATTTGAATTTGAATCAAGATAGCGTTTGGATTGATATATTTAAAATGTTTTCCAAATGCCACACTATAGATTGTAAGAAGTAAATTGTAACTGTTCTTGACCCTACATCCACCATGCAAATTCTTCATCCTGATAAATTTATCCCCAATATCAAAGAACAAGAACGAAGTTCCCATGATATTAGAGCTCACTTGGTTGATGAGAATAAAATTAATTACAGAAATAAAGATAAAAAATGATTAAAATATGGAGTGGAGATACACCAATTATATGTGTAAATGTGAAAGGTAATTTAGTTTGTGGGATTTAAAACTATAATTTATAAGATTTTGTGAAGGATGTAGTAATTCTTACATTTGTATAGCAATATTAGATTTATCAAACTTACAGTGAATAAGAATAATTTAATTTATTTTTATTTTTATTTTTTAAATTCATTGCATTATCATCCTTTATGGTGATGGTCACATTGGTTTTTCCATTGTAGCTATGAAAAATAAGGAGTGAACTAATTGCCTATTCTAAACAATGTGGTTTTGATTCAAAAGGTTAAACACTTAAATAATATTATTTTAGTTATATTTATAAGTCATTTTTAATATATTTTACTGGAACTAAAAAAAATTTTAAAATGCTTTAACTTTGTTTAAAAATTTAATAAATCATTAAATTTATTCTTATTAAATATATACATTTTCATAATATATTTCTCTTTCCAACATTCAATGGAAAGTAAAAGAAAAAATTTATAATAAAAATTTAATGATACGACTTATAAATAGGATAAAAAAAAATTTCTTTGATTTATAAATAGAATCGAAGGGAATATATTTCATTAAGTAGATTTCTTTCTTTCTATAGAGGGACATGCTTCCTCAAATCTCTTAGAGCCTATTTGTTATGATGGAATTAATGATTATGGAAATCAAATTTTAACTTGTTTGGTATTCAAATCTTAATTTCATATGGAATTAAATTCCACAAAAAATGCTTAAATTGATTTCCATCACTTGGTCGAGGAAGTTTTGAAAAAATCCATAAAAGTAAGATTTATGACATTTTAAACCTTCTTTCTTTATCTCATCATTCGACGAAACTCTATCACCAATGATAGCTTCTTTGATCTCAACCTTAATCACTATCATTGGACGCAAGATTGAAGACGATAGCGATAATGAAGTTGAACAGCAATGATGACGAGGTGATGCTAAGGCGTGCAAACAACGAATCCACAAAGAAGTTGACAATGACAAATATTGTTTGAGGAGTGTGGATTTAGTTTTTTCTAATGAAAGGCTTCAATAATCTCAACTCATCCTAATGACAACGATATTCTCTTTACTAAGCCTATAACTATTTTAACTCGCAATTGATGGTGATGACCTATTCTAATCACTTCTATAATAGCCTGAGAAATTTAAGAGAAAAAAATTCTATGATAAGATATTTTAAGAGTATTTTTATTAATTTTGGAGTAGATTCAACATAAAGTACTTGGTGGTTCAGTAGTAGTAATCTTCTCGCTCAACACCTTCTGGTTTAAGGTCCGAATTCTTTCCATGTTTATGTGAGATATTTGATTTTTCTTGCTCAGCCTCTCAAATTTTTTGTTTTTTCCCATTAAAAGAAAAAAAAAACAATAACAATAATGATAAAATAAATAACACAAAACTAGATTATTTTCCTCACTCCTCATTTTCTATATTCTTGCTCAAAGTATCCCGACCAAGAGAGGAAGAAAACGTGTGCCAGGGGTCCAAAAGCTTCAGGTTCATTTTCTCTCTCCCTTTGTCATCCTTCTCCTTTCCTCTTTTAATTTTCCAGTGTGCGTGTGCTTGGGCTACTAATCATTTACTATTGTGATGGGTTTTGTCAAACTCACTGCTTCTTCCTTCTCTATTTTTGGCATCCATTCCACTCTTCTCTCTTCAATTACTACTTCAATGCCATTCTTCTTTTCGCATTCGTGATGCCTTTGTCCTAGTCACTGAGCTTGTTCTTCCTTCTCCTTCCTCTAGCATAATTTACTATGGGGTCATTAGAAGAAGAGAAAACTTGATTAAATTTGTAAGGAAGGAGATTAAGAATTTGGTGGCATATCAAGTAAGTAAATAACGTTTCCAATGAATAAAAGTAGCAGTATTTCACTTACCTCATTATCTTTTATTTTGAATATATTTTCTTATTTTACTTTTATGATTAGGTTGATTTAAAATGAAAATAATTTACTTATCATATGAATTGATTTGTATAAATTTTCTTATGGTATTTTATTTTCCTAAAAGTATTATACATGCATGGACTAGATAAATCACTTTGAAAATATCATTTACACCTTACAAATGGAAGAACTACTTGAGCTATGAGGACCTTTAAACTCCATGCATGCCAAAAAAAATTTATATAGGATTGAAGTGTAAGCCAAGTTCCACCCCTTTCTAATGACTTTAACATGGCCAAAAGGTGTTGTTTTAAGTTCCTAACCCTTGGTTATTATTAATGGTAAAGGTTGGTGCCATTAATGATAGGTTTAGATTTAACTCTAATACTAAATAATTAAGTTTAAACTAATGCTATGGGCTAGCAGAGTTAGTTGAGCTTAATAAGGGTTAAATGAATTAATGAAAATAGTAATGAGGTTGATTTTGGTTGGTGACTCTTATTAAGGGAATTAATTGTATTTAGTCATGATTAGTTCCTAATGGCAATTACTGTGCTTGATTTTAGAGTTTGGCTACTCTCAAATGCTTGAGTTTAATGGAGGCTCTTGAGGTCATCAAAGTATACCCTTGGTTTGGTAAAACTAAGAGTTGAGGTAACTGATAATTGATTTTTCCTTTATATTTAAAATTGTAAATTTAATATGAGATTAATCTTTGTTTGATATCAAATGAAAATTTATACTTAGCTATATAGAGAGCTAAATGTATGAGTTGTGAGATTTAAGGCTAGGACTAAAGTTTGTAAGAACTACCCATTGATATTATGTCCTAAGCAATTAAAAAGGCATGTCAATGCATAAACACATATTTATGCCTTGGAAGAAAGTGTTGACTAAAAGAAAAAGTTGCTATATAAATCATTAGGGCTAATGCCCTTTCCAGTGCATTGAATTTAGTATGAATATTCCGTGGTGTCATAATGTGTATTACCATATTGTGAATGTATGATTCAAATTTTATTGAGCATGATAAGGTGAACACAATTTTGTTAAGCATGGATAAGACTACACACACACGCACACGCGTGTGTGAGATTGTCATGAAAAGATAATTTATTTTGTATAATCATAGCTTCTTGTGCTTGAATCGTGTATGTATGAATCTATGATAGTTAGGACTTGCAAGTGCATGATTTATTGAATTAATTAAATGTGGAGATGAGTATGTCTATACATATAAATGTTGAACTTACATGATTATCGATGGTTAAGAGTTTACTCAAGAGATGGTAAGGGGGTACTATTGGAAATCCACATAGTGAAGCCTCTACTAAGTTTGCTCACAGTAGATGGCATATTCTTTACTAAAAGCACTTAGTATTATCAATCTCTTTTGAGAATTGGCATGAGTCAGGCATAATGCTCAATATCACTAAGTCCAATGGGAATGGTATGGGTTGGGCAACTATTGACACCTCTACAATTTAAAGAAGGGAGAATTCATAGTTTGAGAATGAGTATAAAAACCTAGGCCAGGTAACCTATCATGATTAAAGAACAGGGCTAATCCAATTATATGGGGTGGTTCTACATTTATAATTGCACATGGCTTCGGTCAAACAATATAAGGAGAGTAATAAACCCACCTGAGTGGGGTGGGATAAGGACTATTACACTTCTTACTCTTGAACCATAAATTCCTCTATTTGAAACTCATGAGGTGTCACTACATCCAGTGTAGGGCATTACCTAGTCTAAGGTAAAGATCAAGAACAAAAACACCTAAGCTTTGAAGTACTGGTGAGTACCACATGAATTTTCTTACCAACCTACTCTCTCGGGTGAATTGTCACCCATATGTGATTATGCAATATGCTCATAATACTCAATGACATAACATATATGCAAACTTAATTAACTTAGCTTATAATCAAGCACATCCCATCTGGCCATGCATAAATAACCACTACTCAAACTTCATGGCAACATTATAAACTTATGCTCAATGACATATCATCATCATATACTTTAACATATTGATCATGCACAAGATCACCCATTAAGTTAGGTATCACTCAATTCTTAACATTGCACCATAAACATTTAATCACTTAATCACACATCCACATTTCTCGTTCAGAAATTTCATATTTCACATGCCATAATCAATACTTATTAAGATATTAACCATCATAATACTATATTCGCATTGTACTTAATAACCAAATTAAAATTTGTTCAATCATGTCATATAATCGATGCCATCATCATCTTGACATGACAAAATCATACATTTCTAGTCAAATCAATTGTTTCAATTTCTTATTAGCTTAAACTTAGGCATTTAGCATTAAGATTAACTCTGTACTCTTTATAAATGATTTTTAAAGCTACCAACTATCAAAACCCAAGTGTTGAAGCATTTAATAATGTCCAAAGACTTTGTTAGCATCTTAGGAATGGATGAGACTTAGCCTTAGGTTTAGATATTTACTTCCTAACCTTAAAGATAGTAGAAAATGCATAATAGAAGGTAGAAGAAGAGTACACGAGGCTTACCCAAGACTTTAAAGGCTCTAAAAGCCTCTAAAAATACTCCATAACAAAACCCTAGTATAGCTCCAATGCCCTTCTCTCTCTCTATCTCTCTAAGTTCTCACTCAAACTCTCCTAAATTTTATCATTTTGAATGACAGAATTGAGTTTTAAATTTCTTTTGCGCTCAATGCAACGAATAGCCTAAAACAGGCAGCATGACTTAAGCCTAATTTTTAGGCCTAACTCAAACCAATAACCTCTAATACCCTACTCTAAACCCATTAGAGGATCCAATAGGCTTAAATGGCCATCCAAACTCAATTATTAACCTCTACTCATCCTAATTAATTAATTAAACTACTTGATTAATTAATTTAAATTTTAAATAAATTTAGGATGTTATAATGCACATTACTCAGTTTCACATCATGCATTACTAACCAAAAAAATTTTAAAGGCGAAAGTACATTGTTATGTTTAGTGATTTATAACTTATGCATGTGTTTAAATTGTTGTATCTTGATTACTAATATATTGTATCTTACTCCCTATTGTCTATTTAATGTTTTAAGGAAGAACCACAAGTATGGCTAAAGGAGAAGAGGATCAAGCTGAAAACATTTATGATGTATTTGCTTATACCTATGTGTAAGTTTGAGTATAATGTTACTAACTAGGGTTACTTTTGCTCTATAAGACTTCAATGCATTTGGATTTTGATGCTGTTGGCATGATAGACTGATTTGTATAGATAATTGGTTGAGTTTGGGTTTTTGTGTCATTTATTTATTAGGAATTTTAGTTAAAGGCTTGTTTATCATTCTAGGTGTCCAAATTTACTTGTTGATGTTGAATGGGGGCCAACTTTATAGTTGTTAACTAATTATTTAATAATTTTTGAGAGTATACTTGGTTCACCTTAATTATTAGACATCTTAGAGGTTGAAGTCTGGGCTTCATCCTTATTGTTTGCTTTGTTGCTATAATAGGGTGTACATCATGGCGAAACATATGATTGGCTATGGCAAACATGGTAGTAGCTGTTAGCTATAGTGAAATAAGCACCTGCTTGAAAGAAAAGGCCTGGATGTCACAAGCCAAAGCAAACTCTTTCTTGGGCCACCAAAGACTATTTTACTTCGCTGAATTTAACTCTTTTACACCTATTTTAAATGCTTAACCTTTTGTCTATGTTTTCGTACCTACTTTAAACTTTGATTTTAATTACTTTCTATGGGCCTAGCTTGAAACCTTTGTTTTTCAACTTGTTTTATGATTCCATTGTTTTACTTATTATTTAAAATATTCCTTGAACTATTTCTTAGCCAAACTAATCCTTGTAGTATTGATTGACTAGACAAGTTTTAATTGAGTTAATGCATATGGTCATTATAACCAATACATATGGAATAAAAGAATGTAGTTTGACATTTGTGGATATAATCCATTCCTATTATTCCTAAGTTATTAATTGCGCCTGTTTTTCATGGCTTCTCATCATGTCGGATTTTACTTACTCTAGTGGATTGTGCGTCCATACTTGTTACTTATTTTGTTTAAGTCTTAATAGAAAATGGGATTTTCAAGTTATATTTTCACTTTCAAGAATTGTGTTTTACAATTTTTTAAAAGATAAATTCTTATCTTAGTAGTTATGATTCTCCATGGTCTCTTTTCTAGTTTTGTTACTCAAGTATTAAACATAAATTATGTTGTTATCTTTTAATACCATCAATAATAAGAAATAGTCATTTATTTCAAGATTTACATCTTCATGATTATCATTTATTTTTATTATTATTTAGGAATGTTATTTACAAGAATAACTTTGGTATTTAGATAATACTTCCCTTCAGTAAATCTCAAGGGACTCTTAGAGGCAGAAGACAAACACTTTGTCGCCATTTATTACCTTATGAATTAATGTACATATTTAAAGTATTTTATTTTTTTTAAATATCTCTAAGTATCCTAAGTATTTTGTTGCTCCACTATTATGGAGTAGAGCTTGTATGCCATCTAGATATTCTTTTTGGCAAGTTGTAGAGATTTTGTGAAGTTTAACTTATATGAGAGACTCTTTCAAAATTTTTACAACAAGTTTGAATATTTTGTTCCTTTTAACTTATACTTATTATTCATATAAATTATGATAGTATAATAAATTTATACTTAATATATTAGGCATTATATGAGTTCAGGGTTTTGAAATATGATTTTCATTGTATTCTAGATAGTCGTGCTTTGAAATTTTAGCTGTGTGACAACTTTAAATGACCAAGCAATTGCAAAGATGAAGGTTTGATGACAACAACCTCCTTTTCCATCTCCTTTATTTATTTAATTAAACCCTTCCTTCCTCTTAGCAATGGCAATGGCAACCTTTATTTGCTGCTTCGATTTCAATAATGGTTTTTAAGATGTTGATTATTGTTATGAGTTTATTGATAATTATACTATTCTGGGCTTGTTGATTTTTTTTTTTGCTATTGAGCATATTAGTCATTTCATATGTTAAATGTAACAATTAAAAATGAGTTAAGTTTATTTTTATCCCTAAAGTATTCTTTGAAGTACCAAATACCTTAACTATTGATTGGAACAATTTACCTTTTAAGTAATTAAAACAAGACATTTTTTACCCTTGCTATTAAATCCCTTAAATCAATGTTGAAATCCTAGTTAACATTTTCTAATAGTTAATGTTGAAAATTTGACGGTAAAGACAAAAGTGTTTCATTTTAATTATTTAAAGGACAAAATTGATTTGACCAATAGTTTATGGTGCTAAGTACCCTTCAAAGTATATTTTAGGAATAAAAATTCATCTTTACCAAGGTACTGAAAATTACACCGGCCATTGAACCAGCCAAGGTCAGGGGTTCAACTGGGGGTCAACCCTGAATTCAAACCAAACATAACAAAATAATATGATTTAAACAAAAACAAAATCTTCAAGACTTAATCTCTTATACAATACCACATACAAGTCTAACACAATCATCAAAACATCATAAAAACATAACACATTAAAATATTTATTCTTACAATCCTTCAATCATCAAAAGTCTAAAGCTAATAATAATCACACCAAAATCTTCATTAATTTTATTCAAATCTCTAGAAGTAGGAATTAAAACATTAGAAGATGACTGAGAGAAACCAGAACTACTTCCAACATCATCATTTAAATGTGGACGCTCTAGAATATTCATATCTTCTTCACTTATTTATGACAAGAATTAACATTAAATATTGTGTAAAAAATAGTTATATATTATATAATATAGACATGTTAGTAAGTAAGAACCTTCATTATCTCTCTCAAAAGCTGATGGAGCTACACCATTTTCATTATGCATAGCACTTTCCAAATTAGTGACATCATTAGCATTAAACTTTGGAGTTTGTTTCTTATTCTTCTTCAGCAATCCAAAGTCCAATTTGTCAATAGATTCATAATCGATAGGATCAAAACTTGTCTTTTTCTTCAATTGGATCCTTTAATGAGATCAAAAAAATTAAATACAAGTATATACCTACCATAAAATAGCAATAAAATGGATTCATTCAAAACAAGCTCCACTCACAACGAGAAGAAGAAAAAGTTTGGCTAAGAATACACATTGCAAGATTTTTGCAATTCTGGAACAAACTTTCATAGAATGATCATCATTCATATGCAAATAAAAGACAATTAGTTATATGTTATATGACAAATGAAATTACCATGACCATGTTTAAATATTTACACTTTTAAGGGTTTAGTTTCTGTGCTACTTTATGACATGAAACTTTATCAAAAGATTCTTTATGATCACGATACAAGTTCAACTACTTTATTATCACAATATAATCAACATCTTCATTTTTAGTTACTCAAACAGTGAAAGCATTGTATCCATTAACCTTCTCTTGTGAACAAAGTCATCATTATACAAGAAGGTAGCGTTCAATAATATGCTGTTGCATGAAGATTGGTCTTCAAGTACTTATCCCATTAGGCTTGAATAATATCTGTATAAGGCTTATATTGATCTTTCTTATTGTGGACGACTGCCTTAATTGCTTTTTTTGCCTTTGCATGCCTTCATAAACATAAGGCAAAGAAGGCTTCTCATCTAAATCAAAAATTCTCAATAACTTTATGAGAGGAGACACAATCTTCACACACTTCAAAACATTCATTCCAAAATGATTATCTAATATGATGGCACTAACAATTATTTCGGCTTCGGTCCTTAATAATTTATGATCTACAAAATGCTTATCAGTAATTTAAAGCTTGCAAGCCATACTTGTGCATATATATGCTATGCAATGTGATAAATGTTATAGCTAACTTTGCCGCACCTGGATGCACAATTTCTTTTCAAACCCTTTCTTTTCCTGAGCCATGACAAGAAGACCATATGATAATAAACAACACAATGATCTTTGATGCCTTTGTTGTAAGTTAGACATGCTTGTAATGTCTTTCTCAAAGTGAGATTCACAATAAACAGCACAATGTAACCAATAAAACAATACTTTTATATTTCTCTTTAATCAACTTGCCATATGTTACATAATTAGCAGCATTATCAGTTATCATATGCACAATATTTTTAGAACCAACCCACTCAATCACTTCAGAAAATAATGAGATAAAGTCTTGGCTTCTTTCATTAAATTAAAAAGCATCAACAGATTTCACAATAATATGCCATATGCCATATGTAGAATAAACAAGAAAATTTATCAAAGTTTGTTGCATCACATTTGTCCAACTATCAGCCATGAGTATATATCCATAGGTTTTCCATTTAAATCGATAATTCTCAATAAGAAGCTGATATTCTTTTTTCCAATCATTCAATAAGTTGACTCTAGATTCATAAGCATTATGACCTTTAAAACCCGGCCCAATTGAAGCAATAGCATCCATAGCTTTTTAAAAGAAAAGGCAATTTAATGTATTAAATAGAATATGATTGATGATAGCCCATTCAGCAATGACCATCTTTTGCATCATGTTGTGCTTCTTTAGTCATAAATACACTCTTGATCCTAGTTAGGAACTCGGAGTTGTCTTAGAGAAAAAATAATTTTCAACTAAAATAGTATGAGGTTTCTTTTTACTGGAACTACTCTTAGGGATTGACTTAGATGGAGTAAGAGCATTTAGTTCCATAGCATTAGATACATATTCCCCCATGTCTGCTTGTACATCAGCAAGTTTTCTTTTCTTCAAACTTTTCAAAGATTCTTGCATTTGATGACGAACATCGTAAGGAACTTTGCTACAAAAAACTACATTTCCAAATATACCAGCAAGATAATGCT
Source organism: Prosopis cineraria (assembly GCF_029017545.1). Taxonomy (NCBI): domain Eukaryota; kingdom Viridiplantae; phylum Streptophyta; class Magnoliopsida; order Fabales; family Fabaceae; genus Prosopis; species Prosopis cineraria. Next base: position 34,667,678 of record NW_026555334.1, on the reverse strand, counting down.
TCAATCTATTTATTCCATCTCCTTTATAACTTAATGCACAATAAAGACATGTATACACATTTTTGTTGTCCTATTTTCTTAAGTTAACATGTACCCATGCAGAATCTTTTTTCCCAAAATTGATGGGGTCCCAGATGTTGAGTCATTATGACTATAGCAAGGGGATTATTGGAATTGAGGGTGGGATTCTCAGTTCCATTACTACTAGGATTACTTCCAATATCCATGATATAACTTTGATCTGCAAGCTACAATAATTTCAATACAAATAAACATTTGGGTTTGATGCAGAGGGAATATGTTCAAATAATCAAACTTAGTTCCAACACCATTCCAACAATTAATATAAGATAAATCAGTACAATAGTATATCATCTAACGGAAACTTCGTAATCTCAAATAATGACAGTGGAATGACAACCATTAACTTATCAATCACATTTAATATATTTAAGGATTCTCACCCGTTCATTAAATTTAATCCAAATGTGAATCACTTGATCTCCTATTAAAATTGTATAAGTATATGCATGCCATCTCATTTATACGCATCAAGTGACTAAAATATTATCATAAGCAAAGCAAGTAAATCGAATGAACATGTCTTTGGAAGCAAACATACTAAGATGGTGATATAGACCAAGTAATCGAATCAATGACCATACTAAATCAACACATACTAGGATAATGCATTCAAACTACTAGGATTATCAGATACAGAGCAACACCAACATGCCAACACCTAAATCGAGTAGGGAGGGAGGGAGAGAAGAAGAAGATACACATGAAGCTGGGAGGGACCGAGGGAGGGAGAGCGAGAATTGGTGCGAGTATGCGATAAGATACACTTAAGAAGAAGAAGAGACACCTAAAGCTCAATGATGAAAGATCGATAAGAAACAAGTGCAATTGTACAAGAAGCCAAGAATGAAGGGTAGAAGATGAGGTCAAAGACGAAAGCTGAGAGTGAAGGGTGGAAGATAGAGAATGAGAGATTGCGAGTAGAATCTGTAAGTGAGAGGCAGAAAACTAAGAGATCAAGACTTGAATTTTAGCTTTAGGGCATCTACATTTCAACATTTAAGGTTCAGCCATTTTCTAACTTTCTAGGTTTCTTTTTTTTTTTAATTTTTTTTATTCTAACCCTAAAAATGACATCATTTTGAGGGTCAAAATTTGAAAAATATATCAACTTGCCCAACCAGCTTGACCCGTGGGGTTGGACGAGTTGATCCTAATTAACATCGGGTCGCCCGGGTTAACCCGAGTCACTTAGTTCCCCTTCAAATAGCAAAATTAGATTGAAAAGGCGACTAGGTAGTCGGTCCGATCCAGTTTTCAATATCATGATCTTTACTCGTAAAAATTATATATGATTTTATAGTTATACCAAATATATTTTTAAATCTCATATCTATTTTTAATTTATTTTCACATTCATATCTATTTTCATTTTTATCAATATTTTTTTCATTATATCAAACAGGATCTCTAAAAACTTAAAAAAAATTTGGAAAATTCACTTGCGTTGGGCTGTGATTCTGACAACTGTGGTTTCCCCATCCCCTCCGTCAGATATCCATTTTTATAAAAATATTTATTGAAATTCTAAATTTTAGAAAATAAATAATAAAACTCAAATGTAACGGTTTTTGTACTATTGGTTGACGGCAATGACACCACTTCCCCCACCCCCCCCAAGATTAATATATATGACTGTTATCACACACACACACACACACAGATATATATATATATATATATATAAATAAAATTCATACCGACCACACGATTCTTTGTTCATATTATTATTAGCAACTGTATTTAGTATATAATAAAAATAAAAATTACAATAAAATAAGTCGGTCAAGAAAATAATAAGTTGGTAACAATATTTTTTTTATTACAGAAAACGCATTTATAATTCTAATTATATACATACACGTACAAACACTCCACCTCCGGTGAATAGTATAGACTGTCTGTAAAAATTTCAACACTCTAGATTTAATGTATTTTATTTTTTTATTTTACATTTTTAAAATAAAAATTATAAAAAATGGTAAAATATTTAATAAATCTATTTGTCAGTTTAAATAGTTAAGGTTTAATATGAATAACTCATATTTAATATTAAAATTTTTATAAATTTACTATACAAATATATTTTGAATGGTGCAAATTTAATATTAATTTTTTTATTTTTTTATATTAAATGTGAATTATTCGTATTAAATTCTGGCTGGACAAATTTATTAAATTTTTTATAATTTATATAATCTTTTTATTTATAAAATGTAAAATATAAATAATAAAAAATATTAAATACCGAATTAAATCTGAATATTTTGTGGGAGGTGGCTTCCTCAAGGAGGGAAGCGAACTCCCAAACACTCATGGAAAAGGAAGACGGGAGTTTTGGAAGGAGACATGAAAATGGTGTGGGGTCGTGGGATAAAATTGATGGGTAGGCCCGGAGGTACTATCTGCGTGTGCCGAATTTCCTTCTCTTGGCCTCATCGACTCTGCATGCCGGCCGATTTGACACAGATTTGGCGCCTTTCGCTATGCCACTCACTAACTAACAAAACAAATTCATGACGGATTCATGCACATCTCACTTGCCACACCGGTTGATCAATCCCATTCTTCCTCTCACCGTCTTCTCCTCTACCATCCGGAAAGCCACAACAACCCTTTCAAGGTTATATGTATAACCGGCTCATGTCTCCGATAATCCATCCGGTGGTTCCGCATTTTACTTGAATTTTGCATCTCTGTTTTGCATGGTTTTTCTGAATGCATATTCAATATTGGCTCTGTAGTTTCAGATTTGTACTTAAATAACGCAACCTCATCAGCTTCATCCTGGTTCGCGAATATTTATTAAAATCAAATGAGTTAACCGGCGTGTACTGTGTCTTTAAAATTGACGAACCTCGACGCCTTTATAAGGAAGGGATGGAGTTGACATGGAAGCGTGCTATATTGAGATTTTTCCAAGGTTTTAAGGACTTAGGTAATCATGATTTACATCATATATACTCTCAGTCTGCTGATAAGCGTTACTTTTTCAGGGGTCGAATATTCAGGCTTTGCATGTGAAAGGAAGGCATCAGCACGTTCAATGGGAAGTCCTTTACGCAGGTCTGAATGTGCGGCAGCGGGTGTTTGTTTCCATAGCATGAGCTTCTTTCTCTACAATCTTCTTTGAGATCACGCAAAATAGAAGAAACAAAGGAAAATTTCATTGACTTTTCCCTTCAATTTCTATTTGTCCTGCAGTGGAAATTCCAGAAAGTCTAATGAGACAATGAAGTTCACTGTAACAGTTTTTCTTGGAGTTGTTTTTGGCTTCCTTCTGGGAATTTCGTTTCCAACACTCTCATTAGCTAAGGTGTATAATCTTCCACAACAATGTTATGTTTATTTTAATAGCAGGTCAAGTGTGCCTGCCAGAATTAACAGTTTTTGTTTAATGTCTAATTGTTAGATAACTCTCCGATCTGGCCTTTTCCCATCAATTGATCTCACAAAGATTGAGGACGACGGTTATTCACGTATTTCAACCGAAGGAATTTGGGATGCGTGGGCTTCTTTTAGCGGTGACAGAAGCATTTTTAATGGAATTCAAAAATATGACGAGGCCAATGTATTATTCTCTGCTCTAGTTTGATGGTTTTTCTGCGGTGCAAAGGTTTAAGGGCTGTTCAAAGTTATTGAGCTCATGATTAACTGGATACACTTGATTATGATGCAGATATGGGTTCCCACAAATCCTCGAGGGGCTGAAAGGTTACCCCCTGATATAGTCAAATCTGAGTCAGATCTTTATCTTCGTCGATTATGGGGTCAGCCCGTGGAGGTGTGTATCTTCAATTCTTCTTCTTCTTCTTGTTTTTGTTTTTGATAACAGGAGGTGTGCATATTCTATCATGCCTTTGATTCAGCAGTGAGATTTTCCCTGTGATTATGAGTTACACTTTTTTCTCCTCTTTAATGTCTCTTCTGATGGACGTGACAGGACCTAGCCATCGAAACAAGGTATCTTGTAACTTTCACTGTTGGTTATGATCAGAAAGACAATATTGATGCCGCAGTGAAAAAGGTTATTTCAGATTCTGCCCTGCTTCAACGTGTCTTCTTTACCCGTCCTCCTAACTGTGTTCTAAGTTCGTTTTACTCCCTTGAATTTTCAACTTTAAAATTTTCAGTTCTCCAAGAACTTCACCATTGTTTTGTTTCACTATGATGGTCGGACTAGTGAGTGGGACCAGTTTGAGTGGTCCAAGCGGGCGATCCATATAAGTGCTCCGAAGCAATCTAAATGGTTGGTCCTGTTTTCTTTATTTTGTTTCATTGTTTTGCTACAAGCTCTTACCAGGCCTTTTTCATTACGTTTCGATTTCTGACAAACATCCTGAAATTTGATTCAAGGTGGTTTGCTAAACGCTTTCTGCATCCTGACATCGTGGCACCCTATGACTACGTCTTCATTTGGGACGAGGATCTTGGCGTGGAGCATTTTGATGCAGAGGAGTAAGCATCAAAACCATAAACATTTAGTGGAATTAAGGGTGCATTGAAATTTTTTCAACTCGACCTCTCCATTCCAGGTACTTGAAATTAGTTAGGAAACATGGTTTGGAGGTTTCACAGCCTGGTCTTGATTCGGATAGAGATATTACATGGCAGATGACAAAGAGAAGAGATGATAGCGAAGTCCACAAGTTAGTGGGACCTTTCTAACATGCTCCTATTTCTAGCCTGTCAAACATGTAATCATGGCTGATTATACTTTTATAATTATTCCTTCTTGCAGGAATGCTGAGGAGAGAGATGGTTGGTGTCCTGATCCGCATTTGCCACCTTGTGCTGCGTATGTGAACATAATCTTACAGGCTTTAGTTCTTATTGACCTTAACCAGTCTTCCTGTTTCTGCATACCTGAGGCTGACAATGATTTTTGAAATACTCAGATTTGTTGAAATCATGGCTCCTGTATTCTCCAGAGATGCATGGCGTTGTGTGTGGCATATGATACAGGTATAAAGAATGCATACTTACGTCCTTTGTAATATTTTCACTTCATATTCAATTTTTATCTCACTTGTTTTTGACCTCCTGCATTGTAGAATGACCTAATTCATGGATGGGGTCTAGATTTTGCTCTCAGAAGATGTGTGGACGTGAGTAGTTTGCCTGCCTTTATTTTTTCCTTAAAAAAAAATATTCTTATTCCTATAACTAGGTATAATGAAATTATTTTGGTTTGAAACAGCCTCCCCATCAGAAAATAGGAGTAGTAGATACTCAGTGGATTGTTCATCAAGGCATTCCTTCGCTTGGGGATCAGGTAACGAAGCCTTCTGTTTTGGAATTTAAGGTTTTATATAGAGTCTTTTATAGCAGTCTTTGGTTTCTTGCGACAGGGGCAAGCACAGGGCGAGAAGGCTCCATGGGAAGGGGTCTGTGATGAACTTCTCTGTCTCATGTTTATCTTTAAACAATTAGCGTTAAATTTACATTCAAATGTGGAAGATTGATGTATAGTTTTCACTTGCATCAGGTGAGAGCGAGGTGCCATGCAGAATGGGAAATGTTCAGAGACAGAATGGGTAATGCAGAGACGGCCTATTTTCAGGCACTACAAAGCGGTTCCTCTAACTCCTCGGCTAGTTAGGGTCATGCACTGATGTCTTAGCCAAAAAAGCGAGTTTAGCTTTTTAGAATTTCTACAAGCTAGTCATTTTGACCTAGTAGCTTGAGCTATATTGTTAGGGATTCCTTAGTGCATTCCTTTATGATGATAGGAAACTATATATATATATATATATATATTATGCTAATGATATCATTTTTAGAGTGTCATGTAAATCCTCCAAAGCTACAATTGTTACATTCTTATGATACGTGGCGTTCAAATCAACCCCTCTAGTCTCTGAAAAAACTCCACTTCAGCTCCTAAAAGTAAGGACAGGAGGGAATATCGTAACCGGGGGGGTGGGGGGAAGCCAAAACGACTTCTTAAAAAAAAAAAAAAACGAAAGAAAATGTCGCAACGACGATCCGCCCAGAGCGTCGAATGCAAAATAAGAGCATAAATACCAATTCCCGCGCTCCCGTATTTTTGAACTCCTCATTCTCTACCTCCACTCCTGGAACTTGGAATCTTGCTATACAATTGTCTGGTATGGGTTCGGCCCCACAATATCAGGAAGATGAGGACTGGGAGCTCTATAACGACGATGGCTTTGTGTTCAAGCGCAAGAAGCGACATCTTGACCCCACAGTAACTGTGCCTCATCCATCCTCCACTTCAGACGCGGATCAGTTTCAGGAGGCAGCGCAGAAGCAGCGGAGAGAGCGTAAGAGGAATACCCTCCTGAAGCTGAAAACTAGGTACCTCTCAGAGATCCATCTCTGGGATTTCTTGTCCGCCACATTGCGCTCACTGGAAGAGACCGCCCTTGAGTATAGAAGGCAACAAGAGCAGGCGAGGCCCTTAGCGTTAGATTCTGTTGGTGAATCTGTGCTAGATGACGTTCTCTTGCAGGTAATCATACTCTTTCACCGTGGATGCGTTATTCTAAGTTGTCATCTTACTAGTTCTGAAATTGTTGCTATGAGGGAGAATTGGAAATTGGGGCTTTACATTTGCAATTTTCAGGAGGCGAACTAGCTAGGATTTGGATTTTTTTTTTTCCTCCTGTCCGAAACACTCTAGTGAAGAAATTTCTTAGCTGTTGATTATTGGGAGCGCCGATTTCCGGTGATAGGTTGAAGAATATATCAGCTGCGCAATCTTGATTATTACCTTAGCTGTCATCTTTCGAAACTACTTTAGTTATCTAAGTTGCCAATTTCTATGGCCCTAAAATAATCACAATTCATAACTCTATCTTGCTTATGATCCCACTGCCTGTTCGTCCACTGATCCCATCACTTTCTTTTCCTTTTTCTTTTGATTTATATTTGCCTTTGGTGATTTAATTAACCCAGCGCCTGTACTGTAGCAAGAGAAATGCCAAGGCACTATGCCAGGTGCTCTATTATTAACTTTGAGAGCTCGAGTGTAGTGCGCAAATATATTTTCTAATTATAGTTGGAGGGAAATTTATCTCAAGCTACATGCAGAGATCACATTATGATAGACTTGCAAGTAACAACTCTCTCACCATACAGGTGCAAGCCCAAGAAGCGATAATTCATAATATATCAAATTTATGCGACGTAGCGGAAGCAATATGCCACAAACAAGAGCAACAGTTTAAACAGACAGTGTTTAATCTTCCCATCTGGGCTTCACCAGTTGAGCTCATGGAATTGCTATGCTTATGTGATGATTAAATTAGTACTTTTACCGTGCTGGATCCTCTTGGTAATGATTGAGAATCTGAGAGATCGGCCTTCTACTGTTAACAAGATCTTGATCAGTTTCGTTATTTCTATTTTCTGATATGATCATACTCTGCACTGAGTTAATGTGGGGGCTCACCACTGTGCCAGAGTAGTAAATATTGTTAGTTTGATTACACCTTAGACGAACACTGGAGTGACCATCTGATGGATGGAAAGTAGGCAACGGTGAACTCCTCGGAAGGATGAGAAGAAAGTTTCTCTGAAGCCTTCAAGGAAGAACAAAGATTTAATTCTGTAGTATTGTATAGGTAACTTACAGGCAAGGCTGTCATTTCTCATTGTATATTGTCACGTTACTAACTTTTAGGCTTGCCTGTCAGTTCTCATTGCTTTTACTTGTGCAAGTAATGAAATACTCCTTCTGTTTTCATTTATAAAAAAAAAATTATTTTTTTATTTTTTTAAATAACCAAAATTACTTTCGAAATTGTCTCATCAGGCTTGAAATTTTTCAAAAGTAATGAATGTTAGTTTTAAAAAAATTTCTTTCGAAAGAATTTTTATTTTAAAATATTGAGTATTTAATTTTAAAATAAATAAGGAAAAGCCATCACCACCCAACTCATTTAGCATTTCCTTATAATTAGATCGTTACATTCTAGTTTGTTCAATTTCTTCGTCTCTACTTTAAATCCTCCAACATATTGTAGATGATGCTATGCATTTTACTTCTAATATCCATGCAATAAAATTCCCTTCTGCATTTGCATTTGGCTAAACCTTATTTCATTCATTTGTAGCTTGCATTTTGGGAGGAAATTGTGATAAAGAGTTTCGAGATACTCACAATCACTGTAAGTCCTGTTTGTGTCTGAAAAAAAAAACATTGAGATCGTTTGTTTTAATTTACCCTTAATCTAGCCTTTCCTATAGGAAAGAGAGATCCACACTTGCACATAACACCTGATAGTATTGGGTTCTGTTCATGGTGAACAACAAATATTAAGTGTGTAAGAGATGTTGAGTTTCAGTTGATAACAAAAGGGTCTCGAGCTCCCTTATCACAGTTTACTCAGATATAAAAGATATAAGACTTTAATAGAATAAATATTTGATTTTATTGAAATGCAGAAAAGTTACAAGTCTAAACTAAAAGATTAACTGATAAATTAAAAGGATAAAAAGTATAAAATGCGAGTCTTTGATTCAATGTTAACTAGTTTATTTCATATTTTCATCTTCTATTTATAGTGTTAAAATGATGGTGGTCTCTTCCTTAAGACTTAACACATTTTGTCGAAAATTTAGGAATTTTGCAAAACTTGTGGCATGGTCTTTATTCCATACTCTCCATTTTAATAATCAGCCCGTTTTATTAAGATATTTGAGCATGAAGCCCGTAAATTTTGGCATTACTTGAAATTGTGTCTTTCGTGCCAACAGTCTAATATTTACAATTGATGGAATTTTGATATGTTTATTTATTGTGACCTTTATTGAGTATTGAGGCCGGCTTCTTTTGTTTATATTAGGCTTGACGCTTCAGTCACTCAACCGAATTAGTCCTGTAATCTATTTGAGCAACGTTTCATATTTTAATCCAAACATGTTTGAACCAAAATATCCTTCAAAAAGAGGAAAATTTTGCCACTAAAATAATTGACCATTGATAACATTGAGATCAATTGATCTCTAGCACACTTAGCATAGATCCAAAAATATGGCAAACATGAGTGTAATTTTGTATGATAAGTTTGACCCACACACATCATGACATCTATCATAATGACTCTTTAAAAAAAAAAAAACGAGATCCCTTATCATGCACTGTTTTTGCGTGAACATGTGAAAGTGCATGTCTAAGTATGGTACGGATAACTATAAGATTTGAATAACTCAAATTTCACATGTTATATGACTTAATTGTTGTTAATACACGAAAACCACCAAAGGACACACAATTTCACTGATTAATTTGGTGGGTTTAGAATTAGATCCGTTTATTTGGTGGGGTGTTAACATTATTAATCAGCATATTTTCTCATCCCTCTCTCATTATGTGCACAAGTGGAGAATGCTGAAAATTAAATCAATCATTGAATTAGTTAAGATATTAGTTAAAAAATTTATGATTAAAATTGTAATCAAATTGGTTATTACAAAATATTTTATTGAACCAATTAGGACATTAATTCAATGATCTATTGATTCAATACACTAGATTGACACAAATTTTAATATCATGGATTTATGACCCCTCTACCATTTCATATGGCTTAGAAAAACAGCCCGCCTCAACTGATCAAATAAATAAACGTTCATATATCATACATTATTTCCAAACCTTAACATTCCTCTTCCTTTTTGCATATCATTAAAGTATTGTGAGCTTTTTATTACATGAAAAGTAAGCTGCATAGCTTATAACTTGTGAACAGTGAGTCTTATTGTGAATTTTTATAAGTATTGATGATATAATCACAACAGGAAATGATTCATATTTAAATAAGGCTTAATATATAATTTACATTTTAAATTGTAAGTTTATGGACAATTTAAATCTTAAACTTATATTTGATATATTTTAAATTTTAAATAATTAAATTCAAGGCAGTGTCACTCCATCATTAAATTAAAACAAAAGTTTATTACTTTTTTGTAAAAATAGAGCCCAATATGCAATTTTTTTAAAGCAGTGTATGAGTCAAAAAATTGCACATTGGACATCATTTTTTTTAAAAAAATAATGGATATTTATTTTAATTTAATGATTCATGGTTGGAATGAAATTACTTCAAGTTTAATTATTTAAAATTTAAAATGTTCGAGTTGAAAATTTAAATTACTCCTGAACATATAATTTGAGATTTAAATTGTACATTGACGTTTTAAATTAAAGCTTCAATTATCATTTCAATTATTAAACTGCGAGACTTCTTCTTTTAATCTTAATGTTGGCCCTCAATAATTGCAGAAGAAGTTAAATTGTTGTAGCAGGTGGAAAAATTCTTACTATATATATATATATATATATATATTTTACTATTAGTGATTCAGAAAATAGTAGACATGTATGTATAGTTTTTGACAGATAAATATTTTTTTTTTCGACGACAGATAGATTCATAGATATTTTATACATACAGTAATTAATGATTTGATTAAATAGTTGGTGCAATTTATAAAATATTAAAACAAGAAGGAAAATTGATGGGACACATTTGAAGTGCAATTTATTTATTTAATATTTATTACCTTATAAGTAAGGCTACCGACAGGGTATGGAGATTCCATGAGGTCAACGGTCTCAACAATTATGTCATACCCTTTCTCTCAAAAATTTAGTAATTTACCTCAGCTTTTCTCATGCTAAAATGAAAAAAAAAATCATTTTCGAACGAATGAAATCACATTTTCTTACCTAAACCCATTTTTTAATTGAGCAAAACATAACTATATATGCCTAAGGTTTTTTTTCCCCCCTTAAAAAAAGGGCAAGTAAATCACATGTCAATATTTTTCAGATTTCAAAATTTTTAATAAATACTGGGCATTATTCATATTCAGTTCATATTTTCTCACATAACTTTAGTACTATAATAATTAATTATGCTTTAAAAATTACAAATTACCCAAAAACTAATATTTTGTTTGTTATATATATATATATATATATTGGTTCCATGTGAAGAGACGTCCGCGGAATTTGACCAACTTTGGTGTCTTTCTCCCGAATTTTTTACCATTGTTCCCCCCCCCCCAAAAAAAAACAGCGACCGAAATTTTTTACCACTTGCGTCAACCCGTTCAACTAAAAATAAAAAAGTTTTCAGTACCACGAAAGATTAACCCACTTTCGTGAATCACCCACCAATCACTTTCGAGTTTAAAATTGCAATTGAAGATGATTGACCAACCTATCATTCAGTCATCAATTATACGGGCAATTATTGACACAGGTTTATAGCCGATCATTCTCTTTATTCATGGCATCTGAAATTTCCCTCAAAAACAGTACTCTGGTTAATTTTTTTCATCAATTCTTAATTCCATAACTAAGCTCAGTGCACACTGTTTCTGACAGAGGCTCAATTCCTCCCGGGGCCACGCTATGTTACTTTAACAATAACAAAACGAAGACAAGAGTGGAAATTCAATACGCGGAAGAAGAAGATTGCATTTTGGAAAAGAAAAGGAAATAAAAAGGAAGCCTTTAGCCCACCACATATCTATCTTCCAACTTTTTCCAACTCTCAATCTGGGTCGTTGGTATTTGGTGTCTCTTTCAACCTTCCATACAAGCTCTCCTTCGCCCTTATCTCTTTCCTCGATTGCTCTCTGTCCAATTTTTTTTTTTTTTTTTCGTATCCTGCTGCTGCTGACAGAGCCTGTTGGATCTTTGATTTGTTTTTAATGCTTATTCTAAGTTCTGGGTTTGTTGGTGAGTGCCTCTAAGCATGTGGGTTTTTATTCTCTGCCTTCCTAACTAGGGCACATGTTGATAATTTTTAATATTCTAAGGGCGTGATTTTGGGGATAGGTCTTACTGGCCCTATAGGGAAAGCTGCCCTGGGTACGAACTTGTACATTTCTCTTGTCAAACCAAAAATGATGGCTTCCTTACATTATCATGGAGCTCCAATTGATTTTTCCTAGTCTCGAATTGTTAGTCTGCTTCATGCGTGTAATGCAGAGACGGGTATGCTCTGTTTGTTATAAGTGTGTGTAGTGTGTTGCTTGCTAGTTCACATCTTCTCGAGGGAATCAAATGGGATCTGGCAATGAGGTTCACTCGATTGGTGAGTTCAATTTAGATGCTCAATGGTTGATAGATCCCAAGCAATTATTTGTTGGGCCAAAGATTGGGGAAGGTGCACATGCCAAAGTGTACGAAGGAAAGTAAGTCAAACTCAATTGTTTGATTTTCGTTTCTGTTTGAGCACTCAAATTTGGTTTTTGATTCCCTCTGTCATGAAATTTTTCCCTTCTTGTTCTTCAGAATCGTCTCGGAATTTGTTTTGATTTATAAGCCAGTCATATCTTGCTTATTCTTTTGCGTCTACCATTATTCTTATCTAGATTTAAAACAATCGTATCATAGTCACAGCTTGTACGGCATATCTTATACGTATTCTGCATCCTCATGATCTGATTATTTTCTGGTTTGGTGCCTTATTGTTGCGGGTTTTCTTGATTGCAGATATAAAAATCAGAATGTTGCAGTTAAGATTATTAATAAGGGAGAAACCCCAGAAGAGATCTCAAGGAGAGAGGCTCGTTTTGCCAGAGAGGTTGCCATGTTATCGAGAGTTCAACACAAAAATCTGGTTAAGGTTGTTGATCTGTTATCCAAGAACCTAAACAGTAATTATTTCAATGTAAAATTGATAAGTAGTAAATGGGATGGTTAATAGACTTATAATTAAGGTGAATTGGATCTTAAAAACATGCTGAGCTTGTTGAGCTAGCCAACTGGGCATCAAACTTATCTCACTAAAGCGTCCATTTGTGGCTGATGCTAGTTTATCGGTGCCTGCAAAGAGCCTGTCATGGTGATAGTGACTGAGCTTCTATTAGGTGGAACATTACGCAAATTTCTCTTGAATATGCGCCCAAAGAGCTTGGATATGCACGTGGCAGTTGGATTTGCTCTTGATATTGCTCGAGCAATAGAATGTTTACATTCCCATGGGATCATTCACCGTGATCTTAAGCCTGGTATGCCTCCATGCATGCCGTGCTTCTAAATCATACTTTGTTTTTGCTGATAGGACCTTATAAAGAAGATTGAAAACTTGCACTAGTTTGATTTAGTGAATACTTGAATCGTGAGTAAGATACAGATACTGTTGTCACTTGATAGGGATAACTGACCTTAGTTAGACCTTTAAGAAACTGAAATATGACTTCTTATCTTTATTGGTTGCCATGCACCACAGATTATTTGATCTCTTTTTGGATACTTGTTTGTTACTTCATTGTAAAGTTATTGTTGACTGTTGATCTGAAAATCCAAGCCTGCACCTTTACTTCAGTTATGAGTTCTCTCTCTCTCTCTCTCTCTCTGCGCGTGTGCGTGTGCGTGTGCGCATGTGTCATGAAGATCATGATGATCAAATAGACCTTTGATTGTAACAAGTGCATGTCCAGTGCTTGTCTCATGTGATTTCTGGTATCATCTGTTAGGTTTTAGCACAATCATAGAAGAGCAAATATTTGAAGTTTCACATCGAAACCCTGCTTCCATTTGGTTATTGATCTTGGGCTGTCTCTTCTATGTGTTTCGAGTTGTAATCTAAAGAATTACAGTATTCAGGTCATTCATGCACGGATAGGTTTTATTCTAACTCTTTGTTTCGATGGGAAGAAAGATAAGGAGGGAAAATTTCTAAAAATAGTACAATTTTTTTTTTATACTATTTTTGGAAATTTCTCCTCCTAGTATTTTATCCTCCTTTTCCCCCCCTACTTTTCCCTCCATCCAAACCAAGCCTAAGTGTCCACATCTCCCTTATTTTTCCCTAAGTGTTGTAGGTCATTGGTTTTAAGTCGATTGAGAGTAGAGGCTACATGATAATGTGAGGAATAGAACATGTCAATAACACAACTCTCAATCTCGTTTCTTGATGAATGATAGAAAAGCGAGGATAATTCTAATAGCGTTTTTGCTATTTGTTTTCAGAGAACTTGATCTTGACAGCAGATCATAAAACAGTTAAACTTGCTGATTTCGGTTTAGCCAGAGAAGAGTCATTAACAGAGATGATGACTGCCGAGACAGGGACGTATCGCTGGATGGCTCCTGAAGTACTTCTTTCTGGAAAATTTTAAACATTTTATTAATTTTCCATTTAGGTGGTTCTCATTAGAAAATTCCTCATTACTTCCCTGGTTCAATGGCAGCTTTACAGCACTGTCACTCTGAGACAAGGCGAGAAGAAGCATTATAATCATAAGGTGGATGCTTACAGTTTTGCAATCGTTTTATGGGAGCTCATCCATAACAAGTTGCCTTTTGAAGGCATGTCTAATCTACAGGCAGCATATGCAGCTGCTTTTAAGGTACATCACTCTAGTGCTTTACTTTAAATGATCTGAGAACTTCATTAGTAGAACAAAAACACAGAAAATTACATATTTTATTGATATGGAATGTTTACTTCACTGTTTCAGAATGTAAGGCCAAGTGCTGAAGACCTTCCTGAGGATTTAGCTCTGATTGTGACTTCATGTTGGAAAGAGGATCCGAATGATCGACCAAATTTTAGTCAAATCATACAGATGCTTCTTCGATATCTCTCCACTATTTCGCCCCCTGAGCCTGTTGTTCTTATGCGAATGGCTTCATCTGAGAACGCTGTACTGCCACCAGAATCTCCTGGTACAAGTGCTTTAATGTCCAGGAGAGATGACTCTGGAGAAACCTCAAAAGAAGATGACATGGAAGACAGGCCTAAAAGTTTTTTCTTCTGCTTTAACCACTGCTACTGATGGATCAAGAGACATGATCTCACCATTGGGGCCATCACAATCACACTCAGGCAACCTGAATAAACCAGATTCACCGAATATCACCACTAGATTCTTAATAAAGCAATGTTAACTATCATCAGATACTTGAGTTTAGTAGCAATTAGCAACCGGGGAGGTACCATGCATCCATGTTCAATCAAAGAATTGCATGTTCTGTATCTTTTAACATTAAGTTCTCTTCTGACTGATATCCAAAAGATACTAAAAAAGGTTTTGGGGTTGAGGTTGCTGAGATGTAATACTATTGTAAAATAAGGTTCGTCCAAAGGCCTTCACCTGCTGTTTATATGTATGATTTTGGCATGGTTTATCAAAGTTAAAAAAAGAGAGGAGAAAGTTGTTTATATTGGCATCCAGGTGTTTCAATAATTGTCAGAGGAATTTGTGTAACCTCACCATAAGAAGATGAATCAAATCTAGAATCATTTTCTATTTTCCATCTCTGTTTATGAATAGATTATCCCGTGATACATCTTTCTGGGGCTAATATTAGAACAAAATTTAATCGTGCTTCGGTGATCATCATCCCCAATTTAATTGATTTCTTTGTGATTGATGGAAAGAATGGTTATTATTTAATAAATCTACAGGCACCTCGCTAGAGCGTCCGCTCCAATAACAATGCGGATACCTCTTATGGAATTATTAAAAAGAAAAAAAAGAGGAAGAATTAAATTGAAATGCAAATCGAAGGGGGAAAAAACCTCGGAGTCGTTTTTGTTCTCGTCGCTATCAGACCTGACGCGTGCCACTTTGAAATGGAGAAGCCGTGGGCATGAAGACGAAAGTCACCCGGAAGAGAAATAAAAATAACATCTCGCCGTTGCCGGGGATCGAACCCGGGTCGCCCGCGTGACAGGCGGGAATACTCACCACTATACTACAACGACATGTTGACATTGGGTGAACTGTAAATCCTTTTTAATTAATTTTTTTGCATGCGCCCATTCGCACTCGCAGGCCAGCGTCATGTGCGAAATGATGAGGGGTATAATAGAGAATGCAGCGATCTTAGCAACGTTCATCTGTTTGGCTTGGGGAGCAAGCCAGTAATGTCCCCACTTAAATTTACCATAATGACACCATAATCCCCCGCATTTTCCATAATGACACTTCTCGGTTTCCTAAGCTCCATCTGTCCGACAGCCGTCAACAAAAGCCCCAATGTTCCACTCTCCGAAGCAGAGCCTCGATGAGGTTCGGTCAACGGCGGGTGCTTCCGAACCTTAGCTTCTGTCCTAATTCAATGATATGTGGAATGAACACGGTCAACTTCAAAGCATACGTTCGGTTACGAGCCTCATGTGACTGGTCTATTTGGCCCGAACCCAATGGAGAGTTTTCCCGCCCACTACCACAGTCTCGTCCGGTGTTTCTTACTCACTTGCTTACTCGCCCAAGCAAAAGGAAGGCTTAAATACACGGAAACTTCTTCTCTCTCACTGTCTCCCTCCCTCTCCCTCCCTCTCCCCCCTTCTCTCTCTAGAGTCTCGAATGCGATTTTGGTGCCATCTTTTCGCTCTTCGATAGCATGGCTAGGTGAGCTTAGGATTAGCAAAATGGTGAAATTTGAAGTTTGAAGGGAGATTTCGTTGGTTACTGTTACTCGTAGAAGCTTGCTGGCTTTGTTTTTTTTTTCAAAGTCATTGTTCGATGTTTATGGGTTCGAGTCCTCGATTGTTTTGATGGATGACAATGAAATTTTCTTCCCGGTGTTTTCGAGGGTTTGTTTTGGAAAATGATGACAGAGGAAGGTTGTCCTATCGAGGATTTTATTTCCTCGTTGTTTTGGGATAAGTACTGGGGTAAGGTGTCAAATCAGATGGGTTTGGGTTTCGGCTTTTTCGGTTGAAGGCTGACAATGGATGAATGGCCTGTTTTGCTTGCAGAAATGTAGTTTGCGGGCATTCTGACATCCCCATTCGGGGTTTTCTGATTCTTCCTTCTTGGAATCAGTCTAATAGCAGTTAGCAGCTAGTAATCCATCGAAGTGACGTATACCTTTTGTCTCATGTCTAGCTTATGCCCATTTTTTATAGGAAAATCTTGGGTGAACCGCAAATGACAATGCAGAGCTTCCCTGGAGAATATTTGCCCAGTTATTTCGTAAATCTGATATAAAAAAAAAAAAAAGAACCTTGCAAACACACACACACACACAAAGTATTTCTTAGTGCTTTTCTTCTTTACCACTCTTATGCTTACCCTTCTCTTGGTTGGAGAGTTGGACGGATTTGTGGAAACCATGAACCGTATATAGTGCATGTTCTTGAGTTAAACTCAAGTTTGATACCTCGCTATAAAATAAACGAAGTTTCACTCTCATTAAAGGTTTATTTTGAATCTCTTCGTCCTCGGGATTTTTTTGGTTTCTGAGCAGCCAATTTTACTTTGTTTGTAGTTGCTTGTCTTGCACACGGTTTTTGTCAGCAAATATATTTTCATTTTTATTCATTTCAGTGTTCTTTCGCTATAAAAGTTATCATGGGGAATGTTGATCTAATAAAATTATTTGTTTACCAGGAGCTGGCTTATTGATGTTGGAGGGTTTGCCAAGAAAGTGAAAAGCAGTTCTCTGCCCTCAGCTGAGCAAATCAAAGACTGTGGGGCATATCGTCAATGTCCAAATTGTCATTGGCATATTGATAATAGTGATGTATGCTGGAATTCCGCCTTATTATCATTCACAGCTCATTATTGGCTTTAATAATACTATGTGCACCACAGACTCAGCTCTTGTAGTAAAGCTCTTCGTATTTCTCTAATATTTGCGCTTGTTCTAACTGATGTAACCTTTAATTTCTTAATTAAGGCATATACTCTGTTAATACAAGAATTGAGTTTTGTTTGTACAGAAGTTTGGAAATTTTGCCGTCATAATTAAGTTCTGCAAACATTCTAGCAAGTGTTGACTGGTTGTGGATGTCTAACAGATACTACTTTCCCTTTGCAGGTTTTTCCTGATTGGCCTGGCTTTCCTGCTGGTGTAAAATTTGATCCTTCTGATATAGAACTCTTGCACCATTTAGCAGCAAAATGTGGCATTGGAAATGCAGAGCCACACATGTTTATCCATGAGTTCATTCCAACGCTGGAGGGTGCTGAGGGGATTTGCTACACTCATCCTGAGAATCTTCCAGGTGAGGATTACTGAACTTAATTTTTCAGACATGCAATCAGTTACCAGTCCTGGTAAAATAAAGTAAACTGATCAAGCCAGAGACATGTAAAGGAAGTCTGTTTAAACAAATTCTTACGGGCAATGGTGATAGGTGACGGTGTCTTGTAGGATAGGCTTTTTTTTTTTTGGGGCCATATCTTGTAGAATAGGTTGTGCATGAAGGACAGAAGAAACATATAATTGTAAAATTTACCACTTCAGGACTCATAATTTGGACAATGACAGCTTACCATGAGAACAAATAAAAGTCTAGCACACTGAATTATGAATCAAATTTTCAATCAGTCGCTAAGAGATTTCTTTCCTTTACTGGGCCTTTAACTTACCACGTGACTCCCAAACCTTATTGACGTTTAATAAATGCTAATTTGACTGTTGTTTTAGATACATAACATCATGATTTTACCCTTGCTTCATTTTAGGGGAGTGGGTGAAGATAAGCGTTATGATTGCTATTTTACTAAACTTCACAAGTTATTGGCATCTTTGCATGATCAGTTTGGCATTCCCTTCCGCATGCTCTGATTGCTCAATTTTCTCAGGATTCTTGGCTCTGGCTAAGTCCGAGCGTAGTGCAACTTTCTGGAATTATGCCTAAAAAAGTAACCTGTTTGTTTCAGGTGCTAAAAAGGATGGGAGTAGTGTCCATTTCTTCCATAGAACAATTAATGCCTATACTTGTGGTCAACGAAAGCGTCGAAAAATTCATCATCATCATGGTGCAACTGAGGAGCATGTGCGGTGGCACAAGACAGGTAAAACCAAATCTGTAGTGGAAGATGGCCTACACAAAGGCTTTAAAAAGATCATGGTTCTTTATGTAAGACCTGAGAAAGGTTCAAAGCCATATAAATCGAATTGGGTGATGCATCAATACCATCTGGGGACTGAAGAAGAGGAGAAGGAAGGTGAATATGTGGTCTCAAAGGTTTTTTATCAGAAGAAGCAGCTTGAGAAAAATGAGGAGAATCCATTAGTTGAAGAATCAGATAATATGGCATCACGAACAAGTCCAAGAACCCCAAATCCAAATCCCCGCAATCCACCTCGACCAGGAAATTCTGCTGACTGTGATGATAATTTGATGAAAAAGTACTCCTGTCATTCAATAAGGTAAGTACCAAAATTTTTATATGACAATCATGTAACTTAGGTTGATTATTTTGCAAGAAAAAGGAAAAATATAGATCACATTTAATATTGTATCCAAGAATCAAGCATATTCACAGTGCATTCATTTAAGTAACGATTGACACAAAAATTCAGTGAAGTTATCTTGATTTTCTGTGAACTTCTTTTAAGTAGTATTTAAAGTGGAAAAATGGTCGTAGGACAGATTTATACTCAATAAATTGAATGTATCTCACCCATTGGTTTATTGTGAATTTTTTTTATGTTTAGGATGCCGAGTCTGTCCCTGGAGAGCCAAGTGCACCGGCAATTGATGTTCAGGATGAGGATAATACGAGTGGCCCTGCATGGTTGGCTGGTGAATCACAGGCTGCTGAAAACTCTGACTTTGATGGCTTGGATGACATATTATTGTGCAAGGAGATCTTAGATTCTTCTGCTAGACTAAATGATTCTGGAATGAACTCCACCATTGTTAATGGCTTTGCCAGCAACACAAACTTGTCAGTTGGAAATGACAATGCATCCTTTGGAATCTCTGACCTGGATAACTTGGAATTGGATACTCCTCCAGATTTCCAACTTTCTGTAAGCTCCTAATCGCACTCACTCCACTTATAGAACTTACCAGTATATGAATATGCTATTTGATTCTCATTTTTCTGGCAGAACTTGCAGTTTTGTTCTCAAGACAGTATACTTGACTGGATAGACAGACTATGATTCTCATTAAGCTCCCTGTAACTGTTCTATTCACTCACCTGTATAGTATGTTCCTTTATGTTCCTTGTTCAGTTTCAACGATTTATTTATTTTTGGATGATACAAAGAAAGGATAAGAAGCTGACTTGTCATGATTTTATTCTCACAGGCAGAAACATTACTGGCTATCTCAGGTTCCTAAACTCTTTCGGCTTCCCATTAAGTTGACTCTGGAGTTTGAGCACTCTGCATGAGGGTGGTGTTTACATGAATTGGTAGTTGAACTGTGACTCGTTATGTGCAAGGCATGGAAGTGGCATGTTGATCTATATTGTAATGTATTGCGTGTTGAATGTATGTAAAGATTACCAGCAAATTGGCTGAATATTACCAATTATGCTTCTTTAATTGATAATATGGGAAATTGTGTGTCAATTTCACAAGAGCAAGCAATCAGTCCTTTCTCATGGCTATGAAGGGACATTTCGAATTTTAGATATTCGAAAGTTTTTTTAGAGTAAAAATCTCAGGCATTCCTAGACCTGGTGGCTATGGAATGCACATTTGCATTGTGGTATTTATATACCTGAACTTAGTTTATTGTCAATCTATTTTTCAGAAATAGTTTACTAATGAATTCCAACCCATGTTTGATTACTATGGATAAAAATGTAACATGTAAGAATCCGCAAGGATATTTATCTGGTGGTGATAAATTGTGCTAGTCGCTATTAGGATTCATCACATTACAAAACTTTGAAATTTGTCCTTGAATAATTTGAGTTGAAATGAGTGAGTTTGAGAGGACGTCTCTTTTTGCTTCAAGTCAGATGTGCTGCCCCACACCTGTTATAAATAGAATAATGACTTTTATAATTTGCAAAAGAATTCATGATTTTATTGATGGCACCGTTTTTTCAAATGGCCATTTTATCATTTTAATGGCCCCAATATGTAGTTATTTTTGGTCAATTTATATCTATATATGCGAGCAAAATCTAAAGAAAGTCATTTCACAATAACCATAACATGAAAACGATGCTAGTTAAGTTAAATTAGAAAAAGTTTAACAGGTAGAGGGATTAAATTATTCTGAAAAAAACTGTTGACAGGTGGAAATGAGAAATTACGTGCGGATGTGACATTGAAATTTTTGTAAATTTTCGAGGACAACATAAGAATATTTGTTATTTTTATTACAAAACAAGAATTAAAAAAAAAAAGAAAATTTTCATTAGGTGCCTTCGGCAAAATTTCCCAATCTTATTAAACCCCAAAATACGTTTTTTTTTTTTAAAAAAATCTTGGGTCCATGAATCAAACCTGTGTTTCGGGCCTTTCGGCCTTTGTATGTATTGGCAAACCCAACCTAAAAGCTAAAACCCTCAGAAACCGAGCGTAGAAAACTCAACGGTGCTGGAAGAGCATGAAATCAAGAGAAAGCAGAAGCGAGTAAACTGATTCAAACAAAAAGCTCCTTAACAGGCCAATGTTTGCTGCAAGAAATTTACAGAGGCATTGCTTGAAGTTCTCATACTCTATCCTTCAATCTAATCTCTCCAAGTATGTATTTGCTGTGTCATCACTCTCCCTTTTTTACTTTTTGAACTGAGAAAATGGAAAAGAGAAGTCACAGTAATGTCACCTTGTGTCTTAGATAATAGAATTAATTGAATTCATTATGACTCCCGTCGAAGCTCGGACTTTCACAGTGATAAGAGCCATTTCTTTCTCATTTTTTTTTTGGGTGTATACCAGTTTTCGTGTACAGTCTGCCTGGCCAAATTCTTTGAGGTTGAATGGGCTTTTATCTTTCATTTGTTCAAACAAAGAAACGGATTTCGACTGTTTTTTTTGGCTGCATCTGATCCAAGTTCATAAGTTATCGTTGTGCTTTTTTCTCTTTCGCAGAATTCTACTTTTTGCCCCTGAAATTTAACTCAGGCTGTCTTCGAAATTTAATATGGTTTAACATTATCTGTATAGTTTAAAAAATGGTCCGATATCGTCATTTTCTCTGATGTTGCTGCTTAATAAGTGTTCGATTTTATGGGCTGGATTCTGACGGCATAACTCCCATCCAACATAGACCTAAACTATTCTATCTTGCTTCTTATAATACCAAAAGATCATGCTCTGTCATTTTCATCCATGCCTTATTCTGCACTCTGCAGTCTAAAAAGTATAGGTTTGAATGGGATTGAGTTACCTTGTCAGACTGTCAATGTTTTGCTCAACTAGTAATTTATGATGCCGCAATGGATGCTTCTGTTAACAATTAGAAGAATGTTGCCCTCTCTATTTTTCATACAATAAAAATCTCATGGAAGAGATTTACTTCTTGCTAAATTCAAATTTTTCCTAGTTTGAGTGAAGATGTTGATTTGTCTAGGTTAAAAGGTTCAGATTTTTTTTCCCATTTTCTTTGGATTTGTGGAAAAAATAATTTTTGCTGCTCAACGAATCTATTTTTTTTTTTGTTTCTTTTATCTTGTTAGTCTTTATTCATTCAACATAAAACTGGAAGACTGCTCAATCAATGTACTTGATTTGCATTGTATATTATGAATTTCAATTTATGAAATTGTACGGTACTTATATAATTTTATCATTCTGAGCAAAATAGAGTTCTGTAGCTTCACTGCCCCCCCGAGAGAGAGAGAGAGAGAGAGAGAGAGAGAGAGAAGGAAAAAAAAAACCTCTTTAAGCTTAAGACTAAAGCTGATTCTATTTATTTTTGCTCAGGAATGGTATATCTTTAGGACCTACATCTCATCATGTATCAAGCAAAGTAATTCAGTCAGGCAGTGAAGTTACGTCTTATTCTTATGGCAAGCCATTGAATTCATTCAATATATCATCTCGAACAATGTCAACATCAAAAGGAAGAAGTATGCGGAGCAAGGTGGAAAGGCGAATGCAGAAAGAGTCTGGTAAAACTCTAAGGGAGATTCGTAGAGCTAAAAAATTGAAAAAGAAGCTAATGACTGAGGAGGAGAGGCTTATTTACAATCTTAAACGAGTACATTATCTATCCTTTCCTACTTGCTCTGACATCTGAGGCATGCCTAAAGTTCAAGTTATAGTTTGTGTGCTGTGGACTGGCGTGCATGTCAATCAGCTATTATAATTTTAGATGCTGCATACTCTATTCTACTTTTATTTATTACTTTGCATATGGATATGCAGCTTTTAACAGAGTTGTATTACATGAGTTGCCAGATCTTAGATTTTCTTACATAAAAGGGGCAAGCTCATTTAGTTCCACAGTGACAGATTCGTACTTGTTAATGACAATTTTTTAGGTAGTTGAAAATTATGAGATGCAGGGGACCTCATTTAGGTAGCTGGACTCAGATTGATATTGAATGATCTTGTGCTAGAGATTCTCCATCTTTCTTCATTAAAAAAAAAAAAAGATATGCCATCATTAGTTTTAAATTTGTGTTTTTTTACTTTCGATTTGGATTATGCATTGCCTTTGATTGTTTGGTGATTTGCTTTTTCTACCTATATAATGATAATCAAATGGCATATTTCAAGTCTATATAACTAACAGATTGCACGTTTGTACTACTTGATATATTTTCACTCGGTTATATCCTAGCTCTTATATAATCTTTCATTTATCACCTTCCTCCCTTCCAATTATTGCAGGCCAAGAAGAAAGTAGCATTGCTCCTGCAAAAACTCAAGAAATATGAGCTTCCAGAATTGCCTTCTCCTCGACATGATCCGGAGCTCTTAACACCTGAACAGCTTCAGGCATATAAAAAGATTGGTTTCAGGAATAAGAACTATGTTCCCGTTGGTGTACGAGGAGTTTTTGGTGGTGTTGTGCAAAATATGCATCTTCACTGGAAGTTTCATGAGACTGTTCAAGTTTGCTGTGACAACTTCCCCAAGGAAAAAATCAAAGAAATGGCCACAATGCTTGCTAGATTGAGTGGAGGTATTGTGATAAATATCCATAATGTGAAAACAATTATTATGTTCCGTGGCAGAAACTATCGCCAGCCCAAAAATTTGATACCTATTAACACCCTCACAAAGAGGAAGGTAGGTTTGCAATGTCTTGTCTATTTATTTATTTGAGCTACACCACTCTACTTCGACATCTATAATTATATCCCAACCTATTATGTTATCTGCAGTGCTTAAGTTACCCAGAGGTTGACTCTACAAATATGAATTATTTGCTTTAGGCCTGAAGTTATTGAACAATATGTAGTAGCTTAGCACTGTTTGTTACCCTGGAAAAAGATAAAATTCTTGCCTGATTTTTAGAGTTTGTGATGGTAAGATAGCCAATACGAATGAAGTTTCTAAATAGATGTAGCTAAAAAAAGAGCAATTTTCTTAAACCATCCCGTACTTGAACCAAATAGGTGCTGAAGACTGTGTGAATGATTGATAAATCATGGAATAATTTAATTGAGCTTTCTCTTTTGGAGAAAGCCCAACCTCTCTTAAGAGGTAATGCTCTCCATAAAATTACCCTAAGTGAAATGATCATATTTTCCATAGCCACCTAATGAATATATTGACATGTTCGAATGTGATCAAGAGACTAAAGACCCTGCTTAGTTTTACTGTAATAAACACCTATTTTTCCATTCTCCATTATGGTCTCCAGTTGTGATGTCCGTTACTGCAAGAATTTGATTTTTGCATAAGTAATATATTTGTCTGTCGCATGCAGGCTCTTTTTAAGGCCAGATTTGAGCAAGCTCTTGAATCTCAAAAGTTAAACATAAAGAAAATAGAGCAGCAGCTACGGCGGATGGGTGTAAATCCTGAGGATCCAGCTGCCATGGCCAGCATCCAGAGAGTTGCTTCAACATTCTTCAATGCTATTGACAAGAAAGAAGGGAGCCCTTATGTTTTTCATGAAGGCAAACTGTCAGCTAAAGAAACTGTTGAAGATTTGGAAGAGCCAGGGCCTTCTATTGATAGTGACCAGGAAGAGCTAGACCGATTCATTGCCGAGATAGAAGAAGCTGCAGATAAAGAATATGAAGCTGAAGAGGCAAAAGAAAAAGAAGAACTTGGCAGAATGAGGTATTGGAACAGAGAAGAATTTGGAGGAAGATTCAGAAAATTTGATGTTTCTGGAAATGATGATCATGATGATAAGGTTAGAGGTTCAAGGTTTCGGCAGACTGCGCATGCTAAGCAGCAGGCTAGTGATAGTGATGTTGAAAACAATATACTGTCTGATGATGATGATGATGATGATGACTATGATGGGGAGTGGCTTGCCGATCCTGACAGTAATTCTGATGACTTTAGTGAGGCTAAAGGCAGGTCCAAGGTCAGTAGGGTGGACAGGGAAATAAGAAATAACTTTGGCAAGACCCAAGGTAACGGAAGTTCAAATAGAGACGAAGGTGAACTTAGGAGAAATTCAACCATAGATGATTCTGAATCGGAAAGTATGTTCAGTGATCTTGACAATGCAATGTGGGAGTCTGACGAGGAAGAAAATGAATCATCAAGAGAGTCAAGTGTCAGCGGTGAGCACAATAGCAACTGCGAGGACAAGCACGCATATCATACAAAGAGACGCAGGAGAAATGGTGTGAGGCATCATGGGGTTGGAGGTGATGATTCTGATCAAAACTGGGATGGGTTTGATGTTCCCAGAAATGTGAGGGGGAAGCAAGGTAGGATAGGAAGAGCTGTCATAAACCAACGGTCGCTGAGTTTAGAACCTGGACCCGAAGATATAGCTGGTGATTCGGAAAACAGGCTGTGGCATTCATCAGATTCTGAGGAAGAGTTTTAGACCCAATTGGAGGGTCAGTGGGGATAGAGGGGCGGAATGCTGTTAAAAATAACGAGCCACAAGAGAGGCCCAAACGAGGAAGATGGGGCTTGGGACAGTGACTAGCCCGTTAAGTGTCAGACCTTCATTCCATAGATTTTGTATGGCAAACTGGCTTGGACAAATAATGGGTCCAAAGTTAAAAGAGCACGCAAGCCCTTCGTGTTTGGGTTACTCAGTTGGTCCCTATGTGGTCGAGAGCTTGCCTATCCTTCCGGTAAAACAGTAAATACCGTCTACGGAGATCCTTCGTGCATTGACACTTGGATTTAGAAATGGAATATCTGAGAATAATGTGTTTTTTATTGTTTTTGACGGTGAAGGAGTTGAAAGTTGAAAGAGATGTGGGGTTTTATTTGTATGTGGAAAATGGAGAGTCCTCTCACCCTTAGTCACGCGTCAATGGTAGTTTAGTTTTGTGAAGTCAAGCAAAAATGGATCCGCCACTTGCAGAAGACGCTTCGTTTAATAGCAACGACCCATTGTTATGCCCTTAATCCACGCGTCAACGGGCATGCAGCCTATAATTTGTGAAGCTCAGTCTTGTTCTATTCTAGCCTTATTTTGATTTTCAAAATATGTTTAAGATTTTAGAATGCTCTCCAAAATGCTTCAAGATATACTATTTTGGAGGCGTTTTGTCGTTAAATTAACCTCCTTAAGATATTCTAATACGTAATTATTAATTAGCACATTCAGATCCTCAAAAAAAAGTTTCGTTGACGAATGAGTTAATAGTTAATTTTTGATGTGTGTATGCGCAAGCTTTGGTGATTGTCAATTTATGATTTGAACTTGCTTAATTATTAATGAGTTTCTATTTCATACATGTTGTCACTTAAGGAAAATAAAGTCATCACTTAAAATAGATAATTCATGGATGAACAATTATGTTTGCACTTGTTTATGATATAGTCCTTCCAAATTATTTCATCTATATTAAATTATAAGACATTTTTAAATAAAATTTTATATATCAATAAACTTAATTAAATACACTCAACGACCTTATTTTTTCAAAAAAAAATATAAAATTTTTAAAAATACCTTTCATTTAATATACTTAAATCTACACTTAATTAGTATTAAATAAAGAGAGAAAGGACAATATTAAAATAAGATTATTTAATCAAATCTTAATTTTTTCAAAGTATTTTATATTTTTGGGACAACAAATTTCTTCCAAAAGTGTCTTATAATTTAGGATGGAAAGAGTGTAATATAAGACATTTTTTAAAAGTCTTGCTTGATTTAAAATATAAGCATTGGTTAACTTCAATAATTATTTTTTTAGCTATACTTGTACTTTATTTGTTACTTTTTTTTTTGAAAAAAGATGCATTAAAATTTTAATTATTATTATCAAAGCACTTATATAGAGTATTTAATAAAGATAAAATTAAAAAAATATAAATTTTTAATAAATTAAGGTTTCAACCAACATTTTGTTAAAACTGTGAATTAGTTACAAATACTCTATATTTTGGTCTAGAGAGAGTGTACTCTTTCCATTTCATATTATAAGTATTTTTAATTGAATTACACTCTCAATAAGTTAGTTAATTATTTTTAAAATTATATTTTCTTTTCATGTTATTCTTTATTTAATAAGATGTTTTAATTAGAGAATCTTATTAATCACACCCCTTAATTAAGGATATTTTTGAAAAATTTGATTAATTTCTCTGATCTTATTTATAATGTAAAAATAGAAATTTTTTTCTATTAATAACTCACCTCATTAATTTTCATTATAAATTTTTATATTTACCTTTCTTTGAATGTTAGAAAGAAAAAAGATGTCATTAAAATATGTATATTTAATAAAAATAAAATTAAAAAATTATTAAATTTTTAAATAAAATTAATGAGTTTTAAGGATATTTTTTAACATATTATCACACAAAAAAGTGCTTTGTATTTTGGAAAGGTAAGTATTAAAAAAAAAATTTGGCTGTAAAATTTATGGAGCACTCCATCATTTTGATTGAAACAGGTACAAATATAAATCATTACCACGTGCTGAAACAATGAGTGGGTTTAGCCACTTTCATCAATATGAGAAAATTGACAAACGGATTCCACAAGAAAAGGTCCTAAAACTTAGCACGGTGCAAAAGAGGCGTAATTATTGAATTTTCAATAGTCAAATTTCACAGCGTTAAATTTGCAAAAAAAAAAAAAAAAAAAACCAAAAAGGAAAGGCAAGGAAGTCGCTCTGCATTTATCCGCCGG
Organism: Prosopis cineraria; assembly: GCF_029017545.1. Classification (NCBI taxonomy): domain Eukaryota; kingdom Viridiplantae; phylum Streptophyta; class Magnoliopsida; order Fabales; family Fabaceae; genus Prosopis; species Prosopis cineraria. The sequence continues at coordinate 34,639,707 of NW_026555334.1, read as the reverse complement.
ACGTGTCCTCATCGATCAATATAAATAGATTAATGTGTATGTAGTAAAATTTTGTAAAAGATTTTATTTAATATTTATAAAGTGAAAATATAACTCTAAATTTTTACACTTTACTTAAATTAAAAAATTAAAAAATTAAAAAATAAAAATTTTTAATATTTAAAAAAATATATAAATTTATAATAAAATTTAAATGAAGTATAGGGATTTAAAATTATATTTTTTTAATTTATAAATTATTAAATGTTTGATTGGTTTTACAAGCAAAATCTTATCCAACAAAACATCTCCAGAAATTGAAGAACCATCCACCATTCAATGTGGATGGAAGATACTAAGAATTCATTTGAATACATAACTTTTAACTTTTAAAATGTATTTTTACATTTTTTAAATGTAGAATGTTGCTTGGGATAATTTTTCTAGAATTTTCATTGACCCTTTTATGAATCATCCGCAGCAGGCCTCGTAAAATTGTGTACTTCTCGTGAACCTTTTCAATTTGAAGTAACTATTTATATTTCTATCTCAAATATACAAAATTATTATTATTTAAATTAAAAATATAAAAAAAATCATTAAAAATAAATTTAAGCAGTCTAAATATAAAATATTTATATGAACGTATTCCTTCCAAATATAGATCTAACCTCGTACAGAAACGTTTGACAAGGTCAAGTCCACAAGATCCTGCGAGAAAATGAAGGGCAGACGCGTAGAGCTTAAAATATCGATGTTCGGGGAAAAAAATAATAATTTAATAATTTAATTAGAATCATTCTTACAATTAACTAATAGAACCAATATAATCGTGACATATGGCGTAAGTGTCAATGGATTCTAAAACTTTAAACCTCCTTATCCATTCAGGCCTAAAACGAGAGCTTCCTTATTTGGTGCCTCACATGTTCATTATTTATTTAGATTATCCAGATTATTCTTTACTAATTAAAAGAAAAATAGAATCACATGGAATTTTTTTTTTCATATTTATTAGGATTTTAATTCAATGTTATTTGGGACCGAGGGACATGTATTCCATAATTTCTTGAATATATCTTTTTTTTAGAAAGAAAGGGTGAAAGGGCTTTCGCTTTCCCATTTTGCCCAAAATTATTAAAAGAAGTACAAACACGTCACCTGGATAATTGAAGCAGCCAAATGGCATGGAATTAAAAAGCAAGGCAGCTATTGCTTACCACAATAATTTGAGAGATCGAAATGACCAAGTCTCCCTTTTTTTTCTTTTTTGAATGATCTCTAGTTTTATTCTCATGATTTGTACTTATTCTAAAATGAGTTATTCTGCAAAATTTGTATTGCATATATTCATATAAGAACTGTGTGGCTTCTAATATTGGTATTGATTAGGTTTCATTGTTTATGATTTAATTTACTATAAATTATAATTGTTAAGCTATAATTAAAAAGGTATTCATATGGTCTATTTATAAGATAAATAGAGAATATTAATTTTAATCTTATTTATAAAACATTAATTTTACTACTTTCTAGTTCATTTTTATTATTATGTCTTTATTAATTGCTGAAAAAATTATTTAAAATAATTCTTTTTACTTTTATTATAAATTTAGAGGTAAAACCTTATTAAAATTTAAGATAAAGTGTATGAAAGTTAATTTTTTTAAAATATGATAAAACAAACTGAAAGCAACAATAAATATGATTTCCTAAAATATATTTCATAAAGGTAACAATAAAATTGAGATGCCGTGGGGCATATGACCAATTGAAAGGAATTGGAGTGCTAGGGCTGGCGGATAAAAGCATAGCTTCGTGGAAGGGGTAAAAAGTAGGTACTTGACCTTGTAAGAGTCAACAAAATAATTAAAGAGGGCATTGAAGAGTGAGACACACAGTTGGTGAAATCTTCAAGGGAGAACCACATCCGTGCCAACATGTTGATTTGAATTTGACAACTGACCTAATTTCAGTAACTTGATGAGTATCTCAACTATAACATTTAAATTTTATTAATACTAAAAAATTATTAAATATATTTTTTATAAAAATTTAAAATAATACTCACTTTCAAACTTTTTTTTTATATATATTATCTTTTTAAAATATTAAAAATTTTGTATTTTTGAAATATTATATCTGAAATCTTTAAAAATTATTTGATTAAATTAAATAATTATGATACTCATTGAGTGAATAGATTTATATCACTTATGAGATTTAAATCCCAGCTTACACTATAGTAGAAAGTATCTTTTAAAAGTTCTGTTTAGCTCAAAATAAAATATTATTTAGTTCAACAATATCCTTTTTACTTATTAATTTTTTTAAAATAATGCATTGAAATTTTAATTATTACTATTAAGGTATTTATATATGATATTTAACACAGATATAATTGAAAAAGTGTAAAAATTTTTAAGAGATTAAAATTTCAATTAACCTTTATTTAAAATTGTGAAGTAATAATTATCAGTATCTTATATTATTTATTATGGTCTAAAGGAAGTAATTCTTAAAAGATTTAAGTAACAACAGTTAGGTTCTGATAATCATTTTTTTTAAAAATAAATTAAAAATATTAATTTAAATAATTAAAAATTTATAAATAATTATAATAACTATAAATTTATGGAATAGTAAAAAAGTTTGACTTAGATCTGGAAGAGTCTGACAAAGTAATTAAAGAGAGCATTGGAGTGAGACACACACACATGTGGGAATAGAGAGAATGCTTCCTTAAATTATATAAGATATTTTTTGGCCAAAAAAAATTATATAAGATATTTTTAATAAGTCTTATAGTTTAAAATATATTTTTCTAATTTTATATATAAAAATTTTTTTATTCTTAAATATAAAAATTTTTGATATATTTTTTAATGAATAAATTATTATACCTTTATTAAATTAAAAAAATATAAGTACTCTCATCAATTTACTTTAAAATAAGAGATTCATTTTTATTTAAATAATTAAATGAAAAAATTAAAACATTGATATATTTTTAATTAGACAATCAATTTTTATTGATTTATGTAACTCAATTGAAAACATTTTATATATAAAGATAAAGGGAGTAAGACATTGCTTCTTCCAGATCATAGTATAAATTATTATTAATTAATTTATGTTTATCAAGAAAACTTGATTAAGACTTTGATTTTTTTAAAATTTTCAAATTTTTTAATTGTACCCTTGAGTATAATAAATGTAAGATTTGACTTATTTAAAACAATCACATTAATTACTCAATAAAATAAGGTTTAATTGAATATATATATGTATATATATATATTAAATTAAGCAAAGCTTTTAAAAAATAATTTATATGATGGTCGAGAGGAAGTAAGTAATTTTTATAATCTTTTCAAGAATATCCTTTCATTTATACTCTTTTTAAATAAATAATACATTAGAATTTTAATTGTTATTATTAAAACATTTATATAAGATTTTATTGAGTATATAATTGAAAGATATAAATATTTTTTAAGAGATTAAGATTTTATTTAACTTTTGTCAAGACCTTTGAGGTAATTATCAATGTATTATATTATGGTTAAGAGGGAGTAAGTCTTAAAAAATTGAACTGATAGTAGTTAAATCTTAACAAAAATTTCTGAAAAATAAATTAAAACTATCAATTCAAACTATCATAAACTATCGTCTGCTCGCTGTGCGTTATACACTTTTGAAATATTAACATTGACTAAGGCCTTACCGTATGTACACTCTCATTTGCCTCATTCACAGCAGTTAATGTTTCTCAGCGTAAATAAATTTCACCATACAACAATGAAAGCAAACATGTCACACTCATAAAATTACATGAAGCAAAGATGTAATAGCCTCACCTCAAATTTTGAAGTATCTCTATATGGACAGCATTAATTGTACTTAATTTTGGATTGTTATTTTTATCATAAACAAGTATCTTCAATCCATCAATACTTCTAACTTTAAACAAAGCAACATATAATTGTTCATGTATGTACATTAACTTTAATAGATATAAGTCAAGAAAGGGTAATCGGAACTTGTCTTTTCTATATACGAAATAGCTACATATTCTGAGAAGGATTCACATATATTTTATGTATCAATAACTTTTGCACTATTTTGAAACTATTGAAGGTTATTGCCTCAATAACATTTTTTCCAAGCTTATTAATTCAAAAAATGTTGGCATTACGGAGGTAAATCACAAGCTGCTTGAGTCATGCCTGAAGACACTGTCCTCAAAAACTATTCTAACACACAGATATGACGGACCAACAATTCTCTAGGATTAAATAAGCACTTCCTGCAGGAGCCAGGAAGCAAAACAACAGAACTAAAAATGCCCTGAAAGCTCTAGCTAGTTGATCTATACACACCCATGACTATATATAGGCCGAAGATAAAGACATGAACATTAGCTCATAATCACCAGATTAAGGCTTCGGTTAACACGCACAAAACACCATTAATCTGGAGCCGTTTGCAGATAAGGGTATTTAAGAAATTAACTAATAAAATCAATTTTCAGAAGTGGTTTAATACGCAAAAACTGTTAAGGCTTCAAATTCAAATTTTAACAGCAAAAAATTGAGGTTTTTTGAGTAAGTTAAAAATAATTATTAATTTATTTATTTTGTAAAAATAATCCAGTAAAAGGAACCCAGTGCCTCTTGAACTTGCCCAAGGGGCGAATCGTTTGATTTTAACTGTGATTGTCCTGAGTTGGCTTGTTTCGTTTATGTGAGCCTACTTCTCCTCTAAGCCCATTTTATTAGCCCACTTCATTCCTTAATATTTATATACTAGGAGACTTCTTCATTTAGGTAATGTGAGACTTTTGACACACACACAACAATCCCCCACATATGTCAAAAGGATCTACTATCATTTGAGTTATTCACACAGAGGATAATCACTTTGAATTTGGTGTTTGTCGACTTGAATCAAATCTAGACTAATAAAACTTAACACATAAAAAAGTCGGTGTAACTTTGTTGTTAAACCAACAGATCTTGAGCGTGTACTAGAGGTCTTATTAATCAGATTATATCTCCACAGTCTTTGCTATTAACAATGATTTTGCACGTTATTGGCCATGCGCATGCCTGGTTTTAACAAATGCTCTAGAGATTTTGCCACAATCTCATAGGAGCGGCCCCACTCCATATTTGTATAGGTGTTTTCATTAAGTGTATTTGCAATGAATACACCATCCATAAGGATTATAAAAACATTAAGAGCCTCTACCCAACCTCCGTTCAATGTATTCTAGCACTTACTCAAATCATAAGAAGGGACAAAACTTCAGTGCTAACAAAACTAACAAGTAACTTGTTCTTATCCATTGAACCTTCTACATGGGATCTCTAATCACAAAGGTTGGGTTGTCATCACATTTAATTTCAAACAAGTTTCAGTCCCATTCCCCTCGACATTTCAATAATAAATTTCTTCCCTAGGGACTTAGTTAATGGATTCACTAGATTTAACTTTGATCTTACATAATCGATTGAGATGACCCCATCTTTGAACAGCTGCCTTATAATATTATATCTCAATCGAATATGTCTACCTTTTCCATTAAAGGTCTTATTTTTAACCATTGCTGTTACAGACTGGCTATCATAATGTCAAGACATTGATGTTATAGGCTTTTCACCTATTGGAATACTCGCTAAGAAGTTTTTCAACCACTCAGCCTCAATTCTAGCCAGCTTTATGGCAATAAATTCAAAATCCCCTGAGGATTTTGTGTTGATTGTCTGTTTTGTAAACTTCTAGGTTATTGCACCACCACCAAGAGTGAATATATAACCACTTATAGATTTTGTCTCTTTTGAATCCAAGATTCAATTAGCATTATTGTATTCTTCTAATACAGCAGGAAATCTACTATATAATATACTATAATTCATGATTCCTCTCAAATATTTCAAGACTCTCACCAGAGCCTCCCAGTATTACTGCCTAGACAGTGGCTATATCTACTCAATCTGCCTATAGCATAAGCTATATCAGGCCTAGTAAATTTATCAAATGGAACAGATTTCCAATAATCTGTACATACTTAGATTGAGCAAATGGGTCACCCTTGTGCTTTTTTAATTGCATACTTGAATCATAAGGAATACTTAGTAGAGTATTTTCAAGATGTTCAAAATTTCTGAATATTTTCTCAACATAATGTTCTTGGAAAAGAAAAATTCCATTTTCATTCCTTATGATATTTACACCCAAGATTACCTTGTCTTCACCTATATCTTTCATATCAAAATTTGAAAAAAGAAAATTTTTTTTCAATAACAACATACATACTAGAGCTAAAGATTAGCATGTCATCCACATACAAGCATATAATAACACAATCACTATTCACAAGCTTTGTATAAACACATCTTTTCATTTTAACAGTAGAAAATCCACCATTTGTCAAAACCTGATCAAGTTTCTCATGCCATTACTTAAGTTCTCATTTTAAGCCATACAAAAACTTGACAAGTTTATAAACTTTATTTTCTTCCCCAGGAATCACACATTCTTCAAGCTGTACTATATAAATTTCTTCTTCCAAATCGCCGTTTAAAAATGTTGTTTTAACATTCATTTGGTGAATAAAAAACTTGTAAATTAAAGTCAAAGTAATAAGAATTCTTATTGAAAAAATTCTAGTCACAGGAAAAAATGTATCAAAATAATCAATATTTTTTTTTGAGTAAAACCTTTGACCACAAGCCTTGCTTTAAATTTATCAATTGAACCACCTAAAAAATATTTTTTCTAAAAAATCCATTTACACCTAATAACCTTAGCTTCTTGGGACAAGTGTGTTAAAACCCAAGTTTTATTTTTCCTTAAAGAATCAATTTCAATTGTTTCTTTTCAAAATTTGGCATCAGGAGAAGAAATAGCTTTATAAAAATTTAACGTTTCATCTTGCACTAAATGAGTGAAAAATTATCTCCAAAACTTATTTTTTTTCTTTACTTTTTACTTCTCTTTAAAACCAAAATCCTCATTTAAATTTTATTTAAAACTTTAAATTCTTAACAAGTTTAGAAGCATGCTCAATTTTTAAGGAAAAAATATGTTCAAAAAATTTAGCATCCTTAGTCTTTACAATTGTATTTTGATCTAAAACATCACTTTTTAAAACTAAAAAGCGATAAGCTACACTTTGTTCAGCATATCCAATAAACATACAATCAAAAGTTTTAAAATTAATTTTTCTCTTTTTAGGATTAAGCAATAAAACTTTTGCAAGCCACCCCTGCACTTTCAAATATTTTAAATTTGGGGTAAATTCTTTCCATAACTCATAAGGTGTTGTCTTTATTTCTTATGAGGTATCCTATTTTGCAAAAAACATGCAAACAAAATAGCTTCACCTCACAAGTTATTAGGTATAGAAGAACTCATAAGCAAAGCATTCGCCATTTCTTTTAATGTTTTATTTTTTCTTTCTACAACACCATTAGACTTGAGGGAATAAGGAGGTGTTTTCTCATGTACAATACCTTCTTTTTCACAAAAATTATTTAACAAAACATATTCTTCACCTCTATCAGATCTAACTCTTTTAATCTTTTTGCTTAGCTGATTCTCAACTTCTGTTTTGTATGAGAGAAATTTTTCAAAAGCCTCACCTTTATTTCTTAATAAGTATACCATAATATATCTTGAAAAATTATGAATAAAAGTAATATAATATTTTTTATACCTCTAGTCATGATTTGTTTTAAATTATCTAAATCATTGTGAATTAAAGATAGTAATTCAGATTCTCTTTGATTAGAAAAATGAGGTTTTTTACTTTATTTAGTTTCTGCACATACTTCACATTTTCTAAAATCATTGTTTTTAATTTCAAAAAGTAGTTCAAGTTGTCACATCCTATTTATATAACCTTTACTAGCATGTACTAGTTTAGCATGCCACAAATCAAAAGAATCAATCATATAGACAGGTATATACTCAAAGGATGCAATCTTATTCAGTTCATCAACATTCAAAACAAACAGTCCCTAATTACAATACCCTTTCTCCACAAATGCATTATTCTTTGTCATTACAATCTTGTCAGATTCAAATAACACTTTAACTCCAGCTTTCCCTAATAGAGCAACTAAAACTAAATTTGCTTTAACTTCAAGCATATGCAGAACATCATTCAGGGCTAGAGTCTTTCCTGATGTGAGTTTTAAGACCACTTTTCCTTTTCCTTGAACTTTAGCAGTTTGGAAATCAACAAGGTAAACACGGTCTTTCCCTTCCTTTACAAGATCATAGGAAGTAAATATTTTTCGCTTAGCACAAATGTGCTTGGTAGCCCCAAAGTCTACCACCTATTTTTTCACATCAAAAATCAAGGGAGCTTGTGACACACTTGCAGCAATGATGTCATCATCACTCTCATCATCTCATTGTACCAAATTTACATTTAGTTTCTGAGGCTTATCATGATTCGCTCTCTTCTACACTATGCTACAGAATGTCCTAGTTTACCACAAACAAAACAATCTCTTTTTTTCTAGAAAGAGGGGTTAGAAGCACTGGGTTTATAATCAGATTTTCTATTCTTTTTGTCTTTAGTTTTAGGGTTTTACCTCTTATTGTGAGGCTTTATCTCTACCATATTGACTTTAGATGTCATCTTTGTGGTTTGAACTACACGTACTGCCTTACGGTTGTTGTCTTTAATGATGATGTGAGTGATCAGGTCAGTCAAGGACAGCTGCTTCTGTTTGTGTTTCAGCTGACGTTTGTAATCATTCAACGATTCTGGTAGCTTCTTAATTAGGATTCCAGCAACGAACTTGTCTAGAAGGTTGATGTTTTTAACACGAAGCTCTTCCAGTAGCTTGTGATATTCATTAATTTGCTCCTTCACATCCTTATTCTCAGTTATCTCCCATTTGTAGTAGTTTCCCATAATGAACTTTTGTTTGCTAGCATCTTCAGTAGTATACTTTGTCACTAGAGACTCCCATATCTTACAAGCTTTCTTGTAGACACAGTAGACATCGAACAAATCATTAGATAAGATGCTAATGATAGTGTGTTGGTATACCTTTATTTGCATGAGTCCATGCAACTCTCTGGGCTTGGTCAGCATCAGCAGGAGGCTCAGATTAAGTAAGAGTAGTAGCTACACCATGCATGTCAAGAATGGTGAAGACTCATTCCTGCTAGCGTTTGAAATTCTTTGCCATCAAAGACCTCTGTCTTTGATATGTCTGGGAATGGCCTTGACAGTAAGACGGCAACAGCAGCAGGGATGAAGTAATCTCTAGCAAACCACCAAGTACATCTTCGGGAGAACATTATTAGCACCATTGGACGCTATTCGATTTGAATAGTTCTTAAGATTGTTAGCGATATGGAGGTAAATCACGAGCTGCTTGAGTTATGCCCGAGGACACTGTAACATCCTGAGTTTTAATTCCCTGATTAATTAAACCTAATTAGGGTAATTAAGTAAATTGAAATGGTGTGTGGCCAAAAGGTCTAATAATTATATTTGATGCTATTTTAGCCCTAGTTATGGGTCCGATATCGAGGTAGGCCACCCATGCATCGAAACGAGAAGAAAAGGAAGAGTTGAAGTTGTTGTACCACATGCTACGGTGCATAGATCATCTATCATGGAATACAGCCATTTTTGAGAGAGGGAGGACCTCTCTGTGCCATGCACTGCAGTGCATTGTGCATCCGCGATTGCACATGGCCATTTTTTACACTTTATCAGACGCAAAATGAGATAAAAAAAGAAAGAAAAGAAAAGAGAGAAAGGAGAGGCATGCAAATGCTCTACTAGAGTTTGCTTGGGGACTAATTTGAGAGTATTTTGAAGGCTATAAATACCCAAGGTAAGTATTATACTTATTAATCTCCCATTTTCTTCCATATTTATGAGTTTATGGTTAGAGTTTGATAATAAAAGTGGGATTTCAGTCCATATAGGTTATGGGTTTGAATTTATTGATTCAAATGGAGTTAATGGAGGTAGATTAGAATATTTAAAACCTAGTATGATGAGTTTTGGTGTCTTGAGTTGTTGGGCACCATAAATACCCGAAAATCTCATTTATTATAAGTGGTTGGAAGTTTGTGATGTCATTAATGGGAATTTAATGGCTTATTAATGCCATTGGGGGCTAAAGGTAATTATTAAACCCAATGGTTAGGCTCCACCTCTTGTAAAGTGAAGGTTAGGCAATTTAGAAGTAGAGATTGAGGGTTCAAATGTTTGAGTTTGTTATGTTAATTGAATTCAACTTGGTTGATTGTAGTTTTGGCTCTTGGTTACTTATTGGAGTGGAAATTCAAACTTGGAAGCTAATTGATTGAGAGGTAAACCTTTGACTTCTTGAAAGTTTGAGGTAACCAAGGAAAAACTCTACTTTGGATAGTTGTATGTTAATTGATTGTTGAATGTGAATGGTAAATGTTACATGCATAAGATTGATTTTTATGTAAAACTATATATTAATTTTCGATGAGTGTATGAAAATTTGATTGAGCATAATGCTATTTTAGCTTGAAATGCAAAATGCAAAGTCAAAAGGATTTTACTATGAAAATGCTTATGTTTTGAAAAATGAACACAATGATGAGTAGAGATATTTGTGTGTTAGTAATGAAATGAATTTTAAAAAATGATGAAAATACATACTTGGGTAACACAAGGCCATGAGCCCAATATGGTGGTTGTAAAAGTGAGTAAATGAAAGCAAAAAAGTAAACTCAAGTGAGTAATGATTATGGCACGATTAATGGCAGGAGTTTGCCTATGGATTTGGGAGTAGAGAAAATTTATATGATAATTAGGTTGCCCTTTGGTGTATGGGAGCTATAGCCTTGTCTCACTGTTTGTCGAAGGACTGTCTCATAGTTTGTTGAGGGATTAAAACTTAGCTATCTCCACCGGTTTAATGATGAGAATAGTCTAGGGTATGAGACAACCTAAAGATTCAAGAATAGGGGAAGTTGTGGTCTGAGAGTGAGTCCTGTGATCTTTGGTCGGGTCATATCTCACGATTAGTGAGTTTAGATAGTCTAATCATACGAACGGAGCCCTAATCAGTGTTATAGCCCACATTTTCAGTTTGAGGAAATAAGGAGTATATAAGGTTGGAAAATCATTGCCTAAGTAAATATATGACATGTTACACGTGCTAAATGGTGGCAGGTTGCAAGAGTACGGGTCATGTCACATATATAAGAATATGGTTACAATGCACCTAGTTACGTAAGTTAAAAAGCTATATAGTGAAAAAAGGTAAATTATGATACATGTGAGTGTGATTTGCAATTTTTATCTCCTTATGCATGTATTTATTTTATAATTAATATATAACTGCATAGGGTAGGGTTAACCTTGGTTACTAAGCGGCTAAACTCACCCCTCTTATTTAATACTTTTCAGGCTCTAACTCTGGTGTTGAAAGGGAGAAGACTAAAGAGGCAGGGAATTAGCATATTTCTACTATATGCCTCTAGTTTAGCTTTAATTATATAATATTATATGGCTTGTCAATTTTAGGATGCATATTACCTTACTTGCACTATTTTGGTTGTTGAAAATGTTAGAATTATATTTTGGGCCCTTAGCTTTCATGTATATTGACATATATGTCTTTATATGGCCAAAATACTAGTGCAAGTGTAGAAATGAAGATTTGAGTATGTTTTGAATGATTTGAGTTAAATGTAATGGCAAATTACCTCCCCCTTTGTTTTTGGTAAAATGGGTTTGAGGAGTGAATTTTTATTATATTAATGTTTTGATACTTGTGACATGTTGTATTGGTAGTCCAAAGATCCATTGGACATGGTCCAGGTGTTAGGAAAAATTTTTGGTACTTGTTGAGGGTTTTGGATACCCATTTTATATAAAAGTGTTGAAAAATGGTCAAATTATGTTTGGGTGTCCAACTTTCTAATGTGACTTGTTTTGGAAGTGAAACTTATGCCATTAGCTAGTTCATGTAAAAAGCTTTTCGTAGACACTTAGATCATATCATTCGAACGACGGACGGAGAATCGGGGCAAGTCGGAAGTTTCCCCAATTTTGCTATCAAATGATAGCAGAACCAGTGAAATTTTGTGCAACACAGTGCCTAATCCACGGCGCGTGGCACAGAGAGCAACTTGCCATGGCGCATCATGCACAAGCCACGCGCATGGCTTTGAATCACAACATATGTTTTGTTTTTCAATCGTTTTAACTTCTTTCACTCCTCTGAGATATCTCATACTTTCGAAACTTATTTTTATTCTGATATGAAAGATTTTGATCGATTTTGACTTGTTTCTATTTAGAAAACTCGGGATCCCTTATTTTTAAAATTGAACCTTGGTAATTAACTGGTTAAGCTAAATCTCTGATTATCAGGTGTTTTATTGGATAATTTTGTTTAGTGAAGCGAGAATGTTACAGACACTGTCCTTGAGAACTATTTCGACATATGAACACGATGGACTGGTAGTTTCTTAGGATTAAACAAGCACTTCTTGCCGGAGCAAAGAACTAAAACATCAAAACTAAAAATGCCCTGAAAGCTTAAGAGGCTGGCTAATTGATCTGTCTGCACTCATAGCTATATATAGGCTGAAGATAGAGACATGAACGTTGGCTCATAATCACCGAATTAAGGCTTCGGTTACACACATATAAAACACCATTAATCTAGAGTCATTGGCAAACAAGGGTGTTTAAGAAATTAACTAACAAAATTGATTTTTAGAAGTGGTTTAATACCTAAAACTACCAACGCTTCAAACTCAAATTTAAACAGTGAAAATTTGAGGTTTTAGGGTTTAGGTTTTAAGCTAAAAATAATTATTTATTTATTTATTTTGTAAAATTAATCCAGTAAAAAAAACCTAATGCCTCTTGAATTCACACAAAAGAAAATGAATCAATTGATTTCAACTGCAATTGTTTTTACTTAACCTATTTCTTGTGCATGAGCCCACTTTTCCTCCAAATAAATTTTATTAGCCCATTTCATTTTTTAGTATTTATACACTAGGAAAGTTCTATATTTAGGCAATGTGGGACTTTTGACACAAATACTTTTGACACACACACAACAAAACAAGTTCAATTGTATAATCCTACTACTTGATCAATGTTTTTTAAACGCGTTACTAAAGCAACAACTCTCAAGATCAATTTATGAGGAGGAAGATCAGAGCTATTAATTATATTAAAAAAATTCAGTAGGATATAGGTGGTCAAATGAGTTGGCTAGATGGGACATGTACCATTTCAACATAACTTTCTTGTTATAATTGATATTCTTTTTTCAAACTTTGTAAATTATTGATTCAATCTTTTGTTACATAATTGTCAATTTCCCAATCTTTAATCTCCATGCCTTTCCTTCTACGCTCGCTCCACTTCTTCACAAGCTTATTTTTTACTCTGTTACAAAGTTCTTAATTAAAACATCTTTTTTTGATTTACAGACATCAAATAAATTTATTTAGTTTTTTTTTGTATTTTTTTAAAATAAATAGGATATTGTAATAAGATACGGGAAGAGTATATACAAGTATATACTGAATACAGCTCTTTCACACACACACAAAGTGCGTCAAATTTGAACTACAGATTGCGCCATTGGTTACTAGAATATTTTTATTAATTACTTAAACAAATCTAGTTCAAAACATCTAACCAAATTAAATATACACTAATGACAAAGCCATGCTAATATTTAAAAAGAAAAATGCACAAAGTCGGAAGAGTCGTAGACTCGTAGTCCCACTATAGAACTTTTGCCCTCTCGTCTTGTCCCACCACGTTTCGATTCTTTTTAAGTCTTTCTTCCTTGTATTCCCCACCTTCACCTGGTCAACTCTAGTTCATTTTTTTACTTGTTTATATTACTCTACCAATTAAACAATCAAACTCTGAATTTTTTTAATAAATAGAGTCAGATATATGGGGCAAAGATAACAAGAAGAACAAACAATTCCCACCACAAAAGCTTGGGAAATGCCACGCTACAATTAACCGAATTAGGGTTTTTATATAATATACCCAAAGACAAGGTACAAAGCAGAAGGACTGCCAAAAAAAAAAAAAATTGAACTACAGCTCAGATTCCACCTTACATGGCTTAGATCTTGGACTCCCAGAATTTGAAATTTGACATGCTTCCTCTGTCACACAATGAACTACAGTTCCTTGGGACACAAGTTTTCTTGCACATGACCTCACCAATCACCATGGCCATGAATCATTCAATTCAATGGAGTTCCTTTCTGGTGTAAAAGAGCAATGAATTTTAAACCACATCCCAAATTTCAAACTCAGCCACTTTCTCTCCTGCAGTTACCTGGCAACAGATACTTGTATTTCTCTGCATTGTTCAGTAAAAATGCAGGAAGGTGAACTGCTGAATAAGAATGAGGAATAGGTCCCAACTTCCCAATGATCTCCTTGAATGTATACTCCTCAGGAAGCATATCAAACAGGTCAGTCCCTTTACATATCACGTCCTGAATCCTGTTAGGGTTCAGGTAGTGTGCAAACCTCACCCGGTCGGTATGGCTGTAAGCTTTCATCTTGAATATGAACTCGCTGATGCGCCGGAAACAGAAGCTGCAATGCCAACCAGCATCTGACAAGAGCACATCAGATTGCCTATAGTGAGCATATCTTGTCTTGCCAGACTGGTATCTGTGGGCTGATCCTCTCCAGCTTTCATTGTCCAAGAAGAACTCGAAAGAATACAAGTAGTTCCTCAATTGAAGATGAAGAACTTGAGGGATATCATCACACCACCTCAAGAGATTAATGGTATGGGCACTAGGAATCTCATCAACATCAGACATTATCAGGAGATCATCATCTTCTATGCCTGCAATTCTCAGAAGCTGGTCAAGAGCCACTCTTTGATATGCTTCTTCGATGAAAGGGTTTTCTCCTTTCTTGAATCTCCCTCCAATAACCCCATATGTTAGTCTGGACTCAACAAACTTGAACTTGTCTCTATTGATTGAGAAAAACAATGGTTTGGGCAATCCTGTGAATGTTGAGTTTGATTCCAGGAGTATGTACTCTGTCACGTACGGGTACAATTCCTTCCAACGAATCGTGAGCATGTCGACTTCATTGTTAAACAGAACAGCATCAAAGACTCGTCTTGGCGATTCACGAACCGCCCATCCATGAAGTCTGCAGAGATTCTCCATTGATACATTCTCATGATAATAGTGAGGAATCTGACGGAAGGGCTTTGGAGGAGATTCCCAGAGCGGTCTCAGAAAGTACGTGATCTTCTGTCCATGCAGATATATCCCAAAGATGCCTAATGGGATGGCGACAAATAAAAATATGTAAGTCTTGAAGTCCAAGCCACGCAAAACACGCCCCACCCTTAACATGCTCAAAGCTGAATGAATTTCCTGTTGCATAATAAACATGAATTTAATCAATTCACATGCTTGATTGATCGCACATAATGTCATAGAATCGTGACACAGACTAATGTTGTCTGCAACTATGTCACATATAGCATAAAGCAGTAGAGAATATTCCTGGATATAGTTCAAACTTCAAGAGGCATGAGTAACCTGGCATCATTTTACAACTTTTTCACCAAGGTATAGTTTGAGGGGCATCAGAAAAATGGAGTTCAAAATGGTGCGTATACAGACAACAAGAACAAAATATACAGCCATTGCAATTCTGATAAGCATACGTGTCTTTCAATCCTGAGCAAGGCCCAGAAAGAGAAAAGAAGGCACGGGCAGGGGAAGAATCGCATATTGAAAATCTATATAGGCTATTCAAATGCCAAACAAAAAACATTCTCTTCAAATCCCAGATGTTCAGAAACCGAAATTACCCACACACAAAAAAAAAAAAAAAACACTAGTTAAGGAACGGGCAATCAATATGAACATGAAGACCCATCAACAATAAGTTCAAATACGCATATGAATTGTACTTGACATCTCCAAGATTATTTGCTTTTAGGGAGATGGGGATCGTTGGAAGAAACTGAAATCGAATGAAATATCCCATTTTGAGTATCAAAATCGAGTTAGATTGTGAAAGAGAAGCAAACATAAAACTCGGTCAAAATTTAAAAATGATAGTAATATCCATTGGATACGTTAAACCGAATAGAGATTCTTCAAGTCCATTTTATATTAACAACGCAACGAAACTGAAGATACCCAGAGCCTAAACAAACTCAAAATTTCATGAGAGTAGAGAGACATCAAACAGAAAGAAAACTCAATTCTGAAACAAGCAAAGAAACACAGACCTGAAGCACAAACAGCGCGTACAATTGGGTTGTGTTTCTCTCCTCTCTGCTTCTCCTACGAACCCCTTGTAACCAAAAGATGACAGGCAACAGATGAACCCGTAGAACAAGAAACGCGAAGGAGACAAATTGCAGAGAAAATAAGGCAAAGGAGGGAAAATCCAGACAAAGCCACGAACTTTAAGGCCTCGTCTGTCTATCTGTTTCTCTCCCTCTCTGGGTTTCTGTGTCTCTCTGTGTTTCTCAACCTTGTAACGTCAATAATAGCCGTTTGGTGAGTTTTTCGCTTCTTCACCTTGCAAAGAATGGATTTGGGGGAGGGGTATTTATGTACAGGGATGCCGAGTATGGCATACCCCAAAACCAATTGACGAATTTGGGAGAAAATTCTTCAAAATGCAAAACTTTTTGCCGTCGGGAAAAAAAAAAAAAAAAAAAAGCTGAGACAGACAAAAGTCTAGTGGGCGTAATCACTGTCTCGCCTGGCCATTGATACAATGGGAGAATCTATGGGTCTTCCAATAATATCGAAACCCAAGGTTGTCATTGCTGGACCACAGGGGTTTCCATGGTAGAGGCTGTAGCCTATAATTACTATGAAATCATCATCTATGTCTCTAATGACAGACAGTTTCCTGTTGTAAGGGGGGGGGATTAACGCTGTTTTCTGTTAATGTAGTTATCACCTCCCCCAACGGCTACCTTTTACATGTTTTTTCATTGATGAATACGAGTACTGTAAAATATAATATTGGATATGTAAACCTCAGAAGGATCAAATTTAAAATTTTTACCCAAGAAATCAACCCTTGGAGGATAATAAAAGGTTTGATTCTTTTCTGTTTGAGTGATTATAAGATTAGCAGTGGGGGTGATAATATTCTGTAACGCGCTGAAAAGGCAAATCCAAAATTTGAAAGTTTTGTGGCTTTTGAAGTGGTTGAAATATGGAACAAGAGGACGGGAAAATTTAGGACTTGAGTCGTCTACAATTACAAGGTTTTGGTCCGCATTGACTTGGTCTCTCTCTTTTTTTTTTTGGACGAAAGACTTGGTGTCTAGTTTAGTTTAGCCGTGCGTTTAACGTGCATCCAGTTTTGTCACTCAGTCACAAAAGTTACAAATATTCATGATATTCACAATTTTTTTGGTTTTTTGAAAAATAAATCAATAGCATTTCTTATCAAAAAAAAAAAATAAATCAATAGCAACGCAATTTGAAAAATTAGAGTCTAGTTTTTATTGTTTTGTGGAACTGAAACATTCAAGCATATAATAGGGGATATTGAATGTATAACATTTATACTAAAAAGGTGAATTTTTTACGTCAGTATGTCATGACATGTAAGATTACAATTGTAAATTATTTAGTTCATTTTCCATAATCTCAGTTGCTTATTTTTATCATTTTTAAAAAATATAAGGTCAAAATTACTGTGTAGACAAATTATTGTACAATATACTTTGCTCAGCAAAAAATATTAAATTTATGTTTAGTTTCATTCTAAAAATTAATAGTGCATCAAACGGTAATTTTGATAATTTTTTATGTGAAATTAATCAATTATTTGATGTTTCAGTTACGGAAAATGATGAAGATGAGTAATTACTGGCAATAAATTATTTTGACATTTTTTTTCTCTAATCATTATTTGTTAGTGCCCCTCCCAATATCAGCATTCACTACGCCACGTATGGTCCCATGCGTCAACGAGTGTATGATTAAACTGGTTTTAATTTTCTTCCTCTTCCTTTTTCTAATCTTTATTGTCTTTATTTGATTAATAAATGTATTTGTTTGTTTGTTCATTTGAATTTTAATATCTAAGTGAAATTTTTTAAACGTTATACATGAAAATTTTAAATTATTACGAACAACCTGATTTTTCTTAAAAAAAAATAGAGGAATAAGAATAGGGGAAAATGAATCAAATGGGAAAAAAAATTTGACGCGGTGTGAGAAATTATCTAAGAGAGAAAATATCAACCATTCTGCATTTGATATTTCTAATATTTCTACTATTCAAGTAAGAACAAGTCAGAGTGATAAACATGCTTATATCTCTTTCGCTCTTTCGCATGTCTCTTCCTTTTCATACTGACAGAACAACTTGTTTGATATTGTTGACCCGTTATGTGTCCTTATATATCTCATATGCTAGTTAAGATCTTCACCCATGAATTCCTTTTCTCTATCGTTCTATTTTTCACTATAGATATTTTTATATTCTTATTAATATATTCGTTTCAATAGGAAAAAAAATAACACAAGGACATATCCATGATTAAGAAAAATGTTAGGTTTATGTTCACTCATGTATAATTAATTAAAGTGGTTTTACTCGTTCATTTGCAAAAAAGGAGTAGATTCATCTTGACAAGAAATACCAAAGAAGGATTTTTTTTTAGAAACAAAATCCAATAAAAGAATATTAATACGATTATGCATTTTTTTTTTAATGAAAGTGTGTAAGATTTGTCAAAATATGAGCACAAGCATAGCATGCAAACTACGTACCATATGCGCGTTGCAATAAATGTTATTTATTATCGAGTTTTTTTTTTTTGTTGACAACTTGTTTGTTATATCAAGTTATTATTCCATATTTTTTGGTTGACTTTCTACTATAATGTCGTTTGGGCACAATATGATATCCAATTTCTTAAGCAACTACTCCCTTCATTTTTAAATTATAGGATATTTTTAAAAAAATTAAGTATTTCAAAATTTAAGACATTTTGATAATATTAAAATTTTATTAAATAGGTTTATTTCAATATTAACATTTTTTTAATTTAATTTTTGCTCCTTTCTTCTCAATATCTTGAATGAAGAATATTTTTAAAAGTTTATATATTTATTTTTAAAAAATTATTAAGTGTATTTAATAAAATTTATTAGTATAGAAGATTTTATATAAAAATATTTGTAATTTAAGATAAAAGAGTACTTGCCGAGCAATAAATAGCATTGGTCTAAAATGAAGGTCACGCCCTTATCTTTTCGGTGCAATGACATGCAATGAATCAATATTAATTCATTGTCCATTTATGCTATATTTTATTCCAATGATACTTAAATGCACGAGGCCTTGAATTACAATCGCATAAATTAAAAGAATATTAAATTGGAAAGTAGTGAGATTGATCTCAAGTTTCATGCAAATACATCAAATTTAATTTAGGGATTACTTAATTAATTCAATTTATCAAATTTTGCCTGGAAAATTGGTTGGTTTTTTTGCCAAAACAAAATTCATTCTTTCATTTAATTAAAAAAGTCGGTACAAGATAAACCAGGAAACTTCAAAACAAGGTTGATAGGCTTAAAGCTTTGTCAGGTTCAATGTTGCAGAAAAAATAATACAAACGTGGATTTGAATTTGGATGTATCTAAATGGAGAAAGAAGAAGAAGAGGGAGGGTGGTGATGAGAGAGGCCGAGAGGGGGTAGAATTTGTGGGGTGTGCGTTGGTTGCCAGAAAGTAGAGGAGTGTTTGGATGTTATGTAACAGGAAAAGGATTCCTATAATTGTGAGTGTTTTGTTTTTTCTTTGAACATCTTATATACAAGTTTACTCTCTCTCTCTCTCTCACACACTCTCTCTCTCTCTCGCGCGCAAGAAAATGGACACTTTTCCAACTTTTAGTCTATTCCTCCCTCCCTCAAAAATAGACATATTTTTGATAGGACTAATGGCCTCTAATCTGCTTTTTTTTAATATC
Organism: Prosopis cineraria; assembly: GCF_029017545.1. Lineage (NCBI taxonomy): Eukaryota > Viridiplantae > Streptophyta > Magnoliopsida > Fabales > Fabaceae > Prosopis > Prosopis cineraria. The sequence continues at coordinate 34,619,708 of NW_026555334.1, read as the reverse complement.
TCTTATAATATCCCAACATCTCAATTTTATTTTTTATTTTTTATTTTTTTGGATTATTAGCTTCTACATAAAATAAGAAACATTTAAATATTTTAATGTCCCAAAATAGTGAAGATTTATATTTTTTATTTTTTAAAGAAAAATATCACAAATACACCCTTTTATTTTTGAAAAATCATAAAAAATATAAATCTTCACCATTTTAAAATATCAAGATATCGAAATGTCTCTTATTTTATGTAAAAGTCAATGATCTAAAAAAAATAAAAAATAAAATTGGAAAGTTGGGGCATTACAAGAAGCATTAGAGAAGGCATATTAGAGACCCAGCCCTTTTTTGTAGGCATCTTTCTATTAGAAAAAACCCATTTAAAATATTGTCAAGCATTAAATGTGTGTATCTCTTCTAATAAAACATATGATAAACTAACTCCTTCCATTGACAATCTTGTTTAAAATATTATTGGGCACTAAGACCTATTTGGTATAAAAGATTGAAAGGTAGATATTAAAATTAAAATTGATAAAGCCCATAATTAAAATGTTTGGTAAAATAAATTGGCTAAAACTTGAAATTGATAAAACCCACTCATGAAGAACTAGTGAAACCCATGAGAAGGGGTGGTACTGAAATGTTATTCTTGGAATTCAAATTTTATAGATCAAAACACCCTTTTCTATGAAGCCAATTTTCTCGCTTGGCTTCTCCCTCCCATGTCCCTCCCATCATTTCTCCTTCCACCCTCCTCCATCTCCAATCACCTTCTTCATCTCCGTCGAGTTGTTCTCATAGTCACCGGTGGAATCCTCCTCCGCCTACAAAGACGAGGTTGAGTCATCTTCCACACTTCCTCATATCTATCCTTCTTGCTTTTTTCTGGGGTATGCTCTCGCAGCTTGAGGACAACCCTATCAGTTTTTAATTAGACCAATAAGCTTTGCTAGACCACCATATGGAAGAGGGGCAAGGATTTGCACTGACCCAGGTGAGGAAATCAGTCGATAAGCTTGGTTCTTTTGCTGAGGTCGCGAATGACTCAATTTTTTTTGTTCATTGTTTGTCGTTGTCGTCATTGTTCACAGGGTTTAACTTTTAAATTTGCAGGGTTTGTGCAAGAATAAATACCCCGCGCTCATCGTCAAAGCAAGGAAGCATTTTCCTCCAAAGGATCTGATTTGATTCAAGAGGTGGAGAAAGGGCTGGGGTTTCACGGCAATAGAGAAGAAGAGATGTTCCAGAGTTTTATTTTTTTTATTAATTATAAGGGGTATCATAATCTTTTCATAATTTATGTTTAATGTAAAATAAAACAAAGTTAAGCATTCATTGCAATTATCACTTCATATCAAATATAATTTTAAAGTTTTAATTTCACCTCTAATCTCGATCTTGATTTTTCAAATTTAAGCCTGTATACTAAATAAGGCCTAAACTGTATATATCTCCTAGTAGAACATGTGATAAACTAGCCCCTTCTAGTATACTTAATTCTCATTAGTAATAGGCACATTTGTTTTATTTCCTCTTAATTTTCAAATTTCTAATCAATAAGTAACATGTATTATGACTTATTGATATCACATGATTTCGATCTATTATAGATATATATATATATATATATATTGACCAGCGATCTATTATATATTTTGTATCTTTGAAGGTCCAATATTTTTAAAAAAATATTAAAAAGATCACTATTCTTGTTCATCAATAATTTATCATTAAAGTCTAAAGATATTTTGTCAAACAACACATGACAACGAGAGTAATAATTTACTCCCTCATTAAAAAAAATGTAAGTTATTTTTTAGGATTTAAATGTTAACAAAATATGAAGTGTTTTTACTGTTTTAAGGTGTAATTGATATGTTTTTTTTTTAAAATACTCTTAACAAATAAACTAATAAACTATTTACTTTTAAGTAAAATACCCTATTAAATAAGGACAAATATAGAAAGATAGTTTAAGTTTAATTAAAAATAATAACAAATTTATTGGAGTGTGATATGATTAAAAATATCTTATACTTTTAAATGGATGGAGTAAAAATTTATTAAGTACTAAACTCATTTTTCTAACTTTGAAATCATGGATATTGGAATATGTTAACAAATATTGTTAGAATAAAAAAAAACTTGCATGAAATGTGATAAAAAAACGTGGAGAAATATTGGGAAAAAAAATATCATCTAATGAATTTACCGATATGCTCCAATCATCAAATACTGATGACATACAGGGCAGAAATAATCATAACTTGCAAGTAAGTGGGTTTTAGTACAGAGAAAGAGGGGAAATATGCCTAATCTGTAGTTTTTGGAGAAAATGTTTTTTTTTTTTTTTTGACTCAGCATCAGCAGATACCCATATCCAGTATTTGGATAAGGATATTCCTCATCAGATTAATTTGTGTATTATTTCTACGTGAATTGAACGCTCAAACCTCCTCAGCCCACCATTTTGGGGATTGTATTATTATTTCACCCCCACACCTTCGCCTTCGCCTTCGCCTTCGATCCTAAACGGCATATTTAAAGGGAATATTCCCTTCTTTGTTGCCCAACAGCTCTATCTCGTACGTGCGTGCATGTGCATCACAGTTCTTGTAACTAGTTTCCTTTTTCTTTCTTTCTTTTTCTTTTATTCCATTATACTATCGCAGATAAAAACAAAAGCAGTTGGTGAATACGAAGCTGCGTTTTAGGGACAAACTTGTTCATCCCTCGACTATCACATATTCCTTTTCTCACACTGCTTCCATTTTTCTTTAATTTAATTATTTGCCAAACTTCAAAGTTCAAACGACAGAGATAAATTCACCATCACAAAATAATAATAATAATAATAACCACAACGAATAAAGCCAAAGCCAAAAGTGGGTAGGAGAAGGTACCTAGAAACCTTCCATGTCTCTACCTTTTTGTTTCCTTTAAAGGCTCTCTCATTATTCGGATATATCAAGGCTCGTGTGTGTGTGTTCACTACAATGTTAATCTATGTCGTTAATATTCTTAGCTTTTGTTTGTGGTCTTCATGGGAAACCTAGTTTGGAATACTTTGTTCAATGGCAGACACTGTTTACAAGGCGCATGTTTGGTGATTTAAAATAAAGAAAGAAATGAATTGAAAAAACAACCAAACAGGTCATTGATGTAGCCACTAGATGTTAGCTTAGTTTCAAGAGATTTATCTACCTGCCTCTTGATCCCTTAATTGTAGGAGTTTTTTTAAGCTTTAACATGATTTAATTGTTGTCTTTTGCATAATTTGTCGTGGCCTTGTTATTAAAATAAAAAAGAATAAGAGAGATTCACCTATTGGTCAAGAAATAAACAACATCCCTATCTTCTCTTTCTTGGATGTATCTACTCATATATAAGAAGATAGAAAAATACTCATCCCGCCAAGAACATAAGGTACACTTCTTGACAAGGATTAAGAAAAATAATTATGATTTAAAAGTATCCTTGTATTATCAAATGGGTAAAAAATATCACTACTTTTCAAGATTACCTATATTTTATTTCTTATATAATCTCTCTCTACAATACAATTAATAAGGATATATGCATGAAACAAATAATTTAAGAAAAAATTACTTGTAGGTCTTGTAGAATAGATTTATTTATAAATAAATCCTGAAAAATTTAAAAATTACAATCAAGTCTATTGGGACCTGAGTGTAATTTAAAATTAGGTTATAAAAATAATAATATTCTTATTAAATATACATTATATCAATCAAATAATTAATTTATAACTATTTTATCAAAATTTTATAATTATAATTTCAAATTTTTATAATTATAATTTTAAATATCCAATAGTCAAACAATCATGTGTTACTAATAATGTTTAATATTAATTATTTATAACTATCTCATCAATAATTTATAATTATAATTATAATTTTTACAATTGAAACTTTCCATATTCAATAGTTAAACTGATAAGTTTAAATTATAAAAAGTTAAAATTATAATTATAAATTAGTGATGATCTAATTGTAAATTATTTAATTAATATAATGTATATGTGTTTAATAGGGATATTATTATTTTATTATCTCAATTTTAAATTACACCTAGATCTCAAAGGATCTAGTTGTAATTTTTAAGTTTTACTAAATTTGCTTTACAAGATCTATATATAATTTTTTTATGATTTAATACTTCTATTCACTTTTTATAAAAGTGTCTTACATTTGAAACTAATATTAACCGATAAAAAATGTCTTATATTTTATGCGAGGAGAGTGCCCCCCCGCGCACACACATATAGGTAGTGATAATTTTTTTTTTAATTAGTATAATTAAAAGACCGAAGAAATGAAAGCGTTACAAGGGAGAGTAATGGGTTAGTGTTGACTTATCCCAAGATCGTTGCTTCATCATAAACAATTTAAAAATATAAGATATTTTGAATCTATTAAAGTATAATAATTATTTTTTTAAAAAAATACCCCTATTAAATATGTTACTTTATATTTTTTTAGAGTAAAATATCATATTAAATATAGATAAATATAAAAATATAAAATTAATTTAAAAATAAATAATTATTTTATTAAAAATAAAATTTTATTAAAAATGTCTTACAATTTACACAGGAGAAGTACACAACTTTCTGGTGTCGCACTATTTATAAATTACATCTCATCAGCATTTGTGCGTGTTGCCCCCATAATAAAAGGCACACAAGCTTTGTAAGTGCTTAAGAAGCAAAGATATGCGTGAAATTAATTTGATTAAATCAGAATTAACCTGGGGTGTATTTCTACGCCTCCAAATATGAAATATACTGTATACGATATCAAAATATTTTTATAGTAGATAGGAATTTTTGAATTTTTGTGATAGTTTAAGGAGAAAATAAACTATTTTAAATTTTTTCTAATTAAAATTATGAAAATATAATATTTTAAAGCTCACATATTAAAATCATGAATTTCTCATTTAAATAATTATTCGCAACTTCATATTTTAGGCTTGAAATGAAACACTTTATGGGGCTATAATAGGTAATGTGAGATTTAAGAATTCTTTCGGCATGAAATTAAATTTAGTTGCTGATCAAAAATCATAAAATTAAGTTTTATTGGATTTAGACTAATCCAGAAATGTCGGAGTGTCATTAAAGCCCATGTTCCATTTGTTTGGGCTATAAATGTAGTCTGAAAATATCCCATTTTGAACCCAAGAGTTCAGACCCTTAACAAAAAGAAGAAGACGACCCAAATTGTTTGGGCCTCAATTTTCATTGTAAACTCTTTGCTAAGATTACCCAACATGGAACAGAACTCGAACAACTTGTGTTCAAACGTACAGGTGCGAACATTTTTGTTTTTAATAGAAAGCCACAACAAAACCGTGTAGATAGACAAACTAAATCATATCAGCATATAAAAAGTTTTTACAGCCAAAAGGTGGGCTATCAAAAATCTAAATATCTAAATTGTCAAAAAAAAAAAAAACATGATAAGTCATTCAATCTGTGCATTGAGTAACCTCCCTAAAAGCATGGTAAAAAGTGACCGTTTAATGTTACATAAAAAATTCTTCGATTTTGTTCATAGTAGTAGCTAGAAGATGATTAGTAGAAAACTTGTTGTGAAAGTATGCACATTTTAAAGGAAGCAAACATGTGCACCATCAATACCTTATATTTATTTTTTTAAAAAAAGAATCAATATGGGAAGAATTTCAATCAAGGACCATAGAAGAAAGATATTTGCTCATGGGTCCCAAAAAAATTTGAAATTTTACTGCAAGATTTGTGGACTAAATTAAAATACAATGGGTGGCTGAAAAGATTGAAATGTCTTTTTACAAAATTTAAAAACAGTACTTGATTACTATCTAACTTTACTTGTTTATAGCTTACTTGTACTTGTTAATTCTTTAACAGTACTTATTACATAATTAACGAGTTAATTATGTGACTCTATAATTTTAAAAATATTACTTGTTAATTTCATAATTTTACTTATTAATTTGTCAACATAATTTGTTAACTACTTAACTTGACTTGTGAATTCTTTACAAGGCTTGTTCATTCAATTTGAGCAAAAAGCATTATCACTATTTATTTATTTTCTTACTTCACTTGTTAATTTATCAATATCAGTTGTAAATTACCCGATTTCACCTATCAATAATCATACCAATATTAGTTATTAATTATCTAATTTTTACTTGTTAATTTTACCACCATTAAATTACATGACTTTTTGATAATCATACTAGTTTAATCATTTTGTCATAAATATAGCATCATTAGTTGTTAATTCTCTAGCTTTAATTGTTAATTTATTAATATTAGTTTTCAATCATTTTTTTCCTTTTGCAAAAGGGCATTTTGATTTTTTCAGTCATCCATTTTATTTCAATTTAATTCAGAAATCCTGCAATAAAATTTCAAATTCTTTTGGAACTCATTGGTAGCTATCTTTTTTTTTTATGGTCCTTATTTGAAATTCTCCCATAAATTTTATCTTTTTTTTGGATTTTTTTAAATAACACTATTTGGTCCTTATTAATTATTATAAAACCATTTCTTATGGCCCTTTAATACAATATCCTTTGCCCAAATTAAGGCTGCACAAAGGATTTGGATGAGACTGGACTTTGGCTTAATCTGAAGTTTGGTCTTTTTCATGAAAATGACTAGATTTGGCAACTCGTAATTTGATTTAGTCCAATAATAACTCAAAGATTAATAGAATTGGACTTAGTCTATAGAACCGAAGACAGGTCCTATCAATCCAGTATTTACTTAATTTTTTTTTTCCTTTTTCCTCGTGAGCGCCAATAATCCATTTCAACCTAATATACTCTATTAAAATAATAAAATCACTTAAAATCATAATAAATCCATAATAATTTTTAACAAGAAAAAAAACCAATTATAGTCCAAATGGTCCAAATTATTAAATTATTATTCTGACACTACGATGAGCTAAACTTATTAAATTATTAATAGTCTTAACTTATCATTATAAATAATTACTAAATTAATTATAGTTCTATTAAATAAATTTAACAGGACCATACTGGACCAAGTGGTCCAAATGTCCAACCTCCTGTCCTATTCAACCCAAAAAAATAATCGAATTTTTTTAATCTTATCAATCCTAAAAGACCAATTTTTAACAAGACCGAACCTCCTCAGGTCAAACTAGATTAAACAGGACTGGAAAACTTTTGCACAGCCCTAGTCCAAATCATTTTTTTTTTTTTTGGCTTTGTTATTCCCTAACCAACCATATACATATTATTTTAACTAATTAAAATTTTCTAATTAATAATTTTTTTTGAGAGTAATTTTGAATTTTTAAAAAATGGATGACTAATTTTAATAGAATGTCTTAATCTATATAAAATTGTTGAGAAGTCTTATAATAAGTATAGGAAGAAAGAGATATATTATATTTTGTAAAAAATGATGGCTGTTTTTAATAGTTACATTATTTTCTACTAATATATATGACTCATTCATGATGCTAAAGCAATTCATGTATGGAAATGGAATTACGGAACTCAAATTCCCTTCAAATAATGTCAAAGAGAGTAAATAAATGCACGTGGGCAAGTACAGAGCTTCTCATTAATCATACTGATATTCGCATTATTCACAGCAACCTAACAACATCAACAAAACCAAACCGAAAGAACCGAACTGGGTCTAGAGAAAACTGGAGTCCCCACAAGGCCACAACAGAGAATCTGCTTCCATGGGCCTTATGGGATACATTGAAATTTCTTCTCAGGTCTGACTCATCAGTTATTTTTCAGCACATATATATAAATGAAATCAGCAAGCACAAGGCATGCAAGATGATCAGTGAAAGCCATAAATGACCTTACGAGGATCCAACTGTCCACTGCAATAGCTTGACGACACAGTGGACAGCTCCTGATATCCCTTCCATTCTTCACCTTGCTTCAATACCACTGGATTCTCAATTGCTGCACAACTCAAACATATCATGCTCTCGTAATCTTCATCACCCATATCATTTATTGCCTTCGCCTTCCTCTTCCATGGATTCCACACCACTAAACAAACACACCACTGTCAGAAAGACTCAAGCTTTATTAATTATTTCCATCACCATCAAAATGATCTATATATATCTCAAACCTGTATCTCCCATCCCGATCTTCTTCAGTTCAAAGGTTCTTTTCTTCTCGTGGTCGATGATGGCGATTTTATAGGGTGTGCAAAGGTAGGTTCTGTCCACCTACAAGTTCATATTAGCACTCATCAGTGGAAAATGGTAGGTGAAGCATGATTTGATTACTGATGAGAGTTTTGTTGTTAATTACCTCGCCGTCGAAAGTAACTGCATCTGCTTGCTCTGTGAATCTCGTCCTGTTGACGAGGTTGTCCAGATAATCAAGTGTCTCCAACCCCTCAATCCTTACTTCACTGAAAATTTTGACATGCACAAGCTCTTTTATTTTTTTTCCCCCTCTTAAAACCCATAAACCTACCATAAAAAGGTCCTAAATTCTGAATTTGTTACCATAAATACGAATATATAGTGCATTTTTCTTTTCAAATGTTACAAGAACACACCTGATGTCTGATACGCGTAAGTAGTTGCAGAGAGCGGGGGAGAAAGAAAAGGGTTTGTTATCAGTGTTTCTGACTCTGAGAATTAGAACGACCTTGCCAGCACTGAGGGTGATGCGAAGTCTGAGCTCAAAACTGCAAAAACCAATCAACCAAGAAGTTTCAGTTCTACAGTATTTGATTGCCACCAATGAAAGAGATCAGAAACACAATAATAATAATAATAATAATAATTCACAGTTTTATTTGAAGGCATGCATGTATACCTTCGAGGCCAGATCTTTAAATCTTCTCTGGTGGACTTAAAGATCAGATCCACGGACGAGTGATTGTCAGATGGAGGTAGAGGAGAAGGGTCTCTGTCCAGCGACCACAATCTGCTCCTTGCAAATCCTTGTTGATCCAGCGAACTCATATTCCCAAACTGCCGAACATATCAGAGTCGAACTAGAATCATTCACAGTACACGGAACACAACAAAGTTTGAATTTCATTTCTGAAGTGTCTGTGCCACTGACGAAACAAAAAAGAAAACAACTAATTAACCTGAGGAAAGCAGACTGATATCCCTCCTCTGATTGCTTTAGGTTGTTTCAAGTTGGCCTGCGAGAGAAGAAAATCACCATATTTCATAAACTTAACAAACTGAACAGTTACATACAAAAGGGGCAGAGTAATTGTTGGAAGGTAACTTGAAATACAAAGAATTTTCTTACCTTACTGCTCTTGAAAAGAAGTTCTTCATTCTTCTCATTCTTCCAGGAAACAATCTGGCCTCCATATAGAAGTACCTGAAATCATTCATCCACAGTACTATCAGAACTGAAAGCGTAATAAGAGCTTCAAATTGAACATGCAAATTTAGGCAAAACAGGAAACATAGAACCTACATACATCTGCAGACGAACCAGTTGGTTCAGTCAATATAATACGGGACAATTCATCCGAGTCCTGAAACATATTCAACGGCATCGGTCTGGGCCTTAACCTCGCTCTCATGCTACTCAGTTTCCCTTTACTCCAATCCAGCTGCAACCAAAGAAAACCACAGAACATTTCATCTTCAACCCACACAACAGTAATATGAACTATGAACTACGGAAATTACAGGAAGAAAGAAGAAAGAGTTTCGATTGAATCCGTGAAAGGAAGAGACGGGGATGGCGTACGTTTGAGGCTAAGTGTGAATATGGAGCTGATTATGTTATGAGGTTGGATTTTGGAAGCAATAACTCTGCGTTGTTGCGAAGGTGCATGTGAGATTGTGTAACTATATATAAGGCTACAGACGCAAATTGTGAAGAAGGAAAGGACCAGAGACGCGAAATGGCATGGAGCATGAAGCTTGACAAGGACGAACCTTTTAACATAGGATTCTCTGTTAATTACCGCCCAGGTGCCACCAGAGTTTCAGGTAATCGTTTCTTGTTCGGGCTGCGATTGGTCCAGCTCGGCCCTCCTCGGGACCTTGTCTGCCACTTTGGTGTGCCACGTCATCGTTGTATGAAACTCTCTTCCTGTAATGTCACGATGTGGCTGTTCTTGTTTGTGCAATTCTCTACGTCCCATTCCCTAGCGTGCCTTTCTTAGAACGGAATTCAAGAAAATTATGATCCTCCATGCATATACATCTATTTGTAGCATTATTCTCTCTCCAAATTTATAATAAAAACTTTATTTATCATTAACCATGTTAATATTATCATTTTCCATATTAGATGAGGAGGATTCAAACTAGTTCTAGAGGTGAAAGTGTTTACTGTTTAATAGACTAATTTCAAAAAATACTTTATCTTATCCATTAGTCACTTCCAACATGTCTAAGCAGAATTAAGAAAAATTTTAAAATTGATTAATAAGTTTTAAATTTTATCTCTACTATATACATAATTTAATGACACTTTTTTTCTCACCAACATTTAATGAGATACAAAAATTGTGATAAAAAGTCAAGTGATGTGTTTTTTCTCTGTATGTACTATAAATATGATTGAGTGGAGTATTTAACATTTGCTAAGAAAGAAAATACATGTGTTTGATTATTGGATAAAATAAAAAGCCGGTGAGATGTCTTAGAGAATCTTAACTAAGTTTATTCAAAGCAGATGATATCATGACTGAGGCATGGGCAACAAGGATGATGGAGGAATCAAAGTTAAATTTGATACTTCTTGATGTGAATAGAGAGGCAGCGTTGAAAATTTTACTCAGCTGCTATTTCATCATGCTTTTTATCTGAACAAATATACATATGTGTGTGTGTGTGTATTCTAATCCATCATAATGACGAATTTATCGGTGTGGAGTAGCCTTCGTGGTGGGTCCGTGCATTGAGCGGTCACAAAATAATCTTTTTGGAAAAAACACGCATACATACAACGCAAATCCCTGGAAACTCAAGTCCATGATGGCGCTAATGCAAAAGCTGGGCAGTTAAAAAGAGATGTATACCAAACTCAAAATTAAAAGGGTGAAGCAGGGAATGGACAATTTTTGGAGAGGAATCAAAAAATGCTACTAAAGATGTGAATATAGAGAGCGCTAATGCTTTTGTTTGGTGCCGAAAGCTGAGGCATCACTCGGTGTTGCGTTCAGGCTACGCGGATCTCCAGTGCAGGGCAACTAAATAAATAACTCGGATCAAGAAAAGGGTTAGGCACGTTAGGACTCGCAACATTAAAATTCACACAAAATTGCAGTTTATAATTTCATTTGAAGTTATTCTAGAAGCGATGATTTATGTTTGAGCATAAAAGTCTCGTATCATAATTCGCCATGAAACCAAGCATAACTTGCTTCTTATTCTAATATAGGTTAGGCCTCCACTTGCAGTTGGCTGTAAATATATATATATATATATATATATTGAAATGCATGGCCATGACAAGGCCGTGCAGGAGTGATAAAAATTAAGTCATATCAAAAACTATTAAGTTTCTATATTTAGGCAAGGAATGATCAAGAATTATAATATCTAAGTTGTCCCAAGATGGTTGTTAGGCAAACAAATTAGCTCATTTGTTAGCATTTTTATAAATATAATTGAAAGTGATCATCCAATCCTTCATAGTGAGCTCTCTAACATTTTTGATGATGTCAGAAAATGGTTGTCTTTCGGAAAAGTCATGCTCAATGAGTGATAAAGTTTTCATTGAATTTAAGTAAGCATTGAATTTCTAAAGTTTAACATTCTAACAGAGATTGATGTCTTCTAGGATCTCCATGAGCTCAGCTCCCATATTAGGATAATATAAACATAATTGATACAGCACTAACCAATGCTTGGAACTTGGATCAGCTCAAACAACCATTATCTATATATATACTTTTCCATTTCAAATTATAAAACAACTTTAAATATTTTTCATTGTTTCAAAATGTAAGATAATTTGATAAAATTAAAATTTTATTAATGAAATTTTTTAATATAACCCTTTAGATAGAAAAAGAATTGAAATGATATTATAGTGTGATGATGAAGTGTGTAGAAGTATTTTTAAAAAAATTTATACTTTTATTTAAATTTTTTTTAAAGTATCATTATTGAGCTTTTTTTTTTATATATGCAATCTATTATCAAATTGTCTTATAATTTAAAATGAAAAGAATATATAGTGTTATAAATTAATCTGCAAGTCTTATATTTTTGACAATTCTAAATTAAATCTCTATATTTTATTTTATTACAATTGAGCTCTTATAGTTTGATACTATATTAGATTTAATAACCTTTAAAGATTAGCATTCTTGAATTTTTTTAAAACAGTAAAATTAAACATATCTATATTTTTATTAAAAGATTATATAATTTCAGAATTATTATATAATTTTCATAAAACAGTAAAAGCTTACTATAAATACAAGTGACTTAATTGTTGTGGTGATGCAGTATAGGTGAAGAATGAAGGGGTGCATGGGCGCAGAAGAATGGAAAAAGCATGATGACTTTATGAGAAAGGGCGGTGATGTGACCAAAGCAAAGACGTCAATATCTTGTCCATCACAAACGCTGCCAAATTATGTGCTGGTTTTATTTCACCCCGTTCATGCTTCCCCTGACCACTTCCATATCCATTTTAATTGAATCCCGTCAATTCTTTTAACTCTTGAGCAATTTAACATTATAATATTTATTTTTTAAAATCATAATTATTTCTAGTGTGACTTGGAGTCAGAACTATTGAAATATTTTTTTAATATTCAAGAATTAATTCTACCATATTTTTTAATATTTAATTCAACATGCAACGTCTTGATTAAGAGTTTGTTTGCAGACGACATTTTTACAGTTTGCAAACTAAATTGAGTTAATAATTAGTTATGTAATATAATTTATATTTGAATACTCTTTTATTAAAATTTATTTTTGACAAACTAAAACTTATTAAAATGATATAATTAAAAAGCATACTTAAATATAAATTAACTAAAAGGACATGGGCCGATAAAAAATATAAAAAAGATAAGAGTTGTATCTCTCTCTCTCTCATATAAGCATGCAATTGGATAAATTTAAGGAAAATATTAAAATTATAATTATAATTATAAAAATAAAGAGTTAGTGTGTTAATGCAGAAAATATTTTTAAATACTAAAAATTTAATTAAATCTATTTAAAGAATATATATACACCATGTTACAAATAATAAAACATCAAATTTGAAAGGAAATGTGGAAGGATATATAGACTATTCAATAAATTTTAATGCATTAAATGCTGCTAATGGTTATATTCAACATAACTAACATAAAAGCTTTAAAATATAGCTTTTGGCCTGGCTATAGTTAAGGGGGAAAAAAAACTCATTTGCCAATTATTTTTACCCAATTGTATCTCTCTTATGGTTTTCAACCATGCATTTACTTTTGGTAAGTACAATGCTCATTAACCTAGTGAGTAGTTAGCACATATAGTTATATTTTGATTGAAGTACGAGCATCATTTGTAAAGGAAACATGAACTAGAGGTTTTTTAAAATACTTTTTCAATTTTCTAGCTTCTTCAAAGTACAACTTATAGCAATCCTTATTAACTATTGCTCTTGACGGGACTTGAAATGAAGTTCTAACCTTGTCATCATTTCTTTAAAATCATCACCTTCCAAATATTAAAAGACATTTGATCCAATATTGCAAACAACACAATTTCTTTTTTGCAATCAAGTTGATTAAATAGATGGTGACTCAAAGTTTTAGATAACCTTAGTTGAGAACTTGAGAATAGAGATTGTGCCGACTTCTTTGCTTTATTTGATTTTTGGGACACCTTTTATATGTTTTCTCATCCCATTTGTCCTAGTCTTGTAGAGTGGCAACCAATTATTGTCAGCAATTCTTGCACTTAACGCGGGGTTCTCTTTTTGTTTTGTCCAGTGGCAGCCTTTCAAAATGCTCCCAAGCATTGATTTACGTCTCTTTCTTCCACTTTCTCCTTCATGCTTGACTTTTTTTCTCATCTCATCTTCAGTACTTGGTGACAAAGCAATTTTTAGGATCCTATGCTTCAAACTTTTCCTTAAGGGTGTGTGTGGTAGCCATTTTTCTTCATAATGTGAAATTGTGAAATAAGCTTCAGTAATATGGGCAACAACAAATATAAACTCAATTAAAAATTTAGATTAAGATTCACAATGTGAATTTAGCCATAAACTCATATTAAAAATTAAGGCACAAACTTAAATTAAGCCATAAACATGGCTCTTCAAATTTAACCACAAATTTAGATTGGTCATACTCATTTAAAATTTGAATTATAAACTTAGATAGACAAGATTATAGGGCAACAACAACCAGGCATACTCAAACAACAAACTCATTAATTGATAATAAACTATCGTGATAAACCTAGATAGACATAGACTTGACTTGATAATGTCATATTATAAACCCTATTCAGTTATATACTAATTGATTCGAGCTAGTGAGATTAAGTTCAAACTTAAAGAAGGTCAGAAAAAGGGGACTAAGTTCAATTTAAGTTAGAGTAGATTGTATACTCATATAGTAGGTGATGATTTTGCAAGATTTGAGTTAGAGTAGACATGAAGAAGAAGCAATAAGGCGTTGATACATGAAGAAGGATGCCAAATCAGATACTATAGCACCCACATAATCCCACAGATAGAAGTTGAAGAGAATGACTTTAATGTTCGCCTTACCAGAATACAGCAAACACTATCATAATGACCAGGTTTAAGCAAATCTCTATATTAGGTTACCATAATAGTAAGGGTTTAGAAAATCAGTTCAAAAGTTTGGATTTTAAGAAACCCTTTTTGAAAAGATGTTTAAGCTCAAACGATAGTTTAAAACATAAAAAAAAGGTAACAAAAGCATGGGAAGAGATCATTACTGCAAGCATAAGGGAAGAAATTAGACATTGCAAGTTGCATGTAAGGTCTCTCTTATTAAACTCTAATTAACTCCCCATAAGGAAATTAAGGGCTAACCTATAAAGATTACCAAATTTATAATTTAAAAAATAGGATCCAAGTTTTCAAACTTTCAAAACAATCTAATTTACATTTAAATATACAAATCAAGAAATTAGTTTTACGAAGCATAAAAATATATTTTTAACAAAGCATTTGCATTTCAATTGAGAAAACAACAATTTAGTACAACAACACAAAGTTACATCATGAATTTTCATATGTGCACTATGGCACGTCCCTCTTGTGCATGTGCCACACAAATTGCACATCTTTGACAATATTGTTGCTGTCATTTGACACAATTGGGGGAATTTTGATGCTTCCTATTTTTTCATCAATTCCAATTGAGGTAATATAGGTGTGGTAAAGAGCTTTCTCTTACTTACTATGAACTATTTCACATTAAATTTTTCAATAAAAATTGGACATCCATTCTCAATTAATATATTTTCACAACTCAATACAACTTAGGTGTCCTAATTTCATTCAAGTGCAAAGCCTAAATTACACCAAGACCAACTCAATAGATTATAACAAACTTATACAATACACCAATCTCACAAATAATATCCAGTACATTTTTAATACTCAACCCCTTAATAGCAAAATAGAATAAGGAAGCCTCAATGCATAAATAATTCATTAACATCATCAATGCATAAATTGCTTGCTTCTTGTTTGTACTAGTTTTTGGTCCTTTATAAATTTTACATTTAATACATATACAATCTAGGTTAAAATAACAACTTAACACAATTCACATATGCAAGTAAGAAAAAATATGATGTCTCCTAGCTAGCAATATCAAATAAATTACCATATATTAATCAAAATAAATAAGGCTTATGATTTAGGGTAGAAATCCTAACCTAAGTCTGTTTTTCTCAATCTTGTTCTGATAAGCTAACTCTTATAATATTGAAGAGAGAGGGATAAGTACAACACTTATAACAAAGGTTTATATTAATTCTAGAATTTATGTTATTTCATCATATTTTCTTGATTATAATCATTTTGGCTAATTGTATAGTTTTTATTGCCTAAATTAGAAAATATGTATTTTATTTTGGTTTGTATTCTTAGCTTTGATTTGATATTTTTTGGCCTAATTTTGTGTTATTTGGTTGAAGACTTGATTAGAAGCATTCTGAAGCTTTGTGGATGTTTTTGGAAGGAGTTTGGATGAAGAATTCAAGCACAATTGAATAATTTTCATTAACTAAAAAACTATGTAAAACTGCTAAATCGTCCAAAGTTGTGACTTTATTAGTGACTTTTGCCACGTCAGAAAATGCTGTAATTTATTAAGTTTGAAATTGATTGGGTAGATCATATATTCAGAGAGCTGACCTAAAGTATTCTACACACTTGAGACACTTTGAGCTTTGTTGTGCTAGGGTTTGAGCTTTGGATGAGTTGGGTTCAAGAGTTAAAGCTTTAAAGAGATTGAAACTCATTTCTTCGGTTCCTTTGCTTCTTTTCCATTCTCTTCTTATATCTTGTAATAGCTATGAATATCTTGTGTATTTGTAGCTTTTTATATTTATGAGTAGCTAAACTCTTTACTCTAGGATTATTTTGAACTCTTGTATAGATTAACATTATGTTCTCTCTCTTTTTATAATTAATGATATATATGTGTTTATTTTACTTTTTTCTTAATGCGTCTAAGTGATTGGCACCATTAGATGTTGATTTACTTAATTGATGCTTGAAGGGCTAGGTGAGTGTAAACTGGGTAAAATTAATGCAAGAATTAATATTTACATGTGAAGGATAGTTTTGCTAGTAAGAAGAGATATACTTGCTAATCTTGCATAGCCACATTAAGGTTGGTGTTTAAAATTAAATTTATTAATTGTAACAAGAGATTGGGCAATTAATTAATTAAACATTTGTTCATGACTTGAGAAGCTGTCCAAGTATTTTTAGAATCTAGGTTAGCACTTATTTTCATTAAAAGCTTTATGAGAGGAGGTAATTTTGTGTTATAAAATGTAAGGGGATAAATAATCTTGGTCCCAAATTGTGTTTGAAGTTTGTGAATCAATTACTTTTCTTATTTTTTATATAGTTATTTTGCAAAATCATTTTCATCTAACTTTATGTAGCTCAACTTAATTAAATTTACTTAATCTATTGTTTGATCACTATTTTTTGAGGGAATGATACTTTACTTTCATTATATTACTTGCTACGACCCGTACACTTATGGGAGTAATAGTTTATCTAACTTATACTAATGCATGTTGATTATTTTAATGAAAGTGACAATTCCTGATATACTCATGTCAACATATCATTTTCAAAACACATTCTCAATGATGTATATTCATGTTACGACAATACGATAGTTCATTTTCATAATAAAACAAAGCAAATCACAAGTTTCATCACAAAGTCACAGTAAAATAATCATATACCATTTTAGACATAATATGCATGATCATACCTTCCTTATTTCCTCCTTATACTTCCAACATGAAATCATAGGCTGTTACATATTGGGATCATCCATGTGATGAGACTATCCTAGCCAGTTATGTGTGAGAAGCTACCTAATCAAAGGTTGCTTAACTTACTTATGGATAATAATTTCTCTTAAATATCAAACTATAAGGTATCATTCTCTCAAAACTAACTTCCTTATTGACCAAGTGGAAACTAAAGTCAGTTTAAGTCTCTTATTACATAATGGGATAGTCCTTCATTGAACAAATAGTAGACTTCATCGAAACATCAAATCATTGGACTCTACATTACAAGCATTCACCTTTAATACCTCATAAATCACAATATTTTGATTTTCAAGTATTTCATTCCACACTTTCATTTTAAAATAATTTCACACATTTTACTTAAAGTGTATAAATCAAGAAAATTAATTAATACACAAAAGTATAAGAATGATCTCCTTCAAATACTTTAAACCTTTGAGAAGTCAAAGGTTTACCCTTCAATTACTCACTTTCAAAGTTTCACAAAGCTTCAACGGTACTAATAAGTAATTAGTCTATAATTAATTACATCGACAATTGTCAATATCTCTTTTAGGATGATTTCCAACACCTATTCAACACTTTCACATTTTCAAAATTGCAACTCTCTTATTTTTAATCACACCCATTGGGTTTACTAACTCCCATTAGATCACATTAACTTTATTGTACTCCCAAACAACCATTAATGGAGCTACATTACTCCATCTTCCTCATTTATGGAGGATTTTTGGGTATAATGACTTCCAACTACCAAAAAAGCATAAAGCCATAAATTTGGTTTAAACAACCTAAATAACTTTCATTAATTCTATCTAAGTCAATGGGTTTAAATCCATAACCTCTATCGACTGAAAACATTTTTTCAAACAAATCCTAACTCCCAACATCAATAAAATGCAAGAGGAAGAGAAGAAAAGAGCTTAAGAACCTTACTTTGATGATTGATAGCTTAAAATTGCTCTTAACTCTTTAACTTGGTAAACCCTAGCAGAGCTCTCTCGTTTCTCTTCATTCCTCTTTGTCACCTTTTCTACTTTTTGCATCTGATAGAGTTTATTTTTGTAAAATTTTGTTGTGTACCACGATGCTTGCACCACACACCACGGCATGTGGTATAGGAAAGGGATCTTTATTCTCTGATATTTACAAATAAGTATAATTAGTTTCAAACATAGAAATAATATAGTAGTTTAACACTACTCACATAAGTTTCTAAAACACCAAACTCAAGTAAATCACTAATTTTCACAATAGATACACACATACACATTTTCGTAACACTTATAACCACCAAATATACAAATAAAATGATCAGATTATCTAGTTATCTCAACTCTTTTGTAAAAAAAAGGGTTACTGTGGCAATTTAATCACCCTTCTAGATTTCGCTAGTTCAACACTCGATCAATATTTAATTTATAAGATTAAACACTAATCATTATTGTAACTCTAATTAAACCCCCTTTTGCCTAATTTTAGGCATCTACTATACCCAAATCTCTCTTTAGCAAAATTAACACTTCTAAATACTCCATTAATTTTATTTAACACCCAAACACTTAGATAACAATAAATTTCTACCCATATTGCTTCCAATCTTCAAATTTTCACTTAGGGTTTGTCCAAACCCTAATTCAAAACTTGAATTACTATAAAATCCTTAAACCTAGGTTTAGAAACTTGATTTAACTTCCCAAGTCTTTAACAAAGCTAATGGGTTTGGTCTTAAACCGAAGAAGAACAAAAACCACATCTAAAGGCCAACAACCTTAGAAATTTGAATGTAAGGGAAGGAAAGAGGAAAGAACACCTACCCTAAGGTGTTGCAAGCTCAAATTGCCTCTAAAATGCCAATAAAATGAAGCCCTAATAGACCTCAGCTCCTCCTCTATCGCCTCTTTGCATCCCTTCTTCTTCTCCCTTTATTTTCCTCGCATGCATGAGATCTAATTAAATCAAAATTTTGCATATCCATCATGGTACATGGTGTGTTTGCCACGACAAAGGCACAGTGAGGCCAGAACCAAATTTTGGGCCTTACTCGATGCTGGTTAGCTTAAACTTTAATCTAGTCTACTTCAAGGCTGTCCAACGATCTAATAGGTTCATTAGTGTTCTAAAAACATTAATTCATTAATCACTCAAATTTACGCATTTATCCTTTTTTAACACTTACAAAATTAAAATTTGAAATTGAGGATGTTACAATGACAACAGAGTAAGGAAGAGGAAGGACTCACGACTCATACCCATGCCAAAAACAAGCAGTAGACAATTTGAGGATAGCAAGGAAGAAGAAGATAAGAGATCTGAGGCTGAGTTAAGGTAGAGAAGAGATGAGGAAGAGGTGCAAAGCCTAGGTAGAATCGTCAACGAAAGAGAAGAATGGAGAGTTGATGGTGTGCGGGCTTGGAAATGTAAAGTCTGTTAAGGTAGAGATCTCAAGGAACTATGGAAGGAAAATGAAGTAAGGAAAGTGTAGTACTAAAGACTAGGTAAAAAAAGAATGCTATGAAAGAAATAAAATAATGAACGTAAAATATACGGGACGGGATAATAAGTATATGTAAATAAATATATATATATATATATATATAGGTATTCTAATATACAGGACAAGACGGGATGTCCCGATGGTAGACTTGAATCCCATCCCATCCTTATTTTTGTCCCGTCTTGATTTTTATAAGATAGACCCATCCCGACATAACTGGGACAAGTGTGGGCCAATCGAGATGGATACAATTTGAACACTCCTACTACAAACTATATTTAAAACCAACTAAATAGAATTCCAAACAAACCTTAAATTGTTTGATGGTATCCTGGTTTCTTTATTATCCCAATCTCTAAAGTAAGCTTTTAGTCTTATGGACATAGCTTTCCTTAGAATTATAGTTTGAACTCTGAAGAGCTCTATGGCTGAAGAATATGACTTTGAATGTAAACTAATACTACTTATGAAAATTTTAGTGAGGACATTTTGATCATATTTAATTGCAGTAAAGCCTCTAAAATTTTGAAATTTCACATGTGTGAGACTGAAATGAAATTAAAGAACTAACTAAAATGATCCTATTGTTCTTGGTGAAACTAGATGTATAAATAACTCGTGTAAAGAAATTAACAACTAATAGATGAAAAATAAACAATTGATATATGAGGATTTGCAAATCTCATTAACAACAAAATATCATTATAAATATAAACAAGTGAAATTAAGCACATGAAAAATGAACAATTGACATAAGTGGAATAAGAGTTGTAAATTTATAATTATATTATTAATAAAAGTTATATATTTCACCTACGTTAATTGTTCATTTTTCTTACGGCAGTTGTTAATTTTCCTATACAAGTTATTTATATGTCTAGCTTCACCAAGGATAATAAAATCATTTCAGTTAGTTCTTTAATTGTATTTTAGTCATTCACATATACAATAAAATTTTAGAATTTTAAAGACTTTGACTGAAATAAAGTTTAGTCAAAGGATCATCACTAAGATTTTTCCTACTATTATTTTATATTCAGTATAAATAAAAAAAAGCATAGAGTACTGGTAATCTGAATTCAAAATTACTTCTCAAAGGGTCTCTGGCTTTCCACAGGAAATACATCTTCAAGATTACATCTTTTACAAATGAAAGTGACAGACACATCCAATAAAAGATCTTAATAAGGCAAAACTTGGAATAATTGTATGTTACAACAATTATGCCAATTTGAGCCTAGCCTCTGCGGCCTTCAGAGTTGACAAAACCTTTTCATTTTAAAAAAAAAAATCACAATATTATCAAATTTGAGCTGGAGTGACGGATTATTTGAGTGTTTATGAAATTGTTTATTAGTATATTATCGAAAAGTAGCATCAAGAAATTAAAGCTGAGGACAACCGGAATTTTTAATTAATTGGATTGGATTGGCTTTTCAGTGTCTGGAAACCGTTCAAACACTCCCGTGAGAAATTAAAGTATTAATGCTAATTAATTGATTCTGACTATAAAGTAAGGATGCCCCTAAGTCCTGATTAAATCAGGAGAAGATGGAAAGCGACTTGGAGACGTACTATCAAGTAAAAATTTTGGGGGTGATTATTTTATTGTTTTAGATATCTTTATAGAGCTAGCTAAACGTGTTTTAAATTGCCGAATCGGTTTTAGCTGGAAAGCGTGGAAAGGACCCTCTACCATTTTGGCTTGTATTTGCTACACAATAACATTGTCCATTGACGCTAATGTTTTCTGAAAGTGTTGGTTTCTATTCTCAACCCTCAACTGAACCAGAAGACACTAGTGCTCTATTTCAGCACTTGTCTCTAAGTTTTGGATCATTTTCAATAATATTTGGTTAGTATGATCCTCAGCCTAGTGGTGCATGGATCAAGGACGAGATAACAAGCAGGTAAAATACCCATAACACAGGCATTTGGAGAGAGAGGAATAGATGCATATATGGGCGTTGTCAAAATGGATGTTGTTTGATATCTGTAGCTCCACGCCTGCAAGCAACACCATGCCGTGGCTCTTTCATTTGAATGCCAATATTATCTCAGATTTAATTGAGATTCTGGGTTTGAAAGTTAGATAAAACCGTATCTCATGATTTGAAAATTTACGAGAGTTAGTTTAAAAGGTTTCTTATAGAGGAAAATTGTACTTTTCAATTAAAGTGATTCTTATCCTGTTGGGTTAAGATGGATGACTATTCCAATTACTCACAGAAATATGAAGAAGATCATGAACATAGGCAAGAGGTACGTATTAGTAGTTGCTTTCAAAAATCAAAATATCCTTTGTGTGATTAATTATTGTGACTTTTATGAAGATTTTTATGAAAATGGAAGCGGTAGGAATGAAGAGCTAGGGACTACCTTGCATATTTGACATTCAGTTTCAAAAGCACAAGCGGCTCAATAATGAACAAAGAAAGGCACGTCAATTGGCTTCCAAACATTTGAGCAAGGCTCGATCTAGAACTACATTTTCCAGAGGAACTATCACATCTCTTATTTACTTAACAAAGAGGAAAGGCAGAATAAACTGCACTTCTTTTCTTCTTTCTTGATCTGAGAATACAAAGAGCTCAAGCTGGGTTCAGAGCAAAATATACAAACTTACAAAACAACAATTGACAATGATAAAATATCACAGTACTAAATGACTGATTCACTCCCTTCTGTCTGAGAGTGATATATTTCACTCCTATCAAATGGTTTGCTTTTCTTGGGAACATCTGCCAAGTTATAGAATTCAGTCAGTGTCTTTCTAATTTGCACCTTCTTCTTCTTTTCTGGAGGACGTGGTCCTAATAGACTCAAGTCAATGGTAGCTCCATAAGCCTGTGAAGACTCCAACACAGCATCATAAGGTTTCGAAGATAGATGAAGGCCCTCATTTTGTGCTCTCATGTACAACTCAAATGCCAACTTTGGCTTCCCATCCTTAGCAAGAGCCTCAATTAGCATTGCATAAGTTATCTCATTGGGAGTGATCTTCTGAACTTTCATCCTGTGAAACCATTCATAGGCTGCACTGCCCATGCCATTCCGTGCACAGCCACTGATTATTGCGTTGTATGTGACTACCGTGAGCTCAATTCCCAATGCTACCATCTCGGAAATGATGTCACCAACTCTGTTAAAATTTCCCAGGGCAGTATGAATTGAAGCCATAATTGTGTAGGCATATGCATTTGGCTCAACCCCAACTTTGATCATATGATCCCACACTCGAATGGCCTCATCGTAGAGCTTTCCCTTTTCCAGAGCGCTGAGTAATGCCCCATAGGAAATGATAGTAGGTTTTTCACCATTTTCCACCATTCTCTTAAATATTTGCACAGCTGCAGTAGTTTCTGAAGCCTTAGAACAGGCCACAAGAACCGCGTTCCATTCCTTGCTTCCAGGTTTCAGACCTTTATCTTCCATCTTGTTTAGCAACCTGACACCCCATCTCCAAATCCCCCTTTTCTTAGCTGCACTTAGAAGAACATTGAAGTGTGACATTATTAACTCATATGACAAGTTATTAGGCTTTGGCCCTTTGTCCAATAAATCCTCATATATCTCCAAAGCTGCCCACCACTTCTTGGCCTTCCCCATCAACCAAATTGCATGGTTGCAGGCAGACAAGCTGATTTCGTTATGCCTAGTTCTTATCCTGCTGTACAGCTCTTTTGCTACCGTGTAATGGTCTTCACGGGTACAGGCCCATACAAGCTTCTCAAGTTCTGATCGGCCTGGTGGAATCCCCGCTTTATCCATATCATCCAGCAGCTGTAAAAACTCTATTGCTCAAGTTATCATTGTTGACAAGCCAACGGCGCATTACCTGATAGCAAACACGGATTGTGAACTTTTCGAGCTTGATGTTCTCAGTCTCCCAATCTTCCCCATCATCATCTTTTCCTATTTCACCTAGACGGTATTTTTCTCCAAATTTAACGAAGAAATTTAAAGCTCCATGTCCATCTTCCATTCTTCTATAAGCCAGCAAGGCTTGAGAATAGGATACTGCAGATGGAGTGAGGCCCTTATTATGGATTTCCTCAAAAAACACTGAGGGCCTTGCTGGCTTCTCCTTTTTCTATGTAGATAGCCATCAAAGTATTATATGTCACAACATTAGGAGTGATTCCTGCTTGATCCATTTCATTCATGATCGTTTCCATTTCTGCAAATTGTTGAGACTGTTTGACTGCACCCAACAGACTATTATATATGAAAAGATTTGAGCTGAAAGAACCATCGGTTTCAGTCTTTTTCCTCTTCAAAAAATTCATAAGAATTAATGCAGAATCCATTTTCTTCTCCTTACCAAAACCTCTTATGATGGTTGAATACACCTGAGGTGGCAATTCCCCCTTGTCCGTAAGAATTGCCTCCATTTCGTCTACGGTCTTAGCAGACTGCAAGCTGAATGCAAGTGCTCGAACATCAATCTTAGTGTCATTCTCTTCTCGCATTTGTTGCTCATGATTACTGTATTGAACTTCATCCAAATTTAAACAGTTTAAACCATCTCTGTCATTGTCAAGTGATGAATCGTTCATGGAATCAGTATTCTCCCCAACAGCTTGGTCCTCCAATGCCCATGCCAAGGGAGCTAAGAATCCAATATCATTCTTCTTCGTTTTGAAAAGGGGAGCGAACTTAAATTTTACTCTGGAATTCCGGATTCCACTGCAAGCATCACTTCTATTAACTCTGGAATTTCTCGAAGAGTCAAAATCACCTATAATTCTACTCCGAGAAACAGCAAAAACAGGACCCAACTTCTTGTTCCTTCTAATTGTCGCACAGATATAGAAATAATAATCTACCTCAACGCTCAAAGGAGGAACTAAACAGTAGCTGCCATTTGAGGACCAAGCACTTAAAGTTTGCATATTTCTTTCTATGAAATTGAAAAGCAACGATAAAACAAAAACCCAACTCAAAAAAATCTTACTCGCAGCAGGAAAAGCAAAATATTTCTGCTTATGATAGCTTTTCTGGGGAAGCAGAAATGGATGAGAACAGCAACTGAAGCTCGAAATACTTTGTTCTAGATTTACGAATCTTTGGTGAATTAATCAATGAAGATTGCTCGTGCTATGAAATTCATTTAGATTTAGCTAATTGGGTTGCTCTCAAATCTCAATCCTACGATCCTGTCCTTCGGTAGGAGAAGCTTCGGGTGAGTTCAGCAGGCTAGGATGTTTGTCGGGAGCAGGTCGTGGCCTTCTTGCAACCATTGATCGAAATGAATGAATCGTATTGCTTGAAAGCGAAAACCCGAAAGGCCGGAAGCAATACGCGGAAGAGGGAAATCGAAGTAAATATGTATAAAAAGATATAAATATACTGGGGAATGAGGTTTTGGAGACCAATACATGAATTTAATTTTAGAGATAAAATTTTTTAAAACTTCAAAAAAACCCTTGGTACTGAATAATCTAATAAAATTATATAATTATCCTTACTCTCTAAAGCATTTCATGTTAAATTTTGAAAATCAATTACAAATTATTATATGGTCAAAATTCAAAATTAATTGTTAGGAGAAAAGATAATTACGTGATTTTATATTAAATTCTTAAGAACCAAAGTTACTTTATTAAAATTTTGAAAATTTTTAATCTAGAATTAAATTCACGTATTGGCCCAAGTTATCATTTCCCGCTATATTTATATTTATTTATGTATGCATGTAAAAGACATGGAAGCGGGAAATATCGGGCGACATTGCAAATTTTAATAGCACAGTTGTTTTTATATCGTTATTGAAGCGACAATCACGTTAAATATTCTTGATATTTTAAGACTATCTGCGCAACTTCAAAAGACAGTTAAAATGAAACCTGTGAATTAAACAGGGCTATGAGCACGTTACAAACTATTAATTGAAAAAGAATTGCATAGGTGATTAAGGACCACTATAGTGATTAGGAAAAACCACAACCAAGGCTGTTCAGATGGAGGGAAATTAGAAATTTTTTCCCAGTAATTTTTAGAGAACATGGTCAGAATCCAATCATATACAAATGGTTGTTTCAGCCCAAATCTTTCCATATATAATAGTCTGTTGGATGCAGGCAAACAGTATCAAGTCTCAACAATTTGCAGAAATGGAAACAATTATGAATGAAATGGCTCAAGCAGGAATCACTCCTAATGTTGTGACATACAATTCTTTGGTGGCTATCTACATAGAAAAAGGAGAAGCCGACTAGGCTCTCAGGGTTTAAAAGTAATCAACATCTAAATATTTACCATAGGAAGGCTTTAAACCAGTGGCAGCTGCTTTCATGGCCTGTCTGGGGACATCTGGAGGATGAGTGCAACGAATGAGTGCCCAATTAACGTTCTGAAAGAATGGATGTTGTTTGATTTCGGTAGCTCCACGTCTGTAAGCAAGACGATGCTGTGGCTCTTTCACAAGCAAACCCCTTATCAAGTCTCTAGCAGCAAAGCTGACACCAGGTGATTCTGGAAATCTCAAGGGCTGGCCCACCACATTGAGCAGAGTTGCTCGAGTTACTGAACCTTTGAACGGCGTTCTCCCAAACAGAAGCTCATATAAGAATATCCCAAAAGTCCACCAGTCCACAGCACTGCCATGCCCTTCTCCTTTGATAATTTCTGGAGCCAAGTACTCATGAGTGCCCACAAAGGACATCGAACGTGCATTTGTTGGCTCTGCAATAAGCTCAGGAAGAGGGGCCACCTGCTGATGCATTTCATATCTGGCTGTCAACTTTTTTTCTTTCTTGGACTTTCCGGATCGTAGGTGGGGTGTGAAACATGCAGGTTGGATGCAATCTGGCTGCATTACACAAGTGGGTTGAATGCAAGCTGGTGGAGTACAGTATCTTGAGCTTTTTGTCTTCATGGAAGGGTTTGATGATCTTACTAGAGTTGGGCTGACAGTGCACCTCAGAGAGAGGTCGAAATCTGACAGCATTATGTGACCATCTTCCCTCACTAAAACATTCTCAGGTTTAAGGTCTCGGTAGATGATCCCCAGCATGTGCAGGTACTCCAAAGCAAGAAGCACCTCTGCCACATAGAACCTGCGCAGCACAGTGCATATTGGTGAAATTCCAACACTTTTGGTGGAACCTCTCTCATCTTGTCCAATCTATTCAAACTAATATGCATATAGATCAAAGGATGATCTTTCTGTCAAAAATTTTGTAATTGGAGTAAGTTGCCGGACAATTTCCTTTCAAAGGCGATTTGTAAATTCCCAAAATAGAAGGGAGGTTAGTGTAAATTTGATAAAATATAAGAGAGATTTATATAATGTACCCAACAAAAAAGAGAGAAGAAAAAGAAACAGAAATTCAAGTCTATCTTCATTGATGTCTTGTCTCCTAAGCAGGCCATGTGACCTAGTTACCAGCAATCCTAATTCATTTGTCATTTTTGGCTGAATGACTACTATCGCAAGCTACTAGTGAGGCTATCTGAAAGAATTTAAGATTTTCAAAAGCTGCTAACCAAGCTCAAAAGTTAATGACTAACCTGGCAGCGTGCTCTGAAAAAATATTCCCAGGTTGTCTTTGCCTGAGTGCATGAAGGTCCCCACCAGGGCAGAACTCCATTACTAGGCAAGAGAATGTCTGTGTCTCAGTGTGCATATAATGTGGGCAGAAAATGGATGATCCAAAGACTGCAATATCTCTCTTCTGTCTGAACCCTAAGAAGCTTCTTGCGAGTCGCTAGTTCCGTTTTATTCATAATTTTCATGGCAAAATAAGCTCCTGTGCCAATCAACTCTGCTAGATGAACTTTTCCTACGTCTCCACTCCCCAATGTCTTCAACACCCTGAATTGTCTCATTTCCAAGATCCCATCACGTGCTCGGATCGCTTGAATTGCTTCCCATCTTACATCATTTGCCTTGTGGGGGAGCTGCTTAAGTGCTGTTGCTGCTCTCATCACTAACATCACTTACACACTTCTACAGACGCTTGTTTTTCTGCTCTCCTTAAAATAACAGGAATTAGTAACCCCGCCAATCTCACTTGACCTATCAACACTAACACCTTCACTGATTTCAGTATTAGAAAAACTTTGTCTGGCTTCTGAATAGCAAGTGGCAGAATAGAAACTACTCTGAGGGCTTGGGCAAAAAGTAACCTCTGAATGACAGTAACTCTTAATTGGATCGACCCCTCTTGATGGACCTACAGATTCTAATATGCTGCTACTCGAATCACAGTTGTTGGAAATATCATATGTTTCAATGGTGCAAATGTTCTCCCGAAACAACTTTCTCCAGTTTCAGGGAGGCTTACACGACCAGATTTCCACCGTAGTTGTAATACAACTTTGACGCATTTGGTAACTCTCCGTGTGGCACAATGTTGGATTCTAGATAAGAATGCCTTTGATTAATTACACACTCTTGTGATGGTTGATGGGATTCGTTCCATTGTCATCAAGACCAGTAAA
Organism: Prosopis cineraria; assembly: GCF_029017545.1. Classification (NCBI taxonomy): domain Eukaryota; kingdom Viridiplantae; phylum Streptophyta; class Magnoliopsida; order Fabales; family Fabaceae; genus Prosopis; species Prosopis cineraria. The sequence goes on along the minus strand of NW_026555334.1, from coordinate 34,591,252 downwards.
TAAGACGTAAGAAACCCCATGATTTCTAGATGCTCTTCGGGGAGGCCGGGAGGGCCGAGGAATCCAAAATGTTGAAGGAGGATCGGGATCTATCGCAGAAACTGAATTCTGAACCTCTGATAAAGGCGCAACTCCATTGACAGGAGTCGCCATCAACAAATTGACCACACACTCTCGCATCAAAATTCAACTAAGCATAGCGAATTACCAAGACGTACTTGTTTGAAAAGCTCCGAGACCTAGCCATTAATTACAGAATCTCCTGCAGTAAACACGTATAAGTTTTTCTCTTTTCAAAGATAATGACAGTTATGATGGCTGAATCAAAATACATCAATAAGAATGGCCGCGGAGAGAATTCAAAAAGCGCAAAAAGAAAACAACGTTACAGTATCAGCAAGAAAACGATTGCGGATGCGATCATAAGAAGATCATATGAATCTCAACCGTCACAAAGAAAATCGGCTAGCAATGGCGGACCCAAAATGGAAGAAACCGAACTTATTTTAATCGAAGTTCCAAGAAAAAACCACTACGATGTGTCGTGGCAGATTCAAGTATAACAAGTTTCTCAAGAACCCAGGTCACATTGAGAGGGAAGAAAAGGACAAACAAACAATAACTAGACAAAGTAACCGGCTTAACCAAAAGATTAATTAAAGTACATCGAATAGTTGATGCCAACACCTTCAATTATGAAACACAAGTTCTGAGATTCTTTAGAAACAATCATCATCTTTCTATATTTAACGGCTATATTATCAAGAAGCAGCAAGAATGGCGTTTTGGGGGGGGGGGGGCGTATAAGAAAGGAACAAAGGTAGAAGGTAAGAAAAAGCACCAGATGAGTGAAGAAAGAAGAACGTCAATGCAGATGAACACGTTGGTATGCTTGAGGAAAAGCAACTCGCCGAAAGTAAAGCAACTTTCGTTGATCTTTCTGCACCTCTTAACTCTGAAGAGCCTCAAATCCGATCAAAAGCAAGAAAAAAGGAGTAAGCAAATAAATCTGAAATAAGAATATATTTTTGCTTTTGGCAACTCAACCAGAAGACAAGCTCTCGTTTATCATTAGTCAGTTGAGAGAGATGTTTTTTAAAGTAGTACCTATATTAACAAGTAAAATGTCAAATTTTATATTAATTAGTATGTGACCCATGCATAGCATGGGATGTGAAAATCTTAAAAATAATTAAATAAAGGATGATATTTAGTTAAAACATAGAATAAGTTGCCTTTAAATAATCCTATTTTTAAAAATTGATTATTGGTTTTCAAAAAATTTGCTCACATAACTTCTCTAGATAAATGAATTGAACTAAAATGGTTAATATATAAAGTTAGATGATTGAAAGGAAAGTTTAAACGAGCTAATTTGAGAAGGGATGTATTTTTAAAGATAGTACCTATATTAACAAGTAAAATGTCAAATTTTATATAATTAGTATGTGACCCATGCATAGCATGGGATGTGAAAATCTTAAAAATAATTAAATAAAGGATGATATTTAGTTTAAAACATAGAATAAATTGCCTTTAAATAAAAAGATTAACTCATAAATTTAATTTAGAGATATTACAAGACCCAAAATTTAATAATATCACAATGCATAATGACAAAAGTTATCCAACTGTACTTAATGCCTCATTCAATAATAATGTAACTCATTTCTTATCTCAAGAATTTAATTTCTATAATTATAAGTGATTCTCAAAATTATAACCACTCAATTCATTCTTATTTTTTATTGATTGATACCCTCTTACGCTTTATCTTTTTTTTCAACTTGCTCTCCCAATTTGAGCCCCTATCCAAAAAGACCTAAAATCAATATTAAGACAATGATGGCTTTTATCAAATAAAATTAGTTTCACTTTTTGATAGAAAAGACCTGATGAGGTGAAACATTTTCTTTTAAAGCATCTTAAATGTTGGCCTCCAACATAAGGAGAGAGACAATTTGATATGTTGTTAAAAAATTTGTACTTGAGCATTAAAGAATTTGCTTTTTTTTGGTCAGAATACAAATTTTAATTATTCCATTCTTGTTCTTAACGTATATCTCTCTACATTCTTTTCCAACAATTCTTCTACAATAGCCTTATTGTAGCGTAACTTTAAAGCCTATTATAGAAACCAATTGAATAGCAATAAAAAATGGTTCTTACAATTAGTAAATATTGGGTAAATTACTATAAATTATTATGTATATGGCATAGAATAAATATTTCATTGTGGAAGCTAACCTTATTTACATAATGCTTGTCAAAATGATATTTAGGTCTCCATATATATTAATTATGTTGCTAAAAATTAAGATCATCATGAGAAGACTTTGAATATCTCTTCTCCAAAACTTCCTAACATGTCGAACAATGTCAACAACTTGTCTACCTTATCTACATATCAAAACATGCTTGGTAGCTTTTCCACTAATCTCTCACTCTCTTCACACAAAAACCATCACGGCCTTGTGTGCTTTATGGTTTTCATATCATCAATCATGTTCATTTGGATCCTACATTACACTAAGCAAGGAGAGCAAGCATAGGAATGATGATACGGGTTGATTATCTTTTGGTTTTTGTGCCTTTAATAAAAAAATGAGTTTAACATTCTAAAAACTGAAGGTGAGGGGATGATATGTGATGGTTGTATTGAAATTAAAAATGAGGATTGCTTAAAAATATAGATAAGGAGTGGTTTTTATAATTGAGTGAGAAAATTATGAAATTAAAAATTTTTCCTAACTTATAATTCAATTTTAATGTGGGAATAAGAAGTTTGGGAAGACAGGATAGTAGGAAAGTCTGGGTGGGGGGAGTTGTGATAGGGAGAAATTTTTAGGTATAGAAGAAATTATAACATTGAAATTTTCTTAAAGATTTTTCATGGTGGAAAGGATAGTGAGAAAGTTGTTAGGTGGGGGAGTTGTGATAGGTGAGAAATTTCAAGTATAGAGAAGTTATAAGTTTGAATTTTTTTTAAAGATTTTTTATGGTGGAGACTTTTCTTATATTTTTAAAAACTATTAAATTTAAAATACATCAAGGAAGTTATGATTAAAGAGGTTCGATTGTGAAATATGTAAAAATAGGAGAAAAATAAGGAAATTTCAAATATACAAATTAGATTATTTTATAAAAGATACGTAAAATTAACTGTAGGGGAAGTATAATTTTCGATTTTTTTTTTTAAATGTTTCTTCATGGTGAAGACTTTTTTTATATGTTTTAAAAATATTAAATTTAAACACATTTAAGAAGTTATGGTTAAAGTGGATAGATTGTGAAATTTTTAAAATTAGAGAAATATAAAGAAATTTTAAATATATAAATAGATGATTTTATGTAACATAATTAAAATTGTGTGTAGGGGGAGTTATAATGTGTTTTTTTTTTTTAAGTTTTTTCATGGTAAAAAATATTAAATTTAAACCAATTTAGAAAATTATGATTATTTATTTATTTAAGACGTTTGAAAGTTATGATTAAAATAGATAGATTGAGAGATTTGAAAATACAAAAAAACATAAGAAAATTTAAAATATATAAATTAGATTGTTTTATATAACATTATTAAATTTCATGTAAAACTTTGAAAATCACAACATTTTATAAATTGAAACACGTGTCAAACTTAGGAGTGCCAACTGTATTCTCCTTATATATATAAAATATAATTGAACAGTGTCAAACCTAGAATGCAGCTATTGAGGTTTATATATATGCATATGATATATATTCAACTTCTATTTCTTGCTTGAATGTTTGATTATTTTATAAATCACAAGAATTTTACAAAAAAAATCACAATTTGCCAAATATAATTCTTATATAAAAAAAACAAGTTCTCAACATATTAAATATCATTCACAACTTTTATTTAAAGAATTACAATTTTTATTCTAAAAATCACAAGAATTGAATACAAAATCACAACTTATTACTAAAGATAAAATAATCTTTTCAATTTAAAATGTATTTACAAAAAAACTGATAAAACTTCAATAAAATTATAACATTTCAAGATATCAAATTGTCATTTATATAATTCAAAAAATTTTATCACCATTTTTCAAAAAAATATCCAACATTTCACAGCAAATTGCAACAAAATAAAGTATGTAATTTTTTATTTCGCATGAAAAAGTATCATGTGATAAAATATTCTCATACCAACAAAATTCATTCCTTGATTAATTTAGCTCCGATCAAGAATTTAACTGAGGTCCTACAAAATACACTCCAGTAACACCCCCTAGGGTACTGGGTTGAATTTTACAATTCATAGCATTCGAATATCCCCATACATAGAACCACAGTATTACATAGTAAAATTAACACGACAACATTGGCCTAGGAAAGAAAAAAAAAAAAAATTTACACTACATCTAATGTGGATGAATACATGGTAAACAAAAAAAATGGTATGAATAACAGTGGGTGGGCAGAGTCTAATAAGTATTCTGTGATTAATCCTTCTTCCTTCCCGCCTGTTAGTATGGAGTTTCATCAATAGTTCTCCTGACATAGTCCACAAAAGGTTGAGGTGTCCGTGGGGGACTTGTCATTTACAACAGTAAGGCTGCTTCGATCAGGAGTGCTCGGAGCTAAACTGCTCGAGGTAGCAGTACCCCTGGTTGCTGTGACCTCCTTGGCGTGTCCTTTAATACCCAGTACACTAGCAGTAGAACCAATCCCAAGCATGATTACCCAGCTGGCTACATCAATAAGTGTCATGGATGGCGCTTTTTCTACAGGTTCATAATTCACGTCTATCTCACTCTCTGGCCTGTAAAACAGGAAACAACATAAGCCAAACTTTACCTTCACAGAGTTATAGCCCTTAGAAGGGCTCTGCTCAAGGGTTGCATCTAGATTCTCGGACCATGTATACTAACCAGTAGCTGGGAGTGTAATGGAGATTTTGTCTTCAAATTTTTTGGCATTCAGCAGTTCGATCTAACACAACGAATTAGAACAGTCAGTAAACAAGAGGAGATTTTGCATACAAAAAATGATAAAATCCATTGGAACCAGTCCGGTTGTTAGTTTTTCAGGTGAAATTTTTCAGCATGGGACATTATTCAAACGAACAAGAAAAAAAAAAGTTACATTCTTCTGTTTGCTTTTCAAACGATATTTTACCACCAGAAATTAACTTCATCAAACAAAAAACTAATTCTTATTCAATGGTTTCGAGAGCAAGCAGTGCAGGAAAAGTAGTAGTCCAGATCCTCTGCATTCACTTTCAATATTGTACCACTAGAAATTAACTTCATCCAACAAAAAGATATTCATTCTTATCAGATTGATTCTAGAGGCAGGCAGTACAGGAAAATAAGTAGTCCAGATCCTCGACATTCACAAAAGTGAATACAGAGTTCAATCATAGTAAGATAGCAAGAAAAAAATGGTGAGTGTAGTCATAAGAAGTAGACTTCATACACGCCTACTTCCTCTTGTGTCACTCTCTACAAATGCATAAATGCATGAAGGAAGAGAATCCAATTTGCAAAATAAGTGGAAAATGGTTAATTCAGTACATAAAAAGAACGAAATTTAACAGAAAACAAGGGAATGGAAACAAATTGCGGCAATTTTAGAAACTCCAAGAATGAAATATTGCGGAGGGTTGGGTGAAGGGATGGATGAAAATCTGTCATTTTTCAACCCATAATTCATGACGAATGAAAAATGGAATATTTAAAGCAAGATAATAAATGATCCAATGGTGGACACCGAAATATTATGGAGGTTGATTTAAAATCTGTCATTTTCCTCCAAATAAAGTTCTCGAACAAGGGTAAGGCCTCCATCAAAATTTTCCCTCAGTCCTTTATTCTCCATTATTTTCCATATAAACATAACCTAAATAAACCTCATGCTTTAAATTGCGACAATATTTGAAGGAACGTGCTGACATTAAATTCTGCTTAGTATAAAGGTAAGGCACCCTGCTGAACTCTTCAAGACATCAGTGAAATCCCATTAAGCAATTCAGCATAATGTACCAATTTCAAGTTCAAGCAATGATGATCATAATTTATGTTTGTGTGGGGTACCACCAGCATTTGAATTTAGGACCTCCAAGTTAAGCAATGATGATCACAGTTAAAAGCACTCACCTCATACTGTGCAGACCCTCCAATACCAAAATCTTCTTTACGGATGAGATTGATCATAATTAAATCCGTGTGACGCCACTGAATTTCAACATCTATTAAAACAAATACAGAGCTTGATGTCAGATCACTGACGAAATATTGGTCACCCAATCTTCTATAGCAATTATGCTCCACGTTACGTGAACATTAAAGCAGTGTGCTAGTAGAACCTGCATGGGTTGTATCACTGTCACCGACTAAAGCACATCCATCTCAACAAACCCCCCCCCTTTCTTTTTCAGAGAGAGAAGCGGTATGGTAGGTGAGGGAAGACTTGCAACTATCTTAGCCATTTAAATGAGTGAAAGGGATAAATCAAGTAACCTGACCCATGCACTTTGAAAGCTCTACCAAGGCATAACAGCTTACCAGTATTTCCCAAGATGGTCATGCTAGCTTTGTTACAGTCCGGTGTCAGATTCAGCTGCATCGAACTCTGGGGAAATGGGAAAAAAACAGAAAGAAGGAACTTTTGTATTCAAATATGGTTTTCGGAGGATCTAGTACTCTGAAATTTAACAGTTTGAAGTTTCACATAACTGCCCTATCTAAACAGCAGGCAATGGCATAGCCTAATAAATCAAACTTTTATGACATGCAGATGTGATCATTCAAACAATGGGGAAACAAAGGACTGATTTTGCCTCTCAAGTATGCCATTACCTTGCTCATCTCCATTATAGAAAATCCTCCAACAAAAAGTGCTGATGCAGATCCTGAAGCATGATTGGCTCCTTTAAGAGAAGCATAGATGGAGAGAGATATGTCTGGCCTCATGCCTTCTGACCTGGTTACTAAGCGCACCAAATGCTCTGGGGTGTAAGGGAAAAATAAGCAATAGGAGTTACCAGTATCCAAATCCAACCATGGTTTCGTGTACCTTCAGTTCGTGTATATAGAAGATGTTATTCTAAGAATGAACTCATTCAAGGAGAATCCTACATAAATAGGAGTAATGATAAAGAGATACCCAACAAATGGTGGATCTACTCTACAATCAAATGAAACTCCATGATTTGCTCTTGATGCTCCAAAGTTTTTACTGTAGGTGTCCCTGCTGCAATAAATTCAGACATAACAGTTGTTAAGGTGGGGTCATTCAAATCAAGCGTATGACTTCATTTACAATTCTCAAACCTGAGCTTCACAGAGAAATTGTATCCTTTTGTAGGGTAAGGTACATTAGTTAACATTTCTTTTGGAGCATCCACAGAAACAATATCTCCTTTCAAAACTCTAACTGTGGTTTGCAGTTTCAAAGTTGCACTTAGGAAAGACACTGCCCATAATAAAAAAGTTCACAATAAGAACATTTTATAATGCATTTAAAGAAACAAACATAGACAATAACAAATATAGGAAAGTAAATTTTCAGCATTCAGCACCTTGTGCTGAACCTTGCCCAAGTGCTTCAGCCATTCCAGATTGCTTGTCCACGGACATTACACTTCTATTTGAGGTAAACCACTGTCCAGAAACATTATCCTCTAAACCTGCGGGGGGGAAAAAAAGACAGAATGACACCATACTTCCCAAGAAAATTTAGCTAATAAAAATGTGAAATTTTCAATAGCCACAACCAATATGATATAATCAATTAGTTTGCCAGACCTGAGGAATGATATTACAAACAAGTCCAAGAAACCTCATTATACTATATATACTTTAAACAAAAATTCGATCAGCCTAGGTTCAATTAAGATGTAAGTTCTTCACATTATAAAACGAAGCCATCTATAAAGAGATGAAATTTTGTAAATAAAAAATTTTCACATTATGTTTCAAGCAAGACTAGTTGTGAGAAAAATGAATTAACTATAAGGGCTCAATAAAGCCTCACCTTTTAAGCTAAAGTTGAGAGGACTTCCAATGTGAAGGACTGGGTTTTGAGGATTGATATGGGCACCAGTTCTAATCTGAAAAGTTCATTGATTCAAATAGTGCAATAGGGTAGAGGAAGACAAGAGACAAGCCAAAATACAAGGATTGCTGACCAGTGGAGATAAGAAATGTAATTAGCACATAGGTTTAGTACTCAGGAAGTAATAATAAATAGATTGATTCAGATTAGTATCAAACATATTTTAAACCTAAGATCCAAAGGCCACAATATTTCCAGCCATTAAGAACCCTAGACTCTGTCTCATAAGTACCTTCTAAAGCCTTCTTACCAATTGATCCACACCCCCCCAAAAAAAAAAAAAAAGAGCAACAAAATTTCATAGATGAAATGGGTTTAACAATAGAAAAACAAAGAGATTACCACATTTTAAAGAAAAGTTCCTTCCAATCAAAAGGGCTTTCCAACGATTTTATACATCAAATAATAAAAGTAATCCATTCCCAAAGATGAGATAGTCAAAACGTCTAGCTAAAAACCCTCACTCTCCTAAGCCAAACATGCCATAATATTGGAAATTTAGTACACTGGCATAGCCTATAACCTGTAAAAAATTGCATTTACAATAACATTTTGTTTATCCCATAAAGATTTGTTTATTTAGTGGGTACATGAAATTAATAAAAAATTTCGTTCAGATTCTTTCCTTGAAAAGAGTTTTCCTTTAGGAACAAATTTATACTCAATGGTGATTACATTTAACATATCACATTCATAGCCTATTCAGCAAGAACCTAGAAGTTATCAAACCCTTCATGCATTTGGCTATTGCATTGAGTGACAATTGTTAGAGATATAGAATAAAACCATTGATGTGCCTTCTGTAAGATTAAGCTTCTGGGATCAAATCGCTCTTAACATGTTAAAGAACAAAGAATAAGTCTAAACATGAGATTATGGGCAGAAGAAAGGTGCGGTGCTTACAAGCATGAAATCTGATTTTTGTGGAGCTTCACTTAGTGAAATACGCATGAGAGCTTTGCCATGCCGAATTGCCTTCAACCAAGAACCAGTCAGCACAGGATCTAAATTAGGTAACATAGCCGAGAAACGCAATTAAGTAGCAAAATCAAATACCACACGAGGATCCAGCCAATGTTCCAAAACCATGAACTAAGATACACTTTTCAACATAAAAAGCCAAAAATATAATAGTAAAATTTTATGTCCAATCAACAGGTTCTTGCACAGTTACCAAAAGAAAAAAATTACAATCAATAAATGGCTTATCAAGGAACCATCAACAAACCTTGAGATGGACATTTCCTTTTACATGATTTGAAAAGTTTATGCGGACAACATCAGGGTAGTTAGTATCACCATGAAAGGAAACTGCATCATATGCTTCGTAGAAAGGATTTCCTGCTCAAAGACAATAACAACACAATGAAAAGTAAGGATTCTGGCTCTCAAAAATGACTTACATGCAATTAATCAGCATGGGAACAAACACACCTAGAGCATCATAACAGCTTGTTGGAATTTCAACTTCAGCACCAACAGCAAGGTCAATAACACGATGTGAAACCTCCTTACTGGTTATTCTGATTTGAGCCACCTAATCATAGTTAAGAAATTAGCAAAAGTGAGTTGAAACCTGATAAGATCCCCTTAAAGATTTATTTGCAAAAGAAATGATAGAAGATAAATTAAATCTCATTTTGTTATTTAGTTTTTGATTTAATATTTTGTTATATAATTTACATATTATGTAGGAGATTTTATTTTGATATTTAGTTAGATTTAGATTTTTATTCATTTATTTAGATCTTATTTAGATTTAGATTTTATTTAGTCTTTCATTATCTAGTTATCTAGATTTCATTTGTATTTACCTTTATAAATATTCTTAGCAACTTAGAAGCTAGCATATCATCATCAATAAAGTACTTTCCTAAGCCCTTTGGAGATTCTCCTAAATGTGGCTATTGAGAAAATATAGAACGAGATTCTTGTTTCATATTATCTTAATAGAATTTTTCTTCCCGTTTCCCTTTTATCATTTGAGTGGTTTAACAAAACCAGAAAATGGAAAGACAGAAAGGAACACCTATGCACAAAAGATATGCCTTGACCAACATGTCTCCCCATGACAAAGCCAATTATCATGTCAATAAAAAAGGATCAAAATACAAAGCAATCACAATGAGACAAATAGTAATAACTTCTTATTATGATAAAAGAAGTGAGAACAGAGAAGAGATATAAGTAGAAGATAGGTAAAGGATCTCATCCAAAAGCAATTAACCCTTGAATCAGTTCCTTAATCGATTCAATGACAAATCCAGTTTTCAGTATCTGTGAGAATAATTACAGGAATTAGAGGGATACGTCCCATAAAAATAGAGATTTGATAGGATTGGATCATTAGGAGTAATATTTGATTTTATTTCCTTTTTTGTTTTTTTCCTTTTATAGAAGGTTATGGTACGTGTATATAATCTGACCATATTACTGAATAAGATTTATTTGGTTCCTTCCTCTGGCTTGTCTTCGACCAGATGGTATCAGAGCACTCAGACACTGAACACCATCACTCAGACGAAGACGACAGAGCCGACCGAGAGTTAGACTCGCGCACTCGACCCTCTGCGTTCATGGGTTCCGGCGCTGAGGCTGACTCGAAAATCACTCCAAATGGCGGAACTCCTCTCGGGTTGAGTTTTGCCAAGGGGGCGTCCTTTGTCCTGGTTTCCGAAAAGTTCAATGGAACCAATTATCGTGAGTGGGCCCAGAGTGTTCGACTGGCTGTTAGAGGCCGCGGGAAGCTGGGTCTTATCTCAGGTACATCCAAACCACCAGACGCGTCAAACTCGGCTGCCTTGGTGAAGTGGGAGACCGACAATTCCCTGGTGGCTTCTTGGTTGGTTAACTCTATGACCCCTCAAATCAGACGGTCCTTTATGTTTCTCCCGACAGCACAGGATATCTGGGACGCAGTCAAGGAGTCTTACTCGGATGGGGAAGATGGTGCTCGAATCTATGATCTCAAACCTCGAAGTTGGCAGATCAAACAAGGTGAGCGTGATCTTACGAAATTCTGGTTGGAGTTAGTTTCAGTGTGGCAAGAGATTGATCTCAACATAGAAACCGAGTGGTCTTGTCCGAGTGATGCAGCACGGTATAAGAGGCTTATTGAAGATGAGCGAGTTTTCCAATTTTTGGCTGGTCTTCATCAGTCATTAGATGATGTTCGTAGTCGCATACTGGCTCGCTCTCCTCTACCATCTACTCGGGATGCATTTGCTGAGGTTCGTCGTGAGGCTTCTCGACGCAAGGTGATGTTACCTGGAATTTCATCAACCCTTCCTTCATCTGAGGTGTCTGCTTTAGTGAGCCGACAATCGGATCAAGGCCAAAAGGAATCAAGAGGAAATGTTGTTTGTGAGCATTGCAAAAAGACAGGCCATTCAAAAGATAAATGTTGGGACCTCATGGAAAACCACCTGATTGGAAACCACGTAAAGGTAAATCTCGTGGCTATCAAACTACTTCTGATTCTACTTCAGACAAATCTGGTTCTGCTCCAGACAAATCGGGTACCTTGCCTATCATCGACAAGGATCAGTTAAATAAGCTTCTAGAGATGCTCCATAGTTTACAATCCAACCAGTCGCCTCCATCTCATAATGCTTCCGTTGCTAAGCAAGGTAATTCGCATTTTGCATTTAATGTATGTTCCACTAAATCAAAGTGGATTGTTGACTCCGGAGCCTCAGATCACATGACTGCAGACTCTACCTTGTTTACCTCATACTTTCCCTGTAATGGCCATGAGAAGATTGACACAGCAAACGGTACATCCTCTCCCATTGCAGGAAAGGGTAGTATCATTGTTTCTAAATTTCTGCACCTTGACTCTGTCCTTCATGTTCCCTATCTTGCGTGCAATTTACTATCCATTAGCAAGTTAACTAAACAAGCCAAATGTAGTGTTCACTTCTTCTCTACTCACTGTATTTTCCAGGATCTCTCATCGGGGAGGATGATTGGCAGTGCTGAGGAGTGTGATGGGCTCTACTACCTTGATGAATCAACCGTGAGTAATCTATGGTCCCGAATCTACTGCAACCTTGTGACTACTTCTGAACAAGCTGATCTTTTGTTATGGCATAAAAGGATGGGTCATCCCAATGTCCAATATTTGAGTCATTTGTTTCCCAATTTTTCATCTAATAAAATTTCTAATTTTCATTGCGATATTTGTGAATTAGCCAAACATCATCGCTCTTCTTTTCCGCGGTCTAAATATAAGCCTTCTAAGCCTTTCTCTCTTATCCATAGTGATGTTTGGGGTCCATCTCGTGTCTCTAATCAAACTAGAGCCAAGTGGTTCGTTACCTTTATTGATGACCATACCCGTGTGTGTTGGGTATATTTAATGAAAGATAAATCTGAGGTACCTTCTATTTTTATCGAATTCTATACCATGGTTCTTAATCAGTTTAATACGTCCATCAAAATTCTCCAAACAGATAATGGCACTGAATATGTCAACAAGTCCCTAAGTGACTTCCTTAAGGCTCGGGGCATTATCCATAAGACTTCCTGTACAAATACACCCCAACAAAATGGGGTAGCCGAACGCAAAAATAAACACCTGTTGGATGTTGCCCGTGCCCTTATGTTTACCACAAATGTGCCAACATATTTCTAGGGAGATGCCATTCTTACCGCCACCTATCTCATTAACCGCATGCCCACAAAAACTCTATCCTACACCACACCCCTCGAGTGTCTCCGGCAGACCCACTCTCTCACCCATCTTGAAACCGTTCTTCCATTAAAGTTATTTGGGTGTTCTGCGTTTGTGCATCTCCATTCCTCTTCCAAGCTTGACCCACAAGCTGTCAAGTGTGTGTTTCTTTGTTACTCCTCACACCAAAAGGGATATAAATGCTTCGATCCATCCTCTAAACGCCTACTTATCAGTCATGATGTTACTTTTTCTGAATCTGAACCTTTCTATTCATCACCTTCAATTCAGAGGGAGAGTTGGAGTGAATTTCAGGAATATTCTCCCATTGAACCTATTGATTCTCTTGACCCTATTGACCATCCCACTTTGCTTGAGCCTGTCTCTTCTATTCCAGAATCAAAAGAAAATGCAAGTTCAAGGGGAGATAAGAACACAGGTGCAGAAGGTAAAGAGATCAAAGTTTACACGTGGAAGAAGAAGCATGGTACAAAAGCTCTCATACCTGAAGCAGTACCGGAATCAGAACCGATGACAGATCCTATGGGAGATAGTCCTAAAGAAGATGAGAATGATAATCCTGATGAGGAAGAAGGTTCAGAAAGTTCAGAAGATGACTTGGAGGTGCCTATTGCTCTCAAGAAGAAGCCAAGATCATGTACACAACATCCTATTCAGACGTTCCTATCTTATAAAGCCTTATCCCCAGGATATCGGGTTTTTATTGCGAATGTGGATGGTGTTTGTATCCCTAAGGACATTCATGAGGCCCTGAAAACGTCTGGATGGAGAGAAGCTGTCTTGGAAGAAATGAAAGCCTTGGAAGAAAATGAGACTTGGGAGGTTGTGCAGAAACCAAGAAACAAGAAGCTGGTTAGTTGCAAGTGGGTATTTACCCCTAAATATAAGGCTGATGGAAATCTTGATAAATTGAAGGCTAGACTGGTGGCAAGAGGGTTTACACAGACCTATGGCATTGACTACCAGGAAACATTCGCACCAGTGGCAAAATTGAACACCATCAGAGTATTGTTATCTGTAGCAGCCAATCTTGAATGGCCGTTACACCAACTAGACGTCAAAAATACCTTCCTAAATGGAGAATTGAAAGAAGAAGTTTATATGACTCTACCTCTTGGCTTTGATAAAGGAAGGAAGAATCAGGTATGTAAATTGAAGAAATCATTATATGGGTTGAAACAGTCTCCAAGAGCATGGTTTGATAGATTCTCAAAAGTTCTAAAGCTACAAGGCTACAATCAAGGACTATCGGATTATACTATGTTCGTTAAAGTAGAAGGGGGCAAGAGGTGTGTCCTTATTGTATACGTTGATGATATAATCATCACTGGTGATCATAGTGAGGAAGCGGCAAGAATAAAGGCTGTTCTTGGAAAAGAATTCAAGGTCAAAGACTTGGGTTGTCTAAAATACTTCTTGGGAATGGAGGTTGCAAGATCAAAGCAAGGTATTTATGTGTCTCAAAGGAAGTATGTACTTGATCTCTTAAAGGAGACGGGTATGCTGGGGTGTAAACCTGTTGAAACCCCTATTGTTGTTCCAAAGAAGAGGTAAGAATCCAAGAAAGAAGAGGGCAATTTAGATGAAGAGGGTAAAGAAGATAAAGAGAAAGAGAGGCCAACGGATAAAGAGAGATACCAAAGGCTTGTTGGGAAACTTATTTATCTATCTCACACACGACCTGACATAGCATTTGCTGTGAGTGTTGCTAGTCAGTATATGTGTGAACCGAAGGAAAAACATATGGAAGCTGCATACAGAATCCTAAGATACCTAAAGGGAAATCCTGGGTGAGGTTTACTGTTTCAAAAACATGAACAAAGGAACATAGAGGTGTATACAGATGCAGATTGGGGTGGACATCACCAAGACAGGAGATCTACTTCTGGGTATTGCCCATTTGTATGGGGAAATCTGGTTTCTTGGAAGAGTCAAAAGCAGAGAGTTGTATCCAAAAGCAGTGCTGAATCTGAGTTGAGAGCTCTTGCTCAAGGCATAATGGAAGAGTTGTGGCTAAAAAGGGTTCCGAAAGAAATACATGTCCAACTTGATCTGCCTCTCAAACTATATTGTGATAATAAGGTTGCCATAAGTATGGCATTGAATCCTATCCAACATGAGAGGTCCAAGCATGTGGAGATAGACAGGCACTTTATTAGAGAAAAGGTGGAAGATGGAATTGTATGCCTAGCCTTCCTACCGACAAATCTCCAAGCAGCAGATGTGTTGACAAAGGGGTTACACAAACCCGCTTTTGATAATTGTATAAGCAAGTTGGACATGATTAGCATCTATGATCCAACTTGAGGGGAAGTGTGAGAATAATTACAGGAATTAGAGGGATACGTCCTATAAAAATAGAGATTTGATAGGATTGGGTCATTAGGAGTAATATTTGATTTTATTTCCTTTTTGTTTTTTTCCTTTTATAGAAGGTTATGGTACGTGTATATAATCTGACTATATTACTGAATAAGATTTATTCGGTTCCTTCCTCTGGCTTGTCTTCGACCACAGTATCTTACTCAAGAGAATATCAGTTTGAAACCATTTCATATGCTTACATAACGTCCAGTGAGGTAAAGTTAAAAATATGAGATGTTGTGGGAGAAACTAGCATGTCCAAAGGATAGACAGTGGAGGTCAAGTTGATTAATACTCTAATGTCCCGAACTGTCTTTGTTGGATTGACATGTAGCCCACCAGCAGCACATGGAAAAGATAAAAATATCATACCTCAGCAACCTTAACACATGAAGCAATCTCTGTTCTTCCTGTGGTGCGATCTTTCGCTTGAATGCATGCTAGATTATTACTTGCAGTTGTCTTTATTCTATCTCCCTCAATGAAAATGGAATCTTTCTGTAGCGCTTCACTTCTCTCCCCAAAATTTCTCAGTAAAGAATAGTTGATAATTCCTTGGTGACTCTGACTATCTAGTTGTGTATAACTTTCGAAAGATGAAGGCAAAAGATTTGTGGATGTATAGTGGGGAGGAAGGATCCAGGTTATCGGAAATCCCATAGCCAAGGGAAGATCAGGCACCACATTGATTGATAAAGATGAACTGTAAAACCTTGACTGCATCTTTGATCCAGAAGTTGGAAATTCACATGAGAATGACACAGCAACAGTGGACTTCCCTGCAGATCTGGAAGGGAAAGAAAATCATAAGAAACAGTGAAGCGATATTAATCAGTGGTTCTGATGTATTTCTTCATGCACTTTTAAGTACCATATCTTCTAAAAAGGCTTAAGCTATCAAAAGGAGATATGATGATAATTTTCCCCAAAAAAAATGATGACCTTGAAAATTCTTACTGAATTTCAAGCAACATGGTTGCAATTTTTAAGAAAATGTAGGCCAAAAAAGTTTCAGCCTATATGCTTAACCAGAAAAAGAAACAAACAGGAACACAACCAATGAACTTTACATTAAAACCTCTAACGCACAACAAACCATTGTGATTCTGCCCATGAATCGCCATCCCTTAACTGCCAATATCCCATGTGATTATTTTGCAAAGAATCAAAAGATTCCAGCAATATATATAGTATTAGTTTCTTATGCAAGCAAACACCAAAGAATCTTACACAAATTTGCAGGATTAAAAGAACACTCAGGACCACGTGACTTTCATTTAATTTTGACCAATCACACACAAGACCTAACAGTCAACTCCTCTAACTCTCATAACAAACTGGTGCTCTCACTAGATATGTCACCTATGTATATATAAAATCCTCAAAGACTGACACTTCATGGAACTTCCCTAGAAAAATATTTTTAAAATACCATTCTATATAATTGGAAGCATGAGTTTAGGTGACCATGTGTAAAATACAATTGGTCTCCTCACAGTGCCCCTTATAAGAAAGTAATTTAGCCAACATCATCAAGACAAGTGACATAACATAATAAAACTCGTAAAGATTAATACAACCCACTACCAGCCATATAGAACAATTAGGGATAACTATCTGGTTGATAACTAGAAGCATTATATACCAACTATCATTTAGTTTAAGAAATATCAGAATGTATACCTTCCATACAAGACTTTAATAAAGCCAAGCTCAATGTCATCTGAAGAAATACCAGCTCGACTTTCTTCTGAAGCAGCCAACTGGGTGCTATACTCCTCCCCTTGAAAACTCTCTGTTCCCGTGAAACTCAGTACCTGTAGATGCATAAGACAAAGTTGTTAGACAACCTTACACCTTCGAGAGTAATTCCTTTTTGGAGGAGACTAGTTAGCTGGAAATTTTAGGAAAGCAAGGAGTGAATGGATTACTTGCTTGAGTCATTAATCTACATGGGGGGGGGGGGTAAGAAAAGTGCGATGGCTAGGTTAAATCATTCCTATCATCAATCAGTGGCCTGGTTTTGCATTAGCTATCCTTAGTGTCCTCCACTTAGTTCTAATAGCATAAATAGACACACATACGCACACACTCACATATTGCATTTCTTTAGGGATAATCATGCTTATTTTTCTAATTTTAATGTGTGTTTGAGTTCTTCAATTGTATTACTTTTAAGCAAAATTGGCATTTTGTTCACGGGTGGAAATAGTTATGCACCTTTGATGAACTTGACTTACACCCCCATACCAATCTTCAAAGCATCAAATGATACAGTTTTAGTAGTACAAATAACTGCAACAACAATATTACTAACTCCCATATTCAAAGGAGAAGATAGACTTGAAGATAAAACCAAACCTTGTCATCTTCTACAGTCCAATGGTAATTTTTACAGAGCTCATAGAAAGAAAGCAGATCTCCCTGACAATAAAAAAGTGGATAATATTAAGGTTTGAAATACACGAAAGTCAAGCCAAAAAAAGGAAATAATAAATTGGTTGAGATTTTTCCATTACGCTTTTTGATGTTACCTCAAGAAAGGATGGATAAATTGGCAATTCACGGCCAACTCCAAGTTGTTCACTTTGTGAACGCAACATAACAGTAGATGGAACTCCCACTCTTAGATTGCCATGTGCTTCACAAATCACAGTATTATCATTGATAAAGACTCTGGCAAGAACTGTCTGTTGATAGTAATGATATCTTGAATTAAACAAAAAATCTTGTACCAATCAAATGCAATTAAATGCAGAATGCATGACTGCACTGTGTCTGTGTCAAAGAAAACAAATATAAAATCTAGTTTATTTGCAACAAAAAATATGAAGAACTAGTACATGCATTCCATCCTCCACTTTCTTTTTGGATGAAGAAACAATTATTATCAAAAGAAGAACACGAGCAATTGTGAAGAAGCACCACAACACTCATAAGTATTGGGGGGGGGGGAATCCCATTAACTCTTTCTAATATTCTTAAACATCAGAAAAATAACCCCCCTTAAAACAAGCATTGGCTATCCTCCATCGAGATGCCATGGAAAAATTTCCACCCTATGGGAAGTGGAAAGCAAAGCGCTTTCTTCAGAAGTTCTCACATTGAGCCCAAAAAGAGAGCAAATAATATTCTCTAACCTACATCTACTGAATGGATAGGTAAAAGTAATGTAAAAGGAAAACTACCTACAATAAAGACCCTAAAAATTGGGAAATTTGCAAGAGACAAGAAATTCAAGGATCTGGAAATAAATCTGCCTAGAAAAGGAAACAAAATTTAGAACTAATTCCCCAAAAAAAAAAAATGAACCTGACTATAAAGAGGATGAAATGTTGACACTCCACTTATCAACCAGCACCTTTAGAACATCTACTGCTCGTTTGGTAGGCACATCCACATATGTCATGCAGATAAGACTGCTTTATTTTTCTTTGATTAAGTGTTTATCTCCCTCAACATGCTTGTTTTGGCTATGATGAAGTGGGTTTGGCTATGATGAAGTGGGTAGTGAGCAGCAATACCTATTGCTTCCTTATTGTCACAATACAACTTTGAAGGGCCCAAACTAGAAATTTTAAGCTCTTCCATTGAGAACTGGGTTGGAAGACCTGTCACTTTTTCCCATAAAAGACCAATCGATTTGTGGAAATATTGTATTTATTGTAAATATTCTTATCTGATTATTAGGAGTTAATAGGATTTGTTAGAATTATTAGTATTTATTCGCTTGTCTCCTAGCTTTGTGTATATATAGTCTCCTATATCTTATTATTATGAAAAATGGAAAATCATATTTCTCCTCCCAAAAATCTCACATGGTATTAGAGCACATTAGATCAAAACCCTAGCTAGTTTTTTGTTCTGTCGTATAGCATAGTTTTAGATTGTTAGCTGACGGAAAAAACCCTAATGGAGGACGAGAGGTGCTGTTAGATCTCACCGCCGGCCAAGGAAGGACTAGAGACCTCTGATTGGCGCAATCCTAAAGTCTGGCGTCAATCGACGGCGCAAGACGATCACACGCGCCACTCATCCATTCTATGTCAAAGGGAGAGTCTGAGCATGTGGCAGCGCATGGAGAGCTGTTTTTGGCAACGACGACCTATTCCGACAACAATGGACCATTCCCGACCTAGTCTCAGCATTTTTCGGTTATGGGTCTTCCAAGCCTTCACTTGTTCGTTGAATGTGCATACTGTCAGAACAAAATGGACTTAAAGAACACAAATACCCAGAAATTCCTAAGGGAAATGGGGCTTCTAATCTTAGAAGTAGTATGTCTCAGTCTTCTTGATCAGATTTATACCCCTTTTTCTCATCAACTTTCGATAATGGGTGATGAAGCTTGCAAAACTGCCATCAAAAGTTGTTGAATCTGATGCAGTATGTGCCAATCAGATTTCACAGTCGGTCTCTATCTTCTTGGCACAAAGAGGTAATTCTCTTCGAGCCTTAAAAACATCGAGGGCTGAAGCATTGTAGATTGTTGACTTTGGAGCATTGGATCACATGACTGATAACCACCAATTATTTTCTACATATACTCCATGTAATGGAAATTTGAAAGTCAAAATTGCAGATGGGTCTCTTGCTCCTATTTTGGGGAAAGAGAGTATTCGTATCTTCGAATCTATCACTCTAGAATCTGTTCTTCATGTACCAAAATTAGCATGCAATTTGTTGTCTGTTAGCCAACTAACAAAGCAATCTAAATGTTGTGCTAATTTTCTTCCAACCCATTGTGTCTTTTAGGATCTATCATTAGGTATGACCATTGGACGTGCTAAAGAGTGCGAGGGACTCTGCTTCCTTGAGAATGCTAGAGTGAGTCACCATCAAGCCACTAAAGTATGTAACTCTATATTGACCTCTAAAGATACAAATATTTCGTTATGGCATAAGAGGATGGGGCATCCTAATTTCCATTATTTATCTCGTTTGTTCCCAAACCTTTGCCCTACCAACCATGATGTCAAATGTGAAGTGCGTGAACTAGCAAACCACCAACAAATGTCATTTTCTAGAACACCGTATACCCCTACCAAACCGTTTGTTACCATACATAGTGATTTATGGGGTCCATCCTATATCCCAAACCACACCAAATCAAAATAGTGCATTACCTTCATCAATGATCATACTTGTGTTTGCTGGGTGTATCTCCTAAAAGACAAGTCTGAAACTGCATCCGTATTTATCAATTTCTTTACCATGATAAACACCCAATTCAACACAAATATCCAAGTTCTACACACCGATAATGGCACTGAATATTTTAACCAGGTCTTGAGTACCTTCCTTCACAAGCATGGCATTGTCCATCGAAGCACTTGTGCCCATACACCCTAACAAAACGGGATTGCAGAAAGAAAAAATAGACAGATTCTTGAAGTAGCTAGGGCCCTCATGTTCACCCATAATGACCCAAAGTTTTATTGGGGCGATGCCATCTTTCACAACAACCTATCTCATCAATCGAATGCCCAGTCGTATTTTGTCTTTTGACACTCCTCTTCAAAAATTGCGAAGTGTTTTCTCACATCTCATATTGAAACCAACGTCCCTCGTCGTGTCTTTGGGTGCACAGTCTTTGTTCACATCTATCAATCTAGTAAATTTAGACCTCGTGCTACAAAACACATATTCCTTGGTTATTCCCCTACTCAAAAGGGATACAAATGTCTTGATCCTATTTCCAAACATGTTTGTAAGCCTTGATATTACTTTTCATGAAAATATGCCCTTTTACCCCAATTCTTCAATTCAAGGGGAGAGTATAAATCTCAAACTTGGGAACAAGAGATTAACAAAGAACAAGTGCTTACCAAGAGAGTCATTACCACCTCAATTACCAGAACCATCACTTGCATCTGAACTCTTACCACCATCACCATCTCTTGTGCCAGTCATAGAAGATAATTCAACATCAGGGGAAGATATAGAGAGGCAAAAAGACAAAGACTTGTTGGTTTATTCTTGAAAGCATAAATCCAAGGAAGGAGAGCAACTTGTATTTTCAGCACCAAAGCAGTCAGAACCAGTGGTAGCTCTTGAATCACCTTAGCAAAGTCCTGAACAGGTGAGTGATCAATCTGATCTTGATTTACCCATTGCTCTCAGAAAACAACCTCGCTCTTGTACTTTACACCCAATACAGAAGCACATATCCTATAAAGCTCTTTCTCTAAGTTATCGTGCTTTTGTCACTAGTCTAGATAAAGTTGTAGTTCCCAACAATATCGAAGAAGCATTGGAAATACCAGAATGGAGAAATGCAGTCATAGAGAAAATAAGAGCCCTAAAGAAGAATGAAACATGGGAGATTGTTCAGAGGCCAAGTGGCAAGAAACCTGCAAACTACAAGTGAATTTTCACCCCAAAGTACAAGGCCGATGGTACTCTTGACAAGTTAAAAGCACGCTTGGTAGCAAGAGGGTTTATCCAGACGTATGGTATTGACTACAAAGAGACTTTTGCACTAGTGACAAAATTAAACACCATTAGAGTTCTCTTATCCATGGCAGTTAATCTAGAATGGCCACTTCATCAGTTTAACATCAAGAGTGCTTTCCTAAATGGAGAACTAAAAGAAGCTTACATGACTCTACCACCAGGATTTGATAGAGGCAGAGGTGATCAAGTATGCAGGTTGAAGAAATCTCTATATGGCCTAAAGCAATCTCCTAAGGCATGGTTTGACAGATTCTCAAAAGTCCTCAAGCGAGAAGGCTATAAGCAAGGATTGTCATACCATACAATGTTTGTTAAAGTTGAGGGAGGTAAGAGGTGCATCTTTATTGTATATGTTGATGACATTATTCGTACAAGAGATTATCTTGAGGAAATCACAAGAATAAAGGTTGTTCTGGGCAAAGAATTCAAGGTAAAAGACCTTGGTGCCTTAAAATACTTCCTTAGGATGGAAGTTGTGAGGTCAAGGAAAAGTATTTTATGTATCTTAGAGGAAGTATATGCTTGATCTTCTGAAGGAAACAGGTATGTTAGGTTGTAGGCCAGCTAAAATCCCTATTGTGGTTCCAAAGAAAAAGAAGCCTAAGAAGAATAAAGAAGAGTCAAAAGAAAATGATGATTCTTATGATGAGGTTGAAGAAGAAGACAATGAGAATGAAGAGGCCACTAATAAAGAAAGATATCAGAGGCTTGTTGGAAAGTTGATTTAACTTTCCCATACAAGACCGGATATTGGCTTTGCAGTAAGTATGGCTAGCCAATATATGTCTGAACCGAAGAAGAAGCATATGGAAGCAGTCTACAAGATTTTGAGATATTTAAAGGGTATTCCTGGTAGAGGGTTATTCTTCCAGAAACAAGTACAGGGAACCATAAAGGTCTACATAGATGCAAACTAGGGAAAAACTCATCCTAATAGGAGATCATCAACTTCTGGTTATTATTCCTTTGTTTAGGGGAACTTGGTTACCTGGAAGAATCAAAAGCAAAAGGTTGTTTCTAAAAGCAATGCTCAGTCCGAGTTAAGAGCTTTGGCTCAAGGAATAATGGAAGAGTTATGGCTAAAACGAATCCTAGAAGAGATACATATCGAAGTGGACTAACCATTAAAACTTTATTGTGACAATAAGGCAGCTATAAGCATGGCCTTAAATCCTGTTCAACATGAGAAATCAAAACATGTGGAAGTGGATAGACATTTTATTAGAGAAAAGGTGAAAGATGGAATCATATGTTTGATTTATTTACCTACAAACCTTCAAGCCATAGATGTTCTGACTAAGGGATTACATAAGCCCGCATTTGAAAGTTGCGTAAGCAAGTTGAACATGATTAACATCTATGATCCAACTTGAAGGGGAGCATAGAGATATTGCATTGGTTGTAAATATTCTTATCTGATTATTAAGAATTAATAGGATTTATTAGGATTATTAGTATTTATTAGCCATTTATTCGCTTATCTCCTAGCTTTGTGTATGTATAGTCTCCTGCATCCTACTATTATGATAAATGAAAAATCATATTTCTCCTCTCAAAAATCTCACATAGTTATTTTAGTATAATCGTTACCATGAAAATATGATATTTAATGTAAATATTTATTAGTCATTTTCTTTGATATTATATGTTAAATAAGATCAGATATATTGGGAAAGTTTTGATTTCACTTTTTCTCACCGTAAATCCCTACAATCTTGGCCCAGATCATAGCTACTTTATTGTATATATTCAATTGACACCCATGAATGAATTGTAGTTCAATTTTGCTCATTTCTCTTCATAGTATCAGAGCACAAGGAAGAAAGAGAAATTGAATCATCAAAGACAGAGATGGATTCAAACTCTCAGCCTAGAACTCACCACAAACAAAGTCGACTAGTTTAGAGGGTTCATCCAGTATGGGCTCGCATCAATTCGACTCCTTCATGGCCAGCTAAGAGAGCTCACCCATCTCCCTTGTCTCAGACAAACTTGCTGGCGTCAACTATCAAGAATGGGCCTAGTCTGTTCGACTCACAATAGAGGGTTGAGGCAAATGGGCGTATGTTTTCGACAGGTCCCAATGTCCAGACTCAACGAATATCAAGGCTTTCAAAGTCTAAAGGGCCGAAAATTCAATGGTGTGCTCATAGCCGGTGAATTCAATGATGCCAGCAGTGAAGAAAAGTTTCTTATTTCCACCAACAACTTGAGAAATATGGGACGCTGTGAAGGAGGCATAATCTAATGGTGAAAACGCCTCTCAAGTATTCGAAATTAAATCAAAGTTGTGGCTCGCAAAGCAAGGCAATCGTGAATCAAGTGAATATTACCTTGAAAAGATTTCTTTATGGCAAGAACTTGACCTGATTACCGCTGAGGAATGGACCAGTCTTGAGGACGCCGCTTAGTTTCGAAAGCATGTTGAGAAAAAACATCTTCATGAGTTGTTAGTAGGACTCAATTCAGATCTAGATTATGTTTGTGGCAGAATTTTGAGCCTAGAACCTTTCTCGCACTCCTGAAGCATTTGCTCTTACTGGCAGGTCTAATGATCCTAGAAACACTAAAGGGCATCCTACGTATGAACAATGTAAGAAGGTTCATCACACAAAGGATAAGTGCTGGGATCCTTATGGCAAACCCCCTGACTAGAAGCCAAGGAAAGGAAGAAGCCATGGATATGTCATTGAAAACTCTATGGGGGATGATAGTTCTCCCTCCTCTTTACATCCCTCAAATGATCAACTAAACAAAATCATTGAGATGCTTTCAGCTCTACAAAATAATAGTAAGCAACTTGTTGCCATGGTGGTTCAAAGAGGTAATTAAACGAGTATGTACTAGAAATTGTTGGATAGCAGATTCATAGGCTTTACACCATATGACTAGTAATATTAAATTGTTTACAACATATGTACCTTGCAAAAGGAAAATTATAGTCAAGATTGCAAATGCATCTGAATCTGTTATTACTGGTATTGGGAGTGTATGGATTTCGTCTACTCTCTCAAAAGTGGAGCCTCAAGGTCACAGATTGATTTTCTTTTGATTAGAAACACAAATAGAAGACTTTGTAAAAATTGCAAGGTGATCCCCGGTGATGCTGTAATGACACAACATAGGGTCCTAGTCCTTGATGTGTGTATTATGAGTAAAATCCAAAAACGTCGACAAGTAGTAGCACCAAGGATTAGGTGGTAACAATTAAAAGGTGAGAAGCAAGATATTTTCAAGCGAAATCTTTTGGATAAAGGAATTTGGGAATCTCAGGAAAGTGCTAACATCATGTGGAAGGATATGGCTAAAAAGATACGGGAGGTTGCAAAAGTAGTTTTGGGAGAATCAAAAGGTTCTGGTCCGAGAGATAAGAAGTTTTGGTGGTAGAATAATAGTGTACAGGACAAAATCAAGTATAAGAAGAACTGCTTTAAAGCCATACATTTGTGTAACAATGAGGAAAATTGGGAGAGGTACCGTATGGCTAAGAAGGAAACTAAGAGAGCTGTGAGTGAAACTCGTTCTAAAGCTTTTGAAGAATTTTATAAGAGCCTTGAGACGAAGGAAGGAGAGCGAAATATTTATAAGATTGCCAAGAGTAGGAAAAGAAAATCAAGATATCTAGAACAGGTAAGGTGTATTAAGGATGAAGAGGGAAGAACTTTAGTTACAGATGATGAAATTAAAAATAGATGGGAGACTTACTTTTCTAAACTTTTCAATGATGGAGAGGCTTCATCTAGTAACTTGGAGGATTTAGTAACTGGTGAAGGAGAACAAAATTTGTCATTCTATCGAATAATACGTAATAAGGAGGTAAAGGAAGCTCTTAAGAAAATGGCAAATGGTAGAGCCAACGGACCTGATTGTATATCTGTCGAAGCGTGAAAATGTTTAGGTGAAGAAGGGGTGAGATGGTTAACTAAGTTATTTAATGTGATTTTACGGTCCAAGAAAATGCCTGATGAATGGAGGAGAAGTACATTAATTCCTATTTATAAAAATAAAGGAGATATTCAGAATTGTACTAACTATAGAGGGATTAAGCTCATGAGCCACACAATGAAATTGTGGGAGAAAGTAATTGAGCACAGGTTGAGATTGGAGACAAGTATTTCTGAGAATCAGTTTGGTTTTATGCCAGGTAGATCAACTACAGAGGTGATTTATCTACTAAGGGGATTAATGGAAAAGTATCGTTGTAAAGATAAAGATCTACACATGGTTTTTATTAATTTGGAAAAAGCTTATGACCGTATACCAAGAGAAGTGCTTTGGAAAGCGTTAGAAAAAAAGGGAGTACGGATTGCTTATATTAAAGCCATACAAGATATGTATGAGGGGGTAAAAACTAGTATAAGAACGCCTAGTAGTCAAATAAAAGATTTTCCTATAAAGATTGGACTACATCAAGGATCATCTCTGAGTCCTTATTTGTTCAACTTGATCTTAAATGTTTTGACGGAACATATTCAAGGGGAAATTCCGAAATGTATGCTCTTCGCGGATGATATAGTTCTTATAGCAGATACAAGAAAAGAGGTTAATTGCAAACTTGAGTTAAAGGGGAGGACATTGGAGTCGAAAGGTTTTCGTCTGAGTAGAAGTAAGACGGAATATTTATATTGTAAATTTGGTAAAAGACTATTCGACAATAATTTGGAAGTGAAATTGGGAGATCAAATTATATCTCAAGTGAAAAAGTTTAGATATTTGGGAGCCATTATTCAAAATGATGGCGAAATCAGTGGAAATATTTTACATAGAATTCAAGCTGGGTGGTTTAATTGGAGAAAAGCTAAAGGAGTTACTTGCGACCGTAAGGTACCTAATAAACTTAAAGGAAAGTTTTATCACACTGCTATCAGATCGGCAATGTTATATAGTAGTGAATGCTGAGCTCTAACGGGACAGTAAGAGCATAAAGTTGGAGTGGCAGAGATGAGAATGTTACGATGGATGTGCGGACATACACGTAAAGATAAAATTCGAAATGAGAACGTATGCGAAAAAGTGAGGGTGGCACCTATTGAGAAAAAAATGGTAGAAAATCGATTGAGATGGTTTGGGCATGTACAAAGAAGACCAAGGGAGGCACCGGTGAAAAGAGTGGAACATATAACTTTGAATCTGATTAAGAGAGGTAGAGGAAGGCCTAAGAGAACACTATTAGAAGTTATTGAACACGATCTGTTAATTAATAATATTCCTAAAAGCTTGATAAATGATAGAGCACAATGGTGTCTTGCAATCCATGTAGCCGACCCCACCTAGTGGGATAAAGGCTTGTTGTTGTTGTTGTTGTTGTTCTGAATTTAAAGTATAGCCTACTCTGTGAGTAAATTGGCCAAAGATGAAAGGTGCCATGTTAACTTCTATGCTACTTATTGTCTCTTCCAAGATCTATTGATAGGGACAATTAGCAATGCTAAAGAGGTTGACAGTCTCTACTACCTAGATGAAAGTGAAGTCAGCAGTGTTAGGTCATGCAATAAATTGTCTCTCCGTAGGACTACTGAGTTGGAGTTGTGGCACAAACATATAAGTCACCCTAATTTTAATTATATGTCGAAAATGTTTCCTTCAATTTGGAATAAAAATGATTGTTCTCAATTCTATTGTGATTCTTGTGAAAAAGCAAAACATCATTGTACTTTTTCTCGTCTACCATACATTGTATCCAAATCTTTTACAACCATTCACAGTGATCCATGGGGACCCTCACGAATTTCTAATAGAACTCACTCGAAGTGGTTTATCACATTTATTGATGATCATTCTCATGTCATTTGGGTGTTTCTACTAAAAGACAAATCTGATGTTTCCAAGTTGTTCATTGATTTCTATCATGTGATTAAAACTCAATTTCACACATCTCTTCAATCTCTCCACACTGACAATAGCACTAAATATTTCAACAAACTTCCAATGGAATTGTACTCAAAAGCACTTACCCATATAATCCTCAACAAAAATAGTATTGTTGAGAGGAAAAACAGGCGCATCCTTGAAACAACTTGTGCACTTCTCTTCAGTAGCCATGTTCCCAAATATCACTAGGATGATGCTGTCCTAACTGCAGCTTTCCTTATTAATTGTCTTCCAAACTGCACTCTGTCATATAAAACTCCCCTTGATCTTCTACACCAAACATACAATCTTCCCTACTTGGAAAACACTCCTACCTTGAGAGTGTTTGGGTGTACTACCTATGTTCATCTTCACCATACAAATAAACTTGACCCCAAAGCTGTCCGTTGTATTTTCCTAGGTTACTCTGCCACTCAAAAGGGATACAAGTGCTTTGATCCTACCACCAAACGTGTCTTTATCACTTGTGATGTCACTTTTGATGAAAATGAATCCTTCTACTACCAATCTACAATTCAAGGGGAGACTTGGAATGAATTGCAGATTAACATGAGTGAAAACACGAGTGAAATAACTAATCTTATACCTCACCATTTGGGAAACATCTGAAACAACTAATCTAGTACCTCACCATTTGGCCATGAGTGAAACACCTGAAACAACTAACCTTATACTTCACCATTTGGCCCTTAAACTCGCAAATCTTAAACTCGCAAATCTTGATCTTGGCCTAGAAATTGAGACCGACAACACCGATACCACCACCTTAACTGAAACAAGTGATGTGCCAAATCCTAATCCCAAGGGAAAGGAGAAGTCCAAGATAGGGGGAGACACTAGATTTGCACAGCCCTATGTACAAAAAAACAAGACAGGTAAAGAGATCCATGTCCCAAGCACTAATCAAGAGTCAGAACAGAATGTAGGTCTAAAAGGAGATAATAGTGGTATTGTGGAAGAATCAGGCTATGATGATAATCTTGATTTACCTATAGTTATGAGGAAGAAGCCAAGAGCTTGCACTAGGCACCCTATCGAGAGTTTGTATCCTATTAAGCATTGTCTACCAAATTTCATGGATTTACTGCCCATCTAGAAAGTGTCACAGTGCCAAAGAATATTGAATAGGCCATGGCTGTACCTAAGTGGAGGCAAGCTGTAATGGAGGAGATGGAGGTGTTGACAAAAAACGATAGTTGGGATGTTGTAGAGTTACCTCCAGGTAAAAAAGCAGTTAGATGTAAAGGGGTCTTTACACCCAAATACAATGCTAATGAAAGTCTAAACAAACACAAAGGAAGACTTATTGCTTAAGGGTTCTCCCAAGTGTATGGTATAGACTACACTGAGACGTTTTCACCAGTAGCCAAACTCAACATTGTCAGAATAATTCTATCACAAGTAGCCACTTTGATTGGCCATTACATCAATTAGATGTAAAAAAACACTTTCCTAAATGGTGAGTTGAAGGAGGAAGTATATATGAAGTTGCCTCCCTAGTCCATAGGGAATAAATTAAATCACGTATGCAAGTTGAAGAAGTCCTTGTATGGATTAAAGCAATCTCCAAGAGCTTGGTTTGAGAGACTTACACAAGTTAAAGCAATCTCCAAGGCAAAGTTCACACAAGGTCAAAGCGATCACACAACATTCTTCAAACACCAAGGTATTAAAATTACTGTGTTGTTGGTTTATGTGAATGATATAGTCCTTATAGATAATAGTATTAAGGAAATTGAGAACCTTCAAAAGGCCCCAAGAATTCCAGATAAAAAGTCACACATTAGACTAGATATATTCTTTGCAGTCAATATGGAAAGTCAATACTTACATAACCCTAAACAGAAACGCTTGAACAAGGTCTATAGAATTATCAAGTATTTGAAAGGTACCCCTGGAAAAGGTTTATGGTTTAAGAAATCTGAGAAATGGAATGTAGAAATCTTCAATGATGCAGATTAGGCAGGCAATCAAGAGGATAGAAAATCTACATCTGGATACCGCACATTTGTTTGAGGAAACTTGGTTAGTTAGAGAAGCAAGAAGCAGAGTGTAGTTTCCCACAGTAGTGTAGAGGTGGAATTCCGAGCCATTGCTTTAGGGATTTGTGAAGGTATATGGATCAAAAGAGTCCTTGATGAACTAAAAAAAATGTGAACTTGCCTATCACTCTATACTCAGATAGCATGGCAACAATTAACATCTCACACAATCCAATCCAACATGATAGGACCAAGCATGTTGAGATAGACAGACATTTTATCAAAGAGAAGATTGACAATGACATCATCAAGATAAGGCACATACCAACAAGGGAGCAAACAGTTGATGTTCTCACCAAAGGATTGAGCAGAGATAAATTTAATTATTTTATTAACAAGTTATACATGATTAACATTTATGTTCCAACTTGAGGGGAAGTATGGAAATATAATATTTAATGTACATATTAGTTAGTTATTTTCTTAGATATTATACGTTAAATAGGATCACATATATTAGGGAAGTTTTGATTTCACTTTTTCTCATTGTAAATCCCTACAATCTCAGCCCAAATCATGGCTGCTCTCTTGTATATATTCAAGAGACACCCATGAATGATTTGTAGTTCAGTTTTGCTCATATCTCTTCAATTATAAATGTGGAATTTTGAGAGAGAGAAAAAATATATTCCTCATTCATGTGTTTTCTAATGTACAAACTGAGGCTATATACACACATCAAGTGAGGTAAAACCTAATAAATGCTAATAAACCCTAATAATAACAATGAATGTTAATTATTCACAATAATGACAATATTCCCACACTCCCCCTCAAATTGGACCATAGATACTAATCAAGTCCAACTTGCTTGTACAACTCTCAAAGGCAGGCTTAGGCAATCCTTTGGTGAGCACATTAGCAACTTGTAACTTGGTAGGTAGGTATGTCAAACATACAATGCCTTCCTCTACTTTCTCTCTGATAAAATCCCTATCTACTTCAATATGCTTAGATCTCTCGTGTTGTACAGGATTCAATGCCATGCTTATGGCCGCATTGTTGTCACAATACAACTTCATTGGTGGATCAATTCTTACTTGTATTTCTTCCATGACCCTTCTTATCCATAATTCTTTTGTGATTCCTTGAGCTAATGCCCTCAATTTTGATTCAGTACCGCTTCTAGATACGACTCTTTGTTTCTAACTTTTCCAAGTCACTAGGTTTTCCCGTACAAATGAACAATATGCAGAGGTGGATCTCCTGTCTCCATAGGTCCTGCCCCAGTCTGCATCTGTATAGATCTCAATCACCTTCTAATCATGCTTCTTGAACAGCAATCCCTTACCAAGTGTACCTTTAAGTATCTGAGAATCCTATATATAGGTTCCAGGTGTTTCTTCCGTGGATCACACATGTATTGACTTGCTACGCTAACAGCAAATGCAACATTTGGCCTTGTATGGGGTACATAAATCAACTTTCCAACTAATCTTTGATATCTGTCTTTATCAACCGTTTCTTCTTTTTCATTGTCTTCTTCTTCTTCAACCTCATTATTAGAGTTGTCATATCCTTCTAACTCCTTACTATTTTTCTTAGGCTTCTTCTTTCTTGAGATCACAATAAGAGTCTCCTCAAGTTTACAACCTAACATGCTAGTTTCCTTGAGAAGATCAAGTACGTACTTCCTCTGAGATACATATATGCCTTGTTTTGACCTTGCAACTTCCATACCAAGAAAATACTTCAAGCTCCCGAGATCCTTGGCTTCAAATTCCTTACTAAGGATAGTCTTTATCCTTGCTATTTCCTCAACATCGTATGATCTAATAATCCTTGTTTGTAACCTTCTAACTTCAAGACTCTTGAAAACCTGTCAAACCAAGCTCTAGGTAACTGTTTCAAGCCATATAGGGATTTTTTCAGCCGGCATGCTTTGTCACTTCTGCCTCTATCAAACCCTGGAGGTAGAGTCATGTAGACTTCTTCCTTCAATTCTCCGATATCTAGTTGATGAAGTTGCCATTCAAGATTGGCCGCTACTAACAATAGAATTCTGATAGTTTTAGTTTTGCCACTAGCACAAACGTCTCGTTGTAGTTTATACCATATGTCTGGGTGAAACCCCTTGCTACTAACCATGCCTTTAACTTGTCAAGTGTGCTATCAGCCTCATACTTTGGGGTAAAGACCCACTTGCAACTAACTAGTTTCTTACCTTTAGGTCTCTCAACAATCTCCCATGTTCCATTTTTCTCCAAAGCTCTCATTTCCCCCATAACTGCATTTCTCCATTCTAGTATTTCCAGTGCCTCTTGGATGTTGTTAGGAATAACAACTTTATCCAAATTAGTGATGAAGGCTCGATAACCAAGAGAGAGAGCCTTGTATGATACATGCTTTTGAATCAGATGTAAAGTACAAGTCCAAGGTTGTTTCTGGAGAGCAATAGGAAGATCAAGTTCAGCGGATTCACTTCCTTGTTCTAAATCATCTACCTTACTAGATGGATCAGTCTTTGGTACTTCAGCTTCAAGAACTATCTCTAGTTTTGACTCTCTTAGTGCCTCAGATACAAGTTGCTCACTATCTTTTAATTTCTTCTTTCAAGTGTAAACCAATAACTCTTCGTCTTGTGGTCTTTCTACATCTCCCTCTGTTTTCTTGTTTTCGCCAAACTTTGGCATAAGAGAAAAGGTTGGTGAAGGTGGGGTGTTTGACGGAAAAGATGGTGAGGGTAATTGTTGATATCCTAATAACCTTACAATTAATATCAATTATATAGTGTAAATATATGTTTATTTAGTCAGGATGATTTTTTCCTTTTTTTCTCCTTCCTTGTATCTCGGCCTATCCCTCATTTTAAGGCCAGATTTGTGTCTTCATACCTGTATATATTCCCTTGAAAGGGTCCAGTGAAAATATAAGAATTTCTCCTCAAATATCTTCATGGTATCAGAGCCACAGGAGGGAGAACTTGATTCGTCTTTGGATACTGAGTCGGAGATGAGTCCTCGACCAGGGCAAAGCAAGTCGCAGTCAACGACGCTGCCGGCAACAGAGGATTCCGCCGCAAATGGGTCCACACGAGTCATCTCTTCTGGGCTTGAGACTTCCGCGATTCTGATCGTACCAGAGAAGTTGAATGGCGAGAACTATCATGAGTGGGCACAGTCAATGACGCTCGCTCTCGAAGGTCGTGCCAAACTGGGCTTCATCTCAAGTGAATCTCCTACTCCTCCAACACCCGACGTCAAGGCTTGGAAGAAGTGGAAATCTGAAAATGCTCTTGTCTCTTCATGGCTCATAAATGCTATGATTCCAACCATTAAAAAGAGCTTCATGTTTCTTTCTACCGCCCAAGCCATTTGGGAGGCTGTTCGTGAAGCCTACAGTGATGGTGAAAATGTCTCTTAGGCATTTGAGATAAAACAGAAACTTTCACTTTCTGTCCAGAATGGTCGAAGTTTGGGTGAGTATTATCTCGAAAAAAACTCTTTGGCAAGAACTAGACTTAATAAGTGAAGATACATGGTGCTGCCCTACTGGCGCTGCCAAATCCCAAAAAAAATTAGAAAAGGAGCATCTATTTGAATTACTTATAGGTTTGGATGCTGTGTTTGATGACGCTAGAGGCTGAATTTTGAGCACAGAACCCCTTCCATCTGTCCGAGAAGCATTTGCTATGTTAAGAAGGGAAGAATCCCGGAGAAAAGTCATGCTAAAAGGAGATTCTACAACACAATCTACATTGCCTGAATCGTATTCCGCACTTGCTGTACGTTCAAATGAGCAAAAGAATAATAAGGGACATCCTACTTGCGATCGTTGCAGCAAGGTAGGACACACTAAAGATACTTGCTGGGACATACATGGCAAACCCCCTGATTGAAAACCTCAGAAAAGCAGAGGTCGTGGATATATAGCTAAAGCTGCCAAGGAACCCAGCATGTCTTCACAAGATGATCCTCTCAACAAGATTTTGGAGATGCTTGTTGCCATGAAAAGCGACAAACAACCAATTGCAACTATGGTTAAACGAGGTAATTTCTCTCAAGCACTATCTACCGTTAAAGGTAAGTGCTCAAGGAGCTGTTGATTATAGATTCAGGTGCATCTGACCATATGACTGATAATATTACACTCTTTACGACATACGTCTCATGCAAGAAAAAACTTGTTGTTACAATTGTTGATGATTCTAATTGTTTGGTGGCTGGTATTGGCGACGTTCGTATTTCTGCTGCCTTAACTTTACATAATGTTCTTCACGTTCCAAAGTTAAAGTGTAGTTTACTATCTGTTAGCCAATTGGCAAAATACACACATTGCCATGTTAACTTTTTTGCAAACCATTGCTTATTTTAGGATCTGTTGACGGGGACGACGATTGGCAGTGCTAGAGTTTGATGGGCTTTACTACCTGGATGAAAGTGATGTTAAGAGTATTGGAACTTGTAATAAAGTGTCCCTCCCTAGGTCTAGTGAGTTGGAGTTATGGCACAAACAGTTAAGTCACCTAATCTTCATTATATGTCTCAATTGTTTCCTTCAATTTGCTCTAATAAAGACTCATCTATCTTTTATTGTGACTCTTGTGAACGTGCTAAACATCACCGCTCATCCTTTCCTAGCCTTCAATATCATGCATCTCATCCCTTTACTACAATCCATAGCGATGTGTGGGGTCCCTCTAGGACTCCAAATCGAACTCAAACTAGATGGTTTATAACCTTCATTGATGATCACACTCACGTAACTTGGGTTTTTCTTGTGAAAGATAAAATAGAAGTTTATCAAACTTTTGTTACTTTTTACAAAATGGTTCAAACACAATTTCACACAAATATTCAAATCCTTCATAGTGACAATGGCACTGAATATTTCAACAAAAATTTCTCCACTTTCCTTAAAGACCATGGAATCATTCATAAAAGCACTTACCCTCACAGTCCTCAACAAAATGGGATTGCGGAAAGAAAAAACCGTTATATTCTTGACATAGCTAGAGCCCTAATGCTTAGTAGCAATGTGCCCAAATATCACCGGGATGATGCTATCCTCACTGCCACTTACCTTATAAATCGTCTACCAAGTAGAACGCTATCTTATAAAACTCCGTTACAGCTTCTTTGTGCCACTTATAACCTACCCTATCTCACAAATAACCTTCCCCTACGTGTGTTTGGTTGTACTTCCTATGTCCACCTACATCATAGTAACAAACTTGACCCCCGAGCTGTTAGGTGTGTCTTCCTCTGTTACTCTGCCTCTCAAAAAGGGTATAAATGCTTTGATTCTACTGCAAAACGTCTGTATATTACTTGTGATGTTACCTTTCACGAAGAAGTCCCCTATTACCATGAGTCTTCAATTCAGGGGGAGAGTTGGAGTGAATTTCAGCCCACAAATGAACCTGAACCTGACTTGTTGTCTGTGGAACTTGCCCCCCAAGATACTAATACCCCCCAAGATACTAATAGTGAGTGGGGAAAGGCCAAATGAAACAAAAAAGTCTGACCCAGGGGTAGAGACTGCCAGGAAATTTGACAAGTTCTATACACGAAGACACAAGACAGGTATTGTGCCCGAAAGCCCTAGCACTCACCAAGAGTCAGAACCAGCAGCAGGTCCAACGGAGAAACAAGGTTTTAGTTATAGCAATGAACAGAAAGAAGAAATAGAAGACCTGGATCTCCTTATTGCAATCAGAAAGAAGCCTAGAGCTTGCACACGATGTCCCATAGAAAAATTCGTTTCCTATTAGGCACTTTCCTCAAAATATTGTGCATTTGTTGCCCACCTTGATAGTATCAAGGTACCAAATAACATTGATGAAGCTCTAGTCATGCCTGAATGGAGGAAAGCAATTCTAGAAGAAATGGAGGCCCTTGAGCGAAATAACACCTGGGTAGTAGTTGATCTCCCTAAAGGAAAAAGGCCTGTTGGTTGTAAGTGGGTCTTCACTCCTAAATATCTAGCTAATAGAAGCTTGGAAAAATATAAGGCTAGACTTGTTGCAAAAGGCTCCTCACAAGTATATGGGATGGATTACACAGAAACATTTTCACCAGTAGCAAAGTTAAATACTATTAGAATTCTATTGTCATTAGCTGCAAATCATGACAGGTCATTACATCAGTTAGATGTTAAGAATGCATTTTTGAATGGTTAAAAAGGAAGAGGTATATATAAAAATGCCTTTAGGGTTTCCAAGGAAGAAATCAAACCAAGTATGCATGCTGAAGAAGTCACTGTATGGATTAAAACAATCACCTCGAGCATGGTTTGAACGCTTTACCAAGGTGTTGAAGAGGCAAGGGTTCTCTCAGGGACAGAGTGATCATACTATGTTCTACAAACACAGAAAGGGAAAAATGACAGTTCTAGCTGTCTACATTGATGATATTGTTCTCACTGGAGATGACACAACTGAAATTGACCATATTAAAACTGCATTAGCCCAAGAGTTCCAGATAAAAGATCTCGGAGAAATGAAATACTTCCTCGGGATGGAAGTAGCCCGATCAAAGAAGGGGATTTACATCTCTCAAAGGAAGTATGTTCTGGATCTCTTAAAGGAGACAGGCATGTTGGGATGCAGACCAAGTGATACTCTCATCAGAGTAGATAAGATCAGTCAAGATGAAGATCTTGGGAAGACGTTGATAAGGGAAGATATCAACGTATGGTAGGAAAGTTGATATATCTTTCTCACACCAGGCCAGACATTGCATTTGTTGTAAGTGTGATTAGTCAACACTCACATGATCCGAAGCAGAAACACCTAAATGAAGTTTATAGAATCCTTCGCTATCTGAAAGGTTCACCTGGTCATCGACTGTGGTTTAAAAAATCTAATAAAAGAAATGTGGAGTTGTTTACAGATGCTAATTGGGCAGGTGATCAAGATGACCGAAAGTCTACTTCAGGTTACTGCACATTTGTGTGGGGCAATCTTGTAACCTATAGAAGTAAGAAGCAAAGTGTTGTTGTAAGGAGTAGTGCTGAGGGAGAATTCAGAGCAATTGCTCTTGGAATTTGTGAGGGAATTTGGCTCAAGCGAGTCTTAGAGGAGTTAAAGCAAAGCATGAATCTACCAATTAAACTATATTCAAATAATATGGCAGCCATTAACATATCTCATAATCCTGTTCAACATGATAAAACCAAGCATATTGAAATTGATCGGCACTTTATCAGAGAAAAAATTGATGATGGTGTTATTCGATTGTCCTATATCCCATCTAGAGAACAAACTGCCGATATTCTTACAAAAGGATTAGCTCGAGACAAGTTTAAACATTTTGTAGGCAAGCTGGACATGATTAACATCTATGATCCAACTTGAGGGAGAGTGTTGATATCCTAATGTCCTTACAATTAATATCAATTATATAGTGTAAATATATGTTTATTTAGTCAGGATGATTTTTCCTTTTTTTTCCTTCCTTGTATCTCGGCCTATCCCTCGTTTTAAGGCCAGATTTGTGTCTTCATACCTGTATATATTCCCTTGAAAGGGTCCAGTGAAAATATAAGAATTTCTCCTCAAATATCTTCAGTAATGATTTGGTGAGGGCTCAAAAACCACATATTCTGTGTAAGGTGCTAGTTCTCAAGTCTGAGATTCACCTATACTCTCCCCCTGAATTGAAGAATCGGAATAAAAGGGAGTTTCTTCGTGGAAAGTAATGTCAAGGTTTACAAGGATGCGTTTAGACATAGGATCAAAACATTTGTATCCTTTCAGAGTGGGAGAATAGCCAAGACAGATGCACTTGATAGCTCAAGGTTCAAGTTTACTATTTTGGTGGATATGAACAAGGGCTGTGCAACCAAATATGCGAAGTGGAAGTTTGGTTTCAATGTGAGATGTAGGAAAGCACTTTGCAATTTTTGGAGAAGAGTTTCAAAGGATAAGATTCGACTGAGCATTTGATTGATGAGATAGGTCACAGTTAAAATGGCATCCCCCAATAAAATTTTAGCACAATGCAAGTGAACATGAGTGCTCTTGCAACTTCAAGATATGTCTATTTTTCCTTTCTGCAATCCCATTTTGTTGAGGGGTATGGACACAAGTACTTGTATGGATAATACCATGATTTTGGAGGAAATGACTCAAAGATTGGTTAAAGTACTCAATACCATTATCATGTGTAAGACTTGAATGCTAGCATTGAATTGGTTTTTATCACGGTGAAAAAACTCATGAACGTGGATACAGCCTCAGACTTGTTCTTTAAAAGATAAACCCAACAAATATGAGTATGGTCATCAATGAAGGAAATAACCATTTTGTTTGAGTACGATTTGGAGTACAAGATGGGCCCCATGGTCACTGTGAATGATTGTAAAAAGTTTGGTGGGTGTGTATTTGGCTCTGGGAAAGGAAGTTCGATGGTGTTTGGCAAGTTCACACACCTCACACTGAATTTCACTATAATTCAGGTTGGTGCATAAGGTTAGAAACACTTGTTGAAGGTAATAAAAATTAAGAAGACCCATCCTCTTATGCCATAACATAAAATTATCAATGTAAGAGGTAGACACAGAATTACCGACAATGGGTGAGTTATCCACTCGATGACGATCTCTAAATAATAGAGCCTCTCGTATTCCTTGGCACTGCCAATTGTTGCACCAAATGATAGGTCCTGAAACAAGCAATGAGACGGGAGAAATCTAGCAAAACAATTTGACAGCCTAGTTAATTAACTGATTGAAAGCAAAGTGCAATCAAGTTTTGGTACATGGAGAACAGATTCCAAAACAATAGAATATGACATATGGATACTCCCTTTCCCC
Source organism: Prosopis cineraria (assembly GCF_029017545.1). NCBI lineage: Eukaryota > Viridiplantae > Streptophyta > Magnoliopsida > Fabales > Fabaceae > Prosopis > Prosopis cineraria. The sequence goes on along the minus strand of NW_026555334.1, from coordinate 34,552,975 downwards.
ACCACAAGTGCTAAGGAGCCATTTGCAATTTTTACTTCAACATTTCCAGCACACGAAGCATAAGTGGTGAACAATTGATGACAGTTAGTCATATGATCGGATACCCTAGAATCCACAATCCATGCCACTGCACTTCAAGTTGTCTTAAAGCTTGAAGAAAGGAACCCGTTTTTGCCACTAATGTTATAGGTGCAGATTTGGAAAAATTAGACACGACACTATGAGGAGTATACATAGCACTTCAAATAAGGGAAATGCTTCATAATAGACTAAAAACAAAAGCCACAACTCAATATAACTCCAAACCCAACAAAACAGGGCACTAACAACACCATACGACCTGATATGGTTCGAAAACGATGTACCCATACATTGGATTGTGCTAGATCTAGCCGGAGAGAGTGCGTCGCCGCCATCCGAGAAGATCGCATCCTGAACTGCACTACCACGCGCCACCGGAAGCTTGCCGACGCAGTTCACGAGGGTGGCGCATGTGCTCCACACGCACTGCTGTTCGCCATCACCGTCCTAGGTTTCACTGTTCAGAGCCTCCTGAGTACGTTTAAGGTGGCGGTGAGATTCAAAACTCGCTCCACCATTGTCCAAACAAACGCCCTCACGTACTGTTCAGAAAGTCTCATCCTAGCCACTCTAGAACTAACCTAATTTGAATTTTTGAGCCTGATGCTCTGATACCATGTGGAATTTTGAGAGAAAAATATATTTGTCATTAATGTGTTTTCTAATATACAAACTGAGGCTATATATACACATCAAGTGAGGTAAAACCTAATAAATGCTAATAAAGCCTAATAATGACAATGAATGCTAATTATTCACAATAATGACATAATATTCCCACAATAAATTAAGAGGAACTATTAAAATATTAGGAGTTCATTATTATCTTGAAGTTTATCATTGTCTAGAAGTCTTATAGTTATCAATAATCATTTTTCACTCAGCTCTTGATATTATAACTTGAAAATGAAAACCCTCCTAAATCAACAGTGTGCTACGAAGTGAACCTCAAATCCAAAGCACTGAAGCACCAGCTAAACTATGCTATCAAAATGTACACAATCTATCATATCAAAATGTATCATCACAAGTGGCTTGTGCAAGACAATCAGCTAAACTAAGCTTCAAACAAAAAGAGTATGCATTATCACACACACAAAAACAAAAAAAAAAAGATTAAGGTTGAGAAGGGTTTTGCATCTTACAGTGTTCCCTGTTGAAATTGCTGAGAGCCGTCCAGAATATCGATTGATACTTGCAATTTTATCATCCTCAATTGCAAATTCAACATGTACACCAAGGGTTGGGCCTCCTTTCATGGTAACCTAAGCAGATAAATTAATAAAATGTCATCATAAAAAACGCAACATGTTGAGAATATAAACTTAAAAAGAACACTACTCAATGAATTTTTTTCTATGATTACATCCTTTAATCAAACTTGTGAATTTCAAGGTAATATACAAAGTACTTGCAATCTGAAACATACCACATAAGAAGCACCAGGTAAGAGGAATATATTATGAGGGTGGATTCTTGGTGTTGCATAGACTTCCACTTTAACAGCTTGGCTCTGTATCTCATGTCCAGAATGCTGAACGGAACTGACCTGGTTTCCATGAATAATCAACAAGATTTGAATTTTCAACTTACTTTGAACTGAGACAAAGATCAAATTGACTGAGATAGAAAATGGACTTACATAAAGGGATGTTATTCCAAGAAGTCTTCCCTGGATTTTAAAACTTGCTGCCGAAACATACCCATCAACAAGACTTGAGAAATCACCATCATCCATGAGGTCAATTATATGATCCTCAATGTGTACCCTAATTTTCATGTAAGCAATCTGCATCGTAGGTTCCAAATCATTCAGTTTTATATCAGGGTGCGGACTTCAGTCTGACATATACATGAGTCATCAAGGTCTAGAAAATTTAGAAGATAACTGCCTCCATTGACCAGTTTCATTGTAGAACAATAATATCTATGTACAACGTGCACAAGAAATTGAGTGTGGCTTTTTAAAATAGGAGGAAACAATTTAAACCTGAGAGCCATGAAAACTCCTTCCATCATTAGTACCAACCAATAGGTCAACTGTCTGTAAACTTCCTTCCTGAAAACATCAAAATGGCACATGATGTAGCAAATTTAGACCAAAAAAGCGAGAAAAAAACTTTTATAGAAGGCATACCATTAGGCTAATCTTATCTCCTGATATAATTTTAATCCACTCTATATCTGCAACTTGGACCTGTAAAATTGAAGGTTCAGTGGCTCTTAAGAATTCCACAAAAGAAGACATCACTTGACTAACACAATACGAGATGGCATTGCCTTTGCGAAACTGAAAGACAACTTGAAATTTTACCATTAAGAGGGTACGTGATAGTTTTTCTTACTAAATCTGGCTCAGTCAATTCTTAAAATGGTAAGATTCAACCTGAAAGTAAAGAGTCTAAACTAGATATACGACCATATGCAGCTGAATTTTGTTAATCTGGTCCCTATTGAAGTTGTCATTTAAGCAAATAAAGTACATATTATCACACCGCAAAATTGCACACTGAGCCAAGTTGCAACTATCAATTTATGTAATAAGCAAGAGATACATAAATCACATCATGCAAAAGTTACCCATTCTTATCATGTAAAAGGGGGCTTGCCTAGTCAAAACTAAGATTTGTGATTCATAAGCATGCGGAAAGATGCATAGGTTTGAAAAACAGACTAACTGTTCCAGCTAGATGATTGGCGTTTGGTGAACATATTAGCTCAAGCTGTTTTCTTCTAGTCCACTCAAGCCAACTGGCCCAAGGATTCACTGAGCTGGCCAGTTTAGTGGAAATACCTGGACTCAAGCATGAATGGGAATCGGCAGCAAAGTACTACCACTAGGTTTAAGCAATGGTGCTTGCATTTGCCGTTGGCAACCATTTAGTCAAGTTTGTAGTTGTATCATATATACAAAACAAGTCTATTATATAATGTTCTTTCATTAAAAATTAATTCCTAAATTTACAGCATAAAAGTTTAGAAAAGGTTTAATATACTAGCAGGCTATCATTTAAATTAATATTATATTATGATTGAAGATATTTTGGTAACAAATATTCTATCGAGTAGAATTGTGAAATACAAGAAATATTCAGCAATATTTTAGAAATAAAAGTACATAAATCTAATCATTTTCATCTTGAATTTTTAATTTCTAATTCAGTTGGTTTCTAACAAACTATGATCCACTCTTTCCAAACAAAAGAATTTTTTTCTGGCTCTTACTGTTGTAAAAGATTACTACTACCACTACTACAACATGTATGCAAAATCCTCTTATAATAAAATTGATAGATGTATAAAATATTATCTCTATGAGACAACTTAATTTCAGTCAGAATTAGTTGGAGCTGGATGTTTTTAAGGAGCATGGTAGGCTTTCAGGGAAACAGGATGATTACTCAGAGTCAGACATGCCATAATGTAAGAGAAAGAGAGAATATATTATCGTTTAACCGGTTGGAAAAAATAGACTAGAGATAGAAAACCATACAATTTCCTTATTTATCAAGCAATTCAAATTGCAGAAACGAAACTTACAAGTGCAGAAGCTGTGAGTGGAGGTGTTAACCCAATGTCAAACAAAGTCAGATTAGCTATCCCCAATCCTCTAGGGGACAAAATTAGTTGTAAGCATTGTAATCCTGATGGAGGTTGGATAAGTTCTACCACTTGAGAATCATTTGTAACAGCTTCCAAGAAACAGCTTCCACCAGTAATTGACAAATTTATCTGGAAGCGAGCACATGAAATAGAAAAGAAGCTTTAAGTAATAAATATGATACATAAAAACTGAATTCCAAGAACACAACATTTGAAAATATTAGCATTGCAAATATAAGTAACTAATCCATATAACCCTGAATAAGATGGACAGTGGCATTGGGGAAGAGAAATGATTCTAATATTTCACATACACCCTTCAAGACTTGACAACCATACTCCCAAACCATAGCCAATCAGATATCTCACGGCCATTGATACTAATAAGGGTTCTTACTTTTAACTACAATCTTTTTTGTATTCAAACACATTTCGGCAATTTCTAATAAATGATTTTTTTTACAAGCACTGACAAAAGAGTAGGCATTAAATTTAAATTTTATTTAGAGTTACCCATGCTCTTCTGCACTTCTCCCATATAAATTTACTCATCTCTATTGGTTTAACGTAACAATAATGGTATCAGACATTTACATGTGTGAGCTGACAAAATTGAGTGCATCAGATCAGGTAATTTAAAAAAAAAAAAAAGTATATTTAATTATAAGAGAAACAATTATGAATTTGTCCAGCTGATTTTCAAGCCCTTTAATCTATCTTGTCCATGAATTTAGGGAGATAAAAGGAGCATAAAATTTTTGAAAGTCTAGCGGTTTTCTTGTTTTAGTGTCTTTAATAAGAGCAGAATGCTGGAGTGTTTGATCAGCATTTCATCTGCCCCATCTTTTTTGGGAGCGGATTATTTTCTTGGCCTGGCTGTGGTTTACAGCTGATGAGTTTATGGTTTTTAAAAGGAGTTTTCCATCATGATCCACAAAAGGACTGGAAAGCTCTTTTGATTATGAGTCTGTAATTTTGTTTCCTTTCCTTTATCTTGATTGTTATGGGAGGACTACTTGTCATCGTTTGTTGTATTGCTCCTCTTTTCTTTAATAAAATCATTTTCTTTACAATAAACAAAGAAGAAGAGAGAATGAGGTAAAGATATCCTCCTAAAAAAGCCCTAAATACCATAATTTTTCAATTTATTATGCGGGTAATTCCATCAAAATTTTGATAATCCTTATTTGGTGCAGCCATTGAGAGCATGGTGTGGCATAATTTTGGAACAATTAAGTTATACAGTGTGAAAATAAGCCTCTTCTGCATGAAATCAGCTAATAAATGATAATAGAATACTGCTCTGACCTTGCACATTAAAATTTAACCCACATAGTTCTCAAATTAGTCAAGAGAAACACCATAGTGCAGCCAATTAAACAAGCTTGGGCCTTACTATGGGTTAAAGTCAAGCAATATAGCATATGCCTACAAATGTTAGTGTTACCTTGGCATCAGGATTGAAATAAAGCAAGCTGAACTCTGGATCAATTCGTAGGCTAGAAACAAGCTGCAACATTGGAACAACGTCAAGATAAAATTTAACATTTTAAAACAAACAAAATGATAATGTACATGAGCAGCAGTAATGCACATTGACAATGATAATGACAAGCAGTTGTTCATAATTGATTTTAATCAAATGTGTGAAGAACAAGCCTCAGCTTGAAGAACAATTAATTCCAGCAAAAAGTACCTGTAGACGAACTGCATCTGTCAGAATAATTTCAGATTCAGGAGAATGATGAAAGGTTTTACTTTGCAACCTATCATGAAAGCCAGTGACAGTTGCACGAACAATGCACTAGAAACAAAGAATTTAATGCCACTATTGTCAACCATACATTAATAAACCAATATTATCAGCATCGGCTTAAGAAGAATAAAAAAAAAGGAACAAAAAGGATTTAACAAAAAAAAAAAGGAAAGAAGATTTCAAAAAGAAAAAAGAAATAAAGAAAAGGCTCAAAAAGAAATTTCAGATCCCTTTATAAATCCACTAGGGAAAGCCCCAATAAAATCCCTAATTATAGCTCAAAAGTGATGAATATTAAACTTAAATTCATCATCGCATTAGTAGCAATGCGACTAAGAAAAGTAGGGCTTCTATAAACAAGTTGAACGTTTTGAGGCAAGCCAAAATAAATAAATTTTGAGACAATGTTCTTGAAAGCCACTCCAGTCATTCAAATTAAGACCAAAAGTTTGACAAACAACTAGTTGAGGTAATACCTCAAGCAGTAAATAAAAAGACAAATTCAATACTTTTTAAGTACCAGTCCTGATTCATTTTGCAAGACCAAAAATCTCTCCCAACTGTTGGGCTCCACTATATCATAAGCATCATCCCATAATGCTAGTCCATCACAACTGTTAAGCCCCCAACTCAAACTGAGAGAAGATGAGTTTGCAAAAGGTTCCCCTGAATCATCGATTCCAACAGCAGATAGCCGAATAGTGTGCCCATTTGCCACAGTAATAGGCACATCACGCAATTTCTCTGAACTACGATCAGCTAGAATTGCTGCTCTAATAACATCACGCTCATTCACTGAAATGCACAGTTTTCTCAGAAAAGAATAGGGAGGAAAGTTTTCAAGTGTATGTTGTCAATCACTGCAACTAGGATAAAAAAATAGACTTAACCTGGTTCATCAGCTATAAGCACAATCGAAGAAGGAATGCTGCATGTAACTGACAGCCAAGCTTCAGACACAGAAGGAAGAGGATGGTCATCCCCTACCAAATTCCCACGTCTAAAAAGAAGTTTCTGAGTCATTTAAACCAGAGAAGGTTACTGTGATGATTACAACTACATTAAAGATGAATTAGGAAATTATCTAGCAAGAACAGAATACAAAACCTTACATAAGTTCCCAGTGTTTGACAAAAAACCCGGTATAAACTCCTTCTGGCAGATACCCGATGCACAAGAACTCCAGCTTCAGTCAGAGCATCACCTTCATTCAAAACTTCCACATCTTCAAGGAAGTCAACATTTTTGCCCCATGGCTCAGGTCCACCACTTAACGATATATCTAAATTTGATCCAGGCACAAGATATAACTTCTCTAAGTTATCTAGCTGCTTATTAGCTTCTTCTTGAGCCACATCATACCAGTAACCACCAAATCGGTTCCCATCACTTGCCTGATATACAACAAGAGGTAGATATGCCACAACACGTAAAGATGCCTTAAAGACAATAGGTCCGTGGAAAGAGTGGTCAAACTGGGGATATTCTTTAGAGAATGTGGCATGTATCATCGCTTGACCAGGACTTGAAGCATAAATATGGACCCAGGAACATGGAAAGTAATCAGTGGTTGAAAGCAGCTGATTATTTCCCAATGTTTCCGAGTATGGCAACTCCTGAATTGCATTGACAATGACAAAGGACTCACTTCCAGCCTTCCACTTTATCAAAGAACTAAAGGCATCACATCTAGTAAAATAGGCACCTGGAATGGACAAATCAACATCAGAAAAATGCAAAGCAGTAAAAGTGTAAAACAAATTTCAGACATATGGTGTCACCGTTTGATGCTTTCATTGTGACAGCAGCTTGAAGATGCGATCCAACAACAGTTTCCACAGGAAAATTATGAACCATAACCATAGCAGATGGGACCGTAACATCAACAACCACCTAGAAGAAAAGTATAGATGAAGAAATAAAACCATGATTCAGCTTGTGCAGATATAAAAAATAAATTGAATAAGAACATATTGAATATAGTGTGCATGAATTGAGCACACACAAATGGGACAACGAATTTTATACTGAAAACATCTCTCTAAAACATTTTCTAATTACAAAAGGTGAAAACATCCTACTATCAACTTATTGACTACATAAATGAAAAATCATGCCTCAGTCATGATAATGCAAAGAACAAACTGCATCATATACAGTCATGATCTCAAAAATCTTATGAGATCAGCATTAAAGAAAATGAAATGGCTATAGAAAAGGCACGTGTGGGTTATAGTGCCCGAACAAATATCATATTGCATGATTGAGGAAAGAATGTTTTAATTGTTGCAATGGTTTATAAATGTAGCATATAACTTAACACAATTTTGCCATGGCAATTCAAATGAAATATAACTCAAAGGAATATGTCATTCATCTATTGTTTGCCCCCTTTACAGGAAAAAATTATTCTGGACCTCAAATAACCTCCTTTGTAGAGAAGGATAAGATTATAGAGTGAAGGTTGGGTGCTGAGTTCTAACCCACTAGTGAATAATGTGTGTTTCTTGACTGACTAGTACATTTTATCATAAAATAGATACCAAGAGCGGGTGCTAGGGAAACAATGCACAATGCTGAGAGAGAGATTATAACAGAACTGAAAGAATAAAATACAGTACATCACACTCAACAGGAGCCTAAATTTTTAAAAAACCATTTGATATATAATACAATCCAAAAGTCTTAAACGCAGTGGAAAATTGTAATTTGACTTTCCAAGATCTCAAACTAACAGGGCTCTCAATATTTGATTACTTTTCAATTTCTATAGTATGACTAAATTAAAATTGACCTCAGAATTTGGGAAGAATTCAATATCATACAGCATAATTCACATATGAAGTTAGCAAAGAAATCAATGAACATATATTTGGTGTAGGGCAAACAGAACTACGTGTTATTTGTGGGGAAAAAGCAAAACAAGAGATCAGGACTATCCATTAACATTACCTCATCATAATTTAACGAATCATATATGGATAGCACCTTAATAGTAGCTTTACCAGGCTTTCTGGCCTGGACAACACCAACAGCTGACACAGATACAATAGATGTGTCTGTAGACAACCATTTATAGTCACTGGCAGCTTCTGCACAACCTATAGCATATAGCGGGGCAAAAAGGGACATAAAAAGTAAATATTGTCAAAAAAAAAAAAAGTTTAGCTGCTTCCAACGTCACTGAACAGGGAAAGCTACCAACCTCCTATAGCCTTCAGCTCCACTTCCTGATAAACAGAAGGGACCCAGGGCAGAAGGATGCTTCGTGGCTGATCACTTTCACCACTCAACCTGACCCTTACTTGATCACAAACCATGATCTCCTGCACAACCTTGATAACCTAAAAGATTTAAATAAGCAAGTGAGAAATCCTTTCCATCAAAAAAACACAAACCCACCCTACAACAGTGACAGATTAGAATGTTATATAGGAGGCTGCTTAGTCTACAATCAAGAAACACAAACCCTCTCTACATTCACAAACAAAAAAGAAAAAATAGTGATAGATTAGAGTATGCATAAAATAGTTGCAGATAAGACCAAAATGAGGCTCATCAAGAAAAAAGTGGTTGAACTAAGTAAAGGAATTGAAGAAAAATATAAAAGAATTAGAAGAAATAGTCATGACCTCCTTACTGTCAACATGCCCATTAAGATAGCTCAAAGAAGCTGTCAACTTTCCAAGTCCTGGTGAATATGCTTTCAACACCTTAGAATTTCGCCAACCATGTTCGACAGCAATACCATTCAAAACCCAAAATGTCTTCCCATAATCAGACTGATCATCATATATCTTAACATCATCATTCTGCATTGAGAGGAAGAATCCTGTAAGTAAACAACAATTAGAGGAAAAGCAAGTTAACAATTTACACGAGAGGATTAGTCAAGATATTTCATACATAAAGCAGAAGTAAGACTAGTCAAAGTAACTCAAAACAATGATGACGGAAGGCACTACTGCATTTTTGTGCATACATAGGCCAGAGTCAGTATGGAAGAGTTAGGATTATGAATTGCCTGGATTAAACCATGCCCTTTGATAGGGAGGGTTAATTTACCTCCAATGCTTGACCTCTGACAGATTAAATTTGAAAAAACAAAGATAATATTGAAATGTTAGGACATAATTCTCTTTTCACAGAGGAAAGAAAGGAAAAGATCAACTTGTCTTCCTCAAAATTTTATGAGCCATCATTGAGGAAGTAACAAAGCGGCATAGAGAGATCCTTCCATTTATTTGATACGTAGCAGTTTGCAGGGGGGTAACAGGAGTTTTTTGTTAGATGACAAGATCTTGCTGAAAGAGATGCATCAACAAATTGTGAGAACTTCATCTGTTGAGCATTATCCCCATTGAAAGCTTTTCCCTCCAGGGAATTTCCTCCATTGCATGTGGAGGAGGTTATCTGGCTCCTATAATATGAATTACCACTTATCCAACTGCTTAAGCCTAAAATTGTGAGAACTTCATCTGTTGAGCATTATCCCCATTGAAAGCTTTTCCCTCCAGGGAATTCCCTCCATTGCAGATGGAGGAGGTTACCAGGCTCCTATAATATGAATTACCATTTATCCAACTACTTAAGCCATCATTAGGAAAGGAGCCTAAATTATCATGCACAACAAACAAAAATTTTACTCATGCACTAGTCATGTAGATAAAATAAATTAAATAAGTAAATTTACAAAATCATGGAATGATATACTACAATACTATTATTAATGCATTGTTTTCTCCAAAAATTTTATCTTACCAATATTGCAAGCAACGTTTTTATAAACTATAAAATGACCTATTTTATGAGGCAGTTAGTCTCATAAGAAAATGCCATAGTAGATCTAACAAATTATGAATATTATTATTGGAAATATATAGACAGGTATAAGAGTAAAATACCACTCCTGGACTACCACAGTCATGGATAATTTCACTTTTATAGCTACAGCATGCTGGAAAATCAGAATATGAGGCTACAGCTGAAACTAGTTGAAACCAAAAGTCAATTTCCCATTTTGAGGAGAGACCTGAGAGGATAACTAGCCAACTTGTGCAGGCAGAGGCCTTTGAAATTCAACAGAATAAATGTCAGGACAAAATGGAATTCAGGACATTAAACATGCAAGTAGTCCCTCATTCTAGATATTCCAGATTTGAAATAAAGAGGATACATGCAAACCAGAGAAGAAAATTAACTTTTCAATACAAAAGAGCTTTGCCAATGTTAACAAATAATAAAAGTAGGATAATACATGCTACCTCTGTAATATAAATCTCTTGTGCATCAGGACCATGAGCAAAAACCTTCATCTGGATGAGATATTGATGACCAGATATAACGTACCAACGGACCATTGAAGGAATGGGATTAATTCCTTCAACAAGGTGACCAGAACTAGATAAAGGTGTTATATATAAACACAGAGAATCTGGCAGGACCACATTCAGCGAAGACACTTGTACATGACCAGCAACTCTTGTATCTTCAGCAATGACAGTGGTCATTCCCAAGTTTTGCGCACGTACTAACCCCATCATAGTGTCAACCTCAGCAATCGATGTATTTGACACTGACCAGATATGATGTGCTGAAGGTAAAATGACCACTGCAAGTGCCATAAAAAGTACTGGTAAAGACCACTAAAAACATAAAAGAAACTGGCAAGGACAAGTTTGCAAATTAATGGTCAAACCTTCAAAGTAAAAGTGGAATAATAGTTAATAAAAAAACACCCTTGCATTAATCCCAGTCAAAGACACAAATCATCTTTGAAATTGCCAATATGGTCATCACTCATCAATTTTGTAACACTGTTTGCAAGAAAAAAACCTCACATCAATCCTGGTCAAAGGCAAAAAGCGAATGTTATGGTTTATGAATTGTGTGGCTTCCTATAATATGGTCGGATAAGGTTTGTTGGCATTGGTATTGATGATTGATTATTAAAAGCAAGAAGAAAAGTTCATGGGAGGAAGACAAAAATCATCCTTAAAATGACAGCAAAACAAGAATCCCCAATCTATAAATAACAAACAATTTTAGCAGCTATGTTTTGACAACATAAATCATAATCTCACAACCATAAGATTACAATTTTAGAAGATTGCTATGAAAATTAAAACCCAAAAAAAATAATTTAAAAAACAAAACCTTGAGGAACATTTCCACGGATGACTTTAAGGGTATAGGGAATTAGAGCACCAATAAGAACAAAAACTGGTGAAGGAGGATCCAGTGACATAGCTTCTGCCACAGTTAGAACAATCTGATCAGCCAAATTCTTAAACTGTGGCTCAATCAATTGCACTGAAACATTCTCGTGGCCAATCTCATTTCCCTTCACCACAAATATATCAGAAAATACACCCTGCACCACAAGACCAGATAAAATGGTAAAATAACCATGTGAGCATTATAGCATGGTGGCTTAACTCATTTAAACCTGCTAGCATCAGACTTACATTGTCCTCAAGTTTTATTTGTATATCTAGGTCCCCACAGAGTCCTCCACAATCACTAAGGGGGGAATCCTTTAGAGGAACATTGACAAGGTGATGAGGCAGTTTATTGGCTTCAGGAATGAGGCGCCACATGAACTGTAAGCCAACCAACGAAGAAAATACATTTTCTGCAGTACAGTAGACTAATGATATAAATATGCTGAATTCTCCAAAAATAATAATGAGGAAAAAAGGCGGAAATTGAAATTAGTTGCAAATATTTGGCTTTAAAAAATAACCAAGAGGCAGCATGATGCGTTCAAAAAAAAAGCAAGATGAACCAATCTATACTTTTTATGTCAATCCTGTAATGAGATGCTTTCTATCATTCATTGAAAGGTTGTTTTTAATTTTTAAAGGGAAAAAAACAAAGCATGCTTCAAGTAAATAACTTTGTGAAGGCAATAAAATAATGCGTCTTAATAAAAATGTGATCATTTAAAGCACCCACTCATACACACATTAGCATTTAAATTACCCCTACCCGTAAAGACATAAAAAATTTATGAATACCTTCACTATCAAAGGCACGGACACGAAGTGTGGCAAGCCCATCTAAATCAAGCTTAATGGAATTATGAAATATCTGGATTCTGGATATATTGTCAATGAAGACTTTGCATCGAATCATAATTCCAGTATGCACATCTGCAGCATAAACAGCAGTCTCCTTTCGACCACTATATGGGGCAATTGATCTCAGGCTTGCACTGGTTGAGCAATGGCTGCTTGAATTGTATTCAGGTACAACAGATAAAATATCATGATGATCCCATGACCTATAAAATTAATAAGGAAATGTAAAATATCAGGGGGGTACAATATATTGTTTCTGAGAAAGGAAGTGCGTTTATGGAGGATATAGTATACGTTAGAGATACATATCAAACCATTCTTGAGCTAAAGCTTTTAGGAAACAGTCCATGACATGGTACCATAACCCTCATGAATAAATGGTATGAAATTCAATCCTTATACTTTCATTCTCCTCATTAATTTCTACTTAAGGTGAAGGTGAAGTGAACCAATGTTTTTTTCACTCTTAAGCCCAAAGGACTTCTGGGTGAAGAAGCATGATAGAGATATGTATCAAAACTACTTCTTGGCCTTCTTGTATAGTATAAACTTTTGAGATGAAGTTGTCCTTGACAATATCCACTTCGAAAACAAATGCAAATAAGAGCAAAACTGGCAGAGGAAAATATCATCAATGCAGAGCCTTTAGTCCACCCTGCATATTAGCAAAGAAACTCCTTGAAAATGCTTAAAAGTTAAGCACCAAATAGTGGCCAAGTAAAAGGTCATATACAATATTAGGGGACAAGAAAGAAAACTGTTTGAAAAAGTTGAAGCATTACTTGCATACCAACTTAATGACCAAATAGAAGCAATATGCACACTTGCACAAAGTCTTGCTTCATTTACTTCTGCAAAATCATCTAGATCTAAATCAACAAAAATATGTCCAAACCCTGAGAAGAAACCTTCTCAAAGCATGCCAAAAAGCCCATTATAGATATAACTTATTGCTAAACAACGTAAAATACGTGAATAATACCTAAGTATTGTTGCGTTGAGGGACCCTTTGGATTCAATTAAAAAAAAATGGCAGGAAGAAATCTGCCAGCAAGGAGACGGTTGGAGTACTCACCCATTGAATTAAGTCAAAATGGGTTGAACTATGCCTATTTGACCTTATCTGTAATTGGATTATGCTTCAGTTGTTCTACGGCTTGAAATATCTCACGACTGACTGGTTTTTTTCCACTTTGCAAAATGTGAACGAGAGCAGAGAACAAAGTTTCACCATTAAATTGCGAAATTCACATTATATTTATGTATAATTAAGTTCCCTGGAGTTTTCTAACCGTGAACATGTAATAGATCAAATGGGTTGATTTTAAGTCAATAATCATGCCAATCAAATTGGAACTATTTGTTATGGGGTAGCTGAGTAGGATTAAGATCAGCCAATTTACAAACTATACAAGGCTGATAATCATTAAACAATTAAGCTATTAGTGTTCAAGCTGCCATATAACTTATAGCCATTTGTTACGCTGCATACTTATCAATAGCATTCCATAGCATGTATTACCCGGTATGTACTGTTGCAACTTTCATAAAACTGTTGCCAAGGCTGGTATTAAAGATATACTCTACCCATTCTTGTACGATCAGCAGAACAAGCTTGCAGAACCAAAGTCGAATAATATAGTCTATACTAAACTGCATTGTACTAAAAAAGAAAACAAAATCCAAAAGTGATTAATTACTTAGAATAATAAAGGGAACGAGATGAAAGCCAACCATTTGAAGCAACCATCGCTTCCTTGTAGCCTGTACACCACAGGGTAAGTCATTTTCGGTGGCAAGAGTATATTAACATCTGCAATGTGAGGGCCAGAACCAGCATAGGATGTAGACTTCTCCAACGACCCTCCTAGTCCCAGGAGAAGACAGATGAACAAAAGGAGGTTTATCATCTTCAAGTCCGCAGGGATCACGGCTGACGACGAAAGTCCACCGGAGCTTGCCCAAGTTGCATTGCGGATTTGCAATCGCTGCCAAAATGGTAAGATTTTTTAGTGCAATAATGCAAGTGCAGTGAAAATGAGAGGGTTTAGGGTTTTGGAGCGTAGAAAAATTAAAAATATTCTCAGGTGACAGGTGGAATTGATTAATTATTAAAATTATGTCAGATCGGGTCGGGCGCCAACTCGCGGGGATATAGGGCGTTCTGGCGCTCTCGCTTTCGTGCGGCGGGCACCTGGCTCCTTTTTCTCTCTGAAGAGTGGGCCCGTGGCGATAATAAGTTAAATAACTAGGAAAAGTAACTTTTTTAAGCCAATCAAGAAAAACTGAAAAAGCAATGTGTTCAAAAAATTAAAAAGAAAAAGCAATGCTGTCTATTCCCCCCCCCCCCCGAAAAAGTACTGCTGTCGCAGGAGAAAAAACGAGGGAAAAGTAACATTAACCGTCGTATGACTAAAGACAGTGTATGACTAATGATATTTAGCTTTATTACTATCATTATACTATATTATCATTATTTCGTAAAATCCTTTTTTAAATAACTAAATTTTTTAACCATGTACTTTAATCACATTGTTGCAGAGAAATAGAAGAGAGAAAAGTAAAAATTAAATTTATTAATTTTTTAAAATAACAAGTAAAAAAATTATATTTTTAAATTTTTTTAACAGCTATTATTATCTAAATTATTTTATTCCTAGTATAATATAAAAAATTTTAATCATTAGAATATAGAAATATAAAAAATAATTTATTTTATTTTTCACACAATTTATTATACAAAATATGAAACTAATATTTTATTTTTAAAAATATAAAATATTTTTAACTGAATTTTATACTTTAATAAAGTAGTCAATTACCTTTAAAATTTAAATTAATACCATATTTTTATACTTACCATAATTTAACATGATTTTTTATTTTAAAATAAATATAAAATTATTTATTTGTTCTGGATATTTGTAAAAAAAACACACTAATTATACTTTCAAATACTAAAAATATCTTATATTTTTTAATATCAAACTTCTCAAAAAAATATCTTATATTTTTAAATAAAAGAGTAAAATTTAAATTTTAAAAATCTAAAATATAAAATGTAATTTTTATTTGTATTTATGCTATTAAAAATTAATTTTTAAAGCAATTTTAATTTATAAAAAAATAATTGCATCGATGGCGCTGTAGAACTACAATGGCAAACCGATGCAAATTACAAAGAAATTATATGCTTAAATTACCTTATAAATATACAAAAATTCTTAAATTTAATTAAATACATATTAGATATATTCTTCAAATATTTTATAAATGCATCCTTGGTTACGCTGTGCTTATATTTTGAAGTTGGATTTCATCACATGCTAGCTAGCATTTCAATCATGTCCAGCCTCGGAGACCAGTTTTATTAATTGAAGTTAGATAGATTTCTTTACAAGGTTGGCTGGTAAAACTGAGGGTTCGCACGGAATACTAAATATAGAAAGTAGTAATCGTTTGACAGTAATATATTATTAATATAAAAAATTTTAATAAATACAGTATCAGCAATTTATAAAATACTTTTTCTGTTTTGTGCATTCTTCACTTTTTAATATTTTCCACATATTTTAATACGCTCGGTAGAACTCTAATCTAATTTATATTTTAAATTTTTCCCTTCACGTGCATTACAAAATTTAAATATTAGAGGAATGAACGCTGCACGAAACACCATATATCATCTGTAGTTTTTTTTTTTTTTTGAACAACATATGTCATCTGTAGTTGAAAAATATTTTTATTACTCAATTGATCATATTTTTAAAATAAAAATCTTGTGTATGTCTGTGATGTCTGACCTTGAAACGCATAAAAATCAGATCCAATATAATATGATGATTATCCTCCGAGTGTGTACAATTATAATTGTAATTAAATAATTTCTCATGCATTACACAAGTTATTATCAATATAAATTATGACACATTGGTTAATTAAAATTTCTCTATAATCATTTTCCTTTTTAAAAATTTTATCTGCACACATTTTGTCTTTATTTCTTGAATCAATAGCAAAAAGCCTGTCTAAAAAATACATGTTTTTAGAATGCTCAAAGAATATTGGCCCAAAAAAATTATTTCTTTAGAATTATCCATAACTCCTCTTTTTTATTACATAAGAAAAGTAGACACTAGTTTATGAATTGTAACATAAATTGTATTTCCATACATATGTATATAAGAAAGAATCTAAAAGGATCACTCTTCTTAAAAAAAAAAATTGTATTTGATTCTTTCGTATTTGTTGGTTTATATTCTTCTTTTTTTATGTGTAAAACAAAAGGACTATCAAAAAGATAAATTTACCACTCAAATTTTTCCTGCTTAGAATACTTAAATAGTCGCCACGTTATTTTGTCAACGAGCAATATATGGCAAAACATCCACAATTTGAAGGGTCTAGACCATAAGATAAGGATTGATGATCCATATCAAACTTAAACTTTTTTTTATTTTCTTTTTTTCTTTTTACAGATAATGTTTATAGATGAATAATAAGAGTTAATTGATATTGAGTACAATGAATTAAGAAAGTACATGAAAAATAAGAAAAAAAATTAAATTCCATTGATCAGGAAAATTTAAAAGGCATGAGAAAGTATAACAAATGCCAAATGATAAGAGCTAATGCTAATAATTGAGAAAATTTAAAAATAGGACTATTTTTAAATTAATGCTCTCATGAAAGTAGATTGAAAATACATAAAAAAATAAATTAAGTCTTATTAATGAATCAAGAGAAATTTTTATGTTAATATCAACTTAAAATCTATTAACTAATAAGAGTCAATTTTTTAACAAAATGAGGCTGCTCTTGAATCAATGCTCCTGTGAAAGTAAGTTGAAATGCATGAAAAATAAATTAAATTTCATTAAATGCTCCCATCAAAGTAAATTGAAAATACATAAAAAATAAAAAAATAAATTAAATCTTATTAAATACTTTTGTGAAAGTAGACTGAAAATGTATAAAAAATAGAAAATAAATTAAATCACATTAATGAATTAAGAGAAACTTTGATATTAACATTAACCTAAAATCCATTAATCAATGAGAGTCAAATTTTTTTACCAATCAAATTAAAGCTACAAGATTTGTATATATATATATATTGATGATATTAATCTTCATGTGGAATACATTTATATATACTGAATAACTTACATGTGTCTCTACACATTTTACATAAATTTATGAAAATAAAATGCAATTTTCAACTTATAGAAAAAGGAAAAATAGCAATCTTGTGTATGAAATTTATATCAATTAAAAATTAATTGTTATCAAAACCTGAATAAAAAATAAGCATGAATACACTGTTGTTAATTTAAAATAAGTTATTATTAAAATCTAAATGAATACTTGTTGATAAAAGGCTAATCTAAATAGGCAAATATCCATTCAAATTTTGATAATAACTAATTCTCGACAAATATAATTTCATACAAAAGTTCTTGATTGCTATTTTCTCTATTTTAAACAAAAATATGAAGGTATAACACTCTAAAATTTACACCAATTTTTCATAAATTATATAATTTCACAACAAACTTTCTCCATTAAATATATATCATGATAGAAAATAATCTATTATATTAATAAAGAGTAAAACCTTACTTTTCAAAACACTACTATAGTAAATAAAGGTTTACCATGGGTACGAAAAAGCCTTTAAATAATATTTTGAAATCCTATCATGGTAGAAGAAGGGCTATTATAGTAATTAAGAATTAAAATCATTTCACAAAAGTATACCAAGGCAGAAAAAGTCTTTCTACTATAAAATATTTCTCAAATTAGACTATCATGATAGAAAAAGATCTACCAAAGGAGAAGAAACTAAACGCATAAAACTTACCATGATAATTTTGGAAACAAGCAGCATATATAAGAAAAAACAATCAGTACGATAAGTTAATTAATTTGCACCTAATGGGAGAGAAATTCTTAGGTACATCAAGTGTACCTCATTATTTGTGGTCTGTCTAATAAAAACATGACTTTCAAATGACATTATATATAAATTAATTATGATATTAATGATAATAAAGAGAGAATAGATAAGAAATCAAATATGCATTCTGTTATAAGAATAAAATCAATTTAAAAAATGTTATATGAGATTTATTTAGATTACTTAGAGCATTTTAATTGGACAGACTACAAATAATGTAATGCACCCGATCTACCTAAGTATTTCTCCATAATGGGGTCATATTGAAAGTCAATAGTTTAAAATCAATAAAACTATCCAAAAATAACTTAAAGGGTCAAAGGAGCCATTTCAAAAGGGAAAAACATAACAATGACAATTTTAAAAAATTTACACCACATGTCACGACATACGTGCCATATGTTAGACATATCGCATAGAGAGAAATTCACCCTCTATCTCTATGACATATGTCTAGTATACGCAACATATGTCTCGGTGCACGATGCCGTATCAGCATAATAACAACATGAACAGTGACAACGAACTTCAAATCAACATAACTTTCTCTACAAATATTCAAATTGAGTAATTCAGCATCCACACAAAGCTTATTAAAAGATCCAACTAATGGTTTTAGTTTGGTATAAAAAAAATTTCAAATGAGGATTTTACTCACAAAATCCTTTTTAGAGACAAAACACACTTTTACACTTCACAAACCTAAAACCAGAGTTCATAGCTAATGTGTAGTACACTTGACCAACTCAAACCCATTCCAAACAACCATTTCACATCAACAACTCAACACATGCATATACAACATCCACCCAACACCATATACATACCATCCTCAAAATTTGCCTTAATTAATTAAATTAAACAAGGACAATTAAGAAAATTAATGTGGCGTGTAGTTATAAAGAGTTAATGAATGTTTTAGGTTATGGTTTTAACCATAAGATTGGATCTAAAGCTGAGTTGAGACATCTACAGCTCAAGAAGGTAGAAAAACAAAAGAAAATGGCTCTATGTCACATACCATGATGTATATATGGGATGCCACAGCGCATGAGTCATTAAAACATAAAGGCTATAAGATCACCCTTACTAAAATAATACTTAACTAAACACACCATTAGTAATCCCTATAACTAACTTAAGAGAATTATCCAACCATGGTCAACCATTTAAAAGCATTTCAAAATCTAAAGGTATTACTTTTAATACTTGGGACCCAAGTTTAAACTTTACAAAACAATTCAAATATGACTTTATAAGCAAAACAAAAAAGTATAAATAAGTACAAAAGTATGGGATATCAATTAGTAGCCAAAAAGTCCCATAATTAGTGAAAGACATCAAGCAAGAAGGAAAATAAAGGGACGCACTGTGGCTTATGCATTTATGCCGTGTGCCATGATGTAGGCACCATGTCCTATATCACATTATATAAAATTTTGATAACAACATGTTTTCATTTGATAGCATCCTAAGACAACTTTTGATGTACCTCACTTCTCCATCCAAAGTTCTATCAAAGTAATATAAGTGTCTACATAAAACTCTTTTTATAAACTAGATGATGGCACTGATTTTGCTCCTAAATAATTTCACACGAGGGAATTGAATACCCAAATACCATTTTCATACATTTACACACAGCAAGGGTGTCCAAAAACCATCACAAGTGCTAAACCTCACAAACAACACTTATACCGTACTCAATAAATTTAGGACTAGCTGTGCAACATGCCACAGTCATCAAACATATTTCTCATTTTCAACTTTTAACCCTTTAATGTAAAAAATAGAAAGGGGTTCACATTGCATAAACTCAAAATATTCAATTATTTAAGACATCACAATTTCTTCCCTATACTTGCACTAGTATTTTGATATTATTGAAAATAATTAAATTTATCTACAATGACTTTAGAACCCAAAATAAAACAACCAAATCATGCAATTTCCTATAATGCAAGTATATAATCAAATGCAACCCTAACTGGTAATGTAACATCTTAAATTTTAATCCTTAGATTACCAAGGATTAATCAAGTTTAATTATGATAATTGATTGAATTGATATGGTGTGGTGCTAAAGAAGTCTAATAAGTGTATTCAGATGTAATTTCAACCCTAATTATGGGTCCAAAGTAAAATCAGGCCACCTAGGCATCAAAATAAGAAGAAAACATGAATGGATTGTCTCTGTGCCACATGCCACAGTGCACAACACATCCACCATAGTGCATAGCTAACAAACGTAAGAGGGAAAGCTCTCTATGCTATGTGTCATGGCTCATGGCTAAATTTTTGATAAATCGATCGCAAACTAAGATAAAAATCAAAATAGGAAGAAAGGGAAAATGAAGAGAACATTCTTTGCTCTACTAGGGTTTGAAGATTCAAAGATTTGGGAGCATTTTAAATCCTCCAATCACTTAAGGTAAGTTCTCCAAGCCTTAATCTCCCTTTATCTTCCATTTTCTTGAAGTTTTTTGTTAAAGTTTAATAATAGGAGATTGTTTTAATATCCATATAGATTATGGGTCTAAAGCTATTAACTCAAATAGAGTTAATGTGAGTTGTTTGAGATATTTAAACATTAAATTTATGAGTTTACAAATTTTAATAGTTGAGAAGGCATTAATGCCTGAAAATGTGGAACAAATAAGGGGGTTAGAGTTAGTTAGGAACCATTAATAATGGCTTGAGAGTTTAATAAAGCTATTGAAAGCTAAAAAGAGTTAATAAATTGGGTAGGGCTAAATGTGAGAAATAAAAGTATTTAATATATTAGAAGTGAAAAATGAAAGTTGAAAATGTGTTTTCAGTATTGTTGATTGAGTCTAGACTTGATTGATTGTAAATTAATTTCCCAAGCACCACTTTGGGCTTGAAAAGCAAGCTTGGAAGCTAATTATTGAAGGATAAACCTTTGACCTTTTAAAGGTTTTAGGTAATTAGAGAAATTCTATCTTGAGTAGTTGTTTATTAATTATATTGTACAGTGAATTGTGTTTATTTATTTGTATATTTGTGATTGTGAATGTGTAAACATGCTATGAAACATGTGATAGTATATTTGTTTTGATTTGACCACAAATGGAAAAGTGAATTTGAAAATACAATGTTGCATTGGAATGAGAAGTATGTGATATGGGATATGAAGATAGCATGGTTGCATTAAGATGTGAGCATTATGCTATAGCTAAACAAGAAATGGGAGCATGTTATGAAATTGAGAATTTAAATGGGTGATGATTGTGAAAATAATAATAATGCTTACTTAGATAGCGTATTATCATAAGCCCAATATATTACTATTAAAATAATAAAATTGTGAAATGAGTGAGCATTTTACATTGCATAATTAGTTACCGAGAGTTTGTCTAAGGAGAGTAGATAAAATCTATATGGTATTTATGGATGCCTTTCGATACACAACGACATAAGCCTTGTCCTATTGTTTGTTGAGAGACTACCTTATAGTTTGTTGAGCGACTATCCTATAGTTTGTTGAGAAACTAGAACCTAACTATCTCCACTTGTTTAGTGAGGAAGTTAGCTTAGGGTATATGACACCCTAAAGATTCAAGAGTAAGGAAAACTGTGGTTCGAGAATGAGGATTGTGATCTTTGGCTGGGTCGCACCTCACAATTAGTGAGCTTGGATAGTTTAGTTACGTGGACGGAGCCTTGTTTGATATTATAGCTCATGATTTTAGTCAGAAGACATAAGTAGAGTATAAGGATGGCTCAATCATGTATATGTGTTTATTTGAAGTTTCACATGGTTGTTAAGTTTATGGCAAGTCGCGATAAAAATTGTGCCATTATATTAGTAATGTGTATTGAAATGATGAGTTGAGTCATTGTCATGTGTCTAAGTGTCTTATGGTAATGCACTCTGTGATTAAGATGAGGAATATGAATATTTATTAAATTGTGAAAATATAACTTGCATCATATGTAATTGATATCTTTGAATATTTAACTAACTTTTATGTGTGTTTATTCCAATTAATATACAACAGCATAGGGTAAAAATACTTTGGTTACTGAATGATTAGACTCACCTTTCTATTTCAATATTTTATAGGCTTAAGCTCCTGTATGAAGTAAGAAAAAGCTACAAAGACTTAGGGATCTAGGATTCCTACTGTATAGCCTTTTGACCCTATTTTCTTTGTGTAATGATTGATATATTGCTAATTAGGTTTATAATTTGCATACACTTGTACTTTTGATGTTTATGATTTTTTAAATGTATTTTGAGCCGTGGGTTATTGCTAGTATGTTTCTCAAATGTATTATAAGGCCAACATACGAATGCAAGTATAGAGATGTTCATTTGATTACAATTGTGAATGTTGATATTGAAATGCAATGCTAAAACTTTCCCTTTCTATTTTTGGTATTAAAGGGGTTGAGGGGTAAAAATTTGATATGGTAATTTTTATATGCATGCAGTGTTATACAGGTAATCATAATTCCAATGAATATGGTCTGGGTATTAGGAATGACAATTGACATATGTATGGGTTTTCAGACACCCTTGTGTTGTGAAAAGTTGTAAAAATATATTTAGGTGTCTAACTTTTATGTGTGACTTAATTTTGAAGTAAAACAAGTGCTCTTAGCTAATTTATGAAAAGAGTTTTCCATAAACACCTAAATCATCTTATTCAAACTTTGGAAGGAGAAATGGGGTACGTCAAAAGTTATTTGAAATTGTCATCAAATGATAATAGATATGCTATATGATATCATGTAACACGGCATGTGGCACAGAGTGAGAAGCTATAGCATATTGCTATATTTTTTAGCCTTTAATGTTTTTCAACTATTTTTGAATCATTTCACTCCTCTAAGGTATCATATGCTTCCGTTTCATTGTTATTATTATGATTAAAAGTTTAACAAGTGATTTTAATCTATTTTAAACTATAAAAACTTGAGTTCTATTTCTACAAATTTCAAACTTGATAATCTCTTGTAGGTTAATTCGTAGATTACCTTTGATTTTGGCTTTAATTGTGTTTAGTATTTAAGGATTTTAAAGGCAATAATCCTTATAATTACATATAAATAAAATAAAATATGAGGCTTTACAGTTGAAATTCTAGATCCCTAAGCCTTCGGAGTTTTCCCTTTTCTTACACCTAAGCTAAAATCTATAAAATATTAAGAAAGAGCAGTAAGTACAACCACTCAATAATCAAAGTATGTTTATCCTATCTAATTGCTTATTAACTGACAACTTATCATATGCAAATACTCATAAACATACAAATTTATCAACTTGTAAGGAAATCACATTATCATTTTCTACAATCATTTGACAATGCACATTGTCATAATAATAACAACCATGTGACAATGGCAAAAGCAAATAGCATAACTTGTCATAAACTTAATAATCATGTGTCATGTTGGATGATTTAACCATCCTTATATCTTATTTACATCTTTCGACCAAAACTATAGGCTACAATTTAAAGAGGGCTCCTTTTGTGTGAATGGACTACTTAACTCATTAATTATGAGTGATCCAGCTAAAAATCACCACACTCACTCTTAGACTATGGCTTCTCTCATTCTCAAATCTCTAAGGTGTCGTAAACCTTAGGCTAATCTTCTTGACAACGGGACAGTCCCTCAATAAACAGTAGGACATGCCTACCTCTCAATTCCAATGATTAGAAGCCATTATCACATGAATCATGCTATGAATTATGCTCACTCATTTCACACATTCACATATATAAGTACAAGCTTATTGAATTCACATAATAAGCTATCACAAGTGAACATCATAATTATCTTTACTTATTGCATATAATTTCTATTCTCAATCTCATATACTCATATCACATTTGCATATTCTCTACCTTATATGTATATTCATTCGAAACAAATAAAACACCACAATCATTTCATCAATTTGTCAACTTCTCATTCTAAAACATAATTGTAGTATTTCAAATATTTCAAATTCAAACATTACATCTATAACTACATGGGTTAATCAAATCTCACATGTTTTTTACATATTCACAATCATGTAATTCAACTATTCATGTCAATAATTTATTTTTGAGAACATAAATCAATTAACAAAAAAACTATATAGAAAGGATTTCCTCCATTACCTCAAACTTTTGAGTAGTCAAAGGTTTACCTTTTAAGTCAATGCTTCCAAAGCTTACTCTTAAACCAAATAGGTGCACGAACAATTAATCTACAATTAATTATATCCAAACTCATCATTATCACCATTTACACAATTTAAGCTCTTTATTTCAACACTTAAAATATCTCAAAGCCTTTATCTCTTGCATCCAAGCTTACCCATTAAACTTATTAATTTCCCTTAACCTCAGCTAAGTTCATTAAATTCTCCTAAGGTCATTAGTGTCACCCAACAACCTCTAAACATCACATTTAATGCCCTAAGTTCGAGAATAAATGAGGCCAACTACCTAAAAGCACATCCATTCATTAATCCTAAGTTTTTATAGCTCAAACAACTCTTATTAAATCTAGTTAAGTTAACAGGTTTAAATCGATAATCTCTATGGTCTAAAAATTACTCCCAATTTGCAAAAGCTAACTCAAATACTGTTAAAAGAGAAAAGGGAAGTGAGAGATGAACTTAGGGAACTTACATTTGATAATAAGTAGCTCCAAAATACTCTCAATCTTAAATATCCAAGCACTAGTAGAACTCCTTAAGTACTCTTCGTCTTTCTCGTTTATTATTTTTATTCTCTCTCTTTTTCATGTCTAATTCGCAACTATTGCTGTCAAATTTAGTTTATGAGCCATAGAATGTAGTACAAAGAATGTTCTTTCATGTTTTTTAGCCTATTGCACCACAGCACATAACGTGTGTGCCACGGCATGTGGTATAGAGCTTCACTTCTTTTTTTCTCCTCCTCTAAGGTCCAAGTAATCTATATAAGTTTCAGGCCCAGATATAATGTTGAAATCACAATTCAAAATATTCGTTAGCCTTCTCTACCAACACACCACATCAATTTACTCAACTATCTATGATTAGTCTAATTAACAGAAGATTAATTTTTAACATGTCACAAAGGCCATATTCTTATACCATATGCCACGGTGCATGTAGCATGTACCATAATGCATGGATAAATTCTAACAAAAATAAGAGCATTTTAGCATGTAAGATGTAATATCCTAAATCTTTAATCCAAAAATCAATTGCTAATTAAGGATAAATTAGTAAATTAGTGAAGTAATTGCGTGAACATAAT
Organism: Prosopis cineraria; assembly: GCF_029017545.1. NCBI lineage: Eukaryota > Viridiplantae > Streptophyta > Magnoliopsida > Fabales > Fabaceae > Prosopis > Prosopis cineraria. The sequence continues at coordinate 34,527,223 of NW_026555334.1, read as the reverse complement.
TTTCGATGGTAAATTGATATTTTAAATTTTTGGGTAATTGTATAATTAGGATCGAGTGTAAGAGTTATGATTTGGAGCGAAATGTGTGAGCTACAGTAAGATTTTTTTTCACTAGATCACACGCTGTAACATAAGGTTAGTGCATTACATTGCATATTACATAATCTATATAAGTAAGATAAGGATTAACTTGTGAAACCAGAGGGAAAATAAGGTAAACACATGAAAGAAAGGAGAAAGAGTAAGGCTCTACTAGAACAAGTGATCACGGGCGCCTAGGAGATAGTTTCAACCTATCGCTTACTGGGCAAATAACAACTGGGAAAACTTAATCCTAGTTTATTAACCTATTGAGGGTAATTAGTGAGTTAATAAGGTGTGTGGCCAAAGGAGTTTAACTTAGTGTATTTATTGTGATTTTTAGCCCTAGAAGTGGTCCCAAATCGATGGCGGGCCACTCGCGCAAGAAAAGAGGAAGAAAAAGTGAAAAATATTCTTGCCACACGTCACAGTGAATGGTTGGTCTACCATGGCGTACGACCGATATCTAATTCATTTCTTAAGAGAAAAATAGAAAGGAGAAAGGAGAAACTGACGCTCTTCTTTTGCTCTAATAGAGCATGTGTGGGATCACTTTGAGGCTAGATTGAAGCTCCTAAACAAGGTAAGTTTATGGTGCCTCATTCTTCTTTTCTCTCCCTTATTTATGATGATTTATGGTAGGGTTTGATTTGGGAGATGGATTTTTGATCTATAAAAGTATGAGTCCGATTCTATTGGTTAAAATAAGTATAATGGGAGTTCTTTAATTTATTGGAACACCATATTGATGATTCTAGAAGTGGTTGTCTATAGAAGCATTATTATCCATTTATTATCCAAAAATTGATATTTATAGGTAGTTAGGAGAGGTTTATGTACATTAATAATGATTTGAGGTATTATTAGTGATAATGTGCATTAATGAAATTTAATGAGCCCATTGGGTATGAATGAGTAGTAATTATGAGTTGATAAAAATAGAGTGCGTGAAGTTATATGTTTGATAAAGTTTCAAGAGTTAGACAATGATATATTCTTGTGGTATGAATGTAGTGAGGTTTGTTCTTAACACCATTCAAGCTTGGGAGAAGCTTGGAAAATTAGTATAGTGAGGGGTAAACCTTTGACCTATCAAAAGTTTGAGGTAACAAAAAAAACTTAATCTTTATAGTTGAATGTTAATTGTGTTTGTGAAATATAAATTGTAATTTAAATTAGTGATGCATATTGGTAACATGCTTGATTTGTGAAATGGTTTTTGAAAAGAAAACCTTGATTATGCCATCCGTTTTACGTTTTAAAAATTGATTATGATTTGTTACTATAGGTGAGAACTATGATATATTATGTGTTGAGTTGTGGAGTATTTGAGTTATATAGTTCATGTATTATGAATTGATTGTTAAAATGCATAATATGTGATAAATGTGCATAATATGATCATTGGTAGGAGTTCATCTAGGGAGAGAAGTAGATTGATTTAAATTTATATGGTATTGGCAGTGACCGTTGGAATCAAGAACTAGCCTTGACATTGACCGTTAGAATCAAGAGGTAGCCCTTGTCCCATAGTTGATTCGGGACTATCCCACTTGTTCTATAAGGGACTCGAACCTAACTAGTCTTTGTCGGTTCATGAGGAGGCTAGATTAGGGGTACGATACCCCATGATTGTTAACATTGAGAGAAACCAGATTACATAAGTGAGTTAGTTAACCCTGGCCCAGTAGCTCCTCACAAGTGGAAGGTTGAGTTAGTTCGTGAAGGCGTAGCCACGTGATAGCCATCGGTTTTGTGTCGGAGGTAACAGAAGGATATAAGGTTGGCATATGATCATGCATATAAGTCTGACCACATGGTTGTTAGTTTTGTAGTCCGATATGTGTTGAGGGCGTATGTTTGTTATTTTTGTGACCTTATGTTATGTTTTGTAAAATGACATGATTAAGTGTTTTGTGGCAAGCCTAGTCATATAGTCGTTAGTTTTGTGAATGGTGGCCGAGTTTTAAGTGTTATTCGTGCTTATTTGCCTAATTACATCTATTTACAATCAATATGCAGCTGTATGGGTCAAGTGAAACTAGGTTACTAAGTGGTTGTGCTCATCCCTCAATTTTCAATATTTTAAGGACCTAGCTCATTAGATCTAAGTCAGGAAAGACATACAGAGGCCAAGGATTGTGGAATAATCCTCTCTATGCTTCTCTTTTGCTAGTTTCATGTGTATTTATTAATGTAATTGCCAATAAGGATTAATTGGCACAATTTTTAAACTACTTGCATAATCTTGTGCATAACTAGTGTATTTTGTGCCTTAGGTTAGTGAATTTTAGTTATAAACTCGTGGATAGGGCCAAAATACTTGTGCAAGTAGAAACATATGTATTTTGAAGGATTTGAAATAAAATTGATGATTTTATGCAACTTTTCCTCCTCCTTTATGTCTTGTGAAATTCGGGGTTGAGTGACGATTTTACGATATAAGTGTTTTTGATTGTGCGTGGTGCGTTGCACAAGTCTGCAAGAGTCTATTGAGTATAGTTAGACGGTTGGTGTGAACTATTGACATGTGTGGTTGAGTTGGGATACCCTATTTGTGAAATTTTGTAAAAAAAATGGTCATAATGGGTTTTGGTATTCAACTTTTTATAATAAATGAGTTTAAGTGTGAAACCATGCTATTAGCTAGAGCTAGGAGAAAGCTCTACGTAGACACTAAAACTACCTCAATCGGACATCGGACGAAGATTTAGGACACGTCGAAAGTTCGCTTCTTGTGTTATCAAATGACAGCACTGATGCTATTAAATTTCATGCAATATGCTATGGCGCATGGCGTCTCATACTGTAGTGCATGGCAAAAGAGGACAAGCCGCAACACACATGTTGTAAGTCATAGCGCACGTAACATATTCTACATAAAATTTGTTTTTGAGTTCTAAAACTCATTATTTTAGGTCCCAATTGATTTTCAAACTTTCGCTTTACTTTCAAAACTCTAATACAGACTTATTAAATAATGTTTGAGATTTGAATTGTTAAAATTAGGATTCCTTTAAGAGAATTTTGAGAAATTCCTTTTTTATTAAACTTTACAATTTTGGTAATCCTTGAGGGTTAAACTTTAGGTTACCATGATTTAGAGTTAAACGCGGTTTAATAAGGGAGACTTTACAGTCTAGTCTCTAGAACCTTACAGGTAAGTTTTCACCTACTCTCTTATTCTACCCTAATTTTTTTTTTAGTTTAAGATATAGAGAAATGAAATTTATGAGTTTTAAAGAATTATTTTCTGACTCAATAGTTATAAAAGGGTTATTAGGAGTTAAGCTAAAATTTTACAACTAGTTTTATGGTTAATAATTGATCTTTGAAGTTATAAGCTTAATTTAACCAAATGAGAAGTTTAAAAAGGTGAAATTATTGTATGGATTGTTTAAAAGCTAATAGAAGTTATAGAAAGCTTGTGAAAAAGGGTTAAGACTAGCATGGCGCGAATTATTCTAAGCAGTTCAAAGCTAACAACATAAAGTATACCACCAGTAACCCTTTCTAGAAACAGAAGGGTTGAGATAATCGGATAATTCATTATATCTATTAACTAATACAATTATTTATAAGTAAATATGTGTAATATGATATTGTTTATTGGCATAATTTAAAATTTGCATGATTTTGAATAGGCAAAGGATTTAACTTATAAAGTAAAGTATTAAAGGAAGTTATTGTAAAAGCTAAATGATAAGTCAATTATTTTATACGTATGTGGATATATGATTGGATATTACATGAAAAGGCATAATCATGATATAAGGTTGGAGTTTACCCTAGGTAGAATAGCATGTAAGTCTATATAGCAGTGACATATTCTCCTTGGTGCCCTAAGGGGAGTGATGTTAGAAAATTCCTTTCCTTGGTATTTGTATAGGTGTGGTGTTAGAGATTACACTCTTTAACATCTATAAGATGCGGCATTGGAGTAATGACACCCTGATTGCATGTGTGATAAGGGAAATCTATAGTCCGAAAGTAAGACAAAACACATTTGGCCTGATGATTTTACCACTAAAGAATTGCTTAAATCAGTTTGCATAGAATTGGTCTAGTGGAGCCTATTCAATCAAGGTAAATATGGAGGTTCCATTGGATAGGATGATTAGCATGCAATTATAATTATTTATGAAAATGGATATATAATATACATAGTAATATGAAATTGAGAATAGTAATACAAATATTTTATTTATTTGTTTATGATCTTATTGTTAATAACTAGTTTTAGATTGTTTTAGTTACTAAGAATTTATATCACCCCATGATTACAATTTTTACAAGTTTTGACACTGATAGCAGAAGAGGAAAGAGCTGACCCAAGAGTAGTGGGATCACTATTATATTACCCTCTTGAGTTTGTGGCATTAAATGAATGTTCAAAGTAATTTTTCAAGGGACTATTTCACTTGTTCAATGAGAAACTCAAACCTATTATATTTACCCTATTTGCATTAGTATTTCGGCCTTATATAAGCTTTACAATCATATGCCACTAGCTCCAAGCACAAAATACACAAGATATTCTCAACTATAATACAAGTAGTCAACAAAAATGAGTTGTTTGATGTCCCAGTTGGCAAACAACTTTAAAATACACATAAATGCATTTAAGAGGCCTGTGAGTAGGATTTTGCTCAAAATCTTATTTCTTCGATCATTTTTTCCAATCTTAATTCGATGAACTAGACCTTGAAATATTGAAGAATAAAGGATGAGTGCAACCACTTAGTAAAGTCAACCTAACCTATACAGTTGCATATCAATTAATTATGAATGCAACTCGTAATAAACTCAAATATCATATATTCACATATCAAATATAGCATCAACCACAATAATAAAAACCATGAGACCAAACATACAATACATATCATTGGATATATTACAATTATGCACATCTTGGGGTCCTAAAATAACAACCATGTGCCTTTAAAACATACCGAACCATAATATTAACAATCATGTGGTTAGGACTATAAATGTATGATCAATGCCAATTGTATACCCTCTTATTACCTCCAATATGAAACTGGTGGCTATCAATAGCTACATCTGTAACTCAGACTAACTCAACCTTTCACTTGTGAGGAGCTATCGAGCCAGGGTTAACTCACTCACTTGTGTACTGATGGGGTGTTGTACCTCTAATCTAGCCTCATCATAAACTGGTGTATACTAGTTAGGTTCTAGTTATAATATCCGTCTTAACATTATCAGGACAACACTCTTACATGCTGTTGTGATAACTAAGAATAGTTGAATTCTAAGAAGGAGTTATCACAACTCAAGAGTTTAAAAGATAATTAGTTAAAATAATAGGATACTAAGAAAAACCTTTTTTAAATAGTGTTTGAGCTTAAACCATGGTTAAAAATCAATTAAGAGAAAATATAGAAGCATGAAAATCAAACCACATTAAATTAAGCTAAAACAAGTCACTTTTCAAAAATTTTGGCCCGTTCACCACGGCAGATGGCACAAAGGGACAAGTCCCTCAAAGGCCACTTGTGCCGCAACGCGCACCTACTGTTATTTGACATTTGATTTGGGTGGTTTAAGTATTCACATGAAGCTCTTCGAGCCCTCTAGCTAATAACACCGATCTCATACTTAAACAATTATTCATTTTAAAAATGGACACTCGAACCCAAAATGGTTTGTTTTCACCTCAAAACACAAACAAAGGTGTCCAACTCACACTACCAAATGCCATTAGCTCTAGAGACACTTTGACCACCTCAAATGGATCACACACAACATGACAATTCATTTATATCACACAAGTAAACAATCATACTTAAAATGACCACCAAACCCCCCATTTGACAATAATACAAAGGGGTGGATTAAATTTTAACACACATGTCAATTGGTTATTTTGGCACACAAATCACTTCAAACTCTTCATTTGTAATTGTAACTTGGCCAAGCACACACATTTAATCCACAACATTATCCTTGGACCAAGATACGCACACTTATTACAAATTCATACAAGTGATACCATAAAATAATGTCATGTTCCTAAGTTGGCATTATATAATAGCAATATTCGTTACAAATCTAAAAGACAAAGGGGAAGAACGCTCTTCACTCTTCAATTGCCCCTTTATTCCCCTTGCCCTTATCGGAGCCCTCACCTATAAAATGTAACCGCGAGGTGAGATAAACATCTCAATAACTAATATAATTCATTAAATGCTTATTACCACAAATAACCATGATAAAGTATCAAAACCAAGGTAATTTCAAGTATATAAGATTTATGAGATAAATGCATCTTTTTACAACAATTCCACACAATTACACTCTAGCATGATCATCTAACCACCGAACCTCCAATGCTCCCCAACATGAAACCATAAGCTTTCCTAAATTAATCACTTGTTGATAGACGTTGTATGGGCCCCCATAATGACACATGGCACTCCACAAACATTCTACGTCAGCATGTGCAAAGGTGTAAATTTAGTCATGAACTATTTCTTGAAAAGCATTGGTTAGCCTCTATTATAAAAAATGGACCATACAACACCTTCCTTCAATTTTGACTAAATATAATTTATTTTTAGAATTATGAGACCCAAAATGCATCAATCTCTCCAATTTTCTTACCTTCATTATCAGTTTCAACTCAAAAAGAAGTTCAAAGAATTCTTATTTGAAGACATTTATGGAAGACGATGCCAACAAAGTAGATGAAATAACTTATGGCTAAATTAATCTAGAATCAAGCTTCTTTAATGCATAGTAAAAGCAAGCTTTTACTTCATTGATATCATCCTCATGAATGCCTTCTTAAAACCAAGGAGCAAGAATGCATCTCCTATCACGCTACCTCCTCTTGAATCTCCTCTAGCCTCCCCACGTCCTTTTTTGCCACCATATGTGAATCTTATCCAAGGAGAGAGAAGAGGGAGAGAGGAGAGTGATAGGAAGCTAGAGAAGAGGATGAAGTTGAAATCAATGAGATAGGGAAGACGATATGTCGATGCTAAAGAAGGGAGGAACTCATGTTCTTGTTGTCAGTGCAGGAATGAAAAACATATCCATTTGCTCTTCAACCCATATCTATATTTGCTCTCGTTCTCTTATTTCCTCCGTAGTCTGCATGAAGAAGACGAGGAAGATGGGGGGAAAGAGAGTAGCATGAAGATGTGGAAGGGTTTGATGTGGTGGATTATGAAGTACATATTTGTAAAGGAAGAAGAACACAAAGAAGGCAAATGAGGAAGCTAAGGGAAGGGGAAATCATTTGAAATACACACGTGTATTTTTTAAAAAAAAAAAATATGCCAAGTGGCAGCCAATCTAGCCATTCAAAGTCAACTAATAGTCAACATAGTCAAATTTTAATGGTAGGGGATAAAAAACGTTAGGGCAAAATTATATCAAAAAATACTTTAAATATGAGGTGCGTCTGGCCAAAAACTGAGGGTAGATTTGTAGTTTAACCCATTATTTTATAAAACAATTAAATCCAAATCATTCATTTTAATACCTAAGGGCGGGGATGCAACGGGGAGGGAAAAAGAGAGGGAGAATTTGGAGGGGAACCGGACCTGAAATCATATACAGTTACCATATGAATACTCAGAGTGAGAGAACTTGAGACTCTCACAAAATCCAAATCTTATAGTACATGTTTGGGGAGGGAGGATAGCAGTACGTGGTCATTGATATCACACACTTTTATTGGAATAGTATTTAAGGCTCTGGGAACATGTTACCGAAAGTGTACACACACTTTAAAAAAAAAATCGTTTTTTTCTTCAAAGTAAAATTTATTGTAAAAAATGTCCTGTCCTTTTGTTGTAAATAGCTAAAATTTTTATTGAACTCAGGAAGCGTCTGAGGAGCGAGGACAAGATTTACCAAGAAGAAAAAGTAGTCGCATTTTTTCTGGTCTTGAAGCCTTATTTATTGCACTTGTCTTTTGCCTTCTTTTCCTTCCCACTGAAATGCCATTTGCCTCTCCACACTCTCAAGTTGCTGTCCGTTTCACTGTAAATTGCGGGTTTCCCTCATCTTGTCCTGCAACTACCTAGGGTTTTCTGCCTGAACTCTCACATCCAATAGTAAATCATCAAGAACTCTCCCTCGCTAAACGAACACTTCTTTTTCATTCGAATCATTAAAGATTAGATCTTGACTATCTATCTCTCCGCACGTCCGGAAAAAAGGTAATCAAGTATTTACGTTGTTTGTTCAAAAAAAAAACAAGCTAGCTAGTTTCAATCTTGCGCAAATCGTGCTTTCAATATATCTGCTCTTTCCGATTCAAGCTCCTGCATATATCATAAATTAACATGATTCGGGTTTTTGTTTATTTAAAGCTATATATGTCTCTGCTGAAATTAAATATGAGTGAATATAATCAATCAACGATGTGTCTTTTGAAAATTTCCCACGTCCTATATTCGATCACTTAACGGAAAGTTCGATTCATTATAGGACGCCTGTCTTGGCGTTTTAGTCACCTGTCTAGCCATCATAGAAGGTTATTATATGAGACCAAGCGGAAACATCGGGGATAAGGGTTTATGTCTAGATGATGATAGAAATACACGTAGTTTTATGAATTTTTGGTGATTGAAGAAATATACAGTTGAAGTGAAGAAAATCAAAAGAACTTAGCATAGATCTTTAGAGACTTGTCGTCTCTTTGAATTGTTATCATTTTTACTTTAATTTCGCCTCTCGCCTTGCTCTCCCACAAACAAAACAAATTAAGTTAAGAAAGTGTTCGATTGGCTGTTCTGGAGAATAGTTTGAAATCCTTTGAATAAAGTCACTTGGACATGAGGAAACTTCTTAGCAAGGGACAAAAAAGATGCAAGGAAATTAAAGGTTGCGCAGCGATCGAGTAATTATAAATTATTGCGTCCTTCAAGCTCCAGCTAGCTCTTTATATGTTTGCTTGGAAGTTTAACAGGTTATGAGCTTTACGGTGTATACGGAGATTTAATTTTGTTAATACTCAAAAGGGAATTTGCTTTTTATTTTCCTGCATGCATGAGGATTTCTGTTATAAGGAATCTAGTTTGATGAAATACTCTTGGCAATATGTTTTGCGGATACAGTTTTTTGGAGAACAATTATTAGAAATATGACTCTGTAAGATGAACATATTAATTTGCTTTCCCGGTTGCAACTTGCAGCGAAGGATATATACATATATATATCATGGCCTCTTCATCGAGCTACAATTCCCCATGTGCAGCCTGCAAGTTTCTGAGAAGGAAGTGCATGCCAGACTGCATATTTGCGCCATATTTCCCACCAGAAGAACCTCAGAAATTTGCCAACGTTCACAAGATATTCGGTGCAAGCAACGTGAGCAAGCTCTTGAACGAAGTGCTACCTCATCAGAGAGAGGATGCTGTGAACTCTCTGGCTTATGAAGCTGAAGCTCGGATCAAAGATCCGGTGTATGGTTGTGTCGGAGCCATCTCGGTTCTCCAGAGGCAAGTCATTAGGCTCCAAAAGGAACTAGATGCCACAAATGCTGAAATGATTCGCTATACGTGCAGTGAAATACCCACTACTCATCAAGATGGAACTAGATTATTCGGTACTGAAGGACCTGGAGGCTCGTCATCGTCTCTTCTCGGTCAGTCTCCTTCTGCTTTTTACTATCCTTCTCCTTGGAATAATGATGTTTGTGGGGATGCCTTTCACATTCACAGAGGAGCAGATAATAACATGTGAATTTATCTACCTGCGTTAACTTATATATGCAGTAAGACCCTGAGAGCGAGTCAGCCTTTTATATAGTGTATTTTATACATGGAATGTGCCTGTATATATACATGTATGAAACTGTGAACTCTCTGTAGGCATCTCTCAAAGCCCGCTCTCTCTACAATATACCACAAAATATATTGTCTGAGTAGATCGTGTGAATGAAACTGAAGTTCTCTTCACCGAATATCATACATGACTTGGAATGCTTTATATAAACGCCATATAAAGTTGCATTGCTTTGAGGACGTACAAATAGAATAAACCTAGCTAGTTAACATATTCTTATTTCCCGCCAAGAGATACCAAAGTAAAGTATCTCAAATGATACGTGCAATATATGCAGTTCATATATGTAAATGATGGATATTATTAATAAGCTGAGGTGATATATTCTAAACTTCCAGCTTAGAGTCGTTCCTGTCCCTTCTTCCTATACATACGGTTCAGGAAGTGTCCATGTTATTGCGTTAATCCTGGACTGTGTATGGGTCAGAGCAGGATATAAAGAAGTAGCTGTGAATTTGTTGACTTGTATACGTGAACGTTCCTGCCTTTATTGCTTTTGCATTCCCTGGTGAAAAATTAAAGGAAAAATAATGAATATTTGTGATGTTTCCGCGAAAACATGTTCATGTCCAGGGCATGGTATTGATAACGTTAGCACGATTAAGTGGAAGTGGGTACATAGCATGCAGATATTTGACTAGTTGCCCATATATAGAGGATCGTTTCTGTTCACCCTTGTTGGGATAAGGGTACATTGAACCAATTAAAGACAAGTTACGTGCCCGACGCGTGCGGATATATCGGGACACTTTCTTTAAACACGGATCCTTTACTTTGGCCGGAAAAAAAAAAAAAAAAACACGGATCCTTTACACCTCCTCCTCCTCTTCTTTTTTCTTTTTTTGAACAGTAAAACTTACTCTATTTTGCACATATTTTCTCTCTTAATTGATGAGTATGTAATTTCGTTGGAGACATTTACCTGGGATTATTATTATTTTTTACCTAAAAAAGATTGCAGGCATTCTTGGTCCTGTAAAAAATATTACTGACGTAGGTAAAAGCATGCAAGGAATATCATAATAGCTCTACGCACGTACGCCTCCATCAAAATAACAGTTATAGACCTATGCTTAACATATATAGCAGCATGGGCAGTAAAAAATTGAATTAATTCACGCATATGCATGATACATGTCAGTGCATATATTTATAATATAAAATTTATAGAGGTCTGTTAATTCTTAAATATATTAAACGGTGATTTTGATTTCTCTGGTCTTTTGTTGATTTACATGTGCCTGCAATTTTTTCTTTATAGATGAGCGGTGTCTGAATTTTTATTTTGAATTCAAACCTAGATGCTAGGCTGCTTTTAGTTTGATCTGCAGGTGGTTTATAGCTAGCCTATTGGTTGATACTCTCATGTAAAAGTCAGATCTTGAACAGTTTGATTCTTCTATGTATGGTAACGTATATGTAATTTTCTTTATATTTCAAATATATTATCCGGATGCATCGCTGATATATAGAACCTGCATGCAAGTATTTGCCATTCTTTAAATTTTTCAATTCAAATTTAAATATTGCAGAAAGTAAGTATAATTCTCAAAAAGCGATATGTTGACTTATCATTTAAAAAACACTCGCAGTTAAAGATTGGGAGAATTTTAACTAAAGATTAAGGATGTGATTTAATTATCAGTGGGTCTTAAAAAAATTGAAATTTCAGTTTAGTTTATGAGATTTTTTTTTGGGCTTAAATCCATGAGGATTGGAGTGAAAATAATTTCAATAATAAAAAGATCAAAGTATCACTTGCTAATTTTTTCCAATATGTAAATCATTAATTATTAATTTTATTACTTTACTTATTAATTTATCAATATGAGTTATAAATTGCATGACTTGACTTATCAATAATCATACAAAACTTGAGATTAGTTATTTAATTACAAGCAGCAATATCAGTTATCAATTTATTAACTTTACTTATCAATTTACTAACATCAATTATAAATTACTGACTAAGTAAAGTTAATAAATTAACAAATGATATTGCTGTTTGTTTGACAAACTAATATAATTTATAATTTACATTGATAAATTAATAAGTGAAGTGAAGAAATTAACAATAATAATTTTATATCTCAGACAAAATTAACAAATGAATGATACTTCGGTCTTTTTACCATTGAATTTTTTCTTCACTTCAGTTTTCTTGAACTGAATTAAAATTTTAATTTTTTTAGAACCCACTAATAATTAAGTTACACCTGTAGTCTCTAGTCGAAACTCCCCGTTGAGGATTTACCCAAAGGTTAGATAAATGTTACAAAAGTTAATTCTTTTCCTCATCTTGCTAGATGGACGAAGGATGGGTTTTTTGACAGAAAGCCCCGGTAATGTTTATTTAGAATGCTTTGCATCTTGATGTAATTAATTAGTTGTATTAATTAGCTAGTCTTTTCGTTTAGCAGTTGGCTATTGCCACTACTGTAAAAAAGAAAAAAGAGTATATTGGAAGGTTCTTTTTGATTATATCGAAACGGTTCATAACCTGTCATATACTAGCTATTTTGTATAGTAATGTATGCTATCATAGATTTTAATTAATATATATTTTATAAAATGGTAGTAAGCATCATAAGGGATTTAAATCTTTTGAAATTGTAATTGATGAATTCCAATAGAGTTTTATTTTTTAAAAAAGCGAAAGAAAATTATATATTTTATAATAAATAATAAAATGAGCAAGGATACTAAAAAAAAGGTAAACTTTATAAAATCTACCAATTCTAACATCAGAGGATTTGAATCATATCCATGAGTCATAATCCATATGAGTGATGCCAATATAATATACAAATTAAACAAGAGTCTACGCGAGTTATAATTCATAAGTCATGTTTTTATAAAAAGAATCACAAATCATGTAATATCTAATTTCTGGACTCTCTCTCTCTCTCTCTCTCTCACATAATATATATATATACACACACACACACACACTAGTCACTGCCTGTTGTACAAGTATTTAGCTAAAACAATTTCCAATGTTATTTATACATGAACTTCCGTTACTTAGTTTTCTAAGTGGGTAAATGAGTTTCCAGTAATTAACTTTGGACTACATGTTTTAAATGATTACGATAGTTTATTTTTTCCCGGCCACGCATCAGCACACGCGTACGTGCACATAGCTAAATATGTACATGCCAATCTCGTGTTTACATAACACACGATCAATGAAATTCCTGGCTCACTTGAACATATAAGTTAGCCTGGTAAGCTCAAGAAAGTGTAATTTTATTTTATTTTTTAACTTTAGTTACATAAAAAAAAAAGGGCTCCGCTGTAAAAAGGGCAAGCTTCCATAAAAAATCTTGAATGTATCCTGCGGTGAACACTGCACGATGAGTCCCACATTTTGCGTGAAAATCCTCTGTGATCTCACATAGATGATGAGCTTCCAACAACACAATCTGGTGTCCGTTTGAGCGACGAATAATAAGGCTTTTCTGGCTGATCCCGACATCAAAAGATCCTCTACACTCGACATCTGTAATATATTCCTCCAATTATTACATATATAGATCGAAAATAACGTGACACCAAAATATGATCATTCATAATAGACTTTAACTTCCCTTCTTATATTTATCTCCAGATAAAAAATGAATGGCCTCAAGCATGTCCAGAATTCACGCTTGATTGTGTGTTCTAATTAAAGTCGGTAATTTAAGTAGGTTGAGTTAATTTGGACTGAACTTCTTCAAATTGAATTTAAACTATCATATATTTTTTAAAAAGCTCATATAAATATAATCAAACTTAGCAATAACTTTTTTTGGATAAATTCAGGTTAGCTCATAAGGCCTAACATGAATTATTAACTTTATATATATAGAGAGCCAATAATTCTAACAGTTAGGCTCGATTTAGGCTAAACTTATTTAAATTAAATTTAAAATATCTTACTCTTTAAAAAAAATTTATATAATCAAATCCAATTTTAATTTTTTTTTTAAATGAATCCAGGCTCGCCGGTCAAATTTAACCGAATTACACGCTCTAGTCAGGATATTCCTTCTTTTGTTGGTTGCTTAGCGAAATGGTGCATTGGAGTACTGTGTCAGGTCCTACATTGTCAGCTTGACCAGCCAAATCCAAGTCATTACCTATGACTTTTTGCACGGCAGATCCAAACCCTTCGACAGTGCAGATTAGAAATGCAGGATCCGTAGATTCAGGACCCTGTCGGAAGAAACTGGCATCCATACATAATATCAATATTTAATTAAATTCTCAAAAAAATACGAACCACACATGAATTTTAGGTCACAAACCGACACTAAACACACGCGGCGTGTAGTATTCCCTTTAATATTGTTCTACATTCTGCTCTATTGTATTTGTCAGCTGCAGTGAACAAATGGAGGAAAAAAACGAGGGTGATAAAAAGTTGCAGTAAAAAAAAACAAAGAAAAAGAAAAGACGAGTAATTCACTTCACTTCCATTTGTTTTGGAAACATATATGCGCTCTCTGTCGTTTAATTCAATGAAAGCAAAGATACAATCTCATGTAACGCAACAAAAACTTGTTTACCTTCAAACTTTAACGATTCCTGGCAAATTTCTTATATATAAAAATTGTTTTGTTATTTTACCAGCAAAAGAAAATATCATAAATAAAAAAAATATCTGCACTCCGATCCGCTGGTTAGTTATTTACGTATAATCTGGGGTCTTGAAGATGCATTGTCAATTGATATATTATACAGCTTAATGGAATAAAATGCTAATTACCAATAGAATGACTATTTATATAAATTCAAAGGTGATAATCGATTGAGTTACAAAAATTGAGAGGTCATGTAACACATTGAGATAATATATATACATATATATTAAAAAACTACATTATTTTTAAGGTTAAACCCTAGATTATAAATTTAAATTATAAACTCATTTTTAATACTTTTTAACTCCTAAACAATTATATTTGTGACAATATAGTGCTTGTTTGGACATAAAAAATAATCGATTATTTTGGGCAATAGCATGGTTTGGGTAAAGAATGCCCAAACACCCCAATTATTGCTCATAATCAATTTTGACTCAAAACCAAGTTTTGGCTTGGGTTAGGGGATCAGCTTTTGAATTTCAATTCTCCGGTTATGTGTATTTATTATTTGTCAGAAAAAACCACCAATCAATACCATGGAACATTACTATCATTCAGTAATGCCACGCTCTTTGGTTTTCTTTTCGGTGTGTAAATAAAATTTTTGTTTTTGTTGAATATGTGCTCTCACGTCTCATATAAACATGCCAAAAGTCTTATATTTAGTGCTAGGTGTTACTTGATCAAGGTATTTTTTATTTATACAAGGATGATCATTAACTAGAGTAGAAAACGTAAATATATTAACTATGTTTTCAATTTCACCGTCATATGCATTTATTATTATTTTTTACATTAATTAAATTATTAATATTCTTCCAACTATTTGATAATTTATCTCCAGCGAATATATACACAGCTCATCCTTCTCCCACCTCCTACTTCTGTTCCGCCACGTCAAATTCTCACTCTTAAGCCTCCTGCAACATTTTGACATTATAATATAATACCAAGACCACACCCATCAAGAAAATATTATATTATAATGTTAATTATTGAAATTATAAAAGGTTCATCTATTTTTAATATTATTTTTAAATATAATTTTTATAATTAATTAGGTATATAAGTTATATAATATATTTTACTTGTTAAATAAACTTGAACAAATCTAATAACATTATATACAATCTTATCAATATTTTAATTTTTAAAAGTGATGTTCTAACTAAGTTATTTTAATATTTTTAATTTTATTAAAATTAATTTAAAAAAATATTCAAATAAAATTACATTATAACGTAATTGATTATAATTAAAATTAATTATATTAATTAATTTTTATAACTAATTATATTCAATTAAAATCCAAACACATCCCTAAATTAAACTAAACATCATTACCTTTTAAGTGTAGGCCTACTCTCTCTGATTATGTGTCTCGCTTGGGAGAAGGGTCTCTTCATTTTTTTTTCTTCTATTTTCCTTCACTTCCTTCATCCACATCATTTAAATTATTTTATTAAATAATTTTTTTAAATAATAAAATTAATGAATGGTGGGGATGGAAGAAGTGAAGGGAAATGAAAAGAAAATAAGTGGAGAGAACTCTTTTTTGTGTCTCACCCCAACTGCCTTTTCCTTCCCTCCTCCTCACTCCCACTAACCCCCCCCCCAAAAAAAAAGAAAAAGAAAAAAGACGAACAAGCCAGAATGAAGGCACCGGTACTGTCACGGCCGTCACGGATCCTAGCCGGAGGTGGGCTCATTCAAAAGCAGCACGGCTTGGTTCTTCAGATGCTGTTGACCGGACCTTAAAGTAGAGTTCCATCTGCATACTCCTTGGTCCTTCAACATACGCCTCCACAACTCCAACACTTGTTCCCACAATCCAAGCTTTTGCTTGCAGAACTCATTTTGATCGAGTAAATGAGGGAAAGTGTTGTTTTATATAGGGAAGCTTGTGACAGGAAAGTAGGTATCAGCAAGAAAAAGCCAAAAACCTCTTGATAAAAACCAGAGACTGTAAAGCAAGTGGTTTTGGAGTAGAGGACCAAATGCTTGTGTCACGTACAACCAGGAATGCTTGTGCTGGAGTTGGACTTTGGGGCGACTAAGCTTGACTTAAAGACAGCTCGCATGCGGTTACTAGCTTATATATAAAAATTACTATAGCCCAAGGTTGAGGGAAAGGAAGCTGAAACTACCTGTTGTTTCGGCCTCTCGAAGAAATATAAATAATCCCCGCCCTGGTGCTTTTGGAAGAGCCTACCTCCGGCTGCGACAGTACCGGTGCTTTCAATGTCATCACCGAATCATTGTGGCTTCATGCTGGCTTGTTCGACCTACTGGAGAGAGAGAGGAGGAGGAGGATGGAGGAAAAAGCAGGGACGAGGGAGCGAGACGCAGAGACAGAGAGAGAGAGAGAGTAATGCTGGGGGCCATGATTAAAAAGCAACACCGTTTAATTCAAATTAACGGTGCGGTAGAAATCTGACAGATCTAATTGCTTAGAGGTTAAAATGTATTTTAAAAAAAGAGTTTACGAATCAAAATCTTCCTGAGTTCATAATTTAAAGTTTAAATTGTTATTTAACATTATTTATAAATTATAAAGAATGCTATTATTTGACTTTATAGGATACGTGCCCTGCGTCCAATTCAATGCTCTATATAAAAAAAACTGTATGACGTAACTAAGAGGAGTTTGTATTTTGTAAAGGAAAAATTAATTTGCAAATTATTTTAGTTTTTTTTTTCAATTTTAAATGAGATTTCTGTAATTTATTTTTTTAATTAAATTTTTATAACTTAATTGATTAAATATGTTAATCCTTTATATCCTTAAATTTTTTCTTTAAAAAAATAAAAAAATTTAATATTTTTATTTAAAATTATAAAATTTTAGAATTAATTATATAATTTTTAATACTCAAAATTTATATAGTTAGATTAAATTTTCTAAATAAATTTTATTTATATATATAATTTTCTATAAAAACTAATAAAAATATAAATATTGTACAAAATTAAATTATATTTTTATTTGGTTAAAATTATTAAATCAATTTTTTTATAAATTTTAAAAGTATTTTTATTTTAAAAATGTTAACCATTCATTAATAATTTCAATCTTCAACTACTAATATATTTAATTTATCAAATTATAAAACTTAATTAATATAAAATAAATTATATGGACTTACTTTAAAATTAATAAAAATTAAAAGGATCTGCAGATTAAACAATTCAAAATTGATTAAAAAAACATGTAAATTAATTTTCCTTTAGCTAAAGTATATCTTTAGTTTTTTTTAAATTTTATATAAGATTTTATTTTAATTGATTAATTTTATAAAATGTATCTTTAATTCTTTGATCTTAAAACTGTTTATTTTCATTGTAACAAATTTTTATATTAAACTTTTAAATATTGATAAAATATTATCAAATGTTGAAATATTAAATTATTTTAAAATAATTATGATTAATATAAAAAATAATTATTTAAAATTTATAATGTTAAAGTTAAAATATAAAAAAGATACTTTATAAAATTAAAAAATTAAGTTAAAATTTTATACAAAATTAAAAAACTAAGCATGGTTTAGCTTTTTTTTTTTTTTTATAAATCACAAACAACAACATCATTGTTAAGAAATTGATCAGTACATAAATACAATGAATGAAAACAGGCAATGTCGAATAAAGATCATGATGAGCCCGAGAGACGGTACAGTTAGAAGAACAATCCACCCGTCCCTGAAGGATGATACATTGTTATGCACGCCTTTAAAATTATTTATCCGTACTAACGAGAATGATTCGTCCACGATAAAAGTACAGTTAATAATAATAATTACTATTATTATGATATATATATATATATATATAGGATTGACAGTTTTTTGGGGTTAACAAATAAAGGATTGACTGTTAATCTTGTCTGCTCCTCGCCTTTAACCCAAATCAACCAGGAGCTCATGTTCCCGGCCCTTACTTGTTATGGGCCGCACACGAATCAGGGGTATTTTCATTTTTTCTCTTCTTTTTCTCCACTTCCTCATCCCCATCATTCAAATTTTTTATTAAATAATTTTTTTAAATAATAAAATTAATGAATGATAGATATGGGGAAATGGAGAGAAATGGAGGGAAAAGAAATGGAGAGTGCCCTAGTCCGGCCGCACACACCTTATGTTAAAACCGGTAGTGAGACACGTGGCTCTTGTTGAGAGCATGGTGGACACCTGTCCAGCATGCAGGCTTCAAAGTTCCAGCTCATCGCATCCGTTTTTACTTTTTATCTTTTTTCATAGAAGCATGGAATCGTTGGATAAAAAAAAAAAAAACTCTCATCGGACGGCTGAGTTCAATCTCCGCTTGAACATTCTGGATCATACAGATATTTCCTTTCCAGCACTGCCACGAATGCTTTGTACATTTTTATCATCACTGTTTTCCTCTTTTTAATTCATTTCGTGCCGTGGAGCTGGGGGTACTCTGTTTAGGTTTCGGAGTAAAGGTATATGCATTGAACTCTGTTTCGTCATTGGTGCCTACAGTTTGATTGCTTATAAATTTGTTAGATTTACATTTGAATCTCCGACTTTTAAGTTTGGCTGAGATGGCTCCAGAGCGGGTGCGATTGAATTTGATTTATTGTCTATAAATTTTGAGAAGCTGAATAGGTCCGCTGAAGTTGCCATTCTTTTAACACTTCTATACACTCACGCATACGCATTCAAAATCTGTTCGAAGTAACCGGCAGATAAAGCAGAGAGGTGAGGAGTGAGGACACGCTGTTCTTGCTGAGTGATTTACTTTTCTGATTCTAATGCTTTGCATGGCAGAATTTTTGAATGTCTACCGGACTTGGCCGTTGCCTTTTTCTTAAGTTTACCAAGAATTTCTCCATTCAATTACTCTTTCCGCCCAAAATTTCAGGCACTTTGATTCTTCTTTTCAATCCGTAAATTGCACCTGACCGTGTGGATAACCTGCAGACGCATTTACACTTGAAATTTTGGCGGGTCAGCAAGAAATTTTGTCGAAATGGACATATACGAGAGAAGTTTTTAGTAGGCACCATTTATTCTGCATACACACGGACATAGTTAACCAAATCATCAGTGACAGCTGGCTCGGTTATTTCAGCAGACTAACGTATATTTGGTCTTGGGCTGTTTGTTGGTTCATTCTAGTAGTGCATGCATTTTTCCATGATAAATATATTTAGGCATAAAGTACAATCAATATGATTAATTTGTACACGATATTCAGAGTTATAGAAACTGGTTCATGTCATGTGTTGCATCCAAGAGAAACTGGGGATTGACACACATTTTTCTTTGTATGGTGAAATGGTCTCTGGCTTTCTGTTTGTTCTGATGGCTCTGTTTAGGGCTTTAGGCGTTACATGACCTGGGTTTAAATGTGATTGTTGCTGTCAAAGTTGCAGAATAGAGATGGCTGCTCATAAGATAGCACATGCTTCATACCGGGGACCGAGTGTGGTGAAGGAGATATTGTATGGAATAAGACTTGGTCTGTTGGCAGGTGGTTTATGGAAAATGCACCACTGGAATAACCAGAGGAGGACCAGAGAATTTTATGATCTTCTTGAGAAAGGTGAAATCAGTGTAGTTGTGGACGAGGAGTAGGTAGCCTCCTTGCTTCTGGTGACCGATTAGTTCCTCTTTTCATGCTTCTGATCGTATAAATAACATCAATGTTCGGATTTTGAAATGTGAATGCTTGTGATTATTTTGAAGACACGGTTGTGCAGGCTCAGCTTATTTTGAGAACTAAGTGCTAAGATGGTTCGTGTAGTACCGTGTTTTAATCGCTTAATGAGTGTCTTATATAGTATGATAGTAACGGTTTTGATTTAATCTATTGTCAATGATTTTGTCATATAAGACTTACTTAATAAGTGTCTAGTGTTATAATAATAACAGTTTAATTTAATGGAACGGTTTGTAAATGATTTTGTCAGGTAATATTAAAAAAAATAAATTTCAAGTTTTTAGAGTTTAGAAAGTTTTGAATTTTTGAAGAGAAATATGTATTGATAATTTTCAAAGATTTTGTGAAATTTAATTGTTGTAATTGAGATAGTTGTTGAGTGAATGTATTTATGATACTTATTGAATCTAAATCCTTGTAAATTTAGGTTATGCGTGATATATTGATGATGATGATGCTCCGTTTTTTATGTTTATTTTTTATACACAACGAATGTGATGTAATATTAATATTAATTGAAAGAAAAAAGCATTGTGCTAGTTACTTGGGATGCAATGAATGTTAATATCTTTTAATTAGTATTAACAGAAGTTTTAATAAAAGTCAATCTGAAAGTAATAAATTAAATAACAATAAAAGTGGTAAGTTTCGTTCAAAGAAAAAAGTGATAAGTTAAATAATTTTCTGTTGCCTCTCGTGTGTATAGTTTAAATTATAGTTGAGTAGTTGGCTTTAAAAAAAAAAAAATCAGGGAGAATGACTTTTAACAACAACATAAATTCACAAGACATATGCATGTACAAGTTAAGGTGTATTGTTGATAACAGTTAATGCAAAACTTATGGATTTTCATTGCCATAAATTCTTTTAAAGGATCGTAAGTGTCATTCTCCCTAAAATTTGTAGTTTAGTGTGAATACTTTTTTAATTACTTTTTAAGTAAAAAAGATTATAAACTATATGCAGACTGGCTGTATAAATAAATCTAAATTTAAATTGTATAATTTTTTTATATTTTTTAATTTTCAATTAAAGTATCTTTTTCATTTCAATTTTTTTTTAAAAAAAGAAGTCTAAATAAGTTGGGTTTTGGTACTTATCAAGGTCAAGGCATCTTTAGAGATTAAAAAATTTATATATTATAGAGGTATTTATAAATTATTCATTAGCAAAATTTTTATATGGATAGCAAAATTTTACCTTGTGACCTCATAGGTTATTGATCAAACTTTTATTAATCGGATCAATTTTTATTCATTTTTTATTTTAATTTTAATTTTATTACACTCTTGTCCAATTCTCTGAGTTAAAATACAGCCCTGAATATAAGCTTTTGTTTTAGGGTCTAGGTTTTGAAAATTAATGTATTTTTTTTTTATATAAAAGGGTTTTCAAACTTGACCAATTTAAGCCATGAAAAATGGATTCAAGCTTAAGTTGCTAATATAAGCAAATTTATTTTACCCCCTAAAAATGTGATATTTTAATTTTTTATATTAAATTTAGACTTTATAACACTCGTTTATACTTTATTAAGGTTTACATTACTTATTTTAATTTTTAAACATTATAGTTTTTATTTTATAAAATAAACATGCAATCTTATAGTTTTAAAATTTGAAAGTTAAAAAAATTTAAAATAAAAATTAATAAAGAGGGCTTTCAAGATTGGTTTTGAGGCCGACCAATGAGCATTAAACTTGAAGCATTTATCAAATTTAAGAGTACTACATTTTTTGAGTTTGAGTTTGGGCTCATAGGTGTCAGACCCATAATAACCATTTGCCACCCCTAATTCGGCAACTCGCTCATTTATTGGTTCTAAGTTTGAATTAGAAGTATAGTTAAATCAATAAATTGTCAAATCAATATTTTGCTCGTTCAACAAAATGTTTTGCTTATGGTTTAGTTGATTAAGATTCAATTATAATTTTAATTATTATTTTTAATGAGTATCTTGATTGGTTTAATTTAATAATTGATACCTCAATTATAAACAATTTTTTTTTTTTTGGGCAAGCACAAGGATGAGTTGAAAAATATGGCTCAGGCGTTTTGCATTTGACTATTTTCTTGGGGGAATCTCATCTATGGCTGCGAGGAAGAAATAATTATACTTAGGGCTCAATATTTTTTTAAAAATTATTCTGCAAGCTTAAAGATCCTTCTTACAAATAAGTTTTAGAGGAAAAAAACATAATTGTCCTTAGTAAAAAAGGAATAACTTTAGGTTTACTATCAATTAACAATTACTTGTTGTATGTAAATCTAAAGTCGAGAATTTGTAAATAACTGGTCATAAAAATCAAAACTTGTTGTTATGATGAAAGAATTTCATTGTCAATGAACAATTATTTGTTAATATATAAATCTAAAGTTGTGAATTACTGAACATGTGGTTGTAAAAATGTAAACTTGCTATCATGATGAACCTCAATTCTGAATATATGAAGTCATAACTTATAAACTTTGACTTGTGAATAGATGAACTTATACTTATGAATATTCAAATTTTAAGTTGTAAATTTATTGAATTTGGCTAAGACGAACATGTCAACTTTAAACAATAATTTAACTTCTAATGAATAATTATTTATTAATATGTGAATCTAAAATTATGAATTCGTAAATACATAGTTGTAAAAATCTGAATTTGTATTTGTTGCATTTTCTCACTAAAGGCAATTGTGTCTTTTGGAACATTATACACTTTTTAACTCGAAAAAGTAATGGCCAAATAGGGATAAGTTAGTAATTAATGGATTAATTGTGGTTTTAGATGGTGAATCATTGTTTTGAGTGGTTGGGGTGTTGAATGATTTAGGATCAAGTAGGGAACTGTGATTCGAAGTAGAGCATGCAAGCAGTAATGAGACTCTACTCACTGTGCCATACACCATGACATGTATTGTGTGCGTCATGGCATATGTCAAAGAATTTGGATAAGTTAAACGTGGCTTGACTTATGATGTAATGGGCATCCTAAATTAGAACTTAATCATCATACTAACCATGGTTAATCAAGAACTAACCCAAATGGATTATCCAATACGAGATTAACCCAAATGAATTCTTAATATATATTTATTTTTTTTCAAACTATTTAATATAAAGGGATCCCAAGTCTTTAAAATATTTTAAAAACTCATATCATTCAATTAAACTTATACGAAGCATGATAATAACTATTTTTACTTGCACAAATATTTTAGCTCATTAATATAATACAAGTATCAAAACACATTCTCAAGGGCCCAAAATGTCTTTCTATCCAACACAAAACCCCTAGTACAAGTGGATCAAGAATATATTATACTAATTGACAATATCATAAACTAAATACACATATCAACATAAAAGGAGAGAGACCTACAGAAGTGATTATTATCACTTGGCCTAATGCTCCTTTCCTCTATTCTTCTCAGATAAGCTAGCTCCTGTAATATGTTAAAAGAGAGGGGTGACTACAACCACTCAGTAATCAAGGTATATCTAAGTTATACAAATGCATTATAATTAATCATGAATGCAAGTGGCCAATAAATTTATCAAGGTAACCATTCAAACAATCACATTAATAACATGTTAATCACATTAACATTTAATTCATGTGAATAATTTCAAGAATAAAGTCAAGTATAAAATTTACACAAATAGCCACATATACATTATTCGCATAATTACTACATGTTCTTATTTCTACAATTATAATCATATTCTCAACATAGCCATCAATTACTCAAATGGCATGATAATAATAATATACATGATCGATCTTTTCCTTATATCCCCCCTTATTTCCTCTGACATGAAATCCGTGGGCCAACAATTGAAAGGGATCATCCATGTGGTGAGACTACCCAAGGCCTTAATCATATCATGAGGGGCTACCGAGTCAGGGTTACCTTACTCACTTATGAACACGATTTCCCCCAAATCACACATTATGGGGTGTCATACCCAAACTAGCTCCACCCAAAACTCCAGGTAGGCCAGTAGGGTCAAGTCCCTTAATAGGAGCAATGCTACAGTACCTTACAAGGTAAGTAGCAGCAATAACCCCTAGGATTATTGGTTAATAGCCAAGTACCATATGGATTTTGCATAACCGCTAACTCCTTCACTAAGGCGAACTCCCGCCATATGATCATGCTCATGAGAAAATGCATTTCAAAAACTCATATATATATATATATATATATTTTAAAATTATCCTACATGCTCATCAACTTTCTTACTCAATAAACATCAAGAATCATCATATTTCAATCATGCCTCTTGCATCAATTTTTAAATTATCATACAAAAACACATTAGCATTATATAAAACTCAACATGCTCATACAATTCATCACTGTGCATAATCCACAACTTATAACCAAGAGTGTACACATAATCATCAACCATCAATCTCATTACTCATACCAAGTCATAATTAACTTGGTCACAAATCATAGAGTCTCAACAAAGTCACATGCATTAAAAACAACTATTTCAAATTTAGATATATATATATATATATATTCTTTTATTTCACTAACATAATTAATTAATTAACATACAAATGCATAAAATAGATTTCCCTGATTACCTCAACCTTTGAGAGGTCAAAGGTTATCCCTCAAGTTACAACACTTCCAAAGCTTTCCAAAGCTTGAATAGTATTAAAAAAAAATTAATCTACAATTGATCATATCCCAATGTGTCAATAATATTATTAACACAATTTTCACTCATACTCTAACACCTAAGTATTTATTTTATTTTATTTTATATTTATTTTATTTTTATATATATTTTTTAAGAATTTAGTCTTAGTCTCTTGAATTCTAAAATTTAATTTCATGTATTTGAACCTATCTACGTGATTCAATAGTCTCCTTCACAATAATTTCATTTAAATAATTTTTTAATATCAAAATTTCTCTTTTTATTTCAAAAATTTGCACATAAAAATACCCAAAAATTAAAAACTTAATTTCAAGCCTAGAATCATTATTCCATAGCCATAATAATTTATTTCTCATCTCAAATAATCATCTAAATATCAACAAATCAATTTATATTTTCAATTTAATCAAAAATCTACCCATAAGGATCTAGGGATAAACTCAAATACCTCAAATTCTAATTCTGTCAACAAAATAATACTCTAGAATATTTATTACACTACCAACAACCTCAACAACCAGATTTTCTCACCAAAAATTTATTCCTCTTTCAAACCCTAAATTTTCTAAAATCTTAAAATTTGCAGCTCAAAGGGAAAAACGACTAAGAAAATATTTAGAACACTTACCTAGTCATAGAATACTTAAAATCTCATCTGAAGTATCCTATTATGGAGCTTCACCTTCTATTCTAGCTGCAGCATCGCTCGCTCGCTCTCTGATTTCGCTCTCTCTGTTGCGCGAGAAGGAATGAAGAAAGAATGAAGGAAATGAAGAAAAGAATCAGATGTGTTGCTTTTCAAAAGAAAACTGTGGGACCCACACGTCTTTACTCCTCACCTTTCTTTTGTCTTTTATTAATCCAT
Organism: Prosopis cineraria; assembly: GCF_029017545.1. NCBI lineage: Eukaryota > Viridiplantae > Streptophyta > Magnoliopsida > Fabales > Fabaceae > Prosopis > Prosopis cineraria. The sequence continues at coordinate 34,501,462 of NW_026555334.1, read as the reverse complement.
CATGCACGCCGAATTGTCTGCCACATCCCTTCATTTCATGTTTTTTTTTTGCATTATTTACACCTCAACACCCAAAGCAAAAATTACTTCTCTTCCCCCTCTTCAATTTTCAATTTATTTTATGTTCCTTTTCCTTCTTCTTTCTTTCTTTTTTTTATAATATTATCATTACTATTTCTTTTTTCTTAAAAATCATAATTTAGAATTTGGATTTATGCTAAATTAAATTCAATAATAATCTCCTTACTAAAATTATTTATCTCTAAATATTTCTCAAAATTTTTATTAATCCAAATTAACTATTAAAATTTAAATTGAGATGTTACATATGAAATCAAAGGGAAAGAGAAGGAAGAACACATGAGAGAGGGAGAAGAGGTTTAGCTCTACTAAGGCATGAATTATTGAGGTGTTAGACTTAGTTTCGACGAGTGACTTGCTGGGTAAGTTTTGTACCCCCTTAAGCTCCCATTTTACCTTAATTTCTCATATTTTTAAATATAAAGAAATTGAATCAGGAAGTTTTAAAGGATTATTTTTTCACCTTTTAGTATTGAAAAGAGCCTTGGGTGTAAAATTAAGATTTTGTGGTTGGTTGAGCCCTGGAGCTATTAGCTCCACTTAACCTCAATTGTGAATTTGGGAGGGGTAAAGATGCTTGCTTAGTGTGTGAGAAGGGTTATTTGGTCATTTTGATGGCCCAAGTGTGAGTGATTGTGGTAAATGGATTAAGTAAACCTAAAAAATGTGTGTGGAGTGGGTGTGAGTGCTAAGTGATATGTTTTAGTGGAATTAAGTGTTCTGCTTTGAGTGTAGAAGTTAACTAGAGTCGGAAAAACGGGCTGAGCCCGTCGGGCTAGCCCGTTTAAGCCCGTATAACAGTAAGGCCAGGCTTGTAAACATGACTGCAAAATTATAAATCGGGTACATTTTTTTTTAATTAATTTTCATAATTTTCACTCTTTTTAGATTTGAAAAAAAATAAACTAAATCTTACTCCACATCACATATTAGCCCATATTTATTGAGGATGGAAGGCAAAAAAAAAGAAAAAATGACAATGAAGAATCACTGATCAAAAATTATATCAATCAATGATCACTTATTGTCAAAATTTGAGTGGATACTTGTGAATTCGGGTAGCCTTTATCAATAAGTATTCATTTAAGTTTTAATAACAACTCATTTTAAATTAACAATAGTTTATTGTAGCTTATTTTTCATTCAGGTTTTGACAACAATTAATTCTTAATTGATATAAATTTCATATATAAATCTTTGGCTACTATTTTTTTAAAAAAATACAACCTTAAATTCCCTAATTCATCTAGATCCATGATAATAATTCATTCAGTTCAACATTTACTCTTTTAATTTCGATTGGGTGTTTGTCGGCTTAGCCGATCCATTGTTTATTGCATTGTTATTATTTTATTTATATTTTTAGTTCATTTAGGTGTTATTTAGTTAGTTTTTTTGTACCTTTCTTGATTGAGTATTATATTAGAATGAAGTAATTTTTTGTTTGATTAAAAAATTTAAAAAAATAGTTAAAAGGGCCTAAAGCTCGCAGGGCCGACCTTGAGCCTACTATGTCAAGGGCCGGGCTTCAAATATCAGGGTCTTAAAGGGAACTTGAGTGTAAAAAGGCTGGCCCTTTTAGGCTCGAGCCCTTCAAGGGCCGGCCCTACAGGGCCGGGCTGGCCCTTTTTGCCAGCTCTAACATTAACTAAGGACACTTGTTTATGTAGATTGAGTATCTAGGATATTACTTATAGAAGTCTACAGATTTTAAGTGATTTAGTTCAAACAGTTGCTCTTGGTAAAAAGAGTGTAAGGTAATTGGATAAATCTTTCCATCAATTAGCTTGTAAAATTAGTTACAATTTATTTATGTTAATGATTTATATTACGATTTCTAAATGAATAGAATATTCTTGTGGTGAAAAGTTATACATGTAATACATGTGATAGATAGTCCATATGAGAAATGTGTGTTAGTGATGCCTGTGTGCATGTGTCATGTTGCATATGTGTATGCATGAGTAAGCGTTACCTTAGTATAAAATAGGGGTCGGTGGCCTTGCTTTGTGTAAATTTAGGAAGTCTTGGTCTAGAGTGTTAATTATGATCTATTAATGGGACTCAGAAATGCATAAGCATTCATATGTGTTAGAGGTGGTAGTTCACCTTGTGGAGTTGTGCTAACTATGATCTTAGTGTATGTGATGCCTATGCCACGTGGACTATAGCTTACGAATATGGCTGGGTGTCTACTCCCTGTCATTTTGTGGGTGATTAGTAAGGGGAGTATTTGACGCCCTGCCGATTGGTTAGGGAAAATCTATAGTCTAGAGGTGATTGAGAGATATTGGCCTTACTTCTTCCACTAATGGTGAGCTTAAATCAACTAAAGAATTCTGTACATAGCACATGGATTTGGTTGGACGTATGAAGGTTTGGGGGATATTAGTGACATATGCTCATATATAATTATATGTGCATTGCATAACATTGCTACTTATATTCATTGTGAAAATATTGTTACGCTATTTCTTGTGTATAATTTTATTTATTTGGTGTTTGGGTTTATTTAAATTACTGAGACGTATGTCTCACCTCCTTACTTCATGTTTATAGGTGTAGAGAGCTCCACAAGGCTGGGAAAAGAAAATGCGAAAAGAGTAATCGAGCTTATAAGAAAGCATAATGCTACTCTAAATGTAACATCCTGATTTAAAAAAATGATAATAATATGAATTTATATTATTTGAGATTATTCAGAAATAATATGGTTAGAAATTTAATTATGAATTAAAAACTTAGGTTTAAAATTATATAAGAAATATTTTGTTAAGATATAATTTTAAGATTTAAAATAAAAAAATTTATGTGTATGTGTGAGTTTAAAAAAAAAGTAAAAAAAATGATTGAAGTAAAAAAAAAAAGAGAGAGGCACTGTTGAAGTTCCACATCGATTAGATGTGGGAAGGTGAGGTGCCTCCTCATATATAAAAGGAGGAGGCATACGCGAGAGGAGCAGAAGGAAGAAAAAGAAAAGTTTATACAATTTGTGAAAATTGCAATTAAGGGCCCAAGATGCAATTTGTGAAAATTGTAAGTAATGGCTCAAAGGTTTGAATAATTAAATTCAAACCTATATTTTTTTAATATAATTTTGAGACCCACAATCCCATTTTTATATTATTTTTCTCTCTTCCTCTCACACTGCTCGGAGTTTTCTTGCAAGGGGGGATTATTTTCTTTTTCTTCAGGTATGTTCTAACTTTCTTGTTTAGATTAGCATTTAAAAATTTATTTAATTACAAAATTAATTTTATAGTTATTTTCTAAATAATATAAGTTTTCTAGTGATATGATTATTTTATAGGATAGAATAAATATTCTGATTAGGATTTTTCTATAGGATAGTTAATCTGATGATATGATGGATTAAAAATATAGGTTCAAACTCTTAGGGATATGATAAATATTATAGAATATTTTCTTGAAGTTAAAACTCATGTTTAAGAATTTTTGAGTTAAAATCTAGATCTATATGGTTGAATTTATGTGGAATCTGAGATGTAGGGATGAACTTCTGATTATTAAATATTTATTTAAGTATGAATAGGTATTATTGAGGTTATAGAAAGGTGATTTGAGGCTTAAATATGATTTATTAAGGTATGAAAATTTTAGAAAAGAATTTGGAAAGTTAAATGAGGCATAAATCTTAAATTAGTGTCAATATGGATTTTAAATCTAAGACTTTTTAACTCTTTAATTTAGAGTTATTTATTAATTTTCAATGTAAAATTAATATATAGTATTGTGAAATAATTATGTAGATTATATTGACAAAGATAGTGGTGAAAAAGGAGTTGTGAAGGGAACTTGTTATTCAAGACACAAGGTAACCATTATTAATGTGTTGTGATGGGTGTGTTTGTGAATGGTTATGTGTTGTTTTATTGTTTGGAAAAATTATGAATTTTTGAAAATAAATACTGTATATACTTGTTTGAAATTATTGTCAAGTGGGTTAAAAAAATTTATTTTTGTTTATCATGATGAGATATTATTGTTCGGATATATTTTTGTTTGGATATTTGAATGATGCATAACTTGTCAGGGGCATTTTAATGTATGGTGTTAATGGAAATTTCTGTTCGGTTAATTATCACCACGTGGTAAGCCCTCATTGAACCCAATGAGTGGCGTGTCGCTTGGTCCAACTCATCTTTGGCCGAGTGATTTGGTGTCCGAGCATGGCGAAAGGAGGATATAAGGTGTAGTCATGCAAATTAAATACTTGTTCGGTTTGTTTGAAAATATTGTTCGGTTAAATGTTTTATATACCCACTTCGCAATCACATGATTAATTACAACCGCATGCATCATTACATATTAGTTTTTGGTTATTGGGACTTTTAAGTCTCATTCCCCGTGGTTAATATTTTTACAGGAGCAAGTCCGGCCGAGAAAACACCAGAGGTGTAACTATGGTGTATGAGACACCATCTTTTACATTGCCTCTTATTTTGGATTATACAATGTATCTTGTGCCAACTTAGGACATATCTTTTTTGTGAAGCATGTAAATTCTAATCCTTTTTATTAAAAGTGTTTATATGACTAAGAGGATTATGTCTGTCCCTCTTGATGTATGATCTGATTTGAATATCATGCCATGAAGATTATGTCTGTCCCTCATGATTTTAATTACCTTTTTGGATATTTTAAGACTTGTGTTATGTCTTGAATGTATCATGGTAAGAAAATTTTCTACCACGATAATGATTTTAATAATTTGTGAAAAATAAGTTTGTATTTTTTAGGGTGTTACACTAAAGTATATGAATGTATATTTGTATATAGCATTTCAGTTGCCAACTATGATACATATATGTGTATATAGCATTTTGGGTGACTTACTTGTATTATTTTGATACATCTTCATCAATTTTGTAATTATGAGTTAATGTGGTGAATAGGCCTAGATACTAATACAAGCAATTGTGTATGTGTGTGTGTGATTTTGTGAAATCTTGCTCTATCATATGTGAATCGAGTGGTTATTGTGAATCTTGACTACATGGTGAGACTTGACCCCATTTTTGCTTGTGAAGTATATGTATGAACCCTGACAATGTGGTAAGACTTAGCCCTATATGTATAAGTCAGATATATGTAAGTGGAACAAGTAGAATTATGTGTGTGATAGTATGTGTTTTCTCATATAAGTCCATGTATGTGAAAAGTAATGTTGAGAAGTCAAACTGTGTATGTGACATGTGATATATAATATTATATGTCAATCAAATGTATCTAGTCTCTTTGAACTTGGTTTAAGGGCTAAAGCAGAGGCAAGGTGTTGAATTCAAATACTTTGATTGCTTGGTTTTTAAAGAAAAGTGACTTTTTATATTTGAGTATTCAAATTAAGGTTGGATTGTTGGATTGTATGCAAACTTATCTAATTAGTTAGCTTGTCTTACGAGTTTCGTGTAGATGCTTAAATCACTTTGATTGGACGTCGTATATGAAAATGGCGCACGGCAAAAATTTATATCAGACTGCTGTCATGATAACAAAATGTAATACGTGTGCCGCGGTGCATGGGGGCATGCCGTGACACATGACATAGAGCTAAAACTTATGGCTTTATACTACATGCCATAGTGCGTGACACGTTCTAAGAAAAATGATTGTTTTAAATAAGGCATGATGCCTATGCTTCTTTGAGCCCTTTTGTGAAGCTTTAATTGGATGTTTATATATTTCTAACTCAAATTCAAGATTTAGCATCTTCAAAAACAAATTATGTGTATGTGTTGAGGTAGTATTGTGGTGCGTGTAAGTAAAGTCTCTGGTTATATTGTTGGACTTTACATCTTTTTTTTTTTCTAAAATAAATTTGCAAAAAAAGTCTTTGAGTTAGTGGAATAATTTTAAAATATATTAACCCTGACTGCAATTTTTTGTCCCTTGGGGCCTAGATGAGCTTGTCCCTAGTTTCTTGTTGGCACTTGCGTCAAAAAACAAAAGTCCGCTGCGGAGCAAATAGAATTGAATCGTATTCCGCGGCTTCTTTGACAAGAAAGGCTTTTGCGGTTGCTAGCTCCAACTCCAAATAATTGAATAACACTTATTGAGCTTGGATGATGAGAGCAGTGCTTCGATCAAGTGTCATGTCCGGCGCCACTACGTTGTCGTCTTCGCTATCTTCAATACCGCGCAGAAACCCTATCTCGCGCTTCACTACCTGTAACGGTGTTCTAACACTGGACAATGTTTTCTTCCCCACTCGCTCCAATCGCGTTTCGCTTCGATGCTACGCCGCACTCACTGGTTTTGATAGAGTTCGAGTTCAGAATCCTATAGTGGAAATGGACGGTAAATGCTATTTTAGTGTTTGTCTGGTCTAACTACTTTAATGATCCTTTCTTTAGTTTACGTGAATTGCATGAAGAAATGGATAAAGAGAGCGCCGGAATTTGTGTTGAATCCGAGGGGTTTGCTTATGAAAAATCCTATGAATTTTTTGAAGTTAAACTTACTGCATGTTTACCTGTTCCTCTTCGCTATTTTTTCAGGCCAAGGTTTAATTTCTACTTTCGTGTGTATTTTTTCAGAAATAAACGTAGCATGTTCTGTTTCGCTATCTTCCTGGCTTTCTTGTTGTATTGTATTTGTTAAACTTTTTTTCCTGGTTAGGTGATGAAATGACAAGGATCATATGGAAGATGATAAAGCATAGAGTATGAATACCTATCTTTCTTGGGCTCTTTATTCTTATCATGCTAGCTTTTACAGTGGCTTTGGAGCCGTTAACATAAGTGAGTGTTTATGTGATGACTGCAGCTCATACTTCCTTATCTGGATTTAAATATAAAGTATTTTGATTTGGGAATTCAGCATCGTGATGCAACTGATGACAGAGTTACTGTAGAAAGTGCTGAAGCTGCTCTAACGTGAGTAATTTAACACGTGAGCATGTGTATCAATAGAATTGATCAGATGGTTGGTTATAGTGATTTATTTGTGGTGATCTTGCTTTTATGAGTTCTCATTCAAGTTGCTGAATTGGGTTGGCTTAGTTCTGGAACATGCACTGCAACATTGAAATATAACAGAAATGGGCCTTTATGTGAGCAACGTAGATGACCTGATTCTTCTCATGGCCTCAAGTAGATGCTAGAGCTTAGCCTTTCAATTGGGAAGCTCTGAGAGAGCTTGTGGGCTTTCCAGCTTTCTTGTTTTAAAATCAGATAGAAATATAAGTTTAGAGATGATGAGAGTTTCGGTGCCCAGTAATATGACATTTTAGTGTAATAGTTTCAATTGACTCTTTAACTGCCTTGGAGAAATTTGTCCTAGACACAAAGCATAAGACTGCATTTTGAGAAGGGGTGTCTTGCTTTGCTCATTTGTGTATCCATGGGAATGCATCAAGTCTAACATGTTCTGTTTACTTCAGGTTTAATGTTGCTGTAAAATGCGCAACAATAACTCCAGGTGAGTTTTTCTTGGCCTTATTGGACCAAATGTTCTATTCCATGATTTGTTAGCAAACATTCAACGTGCTTAGAATTTGGCTCAACTGACTGTCCTGGTTTATGCATGTTATATAATCTTTTACATTGTGCATTGCATGTTGGAATGCTGCTAAATTCTTATTTTATCATTAAACTTTTCACGGATCAAACTTTATTTCCTCTATTTCAATCTTTCAGATGAAACCAGAGTCAAAGAATTTGGACTGAAGTCTATGTGGAGGAGCCCCAATGGCACAATTAGAAACATTTTGAATGGTTTGTAATGTATTTACATGCTTTAAAACATTAGAATGCATGTGTAGCCATGTGGATTTTTTGTCAAGTATCTTTGTGTTAGAAAGTTGATTGTGTTCATCAATGATTGCATAGCTCATTTGGTAAAGGGTTGCATTAATTTAACTAGAAGTTTTGAGTTTGAGTTCTGGGTATGTAGTTATGTTAAATACTTGTTGGGAGAGCTTGCTGTCCTTGTGATATAACTCGGCTCAATTCAGATCAGTCGGGGTCTGAAGTCCTTTGGACTTTTGATATTGGGTGCATATGCCACAAAAGAAGGGAAAGATGTCTGTGTTAGTTGTGGATGAGAGTTAATGTGCACAACAAATTATTCTTCTATTGGAAGAAACAGTTTCATTGATTTTACTCATAGGATTTCTATATTTTGCAACTTATTTTGGAAACACTAGTGGATCCAATATGTACGTTGCTCATAAAATGTAGCTATTCTTTTCATTGGATGAATTGTTCTCACTGAAATTAAAATACAATGAAGTTGCTAATATAGACATTTATAACTATTTGATGGGCACATTATATATGTTAATGATATTGATGGGCTTTATTTTGTTGATTCAAAGGATGTATATGGACGTTTGGTATATTGTCAACTTTTGGCCATCTATCAGGCACGCTTAAAATTAGAATGGACATGTTGAGGGGATGCTATGAAATATCGAATTTTTGTGGTGGCTTTATGATTGTAAATGTATAATAATATGTACTAACTGGATCTTGTTTTACACTATGTGCGTTTGTGCAATCTCATTCTTTCATACATATTCCAAGATAGTCACTAATACGTGCTTCAAACATGCGTTAAATGTACTTCATAGACTTGCTTTCCTTATATATATATATATATATATATTTAAATTTCACTTCTGATAATTTAACTCTCTTTCTAGGTACTGTTTTTCGGGAGCCCATAATATGCCGGAATATTCCAAAAATTGTCCCCGGTAATGTTTAAACTCTAGTTTGATTCTGAATTAAGGTGAACTACTATTAAGCGCACTGTTTTGAACTTATTCTTCAGTTTCCAGGTTGGAAGAAACCCATATGTATTGGTAGGCATGCTTTTGGTGATCAGTATCGTGCTACTGATTTAGTAATTAGAGGACCAGGGAAGCTTAAGTTGGTATATGGTATGCTAATTATTAATATCATGCTCACGAACAGAGCTGAACTTCTTTGCTACTATATTAAACAGTACATAATACTAATTTATGCCTTTTTCTAATTAAGTTCCTGAAGACGCGGATCCTCCAGTGGAGCTTGATGTTTTCAATTTCAAAGGACCAGGTGTTGCTCTTGCTATGTATAATGTTGATGAGGTTTGTTTTATTGTATATTAATCAACTGCATATGGTGTTAATTGTTAATTAAATTTTTGAACACTTCCTTTTCTAATGTTTCAGTCTATCCGGGCTTTTGCTGAATCATCAATGTCACTGGCGTTTGCAAAGAAATGGCCTCTTTACTTAAGCACCAAGAACACTATTCTTAAGAAATATGATGGCAGGTGATTTTTTTTTTTTCCGTTCATTCTTTCAGGATTTGTGCAAATCTTCAAGGATCAGCTTAATCTGTCTGACTTTGTAATTTTACAGAGTTTTTGATATTTATTGTTATCGGAGATAATTTACAGTGTGAAATGATGACAGGTTCAAAGACATATTCCAGGAGGTGTATGAAGAAAGGTGGAAGACGAAGTTTGAAGAACACTCGATATGGTTCGTTTTTTTTATGCTTGTGAAGCAATTTTCTTTTAATCAATTTTCCATTCACAGATAGGTGATGCAACTCTGTGCTTCAGGTATGAACATAGGCTCATTGATGACATGGTTGCATATGCACTCAAAAGCGAAGGAGGATATGTTTGGGCTTGCAAAAATTATGATGGTGATGTCCAAAGTGATTTACTTGCTCAAGGTGATTTCATAGCTTATGCTTTGTCCAGACTGAAATATGTTTGATGTTAGCAAGCAACAAGAAGTGAATCATTCTGTAGACTGTTGAATATATATATATATATATATATATTTAAGTTATACCAGCACAAAATGAATCATATCTTAGGACTCAGGCTCAGCTAGGTTGCAATTAAAATTTTTGAAATAAATTTTCATGCAGGCTAAGTTCGCTCTTTTGTACATTGAGCATTCCAAACTTTGGTAATGTGTAGTTCCTAGCTGGTAGGAAGGATCTTTAAAATCAAGTTTTTAAAAGTCCTTTTGTCTTGTGTGCAGGATTTGGCTCGTTGGGCCTCATGACTTCTGTGCTGGTTTGTATTTATTTTTTAATATATAATTTTGTCTTTGTTAATGTATTGAATATTGAATGATTCTTCCAAGGTCTTGTGTTGTGCCCTTTTTGGTAATCTAAACAAGGAAAAAAAGAAGTAATCTGTATTTTGGTTACTGGACATCTATATTTGCTAAAATTTTTGCAGTTATCTTCTGATGGAAAGACATTAGAAGCTGAGGCAGCTCATGGAACTGTAACTCGACATTTCCGGCTTCATCAGAAGGGACAGGAAACTAGTACAAACAGCATTGCTTCTATATTTGCATGGACGCGAGGACTGGAACACAGGTATTCAGTCACTTTATTTCAGAATTTACAATTTCACTGGTAATTTTTACTTTGCCAACTGGCATTTCCATTATCTATGTTTCTTCTGAATATTGTTCTTGTCATGTCTCTGTTGTGTATCAGGGCCAAGCTGGATAACAATGAGAGGTTACTGGATTTTGCTTGTAAGTTGGAGGCTGCATGTGTTGAGACGGTGGAGTCTGGAAAGATGACCAAAGATCTTGCTATTCTGATTCATGGACCTAAGTAATTCTTCCGTCTCCTGCAGTTACTCTCTTCGCATAGTCACTGCTTATAACCTGTGTAATTTTGAACTGTAAAGTTTTAAATGAAAAGTATATTAGTTCATATAATAAGCGTCTTTAGAGTATCTGGTTTTAATTTGCATCTTATAAAGTAAAATTGATAAATTATGTATTTGTTTTTCATTTTATTGCAATTCGTAGTTGATAAATAATTTATATAGTTGAATCACTTTTTATTCGTTGTTTGATATTGTCTTCTGAACTCTGAAGTCCACTCATGCATGGCGCTTACCCATTTATAGCATCCAACTAGTTAGGTGGTGGTCATGAAAATTGAAAGATGACCGAAGATCTTGCATTCTTATTCAAGGTCCACTCATGCATGATTAGTTGTTTTGGATTGGGACATGAGATGTTCTAGACAAGTTGGATTGACTGGCTGCTAATTATGTGGACATGTGCAGTGTATGCAGGGAATTTTACTTGAACACACAGGAATTTATCGATGCTGTGGCCCATAAGCTGGATGAAAAGCTCCGGGTACCTGCGTTGGTCTGACTGTTACTTAAGTCCCATTTTTTGTTAGGCAGCCGTAAAGGGGGCGAGGGAATTTATTACATTTTGAATTGTTCAGGCGGCCAGTGGGGTTTTCTATATCTTTTGGTCGTCGTTTAAAATCTGTGAGCCCCAGAAAGGAAACTGGTCAATTTTTTTAACTCTGCAAAGTCCATACTATTACGATTCAGCTCTAGGCTTTTGGCTTTGGCGGCCGGCATCCCCATTCTTGAACCACACGCTGTCTTGCTGGCGGGGGAAACTTGCAGAGCATGAGCAAATCACAGGCAAATGAGATTAGTTTGACTTTTTCGGGTGATTCATCATTCGTTAAGATATTGCTGGCTAGTTTGAATATTTGAGTACTGCTTTTTTTGAAATGATTGTTTGATATGTGGTGCTAAGATTGGATTGTGGGGCGTATGTTGAAATAAGTCGTATGTTTTTCATGGTTTATCAATGAATATGAATATATAATATTATGAAATACAAATAGAAATTTTATATTGAACATATATGTCATTTTAAATTTCGGTTATGCTGACTATAAGCGTGTAAATGACTTGAGATGACCATGTTGGGGAAAAATTATACTAATGCAGATCACCAGGATTATTACATTGCTACTGACGAGCCGTCCATATCACAAATAATAGTTAAGTTTTATATTAGAATCCATAGCAAGTGTGATGAGGTTAGTGTCTCAACTCTCAACCATGATGAGTGTTCATCATTTGAGATGCTATTTACAGATCACATTAACCAAATTCAATTTTTTAAGTAAATGTAATTTTTTATTCTTAGTATTTAGAAGATAATTTCAATTTTTTGAATTTGGTAGTTAAAAATTAATTTTATTTTAAATCTTGCATTCATTAAAATATACAATATTAGAGGTAAAATATTATAATTAAATTTGATTATCTCCAGAAGGTATAAGCACTCTACGCATAGTTTTTCAAAAGTCGAAGAAAAATCCGTTCTCCTTAATCATCAATGTTCAATACCAAATATGTAATAAAATTTATGAAAATTAATGCTATTTATTTATTTATAAGTCATCAACAACAATAGACTCCTTGTAATGTATACAAACCATATTTGGTTCAGGCTAATAATTTATCATTTACCAAGTTCGAACTAATAAATGATCATTTAGCGTCGACTTTTCTGTGATGCGTACAAACTTCAGCAAATTTCTTTCTCTTAAATGATTGCCATTAGATTCTCCAATACAAAAAAGTTTTCAAATAACAATTAATACTAGGTTATAAATAGGGAACCACATGTGATTTTATTAGATAATGTGGCAGTACAGTTCAGTAGGAAAAAAAGGATAATATGATAGTAAAGAGACGAAAAATGTGTGCTTGTGTTTTCTGTTTGGTGCTTAAGATATTGTCAGTAACTATAACTTGACAATATGAGAGATGCTTGTTTTAAGTGCATTATCACGTCAATAGACCATACCATACACGGGTGATTTAAGGAATAGCATCTCACTAGAATACAACAAGGACTTGCCTCCTTCCCTCTAGTATATTGCCGATCACCAAGGACTTAATCACTGAACATGTCTAGCAACCCGCCATGATAAGCTTCAGTTTCTTTCTCTTCACTTTTCCACACCGTTGCTTACAAATTTCAACTGTTTCTCTAACTGCATATCAAAGAAAGGTGACATGCTTTAAACGACACCTTAAAAGAATTTCAATGGTCGAAGAGCAAGAAACTAGTTGGCAGATTATGAAGAACCCAGACGAACACAAATTACAGAACTTAAACATAAAACAACATCTTCATAACTTGCATTTACAAGACTATAAAGGTTTCATTCAGATGAATTGCCATTGTAAAGTTATTTCCCATGCTTGCTAACAGATCAACTGCATTTTAAGAATCTTCTGATTGACTGGGACTTGGCGGCTTTACTAGTCATGAGAAACTATAGGGTATGCCAATTTTTCTAAGCTTTTTAGCTTCAACAAGTAGGATTATACATGAAGAAATTTAGTGTGACTGGACAATCTATTTTCTCTTAGACTCTTACCATTCTAAATTCTACCAAATCGACTCTCTAGGCAAAAATCACTCAAGATTATTTACTGCCTTTGGTGCTTATTATAAGTATCTATTAACTACTTTATATGGATTAAAAATATAATTAAAAGCAGATAAGTGTTAGAAACTTCTATAATTTTCAAATATGCCCTGAATTGGTTTTCACAGAATACCTGCAATTTAAGAGAATAGGCAATAAAGAAGTCTTAATGTCCTCAAATAAGCATTTTCTAAAAATAAACTAGTATTGGTTTTATGTATTATATGAAATTTAAAAAATGAGTCGCGTCATTCATTTTCTTAAAATAAATTAACATGGCTTATTAAAATTTGGGTTGAGGTGAAAAACTGTCTTCAATGTTTCCAACCAGGTGCAACTCAAATCTTAAAGTATTTTGTGACATAATTTTGCCCTAATATTTATATTTCGGTACAATGTCTTTGTTGGTCTTTAATCACTTTGACCGCGAGGTTGACCTTGAATTACTGAGTTGGCAGGCCCTAGAATATTTTTAAAATTAAAAATAAAATCAATCCAGTTTGCTTCCCTCCCCTCCTCGTCTTATTCTCTCTCTCCCCTTTCCTATTCTCCATCGCCTTCTCCTTCTTCTCTTCTCCAATTGAGCCAATCACCTTCCTCGTCTTCTTTGCCTTCTCCTTCCTCTGCTCTTCGAACCCACAGTGTGGGAGACAACAGACGACGTCAGGGGAGACCACGAAAGAGTTCGCCTTCTCCTTCCCCCTCCCCCTTCCCCATCTTCTTCACCTTCTCCTTCCTCGAATATGGGTCTCGTTCTCGATCCGTGGGTGGGGATTCCGAAGTGGAAGAGTGAAAGGGGGTTTGCCCACCTGCTACCCCCTCCCCTTTGGCGTGCTCGATTTGTTGCATCTCATACGGTGAAGAAGTTTGAAGCCTTGAATCCAACAGCAACTTGAGATTGAACAGAGAAGACGAAGGCCTAGATCAAAGGAGGTAACTGAGGTGTGACGGAGATAGATCAAAAGTTTTTTGAAATTTTCTGGGCTCTTTGATTGTTTCAAAAATTTTGGGGTTCGAAAATTTCTAGAAATCGTTTGTTCGAAATCATTCTTTGATTGTTTTGGGTTTGATCGACGATAATTTTTGGGTTCGATCAACCTTGTTGATCATTCTTTGCCTTATGTTCTTTGATTGTTTTGATATCATTTTTTGGTTCTTAGACGATTGATGCTGATTTATGGGTTCATTAATTAAGTTTTTTAGGTTCAATCTTTGTTTTGGCTTTCATTGTTCTTGCTTTGTGTCCTTAATTTGCTGGGTTTGATTGTATTAGATTATCCGCTCAATCTCTCGCCATTCCAGAAAGAGAATGAACGCGAGATCGAGAGATTCGGATGCTCTTTTCTTCAATGAAGGGTGGTTTCGAGATGGACTCAATTTATTCCCTTTTATGTGTAATATCTTGGTTTTTAATTCTCCTGATTTACTAAACTTAATTATAATAATTGAGTAAATTGTTATAATGTGTGATCAGGAAAGTTTAATAATTATATTAGATTGTATTTCACTCCTAATTGTGAGTTTGATATCAAGTCAAGTCACCCGAGTATCAAAAGGAGAAGAAAATGAAAGGTTAGTGTTGTTGTTCCACATGTTATAGCGTGGAGTGCATCTGCTGCGGAGCACAGACACTCCAGATGTAAGAATGGGACCTCTTTGTGTCATGCACTGCAACGCATTACGCCTCCACTCGATGTATGGTCATGGTCATTTTTTACAGTTTGTCAGTCACGAACTGAGACAAAAATAGAAAGGAGAAAAAAAGAAAAAATGAAAAGGTGTGCTAAGCTTTGCTGCAATATTAGAAGTATTTTGAAAGTTACAAACACTTAAAGTAAGTATTATACTTATTAATCTCTTCATCTTTTTTGCCTTTATGAG
Source organism: Prosopis cineraria (assembly GCF_029017545.1). Classification (NCBI taxonomy): domain Eukaryota; kingdom Viridiplantae; phylum Streptophyta; class Magnoliopsida; order Fabales; family Fabaceae; genus Prosopis; species Prosopis cineraria. Next base: position 34,486,244 of record NW_026555334.1, on the reverse strand, counting down.
TTTATGGTTAAGATTTGATAGTAAAATATAATTTTTAGTTTATATAAGTTATGTGTCCGAATCTATTGATTTAAATAGAGTTAATGGAAGTAGATTGGAGTATTTAAACTTAGGTATAATCAATTTTGTTGTCTTGGATTGTTGGGCTTCATAAATATGCAAAAATTACATTAATGTGGGTTGTTGGAAGGATGTGATGTCATTAATGAAAGTTTAATAACTCATTAATATTAATAGGGACTAAATATAGTTAATAAACCCAATGGATAATGTAAAGTGAGCATTGTGCAATTTTGAAGTGGAGAAATGAGAGTTGAATGTTTGAGTTTGGCAATTTTGATGGGATCCAACTTGTTAAATTGTAAATTAAACTCTTGAACACCAATTTGACTTAGGAATTTAAGCTTGAAAACTATAATGTTGAGGGATAAACTTTTGACTTTTTAAAAATTTGAGATAACTGAGGGAATTTTGCTTTAGATAGTTATATGTTAATTGTATTGCGATGTGAAATATGTACTATACTTGTGAGTTGTGATTGGAAAATGTGTGTACCATGCAATGAAAAGTTATGTTCATAGACTTGGTTCAAAAATGAATTGTCAATGATGCAAAGGTGATCTTTTAAAATGAAGGGCAATTGAAATTATATGTGAAATTTAATAGTTGATGATGATTGTGATATTGATCGATGTTTAGATATGAAAATAGTGGATTAGGTGATAAGATATGAAAAGGAGTATTGATGCTCACTTGGGTAGTGCATGATCGTGAGCTCAATGTGTTGTTTTCGATAATGTCTAAATGAGTGTGTAAAAAATGAATGAATATCATACATGGCATAATTAGTAGACGTGAGTTCACTTAAGGATTAGAAGTAGAGAAAAATTCATATGGTATTTAGGATCCTCTTCGGTGCACGGGAGTATAGCCTTGCCCCATAGTTTGTCAATGGACTGTCTCATAGTTTGTCGAGGGATCAGAACCTAGCTTTTTCCATTAGTTTGACGAGAAGAATAGCTTAGAGTATGAGACACTACAAAGATTCGAGAGTAGGGAAGCCATGGTCCAAAAGCAAGTAATGTGATTTTGACTGAATCACACCTCATGGTTGGTGAGCTTAGGTAGTCCAATCACACGGATAGAGCTGTATTTAATGTTATAGTCCACGATTTCAATCTGAGAAAATAAGGCGGCATAAGGGTGGTTGATCATTGCTTATGTAAACTTATGACATGTCACGTTTTAAATTATGACATGTCATTGTCACATGTGTGAGTGTCTTGCGATAATGTACCCAACATGTATGAGATAAAAATATGTTAATTGGATTAGTAAAATATGATATGTGTTAAAGTGTGTTTTAAGTACTTTTCAAGCTATTGAGGAATAAAGCTACTTTTTAAGTGTGTTTTAACACTTTTCAAACTCTAACTCTAGTGTTGAGAGGAATAAAGCTACTGAGGCCTAGAAATTTGTGTATTCTTTTAATATGCCTCTTCTATCTATTTATTTTTGTATAATAGAATATGATTGTCAATTCTATGATTTATGTCGTTACACTTGTACTATTTTGTTGTTATAAATATTTAAGTTGTATTTTAGACCTAAGTAATTGTATATGATGAGAAATATATGTTGATAGGGTCAAAATACAAGTGCAAGTATAGAAATAATGTTTTGAACATATTTTCATTGGTTTGGACACAATGTAATGAAACTTACCTCCCCTTCCTATTTTTAGTGAAAAGGGTTGAGGAGTGATTTTATGCTATATTGCTAATTAAGTGCGTGTGATGTGTTGTACTAATTGTCTCAGTTTCAATGAGTATGGTCTGGGTGTTGAGAATGTCTGTTGACACGTTGTGGGTTTTGGACACCATTTTTGTGTGAAAGTTGTTAAAAGTGATCAAAATATGTTTAGATGTCCAACTTTCTAGTGTGACTTATTTTGAAAGTATAACCTATACCATTAGTTAGTTTATGAGAAGAGCCTTCCATAGACACCTAGATTATATCATTTGGATGGAGAATTGGGATACATCAGAAGTTTCTTGATTTTGCTGTTAGCTGTCATTTGCGTGCAATGTGCCATGGTGTATGGTGCCTAAGCAGCAACCTGTGGCACAGAAAGCAACACATAAGTCATGGCGTAGTGTGCATAAGTCGCAATCCATTGCCCTGTCTCATAGCAAACATGTTTTTTAAATGATTTTGATTTTTTTTCATTCCTCCAAGGCATCCTATACTTCCGTAACTTATTTATATTCTGATATAAGAGATTATGATTGATTTAAACTTATTTTAATAATGAAAACTTGAGATTATTTGATTTTGAATTAAGACTTGGTAATCCCTTTTATGAATTAATCTTTTAATTATCATGAGTTTTATTAGTTAATTGTGTATAATTGAGCGAGAAATTACATTATGCTTGTGAAAATTTTGGGGCTTTAAAAATTGATTTATCTTATGTATTCTAGATTTCTTATTCCTGTAATTTCTTATTTAGTTTTCTTTTTTGGATATGTGGGAATATCTAAATTAATTATAAATATTCTAACCTGATTATTAGGAGTTACTAGTATTTATTACTTTGTCTCTCAGCTTTGTACATATATATTGATTGTAACACATAATTTAGCATAAATAAGAAATATATTTTTATTAATTTCCATATGGTATTAAAGATATTAGGGTTCAGAAATATTCCCTAAGGTTTCTGGGTGTTTGGGTCGCATGGCAACACTTGTTGCATCTCTAGCTGTATGTGTTAATCATGGTGAAGGTCTTTCTAACCCTCACCACTGGCATAGGAAGACTCCCCAGGGTACCGTTGGCGATATCCATAAGTCTGATGACGAATGGAGGGGCATGGAGCCCACATGTGCTACTTGAAAACCTCCAACAAGTGCAGCAAGGTGGCGGGTGCAGGCATGTGAATGACCGGGATGAGTAGTGACACCTTCGATTATACTCAACTTGGTGTTTTCGACCAGATCCATCCATTACCCATGTCTTAAGAGCATTGTTTCGAAGCCCTCTAGTCTTAGGTGTCTCGTCTAGTGCTATTCTTTATCACTGTGGCTATTTCTCGGTGGCTATTTGATGACTTTCAATATTTTATTACATTTATTAGTATTTTTAATATAATTGAAAGTCATATATTTGAATTTTTTAGTAAAAATATGATTAAATGGATGAATGTGTGTGAAAATGAGTTTGAAAATGTGTTAGAAGTTAGTGAACCTATTTTAGCATTAATTTTAAGTTTTATGCATGTAGAGAGGCCCAATTTAGAGGTTTAAAGATGAAAATTTTAGAGTCTAAATTAAAGGAATTAAATCTAAAAAGAAAATCTAAATAGGTCATCTTCGTTGCAACGAAAACTCGTTTGTTGTAACGAAATGCGATTTTAGTAAAATGCACAGTTTTGACTTAGCAAACTTTTAGGGTTTGGGCATCTCATTTTTGTGTGTTCTTTATTTCTCTGTAAAACGTCCAAGGAGAGGAAAAAGAGCCAAAGGAGGGTTGGAGAAGCTTGAGTTTAGTGAAAAATCAAGGGTTCGCTCAAGATTGATTTGATTAAGTTTTTCTCCTCCTTCTTCTCTTTACTTTGCTGTATATATTGTTGATTTTACTGCCATAGAAGCCATGTGTGGCTAATTTTTTCTTAATTTAGGGAGCTATAAGCTGATTCTTGAATTATAGCATATTTGAACCATTTACTTGAGCTTGATATTAGTTTTATTTACTTAATCATAAGTCGGTAATTTAGGCTCGCCCGTAAGTCTGAAAAAATTTAAGGCCGAGCTTAATATTTTAGAAGAAAATTGATACTTCGAGCCTATTCAGGCTACACAAATAAACCTGAATTATGTTTTAACATTTTTTTAAAAAATGGAGCCAATTGCCTGCTGCACACGTAGACATGCTGACATGAGGACAGAGATGAGTCGTGAGTGAGGTGAGGTCCAAACAGTGAGACTGTGAGAGTGAGACTTGAGAGGTTGAGACTGAATCACTGAGAGGTGAGATGCGAGATGGCGAGAGCTAAAAAAACCCTAAAGCCTAAAATTGCTTTCTCTATTTCTCATTCGAAGTTTCGAACCATCGAGGCATCGATTGATCAAAGTTGAAGGACGTTCTGCATCTTGAAATCCATTGAGCGTCTTCACTGAATCATTGTCTTGCTTCTCCTCATGCTAAACTACCTGAAGCGAAACTCTAAAGGCTGTGGAAGAAGAAGACCAGACCCATTGGCAATAATTACTTCCTCTTCCTCGTCGAACTTTGTCGGCCTACTCGCACTCTCAATCTCTCTCAGACTACACGATCGCTCGCAATCTCTCACTATTTCACACTCGAGCTTTGTCCAGACTAGAAAAATCAAAACCCACTGGCAAAACGAGCTTCGTCCAGACCAGAACCCCTAGCACAACAAGCTTTGTCCAGACCAGAGCAGTAGAATCCATTGGCAAGGTTTTCTTCCTCTTCGTCTGTTTCGATCTGTTTGATTACTTAAGAGTCAAGATTGAAATCTCTGCTCTGTTTCGATATCTAATGGCATGCTCATTATCTGCTTGATTGCTTGATCAATCTTCGATTGTGTTTGCTTGAGGTTGTTTTTAAGCTAGATTTGCCTTTGAGTATGCCTCTGGTTGTATTTGCTTAAGCTTATTTTTAAGCTATTTGAGACCCGCCTCTGCATGAATTTCAATGGTTGTGTTGTCATGTGGAATTGAATATCTTATGCTATCTGAGATTGCCTCCGATTGCCTTAACTTTTAATGAAGGCATAGACGCATATAGTATGTTAAATTGATGTTTAATTTCCAATTTTATGTAGTGAAATATGTCTTCTAGTAAAAGAAGAAAATTAATGAAAATGTGAGTGTAGTTCTAGTAGTAAGGTAGATGATAATGTGCGTGGCAAGGGTAAAGTAGTTGATATTTTTCCCTCTCAAAAAAACAATGAGCAAAAATTACTTGCCTCTGCAATTAAATTAGCTACCTCAGCAAGTAAGAAATCTGTTGCCTCTGCAAGTAAGAAGTCTATTGGTTCTAATAATTCTAGTAAAAGAACAAGTTTTGAGAAAGAAGTGAAGCCACTTGTTGTTAAAAAATCAAAAACCTGTACATCTGATGTTTGGAAGTCATTTTTTAGAATTGCAATTGATGGAAAAGGAAAAGCTAGGTGTAATGGTTATAACAAAGGCCTAGCAAGATCTGGGTTGATGGCACATCTCATTTAGTACGACATGCTAAAAATTGTCCCCAACTTGCTAAATATCATGATATTGGAGTGATGATGATGGACAGAGAAGAAAAATTGAGGTCTAGAAAGCCTAATGATAAGCATGTGCGAGAGGTTTCATCTACAATGATAATTAAACATGATTTGCCTTATTCCATGGTTGAATATAAATGGTTTAAGTATTATTCTTTAATGTTGAATTCTAGTGTAAAGTACATTACTTGAAAAACAGCTGTATTGATGTTACAAAAGTCTATCAAGGGTATAAAGAGGCATTAAAGCAAAGATTGTTGAAAAGTATTAGTAGAATTTGTTTAACATTTGATTGTTGGACTGTTATAACCTCTGAAGGTTATTTATTCTTGACTGCTCATTTTGTTGATGAAAATTGGAAATTGAATAGTAAAATACTTTCTTTTTGTAAGATGAAGCCTCCACATTTCAGAAAAGAATTAACTAAAAAAGTTTATGATTGTTTGATTGATTGGGGGATTATAAGAAAGTATTTTCTATCACTTTAGATAATACTTTTGCAAATGATAATATGCAAGAAATTTTAAAACAAAAGTTAGCTTTGCAAGATAATGAGTTGATTTGTAATGAAAAAATTTTTCATCAAAGGTGTTGTGTCCATATTTTAAATTTAATAGTTCAAGAGGGCTTAAAAGTGACAAGTGTTACTCTAAATAAGATTAGAGATAGCATTAAGTATGTCAAACAATCAGAGGTAAGGGCAATTGCTTTCAAAAAATGTGTTGAAGAGGTTGGTGGCATTGATAGTTCAATTGGCTTGAGGATGGATGTGCCCACTAGATGGAATTCTATTTTTACAATATTTGAGAGTGGATTATAATATCATTAAGCTTTTACTAGCTTTGCATGTATTGATAATAATTTCACCCATTGCCCAACATATGAAAAGTGGAGGAGAGGAGAAGAAATGTGTAATTTCTTGAGGCCATTTGATGTGATGACAAGATTGATGTTTGGGACATTTATCCCACTTCAAACTTGTATTTCGCTCAAGTATCAAAGATTTGGATCTTGTTAAATGATAATATGGTAAATGGTGATCCCGTGATACAAGAAATGGCTCAAAGAATAAAAGAAAAATTTGACAAGTATTGGAATGATTATAATACTATCCTTGCAATTGCAGTTGTGCTTGATCCGTGAATGAAGATTCAAATGATATAGTACATGTATGTAAGGATTGATCCTATAAATTGCCTTGCCAAGATTGGGAGTGTTTAAAGCAAGTTGAGATATATTTTTAATCAATACAAAGAGATGGATGCTCTTGCCTCAGATCTTAAATCAAATTCAACAATTCCAATACAAGCAAATCAAGCTTAATCCTCCCCTGCTTCTAGTGTTTTAGCTTCAACCATGAGTAGCAATATTTCAAGAGTTTTAGATGTAATTTTAATTTCATGTTATTATTAATTTTATTGTTTTATTTTAATTTATTAGTTGGTGTTTTATTAAATTTTTACATGTTGCAGAATTGGATTAATTATATAAGCATGGATGTTATGTCTGTTGGAAAGTCTGAGTTTGAATTTTATTTGGATGAGGCAATATTTCAACCCCAGGCATATCAAGATTTAGACGCTCTCAATTGATGGAACACTAATAAGGGTAGATTTCCTATCCTTTCAAAGATGATAGCCGATATCTTAGCATTCGTATCACTATAGTAACAAGTAAATTGGCTTTTAACATTGGCTCACGTGTTCTCACCAAATATTGGAGCAATCATCCTTCTAATTTTGAAGCTCTTATTTGCACTCGTAATTAGTTAAGTGATTTTCAATATGATGGTAATATAAATTTTAAATATATGATTATTTTGTTATATAATTATTAAGTAAAATTTGATTTCATTCAATTATAATTTAAAAATTTTTCCTTTGTTGTCTTGTTGCAGATAGTGAAGAGAAAGAGAGGATTGAGGGAGAAGAGGTAGTGGAAGAGGAAGAAGGAGAGGGAGAGGGGGAGGGAGAGGAAGAGGAGGAATCACTTGAACTAAATCTAAATGTGGATTTGTTTGCCATTGAGAGTACAAATGTAGTTTTGAATGATGATGAGGAACAGGAAGAGCCACATGATTTGGATTTAGCTTGACTTTCATTTGTATTGTTAATTATTGTTATGTTTTAACTTTAATGTCATGTTGAGTGTGTTGTTATTTTGTTGGATTATTTATTTTGAATGTTAGACTAGTATGGTGAACTTGCTTTGTTAGCTTAGATGGTTAAAAAAAAAATAGTATCAATGCATGTTAGATTATTATTTTAATGCAATTAGGTGGGAAAAAATCATCAAAATTGCAAAAAAAAAAAGGTATTCGGGCCAGCCCGAAGCTTGAAATAATTCGGGCCGGGCTTGTTAATTCGAGCTTATAAGTATAGCGGGCTTATTTGGGTCGGCTCGCCCGAATTCCCAACTCTACTTAATCATGTACTTATTTGTCTCCTTAATGCTTGGCCACCATTAAATGTGAATTTGGAGTTTAGGTTTTACCTTGAAAGAGAAAAATTTGAATTAGACCATTAGATTGAGTAACGTGACATTAGAATTTATTCTAATTTGTTAATAGGATAGGAATATATCTATTGGACCCATATAATCACATTAAAGTGAGTTTGTGCCTCTTTGCCTCTTGAATAATTGTGTTAGATATAGCAAATTAATTCAAGAGAGGGGTGTAATTAATCAAAAGATAATTATTTTTATTAATACTCTAGATTAATAAATTAATTTTAAGTGAATTTATTTGGGTAATTACATGCTCTATGAATTGAAGAAGGGATTAGTCACCTTAAATTGCCTTGACTATTTGCGATTGTTGGAATTTTAATTTTAGTACATTGTTCTAATTTTAATCTTTATTTTGCAAAAATCAAATCCAAATTTTGTTTTGCTTGACTTGAATGAAAATGGAGAATTTATTTCTTAATTACCAATTAATTTGATTCTCTGTGGGAACGACCTTCATTTATCACTTATGATTTTATGAATCGTACGCTTGTGGAATCCATTATAAATCTATGAGCATCAAGTTTTTATAACCCTTACTTCACCTTGGCTGATTCTAGAGTATCGCTTGTGGTGGTTCTCAGCTTTATCTTCTATGTGTGTCTACCATTTGGCATATGGAGGGTGCTTCATCCACTAATTAATGTTGTCATTGTGGGATATAGATCAGTATTTGTGTCCTTTATGTTAGTGGCAAAAAAAGGTACCTTCCTAAAAGCCTTAACAACCACATAGAATAAATCTTTATGGATTGTTGATTCTAGAGCCTTTGATCATATGGCAAATTGTCATGAGTTGTTTACCACTTACACCTCATGTACCGGGAATGTTAAAGTAAAGGTTGCAGATGGTTCCTTAGCACCTGTAGCAGGAAAAGGGAGTATTTGCATTTTCGACTCTATAATGCTAGAATTTATTCTCCATGTGCCTAAAGTTGATTGTAATTTACTTTCCATCAATCAGTGGACCAAGTAGTAATATTGTTATGCTAAATTCCTCCCTTCCTATTGTGCATTTTAAGACCTATTATTTGGAGTGACAATTGAAAGTACCAAGGAGTATGAAGGGCTCTACTATTTTGAAGTCACCACCCAAGTGGGTAACTCACCGATTGTTGGTACCATTGTATCTGCCTCTAAAGTTAATGATTTTATGTTGTGACATAAGAGGATGGGTCACTCTAATTTTCTTTATCTTTAGCGTTTATTCCTATCTCTATGCCTAAATATGAATGTTAACAATCTTCACTATGAAGTGTGTGGAGTTGCCAAACACCATACAGAACTTCCTTTCCTAAAGTCCCTTACACACCCACTAAATCTTCACAACCATTCATAGTGACTTATTGGGAACATCCTGTATTCCAATCATATTAAAACAACATAGTTCATTTCCTTCATTGATGATTACACTTATGTTTGTTGCGTTTATCTTTTAAGAAACAAGTTTGAGGCTAATCCACGTTCATGACTTTCTTCAACATGATCAAAACTCAATTCAACACCACCATCCTAGTTTTATACATCGATAATGGCTTTGAGTGATTTAACCAATTGTTGAGTACTTTCCTCCAAATGCATGGTATTGTTCATATTAGTTCTTGTGCCCATATTCCTTCACAAAATGGGGTTGTTGAAAAAAAAATCATCATATCTTTGATGTTGTTAGATGTAACATCCTGAGTTTAAATTCCCTGATTAATTAAATTTAATTAGGGTAATTAATTAAATTAAGGTAATGAGTGGTTAGGGAGGTCTAATAATCATATTTAATGGTATTTTAGCCATAATTGTGAGTCCAATATCAAGGTAGGCCACCCTGGCATCAAAGGGAGAAGAAAAGAAAGAGTTGATGTTGCTATGCCACACGTCATGGCGTGGAGATCATCTACCACGGCCCATAAATGCTTCTGAATGAGGGAGGACCTCTTTGTGCCATACGTCATGGTGCATTATGTATCCACCGCAACGCATGGTCATTTTTGTAGTTCATCAAACACGAAATGAGACAGAAATAAAGAAAAAGAAAAGAGGAAATGAAGAGACGCGCCAAGCTTTGCTAAAATTTACTTGTGGACAATATTAGGAGTATATTAAAGGCTACAAACACCCAAGGTAAGTATCACACCCATTAATCTCCCCATTTCTTTCACATTTATGAGTTTTATGGTTAGAGTTTGATAGTGAAAGTGAAATTTCGGTTCATATAGGTTATGAGTCTGAATTTATTGACTTAAATAGAGTTAATGAAAGTAGATTAGAGTATCTAAACCTAGGTATAATGAGTTTTGGTGTCTTAGGTTGTTGGGCACTATTAATATCCAAAAATCTCATTTATTACAGGTGGTTGTAAGAATGTGATGCCATTAATGAGAATTTAATGATTCATTAATATTATTGGGGACTAAAGGTAATTATTAAACCCAATGGATAAATTCCAACTCATGTAAAGTGAATGTTGGATAATTTAGAAGTGAAGATTGAGGGTGCAAATGCTTAAGTTGGTAATGTTGGTGAATTTCAACTTGGTTGATTGTAATTTTGGCTCTTGGTCACTTATTGAATTGGAAATTCAAGCTTAGAAGCTAGTAGATTGAGGGGTAAACATTTGACCTCTCAAAAGTTTGAGGTAACCGGAGAAACCCTACTTTGAGTAGTTATATGTTAATTAATTATTAAATGTGAATTGTGAATGTTACATGCAAGGGGTTGATTTTTTTAAAGTAAAACCATATATTAGTTTTAATGAGTATATGAAAATTTGAATGTGCATAATACTACTTTTGGCTTGACAATGCAAAATGTGAAGTTAAAAGGATTTTTGAATTGTGAACATGTTAATGCTTTTTGAAAATGTATGTGATATTGTGTAGAAGTAATTATGTGTTAATGAGAAGAAAAATTTGATATAAGTGAGAATAATATTGAGCAAATGATGAGAACACATACTTGGATAGCGCACAGTTGTAAGCCCAAGGTGATCACTATATTAATAAGTAAATAAAAATGAAAATGTAAAAATAAGTAAGTATTGATTATAGCATGATCAGTGGTAGGAGTTCACCTAGGAATTGAGAGTAAAGAAAATCCATATGGTATTTAAGCCACTCTTCGGTGCACGAGGGTATAGCTTTGTCCCACAGTTTGTCGAGAGACTGTCCTATAGTTTGTCGAGGGACTAAAACCTAGTTATCTCCACTGGTTCAATGAGGAAAATAGTCTAGGATACAAAACACCCCAAGGATTCAAGAATGGGGGAAGCCGTGGTTCAAGAGTGAGTCATGTGATTTTTAGCCGGCTCATACCTTACAATTAATGAGCTTGGGTAGTCTAGTCACACCGACGGAGCCTTAATCAATATTATAGCCCACAGTTTCGATTTAAGAAAATAAGGAGGATATAAGGTTGGTTGATCATTGCCTAAGTAAAAAATAACGTGTCACACGTGTTAAGTGGTGGCAAGTCATATGAATATAGGTCATGTTACATATTTGACAATATAGTGACCATGCACCTAATTATGAGAGTTAAAGAAGTTACTTAATGATAAATGACAAGATATGATATACACCAGCATGTTTTACATACTTGATTTCCTTGTCCATGTATTTGGTTTATAATTGATATATAACTGTATAGAGTAGGTTTAACCTTGGTTACTGAGTAGCTAGGCTCACCCCTTTCATTCAACATTTTCAAGCTCTAGTTCTGGTGCTGAGAGGAAGAAGGCTAAAGAGATTGGAATTAGCATATTCCTTTTTATATGCCTCTAGCTTAGTTTATATTTGTGTAATAGCACATGTTTGCGAATTTAGGATACATGCCATCATACTTGCACGATTTTATTGTTGGAAATGTTAGATTGGTATTTTGGGCAAGTCTTTGTGTATATTGACATATATTTGTTAATATGGCTAAAATACTGGTGCAAGTGTAGAAACAATGAATTAAACATGTTTTGAATGATTCGGGTGAAATGCAATGATGATTTACCCCTTTTGTTTTTGGTAAAATGGGGTTGAGGAGTGAATTTTTGTTATTCTGTTGTTCCTTGTGACATGTTGTACTGATAGCTTTAAATCCATTGGATATGATCCAGGTGTTAGGAAAAGCTTTTGGCACATGTTGAGAGTTTTGGACACCTATTTTGTGTTAAAGTTGTGAAAAGTAGTTGAAACTTGTTTAAGTATCTAACTTCCTAGTGTGACTTGTTTTGGAAGTGAAACCCATGTCATTAGCTAGTTTATATAAAGAGTTTTCTGTAGACACCTAGATCACGTCATTCGAATGTCGGACGGAGAATTGGAGCGAGTCAGAAGTTCCCTGATTCTGCTGCCAAATGATAGCAGAATTAGTCAAAATTTTGTGTAACATGCCCTGGTGCAGCGTGCAAGAGCCGCGATGCATTGCCCTATTTTTCAACCATTTTCGACTTCTTTCACTCTTTTGAGATATTCCATGCTTTTAAAATTTATTTTACTCTGATATAAAGGGTTTGCATTGATTTAAACTCATTGTCATTTAAAAAATTTAGGATCCCTTGCTTTTAAATTAAACCTTATTAATCATCTTTTGAGTTAAATCTCTTATTACTAGGAGCTATATTGGTTAATTATATTTAGTGGAGTAGGAATGTTTCATTAGAGCACTCATGTTCACTTGTAATGTGCCCAAGTTCTCTTGGGGGAATGCCAATTTGATCGTAATCTACCTGATCAACCGTACGTATAGTCGAATTTTATTCTTTGACACCCCTCTTCACAAATTACAAAAGGTTTTCTCCATATCTTACATTGAAACCAATCTTTCACTTTGTATATTTGGTTGCACAACCTTTGTCTGTAACCACCAAAACACTAAACTTAACCCTCGAGCTACTAAATGCATCTTTCTTGGCTATTCTACTACTCAGAAAGGATATCAATGCTTTGATCCTGTCTTAAAACACACATTTATTAGCCTTGATGTTACCTTCCATGAAGATACTCCTTTCTATACTAATCCTTCAATTCAGGGGAAGAACATAAGTGAATCTCAGACTTAAAGACAAGAACCTAACAGAGAATTGGTGCTTCTTGAACTATGATTTACATCGAATGAGCCTTTACTACCACCACAAACCCTTGAACCATTACTTTCACCTACCCTAACAACACCACCATCTCCTCTTATGCCACAACATAAAGAACACATGTAGGCAAGAGAAGATACAGAAAAACCACAAAAGGGAGAGTTGTTTGTTTATATTTGAAAAAGAAATCAAAAGATAGTTGAGTAACTTGTACCTAAAACACTAAGAGAGTCTAAACCAGAGGTAGTTTTTGAAGCAAAAATTTATGGTGACATAGAAGTTAGGGTAATTCCCAAAACCCCAAAACTAGAATGTACAAAACGAGTAAGTAAATTTGTTGATCTTGATCTTCCTATTGCTTTGAGAAAGCAACCTTACTCATGTATTTTCCATCAAGAGAGGTTGTTTCATACAACTTAGTTTCTCCTTAGTATCGGGCTTTTGTTACTAATCTTAATAAGGTGAAGATACTTGAGACTATGCAAGAGGCTTTAAGCATCCCTAAATGGTGAAGCGCTAGTAGGGAAGATATGGGGGCCTTAGAAAAGAATAGGATATGCGAACTTGTTTGGTTATCTAAAGGAAAGAGAACAGTGAGTTATAAGCGGGTATTCAGCTTAAAATACAAGACTGATGGTGCTCTTAACAAGTTGAAAGTATGCTTGATTGTAAGGGGGTTTACCCAGACATATGGTTTAGATTATGAAGAAACCTTTTTGCTCTAATGGTAAAATTGAACGCTATTAGAGTCTTATTGTCTATAGCAGCTAACCTTGAGTGGCCTTTTATCAACTTAACATCAAAAATGCTTTCTTGAATGGCAAGTTGAAGGAAGAAGTCTATATGACTCTACCTCCCGGGCTCTATAAAGACAGGGAACATAAAGTCTGTAAATTGAAAAAGTCTATGTATGGCTTGAAATTGTCACTAAAAGCTTGGTTTGATAGGTTCTCAAAAGTCCTAAAGTTTGAAGGTTACAAGCAAGCCTTGTCGGATCAATGTTTGTTAAGGTCGAAGGAAGCAAGAAATGTATTCTTATTATCCATGTTGATGACATAATACTCACTAAAGATTACCTTGAGGAGATAGAGAGAGTGAAAGCTTTCCTTGGCAAGGAATTTGAAGTCAAGGATCTCGGGTTATTAAAATACTTCCTTGGGATGGAAGTTGCTAGGTCAGTAAGAAGAATTTATGTTTCTCAAAGAAAATATATACTTGATCTCCTGACGGAGATAGGTATGCTAGGCTACAAACCCATTAAAACTCCTATTGAGGTCAAGAAATCGAAAAAGAAACCTAAGGTAAATGAGGAAGATGAAGAAGAGGAGGAGGAAGTTGAAGGAAAGGAAGAAGCAGTTGACAAGGAGAAATATCAAAAGCTAGTTGAAAAACTGATATATATCTCTCATACGAGGCTAGATATAGCCTTTGCTATTAGTGTAGCCAGTCAATATATGAGCTGTCCAATTAAGAGTCACATAGAGGCAGTTTATAGGATTTTGAGATATCTAAAAAGTACTTGTGATAGAGGCTTGTTCTTTAGAAAATATGAGGAAAGATGCATTGAATTTTACATTGATGCAAGTTAGGGTGGAATATAAAGATCAAAGATCAACCCCCGGCTATTATTCATTTGTGTGGGAAAATTTAGTTACATGGAGAAGCTAGAAGCAAAGAGTTGTTTCAAGAAGTAGTGCTAAATCTAAATTGAGAGCATTAGCTTAAGGAATAATAGAGGAATTGTGGCTGAAACAAGTCTTGAATGAAATACAAGTTGAAACAAGCTCACCATTGAAGCTCTACTGTGATAATAAGGCTACTATAAATATGGCCTTTAAATCTAATACAACATGACAGATCTAAATATGTTGAGATAAATCAAAACTTTATTAAGAAAAAGTAGAATCAGGAATTCCATGTTTAACATATTTGCCTACAAAGTTACAAGCAACTGATGTTTTAACTAAAGGGTTACTTAGACCTGCATTTGAGAATTGTATAAGCAAGTTCGACATTATTAGCATCTATGATGGGGGGAGTGTGCGAATATCTAAATTTATTGTAAATCTCTTAGCCTGATTATTAGGGATTCAGGAGTTATTAGCATTCATTACTTTGTCTCTCAACTTTGTGGATATATATTGATTGTAACACATAATTTAACATCAATCAAAAATATATTTCTTTCAATTTCCATAGGATATTTGGTTGTTAATTGAATGCTGGCTTGGGAGATTTTTTTGTTTCTAATCGAGGAAGGAGGAAGAAAAAGAAATGACGTGGCAACAATAAATTTGATCTGGACTCCTGTCTAGCTATCCAACAAGCTATTTAACAATTAAATTTAATTAGTTAACAGTCAATATGGTCAAATTGTTTGGACGGGGTAACATTGTACCTAAACAAAAAATGTTAGAGCAAAATTACGCGAAAAAATACTTTAAGATATGAGGTGCACTTGGCTGGAAAAATTGAGGGTGATTTTGTACCTTAACCTTTAAAGTTTATATTATATATATATATATATATATAGAGAGAGAGAGAGAGAGAGATTTCTTATGCTATGTTCAGCAAGAGAGAAAAGTAAAGAAAAGTGAGAGGGAAAAGTGAAAGGAAAACTATCGCTTGGCTACAAAGAGAAAAGTACCCACATGTTATTTTCCTCTCACTTTTCTCTCCAAATATGAGAATATTTTGAAAAAAGAAAATTCATTTTTAAATTTACCTGCCACTTTTTTAATTGCCACCTCTTACTTTCCTCTATTTTTATTATGATATTTGTATTGTAGTTACATTTTGATAATGAACTTTTTGTCAATTTAATTTTTAGATTAATTAGATAAATATCAATTCTAATTTTTTAGGTTAATTTTCAATTAAGTATCTTATATTTGATTGTATTTTCAAATTTTAAGATTATTGCATACTTAATAATTTAATAAATAAAATTTTAAATTGGATAAAACAACTTTTAATCATATTTTTGTTCAATTGATAATATATGATAGAAATTATTATATATATAATATGTTAAAATATTAAATTTTATTATATAAATATTTTTATAAATAATAAGGTTATTATTATTTATATAAAATTAATAATTTTTTTTTTCTTTCCCTCTCACTTAGTCAAGCACAATGAAAAAAAATTACACCTCGATACTTTTCCCTTTTCTTCATTCTCTCTCATTCCTAGTTAGCTAGCCAAGCACAGCATTAATTTCATGATAAAGAGGGAAACGCTTTAAACATGCTTTAGGGAAAACCAGGCACTATATGTGACAGAAGTACCTGGGAACTTTTCACCTTTTGCCTTTGCAATTCCTCAACAAGCTTCTCGATGCTGACGTAAGCGGTGATAATAAGATTTGTGTTGAATTTAAACTCAAGGATCAGAAGAAATTTAGTTACATTCATGTACCTCTGTTGGAGTTCGATCACCTGAAGATGCAACTCTCTCTCCCTAATTGTTGTGGGTGGTACCTGCAAGTCACACAAATGAGCTCAACTGAAAGGTCAGGGGGAAAACTTGTCTAAAAAGAATATTTCTTGAAATCTCTCTTCAACCAACGGAATTTCTACCCTTCAACTTCTGCCTAAATTTTAATATCATCCCAGTTCCACCATAACAGAATCTTTCTGTATCTTTCCGTCTCATGCAGCTTTGTGCCATTGCGTACTCTTGGTAAACAAATATTAAATGTTGGGTATTAAAAAGGGAGAATTATTCCAAGGTTTCACTTAAGACAATTAATTACTTACAGATCTATTGACAACTGAGTTTAGGTCATACCTGTCAATGGACATGAGAGTAATCAATTGTTTTGAGTGAGACATGTATGTAATTTTTTTTATTAAAAACCTGGGTCAGATTAGATTCCATCACCTGTACCAACGATTTTGGCAAAACGGAAATATTGAACACTAATTAAAAACCAAATACACTTAATAGACCCAAATTCTTCTTTTTCACTTGGTAAACTTGAAAAAAAAAGGAAAAATAAAGGCACATATTTCAGGATGGTTGGAACATTGAAGAGGAAATGTGAGACCAACTGCGCGCGCAGGCGCACTTTTTACATGCTTCTAAGATGCACCATGTGAAACACTGTAAATGCGGACAAACTGAAGGAGAAAGCCATGAATACATTAAAAATAATTTCAGCCATAGTCCCTCTTCATTCTCCATTATGTGAAAGATATTTATGGACATACAATTCTGACCCCTCATGAAACAAGTCGCCAGTTAGTTTTTAATCTTTTTTTGCTCGATTGCTTGATTACTTGTGTGTAAGTAATAAATTGACATTTTAATTGAAGTGTTTCTGCGCTATCACAACTATTATGGTATGCCAAGCCCACCCAAAGTGGCATTTAGACACAGGTCATTTGTATCATAAAATGTACAACAGTGGGTTTCTAAGCTATAAAGAATAAGGATAAACATCCACCTGCAAAAGATCAACAATCCCTGCCTCCACAAATTCTACATTACTACCTGTAGCAAGTGAAGAAAATAATCAGATCCGCCCACAGTATCAAAGGAAAAAAATGCACACATTGAGAAGAATATAACCATTACCACAAGATTGCTCTGCGTACTTAATTAATTTAATAATCTCTTCCTGTCAAAATTTGTTGAAATATGATGTCCTTTAGACTTGTTATTTCAATTAAAATAAAAGGTAAAAGATATAAAACGAAAACATACCCTTTGCAAACTGTTCTGCTGCAAAATGAAATGCAGTGATGCAAGAATAGAGGCAGAAGTAGGGTTTTGTTCTGGTGGACTGGAAAGACCTCTACAAACAGGACCAAAAGTGCAGTTCACAGGACCCTGAATGAGTAAAAGAAATGGCAACAGTTATTAGCCATTGCCTAAAATGTAAAATCACCTAAGTTCCATCCTCCTTAAAAAAAAAAAATGAAGTCAAACATTTAAGAACGCATCAATAGCTTTTTATATCATCCCCAAAGGTAACCAAGGATGGGGCACCAATTTCAAAAATTGAAATTACCAACATATAATGAGACTTTACTGAAAGAGCAACACTCTGACACATGACAATATACCTAAATCCGTTCAGTATACAAAGATAATGTAAAACTCTAGATTTTTGAATGCTCCCTCATGAGTCCAAATACCGCAATTCATGTCCATACAGTATTCCAATGGAAAAATTGAATACAACAGGTTATGAGTTCTCTGCAGCAATGAAATTAGAGTTTTAATTGTTTGGCGTTAAAGGAAGCACGGCAGATCTGCCATGGAACACATGACCCACCTTGGGACTGAGATCTGCTGATGTGACCTTGAATCGCCCCTTACGCTGGACAAATGCTTCTGATGCATCATCAACTGTATATAGAAAGATAATTATAATTATAAATGCACTAATAACAATTTCTCAATGGAATTTGTAGATTACCCAAGTCTAATTAGATACAAGAAAAATATTATAAATTTGATAGTGATAACAATCACATTAACAAATTAGACAACAGGCATACCAGATGAGAGGTTGTTGGTTTCTCTTTTCTGCTTATACAACAATGGACCACTATTCCCCTCGTGGTAACATTTCTGCTGCAGATAATCCCTTTTTAAATACACAAACATATTAGCAAATATGAATATTGCAACTTAAATCCGCAGAAATATCAAAGTAACAAGCATGTCTACTAATGATGAATTATCTCAATTTTCACAGATCAAAACACAACAGAAATATCAAAATTTCCACAAATTCTGAAACAACCACGAAAACAAACATTTGGCTAACATTGATGAACAGTACTTCTCAGAAATAGAAAAGATAAAGAGTCTGAATAAAAAAATGACACAAACAATGCCTCTATTTGTAGTATTGAGAAAGAGAAGAAATATTCTGTACTTACTTTCTCTTTCTCACAGTATCAGTAAATACAGAATATTTCTTCACTTTCATGAATGTCAAACATTTTTTATGGGCAAAATTTATATACAGTGTTAGGCATTCCAATTTTGAGGAAAGAGGGTAGGGAATGCACAATGTATGACATCCTGCATAATCAAGATTTAATTTGTGCCTTATTAAATTTGGAACAAAAAGAAAAGGCCAAAAAAAAAAATCTAAGGTAATGTGATAATCTTACTGCCCTCTCCATTCTCTTTAACTTCTACCTATTGAAATTTGGATTTGAGGTGGATTCGTGAAACCTTAAGAGATTCATGGCGAAAGGTTTCAAGTATAATCAATGTTAGACTAATCCTACTTTGTTTGTTAAGTCTAGATCTGACGGCAGGATAGTATCTTTGTTGTCTATAGCCCTCATTGATTCCTGGTACGCCATCTGGGATGCTGAGAACCCTCTGAATGAAATGTTACATAAATACCATGTATGAAAAATGAGATAAATTAATAGTTGCTAAGCTCTTAAAAGGCAATTGTAATTGCAATTGATTGATCATGTAAGTCCTCATGCTTAGGTAGGATTCCATGCTGAGATAAACTGTTCCTTTAATATAATTGGGTCTTCTTTGTAACAAGATACAATTTTGATATTTTTGAACTAAGAGGAAGTGTTAGGATGACAATTTAGAGAAAGCTAGGTTAATTTAAGAGTTGATCATTATTGCGCTGGGCTTGTACTATTTAAGTTAGCCTTTTTACATCACGCAAATTTACAACTGTATAGAGACACATAAGGTGCCTGCCTATGTAAAGCCAGCTTAAGTCCTTTAAATAAAGGAATATTCTCGAAGCATCTGATTAGAAGGCCTGCAAAGAGTGCAGATACCAAAAACAGAAGATAAATCACAGTAGCAGGAAAAGAAAACAAACCTACCTTTCCCCAAGAGTAATAATTTTTTTAGCAGAAAAAGAACCATCAAGAAGGAGAGAAGCACTCAACTTTACATGCTCAGCTATAGCATTTTGTGGTAATGAATTACTTGTCCCAGAAATGCCATTCTCATTTCTTCCATCATGCCGATCTGAATCTCCCAAAGCAGCACTGTTGACACTGTTCTCACAAACGTCAAAATAACCTCTGCATGATTTATACATCAAATAAATATAGCTTCAAAGTTTCCATTAAAAAAGAAGAAAAAAGCTTCAACATTGAAACATGAGCTACATCGTTAATTTTGCACAATTATTCTTGGTATAAAAGAAAATCATTTGAGAAGGTTTGAACATATACAATAAAGGCTATGGGAGGCACTGGTGAGAAAAATAAAATAGATAATCTTGAGCCCTATAAAGAGAAACAGAGAAAGACTAAAGAGAACACTTATGAAAATTATTGAATAAGACCTCTTGATTAACAATATTCTTAAAAACTTGGTTGATGATAGAGCACAATGACATTTTGCAATCCATATAGCTAATATCATCTAGTGGGGTAAGGCTTGTTGTTGTTGTTATATTCTTGGGATAAAAGAACATTGGAAAATGGCAGCATGCAATACTTTGGAAACAAATTATCACTTTCAATAACTTCAGTATTGCAACATTATTTTTGTCAGAAAGAAAATGAATTACAAATAGAAATTTCAGAAAAGAACTGAAAAACTGAAGGATTTCAAAAGAAACATTTCCACAAGAGACGAACATAGCATAATGAATATACATTAATAGAATGTCTGTATGGAGTGTATGAGGGGAAAATGTGCCACATTAGAGTACATATTAAGGTTTATTCAACCATCGACCTGATAAAGGAAGGACTTTAGTGAATACCTAGATAATAGAGTCCCCACTTTTTTAACCAGTGATAGTGAACACTATTTGAATGCCAAAACCAAAACAAAACAAAACAAAAAAAAAAAAAGCTACCGCATCACTAAATCCACAAATAATCAGGATCAAAACACAATGATAGAGCCATAAAAGACCAAAAAAAACCAAAAAAATAAAAAAATAGAAAATAAAAAAAAAGGTCAGGAAGTAATCATACTTAAGAGCTTGAAGAGGTTTAATAGGAAATGAAGCAAGTGAACTCTCCAAGTCTTGAAGATCATGGAACCCGTCCTAAAATAACAGTCATTCAAATGCCAAGACAAGAATGAATCCAGAAAAAGAGAGCATGCTTAGAATTAAAGGTCTTCAGTTCAAGGTCAAAACGAATATTATAGGAAGATATGCTAATTGATCATTAAATGACAATAACTCAATAAGGGCACCTCCTTTCCCAGTACGGGTGTAGTATCTGAATGATTAGCTGCTCCAGAAGAAGGCCCTTCTGCCGGAATCCCAACATTATCAGACCTTTCCTTTTGCTTTTTATCCATACCTGTCTCTTCTGCATCTGGCATGTCATCGTCTTGAATCTGCAGTCAACACATAGATGGTTTTGGAGTAAAGAATGAAATGTCCAATATTGCCTAACTTTTCCGCTTAAGTTTTATGTAAGAAATCCAGATAATAATCTGTAGTAAAGTAAAAATACTCACTAGAGCAGCTTGACCTTTTAAATCCTCAAGGTTGAAATTCCAAGCACTAATTCCCCGTATATATTCTTTCTGAAAGTTTAATCACATTATTAAATTCAGATATATTGTTTTTTTTTTTTTTTTTGGAATCAAGAGAGGATGTCAATTAAAAACAAATACAACCAAGCTACAAAGCAAAGGAAACATGAAGACCAAAAAGAAAAACCACCACAATCTAAGTAAAGGGAGATATATTGGATTTTAACATCCTCAAAATTGGAAGCACGCTAACTACATTGATCCATGGGCACCGCATACAAATTCAGCATACAGTTGTTTGAGGTTTGCTTAAGCATAAACACGCACTTCAGGCAAGAGAAATAGCATCCTTAAGTTTTAAATGAATTTTGCTAAAAGTTATTCTTCTTCTATAAATGAATTCTGCAAATAGTTTCCCTTCCATGTAATCTCTTCCATAATAGAAATTCATATATATACTTACACACACACACACACACAAAATACATCATATCAACTTTGTGGCATCTAGTTTTTAAAGAGGAGCCAAAAGGAAGTTATCTTTAATCAATTAGTGGTGTATGTTATATATCATAGATTCACAAGAATGTTGAATTGGATTTGTCTCTTCAGTGCATACGAACTTAATTTACACACAAGCGTAGTTTACATAATACTAAATGAATTTTGCTAAAAGTTATTCTTCTTCTCTAAATGAATTCTGCAAATAACTTCCCCTTTCATGTAATCTCTTCCACAATAGAAATTGTGTGTGTGTGTGTGTGTGTGTTACATCATATCAACTGTGTGACATCTAGTTCTTAAAGAGGAGCTAAAAGGAAGTTATCTTTAATGAATTAGTGGTGTGTTAAAGATTCACAAGAATGTTGACTTAGATTTATCTCTTCAGTGCACACGAACTTAATTTATATACAAACTTAGTTTACATAATCCTTTTTTATCATTACTAAATACTAAATATTTTTGCAGTCCACTCTTTTCTATGACTTTATTTACCGGTAAAATAATAACAACAATAGTATTCAGTCGTAAATAATCATCAACAGGGAGGTCATCACAGATTTAATATGATAAAATCCCAACTAATCTTATCAGAACAAATAAATATATTTGATTATAAAGATAATTCTAGCCATAACAAAACCATGCAAGGAGTACAGGAAATATACGGATGGAATGATAAAGTAACACCATGGAACATATGGACGTATAGAGCTCATTTTAATCAGTCCAACCATCTGGAGCATGAAAAAGACTCAAAAGCAAGACAAAAAGGCAACTTCATAGAACGAAAATTGCACGTAACTTAACAAAATGAACACATTCCGGCAAAGTAGCATGCATCTAACCTTGACAAGAAGATGAACGTAAAATAGGATAACTAACGTCAGATACTAAAGTGAACATTTACTTTACAGAATTTAAAACACCTGTGATAATTGTTCCTTATCCTCGTAAGGAGCCTCGTTCTGCATCAATAAGTCTGCTTCTTTTGCCTGGAACAGACGAGCAGTTTACAGGAATGATAGCAATCGCCATAGACTGTTCACATTGAATAGGGAAAGTTTCAGGAATAAACCGCTAACCTTCAGCATCCTAAAACGATTTTCTAATGGAGCAAGGCCATCTAAAATGGTTTGAGATAAATATTCACTGGTGCGAGCATGTTTAAAGAAGTGATGTTTTAAAAGCTTTTCTGAACTTGGACGTTTCTTTGGGTCTTTCACTAGGCAGGCGGCAACCATCTCTTTGAAAGACTAGGAAGGGAAGGAGAACAATTAATAAACAACTTTTTGAAGGCAAAAATCCAGAAAAATTTAAATAAGAACCAAACCTTTGAAAATCTCTTGTCTCTTTCATAATCAAGGCCAGGAGGGGCATTTTGTAAAGTCATCAGTAAAACCTGTAACAAGGAAAAGAAGCAGAAAGGGTCAACTCAGAATTCATAAAAACAATTAGCAGGTAAGGGTTATCAGTGGGTGCAGGAAAGAATATTCAGCAGACATGCAAATTACTTTCATTGGAGGATACTTGGAAAATGGGGCGTGGCCATGAGCAAGTTCAAGTGCTGTTATACCAAATGACCATATGTCTGCTCTGTTAAAAAGAAAGAATATAAAATATCAGGGAACATTATGGAAAGGAAGCACAGGAGCAAGGAAAGTGAGTGGGAAAAATAAGAGACGCTCACTTAAAATCATATCCATGTAGTTGTTGCATAACTTCAGGAGCCATCCTGTAGAAAATGTAGGGCTTAAAGCTTATGATGATATTTCATGTGATAAACTACTCTATAGAAAGCCTCAAGCAAACTGAATGATACCAGCAAGGAGTTCCAACAAAAGTGTTTCTTGAATGTTGCCTATCTCCAGTATCAAACATACACGCTGACACCCCAAAGTCAGCTAATTTGACCGCACCTTTAGAATCAATCAAAATATTTCCAGCCTGCGTAATTGTCAAAATTTCTTGGGGTTAAAAGAAAAGACCCCGAGTCCAACAAGTGGAGGACGGATAGAAAGAATCTCCCATATATGAAGGTATCAAATTCCATAATTCAGTTTCAATTTCAAGGCATGGCGTAAATTCACAAAACCAAAAAACAGATATCTTCGTAGTCTTGGATTTAATCACTCGTAATTCAACTTAGTAAGAACTCTAGCTCTGGTACACACACAATACAAAAGTTGGCAAGATCACAATACCTTAACATCTCTATGTATGTGTCCATGGGCATGAAGGTAGAGAAGAGCTTTCAGAACTTCTCGCAGCAAAGTAGCAATAACAGGCTCTTCAAAGCCCTCCGGATAGGAAGATTTCATTATTTGAAGGCAGGATCCCACATACATGTATGGCATCACCACCCAAAGATTGTGTCCACTAGTGAAAGAGCAGTGCGAGCATAAAACATTTGGATGGTTTATCAAGGTCATTGTCTGTACCTCTCTCCTAATGCCATCCTGCATAAATTTCAAAGTTCTGACGTTGTATGAATTTAATATGAAATCAATGGATGCATAACATGGCCTGTCTGAAGTTGGGTAACGCCAAGAGAGTATCGGAAAGTGAGAGAGCTATCAAAGGGAGGGAGAAGCCGGAATATTGAGTAAAAAGGGTTATTACTTTTTCATATGAAATATGTACACTGTATATATACCTTTTTGGCTAAAATATAATCAAACAATCTCTCTCTCTCTCTCTATATATATATATTTTTTTTTTTTTTGCCAACCAAAATTAGGGTATTAAAGTAGAAAAATATTGCCCCTACTCTGAAACTTTGGCTATTTATAATGCATGCTGTAATATTATTATTTCTACTGTCTACATGTTTTCTACAGGACGACATCCTGTCACGTTGAAAATTCATAGATCTATCATGCAGAAACTGCAGCTTTATGACGAGCAATATGTCTTTCAGACCCTCACTATTAGAGCCAGTTAAGAAATCAAAAGACATTCATTAGCACAAAAAAATAATAATTAAATGTTAAACAGGTCAAATCAATCACACATACACAAGAAACTGAAAAGGAATTAGCGCTCGTGTTGTATGAGAGTTGGTCAACGTACCAGATCATTATTGCACTTTTCAAGATCAAGAACCTTGATTGCAACTATCTTGTTGAGTGGAATACAAAGAGCTCTGTACACAGTGGCGCCAACACCTTCGCCAACTTCTTCATACAGCTCATAATCTTTAGCATTGAGAGGAAATCTTTTTTCTGATACATGCTCCATGTTTTTGGTCATAAATTGAGATTTCAACCTTGAAGGCAGCATAAATTTTATCCCATTAACTCAAGTCCGCAACTAGGCAGTCGTATTAGCACTTAACTTCGCACCTTCTTTTCTTTTTCGTTAGCGCTTTGACAGCAGCATTTTGATTCGTCAGAGTTAATATGACTTGCATCGTAAACACATGCCCGTCCATTTGAAAAAGTTATTTCGCGACCCGGGCTTCCAATTTTGTTACCTACGATCTTCATTAAAAACATGCAACCAATAAACTAATTAAAAGGTTAACTTTTTCACTGTCAGACATCAAAAAACGAACTGCACTGAATTAAAGATTCAAGACAAACGACATACTAACCTAGGATTGGATACAAGGAAGTCTTCACTTGAACCAGAACTGAATCTGACCTGATCAGAGTAAAGGAATCCCCCAGGAAACCTATGATGATTTTGCTGGAGTTCAACTGCTCGTCAGCCACCGCTTCTAGTTGATCTCAGATGACTGTGATGAAGACGACGATGACAGAGGAGGACTGGAAGTTTTGTTGGCTTCAACGCTTTTTCGCTATGTGAGCATCCTCCTCTGTGCAAACGTCAAACGGTCAAAGCCTTAAATCCCGTGATCGAATCCACTACCGATTCTATCTGTTGACAAAGAATCTTTTAAACTCGTCAAGATGAGAAAAATAAAAGGAAAGTTCCTTTTAAAAGTCCAACGTAGTCATCAATTGGCAATTTGTAATCAATTCACTTCAATCAATTACTCAGTCAATTAATCAATTTATAAAGTTCGATTAAAAAAGTGGAATGTATTGATTTGTGTAATAACTCGATCAATTAACGAAATGACTTGGATCACGAAAAGGATTGGCCAACGTGTGACTTTCACAGAGGAACATCTGCTCGTGACATGCAGAAGCAGGACTCCAATGATAGATTCTGACAGACGCAACTCGCCGGGTCATCAGCCGATGAAAACGGAGCGGAAGAGATTTGCGACCGCGAGGGGGGGAATGTGTGTGATCATGACAGGCAAAAGAGTGGAACCCACCATAATGGATTCTCATGCTTTCCGCAATAACTCGGGGAGTTTTTTTTTTTTTTTTTTTCTTATGAGACATAAGTCGGACAGTTATTGTTGCTTCTGGCCTTCCTTCTTTGTGGACTTCAGTCCATGAGATGATGTCAAGATTTGTTTCATCTTCTTTCGAATCATGAATCATGAAATGAAAAAGTAAAACACGGGGAACATGGGCTATGGAGACCCAAGATGCAAAGGGATTCCCAACATCAGCCCGAGAAAGGCTGAGCCTAACTTTGAAAGTCACATGTGTGGCAACGTGTTAATCTTAATCAAGACGAAAAATGAAAGGAAAACATCTTAATGTATCTGAAATTATTCAAAACATCCAGTTTCATCTGATGAAAATAAAGGCAAATGAAAAATTCGAACATAAAATTTTTCAAAACATGAAAGGCTTGAAGGAGAAATGAAGACATCTCCTGACTAATTATTATAGGCTTGATACAGACAAATCAGTCAATCATGCTACTTGTAGAGGGGTCATTAGGAATTCAAGTAGCGATTGGATTATGGGATTTCAAAAATGACTTGGTTTCTTACCATCTACAGCTGCTGAACTTCAAGGTCTCATGGAAAGATTGAGAATTAATAAATAATATACTGTTACTCAAATTTATTATCATGTTGACTGCATAACTTTAATTCAACTTTTACAACAAGGATGTGTGCCGAATCATCCACTTAGGCAAGAAGTACATGAAGCTAGACAACTCTTATCTTCGACTGAAGACATATATGTTCAATACTCTAATAGAGACCAATCATGTGACAGACTGTCTTGTCAAAGAAATACATATTGTGACTGATTACTTTATCTTTTTGAATACCCCTTCAGGTTGTATTGGTTTTTATTATCTAGATAGAAATGTGTCATCTGTTTTGCTTGTTTTTCCTTTAATGTTAGGAATTTTTAAGCCTAAATTTGTTTTGTAATTTAAAAAAAAAAACTAATCCTATTCCTAATCCTTCACATGTAGTGTATCGTACGTGGTAGTCAAGGAGGCTCATGTAAATTGTCTATCTTACCTATTAGAAAAACAAGATAAAAGCATGCCTTGGATAATTTAAAGTTTCATGCACACAAAACAACTATACCTGCCACCATAAACATAAACACCTTTTAATAATAGTTCACATATGAATAAAATTCTTATTGTCACGAAAGTATATACCCTCTCTCTATTTAAAATTTAAGACATTTTTTATTAAATTTCACCCCAATAAAAAAATTACCTATTTTTAAACAACTCTACCTTTTTATATTTATCTTATTAAATACCGTACAATAAATATAATGAAGTCATTCATTAATATGGACACTTTTAAAAAAAGATAATGATTATATTTTAAAAGATTAAAAATATTTTATATTTTTTAACATTTAATTTTTTAAATAATATCAGGGGAGTATTGTTTTCTTTTTTTATCATTAGTTTCATTCTATAATGAGTGAGGGAAATGTTATAACTTTACATGCACAAAGATTTAGATTTATAAATATAATGGGTTAAGAAAGAATTTTTTTTTATAAATACTAAGATACTTATATTTTGCACTAATATTAGTTGGGATGAAATGTTCATATCTTTGATCAGAGAGAGTATCCAATAATAGTTTTGAAAACTGGATCAATTTGGTCAATTGAATCGCAAACACTGAATTTATGTTTTGATTGATCTAATGTGATACTTTGTTTATAATATTTTGTGAAAGAAGAAAGAATAGATCACCGTGTGCTCAGCACAGATTTCCATGAAAATTTGGACCATTTTTTTTATATATGCATGTCATCTTCGTGTAGGAGTTATGTTTATCTTCCCTGCATCGTTCCACTTTTATTGGAATTTTTTCAAAGGGACACAATTTGACTATATTCAGTCTAATCACAATTTAACTATTATTTTAATCATTAATTTATGAACTATTAATTAATAACCAACAACTAACAGGATTGGTCTAATGAAATGGGATGTTTCTTCACAACGTTACAAACCAAAATTTAAATATTTACTAAAAGAATATTTATATTTTTTAATATAAATCATCTAATATTTTAAGATATTTTAAATTTATTGTCTGTCCTAAATTAATTTAAAACCTTGTAAAAAGATTTTACGATAATAGTAAAGTACTGATGGAATGACCTCTTTAAAATTATGTTAATTATCATATTTGTTACTCTTCAAGATTTAAACTCTCGCTCTAAGAAATTTGATAGTAATCTTTACTAATCCTATCAAGTGTCCGTTGATAAAAATATTTATAGTTAATGTCTAAATTATTTTGAACAAGATTATTTTAATAAAAAGATAACTGTAACCAATAAAAAAAATTCAACCACCAGCACCTTTTCAGTAGATTAAATAGAGATCCAAATCCAAACTTCTTTTTTAAAAGTTTACAGTCCCATGGAAAAACGAGCTGCCGCTGCCGCTGGATCCATCACGTTGATTCTGGATTGGATTGCCACGTCACCTTCCATTTTAAGACCTGTCAGTCAGGGATCCCCGAAGAAAATGACCTCACTGATTTAAACCCATCATTTTTTAGCATATGCTCCGTGAAAATTGAATAGGATGCTTGGATTTGGATGACATGGACAAGACTGACACGAATAAGCCGCGTTCCTCAAATGACAGGTTTTCTTTTCTCTTCTTTTCTTTTATTTAAATGGAACATGTGTATATATAATTAATTTTTTTTAAAATTTTTTAATTTTTAACTCATTTATAAATTATAACTCAATCCTTCAATTATAATTCATTATAATTTAATTCTTCAATTATAATTTATTATGATTCAATCTCTCAACTTTAATTCAACTATAATTTGATCTTTATTTTTTAATTTTTTAAAAAAATTTATTATCAAATAAGAGAGATAAAAAATGCTCATATATTATTCTAAAATACCTCCTCTTGCTCATTGACGTGAGATTTAAGCTAACATGAAAAAAGATTAAAAAAAATTCAGCGACTAATTTGTAAGTGATTCAAAAGTTGAGGAATTGAGTCATGGGCGAGTCATAGTTGAGACACTGAGTCACAGCAAGTCATAATTAAGAGATTGAGTTACAAGTGAATTAAAAGTTGAAGGATTAAAAGATCAATTTTTTTATAATTAATTCAAAAAGAAAAAATGATAAAAATTTATAAAAAATACAAATTAAAAGGTTGATTATTTATAAACTATGGTGTTATTTTTTAAATAATTTTTTAAAAATATTTTTAAAATTATTTTTTATAAGAAAGAAAAAATAATATATTATCACTCTTTAAATTTACTATATAAAAATATTTTTAAAATTTTATAAATTTATATTTATTTGATCTTTTTCATTGATATTGATATATTATAAAAAGGATGAAAAATTGCAGATTTTCTAAAAGATTCTACTCCCATCGCGTCAATTATCATCTCTGTATCTTCAAACTCGTGTTGAAGCCACCGTTCTTGTCTTCTTGAACCCAAAATGACACAGCCACGCACCCAACCCCGATATGGATTAAATAAAAAAAGACCTCATACATTGCACATAATTTAAAATGATCTGTACTATTTGTTATAGATAAATAGTATTCCTTTCTATCCTAAATATAAAACCTAATTAATTAGTTCACAAAGATTAAAAATTTGGTCAAGTTTGTTAGTTATCCTAATCATGTAAAAAATTGATTCATTTTTTTAAATATGAAAAAAGTTGTGAAATTAATAAGAAAAATTGAAAAAATATTAAATAAGGTAAGATAAAAAATATGGAGATTATATATTTTGGAACCAAACCAAATTCTGAATTAAGTTTTATATTTCAGATCTGAGAGAGTACCAGTTTTATGTATTTAATACTACTATTTTATGTTGAATGTTAATTATGCATAGCAAAAATATGGTTAAAGTTCTCTGCTTTGATCACCTATAACTTCACCTGATATTAAAAAAATTGCAAGTTATTCAAAAGTGAAAACCAATTAAAATCAATACATAATAATTCCATTTTTTTTACTGTGGGTTAAAAAAAATCTGTTTTGTTATAAAAAAAAATACTTCTAATACAGTTACTCCTAAAACTTAAAAAAAAAAAAAACTCGGCAACTTAAAAAAAAAAAAAAGAAATAGTTACTCATAAATGCGGTCTCTGTCTGGGTACGTCTTTCAATCAACAGCCCTCAACGATTAGATTAAATAACAAGGTTCTGGTGAATTTTTATCCTGAATTATTATTTAAAAATATTTAATATCTTAATTTATTTGTCATAATAATTTTATTTATAAAATAACTAAATTTTAAAATATTTATCTTTAATGTTAAATACTCTAGTTGACGGTTAAAAATGAAATTTAAATTTAACTAAAAAATGTTATCTGTTATATTAAACAAGTTCATGTGTATTTTCGATACATTTTAATTAGGGTGAGGTGAAGTTATTATGATACAGATAATTTATGATATTAAGTGTTTTTAAAAGAATAATTTAAAAATAAAAATATACTTTAAATTGAATTTATTTGATATGGCGGGTGATATTTTTGATCATATCCAAATTATAGTTAATATTTTTAATTATTAAGGTTAAGATATTTAACGTGATATATTATATTTTAATTATTTTAAGGTAAAACTGCTATTACTTTTATTTAAAAATATAAAATATTTTTAATTAAATTTTATTTTTAATAAAATAGTTATCTATTTTTAAATTAATTTTATTTTTTTATATTTATTTTTATTAAATATTATATAATAAATATAAATTTATTATTAATAAGAATACTTTTTTTAAAAATAATAATTATAATTTAAAAAATTAAAAATATTTTTATATTTTTCAACCAAAGGATATGATAAATAGTTTAGAACGTCAAAATTTAAAAATAGAATGATTGCCTCGCGAAGAAGACTAAAACGCTGGCATGACTCATCAACCCATCAACATACAGACACGTGTAAGGGAAAATTTGTCGGAAATGGCTCTCGTCTCGAGTGATTAACGTGGCGTCAACTTTCCCGGTCTTCACTTACGAGAAGGAACCATCACCGTATCTGTACTAGGGGGATCCACAATTTCACGCGTCTCTTTTGTATTTTTGTTTTTTAATCCTTTGATCCTTGATCCTTTTTGTGAAATGGAGGTGAAGGCACTAAGTAATAATTTGCACGGTTAGTCGGTTCTATGTTTCTCTGTTTGTCTCTCTCTCGTGGTTGCTTATGGAAGCGGCAAAGCTAACTACCAGTCACACAAAGCCTTCACTTTTCTTCTCTTCTCTTTCTACGCTCACACTTTCTCTCTCTGTCTGTAATTTGGTTGAACCTACAAGGAAGAGACATCTGCAACTTTCAAAGAGAGCAAGGAATTCACAAAAACTCATGCTTCAGCTTTCCAGCTTAAACAAGCTGTGATTGTGGTGCAATTGAAGTTAAGTATGTTTCATGTTCAGAGTAAGGCAAAAGGAGCTTGCGGGCATTCTGGTTTATCTTTTCGATTCGAACCTCATTAGCCAATCAAGCTGAAATTTTTCCGCTTACTGTGATGATCCTGTTTGATTTTTACTGAATGTACCCATTCTTGGGTGGTGAGCTTGGTTTAATTTTGTGTTTATCTTTCAACGTTGGTGCTGTCATTTTCCATAGAATAAGGATACTCGCTCCGAAGGGCAGAAATCTGTGCTTGACTTGTGCGTATTTGGTGTTTCTGTGATCTCTTACAAAATGATGGGATGAAGGCGGGAGGATTGGGTGAAAAGCTGGATTTACGGGAAAAAAGAAGAGAACACATG
The DNA here is from genome assembly GCF_029017545.1 of Prosopis cineraria. Lineage (NCBI taxonomy): Eukaryota > Viridiplantae > Streptophyta > Magnoliopsida > Fabales > Fabaceae > Prosopis > Prosopis cineraria. The sequence continues at coordinate 34,454,322 of NW_026555334.1, read as the reverse complement.
TCAGAAATGCCTCAACGACCAAGAAGGAGGATACATTTTAGCAAATTATATTCATTTTCGTGCCTAAAATCCCCCTTCAGACATGATCAGTCTCAGATTGGGCAGAGAGGCTACTCAAGGGTCGTATATTGCAATGACCCTGATAACCCAGAAGCTGCTCAGTTGAATTACATTGGCAATTATGTTTCAACGACCAAGTATACGGCTTTTAATTTTATTCCCAAGTCCTTATTTGAGCAGTTTAGGAGGGTTGCAAATATCTACTTTCTCATTGTCGCATGTCTTTCGTTTAGTCCATTGGCACCTTTTACAGCTTTAAGTATTGTTGCACCGTTGCTGGTGGTGATGGGAGCTACCATGGCCAAGGAAGCTGTGGAAGATTGGAGGAGAAGAAAACAGGTTATGTTTGAGTATGTTTATACTCTTTTGTCCTTTCAAATTGTGTAGACATTTAAACCTTGTTCAACCTGCCCTACAATTCATTTTTATGCCTAGTTTTTCCTAAGCTTCATTTCTTCAATTCTTTATGTGCTATTTCGTCTCTTTAGTCGTTAGCTGTCCTTGGCAAGAGTCTTTATATAGTTCTATATTGCTGGAACAGCTTGGCAGGTGAGGGACTGTATCACAGGAAGAGGTCTAGAACACACATATTTCAGAACTATCTTGGTCTTGTGAACTTATCTTCTGCTATTTCTCTGAATTCTTTAGTTGAACGTAACTGAATTAAGAAGTTTCTGGAAATGATGATAACAAGTTACAGACAAATTTTCCCTACATTGACTCATCTAATATAATTTGAACAGCATCAATATTCAATGCTCGTGGGGTCACGATGGTTCAGCTTCCTCAAGCGTCAAACCTTAAAGAAACAGCTGTAGGAAATGATATTTGTTCCATACTATCGTGTCATATAGCTAGTTATTGCTTGATGTTGATGCAACTTATTATTTGTCTGGTCTTGTTCGATGACATATTTCACTAATTATTTTCCTGTTCTCGACTCCAATGTTCTGTGTGTCATTTCCATCTTTATTTGGTTAACTTCACTGTTAGATGGACTATCTTCATGTGCTCTGCTGTTTCTGTTCTTTATCAAAGTGTCCCATATTTTGCCTATAGTTAAAGGCATCTCTGGCTGAATTTTCATACATTTTTTCAGGATATAGAAGCAAACAACAAAAAGGTTAATGTATTTAGTGGAAATACATTTGTGGAGACCAGATGGAAGAAACTCCGGGTGGGTGATCTCATTAAAGTGTATAAGGATGAATACTTTCCTGCTGATCTTCTTCTGCTTTCATCAAGTTATGAGGATGGGGTTTGCTATGTTGAGACAATGAATCTTGATGGAGAAACCAATTTAAAACTAAAGCATGCTTTGGAAGTCACAGCTCATCTTCATGGTGAAAATTCCCTTGAAAAGTTTAGGGCAGTGATCAAATGTGAAGATCCTAATGAAAATCTGTACTCATTTGTTGGAACCTTGTACTATGAAGAAAAAGAATACCCGCTTTCCTTGCAACAGATTCTTTTAAGAGACTCCAAGCTGAAAAACACTGAATATGTGTATGCTGTTGTTATCTTTACTGGCCATGATACAAAAGTGATGCAGAATGCCACTGAACCACCGTCCAAGAGAAGCAAAATTGAGAGAAAAATGGATAAAATAATCTACATCCTCTTCAGTACCTTGGTCTTGATATCTTTTATTGGCTCTGTCTATTTTGGCATTGAGACAAAAAGGGATATCAATGCCAGCACGTACAGAAGATGGTATCTTCGTCCAGACAATACAACAGTGTTTTATGATCCTAAAAGGCCAACACTTGCTGCTATTCTTCATTTTCTAACTGCCCTGATGTTGTATGGATATCTAATTCCCATCTCACTGTATGTATCCATTGAAATTGTGAAAGTTTTGCAGAGTATTTTCATCAACCAAGATCTGGAAATGTATTACGAAGAAACTGATATGCCAGCTCATGCACGCACATCTAATTTAAATGAGGAACTTGGGCAGGTTGATACTATATTGTCTGATAAAACAGGTACTTTGACATGTAACTCTATGGAGTTTGTGAAATGTTCCATAGCAGGCACTCCATATGGTCATGGTACGACAGAAGTGGAGAGAGCACTTGCACGGAGGGGGAGAAATGGGGAACCAGAAGCCGATGGTTTATTATCTGGATCACAGGGCCAGAATAATGATGCTGTTGACTCCAAGCAGCCAACTAAGGGTTTCAACTTCAGAGATGAACGTATAATGAATGGGAAATGGATTAATGAACCTCACTCAGGCATCATACAGAAATTCTTTCGAGTCTTAGCAATTTGTCATACAGCTATTCCTGATGTAGATGAAGAATCCGGAGAAATTTCCTATGAAGCTGAGTCACCAGATGAAGCAGCTTTTGTCATAGCTGCAAAGGAACTTGGTTTTGAATTTTTTGCAAGGACCCAAACAAGCATATCACTGCATGAATTGGACTATGACAGTGGAAAAAAGGTTGACAGGTTGGCTGGACTTTTTTTTTTTTAAAAAAACTCATTAAAATTAGGCCCACCCTATTTGCTGATAAGCTCCCTCACCCCTGATGCGGGATTCTTCATATCTAAATTAAAAAAGGAGTTTCAGCTCGTTATCAACAAAGCTTTATCTGGTTTCTAACAAACACGATTTGTTTATTTTGTCATTTAGTGAGTCACATTATGCTTTTCTGCTCCTTATGTATTTATATGGTAATTTTTTTCATCACTACTAGGGACCTGCAATGAGTTTTTTCATTCTGAAAGCGGATGTTTTCCTCCTAATGGAGGCTGTAGGATGAAATACTGTGTGAAAGACAATATGTTTATTTTAGGCCTTTGATGTTTGGAACAAAAGGTTTGATAAAGAAGGGTAGAAAAGGGCAGAAGATTTAAAACCTGAGCCTAAGGAGCAAATGAAATTCAGAGAAAATACCAACTATTAAGCATCAGATTATCTTTAACCTTCATTCAGAGAAATCCAGAGAAAGCCAATACTTTGAAAGTATATAAGCTATTTGATCCTTTTGTGAATTTGAGTGGAATTTTTTTAGTATGTATTCCTTTATTTCAGAATCCAGCTTCTATATATCTTTGTAACACTTCGACAATGTTTAGTCCTTGGTCTGGTTTACCTTGAGAAAATGATTTGTAATGCATAAGAATCCTTTTCATGTTTATATAGTAATTTCTAACGTATTTTCATTTATGTCAGAATTGTTTTGTTTTTTCATTCATTGACCTGATTTTTGTGACTAGGATGTACGAGCTTCTGCATGTCTTAGAGTTCAGCAGTTCCCGTAAAAGGATGTCAGTGATTGTAAGGAATGAAGAAGATCAACTATTGCTCCTGTGCAAGGGTGCAGACAGGTCTCCCTTAATATTTGCATGCTTTATATTTAATTATGTGAAGCTGCAAGTTGGATATAGTGATGCCAAATCTTGCATCTCCTTGTGTGTATTCAGTGTTATGCTTGAAAGACTCTCCGAAGATGGAAGACAGTTTGAGGCTGAGACTGAAGATCATATCAAAAGATATTCTGAGGCAGGTTTAAGAACTCTGGTAATCGCATATCGTGAACTTGGTGAAGAAGAATATAAGTTGTGGGAAAGGGAGTTTTTAAAAGCCAGAACTTCTGTAGCTGCAGACCGTGATGTATTGGTGGATGCAGCCGCTGATGAGATGGAAAGAGATTTGATTCTTCTTGGTGCAACAGCAGTTGAGGACAGACTGCAGAAGGGGGTCAGTATTAAAAGTTGAAATCATTTTAACCTGCATATACCTTAAGATTTAACCGTAGTGTTCATTACTCTTAAAAATCTAAACCTAATACTCATATTTCTAAATTATGAAATGAAGATTATAATTGAAGGAAAAATAGTGGGACCACTAAAATAGTTAATGTTATTGTAAAATAATCAATTGTTGACATATAAAACTCACACTCTTTAGTGGTAATATGTCTTTGCTGACTACTTGCAAGTGCAGGTTCCTGAATGTATTGATAAGCTTGCCCAGGCAGGAATAAAATTATGGGTATTGACTGGAGACAAGATGGAAACTGCAGTCAATATAGGGTAAATGAATAAGTTTTGTGCTGGGTTTTATTTATCCAGTAATTAAACACAAACTAAATGGTAGTATCTCTTGCAGGTATGCTTGCAGTTTACTCAGGCAAGACATGAAACAGATAGTGGTAACTCTGGATTCACCAGATATCCTATCCTTAGAAAAACAAGGGGACAAGGAGGCTCTTACAAAGGTAAACAACCTTGAACTTGCTTTTATTTAAATTTGTCTCGTAATTATAGGTTTTATACTATATTTTTGTAGGCTTCTCTTGAAAGCATTAAAAAGCAAATCAGAGAGGGAATTTCACAAATTAAGTCTGCAAAAGAAAGTTCTAAAGAAAGTTCTACTGAATTTGGCTTGATAATTGATGGGAAGTCTTTGGATTACTCTCTTAACAAGAACGTTGAGAAGTCATTTTTTGATCTGGCTATTAATTGTGCTTCTGTCATATGCTGCCGATCTTCACCCAAACAGAAAGCTCGAGTGAGTATCTTAGTCTTTACTTCCTGTCATATCAATAGTAGAAGTTTCTACTAAATATTGAGTTTCGTATGACAAGACACTATAATGTCACTGTTTGAAATAATCAACTATAAACAGGTTACAAGATTGGTGAAATTGGGAACTGGGAAGACAGTACTGTCAATTGGTGATGGTGCAAACGATGTTGGCATGCTTCAGGAAGCTGATATAGGAGTTGGTATTAGTGGTGCTGAAGGGATGCAGGTCTGTAGATATCTCTATTTGTTCCTATTTGAGCTGTATCTTTTACCATCCTCTACATAAAAAAGACTGCTATTCTTTAGCCAATTTACAATGGGAACAATGTATATTTCCATCTTCCTTGCCCTCACCCTGATATGGTCTTGTACCTGTAGTCTTGTTCCTATTTGACTTGATGAATGATGACTACTTATGTAGGTTTGAATCTGTGATTATCAAAATTGTTAACAGTGCTACACATGGATAGAGTTGGTCTGATTGGTTAGTCTGGTCAGTAGTCTTCATACGATTGATCGTATTGCCATTTATGAGCTTCCATTGCATTCTTCTAGTAATTATTCTTTCTGCACTCACATTCCAATGCATACATGATAAATTGATAGGAATTTGAGTCCTAAGGAATCTGTCGCATCTTCTGACTTTTATTTAACTCGTTGTTATCTACAGGCTGTGATGGCAAGTGATTTTGCAGTAGCTCAATTTCGTTTTCTGGAGCGTTTGTTGTTGGTACATGGCCACTGGTGCTATAGACGAATTGCAATGATGGTAATACATGGGCGTGTACTCTTAACCTTTTAATGGACTAATTGGGTATTCATGCTGAAAATGATCATACTCTTTTTAGTTTATTATTTTTGCATGAATCATACATGTTTGTGAATGCATTAAACAGTGTTATGTCCCTTGCTCAGACATTTGAGTAAATTGATTAACAAAAAGCTTCATGTGTGATTAACTTGAATCATCTTTTTTTTTTTTTAATGCAGATATGTTATTTTTTCTATAAGAACATTGCATTCGGATTTACTCTATTTTGGTTTGAGGCGTACGCTTCTTTCTCTGGCCAACCTGCATACAACGATTGGTACATGTCATTTTACAATGTCTTCTTCACTTCATTTCCTGTAATTGCTCTGGGTGTTTTTGATCAGGATGTTTCTGCCCGACTTTGCCTCAAGGTACAAAAGTTGTCGCACTTCAAAATGCTTATGATAAACACAAAGCGATGTTATTATTAATATATGATGTCAGTTTCTTAATGACTGTTTAACCTGTTCAAGTATATTGCAATCATTATCACGTTTGGTAACACTTGTACATGATCAGCATCTTTTTGTTACCAATTCATTCAACTCTTCTTTTTTCTATTTGATTTAACATAAATAACTGAAAATATAAGTTTTCTAGCTCAGTCACACTTACATCTATAAGTACATATTTATCCTTGTACCGCAGCCTCCTTCACCAGTATATTCTACTTGTTCTTTGTTTCACACAAGCTAAAGCTTTTTTCTGCATGAATGACGGTACTTGTTTTTACTTTTTGCAGTATCCTTTTCTATATCTGGAGGGAATAGAGGACATCCTCTTCAGCTGGCCGCGGATTCTCGGGTGGATGTTTAACGGGGTCATCACTTCCTTGATTATCTTCTTCTTGACCACAAACTCTGTCTATAACCAGGCCTTCAGAAGAGATGGTCAGGTGGTTGATTGGGAAATACTAGGGGTCACAATGTACACTAGTGTTGTGTGGACTGTGAATTGCCAAATAGCACTATCCATTAACTACTTTACTTGGATCCAGCATTTTTTCATATGGGGCAGCATTGTCTTCTGGTATGTGTTCTTGTTGGTTTATGGCTATCTCCCTCCAGCCATATCCACAACAGCTTACAAGATTCTTGTGGAAGCCTGTGCTCCCAGTGGTCTCTATTGGCTTGTTACTCTTTTTGTTGTTGTGTGTGCTCTTCTTCCTTATTTCTCCTATAGGTCTTTCCAGACGCGGTTTCTACCAATGTACCATGATATTATTCAGAAAAAACAAGACGAAGGGTCCGAAACTGAGATATCTGATGACCTGCCAAAAAATGTCAAGGGCAAGTTAAGCCATCTCAGAGAAAAAATGAAGCAAAGAGACTTGTAAAAGCGCAAATCATCTAAACCTTTTCTTTCTCTCTTGATCTTTGGATTTGAACTGGGAAAGGTAGTTTGTAGGAGTAGGATTTGTGTGGAAGCCACCTGATGTATATTAAAGTTTGTGTAATTGTATTTTGTAATTGGAAGTAACTTTTCTATTTTCCCCCCTTTCTATTCTATTGGTCAATGCATCCTTCACAGGTTGCTGAATGCTCCTGTAATAGGTTTTGCGGGGCGCTGAACAATCGTGAATTCCGCCGTCTTCTTTTGTAGCTGTATGATATTCAGTAATATTAGATTATATTGGAGTATAATCGGACCTAATCAAAAGTTATTGCAAATTTGCTTAAGAAAACATAGAATTTTAAGGGTTCTTGAAGCCATCAAATTTAATTAATGAGGCTTTACATTTCGTCATTTCTTTAAAAAAAAAAATCAGGGGATGTTCTTGGGTCAATTTGGTTGCTCCATATGTCACGGGTGACGTGGGTTTCCTGGCAGGACCGAGAAGTTTGCTTGACTTTACCTGAGAAGGTCATCAAGTTGGTTTGCTTGCAAAACAATTTACCAATTGAATAATCAGTTGATTAAGACATGACCACACCAAACTATTCCTTTGGATACCAGTATCCACTAATTCAAACATAATAAAATGAACATTATATATGATTAAACTTTCCAAAAGGAGTCTTCCCTAATTAAGAGTTAGGACTTGGGGATGCAAAATATCTAGAATTACACTTACACGTATAATCTAATTAGTAATAATCAATGACATTTTATATGCGCACGCACGTGTGGTTGCTGGACTATAATAATTAACTCAGTAAAAATAATTGAAATGAAAGGTCAAATACATACTTTCTCTAATCTTATTGACAAATCATTTCAATATATTTTATCAGAATTAAAAAAATTCAAAACACATAATTTTGTTTTAAAAATTAATAAGTTTTTGACTTTATTCTTACTAAAATAAATTTACTTTAATAACATACTTTTTTTTTACTAACATAAGGTAAAACTTATAATAAAAATTTAATTACATTACTTATAAATATGACAAAAAAGTTATCTTTCTTTATTTTAGACATAAGACTGAAAAGAATACAACAGGTCAAGCTACTTACGTAGAACTTTTTGTTGAGAACCATATCTGTATCTGGTTCACTGAATAATTTATATTTGAACTGTACCATGTTATATATGTATAAACGATTGGTACAAGTTGAATTCAAAATCGAAACATTTGATTGCACTTTGAAAAAAAAAAAAAAAAGTCTGCCTTGGGAGGAAGGCGACCAACATATATTGTCAGCAATGAGGTAAAGAAGTGGGTGGTGGGGCACTTCCTTTGTTAATCATCTTGTCGTGACTCCTTTTTACATAATATTTTTATTTTATTTATTCCTGGATCAACGTCACGTGTGGCGATCTTCCTCGGGTATATTTCTTCTAGAAGGTCAAGGGCTTGGAAAACAAGCATCCTGGCCTTGGGAAATGAGAATGGAAAATCACATCATCATCATTTTTAACAAAATGAATTACGTTGTTGCTAACAAAATGGAAGGCATGAATGGCCAAAAGAAATACTCCCTCCATTCTTCTATATATGAAATCTTAAAAAAAAAATTATTCTTAAATATAAGAGGTTATTAATATTTTTTTGATGAATGAATCATTATATCTTTATTAAATTAAAAAAATAAATATTCTCATTAATTTATTTAAAAAAATTTATTTTTTATTTATAATAATTAGTGGTAGAATTGAAATATTGTTATGTTTTTAATTAGATAATTAACTTTTATTGATTTATATGATTTGATTAAAAATATTTTATGTATATCTTATATATATAGAGGAAAACATAATGCAATGCCAAGGGATCCACACGCCGGGAATCCATGGGAGCTCATTAAAAATGGGCGTGTTACCTGGGAATGCATGTTCAACACATGAGACAACCTTTTAACTGAATTCTGAGAGTGCGAATAAAAATCAATGCAAAACCAGTAGTGAATCTTGTGAGTAAAACAATTAGAAAGTTTGCTCCAATTAAAATCAATAATATTTAAATCTTGATTCAAACCTCATTATCATATGAATTTTGGATATCCTTGAAATAAACATTGAAAATTAATTAAAAAATTATGAGTCCACGCAAATTTCAAGCAGTTTCACAGATTTATTGGAATCACCTTTTCTTTGGTAATCGCACGTACTCATTGAACATATTTTTTTGATGCTCACGGAACTTGTAATTCAATCTCGTGACCCCACTAACCATTAAAACCAGCAGTTGGGTAAGGCTAAGGCTATGAATAAAAAACAATATGTTTCATGGAGTCACATGCAAAGATATACGTGGTGTTTTTATTATTATTATACCCTGCTAGTTCAATATCTCTCTCATTCTTTAGTTAAATTATAACCTACAGCTTTTACCCAAAAAATAATAATAATAATAATAACCTACAGCTTATGACCATATTCAGCGCCTAAAAAATAATTTGCTTCTAAGCTTTTCAAGCTTTTAAATGTAAAATAAAATTTAGAGATAACGAAACTTTTAAACTTTTAAATTTATCTTAATTATAAATTTGATTTATAAAATTTAATTTATTATATATTTTTAAATTATTATATTAGTATTGTGGATTTTGAATTAAATGTAAACTTTTGCCGATGATCTTTTGAGTGAAAAGTAGAAAGCGGAAAAGAGAGAGAGAGAGAGAAAATCCAATTAAAAAAAAATAAGTCAGAATTTTTTCTTTCATTTCATTTATTTTATTTTATTTATTTTTCTTTTTTTTTTCCTGAGCCTTCGGGAGCACGCAGCCACACCCTCGTGTGTATAAACGTGGGAGTAAGACGTGTGAAAGGAGAAATGCCCAAGAATTGCGTCAAAAAGAAAAATTCTTGATGTCCAAGAAAATTGCCATGCTCCACTTATTATTGCATTAAAAAAAAAAAGAGTTATCAACCTGAGCCATTTCCCATCAATCCATTTGGTGTGACTAGGAAGTTGTAATTACTAAATTAACTAAACAAAGCGTCACCAGTCATTAAAACGTCAATAATTTTATTCGTTTTAACGCGTTGACTGTCAACGCTTCCTTGTGCAGCCCTTCGTATAAATGTAATCAAAGCCCATTCTCGTTCCGCCGTGAAGCTAGGGAGAACAAAGTAGAAGTGAGAGGAACAAGAAATCCAGACATCGATTAATCTTTTAATTGATGAGGAATCAGCAAGAGCGAGAAGAAAGTGTGGACTCCTTGGTGAGTCCAAGCTTCAGCAGCTACACTTCCGACAAGCTGGCAGATATCGCCGATCAAGTAAACCGAGACTACTTTCGCAGCCTAGAGCCACGAGACAATGGCTTCGAATTCGTCACGTTGCGGAAGGCCGCCAACGGCGTCTTACTCGACGGCTACGTAGGCCCTGTTTTCCCAATTTTCAATCGAGACCTGTTAATGCTGGATGAGAATGATGGTGGAAATGGCCGTGCTCGGGAATCTAGTGAAGAGGAGGATCATGTGATGGCTCTTCAATTCCGGATAAGGAATTTGACGATTCATCACGATCATGATCCACCGTCTTCCTCATCGTCGTCTGATGTTGATAATTCGGAGGAAATTCCGCCGGGAAGTTACTGCGTTTGGACTCCTAATTCAACCAAAGCCTCGCCGAGCAGACGCAAGAAGAGCAACTCTACAGGATCGCCGCCGCCATCGAAACGGTGGAAGCTTCTGGATTTGCTGCGGCGGAGCAACAGCGCCGGGAAGGACTCGTTGGCGTTCTTAACTCCGACATCTTCAGGGTCCAATTTGGAGAAGAAAAAGAAGGAGGCGAAAGGGGAGAATTCGAAAGAGAAGAAGGTTTCGGCTCATGAAGCTCTCTACGCGAGGAACAGGGAGGTGAGCAAACTGAGCAAGAGAAGGTCTTACTTACCGTACAGGCAGGGCCTGATCGGATTCGGTGTTAGTGTCGACGGCGTGGGCAGGGCCTTGCGTTCATTCTGATTCCAAGAACCTCTGCCCATGAAGATGAAATTCTTCTGTTTGTTACTTTGCATTTGCATACCTGTAAAATATTATGAAGAAACTAGCTTGTGCATGAAAACCAAATTTTAATTTACATAATATGCTGTGAGTTATTCTATTCAAAAAGATAGATGTGGTATAAATCATCTAATCCACTTCTAGTGTGCTATGATAAATACATTAATAACTAATATTGTTTCGGAAAATTTTAAAAAAAATAAAATTCTTCTCATTTAAATTTTAAAAATATCATCTAACTCATTTGATATAAATTATTAAGCCTCCATACCAAGAAGATGCTATGATAAAACTTAGCTTTACTCCCTCCGCTCACTCAGTATTAAAATGAATTTTTCTAGTATCTTCTTAAAAAATATAAGGTATTTTAATTTTTTTAAAGTGTGATTAATAATAATTTTTTCAATAAGGAGTGTAATTAATAAGGTTTTTAATTGAGGCACTTTATTGAATAAGAATAAATATAAAAAATATATAATTTTAAAAACAATTAATTAATTCATTGGAAGTATAATTTAATTAAAAGTATCTTATAATAATAAATAAGGAAGTATATAAAAACTAAAATTTAGGAAAACATTTTTTAATGGGTATGAGGTAAATAATTATAACTTATATCACGAACGTATGCTTAAAATTCTATGACTTTCTATAAAATTTCAGTTAATCTGTTAATTTTATAAAATATATTTTTAATCTTTTAATCTTAACATTATTAATTTTAAATAATTATTTTTTAATAATTATTATTATTTTTAAAAAATTAAATTTAATATGTTTGTCATCATTTAAAAGTGTTTTGTTAATATCTAAAAATTTAAAGCAAGAATTTTTTTATTAACAAAATTGATAATGTTATAGTCAGAAAAGTGAGAAAATATTTTATAAAGGAAAAATAAAACGAATGGTTCTTGTAGTTTTAACATATTTTGATATAGGTCATTATAATTTTTTTTTATTACTTCTAGCCTCTCTAATTTATTCTATCTGTAATATTAGTTTTTATATTTTTAAACATGTCTAAAAAAACGGTGATATGATACAAATTATGTTAAATATATTGATTTATGACTAATGTTATTAACATGTATTGAGAATAAATTATTATTCAACATATTGAAACATAAAATATGAAACAAAAAGAGGTAGATAACACTGTTAATCTATTATATTGTAGCATAGACCAACGATATTAGTCACACAGTAGCATATTTAATATTGTTATTATTGAGGGAAAAAATCTTATCTGTTTCCACTGTAGCATTTATGGACATAGAAAAGAAGATTGTCCATTGTGTCTTTCTAAACATAAACTAGACATAATAAATTAGAAGAATCTGCGTAACAAAAATAAATCTGTAACAACCCATACAAAAGCACGTTAAAACTATATAAATCCATAATTATGTTTTCACTTTTGTATAGTTAAAAGACTAAAGTTATTCTAATTTATGCTTCGAATTTGAGGTAACAAGTTAACAAAGGTTGACCAATGCACTCTGCCTGCTCAGGAAACGATTTTTTCCCGCATCTTACAACGATTTTTTTCCCGCGGGTTATTTTTTCCCGCGCTGTGCCCGTTTAACCGTCGTCCGTCCTCCGATACTCGCTCCTAATTAAAATGCTTGCCACGTGACCGTGATCGAGGTTTTAGATTTTTTTTCCTTTGCATTGGGGGAAAAAAAAAAATTCCACGTGGCATGCAAAGTCGGTTCGAAACCGCTGAACTAGGTTCACGTGGGTCCGACGCAGTCACCACGTGGACCTTGAACGTCTTACCCCAACCCTGTGGCTTCCTTCGCTTTGGCAGAGCTTTCCGGCAATACCACTCCGTTCTCAGTAGCATAGGGTCTATAGGTAATCGCCCTGTGATCTCTGATGGAAGCCTGTGTTTAAGCGCTTTGTGTTACTTAATCTACTCTCCAATATGCTCTCTCTGCAATTCATCGTCTCAGGAGCTCTCGATCGTCCTTTGCCGTTGCTGCTGGGCAGCAATTCTTCGTCGTTTTGGGCCAAAGATTGGTGCTTGCTCAAAGCAAGTTCTTCAGTTGCTGGTAGAAAGAAGCTTCGATTCAATGGTGGAACTGTTAGGGTTTTGGCAATGTCTGGGACTTCTTCCGCATTCAAGATGAATCTAAACGAGTATCTGGTTACTCTGGAGAAACCACTTGGTATCCGGTTCGCTGTCACTGCTAATGGCAAAATCATCGTTCACTCCCTTAAGAAAGGGGTAATATTGTATACTACGTTGTCTCTCTTATATCATTAACTCTGCTGTCCTGCTATGTCCGAATCCAAAAGTTTAATGTAAATTGGTTTTGATGTTCAAATTTTTTTCTCGTTATGCGGTAGGGCAATGCAGAGAAGTCAAGAATTATAATGGTCGGGGACACTTTGAAGAAAGCTGGTGATCCATCGCAAAATAGGCTTGCTGAGATTAAGAATGTTGAAGATGCGCAGTATGTTTAAGTTTTGACTGAGCATTATGGTTGTACTTGCATTTCATTATTATGAACAAAACTAATAGTTGTGAATCGTCTAATTGACTCCTGGAAGAACGTTTCTGGAAAAAAAGTTGCGTTAAGTTTTGCACTGTAAAATGTCATATTGACAATCAATCTGAAGTCTCGTGCTAGTTCACGACAGACGCAGCAGCAAAGTCGGGGGGCTTATCATTTCCTTATTTGTTTTCTATCAGTTGCATTGGGCACGAACACCCCCTTCCCCCCCCCCCCCCCATCAAACAAAAAAAAAAAATTCAGCATTTCAATATAATGATGTTGAAGTTGTTTAGTTCTTTGTCTCGATATAATTAGCACAGGATTATTTTTATGATTGCTCATAGATATTTTCCTATTGAAGACAATCCTATTTGAGATACAGTCGATTAGCACATGATTATTAGTGAAACTGGATATCCAACATAGTGCTTTTAATTTTCATCTAGCATATTTGTGATTAAGATCATGTTTTTTTTTTTTAATGGATTAAACTTAAATGCAGTTTCCCCCATCAGATTCCCTTTTAAAATGTAACAAGCGTGCAGTTTGATTGAAAAACCATGTACTTGTTGCAGAAACCGTATACTTTGTTATGTTATTGGAAAACCACATAAGACTCGGATATTAACTGAATAATTTGATCAAGAGTTCTAAGATATTGTCAGGGTATTGGCCCTGTAGAGGTATAGAAAATTTTTTTCTTTCAATTTTTTCTTTATTCTGCTCAGGGTTTTCTACAAAATACTGGTATTTACTGGCTTCAACCTAATGCAAGATTAGATTTGCCAAGCCAGGACACAATCTAATTTTTTCTATGTGCTTGACCATGGCATTCTAAACATTTACTATGATGAACTTTCAACTAGAAGATAGAAAAGATTACCATTGGTGTTTGTGTGGATGCTTTTTCATTTCTTTTAATGACCAAGAGGTTGCCAAAACATGACATGGGATTATTGCATCTTTTTTTTTTTTTTCCTGAAGCTATGGTTAACTTTTCTTGGTTTGGGTTTTGCAATCTGCATACGTTACTATTCTATACCGTAGTGTTTTGTATTTATATTTTCATTTTTGTTTTCATCAGGAATATTTTAAAGGAGCAAACTAATCCTTTAAGCATGGTTCTTGAGAGGCCCAGATCACCTTTTCCCATCCATCTACTGCACAAGATAAATGATCTTGAAGTACAATTCAATAGAGGTCAAGTTCCTATTGCCACCTGGGACAAGGCAGTATTGGCTTCAAATTTACAGCCATCTATTGAAAGCTCTGGGAATAGTGGTTTTTCTACCTTCAACTCAAAATTTCTAACACCAAAAGGAAGCAAGTTATTGGGCAATCCAAATGAACATGTCCTCCTCAATGAAGAGATAAAATTCTTTAGTGATGAAGAGTATGATGAAGGAGAGTGGGCTCATGGAAGTTTCCCACTTGAGGAATATGTCAAAGCTCTGGATCGTTCAAAAGGCGAGATGTACTATGATCACTCCCTTGGTATGCGCTATTCTAAGGTGTGGATTTATTTATTTATTTTTTAGTGTAATACATTCATTTTAGTTCTGCTCATAAGTATAGATTTTAATGAGCACTGCCATTATGCAAATTATTAGATTTCGGAGCAAATATATGTGGGATCATGTATACAAACAGAAGCTGATGTGGAAACATTGTCAAAAGTTGAGGTAAGAATTTCCTCACCTTAATATCAAGATAGCCTCCCAAAACCCAATTTGTAGCATCAACAACCAATGTTGTAGAAAAATGACTCAAGTCACTTTTCAATCACAAAACTTGAATATATTAAAGCCTATAACAGTGAAGTTGTATTTGTTTATTCTGCATGTTGAATAAAAAATGGTGTGTGCATGAACTACTTGTAAAGAAAGGGGTTAAGGGCAAAAATGCTCTGGAACTTTTTATTCAAAGGCGCCTAGCATCTTAAACTCTTTTTTGGAATATTTTTACCCCGGAAGTTTAAAAAATAGAGCATTTTTGTCCCACTGTTAAAAATCTCTAACATTGACTGTTAAACTCAAGTTTGATTGAGGATATTTTTTTTGTTTTTTCCCTCCTTCTTTCTGTGTTTGGTCTCCAATTTCACTCTCTAGTGAATTCTTTAACTTTTCTTCTTTCAACGAATGAAAATGAAAGCCGAAAAATGCACAAACGAAGGAGGGAAAAATCGTAAAATACCAGGGTTAAACTTCAGTTAACAATCAATGTTAGGGATTTTTAACGGTGGAACAAAAATGCTTTGTTTTTTGAAATTTTAGGGGCAAAAATACTCCAAAAAAAGTTTAGGATGCCAAGCGCACCTAGAGGAAAAGTTTCAAGATATTTTTGCCATTTAATCCTAAAAAAGAATTGCAGTTGACTGACTGCAATATTAAAGTGAAATGTATGATATAACTGAAATATGCATAGCATTTGATCATGAGATTTTTTAGCCAGATGGCATGCCGTGTAATGAAAATTTTGGATTCTGTATCTATTTCATAGTTCTTTCTGGTTAATTAGTGGCAAATACGTTAGTAGGATTTCTTATCATGAACCAAAACGTGTTTATCTTTCATTACTTTTCAATGATGCAATCGTGCATTCCACGGCCAACCAGTAGCACCATAAATAACAGAATTTCTTTTTCTTTTTAACGCTCTCAGAGTTGTAATTTTTTTTTCATGCAATAAAATCTTATACTGTACAATTTCCTTTATATATAAAATCTTAGTTTTTGCGTTCAAAATTTCATTGATTACAGTTGGGAAATTTCTGCAACAGGGAGTCACTGCTATTCTGAACTTCCAAAGTGCAACTGAAGCTGAGAATTGGGGAATTGATTTCAAATCTATTAATGAATCATGTCAAAGGAATAATATCCTTATGATCAACTATTCCATACGGTAATATAAGGTTTTTGGTGAAAATATTAAAGCTAAGGATATCTAGTGTCTGGTTCCAAGATATCTTTCCTCGTGAAAAATGTCTCTGAATTTTCACTGCCCATTTTGTGAACAATAAAATGTAATTGTGATGTGTTACTTTGTGACATCAGTCGTTGAATGATTAATTTATCAATTTTTTTTTTTTTTTGCTGCTAGAAATTTAGAGCACTGATTCTACAAGTCGGAAGCATTAGGAATAATGTCTTGTCGAAACAGGATCAATAGTTCTAAACACCTTAACCTTGCCTGTAGATCAGATCTCAAATTCTGGTTTGATACTTTCCTTTCTGGCCTTTTTCAGGGCAGGAGATTCTTATGATATGAGGAAGAAATTACCATTTTGTGTGGGGCTTCTCTTGCGGTTGCTGAGGAAAAATCATCGCGTTTTCATTACATGTACTTCTGGATTTGATCGGTCTCCTGCTTGTGTGATTGCATACCTGCACTGGATGACAGATCTTTCCCTTCATGCAGCTTATACATGGGTCACTGGGATGTACACATGCAGGCCTGACAGGTTGCTCTTGTTAAATTTAAGAACTTTTGTGGGGTGGGTTGGGTTGATGTCAATATGTTGGCTGTCAATTGTGTATCAGACCTTAATTTTTCAATTAAGGATGACTTGCTCGCTGTTGAGTATCTTGATAAGGATAGCCACTGATTTTATTTTATTATTTTTATATATTTTAACTGTTGAATCACATTATTTAGGTATGTTAGGATCCCCTTCTGATTTTATTTTTTTTATCTTTCTTACGTTTATTTTCTTTGTTTAAGAGACTTTCACTAATTGAAATAAAAAATCAGAAAGTATAGCTCATTGAACCTGGAGATAGGTTGGGTTATTGATGCTGAATTGGTAGTGAGTTATCATCTTAATTCAGTTAATCAGGGTAAAATCTGCGGAAAGGAAATAAAAGACATTGAAAGTCTTCCACTACAGGTTCTGCCACTGGTGAAAGATAATAAAGGTGATATAGATTATGTTTTGGAACATTTAGGTTCCCAAAGGAGTGAGGTGAGGTAGCTGACTGTTATGCTCTTTTATATACAAAGATCTCAGTTTATAGCTTTTTCTCTATGTAGTTGCTTTTCTTTTTTAAAAAAAAAAAAATCAGTACTTCTTTCTATCACCATCCACTGTTTATGTCTATCCATGCTTATATCATTTCACCTTTATGTGTCTGCTTGTTATTAAAGCATACATCTTTTTATTGAAACAGGAGTACTACTCATGTCCATATAAAACACCTTCACAATTGACAGTTTCAAACATAAAGAAAGACGAAGATTCAGTAATCACATTGTAATAGGAATCACTTGATTAATTTCTATTTCATGTCATTACAAGTTATACTATGACGTTTCCTATGTTCCATTTTTATTATTTTTTGAGTCATGTCATATTTTATCTTTTATCATGGAAAATTTCTCATAGAGGCATGATTGCAGGCCAGCAATTGCCTGGGCAACATGGGATCTTATAGCTATGGTTGAAAAGGGCAACCATGATGGACCCCCTACACATGCTGTCACATTTGTATGGAATGAGAGCGAGGTAACAGATCAGTGAGTTATTGTATCATTGCAGCTATGCAGATAGTTCTTTAGGACTATTAAGAGATTATTAGTGCACACTTATTCCCATTGACCTTAAAATTCTAGTTTTGGATAGTTATTTATGTTTCACCCGTGTCTCTTTCTATGTACCAGGGACAGGATGTAACATTGGTGGGAGATTTTACTGGAAATTGGAAAGAACCAATCAAAGCAATGCACAAGGGTGGGATAAGATATGAAGCAGAAGTTAAACTTCCTCAAGGAAAGTATGTGTGCTACTCGTTCCTAAATTTTTGCTATGGATCCTACGTGGCTTATATTATCTAAGCTTCCTTTGTCAGACGAAGTGGCTAAAAATCACTAAAAATAACTTCTATTGTCCTGACCATGGCCTCTATCTTTCAACGGAGGCCATCATTAACCAAAATGCTTTATTGGTTTGATATCAATCTTATTGACCTTCAGGTACTACTATAAGTTTATTGTTAACGGACAATGGAAGCATTCAAATTCTTCGCCAGCAGAAAGGGATGATAGGGGGAACGTTAACAACGTAATTGTGATTGGAGACACTGCTAGCGTTAGGCCTTCTGTTAAACACCAGCAGAAAGTACGTATTAGTATTTGGATCAATGCTCTTCTAATCTCATACAGTGTTTATTAAAAGAGGTGTTAATCTTTCGCAATTTGTTAGTCACTGCTACCTAGCTGACCAGAACCAACAACTTTATCTTCTATGGGATGGCTCCGCTTTTTTCTCCTTAATAATTTATCGTTTGCCTTCTAGTGCCTTTTACCTTGTAACTTTTAGGCTGGATATACCTTTGATGCATTCGTGAAGTTAATAAATTAATCAAACTTTGGTGGATATTTTGTTTAGGATCTTCTCACAGCATGCTTAATCGTTATTTAACGTAAATGGGTGCTTGGTTTGTTCGCTTCCAGGATGCCAACGTTGTGAAAGTGATCGAGAGGCCACTGGATGAAAAAGAGCGGTTTAAGCTGGCGAAAGCAGCTCGCTGCATTGCTTTCAATGTCTGCCCTATTACGTTAGCTCCCAAATCGCAAGTAGTCTCTTAGAAACACAATGGTGTCATGGGACTAGATTGTGAAGCCATGCAATTTTGTCGCAGTTGTGAAGTCAAGAGGAGTGATCATACCTTGGGCCATCTCTAATGAAAGAGATTGTTGTCTGTCTCGCTGCTAGAGCTTCATTCAGCCCTTGTGTTGTCAGTTGTCACTTCTTAAAATGCCATGAATGACTTATATGCAGTTGTTTCATCTAAAGCTCAACAGGCAGAACTCTTCGTCGCCATTGTAAAAATGATTAGATAGTTTTGGGTGTTTTTTCCAGTCATATTGAGAAGATTTGAACCACACTTGTTCATGCTTACAGAGTTCTAGGTGACTTGGTTAATGTATTTATAACGTTCAGTTTTTCTGGCCCAAACCAACGGATTATGATTACTACTTGTAAAACTTGTAATGATGAAACCCAAAGTATAATGCGTCATCTTGAAAAACATCCATCTCCCGTGAGAGATCTTCTAGGCCCAGCCAAGTTTGCAGACGAACACATTAAAAAAATTAAGAGAAATAGTTACTTAAGAAATGAATATTATAAGAGTGGCTCACCGGGTTCAAGGTATTGTATTGCTTTATATAGGTAGGGTTTTGAGACATGTATACAAAAAAGGAAAGAATAAAAGAATTATTTAGAAATTGTTACAGGGCTTAGTATAGATATAGTTAATTGTTCAAGAGAAGATTGAGCCTGTTATTGCATTTAGTATTGGGTCTTATGCTAATCGTCTTAACTTTCCCCCTCAAGCTTGGGGCAGGTGAGGTTACAAGCCCAAGCTTGTCACAAAAGGGCCAGAATTTGGAGTGAGATAAGGCCTTGGTAAACACGTTTGCTATCTGCTCAAATGATGGGATGTATTGTACCAAGAGTTGGCAGGAAAGCACTTTGTCCCTTAGGTAATCAACATCTAATTCAATGTAATTTGACTGAGTGTGAAACACAGGATTTGAGGCCAATGCCGTTGCACTGAGATTGTCACACCACATGACTGGAGACGTTTTCATATAGAACCCAAGTTCTTGAATGAAGGATTGAATCCAAGTAAGTTTAGCCGCTAGATTCACTAGCGCTTAATACTTTGACTTTGCACTTGAACGAGCCATGACTCGTTGCTTTCTGGCGAACCATAAAATCAACAATTCGCTAAGAAATACACAGTAACCTCCCATGGACCATCAATCATCTAGGCAGACAGCCCAATCGGCATCAAAATAGCCTTGTAAAGTCAGGTGAGTACATGGTTTCACATGCAAAACTAGATATGTTATACCTTTGAGATAGCATAGTATTCTCTTGAGAGCCTGCCAGTGGATTTTTGTGGGTGAACTTAGGAATTGACTAAGTTTATTCATAGTAAACATGATATTGGATCTTGTATTTATTAAATATTGCAATGCTCCAATGATCTACCTATATATTATTGGATTTTTAAGTGGTTTACCTTCTTCTTTTGAGTAGTGATGATTTACAACCATAGGAGTGGGAACTGAGGCAGAATTTGCTATTCTACTTTTCTGAAGTAAGTCATAAATATATTTCTCTTATTCTAAATATAATCCTATCTCATCTCTATATGCTTCAATACCAAGAAAGTGATGCAAAGTGCCTAAATCTTTTAATGCAAAGAGATTGTCAAGTTGTGTAATGAAATTTTCTATGACTAAATTTGAGTTTTGTGTAACAATTATGTCATCCACATATATTAGGACAAATAACACTATTGTGTTTTGTTTCCAAAAAAACAAAGTTGTATCAGCCTTTAAGTGTAAAAATCCCCAACCAAGTAGAGTTGAACTTAGTTGTTCAAACCAAGCTCTAGGAGCTTGTCGTAGTCCATATAAAGCCTTGTTTAAGACACAAACATGATTAGGATATTTGTTGTCAACAAATCCTTTCAGTTGTCTTATGAGAACTCTTTCTTGTAGAAAACCATTTAAGAAAGTATTATTAATATCTAATTGCCTTATTTGCCACCCAAAGGTTACAGCAAGAGTAAGAACAAACCTTAGAGTGGAAGCTTTTAGGACTAGACTGAATGTTTCCTTAAAATCAATGCCTGGATGTTGTTGAAAGCCCTTGGCAATTAATCTTGTTTTTCTAGCCTTGAGAGAACCATCCACATTGAGTTTGGTTTTAAACACCCATAAGTTCTCTTTTCCTGTACATGGCACAAGTTTCTAGGTTTGATTTTGAATAAGAGCATTATATTACTTTCCACCAATCTTCAAACCTCAATATTTCTTTAACATTTTGAGGTTCACAAAAAACATCCTGATGTTCAACATGAATAGCACTAACATAAGGATGTTTAATTTTAATGATACTTGCTTTGCCTCGTGTTACCATAGCATGTGTATTAGCTGGTTGTTGTGATGATATTGAAGTAGCTTTAGTAGGAGCATTTTCTGCACTTGTAGTTGAGTGCTATATAAGAGATGAACTTTCACAATTTGATTGAATATTTTAATGTGTTACAGACTGAGGAGATAGAGGAATTGGGCTAGATGGCATTAATGAAGTAAAGGAAGCAACAAGCATAGATTCAATCACTAAAGGATTGCTTAGATGTTAAGGGTTGAGTATTATTCATGGCTTGATAGACAGAGGGCACGCTAGAGTTGCAAGATTGAAAGAAGACTTTAGGATTAACTTCCTCTTCAATAGGTACAGATCTTTTATTAATAAAACCTGTAGAGAAAGGAAAATCATATTCATTAAAGATAACATGTCTTGATATATAAATCCTGCCTGTAGGATTAAGACATTTGTAACCCTTATGTGAATTACTATAACCCATAAAAACACACTTTATGGTTTGAAATTGGAGTTTATGCTGATTATAAGACCTAAGACAAGGATAACAAGCTGATCCGAACACCTTTAATCTACTATAGTCAGGATATCTGGTAAAAAGTCTTAAGTAGGGTGTTCCTCCGCCTAAAACACTTGTAGGTAGTACATTTATAAGTTTTGTGGTTGTGTGAAATGCTTCCCACCAGTAGAATAAAGGCATTTTTGCTTGGGTAAATAAGGTTAATCCTAATTCAACAATGTGGTGGTGTTTCCTTTCAGCTCTCCCATTTTGAGGAGATGTATGAGGGCATGAATGTTTGAAAAGGATGCCTGAATCTTGTAAAACTTTAGAGAAACTTCTATACTCTCCTCCCCAGTCACTTTGCACAACATTAATTTTGCTGTCAAATTGGTTTTCAACAAAGTTTTTGAATTGAATAAACATTGACAAGGCTTCATCTTTAGTTTTTAATGGATATATCCATGAGAATCTACTATAATCATCCAAGAATAATATATAATACCTAAAACCATTTACTGATGCTAGTGGTGAAGGCCCCCACAAATCAATATGAATTAATTCTAATGGTTTAGAGGCATGAGAGGTTGAAAGTTTGAATGGTAGAGAATAAGGCTTGTCATATTTGCATGTTTCACAAAATATATTTTCATTCATATTCTGAATTTTCAAATTACAATCCTTAATAATTTGAGTCAATACTCTATTACTTGGATATCCAAGCCTACAATGCCGCAATTTCTTGTTTAAGTAAATACTATTACTATTTATTGAAAGATCATCTTCTTCTTTTGTAACAAACATGAGTTTAGCTCTACCATCCTCCTTCTCATCATAAACTTTGAACATGCCTATACTTGGTAGTCCTTGTAGCATGATTTCCCCCGTTTATTGATCTTTAATAGAGAAACCATGAGATTTAAAAATAACATCTGCATTGTTATTTGAAGCCAATTATAAACACTCAACAAGTTTTTCTTAATCTTAAGAGAACATAAAATATTAAGCAGGGAAACTGTAACATCCTGATTTTTATATAATAAAGAAATTGTGGAATTTAGGTTTTGAGGAAAAAAAATGATAATAATAGGAATTTATATTATTTGAGGTTATTTAGAAATAATATTATGATTAGGTATTTAATTATGAATTTAAAAATTTAAATTTAAAACCACATAAGCAATATTTAGTTAAGATATAATACATAAATAATTTTTTTTATGTGTGTGTTTAAAAAAAAAGAGAAGGTAGAAGGAACAAAAAAAGGGGGTAGAAGGTTGTTGTTTCTAAGTCCCACATTGGTTAGATGAGGGAAGAGAAGAGGTGCCTTCATGTATAAAAAGGAGGGGGTGTGTGCATTAGGAAGCATGAGAGGCTAAGATGCAATTTAGAGAAAATTGCAACTTTTGGCCCAAAGGTTTGAATAATTAAATTCAAACCTATAGTTTTTTTTAATATAATTTTGGGACTCACAATCCCATTTTTATATTATTTTTCTCTCTTCCTCTCACGTTGCTCGGCGTTTTCTCGCAAGGGAGGATTATTTTCTTTTTCTTCAGGTATGTTCTAACTTTCCTGTTTAGATTAGCATTTAAAAATTTATTTAATTACAAAATTAATTTTATAGTTATTTTCTAAATAATATTAGCTTTCTAGTGATATGATTATTTTGTAGGATAGAGTAAATATTTTGATTAGGATTTTTTTATAGGATAGTTAATCTGATGATATGATAGATTAAAATATAGGTTAAAACTCTTAGGGATATAATAAATATTATAGAATATTTTATTGAGGTTGAAACTCATGTTTAAGAATTTTTGAGTTAAAATCTAGATCTATATGGTTGAATTTATGTGGAATCTGAGATGTAGGGATAAATCTCTAATTATTAAATATTTATTTAAGTATGAATAGGTATTTTTGAGGTTATAGAAAGGTGATTTGAGGTTTCAGGATAATTCTAAAATTTTTAATTTATTTTTGAACGAATTTTTAGAATATAGAATGATGAAATTGTGATACTAGAAGTGATTTGAGGATAAAAAAAATAGTTTATTAGGGTACGAGAATTTTAGAAAAGAATTTAGAAAGTTAAATGAGGCATAAATCTTAAATTAGTATTAATATGGATTATAGATCTAAGACTTTCTAACTCTTTAAATTAGAGTTATTTATTTTAATGTAAAATTAATATATAGTATTGTGAAATAATTATGTAGATTATATTGACAAAGATAGTGGTGAAAAAGGAGTTGTGAAGGGGAACTTGTTATTCAAGACACAAGGTAACCATTATTAATGTGTTGTGATGAGTGTGTTTGTGAATGGTTATGTGTTGTTTTGTTGTTTGGAAAAATTATGAATTATTGAAAATAAATACTGTATATACTTGTTTGAAATTATTGCCAAGTGGGTTAAAAATTTATTTTTGTTTATCATGATGAGATATTATTGTTCGGATATATTCCTGTTTGGATATTTGAATGATGCATGACTTGTCAGGGTATTTTAATGTATGGTGTTAATGGGAATTTCTGTTCGGTTAATTATTACCACGTGGTAAGCCCTCATTGGACCCAATGAGTGGCGTGTCGCTTGGTCCAACTCACCTTTGGCCGGGTGATTTGGCGTCCGAGCATGGTGAAAGGAGGAGATAAGGTGCAGTCATGCAATTAAATACTTGTTCGGTTTGTTTGAAAATATTGTTTGGTTAAATGTTTTGTGTGCCCACTTAGCAATCGCATGATTAGTTACATCCGCATGCATCATTACATATTAATTTTTGGTTACTGGGACTTTTAAGTCTCATTCCCCGTGGTTAATATTTTTACAGGAGCGAATCCGGCCGAGAAAGCACCAGAGGTGTAATTATGGTGTATGAGACACCATCTTTTACGTTGCCTCTTATTTTGGATTATACAATGTATCTTGTGCCAACTTAGGACATATCTTGTCTATGGAGCATGTAAACTCTAATCCTTTTTATTAAATGCATTTATATGTCCAAGAGGATTATGTCTGTCCCTTTTGATTCATGACCTAATTTAAATAACATGCTATGAGGATCATGTCTGTCCCTCATGGTTCTAATTGCTTTTTGAGATATTTTAAGACCTGTGGTATATTGTCTTGGATGTATCATGGTAGAAATTTTTCTACCATGATAAGGGTTCAATGAAAAAAAAATGATTTCTTGAATTAATAACTTGCGAAAAATCGGTTTGTAAATTTGAGGGTGTTACATATTACTTGACTCAATGGTACCAGACTTTGCCTCAACTTCGTTAAGGTGGTAGAGGTTGGAGGTTCGAGTCTGGGGAGGTTCCAAAAGACCCCCGTGAGGGTGGGGTGAGGAATACGCTCAGTACCACCTGGGCTAAAGCCGGCATTACCTTGTGAGAGGGAAGTGTCCAGCGCCTGGGAAAAGACCCTGGAGAGGCAGTGGTGACCCAGGAGGGCTGTTACATAAAAGGCGCCTTTTATGTAACAGTACGAAGCCACCCCTTGGGCCTCGACTCGGTACTGGACTCTGGCCCATCACTGGACCAAAGCCGACTTTCCCACAGGTGGTACTGTGGTTATTCCTCACCACTGCCTCTCCAGGGTCTTTTGGAACCTCCCCAGACTCGAACCTCCAACCTCTACCACCTTAACAAAGTTAAGGCTAAGTCTGGTACCATTGAGTCAAGTTGACTCAATGGTACCAGACTTAGCCTTAACTTTGTTAAGGTGGTAGAGGTTGGAGGTTCGAGTCTGGGGAGGTTCCAAAAGACCCTGGAGAGGCAGTGGTGAGGAATAACCACAGTACCACCTGTGGGAAAGTCGGCTTTGGTCCAGTGATGGGCCAGAGTCCAGTACCGAGTCGAGGCCCAAGGGGTGGCTCCGTACTGTTACAGAAACACTCTTATGAGGAACATTTTAAAGAGTCGAGGACTCTATTTTTTCAACAGCAAGTTTATCTTCATTAACAACCACAAT
The DNA here is from genome assembly GCF_029017545.1 of Prosopis cineraria. NCBI lineage: Eukaryota > Viridiplantae > Streptophyta > Magnoliopsida > Fabales > Fabaceae > Prosopis > Prosopis cineraria. The sequence continues at coordinate 34,428,636 of NW_026555334.1, read as the reverse complement.
TTTAACATTACCATTAAGAGTAATAGGATTTTTCAGACGAGCAGGATCATTTATTACACGACTAGTTGCTCCACTATCAATATATCAAGCATCATCATTCACAGTCTCGGGAGATGCCTAAAACACAGCATTAAGATCACCACTGGAAGAACCAATTGAAAAACCAACTTTCTTCTTAGGCCCTGACTTCACAAAGGTTCGGTCATAGCGATAGAAACATGTGTCAACCTTGTCACCATATCTTTCACACAATTGGCACATAGGACAATCCTTACTACTGTTAGTCCTGCATGAATGGCCATGAGCATGACCTCTCGAGCCCCTGCTAGAAATGATTCAATGTAGTTGGGAAAATTAGTAGTAGAAATATTCAATTGGGAAACTTACATAAGTTGATCCATGCGACTTTCATATGTGAGCAAGGACACTTGAAATTTGATCCAGATTAAGTTATCGGATTCCTTGCTCGGCTGTACTACAATCGAGTTGTAATTAGCATCTAATTCGACTAGCATTTGAATAATCAGATTAGGTAGTAGAATGGAGTGTCCAGCAATGGAGAGCTATTTTGCAATGCTTCACATTTTGGACAAATACTTGACCATGCGAGATCATCCTTTTTGAGTGTGTTGAAGCTTGGTTTTAAGCATTAGAACACGAGCTTTGTTCTGTGCACCGGCAAGTTGACGTGCTGCATTCTAAAGACTAGTAGCTGTTGAGACTTGGGTCATTTCTAATGAAACCTCAAGTGATATCGTGTTCAATAACTAGCCAAAGAGTGGCTAGTCTATTGCTACCCAGTCTTCAAACTCTACGTTAAGTTTGATTTCACCCTTCTTATTAGGAATAAACTGAACTGGACAGAGCTTAGTTCCATTGACAAAGCCTTCAAGTTTGTGTCCTTTGATTATTGGCAGTACATGAGTATGCTGAATAATGGTGTAGTGTGTTCCATCCAACTTGATAGAACAAATTTGGTTGAGTGAATCTAAGGCACTAGGATTTTTGGTGAGTAAAGCAGTAGAGGCAAGAGAGCTTTGAGATTTATTCGAGCTTATCGACGAACCAGAAGGAGTAGCCATGTCTATTTGCCTTTTTGCTTTGCTACCAACTTAAGAAATAAATATTATAAAAATGGCTCACCAGGCCCAAAGTATTGTATTGATTTATATTGATAAGGTACACAACCCTAAAATACATGAACATAAGACACGTATACCAAAAAGAAAAGAATAAAAGGATGATTTAGAAATTGTTACTGGGCTTCGTATAGATATAGCTAATTGTCCAATAGAAGATTGGACTTGTTATTGCATTTAGTATTGTGCATTATGCTAATTGTCTTAACTTAGTTATTTAGTCGTCTATATTTTTTAAATTTTGAACTAGGTGTTGAAGTAATTTTTTATATGTTCTTAGAGATTGTCTAATCTAACCTAACCACAATGAAGATGTTAATATCTGACTTTAAGCCAAAAAGAAAAATTACTGGCATATAAAAATTTTAGAATTATCATATACTAGTATTGGGGGGAAAAAACTAATGGCGGTTGAAGGAAGAGTAACGACAAAGATGTTGACATAATATCGTCACTTTATTGAGGGAATGTTGACATGGGATACTCATTTGTTAGGCGACGCATTTTTGCCTGAGCTGACGACAACGTTGTTACATATATTAAGAACCACTGGGCAATTCCCACAGAAACAGTCTTCCTCGCCACTCATTTCCTCTCTTCTTCTCCCTCCTGCTAGTTCTGAATCAATCTTCCATTTTTTCATCGCAGTTATGACCGTTAAGCATCTCTATCAAGTCCCTTGGTTCACTGGGCTCAGTGCTCCCTTTGGCGACCATGTATACTCTCTCCCCCCACCCCCCCTCCTCTTCTGCATTTATATGCCTTTTGATTTAAACGCTTCACCGCTACAAATCTAAACATAAATCGTTATGGACGTCGGAATTCAAATAATGTCTCGTTTCCCTCTTCCCCCTCAACCCTCCCATCTTCAGTTCCTATCGTTTAGTAGATTTACTGCTTCAAGTTATCATTCATTAACTAGGCTGCATTCTATTTAATCCTCTCACTCTTCCCTTAATTAAATGAAGCTTTGCTTGCATTGAACAACTACATGTACTAGTAATACAATGTTGCATCTTAAATTACGCTCAAAAATCTCATACAAGCGGTGCCAGAAAAGAAACAATGAATAGTGCAATTTCTTTCTTTCTTTCTGGTTTTACAAGAGTGCAATTTCTTTCTAATATGATTTATTAGTCAAAAAGCTTTGTGATTCAAGTGATTTGCATCGGATTTGATACTTCTCTTTTACTATTTAAATTTGAATTTCGATTTTTTTTTCATCTGAAATTTTGTTCACATACATTCTTCAACCAAAAAAATGTCTTTTTTTTACCTGATAACAAATTTTGTATGAAACTATGATCTATCCAATGTATAAAAATCTAATTATTTCATAATGTTTATATTTATGTTTATGCTTTGCGTCTCGTTTGTGTGTCTTTGCTTGCGAGTGAACCCATGAAAATCGTTCTATTTATTACTATTTAGGAAGCTCAACAACACAAAAGTAACGAGTATGGCCCAAATGGATAGGCTGGTTCTTGCTTCCACCACTCACTTTCAATTGAAGTGACTAGTTCTTGTTTTAAAACCCCCCCCCAACCCAAAAAAAAAAATTACTAATTCTTGATTTTATATTTTTTTTAAATTTACTATATTATTTTCAAATCTGCAACATATGTTACATGAACTTTTTTCTAACAAATTGTGAAACTAATCATTCCGTCTTGGAACTAATTATTTTAATGTCCATATTTCTACTTAGGGAAATTACCGCATTTCACTTAGCAACGGATTTCCGGATTTAGCCACATGTTTCATCAAATTCAGAAAGCAGAGATAATATTTCCTTTTACTTAGTGAACGGTTGGATCACTCTGTATCAACCAATCAGACTCTGATGCTTCAGAACGAGGGGAAGAGAGGAAGAGAGAGTCATGAGGCTAGAGGTGGAGCGATCCCAACCCTTCACTAAGTAAAAGGAGATATCAACGAGCCAACCCAGTTGTAAGTAAAGAAGTGGATGTTACCAAGAACAAAAGAAAGAAACTGAACAAGTGTATCCTCTCCAAGTTTCATTCATGGCATTAATTTGTTTGTGTAACTTTCATGCTGGGGTATAAGGGTTTACATCCTCAGCCACGTGGCAAATTGCCTTTGCTCACACTTGCCTTTGCATCCCAAACACTAAAGACAGACGTTCCCAACGACAATAACACATTGGGTTACCCACTGCCACATCTCATTGGAAAAATCTACACACACAATTCCTCCAGCCATGATACCAAAGCGTTACTTACAAGTTTATTACTAATATATGTTGCTATTTCTTTTTTTTTTTTCTTTTTTTCTTTTTAATGTAGAGTTATGGCCATTCTCTCGTAGTTAATCTCCAACATTCAAACCTCATCTTGGAGGATGGAATGAACAAGCTCTCATTTGCTTGGCTTTTGCTTTCGTTATCTTCGTCTGGTCCCTTGAGAATAGATAGAGATCAACACATAAGCATGGGTGAATAATAATCTTGTGGCAGCTATATAACCATGAAATCGTTTCTTCTGCAAAATGTCCGTTGCTTCCATCAACAACTTGTGTCTCCCCTCTGTCACTGCAAAAACCTTTCTCAAAACAACCACGTTACGTCCCTTTGTCTTCGCAACACTCACCCCACCCACTTCTTCTTCTTCTTCTTCCTCCTCTTCCTAGTTCCCTTCTCTCATCCAAGACAAGCCTGTCTTTGCTGCTCCTGCTCCATTCATCACCCCTACTTTGGTACTCTGCTTAAATTTCATTTTTAGTAATTTTTCTTGCTACGTGAATATCAGTACACGTCACAGAAGTAGTATTATCCATTTAAGTGATGCTGGGGATTCTGTTTGATCCTAATTCGTTCGAGGGTCAATGTTGGCTCAAATGGTTAAGTACGCTAGAATCTAATAGTGACCACGTGTTAATTGGTGAATCTGGTTTTGCAACTTGGACAAGAATTAAGGGTGTGTAGCGCTTTAAAGTTTGGGCTTTTCACGGGGCCACTACCACGTCGGTAGCTGAGTTAGCTAATAGATTAATTGGAGTGACAGGTGTGTGGTATCGATTTGTATTGATTAGTATGTGTCAGTCGTCGCCACCATACAATAGCCTATTTTCTATATGTGAAAAATAAATCAATTATTTCTTAAAAAAGTCTAGAGAATTGGAGAACACTTTATTTATAACTGCATATTTTTGTGAAGACATATCTAGTAAGTGAATGAGTTTCAGCTGACTATTTTGGAGTTTTGTGTAGAGAGAGGATATGGGGAAGGACTACGAGAAAGCCATAGAAGAACTCGAGAAACTTCTAAGGTAACCAAGCACTCTGCTGGAAACACAAACACACATGCAATTTCATGACTTCGAGATTTGACTTGCATTGTGTTTAATGAAATAGAGAGAAGGGTGACCTGAGAGCCGTTGCAGCTGCAAAAGTAGAGCAGATAACAGCTGAGTTAGGGACGGCAACACAAACAGTTGATGGCGTGGCATCATCCGAGGCCTCTGAAAGGATCAAAACTGGTTTCATTCACTTCAAGAGAGAGAAATACGAGTTTGTCTCTATTCATTACTCCTTCACTTCACCAGCAATTTTCTTTCTTCCCGCTTTCTTAATATTCTTCTCATTTTCAACAGCAAGAATCCAGCTTTGTATGGTGAACTTGCCAAGGGCCAGAGCCCAAAGGTATTGTAGAATTTACTTGCATCAAACCTCATAACTTTTCATTGAGACTCTCTTAGTAGTGAGCTTGAATTGAGTCTAATTATGGCATGTTGCAGTTTATGGTGTTCGCTTGCTCAGACTCAAGAGTGTGCCCATCTCATGTGCTAGATTTCCAGCCTGGAGAGGCTTTTGTGGTCAGAAATGTTGCTAACATTGTCCCACCTTACGACCAGGTCTCTTTGCAATTCAACCATTTCTTCATATCAGTACTTAATTAGTACTCTCAACTGTGCTAAATTCTGATTTGCTCTGATGTATCAGACAAGATACGCTGGAGCTGGGGCTGCCATTGAGTACGCAGTTCTGCATCTCAAGGTACATGATACAAATACTGAAAGAGTCTCAGACCTTCTTGAATAATTTCTGACTTCACAATTTGACTGGACGATTGTAATTTTCTTGTACAGGTTCAGAACATTGTGGTCATTGGGCACAGTGCTTGTGGAGGTATCAAGGGGCTTCTCTCTATTCCAGATGATGGATCCATCTCTACGTAAGTCTAAGTACATGAAGCGCTGATGAATAATTTTGAAGGACTTGAAAAGAAGGATCGAACATAAAACATTCCTTTTAATGCGGCCAATTTGTACTTACTGTAACTGTTGCGTTGTGTGCAGTGAATTTATAGAAGATTGGGTGAAAATATGTTTACCTGCAAAGGCGAAGGTGAAATCAGCACATGCCGGTGCATCTTTCCAAGAGCTATGCTCACATTGTGAGAAGGTAGGAGACATTAAAGCTACAAGTTTCTGATATGAAATGGCAACATGCCAAGATGACGGTGCTGATAATGAAGGTTTTGGTGCATTTTTCAGGAAGCTGTGAATGTTTCACTGGGAAACCTGTTGACCTACCCATTTGTGAGAGAGGGATTGATGAACAAAACTCTGGCATTGAAAGGAGGATACTATGACTTTGTGAAAGGGGGTTTTGAGCTTTGGACCCTTCAGTTTGGCCTTTCTTCTTCTATATCTGCATGAACATGAGCCATGACTGACCTCATCTTGCTTCCCTAAAATCTAGTATTGTCCGGCTAAAAGAAAATGTACTTTGTTATAAACCACGATGAACGAGATGGAGATTCAAAAAAGAGTAGACGGCAGATGATTCTCCACTGCTAGTTCCAATTATTTAAGTTTCTTTTCCTGCAAGAAATGAGGAGCAATAAAACGTTGACAAGGTCTTTTATTACCGCATTTTTCTTCTTTGTTTGGTAAAAGATATGGTCACCATTCTGCACTGGAAACTATAGGGTCATGCTCAGAGCTTGTGTCTGCAATTAAGAGAGCTGCTTTGAGCTTTATCCTATAATTATGTTGTATTATTATTACGAACTCAATTATGAATAAAAGCCCCTTTTCTGAACTTCATGATGGTCCATTTTGCCACATCAATGTTCTTTGTACATATTTCTTTTGTAGCTTCTTGGCCTCTCTCCTTAAATCTACACCCGTCCCAGAGTTTACAAAGAATATTTTGGCAAATTATAATGTAACAAGTCAGAACAGTTCCCGATAACAAAGACATGACAAGTGATTTTCTGTTGAGCTTCAAAATGAGTGGATCATTCAGAAAAATTTCTCCATATTCCTCACACTAGGTATTTGGTGGAGAATGTAATGTCTGATTCGTATTCCTTTTTTTGGTGCCAACCAAGTAAAGCCTCATTTCTTGGCCTTGGTAAATCTGAGGCAACGGTATTTTTCACCACCGACTGTGATTTCAAGAGCTCCATCTTGATTATCCTGAATGGACGCGGTTCCCATTAATACGCTTTTTTCTTTCTCAAGATTTTCCCTCTCCATCTTCAGCCTTGCTTCTTGGCGAGAAATCTCTGCCTGCAAGATAAATGATTTAGGCCATTCAGCAGCTATAATCTTGTGCAAAACTAGGCGCTGAATGATACATGAAACCGTTGGCAGAATGCAACGTGCTTGTCTTTCAAAGCATTAAGAGAGCATAATATAATAACATATAGGAAAAAATTTGTATACTCAATTTTATGTAATTAAGGCACTTGTTTCCAATTAAATCATGACATATGGATTTTTTATCGATTATTTTTTCTACAACAAATTCTTGTTATTAATATTATTAACATATTGAAATCCACATGTAATAATTTGATTGGATGAAAGTACATTAAGTATATAAGACTAAGTGCGTAAATCTTGCCCCATAACATATTTGTACTCATGTGTCTACTGAGGACAAGTTAATAATAAAGAACAAGCTTAAAGATCAAATCATCCCAGTTATTTTTTTTTATATATTTGATTTTGGCCTGGTTATATTAATCCATAACCTCAGCAAAATTATAATTGTTAGCAGACATTTAAAAGAGAACATAAACAAAACCCTACTTGCATATTAAATTATTCATAAAAACATCAAACCCCATAAATGAAAATCCCTATTTTGCAGCAACAAGCTCACACCACATGATTAAAACTCTTAAAATGCAAATACTGAAAACTTAAGCCAATTTTTTGGTTCGAAAGAAGTCATAGCTGTAATAACTCCTCAAAAACTTGAAAACTGTTCAACAGCACCAAGCATATCTAGCTTACTTAAAGTGGGATCAAAGTTATCACAACTTTTATTATGTTCTTTTGTGTTCATTAAAACAAAAGAAGTTATGAGAAGTGGACACCTCCCGACGAGAAAGCTCAGCCTTCCATGCAGCCTCGCGCTCAGCAACTTCACGCTCACGTTCCTTAATGTAACTTTGCATCTCTCTCTCCTTCATGATCCTGTCTTGCATGTCAGCATCTAATGCTTCCTTCAACTCCTCCACAAACTTATCTACAACAGCTTTTATCCGAAGAGACATCCCCCTTCTTGCACCTTCACTACACCTAAGACTGCAGCCAAGATAAACACAAAATTTAAATTCTTGATTTAAGAGAAAGAACTGCAGTCAAGCAATGCATTCAGGTTCAATTTTTATGTTCATCATGGCCAAAAAGAATGATCTGGGCACAACTTCACCTATCAAGATTTGTACATCTATCTGGGACAAGAAAAAAATTCAATTAAATAGAAGCAGTTAATTCCTGAAATGCATTGTTGAGCAAGCACATGAAACTAGAAAGTTTGTTATCAAAATTACATCCCCATGTTTACCATTTCTTTCTTTATTTCAATTTCTTTTTCAATGACAACTGATACAATGAAATTCAGCCCAAATAAAGTTTTCGAAGCAAACAGTGAAAAATCAATAAGAATGCCCCAAAATAAAAAACTTCAAAGATCCCATGAATCAAATACAACCCACCAAAAAAGAAGCATACACACAGTCCATCCAGATCCAAGACTTGTTAATTTCAATACCCCAAATTGAAAACAGATAAGAAAAAGAGGAGGCAAAGTAGCACCTCAAAGACGAAATTTTTTAACACAGGGCTTGCATATCTACTCAAAAGTCTGAAATGTCCACCGTGGTATCATCTACCCTCTTCGTCTGCATATCAAACTGCATTGAGAGGGGAAGGTTCTAGCTGCCACTGTAATTTTGCCCATAAAGTTGGATTAACCAGAATCCAGATGAAACCACGGAAGCAAAGGCTTTCAAAAGAAAAGACGGGAACTTGAATGGAACGAAACGAATCGAATACGGGTCAAAAATTTCTCCTGTTACTGGTTCAACAATTTGGGTTAGTTGGGCCCATCCTTGTCCCGCATGCTTTGCATTTTTCTTGTCCAAATTACCAAGTGTACTTCATATATATATATATATATATATATTTCAACTAAAAATTAATTAGGGCTGGCTCCATCCGTTTTGCTCCTCTAGGGAGGGAAGATGTTTAATGGAGGGAGAAATAATAGAGGCAATAGGTTCACGGATCAGTCACTTACCTGCAATTGGAGAACCAGAAATCTTCGCCTTTGTTGAAATATATAATAAACAAATTATACATTGAAAAATAAAAAGAACAAAATAGTAATTTCATAATAAAAATGTGATAATATTATTGTGATGTGTAAATAAATTATATAATAATATATTATATAAATATATGTATTTAAATTCTAGAAAATATCTTATTAAAATATAATTTATTTAAAATTATATTATTCTTGAATCCAATTCACTAATAAAATAATAAAGGCCGACGAAAAGCAGTTGATAAAACTAAAAAGGAAAAATAACATTCAATGATCACTCAAATTAATTATTCATAAATAAAGATCAATATAAAATAAATTATTGTTAAAATTGAAACATGAACTTGTTTTTTTTAAAATGAAATTTGTTGATAGTCTTTTTCTATGATTAATTTACTTGAATAGTTCTTGAATGTGATTCTTTCAATTAAAAATTTATAGCTCAGCCTACCTTAAATAAAAGCCCTCTAGCCTAAAATAAAGGCCCAAGAAAGGCCCATTGTAAATGCTATTTAAACTTCAAAGCTAATCAAGTCACAAGAAAGGTGTTGGGTCTTGTGAAAAAAAATAGAAAAAATCACAATCAAGAACCTTTAAAGCAACTTATTTACAAAAAGGGATCAAAAGATTCTAAAATCACTTTGCAAGATCAAGAAATCAAAATGTAATTAAAATTTAGTGTGAAAAGATAAAACTATCTCTCATTTAAGTTTTTTAAGAAGTCTCCACCAGCCACTGGATTGGTCACCGACTCGATAAAAGGGCCAAATTATTTTGTTTTAAAGGTAGCCAAGAGGAGTTTGAACCCACAGACCCTTGGCTACTCAAAAGTATTATTAGCCACTAAGCTAACAGTATCTCTTAATTATATAACGCAAATCTTTATATATATATATATATATATTATAAACTTTGCTTCACATTTTGAGCAATACTTGTCAGAGTTGAATAGTTACTTATCATTTTATAAATGACTACTTGTTAAGTTATTAGTGAGTGTTGTGATCTCTGCAAGTGCACAGGTCGTAATAAGTAATATAAAGTGAATAGAATATTGTTCCAATGGAAATTTGTTTAAAAAAAGATTATTAAGCAAAAGACTAAGCAAATTTAATTGAGTTGAACAAAACATAATTAGGTAAAGTTAATTTTGAAAATTCAATTAAAATTGGAAAATAAATAAAAGAAAATGATTCTCAAATTTTAAGCACAAATTGGGGTCTAGGAGTATTTATCCCTCTTACATCTCATAACACTAAAAATACCTCCTCTCATAAATGTTTCTAATAAAGACAAGTGTTAATCTAGGGTTCAAAAAAAACTTCAACAAGCTCTCTTAAGTCATGAATATAATATCCTAAAAATTTAACCTCTTGTTAATTATATTAATTAAGGATAATTAAATGAGAATTAGTGTGATATGTGAACAGAGAGGACTAATGAGTGTTTTGAGTTGTGTTTTCAACCCTAAATGCGGGTATAGAGTGAGGTTAGGTCGCTTGGACTTCAAAATAGGAGAAAAATTAAGGAAAATGGCTCTATGCTATATGCTACAGCGCATGCACACATGCCACGGCGCACAAGTCATATAAATGCTAAGAACCATTTCTATGCCACATGCTATGATGCGTAGGAACATGTGCTGTGGCGCATGGATGAAATTTGATAGTAATAAGTCACAAAATTAGTTCAAAAAACAGAGAGAGAAGAGAGGTTTGAGTAAGAGGACAACGGAGAATGCAAGGGCTTTACTAGAGCTTAGAGATTTGAAGATTTGAGAGTATTTTGGAGCTTCTAATGACTTGAGATAAGTTTTTCAAGCCCTAATCTTCCTCCATTTTCTCTTTTTAATAGATTTGAGAGTTAAAGCTTGATATAGAAATGAGTTTTAGATCTTTGAGGCTATAGGTCTAACCCATTAACTTAAATGGAGTTAATAAGAGTCATATAAGTTGTCTAAACTTAATATTAATAATTTTTAGTGTCTTTAAGCTTGAGTTTCTCATTATAGATGAAAATGACAATTATTTTGGTTAAGAGGGAAGTTGGACCCCACTAATGGTGTTTAATGGATTTATTAACGATAGTTGTAGTTAAAGGGAGTGGATAAACCCAATGGATAAGTCTAAATGCTAGAAATAAGAACTTTAGACATTTTGACATTTAAATTGTATAAATAGTGGTTTTAGGTTGTTGGATATTAAAATCAATATTACTCAAATTCATATGACTTAATTATAGTTTATGGAAGTTAATGTATCTATTGGTCGGGGGTAAACTCAAAGGTTAATATTGTGTGGTGGTTAAAGTGTTCAAAGAGGAAGTTAAGAGATTGTAAAGAGTAACGTTAATGATTGTGAACTTAATTAATTATAGATTAATCATTCCTGACACTGAATTGGAAGCACTTGTTAAAGGGTAAACTTTTGACCACTCAAAGGTTTGAGGTAGATAGGGAAATCTATTTTGTGTAGTTGTAGGTTAATTGATTTTCATTGGCTAATTCGTAGCGTGTTTTGAGAAACATTAATGAGGCTATGATGAGTTTTTTTTAATTATAACATGATGATGAATGGTCATGTGTTGTTAGGAAAAACTTGATATAATATTGTAAGCAATGTGATATAAATATATGGTGATAAAATGAGAAATGAACTTATGATGCATGAAATGTTATGATGGTATATGTGTGTGATGAAATGACAATGTGTGGATTCATATATGATGCTCATATGTTGTAGCTTGTTAAATATATGAAAGTGAGCTTGTTATTATAAGTTGATAACATGCTATGTGTGAGCATGAGTGATGCATGATCTATATTGGTGAGAGTTTACTTAGAGAGATAAGTAGTGATAAAATTCACGTGGTATTGGTTGCTTATCATTAAAATCAAAAGCTAGCCTAGCTAACTACCGTTGGAATTAGGAAGTAGCCACTATCCCACTGTTTATTGAAGGATAGTTTCATTATTTATTAAGGGACTCGAACCTAGTTATCTCCACTTGTTTGTTAAGGAGACTAGTTTAGGATTTATGACACCTTAGTGATTCAAGAGTAAGGGAAGCCATGGTTCGAGAGTAAAAGTAGTGACCTTAGCTAGGTTGCTTCCACAATTGGTGAGCTTGGGTAGCCTATTCACACGAACAAAGCTCTATTTGATTTTATAGCCCATGGTTTCAATTAAAAGCTATAAGGAGGATATAAGATTAGTTCGATCATACATATTATCTGACATGTCACATGGTTGTTAAGTTTGTGATAAGTCATGATATTTAAGTTGGCTATTATCATATGATTGTTATTACTATGGCAATGAGCATCTAATATTTGATTTGGCTATTGTCACATGGTTGTTAGTAATATGGCAATGTGCTTTGTGAATTAAATTGTGAAAAGATGAAATTATGATGAATTATATGAAATGACATATGATATTTGTGAAATTGTATGATATGTGATTGTATGCCTTATACAACAATATGCAATTGCATAAGGTAGAAGAACCTTGATTATTAAGTGATTGTACTCACTCCTCTCTCTCTCTCTCTCAATATTTTATAGGCTCTGGCTCAGAATGAGAAAAGGAAAAAGCACCTAAGGCATAGGACTATGTGTTCCTATAGTAGGCCTCACCTTGGTTTATTTTATATGTAATGCAATATTGATATTGCCAATTATGATTTCACATTTTGAATTTATGCATTCACTTGCATCAAACACTTATTGAGCTGATATTTGTATTTTGGTCCCTTAATATCTTGTAATATGAAATGATGATGTTGATAAGGTAGCATTATTAGTGCAAGTAAGGTATGAGAGTTGGGTATGAATGTGAATGCATGAAAAGGAATTTATTATGACATATATGCTATGCTGGACCTACCTCATTTGTTTTGATATTAAGGGGTTGAAAGTTGAGAATGATATATGTGAGTTATATTATGCATATGGTGTGTTGTATAGGTAATCTTACTTTATTAAGTGTGTTTTAAGTGTTGGTTATAGCTTTTGGTACAAGAGCTAGGTTTCCGACACCTGTGTATTGTGGAAAGTGTGAAAATGAGTTTGGGTGTCTAACTCACTTGTGTGAAATTATTTAAGAGTAAGACCTGTGCCACTACTAGTATAAAAAGAGTTTTTTGAAAACACCTAGTTTACTTGAATTGGACATCAAATGAAGAATAGGGCAAGATGAAGGTTCACCCCTATGCTGTCAACTTGACAACATAGTTGATGTCAAACTGTGCAATATGCTGCGTCGTAAGGCACAGTGAGGGACATGTCACGGCATATGTGCGTATGTCACAGTGCATCCCTATGTGTAGTCCTATTTGTTGTTTTTAAATTAATTTATAAATATTTTGATCACCAAATGGTATCACCACAAAACTCATAAACTTAGGGTTAGAGGCTTGATTTAATTCCCCAAGACCTTAAAAAAACCAATAGGTTCGGTCTAAACCTAAGAGAACTGAAATCAAAGCCCCATTGTCCCATAAATCCATAATTTTTGCATAATAAGGGAGAAAAGGGAATGTGCAACTTACCCAATAATGATTTAAACTCCAAATGCCTCCAAAGTAGCCTACGAATCATGCCCTAGTAGACCACAAGCTCTTCTCCGTCGCTCTCTTGTTATCCCTCTTTCTTTCTTTTATTTTTGATCTGTTTTTCGTATTTGATAAGTGTAGATTTTGCACGTGTGCCACGACACATGACATAGAATATCCCATAAATTTTTAAACTCCCTTCCGTGCCATGGCCTGCTTGAACATCGACCTAACCCTCTTCTAAGGCTGTCCAAGGATTCAAAAATCACATTAGTCTCTCATAAACTTCGCTAAATCAAAAATTTATCTAAATTGATCAAATTACCTCTTGAAAACACTGATAATTACAAATGAGAAAACTTAAAATGTTACAATTTGGCTCCTAAAGTAATTAAAATGTAACAAAAATATACTTTAACTTTGGTCCACTTTGCATGACAAGTGGCAATTTTTGTCAAACTCAAGTCCTATTTAGCATTTTTAACTATTAACTTTGAGTTATTTAATGTCAGGGGCAAATAAGCTATATTTTAATTACTTTAGAGATAAAATTGCTACAACAAATAGTATAGAATACTGGATACTCATTGAATGATAGTTTAAGAATAAAAATGTATTTTAATTTTTTTATATTTTAGGAGCAATTTAATCATTTCACTAAAAAAATTAATTTCAACTAAGGATTATGAAACTGTAGTAAAATTTTAAAATCTTACGTATTTTGACTGATATAAATATGCAACCTTGGTTGTTGATATTTTTCCTTTATTATATTAATAAATTTTAGTTTAATAAAAAAAGGAAATAATAAAAATAAAAACTTACAGTCCAGCCAGCTAAAACAAAGGCCCAAAAAAGGCCATCGTAAATACTATTTAAATATTGAAGCGGAAACGGTCAAGTTACGTGAAAGGCGGTGGCGCGATTTGGTCCGTTGGGTATTTTCCCAATCTTGTATCTCCTCTTCGCGCTTTACACTTTGTTGCGCGCCCTCTGTCTGTTTATAAATGTTGTTGTTGTAATCCGTGAAACTTTTAGACGCAGCACAGAGCAATGGGGAATTTTGTCGACAAGCCACCTCCTTCTCCTCCTCCTCAGGTGGTGCTGGTGCCTCCTCTCTTCGATTTCCCTCCCTTTGCTGCTCGTGACAGGTTACGCGCTCATTCATTTCACTTGCACATTTCTGTTGAATTCATATATCCCCGGCCCTACCTTTTGTGTTCTTTTCTGTTCAGTTTACTCAAAAGGTTCCGTTTGATAGTAATTTGTAATTATTTTGGTTCTCTCTCGTTGGGATTATAGTTATTGCTATTTGAAATTCATAATTTAAATATAATTGATATTTCATTTAGCAAAGACCTATGGACCTCGATTATTTAGCCCTCATCTAGTGGATAATATGGGTAACCCTTATGGGTACGTCAATCTAGCAGTATGTAGATTCAATTCGTTGTGTTCATCCACGGTAATATTGTGAATTGCATTCCCCTCGTTCGATGTATATTGTATTATGGTAGTATTAGCATCTGCGTACTAAATCATGTAAACACGGCACTGATCTGGTTCAGATTTATATGTTGTATTGTGCTCATCCATTGTGCATTACATTTCGTTGTGTTCATCCATTGTTATTTTTGTGCATTGAATTCCCCTTATTCATTGTAATATGGTAGTAATAGCATCTATACTTTAAATCATGTACTCATGGCAATAATCTGGTTCATGTTTATATGTATTAGGAAGTTGATATGGTTCTTATCTGTTGTGATTTGAGATGATGCAGGATGTTGGTGCCTTCTTACAAGTTGTTATTTGGGAAACTTGCTTTGAAATGCCTTTTTGAGGATTACTTTCAGGAAGCAAGGCATTTTACCACAAGAATTATGCTAAAGCCAATTGATGATCCTCATGTGGATCTTATTGCAACAGTATCCATGGAAGATATTAGATTTTACTTATCTAAATTTTTTCAGTTTTGTGTTCTGGTTTTGATTAAGTGATCAGTAAAGTTAGAGCTGTGAGCAGAATCACTTTCCCTTAACCTGTTTAGGTTTCAGGTCCTCTTGATCACAAGCCTGAGGAGAATATCATAGGGAATGCATTATTTCGATGGCAAAGGTCTTGTGATTTTGTTCTAGTGTAGTTTCTGATATATATGCTTTTATTATATGGTTTGTTGAGTTTTTTTTTTTTTTTTACCTTGGTGGAGCATACAGTGATGTTCATGATCCTCATACCTTCATGGACCTTTATGTGTCGAACTCTGATCAGTAAGGGACTCTTGCTTTGAAATATAAAGCTCCAGTTCATATGTTCCACCCTCAGTTGGTTTCTTGCCATGGGAGAGGTAAAGATTTTGCATTCTGTATCTTCAGGATTTTGCAGATGAGATCGTGTGCTTACTATCCAAAATATGGATTTGGAGCTTATGGAATTTTTCCTTTGCTTTTGAAGAAAAGGTGCACTGGTTGCAGCACATGGATTGAGTTTTTATGGTATTCTGTACATCCAACGTATTACATTACAATATGATATTGTTCATGAAGCTAACCATTTGTACAGAGAATCTTCAGAAGACTATGGCCAGATGGGATTGAGATATGGTTCTAAAAACCTTTCTTGTGGAATCTCACTTGTGCCTTTTGCTGGTATGTTACCTGATTTTCATGTTAATGAAGCTTTGGCCTGTGATATTATGATTTCAGGAGTTCTCTGTATAATACATTTCAATCTTATTCATTATATGAGTCTCTCAGATTTCATGAAAATGGAAGGATCAGCCTGTGGCACTTGCGACTTTGTCATTTTTTCTCCTATACCGCTAATTTTCTCTTATTTTGGTTCACATTGCTATTACTTAATATTTTGTTGGAAAAATTTTAAGCTTTGCCATGAAATTTTGGAAAGACTTGTTCAGGAAACTAATGGCTTTGCTCTCTCTTTAACTATTTCCTCCTCCTTTGCTTCCTCTAATTTTTGTCAATAGGAATTAGATGACTTTTATGCTGAAAGCTTGCAATATTATTATTATAGACTGCACATTGAATATATTTTATTGAATTAAAGATGATACTATATAAATAAAAAATTTAGTCTAGTTGGTAAAGAGGGATGGCACGGTATTGCTCCTTACTAAAGTAGGTTCAAACACTTAAAGAGTAAATTCTGAATCTGCCAAGCTGATGCGCTTTTAACATCTCCTGGGAAGGATGTTTAGTTTTGTAAAAGCTTGAGGATTACTGTACTTTTCTTCCCATGCTTGGTAAATTTTAATTTATGGATTGGAATTTTGGAAGGAAGTATCACTTTATGATCTGGCTGGGATGATTATGAATGTGTTGTGTGATTGTCATACCTTGCAGTGAAAGATGAAATGCCAAAAAGTGTATGGCTGGTCAGCAGGATGGGAAGGGTGACAGCTGGAGTGCAGTATGAGCCACTACGTAAGGCTTCCAGATATGATTGCTTTGGAACTCCCCCTCAACCTCTTATTTAGAAGTATTATAGTAGTAGAACTGCTTCTGTTGCAGTGTTTTTTTTATACGGGTGCATATATTGAACTGTGCTACTGTCTCTGCTAGTAGCTTAGTTATCGGTTTCATTTTAACTTGTTTTTCTTCCCACTTTTTATCCTTTCCTTTCCTTTTCTTATAGCCTATTGATTTGAGAGTAGGCATATTATGGGAAGCTTTTGCTTAAGGTGTATGAGTGCTAGAGGTAAGGCTGACAGTAAGGGGAAAGGGGGTAGATGAGAGGACTTGTGTGATTTCAACATGGAAATATTGGGACACGTGGCTGGTAGTAGAGTGCAAGTAAGGGAAGTGAGGATATATTTACAAGAGAATAAAAGTAGAACAAGGTGTCGCGAAGGTCAGGTAGTTTTGGAGACATCTAGCTGTCTTGGATTGTGCTAGAACCTATCTATTTCCTGCCTCCGTACCTTCCTTCTGTTGATTTTTTTTTCTGGGATTGGAGTTTGTAATCTGGTTTAGTGGAAAACCAGAGGCGTAGTTAGCCTTAAACTCTGTTCTCCTTTTGTGCTTTGTTGCTTGCTGCATCATTGAGTTTGTTTCTCTGTCAGCATATAAATTGCAATCATACAAGAAAAGATGACATGTTTGCTGCTCTCACCAGAAAGCTGACATCATTGCATCAATTTTCCATTCAGGATGATTTGTACAAGTCATGTTAAGGGTTTTAAACTTTTCTTGCTTTCAATTTATTTGAGTGGAATTGATGTTTGCACTTGTAGTTGAAATAAGTTGCTTAACTTCATTTGTGAATCTGTATAACAGGTGCACCTCAGCACATGCATTGTGGGATTTTTGGGAATTGGGAAACGAATTTTAGGATTTAATGTAGTGAAGCAAGAGTTCTAATAAGAAGAAAATGTGTGAATTAAGTAATTTGTGTGCAAATTTTTTTAATGTTTTGATTCTTCTTTAGATGGAGATTCAAAACTCACAAATTTGATGAACTGGAGTTGTGCGATTGGTTATGGTGTGGGATTTGGCAGCCCCTTGAGTCCGTCCTTCAATTTTGGTCTTGAGCTTGTTAGAAGCTCTCAGGTATATTCTGCTTTCTCATATTTATTTATTTATTGCTGGATCTCAAATTGATTGCTAAGTTTGGCAACTTTTCCATTTATTTTGACTAGTTAATTTATTGTTTGCTTCATGAAGCTATTCAATATGGAAGTAGTATAAAATTTTCTACTGGCCTGTTGTCTAATATATGCATTCAACTCAATTAACTTCAAGCCAACTTAATGCATCGTTCTTCCTTCTATTTTAGTTATTAAAATGTTGGGAACTGTGCAATAAATTCTTAAACTCTAAACAATTTGCAGTTTATCGCCTCATTTTATCAACATATGGTTGTCCAAAGACGGGTATGTTTCTTGGTTCTTTCTCCTTTTCTTTTTCTGTTCAGTGGTTGTTGTTCCTCCATCAGTGTCTGATTTTTCTTGTTGCATAACAGTTGCATATATGTTTGAATGGCATGATGTTAAGCATGAGCACTAAATTTGTCATCCATGGTTATTTGTTAAGAGATGTTATTTTTAACTATGATGTTGACATATATTATGAATTATGAGACTGGTGAAAAATTACCTCTCTTGCCCATTGCCTTGTTTTCCTTGTAAGAATCATCTGTAGTTGAGAATTACTCCCTCTGGTTTTGGATATAAGGAAATTTTAGAAGACTTGTTTGGTCCAAATTATAAGCTGACAAATAACCATTGTTTGTTGCACTAAATAATTTTTTCCAATGATGCCTTTCATTAAAGGAAATCTGGGTAGAAAATCATTACTTTAAATTAGGAGTTGTAATTATGTATCATTAAATTTAAGGTAGAAGCTTAAAGATTAAATCAGGGGCTTTTGTTGAAAATATTTTTGATTTGGGACAAATTTAAGAAGGAGCTTTTCTTAATATAGTGAGGGAGTTATTTGTAACTTATATTCAAGACTGGAGGGAGTAAATTTTTATTGAATAAACTTGTAATTTCTGGAAACTTGGGATATTGGTCCCTTTATTTGTAAATTTATAATATAACTTGTAAATTTAAGAAGGAGCTTTTCTTAATATAGTGTTCACCGTACTCAGAAAAATACTTAAACTAGAGGCTAATGTTATGTACCCAGGACCTTTTTATGTCTGGGCGCTTTGACCTTTTGATCTGATTCTATTTCATATTTATGTTGATACCATTCGATCCAAGACACTACTTACATTTTCTTGTTGACTGTTTTATTCTTCTAATAATTATGAGATTTGTTTTTTCTTTTTGGTTGTAGTCTCAAGCTGACAGGTGTAATTGTATAAATGAATATTTTGCTGAATAAGTCTTTCACTTGAACAGGTGAAGAACCCCTTTGAACAGCATGATGTAGTTGGAATTACAAATTATATTGATTTTGGTTTTGAGTTACAGACGAGGTATTTTTTTTAAAAAAATTCAGATTACATTCATATTGGTGTACACTAATGTAGTGGGATCTGATTTTCTTTCTGTGAAAGGGTTGATGATGCTATGACATCGAACAATATCCTCGACTCCACTTTTCAAGTAGGAGCATCCTGGCAGGCAAATAAAAACTTATTGATGAAGGTAAATTGTATAAATGAATTGCTGATACTATGTGATACAGGTGCACATGGATTAGATTGGATTTAACAAGACTACCACCCCTTTTTTCAGGCAAAGGTTGGACATCGTGGCTTATCAATGGCATTGGCATTCAAGTCATGGTGGAAACCTTCCTTTACTTTCAATATTTCAGGTGTGGGGTTCTTCTCTTCATTCTCACTAAATTCTTTTTCCTCCTTTTTCATTGGTTCTTGTATGTGTAGCCTGGAGGATATACAACACTTCTATACCCCAACTTGTCATCTTGTATTTATACCACATGTATGATAGGCTTATGCTATTATGCCCTCGCCTATATAACATTGCCATCAGGTGTGGACTTGCATTGAGGCTTTTTCCCCTAGAAAAGCAAGGGTGTTGGGGTGGTGTTCTCCCAAAAGTTTCCGAAATTCAAAATATTTGCATTTTAGATTATAGAATCCATCCTGTTTGCCTCCTTCAGCTTTTAGATTCTTGTGGTAATGCTCTATTTCTTAAAAATAATTCCAGGCCTCCAAAATCCTGTTCCTCTAGTTTTGCCCAACTACAGGAAGCAGTAGACATGAAAACGGTGATATCTATATTGTGAATATTTTCTCGTCCCTGTGACATGCATTGGATATGCAATTTGACTTAGCGGTGATTTTTGTACAACCCTAACATAGCTAAAGGGACGGGTAAAATTGCCTCAATCTGCTACCAAGAACTTTATCGAAAAATAAAAACGGAAATGCTAAAAATATCTATTTTAACATAGTAAAATTTATTGTGGTTGATTTTATGTATGGGTTCCTAGTTTTTTGTTTATTAGTAATGTATTATCCCCGTGTTGGATGTTTGGAGTACTGAGCATGTTCTATTTTTCTGTAGCCACTCGGGATCGTGTTGATGGTAACATGCATTATGGGTTTGGCATCCAAAGCGAGAGTCTTAGAGAAGCCAGGTTCATTTTTTTGCATTAACTTTTGTTCAAAGGGATTATCTGCTAATTTAGTTTTAGGTCAATGTAGATGCGCGCAATGTTGCTGCATGAAAATGAGAACTACTTTCAGTATAACCTTATTTATGCGAGTACATAGCATAATAAGCTGTGTTATTGTACTCGGTCATAATGGGACAAGTTGGTTCATATTTAGATGCGCTCCTCTTACTTCTGTGCAGTTACGAAAGGGCAGATCCCAATTATGTGCTTCTCACTCCAAACAAGGAGCACATGGCGGAGGGCATTTTCTGGAAAACGGGGAAGCACCCTATGCTGCAATCTGACGTAGATGCCGGAAATTTTGATGCCGTACCAAGAGAGTTAAGACCTCTTGATAAAATTTTGTAGTTCCTGCTTATACTTTTCATTTTGTCATCGAGTGTTACAGCTAAGATGGAGTTTTATTCGCGTTATATGGTAATAGCAACGCAGCACGTATATGCCTATAAATAACATTGCCAAGTTATTGTTTTGTTCACTCTTTTCTTGATTAATGAATTGAGAACTCGAGATTAGTTATAGGGTTCTTATTGAGTCTTCCTATTGGTTTGACTCCAAATTAGTGGTCTTGATGATTAGCATGTGAATGTGACCCATTCTGCCGCTACTCGGTGAAGTGGAATATTGGTCCTGTATTTATTAGAGGACGGGTTAT
This sequence comes from Prosopis cineraria, assembly GCF_029017545.1. Classification (NCBI taxonomy): domain Eukaryota; kingdom Viridiplantae; phylum Streptophyta; class Magnoliopsida; order Fabales; family Fabaceae; genus Prosopis; species Prosopis cineraria. Next base: position 34,407,583 of record NW_026555334.1, on the reverse strand, counting down.
TATGCTTCTGTCTTTCTTGAAGCCTGTCCATATGTATTGCCTCTGGAGGTAAACTCTTCTACCGGAGGAGATTGATTTAATTATGTTTTATTTGGTTAAGTTTTTCAGATGGATAACAAGTTTTTTAATCAAAGTTTCAGTTATGAATTAAGATAGAGTTGTATTCATATTATTTATACTATGTACTATGCAGCTTACAAGACTATAATTAGATTTGTTAGGTTGTTGATTTTTTTAATATTTATATTGATTAAAAATATAAAATTGAGATTATTCAGAAAGTTCCATGTGAATTTTTCTACTTCTTAGTGCTTATACAAGCGCTCATATATGTCATAAAAAAAAAATCCACGGTCCTATGTAACCGTGCCTGTGTTTCAATTTATGAAAGCTTTATTTTTACAGGGATAAAATATTGTTATTATTTACAAAAAACTTGTAATCATGAATCTATGATTTTTTTTCTTAAGCCACCGCTTTATCATTCCGTCTCTACATAGAACTTATAATAGAATTGATGTATTTGGTTTCTCCTTACATATTTATCCATTGTAAAAATTATAATTTTTTGAATATTATTTAAATTTAAATGCAAATAATTTGAAAGCAAAGCTCCATAGTTAACAAGAAACAGAAATGGCTTCTGCTTGCGCACTCCCTTCCACATACTTGCATTCCACATCCAAAGTTTCTCGATCCCCACGCTACAAACCTGCAATTTACGTTCCCAAATCCGTTGGTCTTCTCCACGAAAGCTTCATTCCCAATTGTCGTACCCTCTTTCTTTTTCGCTCTGCTTTCTCCGGAAACGCTAGCATCCTTTCCTCGCCAATCATTACTTCCTCTCCTAAACTCGATTCTCTTCTTCTTCTCTGCATTTCTGTTGCTCTGTCTTTCTCCTTCTTTCTTGCCGATATTGGTTCCGCTTCTGCTTCTGTGGTCACTTCGCCCAGGAAATTGCAGTCCGATGAGCTCGCTACTGTTCGTCTATTCCAAGAGAACACTCCCTCTTTTGTATACATTACCAATCTTGCTGCTAAGTAAGTGTCTTGCTAACTAGCGCTGACCGATCTTTCTGTTTATAATTTCTTCTTTTTTCCTGTTTTCAATGTGGATTCTAATGTTCTTAAGAGCGGGTGGATTGTTATTTCTTAGGCAGGATGCTTTTACGTTGGACGTATTGGAGGTTCCACAAGGTTCTGGATCAGGCTTTATTTGGGATAAAAATGTTCATATTGTGACCAATTATCACGTCATCCGTGCAGCTTCTGATCTCAGGTCAGTTGCTTGGTTTTGAAATTTGAATTCTTCTATCAAGTTTAGTCAGTTCCAGATAAAATTCGGCTTTAGAATGATATGATGATGATGATGCTAGGAAGTAGGAACTTTAAACTATGCAACTAGACGTGGAACAGAACAAAGTTGCCAAATGGCAACAGATTAAATAAGATTATTGGTGGCACTTCTATATTTGTTTTAAAGAACTGGGAAAAATAATTTGCTTATGTTATGCCATTTATTTGTAATTACTTTTGCAATGAATTTTTAATCTCTATTTCAAGTATTCGGATGATAGCTTGGAATTTTAGTACATAGCCCATCTGTCTGTCACAAACTCTTCTGCGTGTGTCTCAGTTTATTGTTTCTCCAAATGATTTTCTACTTTACTAATTCTATTAACTTTATTGTGATTTATCAGTTAAATAAAGTCAACATGCTGTGTGAATGATTGCACCTAATTCATTATGGTTTGTTTTGTATTGAGTCTGGCAAGTGATATGATTGATTCCCTTTCCTTGTGCCTGTCGGGAAGAAAACTTGACTGTGGATTCTTATGTGAGAATGGTTTAAAATGCCTAAGCAAAGTCATTGTTCCTCTTTCAATTAGTGCTAGTAATTTGCAGGGTCACTCTTGCCGACCAGACAACATAAGATGCAAAAGTTGTTGGCTTTGATCAGGATAAGGATGTTGCTGTGTTACGCGTTGATGGGCCTAAAGACAAACTCAGGCCTATACCTATTGTTGTCTCTAATGACCTGCTTGTTGGTCAGAAAGCGTACGCTATTGGGAATCCAGTGAGTACAAATTTACACTCTGCTTGTATAAATTGCAATATCCATGCTTTTTCTGGCTTCAGAGATCATGGCAATTCTGTTATTCCTGATTTATATATCTGTAATCAATCAATTTTACATGAAACTGGATTATAATCTTTATACACTTAATAATGGTTGTTGTCTTTTGTCAAAGATCTGCCATTTTTATTGACCATGGTCATTTATTCAGTATTGCCTGCATCTGTTGCCGTACCAATTTTTCCTCTTCAACATTTTGTGCAAAAGCATGCTTCCAAGATCAGTGAATTGAAAATGCTCCGGCAATTCAATATTCAATATTAAAATGAAAGCACAAAAAGACTTTTTTTTTTTTATATTAAAAGAACAGTGGAAAAGTTACTAAGATTGTAATTGTCATGGCCATGCTTTAATTTCTTTGAAGTTTTCAAGTATGCTTGCTGCTGAACTTCTTAATGAAGCTTCTAAATAATCTATAACTAGAATGTTATGTGTGTCAACATAATTGACTGTTTGTTTGGCCAATCTGATGTTTATCCTTGTGCAGTTTGGACTAGACCATGCTCTTACTACTGGTGCCATCAGGTATGAAACTCCAATCAATCATTTTTTTCTTTTAAAAAAAGAAACCTCATTCTATCTAAATATTACAATTTCCAACTCTTATGTCGTACTTTGAATTATGCATCTACATGTACCCAAAAAAAAAAAAAAAAATCCAGGCATGTATACGACATTTTACTAAAGCAAAGCAATGTCAAAATAGATCCCTATCAAATTGGTATAGTGTGATGCGTATCTTCCATTTTAGTTTTAGTTTTTGTTTTAGTTTTGGGGTCAAATGGTGTGCATATTTGAGTTACATCTAATTACTTTTGTCCATGACTAGTATTTGTTCTCCACTGACCCTAAAATATAGTGCATTAACTCTGAGCCTCCAATAGCCTGTCTATGAGGGTATTCTAAAGTCATATAAATGAGGGAAAGATGGTGGGGTGTGGAAGGAAAAGATATCTAAAATCTTAATCAGGCAACTAAAGATAAGATTAAACAGCGAAGAATGCTAGAGAATTCATACCCACGTTTAAAGCAAATTCTTTTGAAACTAAAAGCACAGATGAAAATATAAAAGAGAAAGTAACAAGTCAAGAAAATCATGGGCAAGGACTTATACCTCTAATCCCTTTGCTGAAATGCTTTATACTAGAAAACCTTTTTTCTTTTTTCTTCCTTTTTTGGGTAATTTTTTCTCTTTCTTCCTTTATCCTTTACCTTTTGGGAAAGATGTGTTTTATGGTGAATAGAAAAGTTCATGTGTTGGTTTTTGCACTATCTATCTTTTGTATTAATTGCCTGTTTTTACATTCTCAATAGTGGACTTCGCTGAGAAATTAGTTCAGCTGCAACTGGTCGGCCAATTCAAGATGTTATACAGACTGATGCTGCGATTAACCCAGGGAACAGTGGGGGACCACTATTGGATAGTTCTGGTAACCATATTGGTATAAACACAGCTATATATTCCCCATCTGGTGCATCATCTGGCGTTGGATTTTCTATTCCAGTGGACACAGTGAGTTCTAACTTAAACCTTGCTTTATATGAAGTTACTATTTGGATATGAGGAAAAGTGCGGCTCTGTTTTCATCATCCTTTAAATTTGATGACTAATCACTTGTCTCATATATTTAGGTAAGTGGTATCGTTGATCAATTGGTGAGGTTTGGGAAGGTCACAAGACCTGTTTTAGGGATCAAGTTTGCACCCGATCAGTCTGTGGAGCAGTTGGGTGTAAGTGGAGTGCTTGTCTTGGATGCTTCTGCTGACAGTCCAGCTGAGAAAGCTGTATGCATACTCTTATCCTGTTAACCTTTATTTGTCATGTCAGCTTATAGTATTATACCCTTCTCTTCGAAATTCATCGAAGTTTAAAATTTTTTGGTTTTTTGGTAGGGCTTGCAATCGACCAAAGGTGATGCCTATGGTAGACTCATTTTAGGCGACATAATAACATCTGTGAATGGTAAAAGGGTTACTAATGGAAGTGATTTGTACAGAATTCTTGATCAGTGTAAAGTGGACGATAAGGTATGGTCCTACTGTTATTTCCTGTAGCAATGTTGAGTCTCTCTATCTTGAGCTCCTGCAAAATTTAGATGCCCTTGATTGAGTGCAATTTTCTTTTAGAAAAACTTAAATTGAACTCTGCAATTTTTGTTGCTGAAAAAATATAAAAAAAAAACTGCAATTTTAAAAAAATAGATGTAAAACATGTAATTATCTGCATTACTTGTATCTTGTTGCAGTTTACGCTGGTTCAGACCGGATGTCATATACGTGTAGCAGAATAAATCATACTGTTAAGGCAGAAGTTGGACTCTATCTAAAATGTTATCTATGTTATTTGTGTTCAGCCCCCTGCCTCAGCGAGAAACAGTTCTGTTTTTAGCAATATTCTCCACTGGCCATTCTTGTTTAAAAAATGACAATAATAAAAATTTCAATCCAGACATGTTATTTACTTTTTCCCTTTTCCATTTTTTGTTGGAACGTACGTGTCAAACGTCTGTCCTAAAAGTCAATCCAGACAGCGAAAGGTTTCGCTGAGTCAAGTGAAACCTGAGCAGTAAGAAGCCAAAACATGCACAAGACCTCGTTAACTTAATCCGTTTTTATTTGAACTTTATTTTTGTTGCGATGTTTGTTTAATCAACCTGTTTATGGAAACTTAAATCTAAATAACTAATTTGTAATTTCAGTAAAGAGTTTTTGATTTTGAATGATGTTCATATCCAGGTGATCGTCGAAGTATTGCGAGGTGACCAGAAGCGGAAGATCCCTGTTATTCTTGAACCAAAGCCTGATGAATCATGATATGCCTGGTATCCTGCATGTTTGTGTGTGGTATACATGTATTTCATTTTATTCAAAATTTTCGTGTCCTTGGCTGGTTGCTGTCGAGTCCCTATCCATATCCATCATTAGTATAAAATTTCAAAACTTCAATATTAATTAAAAATAATTCGTAATTATCAATATAAATTTATAGAAAGTTACATTATTTATGAGCAAAATACATTTTTCAAGCTGCATTATCGGGATTCATAACTTCTGTTTTTGTTTTTTGAATATTTAACCATGTTTCAATAGGTTTAAATGTTTAGAAGAGTGAATTCAGTTTTAAAAAAGTTTTTCTTGTGTCTTGCATAAAATAATAGTTGCGAATGTATTTATAATGAAAATCATATTCTTTACAAGCCATTAGATGCAAGGGTGCTCAACCAATCTTGTACCATGTTAGTCTTGTCTGTAGGGTTGACTTGAGAGATTGGATCAGGCTGGGTTGAGATCAAATCCACTCAATCCTAATGTATGTATGAATACATTATATTGAAATCCTAATGGGTACATTAATTGATTTTGTAGGATTATTGGCAAGATAACATTCCTTATTTGTCATATATGCATATATATCTGAGCTTGTTGGGGAGGAAAAAAGGTATATCCTGTGCTTGATAATTTATTGAATGTCTGGTTCTACTAGAGGCAAGAATGTAAATTCCTTTCGTCTATAACTATACTTTTTTTATTAGTGAAATTATCTTTATTCTACAAGTAGCAAGAAAATAAATGAGAAACTACCTTGTGTTGTGATCAGTATAGGGTATCAATGCAAAAGCAGATAGCTTCGGAAATCTTGTGATAAATGGGGGACGGGGAAGTGCAGATTATTTCCACTTATATCTTTTTTCCCCCTTCCAACTTTGCAAAAATGATAATCGAAAGAAGTTAAACAATCAATTTCATCATATTCTACATGCATTACTGTCACAGTCAAAATCACGAATGGAATGAAATGAATTATTTATTGCCTCAACATGGATCATGACAATTCGGTGATAGCAGAAAGCGTAACGGAAATTCAGGAAATGCAGATAGTACTGCCCACTGAGAGAGAGAGTCAGAAGAATAACCATCATAACTCCTCTCTCGCTCATTTATCATTTACGTCAACCATGGATCTAAGCTTCCACGTGGGTCTTTTAATTCGACAACTGCGTCTCTGCCCAATAACTACATCCACCCAAGCTCCGCTCGCATCAGTCGCATCTGCTGGGCTAGAACCTTGATTGGGCCTTGCTCCTTTGTCCGTGACAATACCTGCTTTAAGTGATGTCTATGTCGTCGTCTTTTAAAGTTAGAATTGGCCGAAATTTGTCTTTTGTAATGTCATCGATGTTTTGTTATTGGTGCCCGCCCTGCTTCTTTCAGCAAGTCTGCCAGCCTGCGCTTCTCATCGTCCAAATCTGAAGTTCTCCCATACTTCTCTTCTCGCAGGCCAATCACATATTCCAAAATTTCTATGGCATCGTCCACCCTGCGAAAACCATAGGAAACAAGATGATGTTAACATCCGTATGTAACTTTATATCAAAATTTAATTGCAAAATCCATGCATTAATTTTTAAAATGCAATAATAGAATACCGGTTTAATAATTTTGTATTAAAAAGAAACATTTCCTCCAGTTTAACAATTTTCTAAGCCAGAAATTATATTGTATTAATATGTAAGAATATATTACAGCAAGCTAAGGAGGATTTCCTTCCTACAAATTTAACATTAAACTTAACTAGTATTTGCACTCGTGCAATGCACGGGAAATTAAGTATATCTTTCAATGTGATTTTTACTGTTGATTTTAATGATATTTATGAGTTCACTGTTCACCGCAGATCAAGATTCAACGAGCATTTAAATCTTCTTTGATGTATAAATTTTATAGGTAAACTTTAGTTTCCATAAATGAAATGAATTCTTTTCTGATGATCATAATGAAAAACAATCGCTGACGACTCTCAGTATTTCAGGCATGTAGAAGGAACGTGAGTTAATTACCTGCTCATTGCGTCATAAGTGGCCGCTAGATTGCTGCAGACCCCTAAGGTGTGGGGGTGATATGGGCCATATTCTTGTTCCAATATACTCCTGGCCTCTTGGAACATTTCTGCCGCTTCGTTTATTGCATAAAGCTGCACGCAGACAAGACCCATCTGGTTCAGTGCAATCCCAAATGAAGCAGATTCCTTCTGTTCACTGGCACGAAACCTGGCAATGGCACTCTTGAAGCTGTTGTAAGAATCACAATAGTTCCCTAGCATATAATACATAACCCCAATTTGGGCCTCAATTCCCGCGCTGGTGCTTTGTTGACCATGGGTTTTATCATATATCTTCAACGCCTTCTTCAGTAACTTCACTGCCTGCTCTATATCATTCATTGATTCATATGTAGCAGCAACTTCTACTAACCCACTTGCAATCTCTTCTGAGGGGATACAAGGGCTCAGGTTGGTCTTCCCAAAAATCCTGACTGCGTTTTCACAGTAATATTTTGATTCCTTAAGCTTTCCTATCTTGTGGTACAAGTCCGCTAAACGGACATAAACTGAAGCAACTGCGTGACCACCTCCTTTTGTTGACCTGAACACTGTGAGTGCTTTCTGATAAGCCAAAACTGCCTCATCATAGCGTCCCGAAAATGAATTGGCATCTCCAATGCTGCAGTCAACTGAAGCTGCATCTAATTCTTGGCCATTAGCTGCCATGATCATGCTTGCTGAAGCATAATGTTCAAGGGCAACTTCATAATCACCCTTTGAGTCACATATGAGTCCCATGAGTCTCCTGTCCAATGCTTCTTCAAGGGAAGTGGTATGCCTATTTTTCCTGTGAATATCAAGAGCATTCTGACAAAGATACTTGGCTTCCTCAAACTGCAGTGCATGGAAATGGGCCTCGGCCACATAGCGACATGTGTCACCAAGTCTTGGGTCTGTTTCTCCCAAGGCTTGTCTTTGGATTTTCAGACCTTGTGTATAGAAAGATATCGAATTCTCCATGTGCCCCATCATCGCATAAGTGTCACCCAATTGCATGCACCCCGCAAATTTAGCTAGTGCGTGATCTTGGCCATATTCTAAAACAGGAATATCAATAGAACGCTCGAGAATAGGAATGGCTTCATTCTGTTGTCCTAGTTTGCTGTATATTGTTGCCAAGACGTGCAGACACATTACCATTTGTAAACTGGGTTCCCCATTTGCACATATCTCAAACGAATTCAGAGCCCTAAGAGCCAAATCAAGAGCCTTTTGCATATTCTCACCTGAAGAGATCATTTCTCTTGTTTGCTTAAGTAAAAATGGTCCCAGGTCTGGGTCATCAATAAGGCCTTCAAGCCCATTCTGCGGCTTCACACCAAGCAAACCAACATTCCTCTGATTCCTCAGACTATAAAGAGGATTTCCTTTTCCGGAATTCTTCTCATTCCTCTTGTCAATGGGTGGCTTTTCACGCAAGTTTTTGCCTTTATAGGTTGATTTGGATGATTGGTTCATGTCTTCTTTCTTTACATACTTGTTACCATTTGATGCAATATCATTCTCAGGAGCTGATCCGCTAGTATCGCTTTCCACTTTGGACTCTGTAATTACCTCCTTTGTAATCTCCAAATCTGCAAAATCTCCAACTAGATGGCATAATTCTGAATCGATCCTTGCCTCTTCACCATATGAGTAAAAACTAACCCTGGAGGGTGAGTGATCAGAACTCAGCAAGTCACACACATTGCGATACAATTGCTCGATAGAGTTGTCCACCAAACCATCAATAGGCAGATCAATAGAGCCACTGCGGAAATTACTAGAGCTAAATGGACTTCTAGGAGATGCTTGCTGAGTAAAATTCTCCTTAAGGGTTGTATAACCCCCACTACGTTCATCTGATGCACTATTCTTATTTAAATCATTCATCGCTAATCCAGGCATTGAACTGTTTAATCAAGAGAAATTGCTGAAATCCTACGGCAGAGGAAAGCAGAAAACACCGTAGAATTAGACACATCCATCCATTTCAATTACAAGCAGGAAAAAAGCCCATGTTCCTTTCCACAATCGGCTATCTCTTTCGTTATTAGTATTTGAAGAAAACCAATGAGTTCCGATCGAAAATCACGTATGTAAAAAAGAGAGTGAGAGAACGAAAGCGAAAGACAAAAAGGAAAGGGACTCCAGTGCCCAATAACATTTACATAAGAAAGAAGAAGCAACCATATACTAAACTAAATTTGTGTCATGTATTCTTTCCAGACGCTGGTTAGTATTGTTACAAGTGAAGCGTTATCGAATTCAATATTCAGTGATCAGAATTGAATACAACCAAAAGATAAAAAGTACCTCATTGATAAATCGGGATTGCCTACAGAACTCTGCAAGGAGCAAGAGCGTGAACTTTCGAAGGGGCGTTACGAAGAGATAAAAGATAGGTGGATAGCTCCAGTTGATTTGAATGTTTTTATTTATATATTTGGAGGGCCGAAGAAGACGAAGAGGAGAGAGACGCGTGGAAGGTGGTGGGATTTTGAGGAAATGAAGGGTGCAGAATAGGGAATTGACATCAAAATAGTTGAGAATTTCAAGGAAATTCATGTGCAGCAAGTGGAGGTCGCAGCGCAATGACTTGGAATGTTGAAGCAAACGAGGAAGCCAAACTCTCTCTCCCGCTATTCTCTCACTGCTCAGCGACGTTATTACTGGAGCTGTCAATCAAATTGATTCTTTCAAGCTCAAAAATATTCAACATCAAGTTCTTACTTTTAAGGTATAAAATAATAAATTAAGTTTAAATGGATTTGGCTTTTTACATATTTACTTTTTAAAAGTTTAATATAAAAAAATAAATACTATACTAAAAAAACTTTAATCACTAATAAGATTCTACAAAAAAAAATAATTAAATTATATTGATGTTAATAACAATAAAAAATCATCAATATTTAATAAAATTTAATTATTATGAGAGTTGATTTTGATATATTACTATTTTTTATTAAATTTAAGTTTATTATTATGTGAATTAATTTAAATTTATTTTTTTAAACATAATATTATATGTAATAATTTTTTGAGATTTTAAATATGTTTTTTTAAATTTTTAATTTGAAAAATGAAAAAAATAGGATTGAGGCTCTTTAACCTTGAGAACAAGGGCTGGGTTATGTAAAATAAACCTCTAAAATGTAATTAGACTTAAAAAAGTTAGTCTATTTAGATCTTGATCTTTTAAAGATCGATCATAATTAATAGCTTTAATTGTTACTTTGTTTGTTTCATTAATTTTAGTTTTGATATTTTAATGTTGTTGAGTAAACATTTGGATGCTTGTTGGGGGATATTGCTTTGGACTTTCGGTCATCTTAATTATAATTAAAACTAGCTTAAAGGGTAAGAAATAATATTATTATTAAAAAATAATACTGACTTGTTATTATTAAAAGATTGAGGGACAAATTTTCAATTGCTGATAATATAATACACTACTTTTAAAAATACTCTAAAAACATTCACCCAAAAAAAAAACAAAAGAAAAAAAAAACTTATCTTTGTTCTTCTCATCATCTCCAAGTGACCTGGAGAAGCTTCGTTCATTTATAGAGACGTGAGAGGCCCAGCAACAGCAAGGCGCGATTAACGGCTTTTGGACGAGAAAAGAATCAACACGTGATCACAGATCAGATGACGGCGTGATTTTTGAAGAGTCGGAGCTCAAGTCACCACGTGGCAAGAGTTAACCGGCCAGCTTAGATGGCTGGGTTGTAATGATTTTGATTGCTTTTCCCAGAGTATGTGTTGCCACGTGGAGTAGGTCCTATAACCAAGGCCGTTAGGATCCCGTGCATGGCAGGGTACAGCAAGTTGCATCCATGTACAATCTTCAATTATCATCTAGGGAGAATCACACCCAGCTTTTCTTAAATAAATTAATCATAAATAAAAATTAATGTTAAATAAATTATTATTAAAACAAGAACATTAATTTTTGTTAAATATAACTTATTATTAATTGTTATGTATAATTAATTTTTTCAAAAAGAGCTAGATGGGATTCTCTTTATCATTTATTACCCCCATTATTATAATCTTTAGTTTTTGATTAAAATTGTTTTTATTTATTTATTTTTAAGTTTGACGGATTTAAATACTCTTTCGGCCTATATATAAATAATGTTTTTAAAAACAATAATAATTTATTATAAATCACTTTGCATAAAAAAATAACAAGTAGTTATTTTATTATACTTTATTTGTAATTTTCTAAGTGGAGTAAAATGTTATAAAAAATAATTTTTTATTTAAAAGATATTTTTTAAGAAGTTGGATGCTAAAAAATATAAAAAAATTTTAGTGTTTCATAGTAAAATTATTGTGTTTTTTTTAAGTGTCCATAATGAATAAATTATTTTATATTTATTTTAAAATAAAATACTCAATTAAATAAGGATAAATATGAAAAGATGATATTAGTTTAAAGATAAATAACTATTTTATTAAGGGTTGATTTAATTAAAAATATCTTATACTTTTTAATAGAAAGAATAATATTTTTTAAAAATGACACATTTAATAAAAATTAGCTAAATTTTTGTAGAAAAATATCATGAATTAACTAACTTTTTTATTCTGATAAAGCATTTACAAATAATTTATATATAGTATAGGAATGAGTAATATGAAAGCCTGACAAACTGTGAGTGAGTCATATTTAACTCATCTATAAGATTAGCCTAATACAAATATTGCAAAGAGTTTTTTATGTCTTCCAATGGAATGCTAACAAGAAACAATTTACGACCTCAAAAACACTTGACTATTCCAAATATTTCTAGCCTTTGAAGTTCTAGGACCTCTAAATTCTCGTACCTATCCCTTCCTCTGCCCACTGTCCAAATTCCAATCTTAAAACATATCTATTTCTCGGGGATTCTAACAAAGACAAAAAGAATTGGACATTGCATTAAAATGAAAAAAACAACAGCAATTTTTTTTTTGTAAAAAAAGAAACTTAAGAGTCTTTTGACTAATACAAAATCCCACTACTTCTGTACTTCATATATCCCAAAAAATATCTCATAGCAGCAATTTCTTTCCAAGTGTATCCATAACCAATAACATTCTTCTTCTAAGATATCTCATTGGCAAAACCAACTAAATAAGGAGTATGATATTCAACCAACACGTAAAAATAAAAACCAAGAGAAAGGGGCAAGAAAAAGCGTCCAGGGCTGTCAAGCAAATTAAATACGATGGCAATGGAGTCAATGACAATGACAACGACGGCAAAGCTGCATCGATGAGACGGCAACTACGGACGAAGGCAACGGCGCGATGGTATGCAAAAGCCCTGAACGAAGCGATGGACGAAGGCAACTTGTTGAGAGAGGTTTAGCAGTCTGACGTCACTGAAGAGGGAAGGCGACAAGGACGGTGAGGATGAAGGAATGTGGAATTGGCATAGGGCCTGTTTGTTTCAGTATATAGGCGTTTAGAAGTCTTTTCCCTTAAAATTCAAATTACGTTTAGATTCCAAAAAATTTGGTCCCTTTTTTTTTTATATTCATAAGATTTATTTATAAATAAATAACTTACATAGGACCTAAATATATTTTTTTTCTTTTACAAGAGTTTGTGTTGCCACATGGACTAGGTCCAGCAGCCTGTAAGGCTACTCCTAACGGTGGGGGGTATTACAACGACCAGGGTCTCTTCCCTTTTTTTCCTTTCTTTTCCTCCACTTCTCCCGTCTCCATCAAATTTTTTTATTAAATAATTTTTTTAAATAAAAAAATTAATGAATGATGAGGATGGGAGAAGTGGAGAGAAATGAAGAAAAAAGAAGTAGAGAGACCCCACTTCCATATTACAAAGGGCGTTAGGATCCCGTGAAATGCAGGGCATAACAAGTTGCATCCATGTATAATCTTTAATTATCATTAATCATCCTCTTGTTGTAATCTTTAGTTTTGATTAAAATAAAATATTTTATATTTTTTTTGTTTGACAAATTTAAATACTCTCTCGATGGGATGTGATGTAACTACAATGCAAGGGTAACCTTGAGCAGCAAGGAAATAATAGTGATAGCAAAGAAGTTAGGGGTGTTCATGGAGCCCAGTTGCCCGACACGCTCGCCCAAACCCGATAAAATTTTGCCCAGCCCGGCCCAAAAAAAATAGCCCAAGATGATTTGGGCATTTTTGGGCTGGGCTGATATTCGGGCAGGGCTGGGCAACGGGCAAGGTATGCTGCCCTGCCCGTTTGGCCCAGCCCGAAATGTGCTCATATATTTTTTTTTGAAGCCAAATTGTGGATCTGCTGTCTGCTTGAGTCCATCTGCCCAGTGCCCAGCGTCCACAGCCCAACTCCAGCATTTCAATCAGCATTGCAGTGCAGACTCAGAGTTAGCGACAGCGTCCCTCCCGCTCCCACCTCTTATTCTCTAATCTCTAACCCTAGCCGTCTCTCTACTCTCCACTCTAGAGTCCGAACTCCAGCGTCCCGGTGGCGTCTCAGGCTCAGCAATCAGCAATAGCATCATTGGATTAGCGACTCAGCGTCCCATAAGGCAGAAGCACAAACCAATACTGCCACACAGCTCAATCTTCAACCTTCATTCTCTAATCTCGTCTCTCGTTGTGTCGTTCTCCCCTCACACTGCCACACCTTTGCTTGCCGTCGTTCTCTCCTCGGCCCTCACACAATCTTTATGGTTGCCGTCATTCTCCTCTTTCCCCTCTCCCTGTTCGAGTATTTCTCATAGTCACTCTCTTCGACCGTTCGCCATCAGTCTCCACTGGCAGTCTGGCACGATATCGTCCGTTCAGCGTTTGTCAACTCCAGCTGTGCGTGTTGATAGATTGCATGTTCTTCGACTTTATCTGTCTTGTTCACCTGTTTTGCTGTTCACTCATCTCTGTCTCCAGTCTCCACTCTTAAATCTTATTCAGTTCGTCTGCCCAGTGCCCAGGTTTTCAATTTGCTCTTCTTCATTTTTTTAGTGCAATAATCCTTCAATAGCAGTTACAAAATATATATGTACCTAGAAAAGTACTTCATTGGAAACATAATGACATACGAACCTGATAAATCGAGGATGATATGCTCTATAGTTTCCCCAGTACTAGAACTCGCCTCGTATTGAATATACCTCATGATCCTATTTCATAGTTTTTAAATTCATAAAAAAGGGTCAATTACTTGGATCATCATGATATATATATATATATACAGAGAGAGAAGAAATATTACGTGCCTGTGTTTGATGTAGGAAGAGTTTGCAAAGTAGATAGGAGAACCCAGTTGAATAATGAGAATACTTGGGATTAAGGTGGAACTTGGATAATGCTCAATGTCTCTATATAAAGTCGAGTCTGGTATCTTCCAAGCCTGCATGATTTTTCCATATTAGTCTTTGATTTGATTTGTTTCTGTCTGAAAAAAAAAAAAGCTTTGTTGATGAAAATAATGATATGAGATTGTGAGGGCAATTATAAGTTGAGTTCTGGCTTTATTGTTATAGATTATATTATAATGTATTAATGTTACATATATAATACATCACACACACTTTATCTGATTTGTTAATGATTTGATAAATGAATTTTATCCCAATTACTGTATAAGAAGAAAGTTGTTGAAAATGGTAAATTTCTTGTTTCCTAATCTATAATCACTGCTTTTACATGACTGTTCTACATCTCTATTATGTGTTATATGTATTTCTTTGTGATTTTTATATCATTGAATAACAAGCTTGATTTTGTATTTTTATTATGAAATTTGTGGTTCTGTAATTTTGTTATGCTAGCATGGAGGATCAAGCTATTTTGAAACATCTCAAACACTAACCCCTACTGGACCTTCCCATTCACCAACCCCTACCGAACCTACACAAACCCCAACCCATACTCCTCCTACACAAACAGCAGCCCCTCCCCCTCTACCTCCCCTCCCCCCTCAATCTGTCCCTCCACCTGCACCTCCTTCTCTTCCCCCTCGTGCTCCTCCCACCCAAACTCCTACAGAACATGTCACACAAGTAACAGATGCTGAGAGAAGGGGTCGAAAAAGGAAAGAAAAGGAACCTAAACATACATCGGAGGTGTGGGTTACTTTATTAGGTTGCCTATAGAAGAAACTAATGGGGAGCATAGAGCAGCATGCAAGTTTTGCCACACGACTTATGCTTCTGATCCATCACGCCATGGGACACATTCTTTGTTGAGGCACATCCCAAAGTGTCTAAAGAACCCTCATAAGGCCACCAAAGATAAGAAATAAGGAATGATAAATCTGTTATCAGGTAGGACAAGTAGGCAAGGAAAATCTTTAGTCACTCACTTATATGATGAGAAGAGGTGTAGAAGAGCTCTTGCTGAATTTATCATTTGTGATGAGCAGTTGTTCAGAATTGTTGAGAAGCCTGAATTTAAGAAGTTGTTGAATGAGTTTGAACCTCGCTTTCCAATCCCTTCAAGAACAACAATTGCGAGAGATGTGTGGCAGCTGTATCTTGGTAAAGTAAAAGTGCTAAAGAAGATCTTAAAGCAATGTTCTAAGCGTGTTTGTCTCATGACATATTGTTGGACGTCAAACCAAAATTTCAATTATTTATGTTTGACGGCACATTTTATTGATAATGAATGGAAGCTTCATAAGAGGATCCTAAGTTTTATTATGATTGAAGATCATAAAGGTGAGACTATAGGGAAGACCATTGAGCAATGCTTGTTGGATTGGGGTATTGATAAGGTGTTTAGCATAACTATGGATAATGCTTCATCTAATGACACGGCTTTGGGATATCTTAAAAGGAGGTTGAGAAGTTGGAAGGGCTTGATTTGTGGAGGAGACTATCTACAATTAAGATGTTGTGCACATGTTCTTAATTTGGTGGTCAATGAAGGCATCAAACACATGAAAGATAGTTTTGAAGCCATTCGAAGTGCTATGAGATATGTTCGGTCTTCTCCTTCACAGTTTCTAAAATTTAAAAATTGGGTTGAATCTGAAAAAATAGAAACCAAGAGCCTTGTCTGCCTTGATATTAGCACTCGATGGAATTCAACATATTTGATGTTGGAAGCTGCAATGAAGTTTCAAAAGGTGTTTGTGTAACACACCAAAATTTTTTTTAAATAATTTAACTCAACCATAGTTGGGTTACAGCCACCCAACATATTTTTATATCAATAATTTTAATATAAAATATTTTATAATTAGCTTCAATTTACACACTATAACATTTCAAATAAATTTTTACCTCCCACATGCCATTAGGCTAAATCACATTTGTCCATCCTTATACTCCCAACAAGTAAACTAAATCACATTTGTCCATTCTTATACTCCCAACAAGTAAAATAAGCAATTTAGTCAATTTTCAACACAAGCCAGTTATTTGGCCTTATAATCATGCCATTTTAACCAATCCAAAGTAAACCAAATATTAAAATTACAGTCATCCAAATTATACCAAAAATAGAAATAGTTTAAAAGGCATGATTACATTTATATATTCATATAATTGACAATAAACAAAAAGTCCTAATATTGGCAATATAACACATTATAAATCATAAATTAAATACCCAAAAGAGATAGTGGATCTATACCATTAAGCCTCTGGGTCTCCTCCACGTGTCACTCGTGGCTCTTCTCCTGAAAATTGTTAACCACATAATGAGACTCAAAAGTCCCAGTAACCAAAGCCAATTTATGATAGTGTATACAAACAGTTAAGTGTGTGCTTACTAAGTGAGAATTAAAAATAATATAATTCTAACAAATATAAGAAATATTACAATACACACAAACAACCATCCTTATATCCCTCCATTAACCTCGAGCTGTAGCCCTCACTCGGTGCTAAATTACCCAGCCAAAGGTATATTAGCCCGAGCCCTTACAAGCCACCTATTGAACTCCAATAGGGGCGTACCACGTGGCACATAAATACAACAATAATAGCAAGTCTCCCAACACCTCCCATAATAATTAAACAAATTCATAATAATATTGCACAATTATACAATATTACAAAATTCATAATTTTCTCAATAATCACCCAATTAACATGAAGTAACACTAATCACAAATTAAAAGCATGGTTACCTCGTGGCTTTTTCAATAAATTATTCCTTAAAATTTCTCTCTCACCACAATCTTCACCAGTAATACAATCTACAAATAACATATTATTTATAAATATTAGTTTCAATTTTTTTTTGAAACTAATAAAATAATTCTAATAATAGAATTAAAAATATAACATAATTTCTAATCTCAATCTTAATACAAATCTAGAGTCAATACTATTAAGTAAAATTTTTAACTCCTCTTTTAATTATCAATAAACATTAATAATCTAAAAATCAACTTCTAAACTAATTTCTATTATCAAAATTTTCTTTTTATTTCATAAATTCGTACCTAAAATATCCAAAAATTAAAAATTAAGTCTCTAGCTTAGAATCATAATCCTATAGCTATAATAATTCATTTCTCATCCCAAATAATCATCTAAACCTCAATAAATCAACATATATTTTCAGATCTAGTCTAAAATTTGATCGATAAGCCACAAATTCAAAGATCACCAATAAATTTATACTCTAGAATATTTATTATACTACTAACAACCTCAAAAACCATATTTATTCAACATAAATTCATCCCTCTTCCAGATCTTAAATTTTCTACCACTACAAAATCAGAAACCAAAGAAGAAGGGTGACTAAGTAAAAATTTTAGAACACTTACTTAGTCTTGAAAAGCTTAAAATCACACCCTAAATATCCTATTAAAAACTCTTACCTTAAAAATTTAGATATTTCGCACCAGCGACTCACTTCTCTCCGCCTCAGCTCGTGTGCAGGAAAAGAATTGAAGAAATGAAAGGAAACGGGTGAGTTTTATAAAAATTCAGTGGGTCCCACATCTTTTTTATTATTATTTCCTCTCTCTTCTTCTTTTTTTTATTATTATTATATAAATATAATCATTGCGGGAAGAGCACCGAAAGCGTCTTGTTCTCTTCTTTCTTTCCTTCTTTCTCATACTTTTTTTATTATAATAATAATAATAATAATATTTTAATAATAATATTTTATTATTATTATTATTATTAATTATTATTATTTTTATTATTTTTTTATTTATTTATTTTTTAAATTTAGAATTATATCCTAAGTTAGATTTAATAATCATCTCCTATTAATTTACTTATCTCTAAATATTTTTTTTTAAAAAATTTCTATTTACCAAAAATTAACTATTAAAATTTAAATTGGGATGTTACAGTTTGAGAGGATGCGTGATGAAGATGATGACTATATTGCATTCTTTAGCTCTAGGCAAGAGGGAAGTGTTTTCTCTAGCCCTATTCTTGATGATTGGAAAAATGCTAAAGTCTTCATCAAATTCTTGAAGGTCTTTTATGACATAACTTTGAAATTTTCAAGCTCCCTTGTTGTAACATCAAATGATTGTTTCCACCAAATTGCTCGTGTTCAGCAAATGTTGCAGAAGCATATTGGAAACAATGGTAATACTTTTTTAGGAGATATGAGCTTTAAGATGCATCTAAAGTTTGATAAGTATTGGGGTCATGCAGAGAATATGAATCCATTGTTGATTGTGGCTGTGATCTTGGATCCTCGATACAAATTAGTTTATGTAAATCACATGTTTGAACTCCTTTTCAGTAACCCTGAGGAATGTGCATTGATGATGGAGAAGGTCAAAACTTATTTGTATCGACTATTTGATGAGTATTCTGTTGGGGTTCCTACTGAATTAGGGCCTACCCATACAAATAATGCATCTACAAGATCATTGCCCTCTCTTGATGATGATGATGATAACGACATTGAGGATCCAGGGGCAATGTGGTTAGAGTCTTTGAAGCAAAGAACTTCAATGGATCCACAAAGTGAGCTAGATAGATATCTTGCAACTGATTCTAGAGCTGAAATCTCATCATCTGATTCTGAGTTTGACATACTATCATGGTGGAAAGCCAATTCTGAAAAATATAAAATTCTCTCCCACATGGCACGAGATGTATTGGCTATGCCAATTTCTACAGTGGCTTCTGAGTCTGCATTTAGTACTGGTGGACGTGTAGTTGATCAATATAGGAGCTCTTTATCTCCTAAAATGACAGAAGCATTGATTTGTGGGCAAAATTGGCTACAAAGTGGGCAATCTCTCTCTGAGTTGGTTGATAAGCTCCATGAGTTTGATAACTTTAATGAGACAGAAAATATTATTCAGCTTACAAGTAACATATTTTTTTTTTCTAAAGTTTACACATGCACACATACACCCTTTATTTTAGTTTTTATATTAATGTAATTTTTTTTTGGTCTTCAGATGCAACATTTGGAGGGGAGAATGCGGCTGCTAGTGTTGATTGAAGTGTTTCCTTACAGGTATATCTTGACCCTTTATTAACTCTTTGAAAAATTAAATAAGTTTGTAAATTTGGTTAAGTTGGATGAAGTGGACACTAGTGATAGGTCCCTTATGCTTTGCTATTTACCAAAGTTATGCTTCGGCTACTGTATATTCCATTTCTTTTGACTGCTTTTATCTAGAGGAGGCCAAATCTGATGCATTCCAGAGCAAATGTTGGCTTGCATGTGAGTTTCCTTTTACTCCATTCAAGATTCACCATGCATTTGCCTTGAATAAGGATTTTAATATGTTTAGTTATGACATATTTTTCCTCTTCCATTCATGCAGGTTGAGAGTTGGGAAGAAGTCTTTTGTGAATTGGAGTCTACTCTTTCAAATTGTTGTTTCTCATATGATGCTCCAAGTTTTTGTGAATTTTGTTGTTTTCAATGATCATAGTTGTTATTTTGGATTCAATTATGGATAATTTGATATTGTGACTGTTACCGTTATTGTGAATTTATGGTTTTTGACTTTATAGATGCTATTTTGAGTTGACACATAGGATTATTGTTGATTTGTGAAAGTTTTATTTTAAAATGATAAAAAGAATTGTGATTTAATGGGCAGGGCGATTATTTGATAGCCTGGGCAAAGCTGCCCAACCAGCCCTGCCCAGCCCAAACTAATAGGGCATTTTATGGGCAGGGCTGGGTTTCGGGCTGCATTTTGCAACCCATTCATTCTTTGGGCTGGGCATCGGGCAGGCTCCTGCCCAGCCCTACCCTGCCCATGTGCATCCCTAAAAGAAGTAGAGAATCATCAACTATCAGGAGCGCAACTGACCTAACTTCCGAAGCAACAAGCCCAATGAATTGACGAGCCTTGCAGTAAACCTAAATCTATTGTTCAACACCATGGCAAATGGTGCAAGATGAGAGTGATGCTCCAGGCTTCTCGAGGCATCAAAGTCTTCATTGAATGCAGTGGCAATCTGAACTTTGTCAGCAAAGAACTTGGATCGCAAGACGGGGGACGACAAGTAGCGATCGATGATGTGAGGAGGGTGAGTAAGCGGTGATCGATGTTGTGAGGCTAAAAATACATTTTGGTCTTTCAGTCTTTTTACTTTGTGCCAGGTTCTTTTTTACAATTAAATTTGCGGTGGGATATTGTTTAACAATTTTCCCTTAAAAATAAGCTCTTTTTTTTTTTTCGACAAGATGATTAATTAACTTTTCTTAATTTTGACACGGCATTTAAAAATGACTTGTATACAGCATCTGAATAAATAGCATAAAAGGAAAATTACACCTAAATCCCACAAAAAAAATTTAATTACCAAACAGTTTTATAAAATGGTACAAAATATTCTTAAATTTTAAACCCTATACATTTATAACTTCATAAAGGATATTTACAACAGAATACCCTTTGCTAAGTTATAAATGCATATGAGTTAGACTAAAAAATATTTTATACATTTCATGAAACCTTTTGATAATTAATTTTTTTCTATGAAATCTAAGTGTAATTTTCCCTAACATAAAAACCCGACAAGAGGCAACATTCATAAGTCAAGCACAATTTAACTCATTAGATTAGCCAATATTTCGAAGAGTAGATAAAGCTACTAACAACCATAGATTTTCCCCCCTTCAATGGAATGCTCACAAGAAGCAATTTACAATCTTAAAAACATGACCCTAGTTAGCCAACAGAATCGAAGTGATCGAACGAAATACAGGTGAGGTACATAAAATGGGGTCACCACCAGTCAGGAGAAGCCGGAGAAGAATTGGTGGGCTTCGTGGTATCTTTCCAAGACAACATTGAAGAGGGGATGGACGGGTTCAAGGAGATTAGAGTAAGGCCCCAACACTGACTTGGGCAACGGTGGGGAATCTGGGTTCTTTGACCAGCTATACTGACATAATGAGAGCCCACTTAAACAGTAACACGTATGATAATAATCTCTACGTTTGCCCGGTTTGTCTCTCAATCCACCCTCTAGATCCTGCATCATCAACAACTTCATTTAATAATCAACTCCACACACAGTTCTAACAACTACGCGCAATTGACTGGGTACCAAAAGCTTAATCTCCCTGCCTTATACATTGAAACATGGGACTTTCCAGAAAAAGCCTTATATTTGAAATGCAGTATAGCCAATAGGTAGAATAAGAATATATTCAGACCTGTGAGCATAGAAGAATGTATTGCTGCAAGGCAATGCTGTGAAAAAGAGGTTCTGTTACTCTGGGTTCCTTCATAAAATTACAACCAATGTCGTTAAAATTAACCGAAGAGGACCTCCTCACACCTGCGAAAATCATAAGCTCATGGGAATGAGAAATTAGAAATGTTGGCATCAAACGGAGATTTCAACAACGTAGAAGAATTCAAGCATCTATCAGAGACTACAGCCTGTCTAGAATCCCAAAATGGCAAGTTTCATCATGAGAGATCCCATCCAAACCTTCTTCAAATCCGTCAGATGTTGTAGGAATCTGTGGACACTCTTCAGCACTATAGCCTCTTTCAGCAGCTAAGCTTGGCATTTGTTTCTCAACAATAGAACGTAATCTTTGCAATAGATCAACAACCCCACCCTGATTACAGTCGAGTTTCAATCTATGTTATCAAAAGACAAATAACCCCAAAGAAAAAACAATGAAATTAAAATCACCTGCCAAAAAGAGTAGCATCCATCAACCAATTTATTAGTTCTCCCCTGAAATCCACACTCCTGACCTTGCCGGAATACTACCCACTCCTAGAACAAAAACTCAGATTAGTACCTCATACAAG
The DNA here is from genome assembly GCF_029017545.1 of Prosopis cineraria. Lineage (NCBI taxonomy): Eukaryota > Viridiplantae > Streptophyta > Magnoliopsida > Fabales > Fabaceae > Prosopis > Prosopis cineraria. Next base: position 34,385,397 of record NW_026555334.1, on the reverse strand, counting down.
TATACAATATAACATTGCAACCTCAAGAAATTTTTGTAAGACTAATTGAGAGCCACAAGAAAAGGAAGGTTCCTCTTACAGTTAAACGAGGCAGATCCAAGCGATTAACTTCACCGATCAGAATCATTGTAGCTAATCCACAAAAGGTATACCTGCTAAAACAAAGTCATAATTTACTAGGACTTCACAATAAGATAGGCACATCCACATACATGCCACATAGATATTACAAATGTGAAGTTTTGGAATCTACTTATTAAATGAGAATAATTCTGAGATTTTAATTAATATGTTAACATAACTTATTGACATTATATACTATTTAGTTAATTTTACATATTTTCCCTCCATATTTGCTTGCAAGGCCAAAAAATAAAAGTGCTTCCATATTTTCCCACTTTTGGTGCTTCCAACCAAGGTCCAATGTTCAAATTGAATACCATCCTGTTTTTCCAACAGCCTCACTTCTCACACCCTTTTATTTTCAATTCCAAATCACAAAGCATAGCCTCAGGAAGGGCATGACGAGCAAAGAGAAACAGAGAGCAAAATGAAACATACCCTCCATGAGCCTCAGAACCAGGCTCCCCAGCAATGCCACCTTCATATGTCTGACAGCTGCAGAGAAATGCCAGAGCATATAGCATGCACCATAAGAAATAAATGATATGAAACAAATTAATTATAAACCATTAAAATCAAGAGTTATAGTCCTAAACTTTAAGATATTCCAAATGAAAAGTCTAAACACAACTGTTAGATAGCTAAATATATAATGAGCCAATTAACCAAAGTCTACCAATAGAAAGGTAGTCAAAAGTATTACAGATTCTAGCAACCAGACAAGAAGAGATTTTACTAACCCAACATATCATACAATCCCTGTAACCGCTAACAAGTATCTTCAAATGAAGAGCTCAAACCATTATCTTTAAATGAAGAACTCAAACAATTATCTTCAATTCTGAACAATGTTATCTGTGATGGCAACATACAGCCATGTTCTGCAACAAAATTTAATTAGTGCTGCTTCAAACTAACCTTAAAATGAAGTCTCCAACATTACGGATCAGCTCATCATCTAGAATGTTCAAGACACTTGCAACCTGGTTCAAACAAGATGTTGAATTTTATGCCATATAACAATTCTGGTAATAAATAAATAAACAAAACAAACAAACCGTACATAGGTATTCAAAATATTGTTTGATGAATATAATCTCATTCAAGCGACAATTGTCTTCCAAAGAAAGCAATCTAGAACCACTAGGAATAGGTATATAAAGGCAACCAAGCTCAATCCATAAAGAAAAAATGTGCTAGAGAACCGAAAAAAGGTGTTAACAAGCAATGATATGGAAGATACTCAATAATTCAAACATGCACATACACCAATGGTAAAAAGTCTCCCTCCACAATGAAGATGATAGAGGTTAACAGTAAAATGGTGTCAATTAACCTATAGGCTTAACACCCTGTCATTGCTTATTAGTAACATGTGACACAAAAGCCAAGTTCAAGATAATGAAATGAATACTCTGATGATGAAGTCAGCAATGTCATCCACAAAGTTCCGTGTCTGATTATATACATATCTAAACATGATCAAATATGACATGAAGATAGAGCTACAGAGACAACAAACACTCACAGAAATGGCAGTGTAGCAAGCTCGAACATCAATTTCTCCTAGATCATGCATCCTGAATAAAGAATTCATGATAATAAACAAATTAATTCAAGGATGGGCCATATATTCTGAATGTGCCAACAAGGACATTAATTAGCATCAAGAAATGCTTTTCACACTGACTTTAGAGTCAAAACACTTAAACATACAGATAGCTTTTGATTTATGTGTAACTGACTCATAATGTACAGATACAGACAATCAAAATTTGCCACAGGTGAAATGATGTTTGTCTAAGTAGATGGACTAGTTACTGGATCAAAGTTACCCACTATTTATTATAAATTCTGCGAGTGGATGTCAATTACATTTATTTATTGAAATATTTTTAGTAAATTCAACACAGATAAATACAAACCTGAATCCCCCATTTGGTTGTTTCATTCGATGTAGAAACCCGGACAATTTATCTCTGAGAATATGATATGTTATTAAAAAAAAAAAATCATTCACTTCAAGATGTCAGAAAATTACAGCTAACAAAAAAATAAAAGTGCATATATTGTAATGTGATAACATAAGCTTGCTTTTAAGAGCACAAACTGACCACCTATTAATTGATGCCAAAGCTTTATGACCACCCAATGTGATAAGCGCATTGACTGCAGCATAAGTTGTGGCAAGATGAGGCATCTGAGGAGAATTTCAAATATATTAACCATTGTAACATAAGAGAATGCAAAGGAACAAACAACTAAAATTTGAGAAGATCTAGAATTATACTACTTTGAAGCCACAGCAGTAGCAAAAACAAATTCAACCTCAAGGATCCAAGGCATATGTCTAACTTCCATAAAAAGAAAACAACAGATTAAGTTACTTCACAAAATCTTAATCTCCAGCACAAAGAGAAACTTATAGGTAATAACCTAAAACAAATTAAACAAAAGTTGCTTTAACTTAAGCAATACAATAAAGTCTACGAAAGCCATGAATTCAAGTTATTTGAACACAATGCTATCACTTTATTCTCCCATTGTCACACGCAAGTAGCAGTAATATCATGCCCAAATATGGAGGTATACCACGTGCATTGGTTTATTAACTTGTTATGCATACACATTGCAGCATTCAACAAGGCCAAAGTTTAACACTCAACAAATAATATGCCAGAAAGTGATATAGTTGCTTACCTGGCCTGGTCCCCCACCATATCCACCATTTGGATCCTGCAAGTAATAAAAATAAATATAAGACATGTAGTGGGATAAGAATCATAAAATGGAGAAGAAATAAAAGCAATATCTATTTTAAATAATCTTTAAAAAATTATTATTACACATGGCACGTTTACATGATGACAACAATAGGATAGACTGGGTTTGTTGACCCAGATTAAAATTGCACATAGGCAAAGTATATCAACCTCATGCCTAGCTTGTGAGAAAGGCCAGATGTCCTCAAGGCTCAGTGATCATTTTTAATTCATCATTCTCACTTTTCATCCATAGTAGGACTTACTATATCTGAACCACAAATCAACAAATTAAGCAAAAACGTGTTTATGTCCAAGTTATCTCACCTAACAAATGGAACCCTATCTTTGGTGTCCCCGTAACTGATTGTCAAGTTTTTATTATTCATGTGAATTCTATCCTTTTATGCTTCTATTTCTCTTCCCCTTCCAATATTCTTTTCCCAGTTTCTTATTTATTCTTTAAGTTTGTGGATATAAGGAGCTGGTATTACAGTAGCTGTCAATTAGTGGTCCTACAAGCAGGTCCTTTTATTTCCATGAGTCCTTTTTTTCCTTTACTATTATCATCCACAATTCTTTTTCTTCCTTTTCCTTTATTTGCTACTTTTCCCCTCACGTTATTCAAATATTGCACACAAAGGTGTTACTCACCATTAACTCCTTTGTTTAAACAGCTATAGTCTTCCATTATCTTGCCATTCTCGTTTCTCCTACTATACATGTTCTGCTAAATTCTTCATCAGCATCAACTCCTTGTTATTTATTTATTCAACTCTGATTAAGGTTGGGTTATCTAATTTGAGTCATTTGTTTCGGTAGATCTTTTTAAACATGGAGTCAAGACATGACAAGAATAATTATATCTATATATAATATGTATCTTCCAATGGGAGCAGGCAAGGAAAGAGACATTGAGAGAACAAGAAAGTCGTATAGAAAGAGATCAACTTATAAGATTTACATAAAATGCAAGATAACTAAACAATGAGATTAAATCAAAATGTCAAACCTGGCAACGACAGAGAAAATCAACGGTGTTATTTTCCATTTCATCATCAACTGATTCTCCCAACAAAGCAATGGAGTGAAGAATCCAGTAGCATAGCCAAGGTCGACTGCATGTCACAACATTTAAGACCAGGAAATAAGTTCAGGAAGAAATACGCTACCAAGATGAGGATATCATAAATTTATAAAAATTATAGGGCTGCAGCTATCAAGATTCAAATGGTTCTTATGACGCTAAAAAAATGCTCCAGTTCCCACAATGAAGTAGATTTAATTATGACAGATGGGACTGCAGAGAAGGCATGTTTAGTCTGCTACGCTTGTTGGACTCCACGAATAGCTCAAATAACAAAATTAAACAAGATAACTCCACCGTAACTGACCAGAACCAGATCATAAGAAGTAGACGTTATCATCCTGGTAAGCAAATGTTTTAGGGTGATGAATAGCTATTTCTAGAACCGAAAAGGGGGGGGGGATCAGCCAATAAGTTTTAACAAACAAACTCAACATAATCAAGCCATTATCACACCAGTAAGAATGCGGAAGCAAATACCTTTAAGTAGGCACAAGCAAATTTCAACCGAGACTTCACATGAGCCTATATGTAGTAAAAAGAAAGCAATGGAGAGAATGAGTTACTTGGCATCCAAAACGCAAAACGCGGAACCCAGATTTCTAAGACCCTTTTCCAGGAACTCCAAGTGTCTATCACGCTGCAGCTCCAACCTAGAATCGAAGATAATTAGTTATCGAGGCAATGAATAAACTAAACTTGGGTTTGAGAGTGATAGAGAAGGAAAAGATTCTTACATGACGGATTGGGCATTAGGAGGAAGATTGGCAAACTGTTCGTATATCTTATGGACCTGAGATTCTACAATCCATTGATCACGCTGAGTTACAGTCGGGCTTGAAGCAGCCGGAGGATCCATGGCTGACCTTCTAAATCTCCGCAAGCTTTAGGTCCCTCTTTGATACTTACCCCACGAAGTCAAGTGAAGTGAACTTGCAGAATGGAGACCCACTGTCGTTCCTTCCTCGATCCCCGTTTTCCAGGCACGCACGGAACTAACCCACTACTCCTTGTTTCAACACCCGCGGGGTGTGTCTGGAACTCTCAGGAACTGCTGGGCCAAAACCTCCGCACGTGATTTTTTTTTATTTTTCGGCCTTCCGGTAGAGGGTGCGTTCCGGTGGAGATGACCTGCAAATGCGAAAAACTTACCGCGTCAGCCTAGGATGGACCAAAATATGAGTGAATAGTTTTTACTCCCTCCATTTAAAAGTAATTTGTAAGGATTTGATTATTTAAAAATATAAATTATTTTTAATCTTTTAAAATTTGATCATTATTTTTTAAAAAAAATATCCCTATTGATAATAATTTCATGTTTATTATAAAGTATTTAATAAAGTAAGTATAATAAAATATAGAGTTAATTTAAAAATAAGTAACAGTTTTATTGAGAGATGAGGTTCGATTAAAAATATTTTACATTTTTTAACAAAGAGAGTATTTTTTTAGAAGTTTTATTTGAGGCATTTATGGGTGTTTTATATTTTTTAAATTATCTTTTTATTTATTTTATTAGTAATAAAGGTGTTTTAAATAATTTAAATATTATAATTATTTTTTTCTGGTTTTATTTATAAAATAGAAAGAGAAGATTTTTTTGTTCTATTTATAAGTCATCTCATTAAATTTTTATCAAAAATTTTTTTATTTAATTTTCATTGAATATTGAAAAGAAAAAATATATTATTAAAATATATATATTTAATGGGAGATAAGTTGAGAAATAATTAAATTTTTAGATAGAATTAATAAGTTTTAAAAATTTTCTTAGTTTTGGTTAAATATGTTTAAAATGTTTTATAAATAGGATCAAAGGAATATATTCAAGAACACGATTATACATATGAGAAAATTTTTAGAAAATCAAAATTTTCCTCTATTCTCTTATAATTGTATATTAATTAATAATAATTTATATTATGATAGGAAGGAAAAAAATATCATAATCATCATCATCAGTGGTAAAGCTAGGATCCTGGTTCACCGAGGGCAATGGTGGAGTCAGGATTCGCAGCACGAGAAAAAAATTTTGACCCTTCCAAATACACTATTTCTTTTTCTTTTTTTTATTCTTTATTTTTTAATTCAACCTTACAAGTATAATGAGCTAACAAAAAATAAACATTCAACAAGTTTACTCTTAAGCCTTGAATCTTTATTTTTTTTTTTTTTACTAGTCTCTAACTAGCATTTGAGATGAGGATGTGTGGCTCTAGTTTAGTCAAATTAAATTTTTTTTCTATTTTTTAAAGGTTAATAAATAATATTGTTATTTAAATATAATGAAATTACAGACTAATATTCATTGGCTTTGAGTTAAAAAATTAAATTTCAAATCTAGGCTATAAAAAATAAGATTAAAATGGGTTTAAAATTTAAAATATTAAAATAAGAGAGTGCAGAGTATAAAAAAAAAAGAGAGAGTATAAACTACAAAATATCAAAACTCATACTTTATGCATCTTATTTCTCCCAAGTTAAGGGGGTGCAAATGTCCCACCTCAACTACAAGTAGCTCTGCCTGAGATCATCATTCATCATCGTCATAATTTCAATACCAATTCTATTCTCCATGCTAAGGTCTCTAACTTTTGAGGAGGATGAAACATTGATCTTTTAAGTCACAATCTCCACCCTAATGTATTTAAACAAATCTCACTTATGCAACCTCCTAACCAACAAAGTGAAAAAGATGCACTTCTTTGGAGACCCTTCTCTGATGGAAACTTCTCCATCAAATTAGCTTATAAAGCCAGGGAAACTCATAAAGACTAATATCACTCTAATATATGGACTAAGTTTTGAAAGTGGCCTACATATGAAAAAAAAAATATATCTTTTTATGGAAGGCTGCCTTAAATCGTCTCCAAACCAACCATGCAAACAACTAAAAATACTCCCTATCAACATATTTGTTCGCTTGGTTGTAACTCCCTTGACACTTCAATTCATAATTTATGCAACTGTGAGGAAGCTAAAAAGGTTTGGAAAAAATTAGTTAATTCTACAAAACTTAATACCTTCTTCTCTCTTAATATGTAGGATTGGATAATCTAAAATGCAAAAATTGAAATAGGTAGCTTAAGAATAAGAAGAACGCCCTTGCAGAGACTTTCTGCAGAAGCTTGTTAGAATTTTTGAAAGCTAAATGTAAAAAATTGTACTCAAAAGATGAGATCTTAGATAGCAATATTGCCCTCTCTAGCACTTAACAGATAAATAATGATTTGAAGCTTCTATCCAAATTCACCCGCTTGGGCAAAAGAAACTCTATAAATGATGATACATGGAGCCTACCTAAACTCGGATGGGTTAAACTAGACATAGCATTAATGGCAACGGTGATCCAACAATAAGAGCTTATATTCCCTCAAGAATGTTAGGGTGAGAGGAGTTACAATAAGAGCTTTCAGCCTTCTTGCTTTCAAAATTTAAGAGAACCTTACAGAGAATGTTAAAACATTCAGCCACATAATTTAGGAGATGTGATCCTAAAATTATGGGATTACAAAATTTAGAAATTAATACTATAATTAATTCTAACCTTTGACTAGACTCAAAATAGAAAATCAAATTAAAGGACCATTAAAATAGAAAATAATTTAGGAGACAATCAAGGGATCATAAAGGATTTAAAATCACGCCACCCTTGACTTCTTCACTAGGGTTTCATGCCTCCTTGCTTGCAAGAGGCTCAACTTGTAGTCTTCCTTGCATTGGGCTAAGGTCTGCACCTCTTGGGCTTGACTCTTCATAAGTTTGGATCTTAAATATATTATTCACGTATAGATGCTCTCCTTTTGGCTTGAGAGGAGTGTCCCAATGCTCTCCAAGCTCTTGAACTTCTTGTACAAGACTGAACAAGGCTTGCTTCATGGCTTTAGTTCGGGCTCTTGTCATTGGACCTCCAATATGTTGTAATGGGTCTTTACGTACGTTGGATTGGAAATATTGGGCTCCTTCTATGTCACCATGCTCATGATTACCATCCTCAAGCTTCGTTGCCATTAATGCTATGTCACCCGTGCCATGGGGTCCATCATTATCTGATAGGGGACACGAAAGCAGAATCGTGCTAGTTTAGGGACAGAACCCTGAAACAACAAAAACACAAGAATAAAAGGGAAGGGACGAAATTTATGACAGAAATAAAGAAAGGTATGAAGTAAACAATAGGATAATAATCAAGGTGAAGATCCTCTAGAGCACCTGCCTCTAAGAACCTCAACCTTCGAAGACACCACAAGAGCTGATCACACTCTTGATCACATCTGTTTCTCACACGGAATGCCACCACAAAGCACTAAGGCTCACAAGAGTTATAAACTCTAAAATGAATAATTTCATTCAACTTCTGTGTTGTTTACAATAGGGAGCAGGCCTAATTTATATAGGCTCATAGAAAAGAATATTTCCTAAAATTAAAACCCTAATTTCCTAATACTAAAAGGAGAAATAATATAAAATAATGATAAAATATTCAGCCACATAATTTAGGAGATGTGATCCTAAAACTATGGGATTACAAAATTTAGAAATTAATACTATAATTAATTCTAACCTTTGACTAGACTCAAAATAGAAAATCAAATCAAAGGACCATTAAAATAGAAAATAATTTAGGAGACAATCAAGGGATCATAAAGGATTTAAAATCACGCCACCCTTGACTTCTTCACTAGGGTTTCATGCCTCCTTGCTTGCAAGAGGCTCAACTTGTAGTCTTCCTTGCATTGGGCTAAGGTCTGCACCTCTTGGGCTTGACTCTTCATAAGTTTGGATCTTAAATATATTATTCACGTATAGATGCTCTCCTTTTGGCTTGAGAGGAGTGTCCCAATGCTCTCCAAGCTCTTGAACTTCTTGTACAAGACTGAACAAGGCTTGCTTCATGGCTTTAGTTCGGGCTCTTGTCATTGGACCTCCAATATGTTGTAATGGGTCTTTACGTACGTTGGATTGGAAATATTGGGCTCCTTCTATGTCACCATGCTCATGATTACCATCCTCAAGCTTCGTTGCCATTAATGCTATGTCACCCGTGCCATGGGGTCCATCATTATCTGATAGGGGACACGGAAGCAGAATCGTGCTAGTTTAGGGACAGAACCCTGAAACAACAAAAACACAAGAATAAAAGGGAAGGGACGAAATTTATGACAGAAATAAAGAAAGGTATGAAGTAAACAATAGGATAATAATCAAGGTGAAGATCCTCTAGAGCACCTGCCTCTAAGAACCTCAACCTTCGAAGACACCACAAGAGTTGATCACACTCTTGATCACATCTGTTTCTCACACGGAATGCCACCACAAAGCACTAAGGCTCACAAGAGTTATAAACTCTAAAATGAATAATTTCATTCAACTTCTGTGTTGTTTACAATAGGGAGCATGCCTAATTTATATAGGCTCATAGAAAAGAATATTTCCTAAAATTAAAACCCTAATTTCCTAATACTAAAAGGAGAAATAATATAAAATAATGATAAAATATTCAGCCACATAATTTAGGAGATGTGATCCTAAAACTATGGGATTACAAAATTTAGAAATTAATACTATAATTAATTCTAACCTTTGACTAGACTCAAAATAGAAAATCAAATCAAAGGACCATTAAAATAGGAAATAATTTAGGAGACAATCAAGGGATCATAAAGGATTTAAAATCACACCACCCTTGACTTCTTCACTAGGGTTTCATGCCTCCTTGCTTGCAAGAGGCTCAACTTGTAGTCTTCCTTGCATTGGGCTAAGGTCTGCACCTCTTGGGCTTGACTCTTCATGAGTTTAGATCTTAAATATATTATACACGTATAGATGCTCTCCTTTGGGCTTGAGAGGAGTGCCCCAATGCTCTCCAAGCTCTTAAACTTCTTGCACAAGACTGAACAAGGCTTGCTTCATGGCTTTAGTTCGGGCTCTTGTCATTGAACCTCCAATATGTTGTAATGGGTCTTTAGGTATATTGGATTGGAAGTATTGGGCTCCTTCTATGTCACCATGCTCATGATCACCATCCTCAAACTTCGTTGCCATTAATGCTATGTCACCCGTGCCATGGGGTCCATCAGTGATGACTTTGTTAACATTAATGGTGCTACAGCTTGCGTAATATCTCCCTTATCTAATCACGATTAGCTAACAAATCTAAGGTAATCAAGGTCTAAAATCAATAGGGTTACTAAGTTTGTAATTTTGAAGAAATAAGATCCCAAATTTTCATGATTTAAAGATCCTAAATTTTCATGATTTAAAATTCATTCCAAAGTCCTTAACCAACTTCTAATGAGAGTAAAATATAGTTTTAGAAGTATGGGATATCTCAAAAGAGTGAAAAAACTTAAAAACAATTGAAAAATAACAAGTTTTGAAAAACAAAATAATGCACCGTGGCTTGTGCACACCATGTTACAGTGGATCCTTTTCTGTACCGCATGCCGCAACGTGCTACACATTTTGACAGCAACTTTATTGTCATATGATAGTAATTCTAGAAAACTTCTGGTATGCTCCATTTCTCCTTTTAACATCTTAATGAGATGATTTAGGTACCTATAAAAAGTTCTTTTTATTAATGGCACATGTTTTGCTTCTAAATTAAGTCACAGAAGGAAGTTAGACACCTAAACATATTTTTACCACTTTTTACAATTTTTACGACTAAAAGGGTGTCCAAAACCCCATATATGTGCTAAATGTTATTCCCAGCACTCAGACCATACTCATTAGACCTAGAACTACCTGTACAACACATCACATGCACATATAAACTACCATATCAAATTTTCACCCCTCAATCCCTTTAATACCCAAAAATAGAAAGGGAGGTTTTAGCATTGTATTTTAATAACAACATTCACAATTGTAATAAAATGAACATTCTACACTTATACTAGTATTTTAGCCATGTAATATACTTGAGCAAAATATAAACAATAACTCATGGCTCAAAATACATTCTAAAAATCATAAACATCAAAAGTGTAATTTTATGCAAAATATAAATCTAATTGAAAATATATCAATTATTACACAAAGAAAAGTAAGGTTAAGAGGTTATACAGTAAGAACTCTAGATTCCTAAGCCTCTATAGCTTTCTCCCTTTCTGCATAGGAGTTAGAGTCTGTAAAATATTGAAAGAAAGGGGTGAGTCTAGTCACTCAATAATCAAGGTACACCTATCCTATGCAATTGTATATCAATTGAAATAATCACACATAAATGGATTGATAACTCCATAAACATTCAATTGCATGTGATAGAAGTTAAAATTTCATAATTCTTTTCACTTTTACATCTCTTATCTCAAATCACAAAGTACATTATCACAAGACACATAAAGATGTGATAATAACCCAAATCATTAATCCCATGCACATTATCACAACACAAATAACTATTTGATAATGGCATACTCGCTACCATGACTTGCCAAAAATTTAATAACCATGAAACATGTTAAATAGACACATATGCATAATTAAACCACTTTTTACTCTTCTTATATCTTCTGACTAAAACAGTGTGTTATAATATCAAACAGGGTTATGTCTGTGTGATTTAACTACCTAAGCTCCTAATCGTGAGGTGTGACCTAGCCAAAGATTACAGTACTCATTCTCGGACCACAATTTCCCCCACTCTCGAATCCCTAGGGTGTCGTATACCTTAAACTAATCTCCTTGATAAACAAGTGGAGAAGCTAGGTTCTAATCTCTCAACAAACTATAAGACAGTCCCTCGATAAATAGTGGGACAAAGCTTAGCCCTCATGTATTAGAGGGTAGCCATATATACCATGTGAATTTTATCTACTCCTCTCCTTAAGCAAACTCCTGCCAACTGATCATGTAATGTACAATGCTCACCCATTTCACAATTTTATTATTTGAATATCAACACGTTGGCCTTACAACAATACACTACCCTAGTGAGCATCAATATTATTTTCACAATTATCATCCATTTCAAATCTCAAATTTTATACCCAATTGCAATCCTCATTTAGCCTCACATGTCATAATCACATACTAATGCAACCATATCATCATCATTCCACAAATCACACATCATAAATTTCTCATTTTAATGCACATTCATAGTTTGAAAAACATTCATTTCAAAACCAACTTCACATTTATGTAAGATCAAAATTAACATACGAACATATGGTTTATAAGCGTATAGCATGCTTTCACATTTACAAATTCAGTCATGCATGCAAATAACCCAATTTCACATTAAAATTCAATTAATAAACAACTACTTAAAGTAAGGTTCCCCTGATTACCTTAAATCTTTAAGAGATCAATGGTTTACCCATCAATATCTTACTTCCAAGCTTGCTTCCCAAGCCCAAAATGGTACCTAGATAATTAATCTACAATTAATCAAGTCTAATTCATCAACATTGTCAAATACACACTTCTAATGTCTTATTTTCCAATTCTAAAATATCCAATACCCTTACTTCTTACATTTAGGCCTATCCATTGAGTTTATTAACTCTCTTTAGCTCCAATAACTTCATTAAACTCTCAAACCATCATTAATGCCCTTCCAACTACCAAAACTTATAAATTTATAAATCTTAGTTTTAGTTATCTCAAACAACTCTCATTAACTCTATTTAAGTCAATGGATTCAGACCTAATACTCAAATGATCCTAAATCACTTTCCATATTCAAGCCTTAATCTTAATCCTCATTAAAATGGAAGAGGAAGGGAAGAAAGGGGTTTAGAAACATTACCTTAGATGATTAAAGGGCCCAAAGTCCCCAAAGGTCCAAATCCTCGAGTCCTAGTAGAGGATTGTCGCTTGCTCTCATTTTCTCCCTTTTCTCTTTCTGATTTTCTATCTGATTGTGAGCTAGTTTATTGGAAATTTTGACCATGCATCGTGCATACTCAGCACAAGCCATATGTGCCACGTCGCATAGCACAAAGGGGCCCTCCTTCTTTGTTTGTTATCTGTGCACCACGGTAGACGTGTTACATATTGTGGCATTTAGCACAAAGACAATCCCTGCAGGTTTTCTCACTCTTTTGATGCCTGGGTAGCCTGACTTCACTTCAAACCTATAATTAGGGTTGAAATCACAATTGAATATACTTATTAGATCTCACTAGCCACATACCACATCAAATCACTCAATTCTTATAATTGAACTTAGTTAATTAAGGTTAAATTTCCTTAGGATATTACAAACCTAACTAGTCTCCATCGATTCATGAGGAGGCTAGATTAGGGGTATAACACCATATTATTATTAGTATTAAGAAAAATTATAGATCACAAGTAAGTGGGTTCACCCTAGGCCAACACCTCCTCACGAGTGAAAGGCTAAGTTAGTTTGAGTTAAGGATGTAGTCACTAAATAGCCACCAATTTCATATTAGATGTATCAGGAGAGTATAAGGTTAGTATTGATCATGCATTCTATTTCCAACCATATAGTTATTATTATTATGGTCCAACGTGTTTTCATTAAGGGCGCATGGCTATTATTATTATGACCCTGAGATATGCATATTTTGGAATATATATATATAGATATATGATAATATGCATTTCTTATTCGGTCACATGGTTGTTAGTTTTGTGGCCAGGGCTATAATTGTGATTATTATATATGATGCTCATGAAATTATAAATTGCCATTTGTATCTATAATAAATTGATATGCAATTGTATAGGCTAAATTAACTTGGTTATTGAGTGGTCGTATTCATCCCTCATTTTCAATATTACAGGGCCTAGCTCATCAGATTAGGATCGAGAGAAATAACTAGAGGCTTAGGATCTTGCATAAAACCTTTCAGTAAACCTCTAGATTTACCTTTATGTGTATTTGGATTGTTAATTCACCAACTAAGTTATCATAATCCATTTTGACTACTTACACTTATATTTTAATGATTTAAATGTATTTCGTGCCTTGGGTTGTTGATGATTAAAATGTAATGCTAAATAGGGCTGAAATACTAGTGCAAATAGGGTTGAAATACTAGTGCAACTAAGTTATCAAAAATTGATGATTGTTTTATGAATTTATGAAAAAGAGTGAGATTTGTAAAGAGTGTCTAACTTTTGATAGAAAAATAATTTGATTATAAGATTTATGTCATTAGCTAAAGCTAAGAGAAAGCTCTCTATAGACACTTAGATCACCTCAATCAGATGTCGGATGAAGATTTAGGGCAGGTTAAAAGTTTATCCCAGGAGTCGTCATTAACTAGATCAACTCGTGCAATGCACCGCAATGTATGGTGTCTCTATTGGGGCACATAGCACAGAGATGACAAGCTACAGAGCATTGTCCGTATGCCACGACATATGTGCAGTTTTTATTGAAAAGTGATTTTTCCTCACTTCTTTTGCAAATGTATTATTTTATTTTGGATTCCATACTTTCGCATATGTCTTGAACTCAAATTTGTGAATGATAAAAGAGACTGGAATGTTTTGAATTATGAAAACTTAGGATTCTCAACTTTTATAAATTGTAAGGAGTTTAAGTAAGGAGTTTACAACTTGCTATCAAATTTTTATAGCATCCAAATCCTTTCAACCACCTTATATATTATGAAAATTTGGCCATAAATGCCTTCTCAACAACCAAAACATGTAAACTTATAACTCTTTAGTTTAAATACCTTAAACAACTTTCATTAACTTTATTTGAATTAATGAGTTTAAACCCATAACCTATATGGATCAAAAATCAACTCCCATTAACAAACCCTAACCTAAAACTTGAGAAAATGAGTTAGGAAGGAAGAATAAAAAGTTAAGAAACTTACTCTTAGGATTTGATAACTTCAAAGTACCCTCAATCTTCTTAAAATTAAAGCCTTAGTAGAGTAAAGTTGTGCTCTCACATTTTCTCATACTTCCCTTCTAATTTTCGAACTAACATAGGCCTTATTTCTGTAGAAATTTGGACGTATGTCACAGCACACGTCATACACGCAGCAACATATGGTACAAAGAAGGTTCTTCATGTTTTTCTAGCCAAAATACGCCACGGCACATGTGTTTGAACTTGAGCCTAAGGCTAAAAACATGTCGTAAATCACTCATTAGTCCTCTTTTAACACATACCACAACAATTCTACTTAATTTCTCTTAATTAGTCTAATTATCAAGGGATAAATTTTCAAGATGTTACTGTGTGTAATATCTTCCTTCTCTGACCTAAGTTTAACTCTAAATCTCCATTGATTAAGAGATTGGATTAAGGTAAAAACAAATTTACCAAGTTTGTAAATATATAGTAAAGTTGGGATCCTAAATTTTCAAAACTAATTGCATTTCAAATGATCTCAAAATCACAAATCAGAGTTTAAAATTGTGCGGAAGCACAGGATCACTATAAAACCTTAGTGCATTTATAAAAGAATTAGAAAAACAAAGTGATTCTATAAAAGTTGGGGCGTGTTCCGCAGCTCGTTGAATATACACTGTGGTGTGTTCGCCTTTGTGCCATATGCCATGGCCCAATTCACATTGCATGATAGTAGATTTCTGCTGTCAAATGACAGCTTCTAGGGCAACCTCTAACGCACCCCATTTCTCTGTCCGATGTCCCATTGACTTGAATTAAGTATCTACGAAAAGCTCTTTTTAAGCTCTAACTAATAATTATGGTTTCATAATCAAATTATTACACATTCAAACTTTCACTTTTTCAACAATTTTTACAAAACTAAGTGTCTAAATCATTTACTAAAAGCCAAAAACCATTGACATCACTTAAACCACATGCAATACACCAAAACTAACTTGTGTAATGCACCACATCATATCAAACACTTATAAATTATGATTTCAATACCTAACCCTTTAATTCAAAAACATAAAAGGGGAGTTCGAGCACCTTTTTCATCAAATAATTCATAAACATCACACATTATGCCCAACTCTTACTTACATTAGTATTTTGGTCCTATCACAGATATCACATTTCATAAACTCACTCCTTAAGGCCCAAAATATGCTTACAATTCACAAAACACATAATGCAAGTAAGGACCAAAATGGACTATTCTTAGTTGGCAATTTCAATTATCACATACACATAAAGACTCAAAAATAAAGAGGCCTACTAAATAGGATCACAATTTTAAGCCTCTGGTTGTTTTCCTCTGTCTGGTCCTCTTAAGCTATTCCCTGTAATATTGAAAATAGTAAAGTGAGTATAACCACTCAATAACTAAGGTCTAACTAAATTATACTAATGTATATCAATTAATTTAAATCCAAGTGGCAAGTTATAAAATAAATTTCAGAATATGAATATGTTCAAGAGTATATCTCAACTATATAGTTCTCTTCAATACACATACATGATATAATGCTCAATATCAATTCATAATTCATATTTTAAGAGTTTACATTTCACATTTCTATTACAATTCAAATCAAATAAGTACTACTCCATAAGAATAAGGTTTTCATATATATTATTATTTCACTAGGGTCACAATGTAGTAATAATGTGCCCTTTCTCTCTAAATGCATGATCACACCTCCCTTTTATCCTCTTTATTCCTCTGACATAAAACCATGAACTATAGCACACTAGGATAGTTTATAATCCGAGACTTGCCTAGCTTAAATACTTGTGAGGGATTCCCCGGGTCAAGGTTTACCCAACTCACTTATCAAACACAGTTTTCCTCATTTTCTCATACTATGAGGTGTCATACTCTTTAAACTAGCTTCCTCCTTAAACCAGTAGATAGCTAGCTAGATTTGAGTCTCTCATTAAAGTAGTAAGACCAGTCCTTTATTGAACAAGTGGGACAATATGAATATAAACCATTCGGGTAAGCCATCAACTTGGATGGGAGCCTTACCATGTAGATTTAATTCTTTACTTCTCTTCCTAAATGAACTCCCACCTCTCATGATTATGCAATGCATAAATATGCGATAGCTTATCACATGCAAATATTCATCACTCAAACATTCATTGTCCTCACATTTAACATATATAATCGAACTCCACAACACCTACGTCATTAAACTCCTCAAGTATATAATCATTGTACCTTATCACAATTCACATCGTTGAGCTCCAAATAAAACAAGCCATTGAACTTTATATTTTCATAATCATTGTACCTCATTCATTCACAATCATTGAACTCCTCATAAACACATATACTCATAGAACTTCATTAACAAGTAATCATTGTGCTCCACCAACCATAAAATCATTAAACTCCTAATAAATCATAATACAAAAATTCACTAATATTGTTTTTCAAAGAATATCACATAACAAGTCATTGGACTCATGAAAATCAATCTAGTGGATTCTCAAGCAATTCATGCCATACTTGCATTTCATTTTATTTTTCACATTTCAATGATCAATCATTAATCAATAAACTAATTAACACACAAAAGTATAAGATAAAATTCCTTTAGTTACCTCAAATGTTTGAGAGATCAAAAGTTTCACCCATCAAGTACTCACTCCAAAGCTTTCAAGAAGCTTGAATAGTGCCAATAAGGTTGCTCTACAAGTATTTACAATATAATTCATTAATATCCATAGTTGAGCTAATTTTCAATATTAACTTAATACTTCTTCATGCTCAAGATTCATTCTATACTTGTATAAAAATACCTATAAGATTTCTTAGCTTCCTTTAATCCTTACTAATATTATTGAACTCTTTAATGACCATTAATGGGACTATATTGTTTCCAACCAACTTATTTATGGAAATTTCACATATTAAATGCTTCTCAACTACCAATCATCATAACTCCATAAATATCAAATTTCATTAGCTCAATGTACTCTCATTAACTCTATTTAAGTCAATGGGTTTAGACCTATAGCCTATACGGACCGAAAATCATCATTATCAACCAAATCCTAACTTCCATCATTAAGAAAATGGAAGAAGGAAGGAGGATTTAAGTGTAGAAAGCTTACCCTTAATGTTTATGAGCTCCAAAATACTCCCAATAGTTAAGTTCTTTAAGCCCTAACACTGCTTTTTCTGTTTCTCTTTACCTCTTCTTTGTTTCTCTTTTCTGTTGCATCAGTTTTGCGATCTTATTACAGCAAAAAAGTGCACAGCGCATGGCATAGAGAGGGCTTTCCCAAGAGTGTTAGCATTCATGCGCCACAGTAGCTTGATCCACAAGCCACAGTGCATGGTACAGAATCTTCCCTTCAGATTTCTTCCTCTTCTCATTCTTAAGTGACCTGATTCTCCTTCGAACCAATGTTTAGGGTTGGAATTGAAACCAAACACACTTGTTAGGCCTCTCTAGTTACACACATTACTAATATACTTAATTAATCTAATTCAGTTTTAATTAATTTAGTTTAAAATTGAGGATGTTATGCTATGTGCATACATGAAAAGATAAAATAAAAAATGAGCATATATGAGAAAAAAGTGGGCATGATAGCTATTAAGGAAAAAATAGTACAAAATCATTTGAGATGGTTTCAACATGTAAAGAGAAGGACATGAGAGGCGCAAGTGAGGAAAGTGTAGCAGATAATTTTAAGCTATATAAAAAGGGGCAAAGAAAGATTAAGAAAAACACTTATGAAAGCTATTGAACATGCCTCTTAGTTAATAAGATTTTTAAAAGTTTGGTTAATGAAAGAGTATAATGATGTCATACAATCTATATAACCGACCCCTTTAATGGAATATAGCTTCTTGTTCTTGTTGTATTCTATTTTCATTTGTAACAAATTCTAACTATATCAAATTGCTTATAAGCTTTCTTCAGGCAATTTGACCGCCATACTATAGGGAAAAATTTTATTTACCATAATACTTTACATTGAAAAATATTTACTAGGACACTATAGATTGAAAATGGATTTGAATAGTATCGAGTTCAAATTTTCCCTTTCAACGTGACCAGCATAACTACCACACACATCTAAACCCCTCTCCTCTTTGGCAACAGCTCCCTCTCCGCTTTTACAAGCATTACTCCCATCCATTGTGCACGTTGTAATACATAGATATTGATTAAACTATACATTTATATTTTCTAATTTTTAAATAAACAATTGAATAAATATAACTGCATATTTTTTGTTTTGTCATAAAATTTAAATAAAATGTTTTAATGAATAACATTTTCTTGAAAATTGTGCAAGCTTTGCGAAATAAGTGTTACCATTTTTTTTTTGAAAAAATATGATATAAAATTATGAAATGCTATTTAAGAAAATATGTAACTTATTAAATTTTAAAAAAGGTAAAAAAAAATTCCCTTTCTTCTTTATGTTCTCCATTTTTCTATCTAACCACATGCAATAAGTTCCCAAATTTATCCTCAAGGATGGAAGTGCAAGGTGTTGCGATGAAGATGGCTAACAAATAAAAACGTTGGAGGACGCCCAGGCATGGACTTATCTTATGTGCTCATCGATTCTAAATCATCTAAATTTTGATTTTTTTATATTCATTAAAATAAAATTTATAAAAATTAGTAGTTTTTTTATTAACAATCTTGTCTATATTTAATTTGAATGATCTAATTTACTATTAAAATTTTTAGAAATTAACTATCCAGTTATATTTTCACAATACAAATTTAATATTAATTTTTTTATAATTTTTACAAATTTTTGTTTTGATAAATACAATATTAAAATTTAAAATATATAAAATTGAAAATTTTTTAAAAAATTAAAATTAAAATTTTTAAATATAGACTGTGCAAAGTATATCTAAATAATTTCTATATAAAAATTATTAAAATTTTAATATTAAATTGAAATCTCCAAATTAAATTTAGACCAGATTGATAATAAAAAATTATTAAATTTTTTTATTATTTTATAAATTTTTATTTTAGTAAATATAAAATATTCTTTTCATTTCAAATTATAAGAAACTTTTAAAGGAGATTTGTCATCCTAAAATAAAAGACACTTTGAGAATATTAATCTTTCATTAAATAAACTTATTGTAAGATTACCCTTTCTCTCTTTTTATTTAATACTAATTAGGTGTGTATTTAAGGTTATTAAATGAAGGATATTTTTAAAATTTTATATTTTTATTTTAAAAAAATAAAATTGTTAAGTATATTTAATGAGAATTATTGATATATAAGATTTTATTTAAAAATATTTTATAATTTGAGGCACAGAGCATAATTTTAAATCTGAAGCATCAGATCAAAATCTGGATCCCCACCCTCCCCCTGGGGCGGCATTGGCTGATGCTCGCTCAGTGGTTCTAGAAACTACTTCGTATTTCACTTAATACTTCTAAGTTCTGGCATTAAGCACAGCACAAGATTTATAAATGTCGAGTCAGTTGGCTTGAAAAGGGGGAAAAAAAAACAGGAACTCTGCAGTACATTTTTGTCCTGAGCAAAATGTGCCAAGAAACATGAATCACTAAGTCAAGTGTCTCTATTTTGTTTAAGAAATTGAAGGTCCTTCATTTGCAGTTCCACAGCTTCTTTTGGTAAGGGCTTTTCCTGGGAAACAAAGTCCTCCTCAACACCTTCTTCTACTCTTTGTCTCTTGTCTTTGACCATCCGTTGGATCTCTGGCTGCTTAACTAAAGGAAACACAGCACTCAGCATTATAATCAGCAGTCTCTCGTCTTCATCCTCTATAGCATCCTTCCCGAAGCAACAGACATAGATAGCATCAAGAGCCTTCTCAACTCGAATCTCCATCGGGATAGTAGGAGGTGCAGCCTTCAGCCTCGCTCGTCTCTGCACTTTCCAATATCATTTTTGGTGAGGTTAGACCAGAGTTATACTATATGTACACGGGTACAGATGGAGCACTAATTAAACTAACAGCAAACAGCATCCGTCATATATTTCAGTATTGCTTTTACTCTTTCTCAAGCTATTGGGTAAAATAACATACCAATTCCTTCAAGGGGGAAGAAATAGCACTTATCACAATCAACGAGCCAATAGCTTATATGATACCTACTTCGGTCATTAAGATTGAAGTGAATTTGATGTCTTAGGTTTTATTCTTACTACTGTCCCTGCTTCCCTCCCAAGGCGAATAGAACTCCTCACAACGTTAATTAAATGCAAGAAAAAGGTCATATGTCACAATTCACATGGTGTTGCAAGACACAAGACATACAGAGGATCCCCGCCTCCCCAGACTAATTTAGTGCCCAGTAAGAAGCACCTCCCTTGCATTCATCAAAGGCAGGCAAATACTACAGCTTCAGCAACAACTAAAGAAAAATGATGAACAGAATCAGGGAGACTATAAGGATTAAAATTGGACTACTAAATTCTCAATCAAACTGAAAAATTTTAGCAACAAAACTTCATATCAGAATTTGAATTTTGGCTTGAAATCTTGTAATTCATTACCAGTCTTCGTCAATCTTGGGATGCAAAGAATAACTCATAAGTCTTTATGAGGAGCAAATGAAATGCACATAAATGGAACGCCTCAATATAATCCAGATAATAGGAATGATATTGATACATAGTGATCACTAATTGACGTAAAGCAAACGACTTCAGTTTCCCTTCAAAAGCAACATAATAAGGAAGCTGACGAAGTGACGCATACATATATGGAAATGGACTAACCTCTCTGGCTTCATTCATTAAGGCAATGAAGTTCTGCTCTTCAAATTCAATGTCATTAGAGATCCGGAGTCTCGCAACTCCTTCCAAAATCTCCTCAGACTTGAGTAGACCAGCACCAACTGCTGCTAACCAACAGCATAACAGAACATAAAGAGGATCCCCCGCCTACACAGAGTAAATTAACACCCAGTCAACATGTCACATGCATCTCTTAATCCAATTTTAGATCATCAAAAATCAAAAGCAACTAATACCATATCCAACATTAGAGAGCAACAAAATATTGAACAGACTTGGATAGGTTGTAAGAATTAAAAAAAGGATTGATGTATTTATAAATCAAATTGTTAAGCATTTTTGTCTATATAATTTTTACTAAATTTTCACTTTAGTCCTTACGATTTAGAAATTTATATAATTAGGTCTCATTGTCTTAATTTTTCAATCCAGCTTATCTGCTAAACCTCAGCTAGTAAGACCTCAAGTTCTTTGATAAAGCCAATCACGTCCCATGAGCAAAGCCTACTTATCCAATCGATCTAAGTTAAGTGACATCATCTGTCATATATGAGTAAATCTGATCCTTTTTCATAGTTAAAAGGTAGAGCAGTGGCGAAGCAGCCAAACAATAATAATTGAAAACCCAGGAAAAGGAATCAAAACGAAGATTAACTATAAATTAATAACCAACATTGGAATTTGATTTTTGAGGGGAATCGTATCACTTATTACCCGTCCTCGACGATCTTGGAATTCATAGAAAGCTCTAGAATCAGTAATGGTACACTTCTTTCCAACCCGCCTTCGGAACTCAGCAAAATCGATGATGTCACCGCCAACGCCTCCTTCGTCGGCGAGGATCCTTGCTATCAGGCCGACGACGGGAAGGGAACCGATGACCTTGTTAGCGAAATTAGAAATAGAATCGGGGTTCTCCATGTAAGACCGAATGGAAAGTCTGGGGGATCCAGTGGGTCTAGTGGGGTGGCCATGGCTGAGAAACAGAAGAGAAGACGAAGTGTGCTTGGATGAGAGGTTGAAGAAAAGAATTAGATTGGTTTGGAGTGATGATAGTGGAGGAGTGGATTTTAAAACCACCATGGTACTGGAAAATCGGAAGTTAATCTCGTTGATTTTATCCACCTCTCGTTTATATAAGTTGCCTTATCTGCTGTGGGGATTATTCCCTGGCTGCAACGCACCACACTATGATGCGCTCCAATCAGTACGGAGCTTGTCAAACTTATGAGGGAAAATCACAAGATCCCATAGAGATTCTAATCACCAAGAAGGCCCACCAAATTGAAAAATAATTCTCAAGTCTCATGGGCTTGATAGTAATTAAATTTTGATATGCATTTACTAAAATAAATTTATTTAAAAAAAGAATCAGTTGCCATTAAATAAGAGTATTTTAACTACGCCACACACATCAGATGTGAATCTTGTGCTGTCTGGAGACCCGGGAGAGCCATTTCCATTTCCATCATCTTTGCCATGGTCGAAGATTATCCTTTCAAAATAATTGTAAGAGGATCCGTTGCCAGTGCTAATATTCTTTCCCTTGCCGACCAATCAGTGACAGTACTAGGAACTTGGGTTAAGAGGTGCAACACTTTTTTAAGTTTCAGCTGAATATATTTTAAATTTTTTTAGAATCCAAATATCTTTAAAGCTAAACTAAGGGGTGCAAAATATTTGGGCTCCATGCATCACCACTCATGGTATTAGGGTCGAGAACTCTCCCTCTTAGCGGTTAGTCGCAGGCATCACCACTTGTCTCCGGTTCATAAAGAACTCATGAAGATAGGAGGGGAGAAGTTCTCAATTCCAGTCTCCGTTGGGTATTTATCAACATGCCTGTAAATTTTGAGTGTTGATTCCACGAACCCATATTTTGCCATTAGGAAGCACAGTTGAAATTGAGTGATGCATTCTGATAATGGAGGTGCCTGCCATGACCTTAACTCTCTCACCCACAAGCTTTTATTCGGGCTGTAAAGCACTGGCTCCAAATTGGGTGTGTCGGCATCCCACCGTTCTGTTCTAGGCATTGTTGATGAATATAAGAGTTATTTGTTCGGTAGATTCGAGAGGTCGCCCAAGGTTCTTTTGGAAGGCATCATTTCAGTGTCCTACACGGGTTCACGATAGGTATTTAATTGTAACTGATTCTTTGTTTTAAATAAGGGTATTTTAAATACATATCAAAATTTATTTTTGGTAATTAAAATTTTTTATGGGATCTTAGTGTGATTTTCCCAATTTATTATGCTTGTCTCCCAGAGGGACCGTACAAAACTTATTTAAGAAAAGTTTTTTTTAATTATGAAAATTTAATTGAGGGATTCAATAAAAAATACTCAAAATATTATGTTCAAGAAACTGAATGTATAAAAATAATATAATCTTGTACTAGTTGCTTTCGAAATTTTAGTGGAACTATGAAAATGCCCCAAAAAAAGTAAATTTTTAAGTTGGGGCGGACATAAAAAATAACGCCGAAGTCCTGACTTCACGTCTGAAATCATTGTCAAAAGGAGCCTGAAGTAACATTACGATGCACTTAAAACTTCAGATTTGATTTGTTGGCCATCTGCCCAATGGCACATCCTTTGACCTTTATATATATATATATATATATATACACATCATCCGGCATCCTGAAATATCTTACATTAATTATTATGTCATTCTTTAAAATTCAAACCTTCGCCTTGAGAAATATATAATAATAATAATTTTTATCAACTCTATCGAATGTCCATGGTGACTTTTGTTTTGATCGCGTTATATTTGTTTAGGATATGGCTGGCTCCGGCTTCGTTCTTGGATTATGTTTGCGTTGCTCCAGCCAATGCATGGAATCAAAAATTAATGATTGGGCTTTTTCTAAAAGGAAAAAAAAAAAGAATACATTTGAATAATTAGGAGATCTATACACTTCTTTGTTGGCGGTTTTGATTTGTTTTTGTTACAATCCAAATTGGGCTTTAGCGATCCTTTGTCATAAACAGACAAGCCCATAGAATGATCCTAACAAAGTGCAATCAAATCAAATACTTTATCCACAAAAAAATAATAATAATCAAATATATAATAAGTTCAGTCTCTCTCTCTCTCTCTCTCTCTGAACTTGATGCTATTTCATGTGTTCGTGTACGTGCCAAGTGGTCCTTGTGTCTTGTCCATTGCAATCCTCCCCAGTTATCTTTGTCTGTTTGATAATACACCAGCACATTGACGCCTATGTGAAAGCGTTCAAAATTGCGCATCTCATATTCATTCTCGATCATTAATTAACAAATTGATTTGACTTTCATTACAAGTTGATCACGAGCGCTGTGTAAAACCCACAACCACAAGGCACAAGGCTGTTTTATTGTTGGATTGCCAGTCGTCTCCTCACCACTGAGAATCTTCACTGCATCTGTGTCTTTTGATCATGAAATGAATTTTCTGGTTCTGCAAGTCAGAAAAAAAAACAAAACAAAAAGAAAAAGAAAACCCTCTCTCTCTCTCCCACTCTCTCTCGTGCTTATTGGGAAAGCTCAAATAAAATAAAAAATCTGAATGATATCTGACAGTCATGCGTTTGTTAGATCACGGGTATTACCGTGGAGGGGTGTAAGATTCTCTACGTTTTGCGACCCAGTTGAATCACGGTCCTCATGATTCATGAGCATGTTACCACATCTTTTCATATCTTACTTACATTGAAGTCACCTTGTTATTTATTACAGCTTTTAACAGGCAAGCACGTGCACCTACCTAGCTATATATATCTATAATCATTGTGGAAATTTCAATCTTATGATGTTGGTTTGTGGGTACGTACACTTGGGTTCATTGCAAAACCCTACCCGATCTAAACCCACCCATATTTTCTTTGGCAGCATTGACCAATGCGTTTTAAATTTTCCGACCTATTTTACTTCTTTGCGAGTTTTAAGTTATGATTGCTACAAAGAACCATTAGTGAATCCTTTTGATTTGTTATACAAAAATGAATAATAAATTTACGCAAAAAAAGGGAGCCATTAATTAGCGACCTCTAAGCAATGAGCACCACCGTTCCCAATTTCCTTTCTAATATTCTCCACTCTAATAATTAATGATGAAATTTGAAATGATTATCATTATTCTGTATTGTTATAATTTCTGGCCTTTATGCGGCCTCTGATTCTAAAGCGTTGTTAGAACCACGCAATGACACGCATGGTATAACACAAGATCATGAGCGACTGAAAATATTTTGAAAGAATGATTCGTTATAAACCCATTTATCTGTATCAGGTGCGTTTTCCCATCAAACGCGATTTCTAGTCAAATGTGGCATCAAATTGCGGAACTAGCTAGCACTACTTCAGAGGCAATGTGTCAGTGTCCGTTTAAATTTTAATTAGGTGTAATAAATTATAAAAATAATTAATTAAATAATAAATTTTAATTATAATTAATTATATTATAATATAATTTATTTAAATACTATTTTTTAAAATTAATTTTAATAGGATTGAAAATATTTAGATGATTTATTCAGAATCAATTTTAACTGTATAAATTATCATAAAAGACATTACTTTTTAAAATTAAATTATTGATAAATGTGTATCTAAAATTTAAAAAGTAAAATATATTATTTAAATTATATATCTGATTAATGATAAAAATTTAAATTATATTAATATTAACAATTTTAATTTACATAAATAAATAACTTAATATATCTTAGTTCAAATAAATTTAATAAAAGAGAATGATTTAATTCTTAAATACCAAACATTAATTTTACAATAACTAATGAAGATGATGATGTATAAATTAATATCTACTGATATTACAAATATAAGCCATATTTGATGAATATGTTAAGCACTGCTCAGAAATTTTAGTAACATAAAAAAATGTAATAATGTAACAAATGAAGCAAAATCTCTCTATTTTTGAACCTTTATAATAATCTTTGTATGACTCTCAATTTTAAATTAAATTAAATTAATTTTTCTCTACCAATTAATATTTTATTTAAATTAATTTTATAACAAATGCTAAGTAGAGGATGGTAGTTGATAGGAACTTATGCTAGAACTTTTTTAAGAATTTAAAGTTTAAATTTTATTAAAAAAAAAGAGAAGAAAGTTTAGTTTTATTTTTATTAAATTTTGTGTATTTTTTATAATTTTTTTAGTCCTTTCTGATAATTTTTTCATATAACTTTGTAACAAAAGACATAGAAGCTGAATCTTATAGCTTTAGGAAAAAATCAATCTTTTGAGAAAAAAAATCAATTTTTTGAATAATTGGTGTTTGGATAATTAATTGAAAAATTGATCTGTATCCAAACACACACGCACTTTATAAGAAGCAACCTTTGTTTTGGGTCAAGATTTTTAAATAAATGATGAGCATCTGGAAGATCTATATGTATACAGAGCACATTCAGTGGCTACGTGTAACTCTGAGGCTTTTGCATCTTCCTTTCCTTTGTTTAGGTCAAAGTATTTCCAAAACATGAGATGCAACCTTCCCCGGATGCATCAAAGGGACGAAGCTTTGTCCATGTAATTATTAATTTCCTTTCTGGAAAGATTTGTGTCCTCGCGTCAGATGCCTATTGATCATTGTAATGACTAGTGACACACAAATCTCTCACTTTTTTTATCCATTATCTAATTACACACATACATATATATTTATATAATTGACAATTATATATTACAAAGTTAAATGATAAATTAGCCTTTTAAATATTAGTTTAAGATCATTTAAAATTTTAAACTCATTATCTTGTGTGACATTTTTTTTATTTTTAAAAATAATACAATTTAACTTCTATCATTAATAAAAATTAATTTTAACTATTAGTTAATTAAAAAATAATAGAAAAAACTCTCAAAAATTATAAAAAAGAACAAAAATACTCAAAAATTACAATGATATAAAAATAACAAAAAAGAATCAAGAACAAATTATTAATCCTTTTTTGTAATTTAAAAATATTTTCTATCATTTTTAGTCAATTAGTAGTCAAAGTTAATTTTTGTTAAGGGTTTAAGGTCAATTTTTTCCTTTAACTTTACATAAAAAATCACTGAAAATCCTAAACTTAATTATAAGTTAATTCTGTTCCTCAATTTTAAAGATTGCCCCTTATTACCTTATCGTTTTCTCATTATTAATGAGTCTCACATTACATTTTTAAAATTTTTTTATTATAAAATATTTGAGTTGAAGGTGTTCACTAACCCTTTCGAATAAAAGTTGAAGAGCAAAAATAACTTTTAATCTAATAAAAGTGTTAAAAAAATAGTGGGATCCATTAATGACCTATGAATATTAAATATTTTTAATATCAAGGTGATGAATGAAGGAATCTTAAATGTTGACAAAATATAATTAATTAATAGTTAAGTTTAAGATCTTTAGTGGCTCTTTGAGTAAAGTAGAGGAGCAAAAATAATTCTTAACCCTTTTGTTAATGATAAGGGTTAAATTACACTATTTTTAAAAGTTGAAGAAAAATATTATACTAAAAAATTTTAAGGTTTCTGCTTGAATATATAATTTTGAGACTAATTTACTCTTTTACTTGTGTATTGTAATAGAGGTAATTTCTAGGTCATGATTTTTTTGTCATTTTTTAATCAATAATGATTGGGCATGGTGGTGGTCAAAGTATTTGTGAGGGTGGGAATGCAATTGTAATTGTAATTATGAAATCTTTCATATTGTTACTTAAGGAAATAATAAATACCATAATGAGTCTCAAAAATAGCCATGAGGTCTTTAGACTTTCTTAACCACTGTTTACCTAAATGTGAAGATGCAAAGAGATCAAAATAAATCTATATTTTGATTAATGGTGAAAAACAAAAGTACACAATTGCTTTGACTGCATCTTAGAGTTGAAAGTGATTCTAAGACTACAAAGTAAATCTGAAAAGTAAATTAGCTCTGTTTAAAAATGATAAAGTGTTGTTGATTCTTGATGATGACCCTTTTTTTTCCATGGTCCTCTAGTCCTTTAAAAAACATTTGATTAAGACTGTTACTCCCATGAGATTTAAAGCTTGTTCAAGAAATATTAGGGATTACTCAACACAATCCCATGAGATTCATAACACGTAACACCATATCCATTCAATGGTCTCTCACATTTAATTATCCTAAATCTTGAGAGTTGCGCTGGGCTCATGCATGGCGCACCCTTTTTCTAGAAATAGATTAAGCCATGTTTCTTGGGAATGTCATGTTATTTGTTTTACCTCTTCTTCTTAGTTTTGGGCTAGCACTTCAACTTTAGGTTGAACACATGTTTTGAATGAAATGCAATAAATACTAAATTGAAAGGAATGTTGTGGGATTAGATGACACAATATGATTAGTTTAAGTAACTATGTTTGTGAGATAGTTGGCATCCACGCAGCCTGTGTAAAATCTCACTCTACTAAACACATCTAACATTAGAACTCATGGTAATCAAAATATTAATACATAAAAATGATTACCAAGATTTTGTCTAAATTCAAGGGATCCCAAGTTTTTTAAATAACAATGAGTTTAAAATAATCAAATCATTTATATTAGAGTAAAAGCAAGTTTCAAAAACATGGAATACCTTAAAGGAGTAAAAGAATTTGAAGACAGTTGAAAAACAAAACATATACTGTGATATAAGACAATGCACCATGGCTCGTGCACGCTGCATCGCGGAGTGTTGCTCTTTGTGCCACGCATTACGGCTTAAACACCATGCGCCGTGGTAGGGGTGTGCAATATACCCGAAAACCCGTCAACCCGCCTGACCCGTTTTATAAATGGGTTAACCCATACCCGTTTAGTAAGGGAAGGAAAATGGGTACGGGCAGGTAATACTCGTATAAGTATAAACGGGAGGGTAACGGGTTAGCCCTCGGATGGCCCATACCTGTAACACCCTCAAATTTACAAACTGATTTTTCGCAAATCATTAATTCAATAAATCATTTTTTTTTCATTGAACCCTTATCATACCCTTATCATGGTAGAAAAATTTCTACCATGGTACATCCAAGACAATATACCACAGGTCTTAAAATATCTCAAAAAAAACAATTAGAACCATGAGGGACAGATAGGATCCTCATGGCATGATATTTAAATCAGGTCATGAATCAAGAGGGACAGATATAATCCTCTTGGTCATATAAATACTTTTAATAAAAAGGATTAGAGTTTACATGCTTCACAAAGAAGATATGTCCTAAGTTGGCACAAGATACATTGTATAATCCAAAATAAGAGGCAACGTAAAAGATGGTGTCTCATACACCATAGTTACACCTCTGGTGCTTTCTTGGCCGAACTCGCTCCTGTAAAAATGTTAACCATGGGGAATGAGACTTAAAAGTCCCAGTAATCAAAAATTAATATGTAATGATGCATGCGGATGTAACTAATCATGCGATTGCTAAGTGGGCACACAAACATTTAACCGAACAATACTTTCAAACAAACCGAACAAGTATTTAATTTGCATGACTACACCTTATATCCTCCTTTCGCCATGCTCGGATGCCAAATCACCCGGCCAAAGGTGAGTTGGACCAAGCGACACGCCACTCATTGGGTCCAATGAGGGCTTACCACGTGATAATAATTAACCGAACAGAAATTCCCATTAACACCATACATTAAAATACCCTGACAAGTCATGCATCATTCAAATATCCAAACAGAAATATATCCGAACAATAATATCTCATCATGATAAACAAAAAATAAATTTTTAACCCACTTGGCAATGATTTCACAGAAGTATATAACAGTATTTATTTTCAATAATTTATAATTTTTCCAAACAATAAAACAACACATAATCATTCACAAACACACCCATCACAACACATTAATAATGGTTACCTTGTGTCTTGAATAACAAGTTCCCCTTCACAACTCCTTTTTCACCACTATCTTTGTCAATATAATCTACATAATTATTTCACAATACTATATATTAATTTTACATTAAAATAAATAACTCTAATTTAAATAGTTAGAAAGTCTTAGATCTATAATCCATATTAATACTAATTTAAGATTTATGCCTCATTTAACTTCCCAAATTCTTTTCTAAAATTCTCATACCCTAATAAACTATTTTTTTTATCCTCAAATCACTTCTAGTATCACAATTTCATCCTTCTATATTCTAAAAATTTGTCCAAAAATAAATTAAATTTTAAAATTATCCTGAAGCCTCAAATCACCTTTTTATAACCTCAAAAATACCTATTCATACTTAAATAAATATTTAATAATCATAGGTTTATCCCTACATCTCAGATTCCACATAAATTCAATCATATAAATCTAGATTTTAACTCAAAAATTCTTAAACATGAGTTTCAACCTCAAGAAAATATTCTATAATATTTATTATATCCCTAAGAGTTTTAACCTATATTTTTAATCCATTATATCATCAGATTAATTATCCTATAGAAAAATCCTAATTAAAATATTTACTCTATCCTACAAAATAATCATATCACTAGAAAGCTAATATTATTTAGAAAATAACTATAAAATTAATTTTGTAATTAAATAAATTTTTAAATGCTAATCTAAACAGGAAAGTTAGAACATACCTGAAGAAAAAGAAAATAATCCCCCCTTGCGAGAAAACGCCGAGCAACGTGAGAGGAAGAGAGAAAAATAATATAAAAATGGGATTGTGAGTCCCAAAATTATATTAAAAAAAAACTATAGGTTTGAATTTAATTATTCAAACCTTTGGGCCAAAAGTTGCAATTTTCTCTAAATTGCATCTTAGTCTCTCATGCTTCCTAATGCACACACCCCCTCCTTTTTATACATGAAGGCACCTCTTCTCTTCCCTCATCTAACCAATGTGGGACTTAAAAACAACAACCTTCCACCCCTTTTTTTTTGTTCCTTCTATCTTCTCTTTTTTTTTTCAACACATACATAAAAAAAATTATTTATGTATTATATCTTAACTAAATATTGCTTATGTGATTTTAAATTTAAATTTTTAAATTCATAATTAAATACCTAACTATAATATTATTTCTAAATAACCTCAAATAATATAAATTCCTATTATTATCATTTTTTTCTCAAAACCTAAATTCCACAATTTCTTTATTATATAAAAAATCAGGATGTTACAATACCCGCTCGTATATATTATATATATATATTCTTTGGCAGACTTTAGTCCAGTGTGGTCTGCTAGTGCTACCATCCAGTGATCCAGTCTAAGCTCCAAAATCTAGAGTCAGAACAGAATCCACGCCTTGTGACCTCGTCCAGTCGTTTAAATCAATCCAGTCCTCCTAAGCTGATAAGCTCCAGTCCATTGCTCCAGAAATCAAAAGTTCAGAACCCTCACCTCGTCATTTGTCTACCCGTAACCAGTGTGACACCGTGAGATCATCTTTGTCTTCGCCCATAAGAGTTGAGACTGCTTCAGCTGTTATCAGTGGCGGCGCCCTTCACCAGTGCCCTAGCTTTGTCGTTCTGTCCGGCATCTACCACTTTACAAGTTCGCCTGGCCAATTTCTCCACTGTTCACCTGATCTTCATCGCGGCTTGTGCGAGATTCTCATCCTTCCTCCAGTTCCAGGCCTCTAGCTAGCAGACGTACGTCGTTTGCCTTCCTCCATCTTTAGCTAGCAGATGCACGCCCTAGGCTTCCACCTCCAGCATCAACCACAGCTTTACTCTACTAATAGTCGCATGCACGTAGACGCAGCAGCACGCTCCAGCTCCAGGTTCAACCTCCAGGCTCCTCTGTTGATAATTGCTTCTTCTTTTTCTTCTTCTTTGCAAATGCACCATGGGTTCATTTCACAGGAAGTTGAACTCCATAGCTGTTTTTTTCCTTAGTGAATAGAAAAATAAAAAGACTTGCTGAACCTTCTTTTCTATCTATGGTTTTGACTTTTCATAAATATGGAAAGACCTCATTTTGATTCCTTTATATGGCGTGAAAAAGGATTTAAAATTCTTGATATTTGAATGTGGTAATTGATGCAATCAATAGCAAGTTAATGCCGTCTAAATGCTCAAAAACCATTGCTTCTATGAATCATAAATTTTTTACTCATTTACTTATGTGTTGATTTGTCTGGCTGCATGGCTTTTCTAGCATGAACTGATATGGTCCTGCCATGATTAAGGACATGAAGCACTTACTGCGATCTGATGTTTGTGGCTATTTTGAATGTATTGTTGTATAACTTATTTTATACAAATAGAAATGCCTCACAGTAACTGTATTGAAACAAATATATTGTATTTATGGACACGCTCTATGTAGGTTCTACTCTGCTAGCAGCCTAGCAGATGCACGCACGCAGTATTGAAAACTTATAATTTTGTTGATATTTTGGTTAATGTGATGTACCTAGTACCAAATGTGTTTGTGATTGATTTGGTTTGGTTGCTGTATAGTTTTTACTTTTAAAGTTACTATGGAAAATGTGCAAGCTATGGAAGGGGCACATGAATCTAAAGCTCCCAATACCACCACCATCCTAACAGCACCTACTGAACTTAGGGCTTCCCAAGCTGAAGATGCTCCACCTCCTAAATGAAAAAGAAGTGCAACATCTGAAATGTGGAATCATTATGAAAAATTTATAAATAAAAAAGGTGAGCATCGAGCTAAATGCAACTATTATGGAAAGGATTTTGCAAGCCATTCTTTTAAAACTGGGACTAAGAACCTTTGGTGACATTTTGATTCTTACCCAAAGAATCCAAACAAAGCCAAGGTAGGACAGTCCTTATTCTCTGCTTCTTTTGGTAAATCAATGACTCATCAACCGTATGATGCAGAACGATGTAAAAAAGCAGTTGTTGAATTCATCATTTTGGATGAGATGCCATTTCGAGTTGTGGAAGGGCAAGGTTTTTAAAAAAATGTTAGAAGTGCTTGAACCAAGATTTACATTCCCTTCTCGCACCACTATGGCTAAGTTGTGCTACAAGATATATCTAGAAGAAGCAAGACGTTTGAAGAGGTATTTTAAAAAATCTAAAGTTCGTGTGTCACTCACCACAGATTGTTGGACTTCAATTCAAAATTCCAACTACATGTGTTTGAAAGCTCATTGGATTGATGAAGAATGGACATTACAGAAATGAATTTTGAATTTTTGTGTGGTAGAAAACCATGAAGGGGATACCATTGGCAATGAAATTGAGGGATGCTTATTCTATGGGGGTATTGAGAAAGTATTTGCAATTACAGTTGATAATGCTTCTTCTAATGATTCTGCCATTGTATTTTTAAAGAAGCATTTGAAGGATTTGGGAGGTCTAGTTTGTGATGGAGAATTCTTGCAAATGCGGTGTGTTGCTCATATTTTGAATTTAATCATTTCAGAAGGCCTTAAAGATATGAATCAATCTATTGAACTTATTCGGCATGCAATCAAGTTTGTTAAATCTTCTCCTGGTAGGCTTAAAAAATTCAAGGAGCTTATTGAAAAATTGAGAATTGATTTAAAGAGTCTTCTTACCATGGATTATCCCACTAGATAATTTATATTATTATTAAATTATGATTGTTTGCATTATGATATGTAATTTTTCCTAACATTTAAATCTTTTTTTGTCGTAATAGGTGGAATTCAACATATATCATGTTGTAGAATGCCAATAAGTTCACTGAGGTCTTTGATAGAATGGAGGATGAGGATCAATATTACAAGAACTTCTTCAAAAAGAAAGTTAAACTGTCTTCTAGCTCAAGTTTTATTGATAGGATGGAAGAGGAGGATGAAGATGAGCTTGATGATCATGATAGTGATGAAGGTATAGTTAAACCTCCTAATGCTTATGATTGGAGTGTGGCAAAGGAATTTCTTATCTTTTGGGAGTTGTTTTATACTATGACTCTTCAATTTTCTGGATCAAATTATGTCACATCAAACACATGCTTTCAAAATATAGTTGCAATCAAGACACGATTGGATTCAACTGCAGTTGAATCTAATTCTTTATTGAGTGACATGGCAGAAAGGATGCAAAGTAAGTATAACAAGTGTTGCTCACCACAAGTGTACAGATCGTAGCAAGTAATATAATGAAAGTAAAGTATCGTTCCCTCGAGGATTTGTTCAAAAACAATGATTAAGCAAAAGATGAAGTAAATTTGATCAAGTTGAGCTACACAAAATTAGGTGAAAATGATTTTGCAAATGAAATTAACTCTAGAAAATAAAGAAAAGTGAGTGATTCACAAACTTCCAACACAATTTAGGATTTAGGATTAATTGTCCCCCTTGCATTTCATAACACTAAAATTACCTCCTCTCATAAATGCTTTTAATGAAAATAAGTGCTAACCTAGGGTTCTAAAAATACTTGGACAAGCTCTCTCAATTCACGAACAAGTGTTTAGTTAAATTAATTGCCCAATCTCTTGTTACAATTAATAAAACTCAATTTTAAACGCCAACCCTAATGTGGCTATGCAAGGCTAGCAAGTATATCTCTATCTTACTAGCAAAACCATCCATTCAACATACAAATATCAAGTTCTTACACAATTTTACCCAAGTTCTACACTCAACCTAGCCCTCTCAAGCATCAATTAAGTGAACCTAACATCTAAATGGTGGCCAATCAAGTAGAAGATTAAGGAAAGAGTAAAATAAACACATATATCATTAATCACAAAAAGAGAGGAGAAATATAGTATTAATCCATACAAGGGTTTCAAATAATCCTAGAACAAAGGGTTTAGCTACTCATAATCATCCACAAGCTACAAATATACAAAATAAGTGGACTCATTTCAGATTACAAGAGAGGAAAGGGAAGAGGAATAGAAAACCGAAGAAAATGAGCTCCAAATGTCTTCAAAGCTTCAATCTCTTAATCCCAACTCTTCCAATGCCCAAACCCTAGCACAACCAAGCTCCAAAAGGGGCCAAAAGTCTGAAGAATGCATTTTAGGTTGAGCTCTCAACTTATATGTGTCTTAACCAACTAATTTATGATAAATGAAACGCAGCATTTTTCTGACAGCAATGAAAGTTGCTAACGAAAGTCACGACTTTGGCAGTTTTGCACTATTTTTATAGCTAACAAAAATCATTCATTTTACTCTTGATTTCTTCATCCAAAAGCCTTCCAAAAACATTCACAAAACTCCAAAAATGCTTCTAATTAAAATAACATGAAATTAGGCTAAAAATATCAAATTAAAGCCAAGAACACAAGCTCAAAATAAAATGCAAATTTTCCTAAATTGGGCAATAAAAACAAAAACAAATAAACCAAATGGACTGGAATCTAAGGAAAATGTGATGAAATAACATAAACTTCTAGAGATTAACACACCCCCAAACTTAGATTTTTACTCGTCCTCGAATAAAACAAGTAATAAAACAACTAGATTGACCAATTATTCATCTACTAAGCATACATGAAAATATCCTCACTAGTTGCTCCAAATATATATTAAAGAGGATAGTAGTGAAATATAAAGGAATGCCCAATTCACAAATTAAGATCATGCTTTCCAACAATTTAGAAATGTGTGTGTGTGAGACCAGAGAATGATTTTCCTGCAACTATCAAGTCAAAATGTAATAACTCAATATGCATGGAACAAGCTCAATATCAAGACTTCATATGCCTAAATTCTTCTTCTATCTCCGCTAAAAGATCACTTCGCATAATTCAAAATCAATGGGGCTTTGTAAGCTTGTAGCGTGGCCGAAGGTTTTGGGTTTATTAAAATGAAAGGATAAATGGAATTCAAAGAACTTGAGATAAATGACAATGAAAAGCCAACCATTCCATCCTTGCTAGCCAAATACTTTCCCCCAAACTTATCCCAAATACGATTCCTTGTACTCCAAATTTATTGATATTGAAACTCTTTTTTTTTAATTGCAATTTTTTTTCATGTATATTTCTACTTTTTTTATACTTTTTTTAGGAGCACAATTAGTAAAATTCCAAACTTTATTTCCATTCCTTACACCCAAATTTACAAGAACAACACCTCCTTGAATAACTAAACCAATCTTCCCCATTGGCACAATAATTTTTTTTATCACTTATCTCAAGAGTAAGGTAGTTCATGGTTTTTTAAGTTGTAGAGGCTAGGGTTTAATGTAGGTTTCAAAAAAAAAATACATAAGATTTTCAATTCCAGGCTCAAAAAAGGGTTCAAGTGGAAATGATGCAATAGGTAGGCTTGAAAGGCTCAAATGCATTTGAAAGAATGCCCAAATCATATTTTAATATCATGCAAAGTGATTAAAATGCCTCAAGAGATTCCAAGATAGGTTCTAGAATTTCTCAATTGAGAAAGAAAATGCACATAAACTTGCCACAAAATTTCCTAATAGAGGCATTCAAATCATTGTCTGGTTCAAAAGTGCAAAAAAAAAAAAATTTCACAAATTATTAGAAAGCAAGCCTTAACCCTGCAAATCAAGCATGCCAAAATATTTATCACAACTTCCTATAAAACATACAGTTTAAGCAACATTCTATCATTGGATCACGCATTTTGTTCAATAAATAATTTCTCAATCTAGCTTAAATTTCAAAAAAGAGGAAGAATAAATATCTAAGTTTCAAAATTGAAGTTCATGTCAAATCAACCAAAATAATACTCTCACCCCCAAACTTAAATTGAACAGTGTTCGCACTGTCAAAAAGGTAAAATGAGGGCCCTCTCTCATGCAACTTAACAACAAAAAAGAAGGTGTATGAGAGACACAAAAATTTAGAAACCTGTAACAGTATAATTGAGATATATCCATAGGCAATCTAAAAATACAACTAACTACACCAGCATATACATAAATTATCATAGAGTAATTAGTTGCAAGAGATTAGTCAAGGTATCACATATTAGCTACAAAAAGATCAAAGTTAGCCCTGCACAAAAGATATCAGAAGATCATGGCTAACCATATTTACCCAAAAAGAACTAATCAATAGCTAATTAGAATTAAAAACAGAAATAAAAGGCAGTAAGTAAAGAGGGGTGAAGCTAGTCAGCGTGAGTGTCTGAGTCTTGGCCAACATCAGTATTGGCCGCCTCTTCTTCCTCAAGCAAGTCCATTTGAAATCTCTGATGCAAGAATAGCTCAATGTGGTGGAGCCTGAAGTCAATCCGATCCAGCTGGCTCTGGAGGCCCTCATGCATGTTCTGGATGAGTGCTATAAGGTTGCTCAATGTAGGCTCAACATGAGGTGGATCAATATGCCTCCTGCCATCCGTAGCTTGATCTGGTACCCCTCTTGGTCCCTCAGCATATCGAATTTCTCTATAATTGAACTTTGGCAAAGGAGGAAGCATGAGATCCTTCGGATAAGTGGGAACCTTCTTCTCTAAACACACTTGAGTAATCAAGTGTGGGAACCCAAATGGCTGCTTGCGATATCTGCTTCTAGGCAACTTTCGCATATACTCAAACATGATTTTTGGAAAGTCAACAGGTTGCCTTATCTCAAGGTATATAACAGGGCAGCTTGATCAACAGTCACATCGCTCATATGGGTCACTGGGATCACATTAGATGCCAAGAAGTGCCACCATATACGAGTTGTCCTGTTCAGATTACAGCGCAGAATACTCTTGGGATTGCCATGGGTATCATGTTGCCAAATATTTTTGTCAGGAAAGCATAACACTCGGACTACATCATCAAATGGCAATTGAGTTCTATCATTCTTGTAAATGGTATACTGGCACTCTTTTATGGGAGAAAGGTTGTACACCTTTCGAAATGTATCCTCAGTGATCTTTACCCATTTGCCCCGTACCTTACATCATAAGGTATCTTTGCAAGCAGCATAGGCATAGTAAGCTTCCACAAGTGGCTGAGAGGCATGGCTCTGCTCACGGATGAGGCTAGTAGTATGATACACATCATGCAAATCATTGTAGAATTGCTCAGACCATCTCAAAGGGAAGGGTCTTTCTTGAACTATTTTTCTCTCTTTCAAATTTTTCTCAAAATATTCTTGAATCGCAGCAGTGGCAAATTGACTTTTATCCCATCCTGATCCCTTAGAACTTTCACCAACCTCAATGACCTTAGCTTTTTTGGAAAGAGGGACACTTTTCTTACCCATTACCTGCAAGAAAGCACTCAATGTAATACCAATGAGCAACAGCCAGTATAAGGAAGAATAAAGGTTCAAACTTAAAGCAAACATGATTAAATGAAGCTAGCACAAAATGGCACTTTACGTAACATGTTTAAACAAGGTCTAGCTTCCACATAACAGATTTGAACTAAGGATTCAAAACATGAAGAGTAAAGCCAAGTCCAGAATCAAGAAGCATGACAGTGAGTGTGGAGTACAAGTCACAATCATAAGCTCAAGTTTCATAATGAGAGCATTTAACTAAAGAAATATAGCTCAGTCATGCTTACCAAATTCAACTTGTACAAGTATGCCAACAATATCACTTTTTTTTCTAAGTAAGCTAAAAATGGAATTATCAATACATGAATAGCCAATCACACCCACAAAACTATGAGAAGAAAAAAAATGTCAGGAATAGAGCTTAAAAATCAATGCAGCACACTTGTTTACTATCCAAATTTAGAACCAAACAGCAACATGATTGTAAAATTCTTGTCAATTTGAATCACAGCACTTACAAAAGATGCCTCAATCAAGTTGAATCTTCCAATAGCCATTTTACAATAGGTCTAATTCAACTAGGAAAAATATCCAACAAGGCAATATCAATCCTATCCCATTCAAAAATTTAACTAGCCACAATAACATGTCCAGACCCAAAAACTAACAATAGTATCACCTTGAGCATTTTCAATGAACAGCAGCTCATATACTTAAGCAATTTGTCAAGACCACAGAAATTTCAAAATTGATACCCTAGCATTAGAACATGAATCTAGCTAGCCATAGATTGATGAATCACTCTTGAGTTTCATGATTGCTTGGGAAAATAGTCTTCACTGACGCTTTAAATGGGCATTCAATACTAAAATTTGCACAGCCATAAAATTCCAAGCCAGACCAGTTCTAGCAATTTACCGTATAAAATTTCATTCAAAACTGAAAATGCAATCTGAAGTAATCATAAGGAGAAAAACACAGAAAGAGAAGAAAAAAAATGAAAAACTTACACAGCCGGATTTTTCGAATCAAGGAAAGGAAATGCTGTGAAATGAGAGAAGAGAATCAACTGTACTGGCTCGAGCTGATAACCAAACAAGGAGAATACAGAGTGAAAGTTGTGACAGCTATGGGCCAGAGACGAGGAAGGCGATGGTGTAATAGTGATTGAAGCTACTCAGGGTCATCAGCGTTCAGATCTGGAGCAGTAATTTAAGCTTGGGGAGGAGAAACAGGGACGAATGGCAAAGAGATACCCTCAAGCTTCCACGAATAACTATGGCGGAGAGGGAGCTACAGTAGCAGACGGGCATGAACAGTGTAGCTCGAATGGAAATGGCTGTGAAATGAGATGCTTCTGAGCTAAGATTGAAGCTCGTGAAGAGGAAGCAAGGACGGACCGGCGAGAGCTAAAAAACCATGACAGGAGCTTGACCGAAAATGAAGGAGTGAGAAAAGAAGCGGTGGCTGCACAGTGTATGAGAAGCAAAGGGGGCGGCATGAGTTTTGGAAGAGAATGACGAAGTGAATGAGACAAAACTGGACAGGGAAATAAAGAAAGAGGACATGTGATCTGGACCGAAGCTTTCTCTGTTTTTTTATAGTAAGACACATGAGAAGGCAAAAACACTGATGGACGGCTGTAGAGGGAGAGGAATATTCAAATCATAGTAAAGAGGGCGGTGAGACAAGAGACTGAAGAGAGACAAAGTAGACACGTGGGGGTTTTTCTTTCAAAATTGAACCAAAAAAATTTTTTTAAAAAAAACTAAGACCAGCTATAGATGCTGGAATGGAAAGGAGAGGGAGAATATGTTTTTTTTTTAAAGAGAGCTGCAAAACTGAAAGGATAAGAAGAAGAAGGAATTTTTTTTATTAAATCTATATAAATATCTATATATATATATATATATTATTTTTATAACACATAAGGGAAAGAAAAGAAAAGGACAGGAAAGAAAGAAAGAAAGAAAAAAATATTATATATTATTATTATTATTATATATAAAACAAAAAAAATCCAATTTTTTTTTAAAAACAGGTTCAGAGGAGATGAAAGTCGTGACTTTAGATTTAAGATTGAAATGAAAGTCATGACTTTGACCTTCTCTGGAATCTTAAAGTCGTGAGTTCAAAGTCATGACTTGTGTCAGAACTTTCTTGACAGCAAAATTCTGCAGCACTCTGTTTTCAAAAATCTGATTTGTTCACCCCTTAAAACCTCTTCCAAACACTCAATTCACTCTAAAATCAATCTCTAACCATCATTCATCAACCATACACAATTTCCTTCAATTTAAATGCAATCAACCCTCGAAAAGAACCATTTTTCATGGGAATCAAACCACAAAAAATTGCATTTACTTCAATAAGCTCAAAATAATTTCCAAGACAAGTTTATAAGCATAAAAACAACTTAAATAGCTTGAGTTCCCTGAAATTTTCCTTCCTTTTGTGCTCTTTTGTTCTTTGGCCACATTTCTTGCTTCTCCAAAGGCTTATACTTCCTCATATCTTCTTGTTAACCTACAAAAGAGACAAGATCACATATAACTTCACCAAAACAACTAAACTACAAAAAAAAAATCAAAAGATAAGGTTTAGAGCTTGGGTTGTCTCCCAAGTAGCGCTTGTTTTATAGTCGTTCAGCCTGACTCTTCTCTTCTTTAAGAGGCATCAGATAAGGGCAAGGCGATTGCTTCACGATCTATCTTACCACCCCAGTAATGCTTCACTCATTGTCCATTGACTTTAAATCTTTCTCCTTCACTGCTCTCTAGCTCAATAGCACCATGAGGGAATGCTTAGACCACATTGAACGGTCCCGAACATCTAGACTTGAGTTTTCCAGGAAATAATCTCAATCTAGAGTTATACAAGAGTACTTTTTGGCCTGGCTCAAATGTTTTGCATAAAATTTTCTTGTCATGCCATCTCTTTATCTTCTCCTTGTATTGCCTAGCATTCTCATAGGTATTTAACCGAAATTCATCAAGTTCATTCAGTTGGAGAAGTCTCTTTTCACCCACGGCCTTAAAATCAAAGTTGAGCTTTTGAATAGCCCAATAAGCACCATGTTCTAGCTCTACCGGTAGATGACATGCTTTCCCAAAAACTAACCGGTATGGAGATATGCCTATAGGAGTTTTGTAAGTCGTTCGATAGGCCCACAATGCATCATCAAGTTTGGTGGACCAATCTTTTCTTGCCACTCCTATCGTCTTTTCAAGTATCTTTTTAATTTCCCGATTAGAAAGCTCAACTTGCCTATTAGTTTGAGGATAGTAGGCAAGTGCAACCTTGTGCTTGACACCATATTTCTTCAAGAGAGATTGAAATTGATTGTTGCAAAAATGAGTACCACCATCACTCACAATGGCTCTTAGTGCTCCAAAGCAGGTGAAAATATGCTTCTTTAAGAACTTGAGCACTACTTGAGCATCATTAGTGGGAAATGCCGCCGCTTTGACCCATTTTAAGACATAGTCTACAGCCACAAGGATATATTGATTGTTGAAAGACATGAGAAATGGTCCCATGAAGTCTATGCCCCACACGTCAAACAATTCTACTTCAAACATGTTGTTGAGTGGCATTTCATTCCTTTTAGAGATATTACCCATCCTTTAGCACCTATCACACTTTAAAACAAAGTCATATGCATCCTTGAATAAAGAGGGCCAATAGAAACCACTTTGCAAGATTTTAGATGCTGTCTTGTCACCCCCGAAGTGGCCTCCATAGTCAAAAGAATGGCAACATCTTAGAATTTCTTGTTGCTCACACTCAGGAACATATTTTCTGATCATTTGATCAGCACATTGGTGAGACAGATATGGTTCTTCCCAAAAATACAACCTAGCATCATGGAGAAACTTCTTCTTTTGATGAAACTTCAAATCAAAGGGCAAGATGCCACAAACAAGATAGTTGACAATGTCTGCATACCACAGTGTTTCAATATTATCAACCTTAAAGAGTTGCTCATCAGGAAAAGCTTCATCAATAACAACATTACATTTAAGTTGAGCATCGGTACTCAACCTAGAAAGATGGTCCGCTACTTGATTCTCAGTACCCTTCCTATCAATAATCTCCAAGTCAAATTCTTGTAGAAGTAGTACCCATTGAATTAACCTTGCCTTAGACTCCTTCTTGCTGAATAGGTACTTCAAAGCTGAATGGTCAGTGTAAACTGTCACCTTAGTACCCACAAGATACGATCTAAACTTGGTAAAAGCAAACACCACTGCAAGAAGCTCTTTCTCAGTCGTGGTGTAGTTTTCTTGAGCATCATCAAGTGTTCTACTAGCATAGTAAATTGGGTGAAGCACTTTTTCTTTCTTTTAACCAAGCATAGCACCTACAGCAAAGTCACTAGCATCACACATCACAATGAAAGGCAAACTCCAATCAAGATCCATCATGATAGGCGCAGACATAAGTCTTTTCTTCAACTCTTCAAATGCTTTCAAGCATGAATCATTAAATTTAAATTCAACATCTTTCTTAAGAAGAGTGCAAAGAGGCTTGACTATTTTGGAGAAGTCTTTGATGAAGCGGCGATAAAATCTCACATGACCAAGAAAACTTCTCATACCCTTAACATTAGTAGGTGGAGGAAGTTACTCAATCACTGAAATTTTAGCTCTATCTACCTCCAAGCCATTTTTGGAGACTCTATGGCCAAGAACTATGCCCTCTTTAACCATAAAGTGGCATTTTTCCCAATTCAAGACCAAGTTGGTCTCTTCACATCTCTTCAACACATTGACCAAGTTGATCAAACACTCCTTATATGAATCCCCAAAAATCGTGAAGTCATCCATGAAGACTTCCATAGTTTGCTCAATCATATCAGAGAAAATTGCCATCATACACCTCTGAAAAGTGGCCGGTGCATTGCATAACCCAAAAGGCATGCGCTTGAAAGCAAAAGTTTCATAAGGACAAGTAAATGTCATTTTTTCTTGATCCTTTGGAGCTATGGCAATTTGGTTATAGCCTGAATACCCATCAAGGAAGCAAAAGAATTC
This sequence comes from Prosopis cineraria, assembly GCF_029017545.1. Classification (NCBI taxonomy): domain Eukaryota; kingdom Viridiplantae; phylum Streptophyta; class Magnoliopsida; order Fabales; family Fabaceae; genus Prosopis; species Prosopis cineraria. The sequence goes on along the minus strand of NW_026555334.1, from coordinate 34,341,649 downwards.
CCTTCCAACTAATTTGTCAAGCGTTTGGTCAATAAAGGGAAGAGGAAAGTGATCTTTCCTAGTAGCCGCATTTAGCTTCCGGTAATCCATGCATACTCTCCACCCAATGACAGTACGAGTAGGAATTAGCTCATTGTGGATGTTAGCCACTACAGTCATGCCTCCCTTTTTTGGAACGCATTGAACTGGGCTTACCCAAGAGCTGTCAGAAATAGGATAGACAATGCCTGTCTCAAGCCATTTTAAGATCTCTTTTTTCACAACTTCCTTCATAATAGGATTCAACCTTCTTTGATGTTCTACAGAAGTTTTATGATTATCTTCAAGAAAAATCTTATGCATGCAAATTGAAGGGCTAATACCCTTTATGTCGGCAATAGTCTACCCAATAGCTCTCTTGTGAGCTTTTAAGACTTCCACAAGTTGCTCTTCTTCTTGTTCATTCAAGTCCGTAGCAATAATCACTGCAAAGTATTGTTGGCTTCCAAATAGACATACCGAAGATGAGAGGGTAATGTCTTCAACTCAGGAGATGGTGGCTCTTCAATAGAGGATTTCAAAGATGGTCTACCAAGAGAAGATAAATCTAGAGATTCAAATTGGACACGGTTTCTAGGATAAATTGGTGATGCATTCATGATAGCCATACACTCTTCTCTATCTTGAGTCTTTAATTGAGCTCCTAGCAACAAGGCTTCTAAAAAATCATTACGAATTGCCTCATTGAATTCTTCTTGTGCAACTTGATCAAGCATATCAACAAAGAAGCATTGTTCAAGATCATTGGGAGATTTCATCAACTTATGCATGCTAAAAGTGACTTGCTCATCATCCACCCTCATAGTAAGCTCACATTTTTCAATATCAATCAAGGTTCTAGCGATTGCCAAGAATGGTCTTCCTAAGATAATAGGAATATCACGATCCACCTCACAATCAAGGACAATGAAATCCATCGGAAAAATGAATTTATCCACTTTTATAAGAACATCTTCAATAACACCACGTGGATAAACCAAGCTTCTATCCGCTAATTGTAAAGTCACGGTTGTTGGTCTAGCTTCACCCAACTCCAATTTATTGAAAATAGAGAGAGGCATAAGATTGATACTAGCTCCAAGATCATATAATACCTTACCCAAAAATTTATTCCTAGTATGACACGGAATTAAGAAGCTACGGGATCCTTTAACTTTTGAGGTAGTTGCTTAATGATATCCGTACAACTCTTGGTTAGAACAACTGTCTCAAACTCATTGAACCCTCTCTTTTTAGAGAGCACATCTTTCATGAACTTAGCATATTTAGGCATTTGCTCCAAAGCTTCCACAAAAGGAATGTTGATATGCAATTGCTTGAACATATCAAGAAACTTTTTGAATTGGCTATCTTCTTGTTGCTTCCTAAGCCTTTGAGGAAAAGGTAGTGGAGGCACATATTTTGGCTTGGCCTCTAATTGCTTTTTCTCATCACCAACCCTTTTGGCTTGATCTTCATTCTTTTTCTCTTCTTGATTATTCTTCAAGTTGTCACACTCTTCAACCATAATTTCTTCATTAATCACTTCATTATCAACAATCACCTTAGTAGCACCACTACTCACACCACTTACACTTGGCATGAGAACTTCGGGTAATTGCATCCCACTTCTCAAGGTGATTGCTTTACACTCCTCCTTACCATCCCTTTTAGGATTTGGAATGGTGTCACTAGGGAGATTGCTTCTTGACATAGCATTCATTTGTGAAGCCAATTGTCTCATTTGCACTTCGAGATTCTTGATTGCGGTATCATAAAGAGTAAGAGTTGCCTTAGTTTCAACTCTTGTAGACTCTTGATTACTCAAGATTTGTGCTAACATCTTCTCCATTCTAGACTCCTCTTCTTTAACTGGCATTAGCTTTGGTGGAGCTTGAAAACTCAGAGGGTGAATTGGCTTAACATTAGAAGATGAAGGTTGATTTGAAGAATTCCTTTGACTCCATGAAAAATTAGGATGATTCCTCCATCCTGAGTTGTAGGTTTGAGAGTAAGGGTTGTTATGAGGGTTTTGAAACTTGCCTATATAATTGACAAACTCAGTGGTCATATAAAGAGGACATTGATCGGGCATGTGCATATCATTGCATTGATTGCACACAGTTGGAATGGCTTGGACAGCATGCACCTTATGAGAATTTCCCCTTTGCATTTGAGATTCCAACACATCAAAACGCTTGTTCATTGCATTCAAGATGGATACAATCTGGGAAGAGGAATCATCTTTAGCACTAGTCACCATTGATGTATTCCTTCTATCCGTGTTTTGAGTGTTATTCACAGACAATTGGTCTAAGAGGCGAAAAACTTAATTGACAGGCACATTCCGATATCCCCCATTTGTGATAGAATCAACCATGGCCTTTAAAGATGGATTCAGACGATTACAGAAGATTTGAATCACTACCCACTTGTCCACCTCATGATTAGGGCATTTCTTCATCAACATCTTGTATCTCTCCCAAGCTGCATAGAAATATTCCTCTGGATATTGCTTAAAGCTAAGAAATTCATCTCTTGCTTCCACCGTTTTATCATCAGAGAAGAATCGGGCTCTAAACTTGTTCTCAAGATTCTCCTATGAACCAATAGAACCTTTGGGAAGACTGTTGAACCATTCTTTAGCATTGTCTTGTAGAGAAATTGGAAATAACCGCAAGTGCAAGACATCTTTAGGCACCCCGTTTTGTCTGAAAGAATCACATACTTCCACAAAAGACATCAAGTACTTGTTAGCATCTTCATTGAATAGACCATGAAACACACCATTCATTTGAAGCATTGTGATCATGGCGGGCTTGATCTCAAAAGTATGTGCTTGAAACTCCGGCATTCGAATACAAGATTGAGTACCCCTCAGATTCCGGTTAGCAAAGTCATTGATTGAGGCGGTGTCATACTGGTCTTCTGCCATGTTTCCTGATTGAGTTTCAGGAGTTCTTTCAGAATTAGGAGACTCGATTTCTTCAAAGATTGTCAATCCCTCAAGTATCACTTTCAATCCTTTTGGGCCTATAGCTTGCATATGCCAAATGGGTACCTGAAGAAGAAAACAACTAAAAAAGTATCAAACTAAAACAAAAGCACTGAATAAAGACAAAATAAAAATCTAGAACTAATATCTACAAAGCTCAAGCGAAATCTAATATTACTAGTCTAAGGTTGATCAAAATATTTTCAAAAGCAAATCCTCGACAACGGTGCCAAAAACTTGTTGCTCACCGCAAGTGTACGGATTGTAGCAAGTAATATAATAAAAGTAAAGTATCGTTCCCTCGAGAATTTGTTCAAAAACAATGATCAAGCAAAAGACTAAGTAAATTTGATCAAGTTGAGCTACACAAAATTAGGTGAAAATGATTTTGCAAATGAAATTAACTCTAGAAAATAAAGAAAAGTGAGTGATTCACAAACTTCCAACACAATTTAGGACCTAGGATTAATTGTCCCCCTTGCATTTCATAACACCAAAATTACCTCCTCTCATAAATGCTTTTAATGAAAATAAGTGCTAACCTAGGGTTCTAAAAATACTTGGACAAGCTCTCTCAAGTCACGAACAAGTGTTTAGTTAAATTAATTGCCCAATCTCTTGTTACAATTGATAAAACTCAATTTTAAACACCAACCCTAATGTGGCTATGCAAGGCTAGCAAGTATATCTCTATCTTACTAGCAAAACCATCCATTCAACATGCAAATATCAAGTTCTTACACAATTTTACCCAAGTTCTGCACTCAACCTAGCCCTCTCAAGCATCAATTAAGTAAACTCAACATCTAAATGGTGGCCAATCAAGTAGAAGCATTAAGGAAAGAGTAAAATAAACACATATATATCATTAATCACAAAAAGAGAGGAGAAATATAGTATTAATCCATACAAGGGTTTCAAATAATCCTAGAACAAAGGGTTTAGCTACTCATAATCATCCACAAGCTACAAATATACAAAATAAGTGGACCTATTTCAGATTACAAGAGAGGAAAGGGAAGAGGAATAGAAAAACCAAAGAAAATAAGCTCCAAATGTCTTCAAAGCTTCAATCTCTTGATCCCAACTCTTCCAATGCCCAAACCCTAGCACAACCAAGCTCCAAAAGTGTCTAAAAGTCTGAAGAATGCGTTCTGGGTCGAGCTCTCAGCTTATATGTGTCCTAGCCAACTAATTTCTGATAAATGAAACGTAGTGTTTTTCTGACAGCGACGAAAGTCGCTAACGAAAGTCACGACTTTGGCAGTTTTGCACTGTTTTTATAGCTAACAAAAATCATTCATTTTACTCTTGATTTCTTCATCCAAAAGCCTTCCAAAAACATCCACAAAACTTCAGAAATGCTTCTAATCAAAATAACATGAAATTAGGCTAAAAATATCAAATTAAAGCTAAGAACACAAGCCCAAAACAAAATGCACATTTTCCTAAATTGGGCAATAAAAACATATACAAATAAACTAAAATGAACTGGAATCTAAGGAAAATGTGATGAAATAACATGAACTTCTAGAGGTTAACAACAAGTACCGAGGAAAGGCAGAAAACATGAATCCATTATTGGTAATAGTTGTGATTCTTGATCCTAGATATAAATTTTCTTATGTTGAAGTTACTTTTAAACATTTTATTGGTGATTACACGAAGAGAAAAATGATGAAAAAGAAGATTATGGGGTTTTTGCATCGCTTGTTTGATGAGTACTCTGCAACTCTTACAGCCAGTGGTAGTGAACCATTCGAAACTAGTATAAAGATGGGGGATAGTAGTGCCAGTGGTGGAGGGAAGCAAGTTCCTCTATCTTCTAAAAAAATTATTGATGTGGCAATGCAAGATTTCTTAGCCACTGCAATGAGTAAGCATCCAAAGAAACCAATTTTAGAGGTGGAAGAGTACCTAAATGCAGAGTTAGTTGATGCTTGTGATGATAGTTTTGATGTTTTGGCATGTGGAAAGTGAATTCTTTCAAGTATAAAGTTCTGGGTTTGATTGCATGTGATTTGTTAGCTATGCCTGTCTCCACAGTGTCTTCGAAATTTGCTTTTAGTACTAGGGGTCGAGTACTAGATACTTTCAAGAGTTTCTATCTTAAAAAATGGCCGAGGCACTCATTTGCATGCAGAATTGGCTATCATCAACATCATGCACCCCATTGGAAGAGATTGATATTGACTATTTTGATGAGACTTTACGTGCTGTTGATGGTAATAATAATATGAATAAGTTATTTTAATTATATTCATTTTAATTCTCCATATTATATAATATATATTATTACTTACTAATTTAACTGTTTTAATTTGTCTTGTAAAGGAAGAGTCAATAGCTCAATCTTCTGCTGTATCAAGTGACTCCGAAAAAGATAAATGAGGATTGATGAGATTGGATTTTTACTTTAAAAATTAGAATTATTGATCCTTGTTTATTTAGTATTTGTTGTTAAAATATTTGTCCTTGTATTATTCAGAGATTTAAACTTTTAAAATGATGCTACTTGAGTACTTATGTTAAGTTCTAGTGGAATGAAAATTATATGTTTTGATTCTTTTTTTTTTAAGAAAATGGGTGTTGTGGGTAAACGGGTGGCCCAGACTCGCCCGGACCCGCCCATACCCGTTTATACCCGTTTAAAAATGGGTTTAAATGGGTATAAGCAGGTACAGGCGGGTGGCCACTCGTTTACCCATAAATGGGAGGGTAACTAGTACAGTCACGGGTGACCCGTACCTGCCTGTTTACAACCCTACGCCATGGTGTATTGCACAAAAAATTAACAAATTCTGCTGTCATTTGACAGCAGAATAGGGGGACTTTTGATGCGTCATGATTTTTCGTTCGGCATCCAAATGACATGATATAGGTGTCTATAGAAAGCTTTTTACATAAGCTAGCTAATGGCATGAGTTTCATTTTCAAAACAAGTCACACTAGAAAGTTGAACACTCAAACACATTTTAACCACTTTTTGCAATTTTCACACAAAATATATGTCCAAAACCCTCAATATATGCCAAAAGCCTTTCCTAATACCTAGACCATATTTATTGGACCTAAGACTACAGTATAATACATCACAAGCACTAAAACAATATTATAACAAAATTTTACTCCTCAACCCCATTTTACCAAAAAAAGAGGGGGAGGTAAATTATCATTACTTTGCATCCAATTCAATTCAAATGTGTTCAAATCATTATTTCTACACTTACACTAGTATTTTGGCCCTATAAACATATGTATCTCAACATACACATGTACTCAAAGTCCAAAATACAAATCTAATATTTGTATTGACGAAATAATGCAAGTGTAATGACATGTATCCTAGAATTGGTATTCATATACTATTACACAAAATAGTTTTAAGCCAGAGGCATACAGTAAGAATATGTTAATTCCTAGTTTCTTAAGCCTTCTCCCTCTCTGTACTAATGCTAGAGCCTGAAAAATGTTAAATAAAAGGGATGAATCTAGCCACTCAGTAACTATGTTAAAACCTACCCTATGCAGTTATATATTAATTACAAGACAAGAACATGCATATAAAATCAAATATGTAAAACATACTCATATATATCATAACTCATCATTTCTCATTTAATAACTTCTTTATCTCACATATACTAAGTGCATTGTCATCATACTTTCTAATATGTGACCATGATCCCTTATTCACGTGACTTGCCATAACTCAACACATGTGACACATCATTTATATAGGCAATGATCAACCAACCTTATAACCTCCTTATTTTCTCATATTGAAACTATGGGCTATAACACTGAATAGAGTTCTGTCCGTGTGACTAAACTATCCAAGCTCACTAATAGTGAGGTGTGACCCGGCTAAAGGTCACATAATTCATTCTTGGACCATGGCTTTCCCCATTCTCAAATCCTTGGGGTATCTCATACCCTAAACTATTCTCCTTATTGAACCGGTGGAGATAGCTAGGTTTCAGTCCCTCGACAAACTATAGAACAATCTCTTGATAAACCGTAGGACAAGGTTATACCCACGTGTACCGAAGTGTAGCCTAAATACCACATGAATTTTTCTCTACTCTTAAACCCTATACAAACTCCCGCATACTGATTATGCTATAAACAATACTCACTCTTTTCACTTTTTCTATTGCTCGTTATCATAATCAACATATTGAGCTCACGACCAAGCACTGCCCAAGTATATATCAATTTCTTATCTTTCACTTATATCGTATACACCTATTTTTCAATCACAATTTCTTATCTTTATCAAATTAATCAATTACTACTCATTTGCAACACATCATTACATTCATCTTTTTAAAAACATATGCATATTCATAGTTTAAAAATGTCTTGATTTGGCATTTGCATTTCAAACCACAATAGTATTATGCATTTTAAATTTTCATACATTCATTGAAACTAACACATGCTTTTTACATTGAAAATCAACCCATGCATACAACATTCACATTTAGAAGTCAATTTATAATTAATTAACATATAACTACCCATAATAGGGTTTCTTCTAGTTACCTCAAAATTTTGAGAGGTCAAATGTTTATCCCTCAATCTACTAGCTTTCAAACTTGAATTTTTCAATCCAATAGGTGACTAAGAGCCAAACACTACAATTAACTAAGTTGAATTTCATCAACATTACTATCTCAAGCATTAAACTCTCAATTTCTATTTCTAAATTGCCCAACATTCAATCCACAAAAATTTGAGCCTATCCCTTGGGTTCATTAATTACCTTTAGTCCCTAATAATATTAATGAACCATTAAATTTCTATTAATGACATCACAATCTTTCAACCACCCATAAATAAATGAGATTTTCGATTATTAATGGTTCCTAACAATCTAAGACACTAAAAATTTATTATACTAGCTTTAGATACTCTAATATATTCCCATTAACTCCATTTGAGTTAATAAATTTGGACCCATAACTCATATGAATCGAAAATTTACTTCCACTATCAAACCTTAACTATAAACTCATAAATGTGGAAGAAATGGAAAGATTAATGAGTGCGATATTCACCTTAAGTGTTTGTAGCCTTCAAAATACTCCTAATTTTGTCCACAAGCAAATCCTATTAGAGTTTGGTGCGTCTCTTCCATTCTCTCTTTTCTTTCTCTTTGTTTTTTTTGCATCAGTTCACATATTAATTCTCAAATTTCGCACCGTGCGTTGCAATGCCTGTCCCCATCCATCACAGGACATGGTACAGAGAAGGAAATTCTCACCTAATGGCCCCTTGCGCCGCAGTGCATTGTGCAAACGCTGCAACATGTGGTATAGAGGCTGTTTAGCTTGTTTTTCTTCACTTTTTGGTCTCCAAGTGACCCAATTTTATTTTGAACTTAAATTATATCTGAATTTTAACTAAAAACACTTATCATTATCCTCTGACCACACACCACATTAACTTATTTAACTATCCTTATTAATCTTAGTAAATCAAGAAATTAAAAATTGAGATGTTACAGCTTGTTAGCAAGGCATTATTGCACATTATAGATTGAATATTTATATGAATCATAAATAACTATATTAAAATTTAAGTTGTAATAAAAAAATAAAATTACTATCATCAATTTCTAAAGTTACACTTACATACAATCCAGTTGATCCCATTTTATAAGAATATTGTGATCTTGAAAAGTATGAATCGTAATTTAAAAAAAAAAGCGATATTGAATTTGAATATATGTTAAACATATTTTTTCAACTATAAAAATTCAGACGAGCCTCTGGCATATTTTATACGGTTTGTGAGAAATTAGATACTCTGTTTACAGCTTGTGATTTATAAAACATGTTCCCTAATTGAGGTGGGGTTCAATGGTTATATTATACTAATCTCCTTAACTTAATGTGATTTATAGGAAATTTTTTTAACCTTTAAAATTTTACAATAAATCAAAATATAACACTTTTATTATTAGTTTTATTCATTACTTATACACATATAACTTTAAGTTCAAGGTTATTTACATATAACTTATGTGCAGGACATACAGCTTAAGGATAATTCATAATTTGAGGGTATCCACACACGAGCTTGAAATTAAAATTTGTGAAAGTTTATTATTAAGTTTTAAAAGTTAAGAGAGTTATTTATATACAGTTTAAAATTAATGTCAAGAGATGTTTTGTCTAATATAGCATCCACACTATGATACTCTTGTTGGCCAAAAAAAAAAAAAACTATGACAGTGTTGTTTTTTGTTTAGTGTAGTAATAAAAAATCCTTTTTGTTTTTGTTTTTGCGTAAAAGAGTTGATTTCATGGAAGGAAAATGAGTATGGCAAGAGACTGGCATCATAGTTTAAAAGATAAATGTGCATTTTTGTATCAGAAATATTATCTGAAGAGCAATTAACACCCTAAACGACTTGTTTGAGCAATTTTACTTTTAAAATAATTAAATTAAAGTATTTTTGCCCTCGTTAAATTTTTAACATTGATCGTTAGAAATATTAACTAGGACTACAACGTTGGCTGTTATGAAATTTAAGAAAAAAAATAAAAATATTTCGTTTTAACTACTGCAGAATTGCTCTAATAAATAGTTCAAGATGTTGGGTGCTTTTTAAAAAATATTTTAAAAATAAAATGCACCTTTACACTAGTTTAAATTGACCCATCAGTTTAAAGTTCCATTCCATTCCGAAAATTGTGAGTGAATCCTTACTTTTGATGTTGGAAATGGTCCTGAATTATAGCTGCACATATGCGCAGCATATGTAGCTGGATCTTCCACGAGTAAATTTAATTTATAATGCACATGGAATAAAAGGAATTAACAAATTAAAATTAGCTAATACAAACGAACCAAGAATTCATGAGGAAATTTCTGGTGGTTCAACCTACAGACGTTCCAAAAAATTTACCTTCATGCTAATATCACTAGAATACAATCGTGTCCACTAATATATCCATTCGCTACTTGTTCTTTTGTCTTTAAGCTTCTTACTTTCATTAAACTGAGTTAATTTATATATTAAAACAAATCGTAAATCACAGCTAGAAAAGACCAAAAGAAAGAAAAAGCAAAACATGCATGATCGTCGTTTGGCAGCATATGATCATCACTGTATTAGTGGGGGAATCATGTCTAAGTCATAAATCCATGATTACCACTGTCAACCTTTTTTTTTTTTTGGGGGGGGGGGGGGGTAGGCGAGTAGTAAACCTCATGGCATGATCAGCCATTAATGAAGCAAAGCCTATTTTGAAAGAGATTTCTTGGAGTAAAGGTACATTGACCGTGAATTCCATTAAGGACATTAAAAAATCAAAAAGCAGAGCCAGAGAGACAGAGGGAAATATGTCTGGGTTTCAAGAAATCATAATTTAGAAGGGAGAGAAGTGAAGGTAGTGGGTCAGACTCAGAACTCATACAGAAAAACACACGTCGTGTTCAGGCAGAATCCATGTGCCCACATGGATTATTGAGAGAGGGAAGCACAGAGAGGCTGGTACAAGCACTTGTACTCAAACACACAACAACCATTATATTTATGAACCTCACCAGCACCAACCCAAGGTGACACCATACGTAGAACCGATTTCGAACCCAAAAAGCCTTAGCTCTCGTCTCGACGTTTAGAAACGGCCTGGGCGACATATAGAGCGAATTGGTTTTGTGATTGTTGAATTGGGGAGGGGAGAAGGAGATTTACAGATGAAGGAGAAAAGTGAGGGTGGGGGTGGTGGAGGGTATGTGAGAGCGGATCAGATAGATCTGAAGAGCTTGGACGAGCAGCTTCAGAGGCACCTGAGCAGAGCGTGGACGATGGAGAAGAGCAAGAAGAAGGAAGAAGAAGAGTATGGAGGAAAGTCTACTGGAGGAAGCAGGCAGGAATGGGAGATTGACCCCTCCAAGCTTATCGTCAAGAGCGTGATTGCTCGTGGCACTTTCGGCACAGTTCATCGCGGCATTTATGATGGCCAAGATGTTGCAGGTGCCGCTTCTTCTTCCCAGTCTCTCTCTCTCTCTCTCTCTCTCTCTCTCAGGTAGCGTTTCTTTTAGAGCTTCAATTCGAGGATTTGCTAGAGCCAGTTCTTCTGAATGTCTAGATTTATCGGACATTTTTAGAAAATGCAGCAGTAAACTTTCTCAAATTTGTGTCTCCTCCTAATACTGTTATTTTTAGCTCCGATTTTATTGTGGAATTACAACAATGGAGGCAAGAGTTGGATTGAGTTTTGTGATCAGTGTAGCATCTGTCAGAGTTAACCAGAAGATCAGCTGCTTTCAGCTGTGCTGGTTTTTTTTTTTTTTTATATAATTTGTCTAAATACTTTTTATTTCAACATGTTTCTAGCCTTACGAGCGAAAAAGATGTCTACTTGCCGAACCAGATGAGGATGTAATTCTCAGCTCAAGACTACACTTTTTTTGTGATGACTGACATAAGTCCACATGCTACTTTCCCTCGTTTCATGGAGCTGTTTATAAACTGTTTTGAGTGGTAGCTTTTGTTTATTTTACTGACTCTTCTGCTAAGCTGTTCAACTGAATGAGTTTGAGCCGCGAGCAATGGAACCTTCTAGATCTAGATTCACAAAATCCGGGAATCACAAGATTGACTGCCCTTTTGGTTCTATGTATTTATTTTATATATTAAGAATTCACAAGATCAAGGTGGCTTGACAGTTACGTGCATCAACTTTAATATTCTTTTCTTTTTGGAACTTTCATGTGTTCATGTTTATTTCTGGTGTGCACCTATTTTTTTTTTTTTTTCTATATAGAAAAGTAATTGTTGAAATTGTTGACTGGAAGTGACTGGACAATATGCTTCCACATAATTGTTCATTTCTAGCACAGAAAATATTCTTCTCCTTCGTGCTTGCTACAGGAACTCTTCAACTCGGAAGTTATCACTTTTTGTTTTTGGGTCGGGAAAGTTATAACTACAATTAGTGGCCCTTTTAATTTTTAAGCTTGCAATTGTGTTCTTGTTATATATAGGGCTTTATTTACTCTACAGTGTTTTTTAAAAAAATGATTGACTTTAAAATTCCTGTTCGTTAAACTTGTCAACTCTGCTGCAGCTTGCTTATTTAATTTTAAATGAACGACCACAAGTAAGCCATGAGCAAATCACAAATGTTTCTCAGCTGATTCTAATACCAAGTAATTTTCCGTTCATTTTTCTTTCAGTTAAGCTCCTTGATTGGGGAGAAGAGGGCCATCGTTCAGAAGCTGAAATAGCTTCACTGCGAGCAGCTTTTATACAAGAAGTTGCTGTTTGGCATAAGCTTGACCATGCTAATGTAACCAAGGTAGTATTTATATCCCAACTCTTATTTCTCTGCTTTTATCATATTTTACCTCTCTTCTGGTGTGGAACACCGCAATAGTTTGTAAAAGTGAAAAAGGGGGGGGGGGCGAATATATAAACGAATAAGCAAAAGTAAAGGAGCGAAAGGATGAACAAAAAGAAGAGCATGCAGATTGAATGACATTGCAGAGGGAAAATATGGCCTGAACTCTGGACTGTTCTGTTTCTTTATAGTACATGACATGTGATATCTTGATTGTGGTCGCATTTCAATCAGATTAACTCGTCTACATTTATTTCTGCTGTCCTTTTTCCTTTTCCTGGTTTCTTTTGGGAGTTGCAGAGGGTGCGGGTTATTTGGTTGGCAGTAGGGTTGGTGGGGCCTACAATAAGATCCTTGTAGGGTTTGGTCCTGTCTTTTGGGTCCTATCAGCTTAGGTAGGACATTAATTTGGCATTGAGATTTGAGAATTATAACTGGTAGAAAGATATATCTCATACGGTTATGGACTTGGCATGATGCTAATATGGGGAACTGGTTTGTTTTGTGTGTGTGTGTGTGTGTGTGTAGTGCGATTCTTACTTTATTAAAGAATGACAAGACACTTTATTCCAAATGGTTTAGTTGTTGAGCTGAAATTCATTTGATCCTGTAAAATGTGGGGAACTAGTTATTGATCCTGTTATATATATATTGATGATTGAAGCTATCAATGTTGGGAATGGTTCCAAGTTACAGCCTAATTACACTGTATTGGGGAATTTTAAACTGTCAAGCGCATGTAGGCTGAAGGAAATTGCTACCATGAGGAATTTCCTTCTGATATTGGCTCAAACTTCCATGTTAAAAATTAACTCATTCATGCCAAATGTGAAATCTATTTTGCAGTTTATAGGAGCAACAATGGGCACATCAGAGCTTCACGTACAAACAGAAAATGGTCATATGGCCATGCCCAATAATATTTGTTGTGTTATAGTTGAATATTGTCCTGGTGGTGCACTGAAGTCTTATCTCATAAAGAACCGGAGAAAGAAGCTGGCTTTTAAAGTGGTTGTCCAATTGGCACTTGATCTTGCGAGAGGGTTCGTTTCCTACACATAATGTGTGTTTTATCAGGTTTTAATATGTCAAACTTGCTTTCTAAGCGTGAGAACTCTGTTCCTTTTGCTTTGTAGGTTGAGCTATCTTCACTCAGAAAAGATTGTCCACAGGGACGTCAAAACAGAAAATATGCTTCTAGACAGGACTCGAACCTTGAAAATAGCTGATTTTGGAGTAGCGCGTATTGAGGCTTCCAATCCTCATGACATGACTGGTGAAACCGGAACACTTGGTTACATGGCTCCTGAGGTACATGCCTGATTCCTTTACCTTGCTACTGAACAATACCAATACCTACACTTACGTAAGTCCTCAAAATTGCATTGCTGCTTACAATGATTACTCAGAACCTACATGTTTTATATACCCTGCTTGTTATCTAGCATGCTAAAATGTAGCTCCTTTAGTGATTACTCATAGCATACTGGTTATTAGCAACGTTACTCAGTCGGTGGGATCTACAACCACTGAGACCCAGGATTGCATCATGGCAGTAATAATCCCTTGCTTTATTAGTTAAGCATCTAACTAGTATCTTGTATTTTTTTATTGGATCCATCATAAGGATGCATCTAAAAACACGCGTACTTGATTAAAAAAAAAAAAAAAAAAAGAGGATGCCATGCAGTTTGCTACTGATCAATACCAATATCTATTTCCCCAGAGATGGGATTTCAACCTCCTCTTAGGAACTGTAGGCCACCTGTTAGTGTTCTGTTCCAATATCTCAGGATTATAAATGATCTTCAGCTTGATTTAGCTTTGCATAGCTAATTCATGTTTAATTTCTTTTCTCAAAAGATGATTTATTAACTCACATGAGGAAATTGATACTGGGCAGGTTTTAAATGGTAATCCATATAATAGAAAGTGTGATGTGTACAGTTTTGGTATATGCTTATGGGAGATATATTGCTGTGACATGCCATATCCAGACCTCAGCTTCTCGGAAGTGACATCAGCTGTTGTACGTCAGGTAATATGAAATGCATTCCTTGGTTATACCAGCATAGACATGCAAAGAATTTACAAGTCATTTCCTAACAAGAAGCAGTAGGCAAAACTGGTACTACATGTTTGGTTTATGGAAAAGTGTTTTTTAAAACGAAAATCAGAAATCTACCTTCAAAGAAAATTTGGATAGTGCATTTCTCATTTCCTTTATAAAAAACACTTATATCTACCAGACATTGCATTAGTGATTTGCAAATTTTGCCTTCGCTGACAACGGATTCTATCTTTGTTTGTGTTGTTGAATGTTGATGCACCAAAGTTGACACTCGTCACTGAATGTTTCTTCATGAAACTGCAGAATCTGAGGCCTGAGATACCCAGATGCTGCCCTAGCTCTCTGGCAAATGTGATGAAAAGATGCTGGGATGCTAATCCTGATCGGAGGCCAGAAATGGACGAAGTGGTTTCCATGTTGGAAGCTATTGACACTTCAAAGGGTGGAGGCATGATACCACTTGATCAGCCTCAGGGTTGTTTTTGTTTCCTCAGGTACCGAGGACCTTGAAGGATTTTTCACTCTCAAGAATATCCATAGCGGAGGGATGTTATTCAGTATTGTAGAAGCTCAATTTGTAATTAATCAATTGCAATAGTAGGGAAGGAGGAATCATGGTTGATGACACGAATTGTAAAAGCCATTAGATAATGAAGAGCTTTGTAATAACAGCAATATATTGTTACTTTGTTGGGTTATGATTTATGAAGCTTATCATTGCTCCTCCGTTTTTAAAGCCTCGAGATCTTTTCATTACTTGTTTTTTTTTTTTTAATAAATGCAATGCTAGAACTCAGAAGGGCACAAAATTAGGGGTGTTCAGTCCGGACCCGTCCCGATTGGCCCGGTATCGTCCCGATCATATCGGGACGGGTCTTGTCCCGGCCCGAAAATAATCGGAACGGGACTTTATGGGACGGGACAGGAAAGAGGTTCGGGACAGGACGGGACACGAGATTACCATCGGGACGTCCCGTCCCGTCCCGAATATTATATATATTATTTTTTATTTTAAATATATTAATTATATTAATATAATTTATACTTATATTAATTATATCAATTATAATTCTAATACTTACAATTCTTATTTAAAACTAAAGTTTTTTTATATTGATAATTTTAATGGCATGAAGTAAACATGGCGATATCTTTCTTTATAATATATTAATTATATTAATATAATTTATTCTTATATATATCTATTTAATAACTTTTATTTACAACGTATTTTTTGCTTATTTTTAGAAGAGTAATTAGCTTAGTACATCTTCACTAAAGTAGAAGAACAATGATTTGATGTTATGTTTGACTTGTCTGTTGTTACTAATCTTATAGTATAAAGATCATTTGTGTTTATTATTATAATGTGTAGTTATGATTAATATAATTCAATAATTGATTTTAAATTATTGTTATTTATGTACTTGTGTTGTTTTGATTTTAAACTTAATAAATTATATGATTTAAAATTTTAATGAATGTTATTATCCAGATCTTTTTTCGATATTATTCCATTTATCGGAACGGCGGGACGTCCCGATCTTGTCCCGGTCCCGTCCCGACTCTTAACGAGACGGGACGACTTTCGAGACGGGACAGGACACGGGACCAAAATTCAGTTCCGATCTTTTTCTCGGGATGGGACACGGGACAGGGGTGTCCCGGTCCCGTCCCGTCCCGTAAACACCCCTACACAAAATTGATGCAACTGAGACAGCTGAGACCGTAGCTGTTTCAAATTATTGACCCAGCATAGTTGTACCAGTGATTTTATTGAGTTTTTTTTTTTTTTCACTGCTTATAGATGTCTTTCTATTAGAAACAAATCTGTTCATCATATTATGAGTTTTAGCAACAAGTGCATTTGGTTGAGCCCAAACAAATGTTACTTAGAGATTTGTTCACTGTTATATTTAGTAGAACAATTTGCCATCTTTACGAGTTGCAAATATTGTCAACAAAAAAAAAATCCGTTTCAACAAAAAAAAAAAAAGAGCCACGCAAGATTTGTTGTTTTTATGTATGGTTCTTCCCCCCACCCCCCTTTTTTTTGGGAGTGGGGGTGGTGAGGTTGGGTGGGAATCAGATCCTCTCCTTATCTCCTTTCTCCTTTTTTTTTCTCCTCATAAATAAATAGATAATTTTAAACTGTTAAAATTTGACCTACGTATTTTATAATTACAATAAAATAAATAAAAAATTAATTTATAAAAAAATTTAATAACAGTATAAAATTGTGCAGATCAAATTTTAATGGTTTAAATTTATTTATTTTTTATATGGTATTATGATAATTATTTTATAAAATAGTTAAATCTAAACCATTCATTCTATTATTTAGGGGTGGAGATGAGATGGAGAGAAAAAAGGAGGAAGGAAAAAAAATGAGAGGATCAGAGCCAGTTTATCTTTATGTATAGTTGGATGACTTCACTGAAAAATTAAAACTCTTAAACCATAACGGTTAGTTTTATGATGATATTGAAATTAAATTGCACAAGTGTGAATCATACTTCCTCAGTCCAAAAATATAAGATATTTTTTATAGATTGAATGTTAAAAAATTCAAGATATTTTTAATATTTTAAAATGTAATCATTGTAATTTTTTTAAAGCGCTCCTAATGAATAAATTACTTTATATTTATTTTAAAGTGAAACATTTTATTAAATAGAGATAAATATAAAAAAAAATAGTGTTAATTTAAAAATAAATAACTATGTTATTGAGAGTAAAATTTGATAAAAAAATGCTTCATATTTTTTTTGACGGAGGGACTAACATTTACATATTTGCGAATAAAATATGAAAGCAAAAGGTTATAAAAAAAATATTTGGTCAAAAACAAAGATTATAAAAAAATATGCATAAAAAAGGAGATTTATTGAGACTAATAGGTTGGTCCAATGGGTTGTGGTATTTTTATGTAAATACAAAAAATAATTTTGAAAGAATTATACACTTTCAATTAGGCCTGCCAATACTCCAATAATCATATAAAAAAATGGAGATCTATTGAAAAAATACAAGAGATTTGGTGCTGGGATGCTATCAGACGTTGGCGCTTGCATCGATGGCAGAAAGCTGAACCTCATTTGGCTTTGAAGCATCTTCGTCCACTTTTGGTTGTGCATGGGAACAATAGCAAGCATTACTAATCTGCAGCCAACAAATTAAACAAATTTTCAGAGAATATAATGAAAAATTCTCATTAAAAGACCGACAAGAAATAACAGAGATATATGTATGTTAATAAAGGAAAGATGAATTACCAGGACGTAAATGTCGAAGGGATGGATCAAAGCATATGCTGTCCAACACAATCCATTTAAGAAGTTAGCCAGAGAGAGCCAGAAGGGCATGTACTTGACGCTCTTGGTTTTTATTACCTTTACCTGTTTATACACACGTCACTCCAAGATATTAGAACAGGTGTTGAGTTGAATATATTTTAGTCCCAAAAGAGACAAATGAACATACTATATATCATGTAATGTATATCAGTTTGATACCACATAAAAAAACTTACCATGATTGTGAGTGGAGACAAATACATCATGATATTAAAGACATCACAGAGAATGCCCACCACCAACGACCTCGTTACAGTCCCATGTAGCACCAACAATGTTATCAGGACAATGGCAGCAAAGAAAATAGCCTCCGCTAAAAGGCACAAAAATACCTTCTTCTGAAAAAAGTAACAATGAGGAGATTTAAAAATGAGTTTCACAATCATATATATATATATATATGGACATGGATAAGAGAAGCTAGCATAAACGTACGTACGTACGTACGCGTCCTTTGTTTTGGGCGTAGATGAGGAATATGATGAGATAGGCAAATTCAAAGACAAGGCCAACACTGTTGATGGTGACGACGAGAATGCTGTGAGGATGGACGAAAGGCATTCCATGGAACACCCAAAACGCACAGTTCAAGACTGTTGCCAGATAAGGGTCTGGCTTGAACTCCTCCACCGACTTCTTCTTTATTATCCGATAAAACGTTGGCATGTATGTATGTCATGTCACGTCCCAAAATTATGGTTAGCACTTAAACAGTCACATATTAAAGAGAGATATGTACGAGACAAGGCAAGTGAGATTACGCCGGTGACAAGAAAAGCCCAAAAGAAATGACATTCCCTGCAGACAAACAAGAGAGAGAGAGAGAGACTCAACATAAATATATTAGGGAGATTAATTGTGAACGTGTTTAATTTTTTTTTAATTAAAGCTTAAAAAGGGGAAAAGAAAAGAAAAGAAAAGAAATCGAATAGAGAGGCATGAAAATAGAGGACAAACAAACCTATAATGCCCACGACGTTACTTACGTGCTATTGCAGCGCTTGCCATTCTGAAAGCTTCTTCTCTTCGGCAAAAATTAATGGTAGAGATGTTGGTGAGAGTGAATCGCTATAAGAAGAGCTTAGGTTATGTGTGATTTTAAAACTCGGGTTGGTATGGTATATTGTTTATATGACGCTTGAGACTTTCCTAATCCCTCACAACTTTGTTTTTAATTATATATGTAAAATAATATATATATATATATAGTGGATAAGATAATTAACTCGCTATTAAACAATTTTCTTTGGATAAAAATAACTTTTTTAAAATTTTAACTTTTAATTTTATTGATAATCTTTAGTCTTAGGCTACTAATTAAATCAAAAAGATGTATCTGAATTTGATTTTAAATTTACCTTGGAAAATAATTAATTAATTTAAAAATATTTCCTGGATGATATATATATTTTATATTAAAATTAAAATAAAACATATATTTTAAAGATAACAAGTATATGTAATTCTTATAAAAATTATTTTAAATTCATGTATATTACTTGACATAATATTACCAAACGTTCCTTTGAAAAAGTTAAGCATTCTTTTAGTTATAAATTTTAACTTTACATATCTGTTCAAAAAAAAAAATTTTAACTTTATATATCCTATAAAAGAGAGTAAGTACGGAGACTCAGAATTTACATTGGAAACTTTAATGGTATGCAAGAAAATAGTTTACGTGGCAATTGATAGGTTTGAAATATTATCTGAAGAGTTTGGTCAACAAAAAAAAATTATCTGAAAAGTTCAAATTTTAAACTAAACCTTGTCATTTATAATTAGATAAAAAAAAATTAATTATTTAATCCTTATAGTTTTGACTCAATGGTGATTCAATCCCACAACTTTAACTTGTAATAATTCAGTCTCTAAAATTTTGATTTAGTTATAAATTAGTTTTTGAACTTTACCTCTTACAATTTAATTTTTAAAATTTCAATCTCTTAAATATTGATCTGTATATTTAAAAAATAAAATTATAAAGATTAAAAATATCTTAAAATTTTAATATTTATAAATATTAAAATGATTTAATAGTTTAAAATATTATTAATAAATTTTAAAATATTTTAATTTTTATAATTTTATTTTTTTAAAATATAGAAACCAATATTTAAAATATTAAAACTTCAGGAATTAAATTACAAGAGGCAAAGTTCATGAACTAATTTATAACTAATTTAAAACTTTAAGAATTAAATTATAATGAATCAAAGTTCAGGAATTGAATTATAATTAAGTCAAAACTATAGAGATTAAATAATTAATTTTTTCTTAAAAAAATGATGTTCCTATTGAATATTTTCAGAATTGAAGAATGAGAAGATAAGGGCACGTTTGGTTTATATTTTTATTTATTGTTTTTAAAAATTATTTTACAATATATTTTTTTAAAATAAAATAAAATAATGTTTGGCTGCCTTAATTTAAAAATAATTTTTATAATTAAAAATTATTTTTAAAAATAAGAAAAATAAAATAAAAATAGTTTTAAAATGTTTCTAATTTTTTATTTTTTAAAAAAAAATAAAAATAATTTTTAAAACAATTTAATTTAAAATACTTATCAAATTGAATTTTTTAATTTTTTTGTAAAAAAAAATATTTTTAAAAACAGAAATTAGACAGGTCCTAAATATTGTTTTAATTTATTTTGTTTGGTTAATTGATACATTCAAATTTTGTAATCATTCACAATTGAGCGTCCAGCTTCTGTTTGCATAGTGATATTCATCCCTTACATAAAATATAGATAATACAAATTAGTTTTGAGTATTCTAAATTTAAAATTTTAATTTATGATTTTTTAAAATACTAAGTCATTTTTATATAGTAAGATGATCTTTATTTTATATTTCACACCAATTAAAACAAATAAAAACTGTTAAAAGTATGGATAAGATACATTTTTATCTCTAAGTTATTCTTTGAGAAACACCCAGTGCCTTGTTTATTTAATTTGTGATAGAAATTTCATTTTTAGAATAATTAAAATGTAATATATTTACTTATAATGTTAAATATCTCAATGTTGATAATTAAAATGCTAACTAAGACTTAAGTTTGACTGAAAATGTCACCTGTCAAGCCAAATGAATCAAAGTTAATGTGCATTTTTGTACATTTTAATTATTTTAAGAGCAAAATTAATACGACGAAAATAATTTAAGATATTAGGTGTTCATTAGAGAATAATTCTAAGCAAAAATATAACTTAACTTAAATCTATTTGGCATGATAGGTGGCATAATTTTGGGCCAAATTTAAGTCCCAGTCAACATTAAAGTATTTTAAGTTAAAATAAATACATTATGTTTTAATTATTTTAAAAGTAAAATTAATATAATTTAAAATACTGTGTGCTTTTTGAAAAATAATTGAGGAGCACACATACATTTTAACTTTTAAAAGTAATAAAACGAAATAATATTATATCCAAACCATCCAATTTTTACTTGAGGAACGATCCAAACTTGAGTGATGCCGAATCTCATAATTAACATCATGATACCTTTTTTTTTATTTTTTGATAAGCAACATCATTACACATTTATATATTAAAAGTTGTGTATGCAGGCAAAAAATAAAAAAAGAAAAGGTAAATAAAGCTTTGATGATGTGGTGACCGGTGATTTTGTCGCAGGTTCACACTACTTGCATTGACGCGACAGTAGAAATCTGAATATCATTTGGCGTTGAAACATCTTTCTCTTTCGCCTGCTTCCCAGAACAGTAATAACATCCATACAGTATGAGCTGAAAAGCACCAGAAATTGCTCCAAGCCCATTACTAGTCTGCAACAAATTGTCATTAAACACAACGCATTATTATTAATCAATAGTAAAATTAAAGTTTCCATTCAAAATACCATAAATAAGAATCTTAATATACCAGGACGTAAATGTCGAATGGATGAATGAGCGCGTACGTTGTCCAGCACAGTCCATTTAAGAAGTTAGTCACAGAGAGCCAAAATGGCATATATTTCACGCTCTTAGTTCTTATAACCTTTGCCTGCTCATAACATCACATCACATCACATCATCGACTTATACATAGAGAGAAAAATTTAAAAACAAAAGAAGAAAACAAAGAAATGAATGCTTGGATACGTAAAAAAACGTACCATGATTGTGAGAGGAGAAGCATACATCATGACATTAAAAACATCACACAAAACACCCACTATCAATGACCTTCTTTTAGTCCCGTGAAGTGCCAGCATTGTTATGAGAACAATGGCGGTGAAAAAGATTGCTTCCACTAAAAGCCACAACAGGACCTTCTTCTGAACAAATTAAAGTAGGAGATCGATGAAATTAAACATGCACGAGACCAGTCCCATACATAGCTTGAATTAAAGAAGCTTTTGTATATATTATACGTACCCTTCCTTTGTTGGTGGCATAGGCATAAAATATGATGACGTAGACGAACTCAAGCACGAGTCCAACACTATTGATGGTGAGCACCAGAATGCTATGAGGATGCACAAAGGGCATTCCGTACAACACCCAAAACGCACAGTTTAGTATGGTTGCAATGTAAGGATCTGGCTTGAACTCTTCCACCGCCTTCTTCTTTATTATTCCGTAAAATGTTGGACTGTAAAATTAAACCCACCACAATCAAACTAATCAAGAGTCTAAGAATAAAACAAAAGCTGTGGCGAAGATATTTACGCATTGAAAGATAGAGAAAAGGGAGAAAGATTACGTTGGTGACAGGAAAAGGCCGAAAGAAATGACATTGCCTGCTCAAGAAGAAAAATTAAGAGAAAATGCAAAAAAGGTTTCAAATTAGAGCCACAAAAATTTAAGTAGAAAATTATAAAGAATGGAGACTGGAGAGACTCTCAACAGTTGATCAGGACAGACCAATAATGCCCACAACGTTACGTGCCACAGCAGCACTCGCCATTTCTAAAATCTTTCTTCTGTTATTTGCACAGCCAAATTGACTGCTACTTATATACTAATGTTTCCTACTTTATTAATTTCCTTATACATCCTTCAGTCCTTCACATATTCGTATTTCTATGAAATACTATATTAGATTAATTACTGTTATACGGCCCTAAAAGGTAGCGTGCAAATTATCTTGCATTCTATCCCAAACTCACCACTCTAAAAATTATCATTTTGTATATGATCATTAAATTTCTTAAGATTTCCTTGCTATTCTGCATCATTTTGAAAATCTCATCCTTCTACAGGGAAAAAGAATCCTGGTCATCATCACGTGTACACTTACGTTGAAAAGGTAATAAATTAATAATCCTTTTCTCTTAAATATTTGTGTACGTTAAGTATATATTACCAACCAATCGAAATTCTAGCACATTGTCCGATGGACCCAGATAATTTTTTTTCCAACTGTGTCGAAATTGTGATATTTTCTTATGTGAAAACGAGAATCGCAGACAGAATGCCTAACGTCACGTATATAATTGGAAGGTTGATCAATAAATACACGTTCTATATATCCCCATGTAAGATTTGCCAGCTATTTTTTTTTTCCCTTTTAATTAAGGTACATTTTTATCATTAAAATATTTTTTAAAAAACACTCAGCACACTAATATTTTTTGTTGAAACAATTTAATCCTTAAAGTTATTAAAATAGAACATTTTTGCTATTTCAGTCAAATTTTCAACATTAATCTCAAACTTTAACCATTAAAAAAATTTGATAAAAAGGATAAAAATACTTCATTTTAATAATTTAAGGGCAAGATTTCTCCAATAAAAAAAATTAAGATGTTGGGTGTTTTTTAAAAAATACTTCAAAACTAAAATGTACCTTAACCCTGTTTTTTCCCAACAAGTTGCCAACCCTAATTTGTTAAACTTCAATGTTTTAGTGTTTGCAAAGCGTATCTAATTCAATGAGAATGAAACCTTTTTTGTGCAAATACAGAGATCATTTTTGGAAGTATATCCTCCTTTGAGTTGCACACCATCAAATTAAATAGAGAAATTTCCACTCATATTTTTTGTAAATATTCCAGGTGGCTTCTTCGTGTTTGTGGTTTCGGTGGAACTAATTCCTTCTAGTTGGGCCATGTGGGCTGGACTTGGGAGAAGGCCCAATTTAGTTATCCCTCCTGATCGGGGAAATTGGAATCTTTCAAAGAGGAATGAAAAAAAAAAAAGGAGAACAATATTTAAAATGGAAGCATATGCAATGACACTAAGATAGAGACTATTCCATTAACAATAAAAGGGAGAGGGAAAGCAGCAGCACCATCACTTATAAGTACATGTATTCACACACACACACACACACACCACATATATGCTCTCTCACTTTATCACCATTATCATCTGTGTCAACCACAGAATTGACAACACCAAGCCCACTCCCGCACTTCCCATTTTTCAAAAGCCTTCTCCTCTTCTTTTATTGCATTTTCATTCCCCACTTCCTCATCCTACTTTCAACTTTTCCCCTTAAAGCTCTCTTTTTTATTAAAAAAATGGAACTCAAAAATATTTGGGACAAAGTAAAGGAGAAGCTATACAAATAGCCCCTAAGCCAGGGATTTAATTAAGTATTAACAAATTGAGAGTGAGTTATGAGAGTTTGATTTACACTCTTCCTCTTCTTACCATTACGTAGTGTAGAGAGAGAGAGAGAGAGCATGTTTAAGTTTTTTTAAGAGAACCTACTCCCTCCATTTCTATATATATATATATATATATAAACTATATCACATAATTTAAAAAAGTTAATTAACCATAATAATTATGTTTGAAAATAAAAAAATTGAACTAAAACATCATATGTTAATCAATATAAGCATGTATTAATTATTTTTTATTAATGTAAATTATGAGGGGTGATTTAAAAAATTTGTAATAAATGCTTATTAAAATATATGATTTTACTTATATAAAAAAAAATAAAAAATGATAGTTTCTCCTTCAAATAGAAACAAAGAGAATATTATTTTTCTCTTTCCAATATTTAACATGTATGGCATGTTAGTTTTAGTTGGCAATTTTTGAGATTCAATAAAAACTGCTCCCTCTATTCACAGCCCATAATTATTTTAATTAAATAAATAATTAATCTAATTTTTTAATTAATTATTAGCTTGGATTTGGGCTTCTCCTTCTAAGGTCTAATTCATTAAGGGCAGACCATATATTTCTCAAGAAAGAACCTATGTCAAATTCTTACACGAGTTAATGTTTTATAAATGAGGAATTAGTAATTCTTATCCATACGGATCTAACTGTGGAAGTTCTAAACTTAGAAACGCCCGCATGTGAATATCATGATTAAACTAAACCAAATGTTATATGTACACACACACACACACACGAAAATGGTCAGACATGTGAATGCTTCTAGGGAGGATCTATAAATGGCGTAAAGTAAATTAAAGTAATATACTCACTGATGTTGATGCGTTGTTCCCTTGATTCCATTAGTTAGAGTTGTTAATCAGGAAATGAATCTTACAAGATGATCAAGAATCATATGTCTATATGTGATAGATTTGAAAACTGATATTACCATGTTACGAAGGAAATTAAGATTCCTTGCCTTTTGTTACTTTCGGAGGATAACGAAGAAATACTTTTGCTTCTCACCAGGATGACTCCCACTTCATTCATTTCATTTTCTTTTCTCTGTTTTTTTTTTAAGGAGTAAATTAAAGAATTATTTCCTACCCACAAAAACCATTAACAATTATGGACAGCTGGCAAACACATGCCAGGTTAATTTATAATTTATCAATTAATCATTATCATCATCATCATCGTCATCAACCAAAAGCATATAAAATCTCATCAAAAGAATTTTCTTTCCTCCTTCTTCGAGTTCAGATGGCATCTAGTCATGTGCTTGCTCTACCACTAACTCCTCCAAAAGTCATATGTTTTTTTTATATATTTCTTTTTGGTGGGATCGCCAAGTCTGAAAAATCTTGCAACCTTTTTGTATATTTTAATTATTTCTTCAATCATAGTTCATTTTATGATATCTTTAAAATTTATTGATAACTAAATTAAAAAAATGACAACTAAATATGCTAATTTTTTTTGTATTTAATTGTTAATAAATTTTATAGTATTTAAATTTGTTACGAGAGACTTTATATAATTTTCTATTTTTAAATCTAAGCCATTGTTCATCTCATGACTATTTGCATTCAAACCTTAAAATATGTCAAAAGAGCACCAGAATCCATACAACTTGATCTTTTTCGAATTTTTAAATATTTAGCCGACTTCCATAATCTAATTAATGAAACGGATTTCTCATTCACTGCGATTTCCATTTGACAATGTATAAAAACTGAACTTGATATCTTTTTTCCTTGTGATTCACTTAATACACACGTTTTTTTTTTTTAAAAAGAACATACTTCTATTTTTAACATTTAAAATCCTGTCAAAGTATTAAAAAAGATCGAATGGATAAAAAAATGTTGCGTGGAATCCAATAAAATGTGTCAAGAAATATTTAAATAATAAAAAAATTACATGTCCAAGAGAAACTTCACTGTTAATTGGTAACCAATAAATAATATAAATTTTATAAATTAAATATATATTTTAAAATAAGTATACATCTTGTCGAAGAGAAATCATTCTCTTCTCAACACGTGTTTGGTACTTTGTTGGTTTTGGTGAAAAACATGTTTATATTCTGACTAAAATTAACCCGTCTCAAACACACCTTTATTAGATTAAAAGATAGCTAGCTATTTATATTTTTTTCATTTTCCTTTTTCTTTTTTTTTCTAATGTCCTATATCTTTAACCTAAACTAATTCTATTAATAATTTATAAACACTTCTTTGAGATATATATTTTCTAAAAAAAATGATTTGACTTAGACTAATTATAATGCTCATATTTAGAACTTGAATTGGAGATCTTTTAAGCTATACAATCTTCTAATCAGCTAATGCTGGGTAGTTTTTCTTTTTAATTTTAAAAATGGTTTTGTTCCACTACTTTGAATTTTGTGGATCCCTCAGCTTTTTTTTTTTTTTTTGGTTGAATGGGAACAAGTCGTTTTCCTTCTTTTGACTGTAAGAGATGGCATGTAACTATCAATCACTTAACTCACGTGTCTTTTTCAGAATAATCGATCTATTTATTCTCCGCGTATCATCCGTGTAAAATACGCAATATTACCTCATACAAACTGAAAAATAATTTTAGAACTCAATTAATTATAGCCTCTCATTGATGAAATGACAACACACGCACAACAATTGCTTCAAATGAAATTGAATCGTTTTAAAAAAAATGAAAAAATGAAAAAAAAAATGAGGAGGCAACGTTGAGATTTATAGAATAATTATAATGATGGCATTGCAGCATATATATGCTTTTCTGATTACCATTTCTATGCTATTCTCTGTCTCGCAATATCCCATATATTTTTCACACACATTTTCTTTCTCGGATAGGTTCCATTCTCGTATATATACAAAGCTAAACTTAAGTCATATATGATTACTTGAATGAAATGGAATGAAATTAATTAAAAAAATTAAAATAAAAATAAAGTAAATCACCCTTCTTCTGAGTATAGATCATCATACCTTTTAAAAAGTTCATAAATCATGATTTATAATTTCATGAATTAAATTATCCTCCCCCCTTTTGAATATACTCACATATCATATTTAATCATTTTATTTTTTTAATCTATTTTATTTCATTTCTTTTTAATAAGCAGACTGAACCTAGACTATATTCTTTTCTGATCAAACCCATATACACGTCTTTAATATCAAGTTTCACGATTAAAAGTTCGAAAAAGCTCTTACGATTATATATATATATATATGTCATTGTTATTGACTTATTGTGTTGTTGGGTAAAAAATTATGTGGGTTGCATCATGTTAGGAGGACAACATTTGGCAGCTATACGGGGAACTAGTCTGTTCCAGAATAATATGAATTGGTCCTTCCTTCATTTTCACAAATTGATAAAAGCACCACCTTCCATGTGAATCCAACCCAAACCACCACTCATTATAATTCCTGCTTTTCCTCTCCTTCTTCATTTGGATATTCTTATTAAATTCTATAAATCCTGATTCCCTATGTCTTAACTCATGTTTAAGTGCAAGTGGGTTCAAACTGCGTTGGCTCTGTGGACAATAGGTTCATGCATTCCAGCATTTTAAAATCAAGCTTCAACATGTGCACCAATTTGTTTATATATATACACATCGTTGTCATAAGGAAAGAGAGAAACACAAATCGGCAAGTCCCACATGCTATGTTGTAACATTATAATAGGATCCGGCATCTGCTAAAGTCTTTTCCCCCTTTTAATTTTAGATCCTGTGTGTCCTAAGCTGATGAATTTAATTCATTGATTGCCAATATCCTGTAATATAACGTTTATGCGATAATATGACGAAACAGAGAAATGTCAAAAAAAGTAATGGATGCTCAAACATCAATGTACATGCAATGAAATATATAACAAGTATTTGTTTCGTGCCAGCAGGTTCTTGTGTACGACGGTCGAGAAGAGTTTTCTATTCTTCAAAATAAAAGAATAAAAAAATTATTTGATAATATATTTTTAAAAAGTGTGAGAAAAAAATATTATTTTAAAAAATAAAAAAATAAAAATAAATTTTAAATATTTTGGGATTATTATTCTGAAAAATAAGTGAAAGTGAAAAAAAATACTTATTTTTATTATTTTTTATTCTCAAAATCTGTTTTATAAAATACTAATTCTCATAATAAAATAAAAATGATTTCAAACTGCTCTATAGTTTGTTTCTAATATCTCTCCCCTGCACTCTCATGAGCATGTTTTTGTTTTTACGTTTGCTAAGTTTGGTTTTGGCCTTATGGATGTAATAGGGATCGGATGAGGAATTGCTCAGCTGTGTTTCATGAAACGTGATAGGTCCCTGTAAGTGCCTGCGGTTATGTGTAAAGTACTTTCTTTTTTTTTTTTTGAGCAAAAATGTGTAAAGTACTTTCAGCCAAGAAAAAAGCGTGCCTAATTTCCAAATTTCGTATGATGAAAAAAAATTCAATTTATGAACAATCCACAAAGAATTGCTGGCATTTCCTCCACCATGGCGCGCAAGTTAGCGGATGCTCCCTACCCCATGTAAAACCACGCACATTGGAATTTGACGAAAATACCCCCGTGGAGAAGCCGTGGGATCAAGGGTATTTATGTCATTCGACTATAACGATACCACTATAAAACATGATGGCCTCCCCACTTTCAACTTTACTTGCAGAAGCTGCCCACCGCACTGACACACAGTGCGACGAACACGAAGCGCTCGCCGGTGATCCCAAAGCCGGTGGCTGTCGTTCCCCTGATTCCGAATCACTTCCTTTTCTAGCATATATCCAAATTTGTATAAGGAACTCCAAATGCAAGTTCTGTGACCTTCTTTCTGGGCCTAGTCCTCCCAATAAACCCTCTCACGAACGAAACCCGAAACTGACAACCAGAAGGTATAGCCGGGGCCTGGTTCCATTGGCTGGTGTATGATGGGATTTTGCATATGCCCGTTGGAGACTCCGGCCAGGTTGCTCTGGACCACAAGCTTCTTCCGCCATAAGCTAATGATCTTTTAGGTAAATACTGTAAAACCAAATCGACTGATACATAAATTATAGACAAACAAGACAAAGCAAGTCTCTAGTAATTTTGTCCCCATATCTCGCGGTTGTCGACGACGGTTTCGGTGGAGATATCTCACCCTCGGGAGAACAGATTAGAAATCAGAACTATGGAGTCCGGCAGTCTTTTCTTCGAGTCTTCCGCTTGCCGCGGGACGATGCTGTTCCTCCGAAATGGTGACATCAGATTTGGAGGTGATTTCTGTCGCTCCTCTAATTTGAGTTTTCGCACAGTTAATTTGTGTTCGTTAAAGTCACTGTGCTATTGCTGATTGCTATTCACCCTAATTTTTCTGTTTGCATATAAAAAAAAATCGCTCCAACGATTGAAAAAGCGTTACAAACTGTCTTTATATCACACGAGACACTCTGATTGCATTGAGCATGCTTTGATTCATCATTGACTCAGACTATACAAATCAATTAGATTCGATTTTAATTTATTATTCTCTTGACGATTTGTGCCTTTTCTTCCTGGATGTTACTAGATTAACTGAGAGTTTTACGAATTAATTTAAATGAAGCAGGAAGTTCGATGATGAGCTCGGATGAAACCTCAAAGAAACGACCTTTCTTCAGCTCACCGGAGGAACTGTTAGACGAGGAATATTATGATGAGCAGCTGCCAGAGAAGAAGCGTCGTCTCACTCCCGAGCAGGTTTGCGGGGATGACTAGTTGTTCAATATGCTTATGCTTACATTGACAAGTATCGAGTCTATTATTCCTTTGTGATAGCGATCCTTTTCTCGACAACAATCTTACCAATATCTAAGGATATGGGTTTGGCTTTCTGTTCTTTGGTGAAAATAAAAGGGCACTTTACTTAAGATAGAATTTTGATTCGATAAATAAGAACTAATGAATTTCAATTTTCAGCCACTTGACCTATAAAAAAGATGCTTGTTATGGGAGTTGAGCATAACTTCAGCTGAAATCTTACTGTAGTCAATTTACTGTTCACTTTACTAGCATATGGGGATTCCCAAAGTACAGTCATTCGGAGGGGAGATATTTTTTGAAGACTTGTTCGCTTAGATTTTAAAGAAGCGACCACATCTAAGGATGCGGGGAAAACATGTGATTGGACAAACTTGTTTAACAGCTTGTCAGTTGTTTTATTTTGTAACAATTGGTTCGGTTGATTCCTAGGTTCATCTGTTGGAGAAAAGCTTTGAGGCAGAGAACAAACTGGAGCCAGTAAGGAAGAGCCAGTTGGCCACTAAGCTGGGATTGCAGCCAAGGCAGGTCGCCGTTTGGTTTCAGAACCGCAGGGCTCGTTGGAAGACCAAGCAACTTGAAAGGGATTTTGATACTCTCAAGTCTTCCTACGACTCGCTCCTTTTAAAATACGAATTCACTGCGAAGGAGAATGAAAAGCTTAAATCTGAGGTATGTATACACATGCATACCCTACTATTTTCAGAGAATCATCATCCTTGGGATGCCGAGTTGATGAATGAAGTGTATATGATCCGAAATACAATTTATTCTTGTGTGCTACGTAGATTGCATCCATGCCTAAAGCTAGATGCAAGTTTGGATGAATATAATAGGTCGCTAGGAGTTGTGGCGTGAGTTCCAGTCTTGGATAAAACAAGTGCCTTTCGTATCAGAACTCCATCAAAGAAAATGATTGGGAGTTCTCTCCAACTTTTTGGAATCTACAATATAATATAATACATACTTCATACTTTTATCTCTCCGTCTGCAAAGCCCATTGATTGTATTTGTTTTATCTTTTTAGTACTTCTCCTAATTTTTATTTTTAAAATAAGTCATTTTTTAAATTATTATTTCTCATACATTATGAAATATAGTTTCTCAAAATATGACGAGGCTTCGCATTGTAAAATACTGTTGACTTGTTTAAAAGAGGGGTAGGCAAATTACTCGTCCATGAGTAATATATTGATTCATCCACAGGTGGTATCACTGAATGAGAAGCTTCAAGCAAAGGATGAGCCTGGAGGACCAATATTTAATCAAAAAATTGACCCTCTTCCAGCGGATACGGATCAATTTTCAGCGCTACCATTCAGCATGAGGGTGGAGGATCGACTGAGCACGGGGAGTGGTGGAAGCGCAGTTGTGGACAGGGATAGCTCACAGCTTGTTGTGGACAGTGTTGATTCATACTTTCCTGCTGACAGTTATACTGGATACATTGCCTGTGTCAATGGGGTTCAATCGGAGGACGATGATGGGAGTGATGATGGACGGAGCTACTTCTCAGATGCGTTTGTGGCCTCTGAATTACATGCCCAAAACCACGAGCCTGGCGACGCATTGGGTTGGTGGGTGTGGTCTTAAAAACTACTTATCGGAGACAATAACATGTGGTGTCTATTTACCAAATTAACCCCCCCAAAAAAAAAAGGCTGTAATTTGCCGTAGTTGTGTGTTTACTTGAGTTGCTTGATCGAGAAGATTTGTATTGTAGGGGAAAGAATAGCAAAACTTCCGGTTTGGTAGAGTAGATTCCGGGGAGAGGAACCTCTCCATTTCTTTCTTTTTATTATGAATGGTTGAGATGGGGGAAGTGGAGAGAAAAAAATGAAGAGATCCTCCACCCATTCTGGAGCTGGGAGACGATGGGTCTAAGTAGAGTTTAATAAATAATGCTCGGTAATGTAGTCAATACTCAGTATGTCAAGTGTTGTACTTGTACAAGGCCAATAAAGATATCCATGTATCTGGACCTAGTTCGTGACTTTAATGCTATAAAGTTCCGGCCGCATTGTGTTTTAGTTGAAGATGGCCGTATTAGAAGCCCATTTTTATGGGAGAATAGCTTTGTTGTAATGGACAAATAATAAACAAGGTAAACAAAGCCCCCCCCCCCCCCTTTTTTTCTTGTGGAAAATGTCAAATTCTTAAAAATTTTGAACGAGATAAAAATTTAAAAAATTATATGAAATTCAGGGCCCATTTGTCTCATCTTTTTTAAAAAAAAAAATTAAAGATTTTTATTCGAACTTCAAAGAAAAAAAATGCGAAGTTATTTTGAATAGTTACCGAAAATAATTAGTTGCGTGCACATAAAATAATGCTGGTTACAGTCACAACATCTGATAAGACCATTAAGCAATATACTATTTTTAGGATCATAACCAAATGTAAAATAATTTCTACCTTTCCAAAAATTTCTAGACAAATTCAAAATAACATTTTTTTCAACAGGAATAAACAGGCCCTTGATTTTTTTTTTTTTTAAATGCCCAACTCAAGTCTTCAACAAATTTGGCTGCGAAAAGTCGAATTCAAGTCATCTTCGGCAGAAGCGCTTCCCTTAATGGATAGGGTGAAGATAGCAAATCCAGCAATAGAGGAAGGAGGGCAGTGCCAATGCCCCAATGTATGACTGAGGATAGAGAATAAATTTTACAAATCTGTGTCTCAGTATGCTGTAATCCCCGCCGGATTGAAAAGAAACGTTAATCGGAAATCACGAAAATAAGCAAATTAAACGACATCGTATACTTACACAATGACGCAGTTGGAAAAATGCAATTCCAATAATTTTCCTTTCCTGCATTCAACCACATCTGCAGACGCCCAAAAACAAATGCGCAAGCATGCGTGGCCAGCATTTTCAGTGGTTAGAGAACGAAAATGCATAAAAGAATGAAATATTGCCTACAACTGCTCAACCTGACATTTTCTCACTTAGACATTATCCTTTTCTCCCCCCTTTTTCTATATCTTTACATCATTTCCGTTTGTATACATATAAGGATCAGACTGCTACAAAAATGAAAAATATAATCACTACCCATCAAGCAACCAATCCGACAGCAACAGCAGTTACTCAAAATTGCATCGATCCTCATAATTTCTTGGTGCTGGACCTGCTGGTGCTGTCACTACGAGCAGAAAATTCTACAAATTCTGCTTTGCCAAAACCGGCATGTGAGTTAGCAAGTCAGCTTTACCTATATGTACAAGCACGCAAGTGGCACCAGCAGTTTACAGCTGCCCCTTTGAACCCCCAGTAGTTGACCTGTAACCACTCCATCCAAACAATGTTGGCGGATGATCATTTCACGTCACGCATCAATGGGATCAACTTTCTGGACTTGACTCAGCCAAGAAATACATTCCATGATTTAACCATCAGGTTCCTTCCTTTTCCTGCTTGACTTCCGTATTGCTTTGGATTTCTCTGCATCCGAAGTGGCTGGTGCTTTCTGTTCTGCTACCACAGAAGGTTCCGAGCAATCAGTAAAACTTGAACTTGACATTTTCTCATACATAATGGCTGAATCAAGGGTGTATATTCGAAGGGCGAGGGATGACAAAGTAGAAGATTTGGCAGCGGCTGAGAGTGATGACCAGTACCACCAGTCATTTCTTAAGTACTCTGTCTTAATCAAGTCCTCCAGTGTAAATGTCGCCTGAACCATCTGAAAAGAAAAGGAAACTCAATTTTTCACATCCATAAAGTTGTGGAAAACAAGTCCAACAAATTCCAGGCTATGCTTTACCTATGATCAAAAAATAAAATCAGTGACCAGCAAAATACAAGGTTGCTAAAGAGGCTACTAATTACATCCAGTAGGGGCAGGATAAGGAGAAGACTCAATGAGAGGCATTGAGATCAGAGTGGTGGGCCTGAACAGTCAAACATTAAATTGGCATTCACAATTAAACCAACTTGTGCAGATTTTTTTTGGGGCCCAGGAAATGCTCACCACCAGAGAGACTCAGGATTGAGAAATGTGTTGGAACAAGGATTGTTAATAGAGAAACTCATCAGATTAAAATCACGAAAAAAGGCACTAACCTCATATATAGTCCTTGCAGATTTAACAAATGAACGCCAAGCCTGTCTTCTTTCCAACTTTGCTTTAGAAGGCCTCAAAGCAACTTCAGGGAGTGCAGCATCCATGTCAAGTAGGCCAATCTTCAGTAGCCTCAAAATATGTGAAACTTTTCCAACCAATGGTCTCAATGAAGATTGAGGTACCACACAGCAGCTGTCAGTGCCCACTTGTGAAGCAGGAACAGAAAATGAAGATTTTCCATCCTTTTGTCCTGAAGATCCCAAAGTTGATCTACTAGATTTTCCTGCTTTAATGTTTTCATGCACATTGGAACTTCGAATAGGAATTCCTGATATATGGCCATGGCACAAGCCACTTCCTTCACTTCCTCTAGGAATCTGCCCTTCAGGAGCCGTGGACCCACCAGCAATATATTCATCCTTTTTGTTTGATATTAGCATGACTGTAGAATCACTAACATAAGGAGATATAGAAGGAACAAAGGATGGGATTCCATCTAAATCAATAAGACCTATTTCTTTAACAATTTCCCTGTTGGAGTCTTCAGTCACAAACTTGGAACATACATCTTCAAAGTCATACGGGTATGAGGATTCTTGATTTGAAAACTTGATCAATCTTGAGCTAAGCTCAGAACCTCCACTCGTCAAGGTTCCACCTGTTTCTGCATTACCTCTGGCCTTTTCATGGGTGGTCTCAAATTTCAAATTACCTCTCCCTTTAGAAGATCCGCTGATATCTTTATTCTTCTGTGAGGCAGACAAAGCAGCACTACATTTGCCATCATTGTGTCCCTCCAGTTCAACATCATTCAAAAGGGTTTTGTGACAAGACATGCAGTGTTGCCTAGAAGGCCATATGGGTTCTAAGCATTCGCACCTATACAACTTTTCATCATTAGATGTTCTCACCTTTTTACCCCGCTTCTTCAACACCTCAAGGGTTCCCAACTCTAAGAATGGGCCATATTTCTTCTCTAACAAGGAGGTTGCCTTTGTAACAAGAGAATCAGACACTATTTTCTCTTTATCCCCTGGCAAAGGAAAAGGTCCTTGGGGCTCAACCTGATCTTCGTTCTGCATATGAATAAGCTCCTGGAATCTTGACTTTTGCCAAATCATGATTGAATCTTTAAGTTCTCTTTCTCTAGGGTCAATATCCTTCAGCCAACACAAGAGCTCTTCAATTTCAGCATCAGTTTGATAAGCAACCCATGGTGAATTACAGCCTACAGTATTACTTGGCAGAGACATTAAAGGAGAGAAATCTTTCATCAGCCCTAACATCTGAGAGGTATCCTTGCCAGATAGTGCACAATTCTTCAAAGCAGAAATCTTATCCACAGGGTCTCTGCTATTTGTCATTCTTCCCCCACGCAACATGAGAGCAGTTGAATCAGCAAGTATACACGGGCATCCGCCAGGCATTGCTGAAGCCCAGTAAAAGCGACCTAGTGAATCAATTCCCAAAAATTCCCGACGAACAGAGAGCTTTACAAGCTGTGATCCAACACTAGTTATTGACTCCTGCAGAAGTGTGATATCATGTCTGATACCATTGAGCTCAAGGAGATACGCTTCTGATTCATTCACAGCAGACTTGGGACCATCAAAAGAGACACCTAATCCTTGCTGATCAAGAGATGTATCTCTTCCTTCACATTTCTGCTGGTTACCCTGGATATGAACTGCTCCACCAGAGCTGTTAATTTCTTGAGGCATATTATTTACCATTGAAAAAGGATTACTAGACTTGTCAGTACATTGAGAATCCACAAAGGAAGCCATATTTGTAGGCAACTGACTACCATCCACAGCTGCACAGGCATTCTTCAACTCTCCCTCCACATTTACAGGATTTCTCTTCTGACTATCAGTCTCTGAATTCGTTGTCGATACACTTTTATCAACACTGTGAAAACCATTTTTCTCTTTATTTATCTCTTCTGAATGCAAACTATCAACAAATACCCCAAAATTGTTAGGACTGTCACTTGCACTATGTGGCTGGACCAGGCATTTACCAGGATTTGAGAGTGATCCCAAAAGCCCCTCTTTGAGAACTTCTCCAGCAGTTGCTAGTGAGCATGTGTCAATTTTTGCAGCTTTACTGGATAATATTTCTTCTTTAATTTTCAGGCTTTTCCACTCTGCAGAAAGCGCACGCAATTTTTGATGTGATTCAGCAGATGACTCAGCACATTGCTCAAGGTGTTGGCGTATGAGGGAAGTGTTGAGCAACTCATCACATAAAAACTTGAGAAGGATAGTTCTCTGCAATCATTAATAGAAATTTACACAAATAAAGCACATACCACATTACACAATCCCATCAATGCGCACTTTAGACCTTTTATTATAGTAATCAATCAAAACAATTGTTATAATATTGGTATCTCAAATTGTATTATTAAAAACATGTTATACAAGAGATAAGAATTGATTGAACTTATTGTGAGAATACTCGAAACTCTAAAAAAACCAAAACAAAACCAGAAACTGCATTATTAAAAAAAATGTTAATGAGAAACTTTTAGATACATGACAGTGAAAAATATCCAAGGTGATCAGGTACGAATTGAAAATCAATTAACATAGAAGCCCGTTTAAGCAAATGGATTTTTTAGGGGAGTGTCCCTTGATGTTTAAATGGGATTTTTCTCCCCCCCCCAAAAAAAAAACCCTCTCTTTCCTGTTTCCATAATTTTTTGTCCCGATCTCCCCTTCTCTTTAATAGATTTCTTTTTCAATCACAAGATAATTGAGAAAAAGCAGTCACATTAATAGTCTTATCCTACTATCCAATTGCCACGAAAATATTTCCCACAAACATGCTATTATTTCCCGTTCATAATAAAAACAAACTATTGTTCCATTCATTAGAATGTTTATATGCATTAGCTATGCAGCAAAAGTAAACAAGATTTTATCAACAAACCTCGCCGACACTGTACTCCCAATATTCTCTCTCTTCCATGACAGATAGTAGATGAGTTAGAGCCTCCAAGTAAAGCGAAGTCACCTCCCCCTTGAATTTCTTACTTCTAGGTTTTCCAACAAGTTTTGAACATTGTGAAACATCTTGAACTACATGTTTACTGTCAACACAAGAAGGGCAGTACCAGTTTCCTTCAGGAATCCTTGCTAGCGGAGGATTCAAGCAGTAAGTATGATACTCAGCATCACAGGTATCACATAGCAAAACACTGTCATCATCCCTATCAATGCCACATACTTTACAGACTCCATCATCCCAAGGGGCCTTTGGAATTTCACTAGTTGATGCAAGAAAACTTTCCACTTCTTTTCTCATTTCCGCACTTAAGTTTCCCAATTTGGCATACTCTCCAAACCTTTGAACATAAGTTAAAACCTGCATGAAAGGAAAATATTTAAATTCTAAATAAATGAGGCACAAATGTACAGAGACACTTCCGCACATAGATACCAACCTCACTATTATACAACAATTCAAAATTCTCAGATAATTTATCAGCCAGCTCAACTAAATCAGGTTGATCTCCAAAAGCAATACGAACATTGTTCCACAGCTGCAATATCAGAAGTAAAAATCAATGCACTTGAATAGTTATAAAAATTGTAAAAGTAACCCAGAATTATCTTAATGCGTTTAGAGATTAGTATGCAATGAGGAAGAAAAGGAAATCAAGCCTGACACCCCTTCCGCCACGCACAAACGAGTAGAATAGAGGAAATGCTATTCATAGCAACCCTTTAGAATATTGTATAGTGATAGAAATGCAACTTTAGCAAGAAAAGACACACTAACCTTTTAAAAAAAAAGAAGAAATTTCAAGATCTTCAAGATGAACAATCCAAAAATGACAGCAATTTAGAATAATCAATAAAAATGGAATGCATACACTTAGAGATATCATCACACAATGAAGGAAAGACTAGAAAGATAGGGGTGATTAAAAAAAAAAAGGAAGATCAAAATCTATGAAGCACCATAAAAAAATGCAGAGAATTTCCTATTTCTAATATCCTGTATTATAGGAAATCTCTTGCTGAGGTTCAGCACTTTGATGCCAGAGATTTACAATTAAGACTAGTTTGGCCAATTAAATCAGGAATTTTGACAATAGACCCTTTTAACTTGACCGAGGAGGAAAAAATTGTTTTCTAAAATCACAAATATATTGGCATGGAGAAGGCTTCGAGTTTTCAGCTGCAAGTTGGGAGTTGCACTTGACAGCTTAATATACAAAACAATGGGATAAATTTTCGATAAGAATGTGTATATGATCAAAGACTCCAACGAATAATATGGGGAAAGAAAAATATTGGTGGAAAGCTTAGCCTAGCAACATAATTTTTATAGAACAGACCTCATGAACATCCTCAAGAAATGCTTCATGAGATCCACCATAAGCCCCAGCAGCCAGTCGTAGGTCAATGGTCCTGAAGTCAAGAGGACGAGACACCATGGCTGGAGATCCAAGAAGCCCTTCATCATCATTATCAGAAGAATTTATCAATTTTCGTCCCAGCAAATTGCAAAAAACCTTGGAATCATCTGCAGCAGCAGCACGGCGTAATACAATGCGACATTGTTTCATGATAATGTCAGAAATAGATATTACGGTCTTTTTTCTCCTTCCTTTATTGGGCTTCTGTTGCGATCCTTCACCACATACATCAGCCAACACAGAAAGAACTGCTTTCTGTTATCAAACAAATATTATAATTCAGGATCAGTTTCATACAGTATACTCAAAAATTTAAACCAAAATTAAGCCTGCTATTTTAACCAGATGAACTATCATATTGGAATGTAATAGAGACTAGCACCAAGCCTTAGCAACACTGAACTTGAATAGTTGTACAGTTTTCTTTGAGAAAGAAAGGGTAAGAAAAACCACAAATGTCAGATAAAGAAATGATAAAAAAGGAAGCAAATCATGGTAGCCATTCAAGAAACAAGTTCCGTTGAAAGTTCTATGCGAACTATCATTCCAATTTCAGGCTCAAAATTAAGGCTCTTAGTCAATTATTGAATTCCATTCAAATTAAATAAGGCTACTCTTTAACCCTCAGTCACAAGTCCAAAGGCAATAGAGTTTGGCCATCTACGGCAACCTAATTGAAAGATGCCAGTAATACCAAATATAAAAACTACAAAACTCCTGCTACATATAAAATCTACAAAGACTCCCCCGCCCCTTCTCATTCCATAAAGGGCAAGTTACATTGCACAAAAAAAGTTTTCATAATAAATACTCCAAGTACAAGAAGGTAGCTTGCATATTGTGACAGGTAATATTATAACTAGGAAAACAATAATTATCGTAAAGAAATGAGGAAACTAGCAAGGTCTTAAATGTAACAACTACAAGCAATTGTCACTTTTGGCACTTGATTCAATTTGAGTTATGAAATGGCAAAAGCAGATATTTGCCTGTTTAGGCAATAAAGTTAAAGATATCCAGAAGCCTAAAATTTTTTAAACTGTCATTTATGAGGTGAAATACGACCAAATTTTGGATAGTCTTCCTCAGGAAGTAGAAATGTAATGCCAAAAACTCTCATCTTCAATAGCTAAACTTAAAAGCACCAACAGGAAAGAGAGCTGAAAATTAAACAAACAATGCACAAAAAATTTAAGAGAATTATGACATCATGGTGGTGGGTCAAATAAGCATATTCCATTTTCATGTGTGAAGCTCGTACCATTGCACATAAAGAAAACAAATTAAATGTACAACAGAAGTTCCATGGGTTAACACCTTTGTAGGTCCAGATGCATTGCCCTTGTACACTTCCTTACTAATTGAGTGTAGCAGTATTTTCCTAGCCCACTCTGGAGGATCCTTAAGTAAGGCATCATTGACACACTTTCTGATTCTGGTTCCCACATTTGTTGGTAGTTTTCTTACAGGCTCTAGCAGCTGTGCCCATTCTGGAATACTACCATCATTCACTGAAGTTTTCTCACAAGCATCCTTTGCATCTAACTCCTCATCTTCAAAGGTAAGTACATCACTTTCACCAGTCACAGAACCAAAAATTTTCTTCGTAGCCTCCGCAAGCAACTGAAAGTCAAACGAAAAACTCTTTTGCTGTAATTCTCGTCATCACAAACAAGTATTACTTTATTTGGAAAATTGGAAAATGCTATCTAGTCACATTGTGGAAACATTGGACCAGCAGCAACAGGAAAAACAAAAACTTTATGTTGCTTTAAAAAATTTATTTAAGATGATGATGAAGAAGAAGCTGTTCTAAAAGAAACAGTAAGCAGACACAAACTGGATGAGACTAACAAAGATAAGACACATCAAGATGCATATTAAAATCACCTTAATGCCACGTCATATAAGGCAGCACACAGCATTATGCAGAAGGAAAAAAGAACCTGATCAGAGAATCATCCTAACAAGCGGTTTAAGAAAATGTTGTTTGGCCATTCGATAGTTACACAGATTAAAAAAAAAAAACAACACAATGGATGATTCATGATGTCAGCTAAACCTCTAAAAAAAGGAACAGGTTCAATGTGAAGTGCTAAGCACATTTAGAAAAGAACTACTTTTCCTTGGGAGAAAATACTAGAGTTATTACTGACTAGTGTGACTTCCCAAATGATTAAAAGTTTTTTAAACAAGTGCCATAACTCTTCTCCCCAGCATATCAATGGCACTATCTGCAGCATAATGATAACGATAAACTCTCTACTTGAAGATCTCAATGAAATTATGATTTTCCTCGGTTACAGTCCTCCTTTAGACAAAAGACTTAGTTCACTCAAAAATACTAAAGACATCCTTCTTTCTGATCAACAATGACATTCTCCAATTTATTGATCCATGAATAAAAACTACTGTTAACAGTCCCTTTACGGATTCCACATCATCTGGTTAATAACAAACTGCACTTGGCTTCCACACCCTAAATTAATGCTGAACTCGTTAACCCAAAGCAAACGTTGGAAAGAGAAACACAAAGCTCTGTCATGGAGCAGGGAATGCCAACTATGTCAGCTAGCCATCCAGGCATTAAACCCAAAATTCTATCCATTTATCCTACAATCTCTGAATATAATTTCTTACCTTCAAACCCCAAAAAACCCATTTCTTAGAAGTTATATACCCTCCCTCCAGAAGAAAACAAGCATCTCATCATCATAATTAACGTAAAGATAAAATTTAGCAGATCACAAAATAAGACATTCCTACCAATGCATCTGCTTCCATCCCAGCCACACCAGTAAGGGAGCCACACAGCAAACCACCATCACCTTGTAAGCAGCGAAATACTTTACCACTTTCTCGTGCAGTAATCTCTGGTGAGTCAAGGTTACCATCCATTGATAAGACAGCTAATATGTATCTACGAGCCAATTCAGGCCAAGTTAGTTCATTAATAGGAAGCATATTAAGCTTGGCTCGTCGGGCAGGAACAGTGCTATCTGCATCTTTTCTTCTTCCACGTTTTGTTCTGAGCTCTCCAGGATCAAAATTTGGATCCACCAGGGCAGCCACTTTGGATTGCAGTTCACCTATTAAAACCTCCAGCAAGGAATTATGAGCCTTGGTCAAAGAAGCACCAAAGCATGTGGTGTAAGTGAACAATGCAAGCTTAACTTGAGCTGCCTCTTTCATGGCTTCAGTTTCCACTTGAATAAATGCATGGGGACTTCCAGCAGAAACTGAAGGAGCAGCTTCACAGTTTGGGGATAACATTGGTCCACCACAGCCATCACTCTCAAGTTTTTCATTAAAGACTGATCTATTAAACCATGGGTTGATGAGTTCCTTCTCCAGCTCATCCAATGACAAAGGTTCCTTCAGGCCCAAAATTTCATGAAATCTGTGTAATAGTTCCCAAACCTGGAGGTACCAACAAAAACGATCTAAGATTTTGCATACATACAAATAAAAAAAAAAACAAAGAATGGCAAAGGATAAAGATTATAAAAGAGAGATTTCAGCTGGACCATCAACAAGTAGCATCCATGTACCTGAAGAACATCACCAACAAGTTCAAAAGGAACCCTAGAGGATAGTGGCTTCCCAGGAGGTGGACAATGATCTTCTTAACACATTCCCTGAACAATTTTATTTTCTTGTGTCTCCTATATAAACCTTGCACTGTTTCATCCTGATATTGGGATCTATCCCTCCAATCAGCAACCAAGAACCCATTTCCAACTGTTGGCAACGAGGAGCTATTACTTCTAGCATCCAGAAATTCATACCGTGAAAATCCTTCAACACCAGGAAGTAGTTCGAGTACTTCTTGGACAAACTCAACATCTAACCCAAATCTATCTTGCTCCAACCATTTTCTTAAGACCTCATACAAACTTTCAAGATCATTATCTGCATGAACCATGGCAGGGATACCAAGAACAGGGGACCCACAAAATTTACCAAATGAAGTGGGTTCATTTTTGTCATTCCTTATGTCCCATTTATGTACATACATTTCATTTTCAACGTGTTTACAATAGAGCTTTAGAGTCCCTTTCTGCCTGCATATTTCACTGCAAGCATTAACTAATTTTTGAGAAATATCTTTCCATGCTGAGGATGACGAACACTCTTCCACCACAATCTCACCAACTGAACCCAAGTTGTCAGATAAATTATGAGTTTCATCTTGAACTGGACCAGCGGCAGGCTGCAATACATCTAATGTATGGCTATCATGTGCTTCACCAGAGAAACTTTCAAGACAGCTCAATACATCATTTTCTGTTGGATTGCAAGGGTCAACTAGGATCATCTGGATACTTTCATCACCATCACATTCCATATTATCATTCATCTTTCCCTCATCTTCATTAGTTCGACTAACAAATTGACAAAGGTTAGACATTGAGAGGATAGTTGACCCAACTGGAATAGAAAAATCAGAACAGGAACACCGTCTGATCCTGAATATAGGACCAGAATCACCACCATCCAGAATTTCACATGTAAAAATGGAGCCTGTAATTTTATCATGCCAGCAAGATTTATAACCTACGGGCCAAATAATGTTAGCATCACAATAAGAAGGTCTATCATCAACCTTTCCCAAAGAAAGAACAAAAAAATCTTCAAACTGTAAAGGAAGGCCATCCTGAAATATAAACACGCAGCAAAACAGCCAACATTAGCTAATTTATACAAAACATTAATTATTTCTTTAAACCATACAGTATTGTCTATGTATTATCACATGGGAAAACTTGAACTTAGAAATCATCTACATGAAGAGGATGACAAATGAATTGGATTCACTTACAGCAGATTGCTGAGGGCAAGAGTGATCATCCTCTTTCCTTCCGCTTACTGTGGCTTCTGATATGTTCCCACATGCATTAGCACACTCTGCACTTGCAGCATCCGAAGGAGGATCTTTAAAACAACTATTGGTAAAGTTTTCCCTTCTTTCAGCAAATCCATTAGCGACTGGAAGCCTAGCTGACTTTCTTTTTCTGGTTAAATGAGACCCACCTGATGAAGAGACAGGCCTGTCATTTCTGGTTTCAGACTCCAGGGAGTTGTAGCCAGGCATTAGCCCTAGATAACACGCTACTTCAAACACAGAATCAAAAATCTTTCCATCTGGTGCACAGTAAACAGCATACAGCTCAGAGCTGCTCATTGGTTGTCTAAACTCCACTTTCCAACCTTCCTCCAGAACACCATGCCTTTCAGATATAAAATCTCTGAGAGCTTGCAAAATTAACTCTCCTGGATTCCCAGCGGCTGTATTTTTAACATTCCTATGACTTCCAGGAGGCAAACCCATATCTACCTCCTCATAATTTCTAGTTACTGATTGTGTATGATTCAATACGTCCTCAAAACCCACTCTAACAGCATGTGTCACAACTCCAGATGCTTTTTGGAAGCCAATAGCATTACCATTGTAGAAGTTTGAATATGTCAATGCGGTGCCAAATGAGTTGGCACTGAAAGAATTATGACCCTCATTGTGCATTCTAGAACCCAAATAAAGGTAAAAAAAAAATTACTTCATATGAGGAGGGGTTAAGGAAATTTGAGCTGTTAAACAAATAATATAAGACACCAATGAAACCAGAAAAAATCTTACAACAATACAAACTAAAGCACCCCATACATGCCACCAAGTCGTCAACAAAGAAAGACAGAAGTTCAGCAAAAAGCAGCCAAGATAACCAGCTTTACTATGTTTTAATAAGCATAAGCATGACTGTCAAAGTGATAAGATATTGAACATTGATTAATAATATCTTGTCTGCCAATAGTGCCAGGTTCATATTACATAAGATTTTTAATTTGGCAAAAACAAAATAATATGATAAAAATTTTATATGCCCAGCTGATATAGTGTGAAACAGGGCAAAACAAATTTGGCTGCCCATTATCGTTCTAAACATATCTGCTTTGGTCAAGCATAAAAATCAAATGAAACAGAAGTAGAATAACTTGATGGACAACAAGGGCATCGTATATTGAGCATAAAAAAACAGGATCCACTGCGGTACAAAGAATTTCAAGCGTAATGTAGTATTTGTTATTCAAGCCAACAGTTTCTTAGAGAAGGTCGTTTGGTCTGAAACTCAAAAAACGGTCATTATTTACAGGAATTGTGATTATGCAAAGTTCCGGTAACAGTGGCCTTGGCTTGGATATACCCACTTACATGCAT
The DNA here is from genome assembly GCF_029017545.1 of Prosopis cineraria. Classification (NCBI taxonomy): domain Eukaryota; kingdom Viridiplantae; phylum Streptophyta; class Magnoliopsida; order Fabales; family Fabaceae; genus Prosopis; species Prosopis cineraria. The sequence continues at coordinate 34,296,765 of NW_026555334.1, read as the reverse complement.
AGCAACGAATACAAGGAAATACGCTTGTCAATAGATTAACGACACATCAGGACGTCTAAACGATATCTTTCGCGCTAATTTGACTTCATCCAGTACTTCTTTCATTGTTATTTGTCTATTTATTCTTTGATAAAGTCCTAAATTTTCAATTAACATGAGAGACAAGCATTTTACTGGCAAAAATATAGCTAATTAACATGGCAACCAAACAAATACTTAGAGTTCATCAACTCTGAGATCAAGCTTAGCAGACGAAAGGTTTAAAAAGAATGCTACACTTTTCGTACCTTAAATCCTGCAATTCTTCACTACCCTCGCCGTCAGCATCGCTGGGTGGCGAAGCATTGATATCTAAAAGATGTTTGGACTTGACACCCAATGGCCAACGCTTACTCTTCACCCCACTGGAAACACACTCTCCACAAACCCATTCGTCAAGGTTTATGGCCTGTCGCCCACGCATTCCCGCGCAGCCCAGATGGTAGCCGCGCTCGCACCCGTCGCAGACCACAACATGACCCCGCGCCTCGGGCTTGCCACAGGCACCGCAAGTGGAGCCGCGGACGTCACCGGGAATCCCCGCCGGACCGCCGGGCGGAGGCGCCGGGTTCTCGTGATACGCGCGTACGATGTCGATGGAGTCCGGTAGGGTTTCGGCAAAAGAAGGAGAGGGGATCTCATTGAGGTCGATTCCCAGTCCAGAGCGAGAATCTTGAGTCAGCTTGTGGTCCCTGAGTTCGTTGCCGGAATCGGTGAGTTCCATCATCTGAGTTTTGGTCCGGAGTTGGAAGCCCGTGAGTTATGACGCGGGACCGGTAACATTGTTCAGCGAAGAAGCTGCGATGAAGATTTAAGAATGTGCGGATCGAAGATGGAGTGGGATTGGACGGACAGTGAAAGTGGGGTTTGGGTTTTTAGGTTCGAGGAGGTGCTTGAGGGGGGCGACGTAGGGGTCGAGGGTGAAGAGAGAGAATGGAAAGAGGGAAAGACAAGAATGGGACCGAGAGATGACCGTATCAAAGGGCCAAAACTCCTTTCACTTTTTTTTCCCCTTTTTTTAACAGTGGGATTAAATGGGATGCAGAGCAAGTGAGAACGAGAATGGTGTTGTACTTTTGATAATAACTAAGCTTTTTGAGAAGTGACAGTGAGCGATGTGATCGTGTTTGGCAGCACAATTCCCAGCGATTGCCCTTCCGCTTTTCTTCTTCTGCTTCTCATTTTCTCCAGTCAAGTTTGATTCTCGGACTTCTTAGGTCGTCACAACTCCAAATCCTTCAAGCCGCTGCGTGCTCCTTGCGCTCCCCTCATTTTCTTTGCATCAAATTACAACCCTGGCGAATCCTCGCATTTTTCTTGCAATTTGGTTCAGGAACTATGCTACTTGTACTTTGTACTTTTGTAGTTTGACCATTTTTCACAGTGGCCACGCTAAGCTAAATCTGCCCCCAAAGCTTTGCTATAATATTCCATGAAAGTATTTGTTTGGCGTGGCTAATTTCTTAGGCGCGTATTTTACCTTTAATGGAATGGAAACATTAGACTTTATTACTCATTATAAAAAACGGTTAATTACACTTGCTTGTTTTTAACTAAAAGGCAGTATGGGATGCGTGAAGAATTCTGAGTGATGATACTTCAATTGTCTTAGCCAAAAAAAAAAAAAAAAGAGTTATCTTTCGCGCATGTTTGATTTCCATATCTGTATTTGACTTACATTTTCACGAAAATAGTTGAAATGAGGTCATCTATTGTGTTTGGAATGGAGATGGTCTTACATTAAGGTTTTTAAATTGAGGGAGGTTCTATTGTCCATTGTAATGTTTAACTTTATTCTCAAGTTAATAATATTTACTCATCTCATCTTATCTATGAGTCACATGTTTCATCAGAATAAAAAAATTATAAATTTCATTAATTTTATTTTAAAATTTAATAAATTTTTATCACTACATCATAATAAAAACAAAAAGAACTATTTTTACTAGTTTTTCTTATTATTTAATAATAATAGCAGAAAAGTAAATATGAACATAAAAAATAATGAAATGTTCTATAAATAAAATTAAAATTAATCTTCTATATCTTCTTTATATATAGAATTAGAGGAGTATTTAATAAAAAATTTTAATAAGAGGCAAATCTGAAAACATGTCGTGATTACATTTTAATTTTGATTGTTTTTGCTTATATAAAAAACCTTGCTCTGTATTTTATTGTAATAAAAAAAAAAGGAAATGAATATTGAACATGGCTTAAAGGTTTTTCTTGTGTACATTACTCATCATTGTTATATTGTACTTTTTTTTAGACTTAAGTCACTATAACAAATCAAAATTTCTTTGAATGATATAATATAAGAGCAAACTTAGATGCATGATAGCTGAAAAAGACATGAGTATATATATCACAAGCAAATAATATTATAATTCCATCTATTTATGAAAAATATTAAAATTATAATTATAAAAATAAAAAGATTTGATATATTATTGTAACAAATATTTGTAAATGATAAAAAAATTAATTATATCTATTTAATAAATAAAAATATATATGAATTGCCAATCATAAAATTATCAAATTTATAAACTCATCATAACTAATGACAAACACAAAGGGAGAGAAGAGACTTCCAAGCAATGGATGGTCGATAGCAGAAAAGGAAATAAAAGGTAAATGGGTTGTTCAATAACTAGCAAAATACATTAAATATTAACAACAGTTGCACTCTTTTTTTCTTTTTTTTTCGAAAGAGGGGTAGCCAAGCTATTTAGAAATTGACCATTAAAACCTTAGTACGCCAATCAAAAACAAGAAACTGAGTGAGACCATTTATAGGTATATTAAACAAGCGCAAACCAGGGGCTAAATCAAGTCCTTCCCTAGCCAACCTCATTCCAATCTTGTCTCATGTGCTGTAGACTAACCTCATAAATTTTATGAAGAAGTTGACGAAGCTCTTGGAATAGTTCATAATTATGATGTTCAATGTTAGGTTATGCACCAACAATAGTTGCATTCTTTTCTTTTCTTTTTATACATTGGAAAATAACAAAAAAGCAAAACAATTATGTAATAGCATCGTCACACATCACACCCATGACTAGGTCTCTTGACAGCATGTGAAGGCCTGAAGGAAGAGCATGAGCTCTCTTAGTAAAGAAATCAGCTACCATATTATCTTCTCTACCAATATGCCTTAGAATAATGCACCACTCACATTGCAACTATAAACTATGGATTAGATAAGTAAGATTACCCTCACTAATCCTCTCAATCTTCAAATATCAATATAATTATCAAGTTTGTCAAATTATATGAATGGAATCTCAAGTTTTCATGATGTAAAACACTCCCATAAACCATCAAACATTCACAAATCGGAGGTTAAAATATGTGTGGAAGCATGAGATTCCAAAAGCAAGTAAAAGGACTGGCAAATGAAACAAGAACTCATTTTCTACCAAAATGACACGTGCATCATGACTTAACACTCCCATGCCATGACGCACTACCTCTATGCCATGCACCATAGCGCATCACACAAATTTGATAGCAAATTTTATGATAGCACCCAGAATAAACTTCAAACGCATCCCATCTCTCTGTCTTACATTAGATTCATGTGATTTAGGTATCTACAAAGAGTTTTTTTCTAAATCTAGCTAATAGCACAAGTTTCATAATTAAATCATTTTTTTACAAAAAATTAGACACCCAATATAAATCTTACTTCTTTTTCACATTAACTCGCATCTAGGGTGTCCAAACTCCAACACGTGCGTCAAAAGTTTACACCAACCCTTAGACCACATTCAATGGACCAATTTGAACTCGTGCAACACATCATAATCAATCAATTATACATGTTAAACAAATTCACTACTCAACCCCTTGATTCACAGAAACAAGAAGGGAAAGATAACTTGCATAAAATCATCAATATCTATCCAGAAACAACTCAATCACACTTTACCTTATATATTTCAATCTTATTTAAGTTTTACAACCACATATCACTAGTTTAGGACACAAAATACTTTTAGTTATAATGCAAGTAGACAAAATAATGGAATGAAATCTTAGTTGGCAAATTAACAATGATTAATACACATAATTTAAAACTAAGAGGTATACAAGTAGGATTTACTTGAAATTCTATGCCTCCGATCATTTTTCCCAATCCTGATCAGAAGGGCTAGGCCCTGCAATATTAAATAATAAGAGATGAATACAACCACTCAGTAACCAAGATCAACCGAGCCTATATAGTTGCATATTAATTAATCATATATGCAAATGGCAATAAATTCACATATTGCATGTATACGTATCAAATATAGCCTCGACTACAATAATAACAACCATGTGACCAGGCATGCAATACATATCATTGGATATATCACAATTATACATATCTTGGAGTCATAAAAACAACAACCATGCGCCCCTAAAATACGCCAAACCACAACAATAACAATCATGTGGTTAGAACTAAATGCATGATCAATGCCAACCTTATACTCTCGTAATACCTTCGACATGAAACCCATGACTATTAAATAGCTACATCTACAACTCGAACTAACCTAACCTTCAACTTGTGAAGAGTTATTGGGTAAGGTAAACTCACTCACTCTTGCACTGTGGTTTCTCCTAATACTAATAACCATGTGGTGTCACACCCATAATATAACTTCCTCGTGAACTAGTAAAAATTAATTAAGTTTGAATCCCTCAAAAAATATGTAAAACAATCCTGAATCAATTATGGGACTAAGACTACCTCCCCACTTGGTACCAAAACAAGTTTCCAATTCTAACGGTAAGTTGCCATTACCACGTGATTTTACCAATTTACTCCTTTTCTTAGGTGAAACTTTCACCGATGATCATGTTATGCACATATTGACACTTAATATGTCATTTTAGCACAATTCATGACCTCATATCATATTCAGACAATTTTCTCACTCCAACGTACTCCACATGTTAAATATCGTATATTCCTCATTTTCATAATATCATGTTTTTTAAATCATTATCATTAGTTATATAAATAAACATGCATATTATTATTCCAACAACTCGGCACAATTTCACACATAATCATCATGTTGTCAAAATTTGCATCAAAGAGTTTTCAAACACCCAACAAGTTTTAAACAATTTGATTTAACAAATAATTAATTAATAAAAAACTATACAAATTAGATTTTTTTTCAGTTACTTTCAACCTTTGAGATATCAAAGGTTTACTTCTTAAAATACTAACTTCTAAAACTTCTTTTCAAACTTAAATGGTGCCAACTTCCGAAGCACAAAAAAATAAGGTGAAAGTGGGTCCCCTTGCCTTAAACCTTGTAACATCCTAATTTTTATATAATAAAAAATTGTGGAATTTAGGTTTTGAGAAAAAAAATGATAATAATAGGAATTTATATTATTTGAGGTTATTTAGAAATAATATTATGATTAAGTATTTAATTATGAATTTAAAAATTTAAATTTAAAACCACATAAGCAATATTTAGTTAAGATATAATACATAAATAATTTTTTTTATGTGTGTGTTTAAAAAAAAAGAGAAGGTAGAAGGAACAAAAAAAAGGGGGGTGGAAGGTTGTTGTTTCTAAGTCCTACATTGGTTAGATGAGGGAAGAGAAGAGGTGCCTTCATGTATAAAAAGGAGGGGGTGTGTGCATTAGGAAGCATGAGAGGCTAAGATGCAATTTAGAAGAAATTGCAACTTTTGACCTAAAGGTTTGAATAATTAAATTGGAACCTATAGTTTTTTTAAATATAATTTTGGGACTCACAATCCCATTTTTATATTATTTTTCTCTCTTCCTCTCACGTTGCTCGGTGTTTTCTCATAAGGGGAGATTATTTTCTTTTTCTTCAGGTATGTTCTAACTTTCCTGTTTAGATTAGCATTTAAAAATTTATTTAATTACAAAATTAATTTTATAGTTATTTTCTAAATAATATTAGCTTTCTAGTGATATGATTATTTTGTAGGATAGAGTAAATATTTTGATTAGGATTTTTCTATAAGATAGTTAATCTGATGATATGATGGATTAAAAATATAGGTTAAAACTCTTAGGATATAATAAATATTATAGAATATTTTCTTGAGGTTGAAACTCATGTTTAAGAATTTTTGAGTTAAAATCTAGATCTATATGGTTGAATTTATGTGGAATATGAGATGTAGGGATAAACCTATGATTATTAAATATTTATTTAAGTATGAATAGGTATTTTTAAAGTTATAGAAAGGTGATTTGAGGCTTCAGGATAATTTTAAAATTTAATTTATTTTTGGACGAATTTTTAGAATATAGAAGGATGAAATTGTGATATTAGAAGTGATTTGAGGATAAAAAAAATAGTTTATTAGGGTACGAGAATTTTAGAAAAGAATTTGGGAAGTTAAATGAGGTATAAATCTTAAATTAGTGTTAATATGAATTATAGATCTAAGACTTTCTAACTATTTAAATTAGAGTTATTTATTTTAATGTAAAATTAATATATAGTATTGTGAAATAATTATGTAGATTATATTGACAAAGATAGTGGTGAAAAAGGAGTTGTGAAGGGGAACTTGTTATTCAAGACACAAGGTAACCATTATTAATGTGTTGTGATGGGTGTGTTTGTGAATGGTTATGTGTTGTTTTGTTGTTTGAAAAATTATGAATTATTGAAAATAAATACTGTATATACTTGTTTGAAATTATTGCCAAGTGGGTTAAAAATTTATTTTTGTTTATCATGATGAGATATTATTGTTCGGATATATTCCTGTTTGGATATTTGAATGATGCATGACTTGTCAGGGTATTTTAATGTATGGTGTTAATGGGAATTTCTGTTCGGTTAATTATTACCACGTGGTAAGCCCTCATTGGACCCAATGAGTGGCGTGTCGCTTGGTCCAACTCATCTTTGGCCGGGTGATTTGGCGTCCGAGCATGGTGAAAGGAGGATATAAGGTGCATCATGCAATTAAATACTTGTTCGGTTTGTTTGAAAGTATTGTTCGGTTAAATGTTTTGTGTGCCCACTTAGCAATCGCATGATTAGTTACATCCGCATGCATCATTACATATTAATTTTTGGTTACTGGGACTTTTAAGTCTCATTTCCCGTGGTTAACATTTTTACAGGAGCGAGTCCGGCCGAGAAAGCACCAGAGGTGTAACTATGGTATATGAGACACCATCTTTTACGTTGCCTCTTATTTTGGATTATACAATGTATCTTGTGCCAACTTAGGACATATCTTCTTTGTGAAGCATGTAAACTCTAATCCTTTTTATTAAAAGTATTTATATGACCAAGAGGATTATATCTGTCCCTCTTGATTTATGACCTGATTTAAATATCATGCCACGAGGATCCTGTCTGTCCCTCATGATTCTAATTATTTTTTTTTGAGGTATTTTAAGACTTGTGGTATATTGTCTTGATGTACCATGGTAGAAATTTTTCTACCATGAAAAGGGTATGATGAGGGTTCAATGAAAAAAAATGATTTATTAAATTAATGATTTGTGAAAAATCGATCTGTAAATTTGAGGGTGTTACAAACCTCTCTTAAGAATGAACTCCTCGGTTGGACTCCCATTCCATAATGATTGCATCAAAGGAGTAGAAATAGACATTAATCAAATGGTCAGGTAAATGAAGCTCTTAAACAATCAATATAAAATAATTAAAAAATTAACTTTTGACATAACCATAGTTTTACAAGAAAAGCTCATTTATAAATTAGTGTCATCCAAACATGTTTTCTTACATTGGACTAGTTTTTGATTTACAAATGATAATTTGAGCCACCTAAATGGAATCTAAACAAATAAGCTATTGCCCTGTTTGATATATTGAAAATAATTTTTATGAAAATGAGAATGAATTTGGAAATGAAGATGAATATGAGATTTAAAAATATATTTGATATGTACATGGAATTAAAATATTATTTTTATTTAATATTGATATTTAAAATATTAAAAGACTCATCTTGCATCCCATGGCAACTTGGAGCACCAGTTAAGAAGGAACCCCAATTCATGGCCAAAAATCCCCAGGGGTAGCCAATTCAATCATTTTTTGTGGAATTTAATTTCACATGGAATTAAGACTTGGCACACCAAATAGACTAAAATTTGAATTTCATATTCAATTTCATTTCCATACCTCCAAATTTCATTATAACAAATAGGCTCTATATTAGAATAGAATGTATTGTGTGGTTGGCTATTTCATTGTCTCGTAACTTGATTTTCAAAGAACAATAAAACACCTCTTTCCCATTTCAATCGAATCCTTTGGTTGGCACCTTTTCGCGTCGAGTAGATGTTTAATGAAATCAAGCTTTGCCCATTAATTTAATATGTGCCTTGAAATTTTCTTTTTTCCTCTCTGGGAATAAATTTTCCAAAATATAAACTTGTTAACAAATTGATGAGAAGTTTTTTTTGTTTGTTTTCGCCTGGTAGAAGAAACTGTTGAGAAGTTAGCCACTCACCAGACTAAGGAATGAAACGGCGAAGATCCCAGGATCATCTCGCTTTATAACACTGATACACTTGGAGAGTTTTTTATTTTTTATTTTTGCCCCCCCTATATGTCTTTTTGAAACCGTAGTACATTTTTTCCAGTTAACCAAATCACAAGTATACATGATTATAGATTAGAGTACGGTTTAAGTAAGTGTTGGATCTCAGCCTAGTAATGCAGGCCAGACATCGAAATAAATTAAATCAAATCATTGACTTGTTCTAAGATTCGATCTAAATTTGAAGGAATATTTTTTATGCGGATGTCTAGGACGAATACTTTAAAAGAACAACGCTAAGGCTGGAGGGTGCGTGTGGCGGTGAATAGGCGTGATCCGTTGGCAAATAGGGACACCCGACATGAGGATTAATGGATGATGGACTCGATAAAATATAAATATGAATATAAAATAGTTTCAAGTAATTGGCAAAAAAAAGATTAAAAAAATACTCCAAAATATCAGCATTTTTTTTTTAAATTCACATATCAATAAAGTTTTCATTTCTATAAAAATATATTTTTTATCCTTAATTTTAATTACTAATGCACTCTATGATAAATAAGCGATACATTTACACAAATATTTAAGTTAATAAATACAAAAAATAAAATAAACATAATTTTATATATATTATATTATTTATATTTTAAATTAAGATTAATTAAAAAAATATTTATATTTTAAACTGAGGAGAGTATACAACACGTCCTCCTATATAGAAAATTTCACTTGTATTCACTTTAACCCTTAGAAGACATTGCCGAAGGTGCTGCCCGGAAGAGAAGGGGTCATGTGCAACTTTTTTTTATTTTGGGTATAAATCATTCGATATTTTGGAATATTTTAAGTTCATTGTTCGCTCCAAACTAATTCGAACCTCTTACGAGGAGATCCTACGATAATAATGAGGTACCGATGAGATGAGTTCTTTGAGATCGCGTTAATTATCGCGCCTATCACTCTTCAATATTTAAACCCTTGTTATGAAGAATATCAATAGTAGCACTTGCCAACTTTATTGAATGTTCATTTTTTTGTGAAATTCCCAAATTCACTCTCACGTATAGGCCTATAGCCGAGCATCAGTAGCTAACCATCTCTTGTTTAATTTCTGGCCCATTAGGCTTGTCAATTTTTTTAAAGCAAAGGCAAATATATTAAAAATGAAAAACGATTACACGCAGGCACGGGCCTATATATAAAAACAAGCTTTGCAGGCCCATAAACAAAAAGAAAAAAGGCCATAGAAAACATGAGAACAAAAGTGCTAAGGAAAACAAACAGGTTGAAATACAGGCTCATAACAAACAGCCCCCATTAGACTCATCGAATTTACATTGGTAAAAGAGGAAATAAGAATGCTGTTATCAGATAAAAATAAAGAAAAATGGTCTACCCAAAAAATAAAGAAAAATAATAATTAAATACCTCATAAAGAAACTAATGAAAAATAAAATTATGTCTTTATTTTTTTCCCTTTTAGTATCTTATATATCATATAGACTAATTCAATGGGTAGATTTTGAGCACCTCTTTAAAATATCTTTTAAGATAATTTTATCAGCATTACATGTAGATTATATTTGGATAATATCCCAATTGAGACGTTAAGAGCTCATGAAATCTTATTTGGATGAAAATAAAATTGAATGAGCATTTAGAAAAAATGAGCGTTTCCAGCAAAGTTAAATGAGATAGCTTTTACACAGAGTGTTTAAAAAGAATGAGCATTTTCACTACTCATCCTCTTTTCTTGTATCTCTTCATTATCCTTTTAAGTTGCTTTCCTTCCTTATTTTTGACATTTATCCTTTTACTTTCATCCGGTGCTTGTCACGTGTCTTCCTCCACCGTTTCTCACCACAACTTTTTGGTTGTTCGAGTCTTCAAATTGACATGCCACATGCCTCTTCTCCTCTTTTGCAATTAACTCATTGGATTTTTTCAATAAAACATCTCTTAATTGCCAAACAGATGAATAATTTAAAACAACTTTCAAATGATAAAAAATGTACATTGGGATGTAATAATAGAATAAATACCCTGAACAAGTTCAATACAAATCACATTTACTATATATGAACTATAATAAATTACAACAGAATCGCATCATTCATAATTTAATTTAAAATATTTTTTGACCAACAAGGTTAGAACGAAATTTTATACTTAGATATCCATAAAATTATTATAACTAAATATTTTATACTTGTAATCTACTTTTTTTTTTAAATGTAATTTTAAGCTTAATATTTTTTTTTAAAATATCAAACGGCTCACAAAAATATATATAATAAAACTTATGCTTATTCATCTTAATTGATTTTTGAATTAAATCATTTAAATAAATTTTGGTTTAACTAACTGACTTTTAAAATAAAATATTTAAATATAAATTATATTATAATTACAGACATTTCTCTTAACTTTAATTTGATAACATCACTTAAATTTTAATTTTAATTATAAATTTTTTAACTCAAACACATTGCTAATGTACTGGAATTCGAGACTGTTAGTTGCTTGATCATCAAACACTCAGTAATTGTATTAAAAAAAAGCTGTCGGGGTACTTACTAAATACTGACGACAATGTTTGGTAGGACGGAACTTGTTTTTTGCCTGCGACATGACCACTTCCTCGTCTCTTCATTTTTCTTTCAACAGAGTGCACTCAGTACTTGCGACTTGCAATTGATCGCTTTACTGTTTCTTTGTACAACCGCCTGGCAATTTCTTTCTTTTTTCCAGTCCAGCCAAACACGCCTATTTGATCCACAATGGTCAGGTTGGATTGAAATTCTTGTTCTGATTTTGTTAGAATCTACTACATAGTACATTTCACAGCAAGATCTTGCTTTTTAACTTGCCTCTTATGCGTTTGTTGGAAAAAAAAAAAAAAACTTGCCTCTTATGCGGAATAAGTATTGCACAGCTTAAAAATCTGGAGGGTTTTCCTTCGAGTTAAAATGGACAGTATGATTTCATTTAGGAGCGAACTGCGCATTGTGCGCCAGTCATTTACCCCATGAGACTATGTATCGGTTTATTGTCTTTTGAATTCCTGGGCGCTGGGAGAGAATTATGCAACATAAAATCTTATCTTAAGTTTTCTTGTTTTAATATAGAGGATGGCTTGGATCGTGGACCTATCTAGTGATGTGGAGTTTTGCAGAGCCTTTGGAATAAAGGGAAAATCAAATGTTAGTTTGTTACTTTTTTTATGTCTGAAAGTAGCACGCAAAAATCTGGCCTAAGTGGAAGTTTGCTACAATTTAAACTGCTGATACCTACATGGATGCCTTTGGAATTGCAAACTTTTTCTCCTTATTTTTTTAAGAATATTGAAGAAAGGGGAATGGCCAATGAGGCTTGTTAGTGGATTTTTTGTTATATTCCGCAATACAATGTGATGACTTTTTAAAAGTCACGATTGAATTGTAATGACTAAAGTCACCCATCATATGAAGTGGAACGGATCACAGAAATTAGTGGGAATGATTAATGCGGTTTGTTTGTGCATTTTTGGTTATATTCTGCACTATAGTCTGATGATTGTTTCTTCTTTATTAAGCTTAGCTTTGATCTTCAATTGTTTTTGGTTACATTTCGTGCAAATATAGCTGTTATTTAACTTTGATCGTTTTATATTTTAGAATTGTGTGGCAGGAATGTCAAGGAAAGCTCTTAGGGATCTCTATGCAATTCCTAAAACTGAAAATAATATCGAGAGCCCTAGTAAGGCATGTTTAACAAAGCCTCTTATTGACAATGCTGATGGAAACATTGGAGAGCGCCAAAAGGAAAAAAAAATTATGCCCCCTTGGTTCCTCCACCCGTTAATGGAAATCAAGAAGTCAAGTCTGAAGTAGAGATTGGATGCAGAAGTAGGATATATCGAATCTGAGAACTTGAAAGATTTGGAAGACATTGGTACTTGTCTCAAGGTATCACTTTATCAGTTGATTTTGGGTTTGAGATTAGGTGTTAAGGATTGATGATTATCAAGGATGGCTTGGATCGGTAACTTGATCCATTTCAACATTTTGCTTCATGCAAGAAAGTCAGTGCTTGACTTCCAGTGAAACTAGTTATTTCATTTTCAACAGACCCTCATAGTTGGATTGGACTCTAAGGATTGGGTGCTAGTATAGCATGTAAAGTACTCAATAATGTTCGATGGTTATCAATATTTCATAAAGAAGCAATGCTTGACATGCTGTAAGTAGTAGATTGTATATTCCTTTTTTCTAAACTGAGACATTTCAAAATGAAACATGTTAATTTAGATTGCTTGATTTTGTATTAATTAATTTATTACTATGCAATCTGGTAAACAGGGGGGATGTGATCAAGTTTATCGTCAAATCCTTGAAAAGTCCTAGAAGTGCTGTTTGCAAGACTGCCATTATGAGACATTTTCAGTGCATATAATGATCTTTTAATAGATTCACTGGATCCCCTCATAAATAAACTATTTCTTATGCATTGATGGCCTTAGTTACCCAAACATTGGAATCTTGTTCTATGTATAATAGTATTGTTTTATGCTTAATGTATATTAACATGCCATGTGAACAAACATCGTGGATGCAGCTAGCATAGCTTCTTCTCAAGTCTTCACAAGACAAACGTTTTGCATGTGAGGTAGCTGGCACGTCCTTAGGAGCAATGACTACGTGGATTTTCCCGATGTCTTTGTTACTAAAGTTGCAACCATATGTTGGGAGCAAGAACCCTTGAATTCATGCGAAGGCCTCAATGTGCTTTTCTCGAAGTGTTCCACTATTGGTAAGATTGTAGGATTAAAGACAATTTTACTGTTGAATTTTGCGATGTTGTGAGTGTCTTTTGTGGCATGCCTTATTAAAACAACCCTTGGAGAAATCTATCTGATATATTGTCATTTAGTTCATTTCACCTTTTGGAAAAAGGTGGAAGAACAATCTGTGTAAATATACCCCACTCATGCTCCGTTCAAATTCTTTGTAGCTTGAAAGAAGCAATCTACTCTTTGATAAATTGTTTTGGAAGCCAATTTGACTAAGTTAGCTTGTGAATATGATTATAATTTTAGATATTTGACTTGTATTGCGCTATGTGTATTTTTATCTCATAGCATGATTTAATGGGTTTGTAATTGTTATTTTTATTTTAAAACCATGCAATTTTGCACAAGTAGTACGCTATCTGTTTATAGTTTATAAAATAACATGGTTGCCCACATACATACAGAGATGTACTTATTGGTCCTCCTGCCCCCCGGGGGAATAAGGGGATTTTAACTGTTTACTTGTTTTAAAAGGAAAAAAAGGGTAATTTTTTATTTATAAAAACTTCTGCTGTATTTATTCTCCATGGTCTTTCTTAATGCTATTCTATAGCTAATTTTTACTGGAGCTGCCCCCCAATATTTAATGGTTAATGTTATCTTGTGCTTTTTTTTGGGCAAATCATGTGTACAGTTTAGTGGTTGGATATAACTTTATTGAACGGTAAGGTTTTCTTAAAATTAGCATGGGTTTCGTGCATTTGCATGAAACTTAGAATAAGATCACTATTCACAGCTGTGTGTGGCCTTTGCTATTTGGACTTGATTGCATGGCCTTTGGTCAGTTGAAATTTTAGAGTGGCTTTGGTGGAAGAGAATATAGCCTCACATTTTTCTGCTATTGACTGGATTATGAGAATTAATTGTTTTTGCCTTGCATTCCTTGTACTTATGAGTAGTAGCATCCCAGCTGAGTGACCAGCTTCCAGAGTCCCGGGAAGCTACTGGAGCTCTTCTTGTTGAGCTTCAAAATACGTATGAGAATGTAATAATCACTTGCCGTCTTGTGTCTTTGAGCAATTGAAAATGGGTTCATGGGAGAACTTCTGCCTATCAGAACTATCCCCTTATAGTGCTCAAGCTGTATCCTGTATGTACTTCGCGTGACCAGTATTACCCGAGAGGGTCTTTGTTTTGTGACACACCTTGCATGAACTCCAGTAATGGCACTTCCTAGGTTAGTCATCATATATTTTATTCTGTAAATTCAGTGAAAGATGGTGTTTGTTTTTGTTGTTGATGTCATGATGAGGAATGTACGTGTTTTTTTTTTTTTGTTTGGGTAGCCGTTATAGTTATTCTATCAGTTTACTGCTCTACCCTTTAATACCCTCTTTTGGTCAAACCCTTGAGTAATTTGATTGGATTTGACAAGATCATTTCCAATGCGGGGGCTCGCTTTTCTGAATTCCAGAACTCAGCTTCTGTGGTTTTCATGTTGCTCAATGCCTACAAGGCCATGTTTACTTGGTACTCACCCGTTATTAGTAGATAAAGTTCTTCCTATAATGCACTTGGTACAATGAAAAAAATCACCGCCATATTAAAATGTACTGTGCTTTTTCGATTTTTAAATTACACTCGTTAAATGGGGGAAAACAGTGAATGGAATTGCCTTGTTGACTTGTAATTTCTTATCAGAGTACCTACCTTAGTTTAAGTTAAAAATTACTTATTTACACGAGAATTATAACAAAAAATCACACAACTTAATGGAGGAAGTGAGCTTAGAGGTAGACATTGACTTGATCAACCTTTATTTAGGCAACATGTGACTTCTTTTGACACACACATTCATTTACTACAACAATTATATGATAGAAACAAATAAAAGAGCCTAGTTTTAACGGTTTTCTTTGCTTCGAGAATCGAGCCAAAGCCAAGTCGCTTGTTTCCCATGATCATATCCTACGGTACTTTTAACTACCAATCCCCATTAAATTTTTTATTTCGCTCATGACAGAAACAGCTGCCTATGCACTCAGCTTTTTGTGTTTATTGGTCCAGCCAGGTTCAAAATTAACTCAATAATGAGAATCAACTAGATATGTTGTTACTTGTAATTTGGATTGCTTCTGCGAACAGATTTTTGCATCCTTGTTTAGCATGAAACAAATCAGACAATAAATGATAGATTTCTGGGTCTCACAACAAAAGCTTTAAGCATGGGATTCACCATATCCATCATATTGCTATTTATAGGGTTAGGAGTCTTGATCCTACTTCATGTATGTCTAATCAGAAGAGAATCCAGAAAAGGAGGCAGAGACACAAGGGCAGAGGGTGAAACCATCAATGAAACGAGAAGCATGTCGAAAGATGAAATAAAGAAGCTTCCTTATTGCAATTATGTACCCAAGGACAATGGAAGTAGTTCTATAGAATGTGCAGTGTGCTTGGAGAATTTGATTACAGGGGAGAAGTACAGATCGCTGCCTGCATGCAGGCACAATTTTCATGCCTATTATTTAGACCAATGGCTTCTTCAGATGTCCATTTGCCTTATTTGCAGGGCTAGTGTTGGGTCTCAGAGGGAAAGCTTTGCAATCAATATAAATCACAATTCTCATAATTTTGAGCCAAATAGTAGACAGCTCGGAGAAAGCCTAGAAACTAGTTTTAACAATGCAGTTCACAGAGAATTCAACATCAGAGGAGTAGTTCCTTCTTTATTCTGTCTCGTGCCAGAGGGATGTTTTTCTCCATTCCCTCTTTCTTCTTCTTTGTATTTGTATGTTTTATCATTATTCCAAAGTTTAGCTTAATGGCATGTGATTGATATTGATAATTAACACTTAATTCTAACATGAAAACAGGACAATATGGTACAGTTTATTGTCCCTTCGATCATGGGGCAGTAGAATATATAGTGTTTGAAGTAAAATTCCATGACTGATTATTGAATTTCTCATGAACCCTAAGAGCAAAATTAGAGAGAGAGAAGTAATACTAAACACTTTACTGCAAAGGCTGAATTCACTCATTATTCATTGATTTATTTTTTTAATATTCCATAATATTACAATTTCAATTATTTTTTTAATGAAAGTGAGATTAAATATTTATTAATAAAATTTAAATATAATATATATTGACATCTAGAATGCCACGAGTGAAAAGAAAATAGGATCTACACTGAATCTAACATGCATGAATCGCCCAATCTATCCTTATGAGGTGAAAAGTGCAACATGATCGCATGTGTGAGCATGTGTATAGGGGGACGCATGGCTTCTTAAGACCCATTTCACTTTCAGTGATCCAAACAGGTATTGGTTGAGAGCAAAGCCCAGCGAATCGTAAGAGGAATAGATTCGTTATCCGTTTCATTTGATGTTAGGGAATGAGGCTTTCCGATGTGAGGAACAGACACATATGAGGTCCATGTGACTACTTTATTCGAATCCAAGTTCTCTTGATTGTCTTATGTTTGTTTTACGATCTTTCCACGCTATATTTTTGAAAAATATAATACACACGCTGCCATACACATATTAAAGTTAATGATTTATTTGTTTTTTATTTTGGAAAAAATTATTAGCTTCACTTTATTTTTTTTTTTCAATCAAAGTTTGAATAAATAGTAGTTTTCTCATTGTTTTTAGGTAGAATCACATCCAAAGATCTCTCAAAAAAATTATTCACAGATAAGAACTAATACAAAATAAATTATTGTTAAAATAGGAATATGAACTTTTTTTTTTCAAATGAAACTTATTGTTATTTCTTATTTGTGAATAACTTTTTTGAGTAATCTTTAGATGTAATTCTCCCTTATTTTTATATAACTTAAAAAACCGTAAATTGTATTAAAAAAACAAACAATAGTCATTTATAAAACACATACGGGGAAGAGGTATTTGATTTTAGGAATTTTAGGAGGAGCGAGCAGCCAAAGAAGGAGGGACTTGTGTGAATAAATTAATTTTTTTAGAAAAAACAGAGAAATAAAAAAGTAAACTCACAAGTTGAAAAGTTAACTGTGGCAGGCTTAAGTTAAGAAGTACAGGCTGAAAAATGACCCACTCTTAACTAAGCCCTTATTTACCCAACCTAACCCAGCTCGCCACTTTTTGATAGGTTGACCTATTTAAAAAAAAGGAGCTTGTTCTTAATTAATAATAATGTATAAATTTTGGTGCCCTGTGTGGCAATAAATTAAAAGATATAGATGGCATCAAATGACGAAGCACATGGGATACGCTCAACTTAGTTGATAAAAAAAAATTATTGATTTGTGAGATAAGTTAACAAAAATTATATGTATTGTAAAACAAATCAATATTAATATATGGAGTGTTTCCACTATATCTTAAGATTGGATCATGATCTTTTTTATTGGATTTTCCTATCCTATCCCAATATAATTGACAAGTTATATAATATATTTGTGTAAAATTCACTATTTAATAATTATATATAAAAAAATATTGCACAGTTTTTAAATTTTTATTTAACATTAATTTGTATAAAAATCAAGAATATTGCACAGGGGTGTTGCTAGTTATAAGTATATATGATCATCTCTTTTGAATTTTTATTTAACATTAATTTGTATAAAAATCAAGAATATTGCACAGGGGTGTTGCTAGTTATATGTATATATGATCATCTCTTTTGACTTATTGAAGAATTCGGAAGACAAAATCTTGCGCAAACGAGGACAAGAAGCGTTCAATTGGTTTAAGGGATTATCATCTAGCTATTTTTGGTTCAAATAGGATGCCAAAACATATTAGGCTTTTTAGCTATTAGCTATAGATGTTAAAAATTTCACTGTAATCTCTTAATTTTTAATTGATATTAATTTTTTACTTGAAATGATTAAATTGCCCCTAAATTATAAAATAACAAACAAAAGTCTTTTCTTCCCAAATTTCTTGTCTCACTCCTCTGCATAGAGCCTTGAGACTAAGATCTTTTATAAAAACATTTTCTTCTAGAATTTATAGAACTACTTGGGCTGTAATCAAACTTCTTGGATACACCCCTATAATTTCCCAATGAAAAGGTAAACCTTCCCAAACTATCCCTTCTTTTCTCTACCTCAGTCTCCCAATATCTTCTTGTTGCAACTCGGAGCTTATCACACATTTCATTATAGGTCGTTACCCCGAGCAAGGCAATTTGTTGCCTATATTCTGATCTCATCTTCTTTAACAATCTCTTTGCTTTCCACTGACTATCATTGCTTTAATTTAGATAAGTGGAGAATTTTAATAACTAGTTGAATTTATGGATAAACTCCTCCTCATCTAGATCTCCTTATTTGAAAGCATGAAACTCGACTTCTTTTTCATCTTGAAGAGTTGCAAGAAAATGATAATTGAAGAAGAGCTCCTTGAATTGCTCCCATGTTAGATGACGGCCATCAGAAGGCTTAGCCATATTCCACCATTATTTTGTAGCTTCAACCAACTGCACCTTAACTAATACCACTTTCTGCTCAAACGAGCAAGAAACCACCTCAAATATTGTTTTGATGTGTTCAATCCACTTCTTTGCCTCTCCTTCCTTTATGCTACCATCAAATATTAAGGGATTGAAGTGAGAAAAGGTTCTCTAAGCCCGATTAATTGGAATTTCATTATTCCCCTAAACTTAGCCTTATTCTCTAGGTGACTAGATCTCCTTCCCGATGCATGAGATTTTTTCAACCTACTCTCATGAGCTTCTTCATGCCTAAGCCTCCTCTTTTCATGCTTAGGGCTCCCCTATTATGATCTTTATTATGAAGTAGAGCATTATGGCCTTCAACAATTTTTTGGATGTTCAGCATCATATTCCTCAGCTTTTCTAATAAAGCATTATTTCCTTAAGGCTTCTGTTGCCCCCATTTTGGTTGCACCTCCGAAATATGTCCAACATCATGATTCTTTGATGAATTATCTCATGAATTTCTGGCATTTTGATTACTAGTATTTAGACCTCATCTTACCATTTCTCCCCATTAAGGAAGAAAAGAATATAAGAAAAGTAAGTAGAAAGCAACTGTTATTAACAAAGGGAAAAAAGTTGTATAATGAATACATATATAAGTTGTCAACTATATATGAATGCAAGACACAGTATCGCAAGATACTAAATCTTGGAACTTGAAAAATTGATACCAAACTATAATGTCAACTTTAACATTACCAATAATCACCACATGATTATAACATGCAACGGTAATTAGGAGCCATTAATTCCTCCTAAGCTTACCATAATCACAAAAGGGTTAAATCAATTAAACATTTGAAATACAATTTAAAACTTTTAGGATCTCAAAACCCTATCAAATATGTATTTTGAACTCAAACTCATTGATATTTAAAATTTTAGGAAGCATAGGAGATAAAAGCAAGCCAAACAGGGCAAAAATGTTATTTTGGCACTTTTGACACATATACTGTGGCATAGGGGTCTATATGACATAACATGGGGCATAAAGGGCTTAATTTTGTTGATGTACCATGTATCGTGGCCTTTTCATGACAGTACTTTACTGTTAAAACAGCTTTTTAGGGCAAACTTTCACTGTGCGCTATTTTTGCATTGAGTTCAATTGGAGTAATTTAAGTATCCACCTAAAGTTTATTCAATAATCTAGTTAATGGAATAAGTTTCATTATGATCTAATATCCTATGTTAAAATTTGACACCCGAATGTGAAAGGTTAGGCTTTTAAAATCAAGAAAGGGCATCCAATTGTTTGAATCATAAAACTTATATCATCGACTCAATTTGAGTTTTGAATCAAGTCTAATGGACTAACATATACTTGATTGAATAATTAATTACATAATTTTAGTACAAATCCAAGATTTGGTCATTAAAGAACTAGTTTTATGCGAAACTGTGCTGTTAACCATACAATCATAATAAATCATCATCTTGTCAAATCTACTTATTCACATACATAATTCACCACATTTTACACTTACAATCAAAAACTAGCCTTTACTACAAGTGATATTATCCACATTCACTCTAGGCTAATTTATCATATTACACATCACAATAAATGTAATATCCAATCCTAACACATTTACATACATATCATGCTTGTACTAATATATTAGCCCTACACACATGGACATCAACACCAATAACTAGGGCTAATATATCAAAATATCTCATAGTATGCATCCAAAATATGCAGTCTTTTAAATTGACAACTCAACTTATATACATCATTATTTACAATAAAACATAAGGCATTACAAATAAAGCAGACATGTTAAACTTAGAACCTATAAAAATGTAAATCCATAGGGGTGAGAGAATGTCTCAATAACTAGAAAATCATATAATCCATTCACATGTACAATCATGAACAAGTAATAGTATGGCATGATAAAAACCTAATATAATACAGTGTAATATATAAGCCAAGTCTAAATTCATAACAGATAACACAATCACTGTACGCATGATTCTATATCTAACCGAACCTTCATGTCTCTTCAATTGAATCCGTAGGATAATAGATAGGATACATTCCTAGCGAATTGTCCCAAGCTCACTTTTGATGGAGGGAACAACTTGGCCAAGGTTATCATTTACTATATTAGGTCTATGGATTCCCCCAACCATACAATTTTAGGTGTCATATACACTAAATCCACCAAACACTTTTTGGTTGATTTAGAATATCATCGATTCATCGAAACCTACTCAATGAATATGGAACCAAGATGGGATGTGCTGAGTGTCCCAGGTGACAGCATAACCATATGGATTTTTACTACCTCTCCAACTAGAGTAAACCTCCACCCTTATTCAATCATGCAATTTGTAACTCTTTGCATTTTTTCCCCACATATTCAATATAATTTTGCATAACCAATGCTAACCAAATTTGCTTTATTTATTTAGTTTGATAAATCCATTTTCAAAAACATATTATTAAATTACCATATTAATCCATTTCTGAGCAAATTTTGTCATAAAATTCTTAGCACACTCTCTTTGGAGTGTTATATACACCAAATTCACCAAATGCTTTTTGGTTGATTTAGAGCATCACCGATCCACCGAACCTCCTCAATGAATACAGAGCTAAGTTATGATGTATTGAGTGTCCCAAGTGACAATATAATTATATGGATTTTTATTGTCTCTTCAACTAAAGTGAACTCCTACCCGTGTTTGATCATGTAATTCCCTCAAATACAACTCTTTGCATTTTTTCCCACATATTTAATATAAATTTCACATATTCAATATTAACTTATTTATTTTGATAAATCCATTTTCAAAAACATATTATCAAACCTTACCATACCAATCCATTTATGAGCAAATTTTGTCATAGAATCATTACCACACTTTACAAGTTTCTAAAGCAAATTATTATTTACACGTGCATGCGTGCGCGCACACATTTTGCAAATAGCTTGCAAATAGTTATACAAGCCAATAAACTATATAATTAACTGGTTACCTCAACTCTATTTTTACCAAAAATGTTACTCGTGGATCAAACATAGCTCCTACGTTACCGTAGCTTTGGAATCACTCCAAGATATCAAAATCTACAATTAGAAGTATTATATGTCAATTTATTAAATTAACATAAGTACCAAAAAATTAACTTAATTTAGCTATTGAATAATCCAAATCTCTACCATAGATCTAGTCAAGCTTCTACAGTCTTACCTTATCTTAATTTAGCAGATACAAGGTTGATTCATGCTTAATTTCAACTCACACAACTTCAAAACTCCAAAACCAACCTAGGATTTATCCATCATCTTCCATCCAACAACATATACATATAGAACCACTTATTCAACATATAAAAACTTAAATCAAACTCCTACAACGCATACAAGATTTAAGGTTCAAGTATAATTCCCCTCTAACCCAAAACCTAGCCACCCTTTCTTCAAAATCCTAGAAAAATAAGGTGAATAGGTAGAGAAGATTATTAGGAAGCTTACTTAGATGATTAGAGGTCTAAACAAGTCTGAAGCCCTAGCACAGCCTCTAACTTCCTCCTTCGAGCTCTGTTTTCCAAATGTTCCACTCTATTATTTTTTTTGATATTTTTAATGTGTGAGATTTTTAGAATCTTTGTAAGTATGTAGTCAATTCGTATGCTGTGTGTAGTAGAAAGCCATCATAAGCATACCAATCAAGGTGCTTAATTTGTACTTAATTTCAAGTCCACCTTTTTCTAGTTGAAATAAAAAAAATATTCTTTTATAAAAATAATGAAATAAACAAATTGAAAAAAATGATCTTTTATGCCATGTGAGTGTTTTGGAATCTTTGTAGGCATGAATATTTAATTTTCGTGTGAGATTTTTAGAATTTTTGAAGGAGCTTCAATCTAAAATGTTTCTTCCAAAATCTTTCATATAATGGAAGAAGACACTTTTATAAATTAAAAATACAAACCCAATCAAAAAATTATTTTCAAAATTAAAAACAACAAATTATTCTTCTAAAAGTCACCAACCAAATGATACACATTTTTATCTTCGAATTACGCAAATTTTGATCCTTCTAAATCGTAGGTAGATCACATGTTCTCAATCCTAGGTCAAGTTCAACTTGTAAATAAATAATATTTTTCTTGATTTAATTTTTTTCTTCATTTCCTTCCCTTTTTTGTTTTATTTAGGGTAATTAATTTACAATTAAGTTCATATTAATTTTGTTTAGTCAACTTAAAATAATTATTTTTACAAATGAGTTCTATAAGGTGCCTAACATTTTTTTTATACATAATTCACTCTCAAACTCTTTTTCTAATTATTGCAGTCCAGTTTTTTAAAATTTTTTTGAAATTATTATTTTAAAATTTTAATGATGACTTCCTCATTTATAGATTTCCCTCTTCGGGGCAATATATTTCTCTCTCTAGGGAGATGGGGATTCGGGCATGACAGGTATCTTATCATGATTTGATAATAATAGAGAAAAATTTGGTTTCTCTCACTGACGGCTTTTGCGGGTTGCAATCCTTCTTTACTCTTGATAAAATTAAAGAAAAAACTATTCAAACACATAAAACATCCCAAAATTCATGTGAAATCAAGTCAACCCATCTCTCTCTAGCATGATGACCATCCTGAAGCAAATGCATCATGCTTTTTTCAGCATTACATCCAAAACAGCAACCACTCTCATCTTGAATCCCTCTGATGTGATAAAGTTCTCTAGTGTATGCCCTATTATGAGCCATCAACCACAAAAAGGTTTTAATTTTTCTCTTAAACATTCACCTTCCAAATATTCTTCCATCTTGAGTTACCAACTACCTGTGTATTTGCAGATAGAAAATTATATGCATTTTTCATAATAAAATTACCATCCAATGAAGGCCTCTAAATGATAGTATCTGTTTCACTCCTAATATTAGTTTTGGTGCAAGATATCAGGTCAACTATATTTAGTTGGAACCACAACCCAAGCTTCCAAGTGTCTCAAGCCCCATTGGGTAGAATATGCTCCCGTCCTCTTTCTTTCATATTGCAAATCAGCATTATTTCATGGCTTACATCAGCAAATGGTATCCCTAAACTAGTCCATAAATCTTTCCAAAAGAAAGTTTACTATTCGAAATTGATTCTTCTACCTAACCCATTTTCAAATCTTTCCTAATTGGTTACAATACTCCTCTACGTTAGTGAACCACTTGCTTTTATAGCAAACGAAATGGATTTCTTTTTGGCATATATGGCTTGACCATCTACTTATGTGTATGGTGGAAGGAAGATGAAGATTTGGCAAGTATGTATCCTTCCATTTTCTTTAATGAAAAATGCATTTGAAAAAAAGAATGCTCAAAGGTTGTCTTGTACATCAGCCTCCACAGCTAGAGGAGGATGATAAAAAATGAAATTGTATATACTGAGCCAAGTTATGGGCTAACCTGCATCACTAGAAAAAAAATCAACAATCCAAATACCCCACTGATATAACCCTTTAGCCAAGAGTCCTTCTACTGTGATGACTGTTAACGTTAGTATCTTAATTCATACATATCAAATAATAAGATTCAAGTAGAATGACGTGCATACTGGAAGAATTCATGATTGATTGTGGTACCTCAATTACCTAGAGTATAAATAGACCCACTAAACCCTAGTAGTTTATAGAGAGTTCAAAGATAATGAAAATCGTATATTCTGTTTTGGCTATCGATTGATCAATTTATATGGATTAGTTCCGTAACTACCTTTATTAATTAATTATCTCACATTATCCTTGACCTACTGACAATTATAGAGTTATAAGTTGGGCCTCTGTCCATTGGGCTCACTTGTGTGGTCCACTTATCACGATCCACGTAAAGATAATAAATACTAATATGTTTGGGCTTATTAATTGATGCAAATTCATAAAGATTTATAAGTATTCCAACAATCTCTCACTTGGATTGTATTAATTAAGCAAGTTATATAAACAAGTCACAAACAAAATTCAAAAAAATAAAACTTTACAAAATCACTAAATCTTATGGGAAGACAAGTGGCGTAATGTCCCATGATCTGAATAGAATAGAATATAAAATTTTATTTCAAACACAATTCAGTAAGATAATATCATAAATCATTGATCCTTATGAGGAAGCAAGTGACATGTATAGTGTACCACGATAGAATCATTAAATTCTATAGGGACACAAATAATATAAACGCATCTAATTGAACTGAACATAACTCACAGAAGAAAAACAAAGCTTAAAGAGAAAATGCAATATAAAAGTTCTCAAATTCTCACTAAACTAGGGCATCAAAAGAATTCACAATACCTATACAAGTGACATGATTTTAAAAAACTTTTACAGGTAAGCCCTTGGTTAATGGATTTGCAAGCTTCTGCATGTCAGGAATATGCATCACAGGTGTTTGAAACTCATCAATTTTCTCTTTCACAAACATAAGTTTGATATCAAAATGTTTTGTATGATTTGAATTTTTGTGGTTATTGGCATAGCATAGTTTGATGCCACATGTTAAGGTTAGTATTTCAATTCATATAAATCAAATAATAAGATTCAAGTAAAGCGACATGCGTACCTAAAGAATCTATGACTGATTGTGGTACCTCTATTACCTAGAGAGTATATAGTGTTTTGGCTATCAAATGATCGACTTATATGATTTAGTTTAGTAACCGCCTTCATAAATTAATTAATTATCTCACATTAACTTTGATCCAATTAGTTAAGAGATAAAGAATAATTGACGGCTACGAAGTTATAAGTTGGCCTACCCATTAAGCTCACTTATGTAGTCCACATATCAGTCCATCTAAAATTATAAAGATCAATCTGTTTATACTTATTAATTAATATAAATTCATAAATATGTATAAATATTCCAACAGCCAAGAATCCTTCCAAATACTCCACTGATATAACCCTTTAGCCAAGAATCCTTCCATTGTGACAACAGCCATGATGACGTATCCGTACGGCCGTGCGAAATTCAATATTAGAATGAGAATAATTTCAATACTGGTGAAAATATTTGCCTTAATTCAAACAAGCCTTAATTTCATGTTTGGAGGTTTTTAAAACGCGTCAATTTTTAAAAAATGAATAAATTATTAAAAGATTTATAATGTATGATAAAATAAACATGTTATGGAATGAAAATGATAATCTGAGAGACCCTAATTAGTTAAGGAGTTTCTATATATATAACCTATATCATAAGATCAAATAAAAGAAATAACTTATCATTTCTTAAATTTTAAAAATGACCTTTTTAATATTTAGTTAATCTATAAAACTGTCTTTTTCATATATGCTTTTTGCAAATACTAGAAGATTCAAAACGTAAGAAATGTTTGGAACTAAACGTAATGAATGCGAGATATATAGTCTAAAATGGCCCTTTTTTAGAGATGAGTGTGAGAGAGAAGATGGAACTGGATGTGAGAGAGACAAACGCGAGACAGTAGAGTAGTGTGAGCAAGCTACAGTCACAATCACGAGAGACAAATGCAAGGTGAGATACATCAACGGTACTAGATGAAATGGAGCACGTCGGTGGGAAAATGAAGCTACAGATTCATAATTTTTTTATTTTATTAGTTTATGTATTTGACTCTCTGTGATAAACTCAGAGTCCAAAAATTTTTATGGACTGTGTTTAATCTATTTTGAGTAAATCATTATATATTTTTTGTGTTACTGAGTCACGATACTACATCATTGATATACTGTTATATATCACTAATATATTATTGTAGATCAACATAACTAAACAATCAAATATAAACTTGTTTATCATTGATATACATACGTATATCGATGATGTAGTATTGCAGATCAGCAATATGAAAAATACATAATTATTTTCCTAAAATGAATTAAACACAGTTTGCAAAAAAAAAATAATGTTACCGAGAGATGTGAAGATAATGAAAATATGATGATAGATAATAGATTCCAGTTTAGTCTTCTACTTCCAAAAAATGAAGATTCCTTTTCAATGTCTAATGTCCTCTTCATAGTGTTTCTGGGAAAAACAGAGAGAGGGAGAGAAGAAAAGCTTTGTGATAAAGAAAGGCATTGACAATTTTATATTCAGAGAAAAAAAGGAATGATTTAGAGGGAAAAAAAGAAAATATTTAATTAGTTAAAAATTGGTTACAATAGATATATTGTGTTTTAATAATAAATTTAATTTGAGGATAAAAAAGTAAAATATATCTAATTGATTTTATGAATGGATCATATTTTAAAATATTCAAAAATCTCATCCATAATATGTGGAGTTGCATTTTTTGATGTCATTGAGCTAATTTCTTCTTTTTTAATTTTATTTTGAATTTTTTTAAAAAAAATCAGCTTACAAAACAGTTTTTAAAAAAACAAAAATTGAGAGCAAAACCAAACAAGCTCTATGTATGTAAATAAAGAATAATCTCCCAAATGTTGCGTAAAGGAATCTAATTCTATTTCTATCAAGGTAATTAACCAACTAGGGTCTCTCGGTTCTTCATTTGCCATTCCATAACATGTTTTATTATACATTATTAATATTAATCTTTTAATAATTTATTATTTTTTTAAAACATTGACGTGTTTTAAAAACCTCCCAAACATGAAATCGATGCTCGGATCGTTTGAATTAAGGTAAAGATTTTCACTAGTATTGAAATTATTCTCATTGTAAAATTGAATTTCGTACGGGTGTATCATCATGGCTGTCATCACAACGGAAGGATCCTCGGTTGAAGGGTTATATCAGTGGCGTAATTGGAATGATGCCTTTTTTTTTTTTTTTAAATTATTATTATTGTTTTAAATAGATGCATTGTTCATTGAAGAAAATGGAAGGAAATATTCTCGCCAGAATCCTCATCTTCCTCATCTTCCTTCCACCATACACATAAGCACGCTGCTCAGCACTGTGAGTAGACCGTACTCATCGAGTAAACGATACCTCATTTTGAGTGATATAAGGAAACCAACCCACACCATCTCCCTCATTTTGATTTCACTCGAGGGCGAAATAGAAAAGTAAAAGGAATTTGCCATTGAGACAATTTTCGTGAGACCCACTAGCATAATTCATGGAACTTGTATTTTTTTTATTTTTCGATGAAATAAGTTCACTAATCCAAAAATAACAGCCCCATTGTACTTTTCATCTTTTAATTATATATAATATAAATAAGCAATAAAAGAACAGTTTGTTTCCCATACATTTTAAAAAAATAAAAAACAAATTGCAAAATAATAATAATAATAATAATGAGTTTTTGTCATTTTCCCTATTGAGAATGCAAAGAGCAATTTGCTTTATTGCCACACAAAATATTTTTATAACTTGTTTTGCATACATGTTAGAAAAATAAAGAACAATTTGTTATTTAAAGATTGGTTATACCGACATAAATTTAAAGAATAAGAAAATTTTAAGTCTCTCGAATTTATTTTGATCACTCAAATTTAATTTTTTATTAATATAATATTTTGTTTTCTTAAATTATAATATTAGTCTTCTAGGTTCTAAAATATAAATTGATTCTTAAATTAAACTGATGTATAAAATATATTAATAACTTGACATGCATAAATGTGATTAAATAAGAAATATTCATTTTTCATAATTATTTGATTTCTTTATTTTCTCTTACTTGATGATTTTAAAAATTTTGAAAAATATAAAAATTAAATTTAAAAAATCAAAGGAATAACTTTGGTAAATAAAATAAGAAGCTAAAAATTTCATTTTTCCCCTAAATTAAAATAATGAGACAAAATCTAATTTGTGTAATTCATATATAAATTTTTTCGTCAAAGTAATTCCTGTATAAGTTTAAATTTAAACAACAATATTATATAATTTTATTTATATTAAAATACTTTTATTGATCATTTATATTATATATAATGTAAAGGTGAAAGATATCCATGGAGCTGTAGTTTTTGGTTCAATGAACACATTTCATCGGGTAAAAAAAGACACAATTCCACAAGTGATGCAGGTAGGTCCCACAAAATTAGTTCCAATGACCATTTCCTTTCGTTTTTCCATTTTGTCCTTTTTTTTTTTTTTTGGCCAAGTCCTCGAACAAGATCAAAATGAGGGAGAAGAGCATGGGGCATGGTTTGGCTTCCTTGTATCATCCAAAACGAGGCATCGTTTACTCACCGAGCACCATGTGTGCATCACGTTGCTGAGCAGGGAGCTGAATCCCTCCATCTCATTCCAAATACAAATAAAGTTCAAAACGACAGAAACAAGTGCCCCACCCTGCTGGAATCATGACACATGGTTGATGTTTAGTCCCAAAGAGATTCACGACCACTAAACTTCATATCCAAACGGCCGCCGGCACCCCCCACTGACGGCACAATTTTTCCTTCATTTCCTTGCCAGCCACATCAAGTTTTTGCTTCCCATCCATAGACCCAATTTGGGAGCTCATCATTGTGATAATATTTGAAACATTTAGATTTTGATATGGATAATCCAATATTAAACTATTATTATTCATTATATTTTTAAAATAAAAATTATAAAATAATTTTAATTAATTTTTTATTTTTAATATAGTTTCAATTTAATTTGAAGGATTCAATTTAATATTAAAATTTTTATAATTAATATATATTGACTATCCAAAGGCATTCTGTACAGTTTAGATTTAATCTGGTATTAATTTGGACTATGTAAAGTATATCTGGATAGTCAAGATATATCAAATACAAAAATTTTAATATTAAATTGAATTATTCAAATTAAATCTAGATCATATTTAAAATAAAAATTTATTAAAATTATTTTATTATTTTTATAAATTTTTATTTTAAAAAATATAATATATAATAATAGTTTAAATTTAGATGATCCAGATCAAAATGTGAATGATCCAAATCTCATCAGAATGATGAGCACTCAAACCAAACTCCCCATCCACACTTCGTTCTTGTGTTGCTCTATACTTTAGATCCATTTAATTATTAAAAAAGAATAAAATACAATGAATTAAAAAAATTAAATAAAAATTAACTCATCAACTACCCTTCCTCACATGATAAGCAATATAAAAATTTAATAATATATACAGTAAATATGAGAATAATTATACTCTTTAAAAATTTCATAAATCATACTTACTAATCCCATGAGCTAAATTATAGTAATATATATAGTAAATATGAGAATAATTATACTCTCTAAAAATTTCATAAATTATACTTACTAATCCCATGAGCTAAATTATCTCTCTTTTTTATGAGTGTACCTGTTTATTTCTTTTGATTATCTTACTTTTTACTTTTATTTTTTTGATCAATTCCATTCTATTCTTTCCTATTAACCAAACGGGTCCTTAGAGTTTTCTTCTCATCAAATTGATGCAAAAGTTAGAAAAGTATTGCATTTATTAATTAAATATATAATAGTTTCACAATAAAATTAGTTACCATTATATAAATATATAGTGAGTCCTTTTAACGCTAAATAATTTAAATTATTTTAATATAAGTGATACACCTTAACTAGTAATTTGGGCATAACCTTAATAACGTATTGCACAGAGCCCGTCCAATTTGTTTGGGCCTAAAATAAAGGCAAACAAAGAGAGAGAAAATTGATATTAAAAATGGAAGAAAAGAAAAAATAGCAAGAAAAATAGTAAATGTATAATAAAATATAAAATGCTTACTACTCATAATTGTGAAGGGATAAAAAAAAGCGACCCCCTTCCCACTTATTAATTAATAATACAACACTCCAAAATTAAAGCGTGGACTTCGCGGGTCTTCTCGATCGAGCATTCCAATAGTGGAGTGATCAAGACAAAGATATTGCCGCCACACACGCGTATCAATTACACATCATTCATGCGGAGGATTCCGTCTTCCTGCATGCCTCCAGGAGCAGTGAGTCTAAGGCTCGCCAAGACGAGCCACCCTCCGCCACCGCCTTCTTCGCCGCCCCCGCCAACTCTGCCACCTTCTTCCTCGCCTCTCTTCCCTTCTCTCCTTCCATCAGCTCTCTCACCATCTGGCTCACCCATTCTCCTCTAATTAACCCTCCCCGCCGCGAACCCTGGAACGTGTCAACTCTCAACCCCACCTTTATCTCCTCCTCCACCATTTTCGCATTCAGATGCTGTTCCGCCATCATTGGCCACGCCAGGATCGGCACTCCTCCGCATATAGCTTCCAGCACTGAATTCCATCCGCAGTGGCTAAGGAACCCCTTCACACTCTTGTGCATCAGTATTTCTCTCTGGTCCACCCACTCTCTCACTATAATCCCTCTCTCTTCCACTCTTCCTTCGAACCCCTGAGGTAGCTCCCACTCTTTCTTCCTCACCACCCACATAAACTCCACCTTCGATTCTTCCAATCCCGTGGCTATTTCTTTTAGTTGTTCGCTTGATATCTCGGCTTGCGACCCAAACGCAACGTACAGAACTTCCTGCTTCTTGTCTAACCACTCCATCCATGTTGGTTTTCTGGATTCTTCGCTAAGCTTATTCCTCGGTTCTTCGGCCAGGCATAACGGCCCCACACAGTAGTGTGGTTTGTGATCGGACTCTTTCGTCGTATAATCAACGAACACGGGCTCCAGCTCATAGAAGCTGTTCACCACCGTTCCAAAGCTTTTCACGGTGGATGAAATTGCGTTCGTATGGAACTCAAAAGAAACACTATTTGGGTCTTGGTTTCGAAACTCGGGTTCCACGTCGTTCTTGCTGACCCCGATCCACGGGAACCGGTTCAACTTGACCGACTCGTCCTCAGGCTGGGGACCGTTGAAGATCCCAGAGATAAAAGCTTCTCTGCAAACGGCATGGGCGTAAGAGCTCATGCCGTAGTACACCAGCCTGGGAATCCCGAACTTGGAAGCCGAGTGCAGGGTCCACCATAAGAAGCCGTCAGAAATTAAAAAGCTTACACTCGGAAGAGTCTCCAGCACCCGTTCGAAGTGGGGCTGCATGTGCGCCGTGGCGAGGGCGAACTTGTAGAACAGAGACATGGAAGGAAGGTTATCAGTGCTCTCAACGCCAGCGGGGATTTCTGGGATGTTGGCAGGGAACGGTAGGTCGATGATGGTGACGCTGGTGTTTTGAAGGGATTCGGTTACAAAGGGGCGGTTGGCGGGGGTGGTGATAACGGTGACCAAAGCTCTGCGGCGGAGGAGGAGGAGGCGGGCAAAGTGGAGGAGGGGGATGGTGTGGCCTTTGGCCATGAATGGAAAAAGAAGGACGTGGGGTTGGCACGAGTCTTCTTCACACTGAACTGATGAACCCATGTTTTTTGTTAACCAGAGTCTGCGTGTGATCGATCGTCGCTTTTTATTAGCCAAACTTGAAGGACCACTTGCAGTGGCGGTGAAGTACGTATTATTCCAGGAACGCCATGTGCAGTGGTACTCACGGTACAATGAATTACAGCCACTTATAACTTATGTACTATCAGTATTCAATTCTCTTCAAGGGAATTGAAATGAAATATCACCTATATGTGCCAAGCATATTCATTAAAAAAATCTGAAATCAGCCGGCATATAAAGATTTATGCAATATTTTCGGCACAAATAATTTGGTGCGGACTTGGCTTTTATATGCATAAAAAAATGAATACATGCATCTTACATTAATTGGTGGGGAAGATTCTGTCACTGCAGCGACTGATCAACTTGATATTTTTTGTAACACTTCAAGCAAAAAGATTTTCCCTCAAAACCAGATACTTCACTTTAAGTATCTTGTTTTACAAACACACTCACTTCTCAGTCTAAGAGGATATTTTAAAAAATTATGTTTACATATTTTTAGTTTTTATATAATTTTTTAGTCCTCTAATTCTATTTATAGGTAGAGAGGAAAAAAAAATTAATCATACTTATAAGGTATTTTCTAATTTTCTACTCTTTAGGTTTTTGTTCTTATTAAATGTTTTGAATAAAAATATTAATAATAAAATTTAAGAATATTTATTAGAAATAAAGGTAAAAATTTATTAATTTTTAAAATAAATTTAACAAGGTTTAAAATTTTTCTTGATTCCAGTAAAACATATTGAAAATAATTTATAAATAGGATTAGAGGAAGTATATAAGAATGTAATAATAGTAGGCTTATTTAAATATTATTGTGACTAATTAAAAATAGATTATCTGTTCTTTAATTAAAGGGATAATTATATGCACAGACACACATTACAACGACGTCCCTCATCACAGTCACAGAGAAGAATCCTCACACATCCAGTATCCCGCATCCAACCCGCAAGCATTAGTATAGTGAAAGTGAGTTCAATGAATGCTCCTCCACGCTATGAATAGACGTGGGCAAGGAATTGAAAGCCAACCCACAGGCTGTCCAAAACTCGATTGCCCCCATATCTCTCTTAAGAGTTGAGTTCAAACACGGTACCATTTGAAAGGTTACTCGTTGAAATAGATTTTTAATAAAGGCACGTTTTGTGAAGTAGAAATTTTTTTTTATATCTATTTTAAATGATTTGAAAAGTGAATAGGTGAAGATTTATTGATTGTTGAGTTAAAAATTTTAAACATTTGTTTTTGTTTTTATTTTTGTTTTCACTTGTTTGAGTGTGTTGTGAGATTTATTTTCATTTTATTTTTCCTGAAATACAAAAACTAAGTGTAGAGGAATTAATAAGACATATTCTTCTTAGTCTTATTTATAGGATATCTTTTAGAAGAAATTTTTGATTCAAATATAGGATATTTTGTAATAATTAAATTATTTTTTAAATTTTACCCCTTCTTAATTAGCATAAAAGTATGTAATATAATTTTATTATTATTTAAAGCCTAGGTTAAAAATAAAAGTACATATCACTTTTTTATAATATCAAGAAAAAAACTAAGCCCAGGCTAAAAATAAAAGTAAATATTATTTTTTTATAATATCAAGAAAAAAACTAACTTTTCTTAAGATATGTGAAACTGTTGAAAGTATTCTATAATATGGATCAAAGGGAGTATTACTTATACACACTTATTAGCTTATATGATCATTTTAGACACATTAAGAGTTTCTATATGCATTCATACCATATTTTTAGTATAATTTTGCCTAAGTTTTCAACTACATGTATTAGGGATATTTTTGATCATAAAGTGCACTTTTTCATCAAATTGAGGTCAAGCTTGAAATTTATGTCTTTTAATGGGCTAAAATAATTGGTCAAATTAATTTTTATTGATTCATCTCATGTTGAGAGTTATTAGTAAAAGATAACATTTTAAAGTTGTCTTCCTAAGAGTTTTCAATTAGTTTTTAATTTTAGTTCAAGTGTGTGCTTGTCTACACTTGTGTTTTATAAAACTTTTATATTCATTTTTCCTTAGTTATTTTACTACATGGATGATTTAAATATTCTTACCTTAATCCAATTAAATAAAGGGAAAATGATAATAAAATATTTCTAAAATATATAAATAATAATTTAGTCCCTCAAAATGTCATAATTCTCTAAAAGTTCCTAGAGACTTTTTTGTAATTAATAAATTTATATAAATTATTAAATTATTCTTGTTGAAAATAAGTAATTCATAATTTTTCTTCTTAAATTCATAATAATGCAACAGCAAATCACAATTTTTCATGTTAAATTCCTTATTTGCTATTATATTGTTGCAAATATAAAAAAAAGTTGTGAATATGAGAAAAAAAGTTATAAATTATTTATTTTAACAAGGATAATTTGGTAATTTATATAGATTTATTAATGACAGAAAAGTTCTTGAGACTTTAGGAAAATTATGACATTTTAAGAGATTAAATTATTATTTATATATTTTAGAGGGATTTTATGATCATTTTTTCTTAAATAAATGTTACACTATAATTATTTAATTTAATTATGACTCAGGTGGACTAATATGACAATTGAGACATAATTCAAGGCAACCAAATGAGGCTTTTAGAGAACTAATTGGGTGTGACATGTTGACCAAAAGATGTGCAAATTAAACTTAAAATAATGCATTATATTGAACCAAATCTAACTTTAGAATTGTCATCAATTTTCCTCCAAATTCATAAGCAGTATTGGATCATGTCCAAAACTTGAATGCTTGGTTCTGTTTGACTTTGGCTTCCATGGGAGACAAACAACAACGGCCTCCTTTAATTAATTTAATTAATTCAAGTGATTAGCCCTTCCATTAATGTTGGACATATATAAGCTCTACTGCTTATACCAGGCATCCCCGTTTAGGATATGTTTTTAATTTCTCTACGTGCACATCTTGTCGTTATGACATACTCTTTCCATCTTTATATATAAGATGCTTTTAATTGAATCACGTAAACTAATAAAAGTTGATTATTTAATTAAAAGCAGAGCAATATTTTAATTTTATTCCTAATTATTATAAATAAAAAATAAATTTTTTTAAAGTAAATTAATTAGAATACTTATCTTTTTAATTTAATAAAAGTATAATGGTCTATTCACAAAAAAAATATATTAATAATATCTTATATTTAGAGATAAAAAAAATCTAAGAAATCTCTTACATATAAGAAACGGAGGAAGTATAAGTGTCTAACTATATAGTCTATGTATAAATTAGAGGATCTATCTGCATTTTATTTACTTGTTAGTAGCTTGCGCACTTGATAAGGAATTCATAGATACTTGTTCTCTGAACAAAGCGAGAAATGTATAAATCCTTTAGCCTATTTTTTCCTTTATTTTTATCGAGAGTGTAGCGGGATTGCAGCTCGCAAGAGTGGTCAAGAAGAGAAACCCAATTTTCTCTATTATTGTCAAATCAAGCTGCATGGATTTATATGTATGATACTATGATTCAACCAACTCTCTCTGCTCTCAAATTATAACTTACTTTAAACAAAATCATATGCTTGCTATGTTAGAAAATATAAAATATTTTTAATTGAATCTTATCTTTAATAAAATAGTTACTTATTTTTAAATTAATTATATTTTTTTATATTTATCCTTATTAAACACCCTACAATAAATATAAAATCACTTATTAATAGAGGCACTTTTTAAAAAAAGGTAATGATTACATGTCGAAAGATTAATGAAACGGAAAAATAAAAAAGCAGAAATGAAAGTCACATAATGGAGCACAATAAACTCTCCATAAGCTTCCCTTAATTCCTGTAACCTCCATTTTACTTTGTGTGCTTCAATTTCAGGATCCTAGTACTATAAATAGGGCCTTTGTTACCTGTGTAAAGCATCTTAGTTTGAAAAGAATAAAGAAGTGTTTGTTTTCCATTCAGTTTCTGTGCCATTTTTGCATTAGAGCTAGTCCAGAGAGCGAAAGAGTAGGGTAGAGTTAAGGAACTACGTTGGAGAGGAGAGAAGCTCAGAGGAAGAGTCCTTGACTTGTTCAAATCCTACATTCCGAATGTTTTCCCTAGAAACTAACATTACCATTGTGCTCAGAAGGTCCGAAAAGATGGAACAGGAGGTTTCTCGTCGTCAGAATCGTCTTCACGCGCCTCCACGTGCCGTCGCCGTCTTCACACGTGCCAATCGACGTCATCTGCCACATCATCAATCTGATCGTCAATGATAAGTCAGCCCAATCATTTCCTACCATGTGTCATAGTCACCACGTCACCCTACCCAGTCAGCCATATTTTTTGAAATTACAGTTTTGCCTTAAATCTTTTCATAATTCCATATTGACCCCTTAAGTTTATGAAATTTCGCATTGACACCAAAATTTTTCAAAATTCTTTTTTGACCCCTAATCTTTTCTAAAATTACACTTTTGCCCTTAATTTTGCTTAAATTCCATTTTGACCCCTATATTTTTCATAAATTGTAGATTGACCCCATACTTTCAAGATCTCCATTTTTACCCCTCGACTGTCAAGAAATCCCATTCTACCCCTATATCTTTTCAACGTTTCCATTTGCACCTCAATTTTTTCAAATATCCCTATCCTTGACACTTATCAAAATGCCTCCAAGACGCAGGCATGTGCACGAGGTTAAGATGGAAGAGATGAGACGTAAGATACGAGAGTTGGAAGCCACTATGGAATTGCAGCAAACTCTATTAAACAATAATAGAGAAAACTTAGAGGGAGATTCGGGAAGAAGCAGTTCGTCATCCACTGACAACCGCTGCCGTTAACGACAACAATAATTCTGCCCTAATGACATTAAGGTAGATATTTTTGAATTTGAGGAAAGATTCTAGCTAGACAACTTTGTAGATTGGCTGCAAACTGTTGAACGAGTATTTGAATACAAGGAGATTCTAGATGCACAGAAAGTCAAAATTGTCACCCTCAAACTCAAGAAACATGCTTCTATTTGGTAGGAAAACCTTAGACAGAAGCGAGAACGTGAGGAAAAGCACAAGATTGAGACCTGGGAGAAAATGAAATGCCAGCTCCCCAGGAAATTTTTGCCAGATCATTACTATCAGGATAATTTTATCCAGCTATAAAATCTTTAACAGAGATCTTTATTTGTAGAAGAATATACTAGAGAATTTGAACAACTCATGATAAAGTGTGACATTCAGGAGAAGGAGGAGCAAATAATAGCCTGGTACCTTGCAAGCTTAAACATAGATATTAATCGTCTAGTCTAGCTTCAGCAATATTGGACCCTAGATGATGTCATTCGTCTAGCCATGCGTGTTGAGAAACAGATGCCCAAGAGATCTACTTTCCAGCCTTCATCCTCTAGGGGTTATTCAGAAGGCCGTAAGGTAAAATTTCAGCAGACCAACTCCTCAAGCAAGCCGCAATCTACCCTTATGCGCAAACCGCCATCTAATGTTGCTAGGGAGTCTGGCTCTAAAGTAATCAAATGCTTTAAATGTCAAGGATTTGGCCACATTACTATAGATTGTCTTACTCGAAGGGTTGTCACTATTAGGGAAGGACCAGAGTATGAAGCACTTGAAGAAGATGAGGAGGACACTGAGTTTTATAGCACTAATCTTGTATATGACGAGGAGGTCACGCCTGCTGATCAGGGAGAAGCATTGGTGCTTAGACAAAGTCTACAAACAACTGTAGTTAAAGAAGAACCTTCGCTACGACATAATATTTTTCACACTCATTGTACGGTCTAAGGAAAAGTTTGTAATGTCATCAATGACAGTGGAAGCTGTGAAAATGTAGTATCTGACTACATGGTGGAGAAATTGATGTTGCCAACATAAAATCATCCGTAATCTTACAAGCTTTACTGGCTCAACAAAGGGAATGAGGTAAAAGTTTCTAAACAATGCCTTGTGACCTTTTCTATTAGGAATTGATATTGTGATGAAGTTTTATGTGATGTTGTTCCTATGGATGCATGCCACCTTCTCTTGGGGAGGTCATGGCAATATGACCAACATGCTATGCACAATGGGCGAGCAAACACCTATTCTTTTACGAAAGATAGTGTCAAGTTCATACTAGCACCTTTACCTCCCAACGAGATTAGCCAATCCTTAAGGGAATTTAGTACCTCTAAACCATTAATGTCTTTGATGACTACAGAGAAATTCAAGGTATCGAAGTTTGAAGCCTAAATGATGAGCTTTATTCTAGTGCTTAAGGTAAACGATGAGTCAGCCAATCCACCAGGAGTCATTCCGTTATTGTCAAAATTTTCAAATGTAATATCTGATGAGATACCACCAATGTTGCCTCTCATACGAGACATACAGCACGCCATTGACTTCATTCTAGGAGCATTCATTCCTAACAAGCCTGATTACAAGATGAGTCCCCAGGAACATGCCGAAGTCCAACAGCAAGTTGAAGAGTTATTGAAAAAAGGGTTAGTTCGAGAAAGTATTAGCCCTTATGCTGTACCTATTCTTTTAGTACCTAAGACGGATAGGAGTTGGAGAATGTGCATTGACTGTTGAGCCGTCAACAAGATCATTATTAAGTATCAATTTTTGATACCTCATCTCGATGATATGCTTGACCAGTTGTATGGTGTTACTACTTTCTCCAAAATTAACCTTCATAGTGGGTACCACTAAATTAGAATTTGGCCAGGAAATGAGTGAAAGACTGCTTTCAAGACCAGAGATGGCTTGTATGAGTAGAATGTGATGCATTTTGGGTTAACAAATACCCCTAGCACATTTATGCACCTGATGAATCAAGTATTGAGACACTTCATTGGCAAATTTATTGTTGTGTACTTTGATGATATTCTTATTTACAGCAAGAGTCAAGAAGAACATTTAGATCACTTACGATAAGTTTTGCAAGCCTTGTGTGAATAGAAACTTTATGCAAATCTCAAGAAGTGCACCTTCCTCACCAATGAAGTTGTGTTCTTGAATTACATCATTACCGCAGAGGGTATTTGAGTTGATCCAAGCAAAGTTTCAACCATTAACAGCTGGCCAATTCTAAAATCTATTCCGAGGTTCGAAGCTTTCACGGATTAAAAGAGGTTCATCCGCAATTTTAGCTATATTGCTGCACTACTTATAGATTGCATCAAGGGAGAGAAATTTCAATGGACAGAGCAAGCTCAAAAAAGCTTTGAGAAGCATAAGAAAAAATTGACCGAAGCTCCAGTCCTAGCTCTTCCTAATTTTGACAAAGTATTCAAAGTTAGCTGTGATGCTTCTAACACCGATATTGGTTCTGTCTTGAGTCAGGAGGGCCATCCCATTGCCTTTTTTAGTGAGAAGCTCAATGATGCCAAGCTTAGGTATTCTACCTATGATGAAGAATTTTATGCCATTGTTCGAGCTCTCCAACATTGGAGTCATTATCTCCTGAATAAAGAGTTCATACTTTTTTTTTGATCATGAGGCTCTCAAGTATTTGAATTCCTAGCAGAAGATCAGCCACAAACATGCCTGTTGGAGTGAACTTTTATAGTCTTATTTATTCCTTATCAAGGATAAGGCTAGAACTTTGAACTCCGTAGCTGATGCTCTTAGCCGTCGACATGTGCTACTCACAATACTGGAAACTAAAGTTATTAGGTTTGACCTTGTCAAAGAGTTGTATTAGGATGATCCTGACTTTTAAGAAGTATTGGAAGCAACTGTAAATCAACCTTTCCACCAGTTTTACAGACACGACAGGTTTCTATTTCAAAGCAAAACCCTATGCATTCCATAGGGTTCCTTAAGAGAAGCCATAATTTGGGAAGCATATGACGGTGGATTAGCTGGACATTTTGAAAGGGATAAAATAGTTGACCTAGTGAAGAAGAACTTTTACTGGCCTTGACTTGAACGAGATGTCAATAGGCATATATAGAGATGCAAAATTTATCACTTGGCTAAATCCAAGGGTCAAAATACTAGATTATATATGCCTTTGCCAATTCCAGGAGCACCTTGGGAAGATGTAACTATGGATTTTATTCTAGCTTTACCACGAACTCAGAGGCAAAAAGATTCTATCATGGTAGTTGTGGATCATTTCTCAAAAATGGCCCATTTCATTCCATATAAGAAGACTAATGATGCTATTCAAGTAGTATACTTATACTTTAAGGAGATTGTGCGTCTTCATGGCATTCCTAGTTCGCTAGACTTGACCCTTTCACTTGATAAACAGTAATATAGTTCTGATATTGACCAAAGGGTTAAGAAAATCAAGAAGTTGCATGAATAAGTTCGTGCACGAATACAGAAGTAGAATTTAAGATACAAGACTCAACATGACAAGCATTAAAAGTATCAAGCTTTTAATGTGGGCGATTTGGTTTGGATACATTTATGAAAGGAACGATTTTCTAAACAACCAAATGCTAAGTTGTCCTCAAGAGATGATGGTCTATTCAAGATAGCGTAAAAGATCAACAATGCTTACAAGGTTGAATTACTTGGTTCTTATGATGTATTTGCCAACTTCAATGTCGCTGATCTATCTTCTTATGTTGACGAAGATGATGAATTTGACTTGAGGGCGAGTTCTGTCTAACCTGAGGAGGATGAAACGGAAAAATAAAAGAGTAGAAATGAAAGTCACATAATGGAGCACAATAAACTCGCCTTTTCAACATTCTATGACTTTTTTTTTCCTTTTTCGGTGCCATTTTCTTCTGCATCGTCTTCTCTTCCTCACAGTGTCAATCTTCTTCTTCAACAGTCTGCTTCCATGCACATGCTTCGTCTCGCCAAGACACCAACTCTCCAATGTCTGATTTCAAAGACAAGCTAAGTTCATCTTTCTTATGTTTTACTGCCTTTCCACAAATCCTTTTACAATTCATAAGTTTATATTATTTGTTATGGGATGATATCTTAAAGCATGGAAAAGCTGAACTTTCCTGGGCATGAATCTGGAGAGCAACATCAGATTCTTGTACTGGTTGAAAATTAAAAAAAAAAAAGAATCACGTATCCACTATTCAAGAAATTTTTCTGTCAGTCACTCCTTCAAGATTTCGTAAAGGGTTTGCCAGGGAAACTAAAACTCTCACGAATTGTGCCTTAGTGTTACAGGATATATCGTTTTATTATATAAATAGATGTAGTTAACATGTAAATTAAATTTTCTACCTTTCTTTTCATAAAAAAGTGATTTTTTTTATAATAACCACATCCTGTATCCAATTATAAAAAAAAAAAGGATTGAATTTTTATCTTATATCCCTTCCCTCACTTATAGGACCGGGACAAGACAGAAAAATCCCATAACAAAGGTCATGATCTAATCTGAAGATACAATAGAAAAACTCTAAACATTAATGTCATTTTGTTTTGTGATGCATATAATTTTTGTTAACTCATCTCATAAATGAACTTGTTTTTTCTTTTTTCTTTTTACCAACGAATTGCCTGTTTGGTTTGTCTCCAGGATCGATTTTTTGGGAGGAAATTGATTTTTAAAAGAAAATTACCCAAACATCATATATATAAGATAATTGATTGAATAGGCTAAAATTGATTTTTGTGTTAAGCTATCTATACCTACTTATTTGATTATCACTTTACCGTATTAATAATAAATAATTTGTCAATAATTCATTTTTGTGTTAAATAAAATTTAATAAATTTAATAATATTAAGTATAAATTTATTAATAATTTGATTTTAAAAAGTAATGTTTTTTAGATTGTGTTTGGTTGGGATTTTTGGAGGGCCTCCCCTCCCCTCATATTGCTCCCGTCAAAATTGAGGTTTTTTGGAGGGCAGCTAATTTTTTTTACTATTTTATCCTTATTTAAATTTTAATTTTCTAAGTATATCCATCACTAAAAAAAATTCCTTCATATCAAATTGTGTTTCACTCCCAGACTGAGCTTATTGAGTTTTTTTTTTAAAAGTTATATTTCATCATATTTTATTATATCTTTAGTTATTTATTTTTTTATAAAAATTATTATCATTATAATTATTGGTTTAATTTTTTTTTTCACATATTGACAATATGATAGGATGAGAGTAAATTTTTAAAAAATCATGCAATTTAAATTAAGGTGTAAAATTATTCTCTACTAAAAAAATTTTAAAAATTTTAAACTAATATATAAAGATATAATAGTAAATTAGTTATTACCTCATCTCCCTTCCCTTCCCCTCCTAAACTAAATAAAAAATTATTAAAAACCTTCTCTCCTCCCCTCCCTCCAACAAAATCAAACAAGGTAACATTAAAATTTTTCCCTCCATCACCTCCTCTCCCCTCGAATCAAACACATCCTTATGATAACTTGCACGTCTAAAATTAATTTTAATTAAATTATTTAAATATTTTCAATTTCATTAAAATTAATTTCAAAAAAACAGTATCCAAATATATTATGTTACAATATAATCAATTATAATTTAAATTAATCATATTAATCAATTATTTTTATAATTAATTACACCCAATTGAAATTCAAATGGGCTCTAAATTTACCATATCTTGTGCGCTTCATCATTTGATACTATCTATAACATCCCAAATTTTATTGTTAAGATTTAAGTAACATTGGATAAGATTTTTTGGTAATTGAAATTTACCATATAATTAGTGATTGAAGATAATTTATTTTAAAAGGTGTCAAAGATATAATTTTTAGAAAAGGAGAAACATATAATTTTTTTTGTGGGATTAAATAAGCAGTTAAAATAGTGTTTCAATTTATAAAAAAAATTATTTGAGTATTAGAAAATTATATGTGAGCTTAATATATAAAACTCAATTGTCTTAAATTTTGGGAGAGTTTTGAAAAAATTATATAAATATTATAAAAATGGTTTTAAAATTTATAAAACCAAAATACAAGATCATGAGATAAAAAGAAATTATACCAGATATTTAGACACACATAAGTGGATAAATTATTGAAATTGTACAAGATATTATGTGAAGTAGTGTTTTTGCTAAGAATTCACTGAGTTACGTTTTTTTTTCCCTGATTCATACATCTATAATTTTTTTTTGGCTTTAAGGAATTATTTTTTCCAAACTTCACCTTTAAAGTCATGATTTTGTTATTTAGCTTTTTGACATCTTTTTTCTAATATAATAGGATACTTTTTGAAGTACATACAAGGTCACAATGATGTTTTGAGATTAAAGGAGTCTTTGGTTAAAAAAAAAAAGAGATTAAAGGAGTTTCTATTTCTAAATTCTAAGTAAATTTTTACACAAGTACTTGTGAAAATAAATATGATTCTTCATTGATTTTAAATATTTGGAATGATTAGGAATATTTTGAAATTTTTATTTGGGAAAAAAAACCATTCAATTTTTAAAACTCTAATTGTGGCATTCGTTTATTAAACGGCCATCCTCAAGTAGTGGGAGACGAAACAATAAGTGATTTTCTAACTTCATTGTACAGCTTAAAAGATACAGTAGGTCCATTTGAAAAAAAAAAAAAG
The DNA here is from genome assembly GCF_029017545.1 of Prosopis cineraria. NCBI lineage: Eukaryota > Viridiplantae > Streptophyta > Magnoliopsida > Fabales > Fabaceae > Prosopis > Prosopis cineraria. The sequence goes on along the minus strand of NW_026555334.1, from coordinate 34,253,105 downwards.
TATTTAAGGGGACATGTAAGGGTCTTTCTTGAAAATGAGAAGTTGAATAAGGTTGAGAAGCTAATAGTATTGGGCAAATTATTCACACAAAAAATAAAAAAGATTGCATAAATTGAGAATTTATTGTTGTTTTAAGTATGGGAGTTGTGGGCTCATTATATTGTCTTTTTACTTGGGGAAGTAAGCATAATTGGTAATAATGACAATAATGATAATGTTGAAATAATTATGGAACATAAATATTGTGGAAATTTTGAGGAATTAGGATATTATATGAGTTATCATAGTCAAGGCAAACGTGACGTGATTGAGGGATATTGTGGTGTTGGAAAGATGTATGTTTGGAAGATATTGTTTGCTTCATTATGATTCAGAGATAAAATTATTTTTAATGTAGTATCAAGCGAGATAACTTATTTACTGCTTCTAAGGAGGATGAACTAGCTCACTCAAACTTTTGTATTTCGTTTTTTTAACAAAAGATGCTATACGTAGCATAAAACAAGGAAGCAACTTAGCTAAATTATTGGTTCACATGTCATTGATTATATGGGATGATGCTTTAATGGTGCACAAGTTTTGTTCTGTAGCTCTTAACAGATGCTTAAAGGATATTCTAAAATTAAGCAACCCATTAGCTACCAATCTTTCATTTAAAAGAAAAGTTGTTGTATTTGGCGGAGACTTCATGTAGATCCAAAGAAGCTATTATTCTTGTAACCATAAACTTTTTGTATACATGGGATAATTGTCAACTTCTTATATTAATAAGAAACATGAGACTTACGACAATAAATGATATACCGTCTATCAGTGCTCTTTAGGATTTTGCTGATTAGATTATCTCAAATGACGATGGACTGTTGCTGAAGTTAATAAAGGGTCTATGGATATTAAAATCGTAGCTAATTTGTTAATAGATGGTTTAGGTAATCTATAATCTAATAAAGTCTATTGTTAATTCAACTTTCCTGAATTTCCTTAACAGTGTTTATAATTTTTCATATTTCAAAATTTAGAGATAGGGCTATCTTAGCATTTGGTTGTGGTTGAAGAAGTAAACATGTATATGTTGTCCCCTCCCTGGAGAAGAAGTTGTATATTTGAGCTCTAGTAGTATTGTGAACAATGATGGGGACAAGAATTCGCTTGATGACTTGCACTCTACAGATTTTCTAAATTTAATTACAATGAGAAGCCTCCCGAATCATGAAATAAGCCTAAAAGTTGGCACTCTAATTATTTTAATGTGAAGCATTAATAAGTTTATGGGATTCTGCAATGGTACATGTCTCATAGTTACATAAATTTAAAAAACATGTTATTGAGGTCGAGGAAATGTCTAGGTCCATTGTAAGGACAAAAGTATGTATATCGCATATTGCTATGTGTCCATCTGATTACCATTTACTATTAGGAGGTAGCTTTCCATTATGTTAGCCTTTACAATGACCATGAATAAGAGCAAGCCTAGAGCCCGTGTCATGTCAATTTACACTTGCCTTATCCTATTTTTACCGACAGATGGTTATACTTTGTTGTTTCTCGTGTTTGAAATAGGAAGGATTCAAAAATGTTCGTTCTTGATGAGAGTGGTCAATCCACGTATATAATTCCTAATGTTGTTTATAGGGAAGTCTTCAATAATTTAATCGAATTGATTATGAATTTTTGTAATTTGCTTCCTATCACATGCATTTAGTTTTTAACCATTTGATTAACCCTAACATACACATTTAATATGAAAAGCAATACTTACACAACCCCACTGCATATAAAATGATATGGAGAATTTGTCTACAACAAGTTATTCTATTAGGAAAGATCTTTTTGCATAATTGACATTTATTTATAAAAATTGTAGTATAAGATGCATGGGAACTTTAATTTACTAGTTGAAAATTGTGGTCAGCTTAACTAATTAGTATCATAAGTCACCACCATTAACTACAAGTGACATTATTATTGGTCAATTTTTAATTCTAAAAATGTTTTAAAATTAACATAACCAAACATTTTTTTGTTTGTCTTGAAAAACAATTTTTAAAAATCAGTTTACAAATCAGTTTTTAAAAACAAAAATTAAGAGCAAAACCAAACAAGCTCTATGTCTCTAAATAAAGAATAAAAAATATGTTTAGAAATATATTGTTAAATAATTATAGCTTCACATCTTCTAAATGCTGTGTAAAGAAGTCTAATCCTATTTCTATCAAGTTAATAATTAATTAATGTGAAAATTAGCTCAATGGCCTCAAAAAACATAACTCCCATAAATTATGTATGAGATTTTATGAATATTTTAAAATATGGCCCATTCATAAAATGAATTAGATATATCTTTTTTATTCTCAAATTAAATTTATTATTAAAACAAAATATATTTATTGTAACTAATCCTTAATTGACTGAATCTTTTCTTTTTTTTCTCTGAATCAATCCTTTTTTTTTGAATATAAATTGTCGGTGCCTTCCCTCATTGCAGAGCTTTCTTCTCTCCCTCTCTCTCTCTCCCCGTTTTTCCTAGGAACACTATAAAGAGGACATTAGACATTGAAGAGGAACCTTCATTTTTAGAAGTAGAAGACTAAGCTAGAATCTATTCTTTGTCATCATATTTTTACCATTTTTACATCTCTCGATAGCATCAATTTTTTTCCAGACTGTGTTTAATTCATTTTGGCAAATGATTATGTATTTTTCGTATTGTTGATCTCTGATACTATATCATTGATATACATATGTATATCAATGATAAACAAGTTTATGTCTGATTATTTAGTGATGTTGATCTATGATAGTATATTAGTGATATACATTAATATATCAATGTTATAGTATCACGAATCAATAACAAAAAAAATACATAATCATTTGCTCAAAATGGATTAAATATAGTCCACAAAAATTTTTGGACTTTAAGTTTATCACAGAGAGTCAAACACATAATCTAATAAAATAAAAAATCATGAATATGTAGCTCAATTTTGCCACTGACATGCTCTATTCCGTTGAGTACCATCGATGTATCTCACCTCACGTTTGTCTCTCGCGATTGTGATTATAGCTTGCTCACACTGTTCTATTGTCTCACGTTCGTCTCTCTCACATCCAGTTCCATCTTCTCGCTCACATTCATCTATAAAAAAGGTCATTTTAGACTTCATTGCATTCAGTTTCAAAGATTTCTTATATTTTAAATCTTCTAGTATTTGCAAAAAGCATATATTAAAAGGGCAATTTTGTAAATTAATTATAAACTAAATATTAAAAAGGCCATTTTTGAAATTTAAGAAAGGATAAGCTATTTCTTTTATTTGATTTTATGATATGAGCTATATGTGAAAAAGCTCCATTAAAAAATCTATTTGGTTATGTTCATTTTAAAAAAAAAAATCTTTAGAATTAAAATTGACCGACGGTGATTTTTTTTTTACAGTTAATGATGGTGGTTTATTATACTAATTAGTTAAGGTAACTATAGTTTTTAATAATCAAATGTAACATATTGTAAAAACAAAAAAAAAACAGTTTTAAGGTGTTTTTATTTTTTATTTTTAAAAACAAAAAACAGAACAATTTTGAAAACAATCAAATTTAAAACACTTAGCTAAACAAGTTTTCAAATTCTATTGTTTTTTTAAAAATAGAAACCAAATAAACCCACAAAATGAACCAGTTTCAATACTCATAAGTTCCTTGTGCTCATCAGGTTGATGTGATATGAACAATTCAAATTTTAATATAGACAGTCTAGGTTTAAAGGTTTTAGTTTTTATTTTTATGTATGTTTATTAAAATAAAATTATAAAAATTTTAATAAATTTATTTTATCATCAATCTAGATAATATAAATTTAATTTGAATGATCCAGTTAAATATTAAAAGTTTTAATAATTTTATAAATTAATCATCTAGATGTATTTTGAATAGTCTAGATTTAATATTAATTTTTTTAAATTTTTATTTTTGTAAATATAATATTAAAATTAAAGATAATATCTAAATTGGTACATTCAAAAAGAATTTTTTTTAACAAAGTTGCGAGTTAAAATTTTTAAATTTAAATTGTTCAGAGTACATTTGAATCAATAATTTATAATAATATTAAATTGGATCATCTATATTAAATATGTATTGTTTAAATTGATAATAAAATAAATTTATTAAAATTTTTATATTTTTTATTTTAATAAAAATAAAACAAATCTTTAAACTTGTACCGTTCATATCAAAATATAAATGGTTCATATCTCATAAACCTAATAAGCATAAGGAGCACTGAAACTAGGACTGTGTAATAAATGAGACATGCTGGCCTGAGGGGCTATAAGACAAGTGATCCCATATTGCACAAGATGAGCTAGGCCAACTAGTACTCATCCATGGCCCATTTTAGCCCTTAAATAGGTGAGGCTAGCTTGTACTGGCATGGATGGGTTGAGGCTAGCCCATATAGATATACTACCTGTTTGGATAAGACATAAAATCAATTTTTTAGTTAAAGTTTTCTAAACAACACTATTTTTAAGTAATCGATTATCAGCCAAAAATCACGTTTTGATATAACCTTGTAGAGGCAACTTCTAGGATTTAATTCTCCTATTGCAATATTAATTATTTGTCAAAGACTATCCTACCCGCCAATATTACCCTCACCCATTTTATTATACATAAATTCTCTCATTTCTCATTCTCTTGTTATCTGTCATCTCCCGTCTCTCACTCTCTTTGATCTATAACTTCCTTGTGCTATCTCTCTACCATCATTCACCCACCCCTAATGTGGTCATTGCCCATCGTCTTTGATCTATGGCCAGAGGCAAAGATCTTCGGCCATCTTATTTTCTCTTGTCTCTTATATGCAGATCTATGTGGTCCTTCTCCTGTGCTGTTCTCCTGACATCCTCGACTACTATCTATAATCTTTGATCTATGGCCAGTGGCAGTAATCTCTAGCCATAGTTGAAGAAGGTTAGTCTTGCCTTGATCTACTCGCCCCATCTCTAATATGCTTGTCATCCAGTGTCTTCTTCATCTTTGATCTCCTTTGATCTATTTGAGTGAAGCATTAGCTGGGCTAAGCCTCTTGCAAGGTAAATGATCTTCTCCAAGCATTATTTTGAGCAATTTGGTGACTTTGTTTTGGATGGTGTGGAAATTTTTCTTGTCACTTCAAGCTTAGCTGTGGCTTGTAATTTTGCTTTCTTTGTTAAGTTTTTATGCTGTTTTTAGTTGCCTGAGACTCTGTATTGGATGGTATATAATTAATCATGGAAATAATATGTTGGGATGAAAAATAATATGCTTGAGATTTTGAGTATATTCATTTTCTAGTACAAAATCTTTACTGCCTAACTGAACTCATGACTTGATTTGGGAAAGCAAGATGCTCTCATGAACAAGCCAGGAGCTGAATTGGAAATGGAGTACATTCATTTTGGTCATGATGGAAAAATGGTCAATAAGTAGGAAAAATTGGATTCCTTTCTTTGCTAGATTTTGATGTACGAAAATAATGAAATTTTAATAGTCTAGTGAAAATTCATTTTAGCTCCTTTGGAAATTGAAAGATATTGTATATTTCACTGGAAACATGAAAAATTGAGTCACTGATCTTAGCAATGCCATTTGCATCAATTAAGTTACAAAATGACTTTCTAATATCATGGTTCCTTAGTTTGTACCCATTTATAAGCTTGTCGTGATAATCATAACTAAAGGTAAATTAAGGTAGTTTTCTAGGTAGGCATGTATTACAAACTTAGCAATGATAAGTGTATGGCTACATAAAGAAAGTTGACAAGATTATGATAACAAGTGTATAGTTGTTTGATTGTGTATTCATGGATGATATAGTAATATGGCCTTTTTAATGTACTAATTCCTTTTTATTGAAGAATAATATAGTACTAAGGTCTTTTTAAGGTACTAATTCTTGTTTCATTGTATTGTTGTGATTTATTATCTTACTTAAAGATTAGTCTGACATATTTATATTATATTGTTGAATTTGACTTATGTCACTCTTTCAACTATTTATGTGCTTTTTATATATGCTATTGAAATATTTTAATGTTGTGGAAAAGTTATTGATATTTGTATAGTTAAATTATTTATATATATTTATAATTGAAATTAAGTGTACATATTATTTATGTGTTTGGCTATAGGCAGTAAGGAGTATGAAAGAGTCATGTAAAAAAAAGTTAAAGAGAGCCTAAAAAGTTAATGCTTTGATTAGTTGTATGCATTAAAACATTTGTGTAAAAAGCCATGAAGAAATAATGAATATACAGGTCATTTGTGGGTGAATGAAATCTTAGGAGGACACCCAATTCATTGTTATGAAATGTTTAGAATGAAACTATATGTGTTTCATCAATTATGCAGTGAATTGATACGGCATGGACTAAAGGATATTAGGTGAATGAGAGTACAAGAAATGATTGCAATATTTTTAAATACAATTGGACATGGGCTAGGAAACAAGATGACACAAGAAAGATTTCAACACTCAAGAGAGACTATTCACATATATTTCTATGAAGTTTTAATGGCTTGCTTTCAATCTACAATGGAATATATTAAACCATAAGATAGGTCCTTTTTGTTGCGTATCAAACAAAATACAAAATGATAAGTGGTATTGGTCATTTTTCAAAAATACAATTGGAGCAATTGATGGTACACATATTCTATGTGTAGTCCCCACCAGTGAAAAATTAAAATATATTGAAAAAAAGGAATCTCAACGTAAAATGTAATAGTTGTGTGTGATAAAGATATATGCTTTGCTTTTGTCTTAGTTGGATGATAGGGTACTGCACATGATGCTCGCTTTTAAACGTGCTCTGACAACTTAATTAATGAACCTTTTACACCGCCTTTAGTTATATTTGTTGGTTTAATTTATTTATGTTGGACTTTTTAACTTACAAACTTTGATAATAATCTCTTTTTTACAAGTAAATATTATTTGGTAAATACCGGCTACCAACACCAAATGAATATCTTAGTCTATATAGACAAGAACACTACCATCTTTCTAATTTTAGAAGATCAACTGAATTTGCAAACAATAATAAGGTCTTTAATTATTTTTATTCAAGTTTATGGTGCATAATAGAAAGAACATTTGAATTTTGGAAGAACAGGTTTGCAATATTACATAATATGCCTAGCTACGACTATGATATATAAGTTCAGATCGTTGTTGCATCAATGATGATGCATAATTTCATTAGAAGACAATCTAGTTATGATTTTGATTTTTTGTGTCATGAAAGGGAAGATCAAATAGAGCATGAGAAACAAGAATATTATCACATTGATGAATATTCATCCTTACCATCATCCATAATATATTCATTAGCTATGACTCATATCTATGATGTCATTAGGGATCAATTTGTATATTTTCATCTTCATTAGTTATTGTAAAATTGATGTTTGATATTTAAAAATTAAATCTTTATTTTTTGTTAAATTTATTTAAACTAACATATATTGAGTTATTTATTTACGTAAATTAAATTGTTAATATTAATATAATTTAAACTTTTATAATTGATCAGACATATAATTTAAATAATATATTTTATTTTTTAAATAAAATTTAACAAATTTAATAATATTAGATAGAAATTTATTAATAATTTAATTTTGAAAAGTAATGCCCTTTATGATAATTTGCATAGCCAAATTAATTCTAATTCAATTATTTAAACATCTTCAATTCTATCCAAAATCAATTCAGAAAAATAGTATATAAACATATTACTTTATAACATAATCAATTATAATCAAAATCGATCATATTAGTCAATTATTTTCATAATTAATTATATTTAACTGAAATTCAAATAGGCTACTGGATGGGTTGAGATTAGCCAGTTTTGTGCAAAAGCCTTTAAAAAAAATAAAACCGAGCAAGCACCTATTCCAATTTTCAAAACTTTTCAATGCTATAACCAAAGTAAAAGGAAAAATTCATTACAATAAAAAAAAATACGGGAAGAGATCCAAAGGGAAAAAAATCATTCCTAAATTTTAGAAAGCTAAGAAATATACCTTTGTTTGCCAAATCTTAGATCAGAATATCCCCAAAGTGTAATGATGATTCTCAAATTATATCCAAGTACCCGACAATTCATCAAAGCAATTTTATAAGTAATCCCCATACTATTATACAGATCTAGATAGAGGGAGAGCAATAATGAGTGAAGACGCATTTGGACGCTAATTAAAGCAAGAAGAGAAGATCAGCACGAGCTGGATGACGATGCACCGGGACTTCAAATAGATGTTAAGATTCAAAGAAGAGAAGACGAAAGCAGAAGAGGCATATGGACGCTGGGAAAGCGCCGCATGTGTAGAGCGAGAATGAAGGCAAGGGACAAATAGACAAGCAGCGGAAGGAGACAAGGCAACTGGTCGTCCAACAACGACGAGGGAGAGAGATGCAAGGTTTTCAAATGAAGATTAAAGAAGGGCAACAGGGTACATACTTGAAAGGTGCGATAAGAGAAAGAAGGTGACAAGCTGCTGCGATTTGAGAGAGAAGAGCAATAGATGAGACGCTGGGTTTTTTATTTGAACTTTGAAATGATATTTAAAGAGTCTAGACCGCTATCATTTATAATGAAAATTGCAAATTTGTGACTGGAGGAAAAGTTGAGAAGATGTAAGGGGGAAAAAAGGCTTAATAGGTTGGGCTTTGTAGTGTGATTTTTTTTTGTTAGAGACTTTTAATGTGCCCTTCTTTAATATTCTTTATAATACTTTAATTTTTTAATTTTATTTTTATTTTTCTTTAGATTATTAACTTCTACATAAAATAAGAGACATTTGGATATCTTGATGTCCCATGATAAAGATTTATATTTTTTATGATTTTTTAAAGAAAAATATCACAAATACACCCTTTTATTTTTGAAAAATCATAAAAAATATAAATCTTTATCATTTTGGGACATCAAGATATTCAAATATCTTTTATTTTATGTAGAAGCTAATTATTCAAAGAAAAATAAAAAATAAAATTAAAAAGTTGGGATATTATAAGAGACATTAAAAAATGGCACATTAGAGGCTTTTGGTATTTTTTTTTTTGGATTTTATTTTAGACTCAATCTAATCGACTTAATTTTTTACCCAAAAAAACTGTAACGGACTTAATTAAAAAAAGAAATATCTATAAATACGAGTGGGAACGTGAATGCAGCCCAATGGTCTAGACCGGGTCAAGGGTCACTTGCTTACCTCTAATTGAACCTGTTTCCCCTATAAAATGTATCTCTTGTCATTTAGTGGAAAATTTTTCAAAATATGTTTTACCGTGCATGTTACACCACATAGTGCAACATGTAATTCGGTGCTACCAAGCACACTATTAATTAAAAAAAAAAGTGCCTTGGCCTCTAAGTACAAATATAAAGCTAATTAATAAATATTCTTAAATAATCACCGTTGATCATCTTTGGCTTGAAGGCTACTCCCAGAATTTTTTTATTATTTACTTATTTATTTTGAGCCTAAAATACTGCCCCTATGATTGCACATGGCGTTCCTTCGCTATCACTACTTATGGTCCTTCAAACAATTTAGCTCATACAAAGTGGCGGTCACATGCAGATTTTGGTTAACCAAGAAAACATGGGTTTAGTTCAGTGTGAGGAAGACTCGTGCCAACACCACGTCCTTCCTTTTCCATTCATGGCCAAAGGCCACACCACTCCCCTCCTCCACTTTGGTCGCCTCCTCCTCCGCCGTAACACTTCGGTGATTCGGTCACCGTTATCACAACCCCCGCCAACCTCCCATTTTTAACCGAATCCCTTCAAAACACCACCGCTTCCATAATCGACCTCCCATTCCCTGCCAACGTCCCCGAAATCCCCGCCGGCGTCGAGAGCTCCGATAAACTCACTTCCATGTCCCTGTTCTGCAAGTTTGCCTCCGCCACGGTGCACATGCAGCCCCATTTCGAACGATTGCTGGAGACTCTTTCGAGTGTAAGCTGTTTAGTTTCTGACGGCTTCTTATGGGGGACCCTGCACTCGGCTTCCAAGTTCGATATTCCCAGACTGGAGTACTCCGCCACCAGCACTTACGCAGAGTCGGATCAGAAACCACACTACTATGTGGGGCCTTTATGCCTGGACGAAGAGCCGAGGAATAAGTTTAGCGAAGAACCTAGAAAACCAACATGGATGGAGTGGTTAGACAAAAAGCAGGAAGTCCTGTACGTTGCATTTGGGTCGCAAGCCGAGATATCAAGCGAACAACTAAAAGAAATAGCCACGGGATTGGAAGAATCGAAGGTGGAGTTTATGTGGGTGGTGAGGAAGAAAGAGTGGGAGCTACCTCAGGGGTTCGAAGAAAGAGTGGAAGAGAGAGGGATTATAGTGAGAGAGTGGGTGGACCAGAGAGGAATACTGATGCACAAGAGTGTGAAGGGGTTCCTGAGCCACTGCGGGTGGAATTCAGTGCTGGAAGCTATATGCGGAGGAGTGCCGATCCTGGCGTGGCCAATGATGGCGGAACAGCATCTGAATGCGAAAATGGTGGAGGAGGAGATAAAGGTGGGGTTGAGAGTTGACGCGTTCCAGGGTTCGCTGGGCCGGAGAAGGGGTAAGCAAAATGGTGAGAGAGCTGATGGAAGGAGAGAACGGGAGAGAGGTGAGGAGGAAGGTGGCGGAGTTGGCGGAGAAGGCGAAGAAGGAGGTGGTTGAGGGTGGCTCGTCTTGGCGAGCCTTAGACTCACTGTTTGTGGAGGCATGCCGGACGGAATCCTCCATGAATGGTGTATAATTGATACGAGTTGGAGACTGCAGCAATATATTTGTCTCCATCACTCCTCTCATGGAAACTCTCATGGAAACTCTCCATCGAGAAGAGACCCACAAAGCTAGCCTTTAATTTATTTGCATTATTAATTAATTAATAAGTGGGAAGGATTGGAATTTGTTCGTCCTTTTATAAGTTTCTACGAGTATTATTAATTATCTTGCATTCCATCCTGCATTTAATCTAATTTTTTTTATTTCTTTAAGGTTTAGATTATCTGAAATTGAAATTAAGATTATGTAAATTTCTTGAAGGTCACTTTTTTAACAAAGAAAAAATTATTTCATATTTTATAAAAAATAATAAAATGAAGAAAGATACTTGAAAAATTTTACGAAAATTTCTCACTTATAAAATATTTTAAACCGATTTCTGCTTTCATTTCTTTTTTTAATATCATTTTCCCCTTTATTTTACTCTTAAATCAGCCTGACTCTTGATAGCATATATTAGAGTTTATTTTAATTACAAGTTAAGGTTTGTCACTTACACCAAAATGAATTAAACTACTTTAAAATAACTCACTGTACATTTATATAATTGTAATTAATTTTCTAATAACTTAATATGAGACGTTTATATATATATATATATATGTATAAAATAAGAAAACTATTAATTTGATGACAAAAAAACTATAAAGCATGAATATATGTGAAGCGGAGAGAATAAAAGGGGAAGAGAGAAAAGAGAAAGGATCAATGTATGAAAAATAGAAAGTCTCAACCAGCTTTCACTTCCCTCCTTCCAAAGATGCATATCATCTCACGAAACCACTGAGGGTAATTTTTCTGAGTGCATGGCTTTCTTGAGGCTAGTAATGCCCAATTGACCTTCTCCACTTATTGCCATATTGGAGGTTTATTTTGTTACATTATTTGCTATTTAATATTGATATCCTTATTCTCAGCATCTATAATATTTAATTATTTTCTGGTAGTCTTAGTTTAGTGCTAAAAAACAGAAAATGAAGAAAAGAGAGGAAAAAAAAAGGAGAGAAAAGAGAAGAATAAATTCTTGCATGAACCGGATAACACATAAGATTAAATGAATTTTGATATAGGATGTTTTTATTAGATAGTATATGAATCCATACAAGAATATCTCACAACTGAGAACCTTAAAAAGGATATAGATTTGCCTAATTATCCTATTTTATTGAAAAATAAATAAAATTTAAAATAATCATAGAAAAGATATTGATAAAAATCTGAAAATCCTAAATAATCTAATGGATATTCTAAATATCATTATTCAAATAATTTTAAATATCTAAAATAAATCTAATCGCATCTCATCTATATTCCATCAATAAAGCAGTCCCAGAATGAAAAACTAACACCAACCACATGATCCCTGGGCGGGTCGCTCGTTCCTGTCGTCGTTTTGAACTTTCTTTGTTCGATTCAGAATGAAATGTGCTCCTTTCATAGCACGGTTTGGAAAGACAAGAACGTGTTATATACTTATGTGTGTGGTGGAAGTAAGTTGAGGATTTTACGATAATCCTTCCATACTGATGACACTCATGGTACATGCGTGTACGAAATTCAACATCACTGCCAATTAATGAATTTCTTTACCTTATTCCAAATGTCAGAGATTTTAAAATCATGTGTGTCGTCAAATTTTTTTTAGAAAAAGTGAATACATTATTAAAATATTTGAATTTATAGTTTTGATAATATATAATGAAATAATAATGGAATGACAAATTAAGATCCAAGACCAGGAGTCCCTAATTGGTTGTCTTGATTGAAACAGAACTAGATTTCTTGACATAAGGTTTAAGATATGCAATTATAATTATTCAACAATATCTCTATATTTTTTTATTTTTGTATTTGGAATTTAAAATAAAAAACTCACTTTTTTCCGTCTCTAATTCATTTCATCCCATTCTCAGAACAAATTAACGCTAGAGAAAACCAATGATTTTGAATAACGATCTTAGCCATCCTTTGGTCGTAAATTAAAATGCATCTACCATGATTTAGGGGAAATTTTTTCAAAATATATTTTACAGAACACGTTAAACTTACAGTTGAAGATGTGAACATCAGTGCTACTCTACCATATGAATACACACATTTACAGGAGAGTCAAAAATTTTTTAATAACTTTGCATCCAAGTCATTTCCTAGCTGTACGTTAACAAGTTTGCTTGCTATAACACAGAGAAATCAGGTTCATCAGGCTTAAACAATTGGGGTACAGGATCACCGCCCTGAGATTTACGGCCAGCATTAGTGCCTTTCCTTGCATTTGCAGCGAAGGTGGAGGCCATAACAGTAGCACCAAGAGCTTGAGTTCTATTACTTGCGGCGTCCCTTGATGAGTCCTCCAAATCAACATCAAGCATGTCGCTGTAACTAGTTTCTCCCTCTGGTTTTGCCATGTAGTAAAGGCTCTCTTTCAGCGACAACTCTCTAGACGCCTTGCGTTTCTTGTACCTTCTCCAAGCAGCCTCTATCAAGCAAGCTGCCCACGCCCTCCATTGATGGGAATAATACCTAAAAGCATGTTGAAGTTTCTTGCTATGGAGGCGCTTGAACTGAGCCGCCACAGCTTTGAGATCCTCCGCCTGTAACGCAAAAGCTTCGACTTCGGTGAGAGCCCTGACAGTTCGAGTTGAAGAAGGTAGGTTTGAGCTAGAGTTTGGCATTAAGGCCCATGTCAATAGTTCCTCGCCACAGAAATCTCCAGGTCTGAGGGTAATAGAATTGAAGAAGCCCGACCTTCCTCCATTGGTAGTGGAGCTCTCCAGTTGTCCTCTAATAATGAACACCATTTCATTTACGGGATCACCCTCTCGAAAAATGTAGGTGCCTTCAGTGCTTAGGGACGAGACAAGGTGTTCACAGATGGCATCAAGGAGCTGATCGTCCATCTGTGAAAAGAAAGGGACCTGGATGTGCAAACAATTTTCTAAATAAGCACGGAAATCTTATGAGTAAATATATGATTATATGTGATTAATTAAGATCCAGAGCTATGCCAGACTGGTGAACTAAGACATGGAAGATGAAGGCAGACATACACGCCGAACAAGAGCAAGACACAGGTGGCGTTGGATTTCACGACGTAGATCTAAAGGTAGTGAAAGCAATATGGATTTCTCATCAACTCCTCTTGTTGCGAGCCATTTATATTGACCAAAGCGACGGACACGTTCCTGCAAATCTGGAGGCAACTGGCGATGCCTCATCCATTCATCTGTATCTCTCTTCCTAATCCTCCATTCTTCAAGTCTTGCTGACATTGACTCTAAGTATGTCTTCAATAGCGGAAAAGATGTTCATTAGCTAAAATTAGCAGTTGCATTACTTCTATATACACATGACACATACATACATATATTTCCATCCCAGTAAACTTTTCTCATAGACGTTCATTTTATACTGAAAAATCTAAACCAAAAGAAAAATGTTTTGTATTTTTGTGGCCTTGGGGATTAACAAATAACTTGGAAAACTCGTACCTGCATGTTCCCAATCAAAAGTGCAAAGAGCACTAGTCCAACAACGCATAGGATGATGGAAAAAAGGGTCTCCCCGATGAATACAGTGGTGTCCAAGTTCTGTCCATATGAACTGCGGGGAAAAATAACGTGAATTCTAATATGTGAACATGGTAATATAAAAATTGCAGGCAATTTAAAGTAGTATAGAAATTATAAGAACTATAAGAATTAATGGTCCCGAAATTCGATTCCAACCGCTGATTTCCCCAGAAAATATTTCACCGTCAGAGATATGACTACATATCAAAGTATCATCAAGTAACATTGATATCAGAATGACACGCAATGTAAATTTATATATTCCATCGTCTACCTTAGATTTCAAAACGAGAAGCAGAGCAATACATAAAAGAGGAAATGGTGCACGAGATGTAAATTTCTATAGCTCAGAAGAAATATTTGAGGAAGTATTAGCACTGACGTTTCAAGTGAGGAATATACCTTAAATTTCTTATACCCCACCAAAGACAATAAAAGTATCTCTCACTGAAACTGCCAGTAGCAACTGCCTTCCTAAAAGCAGCTTGAAACATCCCAAATGAATATTTGTTATTCCCGCTCTTCACATCGCAACTTTTAACAACGTTGGTGACATTTAGCCAGTATTGCCTATCAGGGTTGTTCAAAGTTCCACAATCAAGATAACTTATTAGGCAAGACAGGGTTTGTAATTCGTTCTCAGCTCTGCACTCTTCAGTCCAACAATTCAATTGTCGTGCTATTGCAGACAGATACCAAGTTGCTCCGGTAACCTATCCCACCACAGCGCCGTCGTGAACAAAACAACCCTTAAAAAGAGTGAAGGAAGGGCCAAATTAATGGGCAAGTATGTGAGCTTACATGACTAGCTAGCATGTAGAGTAGAAGATTATATGCAGCTCCAGTCCAGGGAGTCTTGGCAACAACACCAGAGGTTTTGACAATGCGCTTGTTCAACGGGAAGATCAGAAACAGTCGAGGAACATACTGAATGAGCACGAAAAGAGCCAGAGTGATGTGGGCATGGTCAGCTGAGGACGTTGGAATAACTAGCCAAATGACAATCTGCAGGAGAAACCCAAAACAAAATATCAAATATTTTTGAGATAATGCAAGAAATTATGAGTATTTTTTTTTTTTAAAAAAAAGATTGACATTGACGTGACCTGGGGCAGTGGGAGCGTCGCGGCGAGATCGATGACAAAATCAGACTTCATGTAGCGTCTGGCAATTTCTCGGGCATCGGTAACCAACTCACCCCGACCAAAAATCCTAGAATTTGGGGCCACGAAGGCAGTCCGAAATTTCATGATCATGTGGAGCACGTAGAAAAGGTCCGAGAAGGAGCGCAGAAGAGTGACGATGATGCTCAATTTTGTATTGGTTTGCAAGCAACCGGGGCCTCCGATGGAAGGCAGATATAAGTAAAGAGGGTCTATGAAAAGCGCGATGAGACTGGTGACAAGGAAGATCCTGTTCCAACGTGCCACAATGTCGCTGTCGGGGTCGAGGATCTGGTGACGCCATAGGATGAGGTGGGCGTGTTCCTCTTCGGTGGTGGCGCCGGAGGGCTTCACTTGGAGTCGCCCAAATTGGCGGAATTTATGGGCCGGCGTGGATATTATTCTATACATCCTTCCATGGCGGATTCCGAGGTGAACGGATTCCGCAGCCGAGAATAGAGAGGGGGGAGATGGAGGGGACCTGCTCAATTGCAAAAGAGAGAGGGTGGTGGGCATGGTGAGAGTTTTGGCGAAAAAGACGAACAAGAAGGAACAGACGCAGACGGCGATGGTAACCTTTTTTGAGCAGTGAGAAATTCGCGCCAAACCGAAGAAAATTCAAGAACGTTGGGAGATGCCCATGCAAGGAGGCATCATTGGTCCTCAAATGCACAGCTTCGAAAATCTTTTAGATTTTGGGCCTTTCTTATCGGACTTTCGCTCTCCAGCCCAATTCTGGTTTGCCCATCGTCTATCATAGCCAAAAAAAAAATAATCTGACTTTGTCTATCCTTACCAGCTCCATGTCCCTCCCATTACCTGAGTGGCCGTTTGACAGCATGATAAAGTATAATAGAGATGGATATAAAATTAAAAATTATATTTTTTTTGAGTTAATTATATTGTTTATGAATTCAAATAATGACATTGATGAGGTGATAATTACGTGATGCAATGACTAATAAATACTTTATTTTAAACTACAAAAATACTATTTTTATATTTGGTGTCAAAACACCTCTTTGTTTTTCGAGAAGGACAGGCAAAAAAGCCTGAGGGATTACAAACTAAAGTAGTAGCATAATATTTGGCCCAATAAAGGTCATAACATCCAATCGGGGGCTTATACAATATTGCAAAATCAAAGGCAGTGATATGGGTATCTTTGGCTTAAAAATCAGCAACTTGGAGAGTCTATCGTCTGGAGTGAATTATCTCCATATCCTAGTTAGAGTATAACAATTCTTGACTGTTGAGGATCTCAAAGTGCAATGGGTGTTCTAATCCTCCACTAGTCTTGAGCAATTGGAGATCTTCAACTGAGTCCGTATGGCACTTGATTTGTTCAGCTGGAATTGCTTGCACAATCTTAATCCTAAACCCATAGCTAGAAGTTCAGCATTAGTAGAAGGGTAAAACTAAGCTTTTGCTGAAAGCCCATGATCCAGCTCTCGTAAGCGTCTCTAATAATGCCCCCACACAAAGCGAAGCCCGATTGCTTGACAGATCCATCCACGCCTAGCCGTAAGAAATCAGTTGGGGGAGGACACCACTTCTTTTCTGTCCATTCAGCAGTATGAAAAATCTTGTGTTTATATTTGCCATTTTTCACTGTCTCAGAGATTTGGTGTTGTGCGCTGTAACTAATTGCCCTTACATCAAATCTCTAGCCTTCCATTATCTTTTTGCACCTATTTTTCCATAGTAGCCAGCAAATTGTGCAGAAAGTGCTAAGCCAGGAGAGAGTATTTTGTGTTCTGCATCCCATGGTCTTGTGGGAGTTCATCTTCAACCAGACCTGCAAATTGAAAGAGAAGAAAAATTGTAGATATAAAGGGTTAGTAAAATAGGACCACACTTGCTTGGCAACCTTACAATAGCGAAGGATATGTAAAGTGTTTTCCTTACTATTGCACTCAAAAGGGCAATTTGCATTCAAAGATAAGCCTCTTGATACTGTCAAATGATTTATGGGAAGTCTCTCATGGTAAACTTGCCAGAAAAATTGCTTTTGCTTTTTAGGGATGGGCTACTTCTAAAGTTTTCTCCAAAAAGTATCTATAGGATGAGAGATTGGATTCTGAAGAGAAAAATAAGCTAATTTAATACTAAAGTTCCTATAAGAGGATTTTCTCCAAATGGAGCAATCTTCAAGGCCATCATTGGGTAATTTTGTCCATTTAATTTTTTGAAATAACCTAAAGAGGGAGGAACTTAAGCCAAGCATGAATGTTCTAGTGTCCATTGGGTAGAATAAAGTGATCAACAATGGCATTAGGATTAAGCAAATGATGATTGTTATCCACACATTGAATAAGGGGAACACCAACACCAAGGGTGTCCATAAATCCTCTAAAATTTGGTTCTTTTTCTATTGTGAATTCTCCTCCCAACTTCAATAGAGAAGGTATCCCAAATAGCAAATATACCATTCCAGATGGAGAGGAATTCTTTTTCTTCCAGACAGAGGGATAAAGATTAGATCTACATTTATATTTGGCTTTTAAGACTTAAACCCAAAGGGAGTTAGTCTTGGTTAATAAGCCCCAACAAAGTTTCATCATGTAAGTCATATTTTGTTTGTGGAGATCTTTAAAACCTAATACTCCATCTTTTTTGTCCATTTTTAAGGTATCACAAGCAATGAGGTGCAACTTTTTACCCGCCCTACCCTAATTCTAATAGAAATTCCTGGTAGTCTTTTCAATTTCATTTGAGATTCCTTTTGGGAGAAGGGTGGTTTGCATAGTATGATTGGAAATGACAAAAAGGACAGAATTAATTAAAAGAGCCCTACCAACAAGAGAGAGATACTTACCTTTCGATAAGGAGAGTTTGTTGCGAACTTTCCGAAGGATGGGATGATAAGTTTTAATAGAAGTACACTGGTGAAGGAGGGGAATACTAAGGTACTTGCCAAGGTCAGCGTTAATTCTAATGCCAAGCAAGTCACTAAGCTCCTAAGCCCGATGGAAATTGACATTTCTAGCAAAAAAGGCTTTAGACTTAGATTAATTTATGCGATATCAAAAATCCTCACAAAATTTAGTCATGACATCTCTTATGACACTTATTTGGTGGGAAGAAGCTTCAACAAAGAGGATGAGATCATCTGCAAAGAAGAGATGAGAGATTTTGGGGCCTTGGTTGCTTATCTTAATTGTCTTCCAATTCTTTCTAGCAACCTTATTTTGAATGAGATGTCCAAGTCACTCTATGCACAAGATAAAGAGGTGAGGGCTAAGAGGATCTCCTTGTTTAATTCCTCTTAAGGGGGAAAATTGATAAGTCTCCTCACCAGGACATTCATGGTTGTAGGGGTGACATAAGACATGATGAGATATATAGGGACTTGGTGAAGGCCAATATTAGTGAGAGTACTTTGGATGAGGTTCTAATCAATTCTGTCAAAAGTTTTTTCCATGTCTACTTTAATAGCAATATAGCCTTTTGTTCTATTTTTACTATGCATGAAGTGGATGATTTTTTGGGCAATAATGATATTATTAGAACTTTGTCTGCCTTTTATGAAGCTATATTGGGCTAGTTCGACAAGAGATAAAGAACACTTTTGAGTTTATTAGCAATAATCTTGGTGATGATTTTCAAGCTAACATTATAAAGGGAGATAGGTCTAAACTCTTTAAGGGAGGTAGGGTGTTCCACTTTGGGGATGAGCACATTATTGGTGTGGTTGAGGTCTTTGACTAAGGCTGGATTGAGGAAAGTATGCTTGACAAGATAACTTATTTTTCCCCCAATTAAATCCCATTGTGACTGGAAGAAATGGACTTGAATACCATCGGGTCTAGGTGCCTTGAAAGCTCCCAGTCAAAAGTAGCATTCTTTTTCTCAATATCAATAACTTCTCTATGAATAAGCCGAAGATCACTGTTATACAGGGAAGGAAACATGTTAGGCCAGTTAACAAAGCTAGAAATATTAGGATCCTTGGAATAAAGATTTTAAAAGAAGTCACAAGCCATCTCTTTTAAGCTGTCTTTGTCTTGAATCCATTCTCCAGTATCATTTTGGAGAGCATTGATGATGCTTTTCTTTTGCTTGATCTTGGTGATGGCATGGAAAAATCTAGTGTTGCAGTTTCCCTATTAGAGCCAATTGCATCTAGATTTTTAAAACCATATCATTTCCTCTTGAGTATAGGTCTTTTGGTATTCTTGTCAAAGAGATTTTTCTAATTAAAAAGGTCCCTTATGATCATTCTCACAACATTTTTCTGTTAATACCTATAAGTCTGTGATTGAGCTATTTCTTTTTTTTTTATGTTTCCAATTACATTTTGATTCTAATTTGAGGTAGATTTATTGAAATGAGCAACTCTATCAAGCCAATTCTTGTTATCCCAAGCATCTTTAACCACACTTGAAAAGCCTTCTTCAAGAGTTCAAGCCGCATGATAGAAGAATCTCTTAATACATGGAGTTTGAATAGGAGGGTTGTCATTTTTAACAACCAAATGCCTATAGTCAAAGCTGTATCTTAAACAATGGTCGACTTTTGTATAAGGATAAGATTTTTCCTAGAGGGTTTTACAAAAAGTCTAGTCTAATCATTCCTTGACACCACTTTTTTTCCAGGTGAATTTATCTCCAATTAAAGGTAATTCTAAGAGGGTATTATAGTTGATGCAGTTTGAAAAATCAAATATGGATTGTGCAGATGGGGAGCATCCTCCAACTTTATAAAGAAAGTCCAAGCAGGTATTGAAATCTCTTATTAGGAGCCAAACCTCATGGGCATAGTTAGTGATTATTTTGATGGTTTCCCATAATACTTTTCTTTTGGCAGGGCAAGTCTTAGCATAGATGAAGGAGAATAAGTTGTAATCATTTGAATTTAAATCATTGAGTCTATAGTGCAGAAGTTGGGTAGTAGAGCAAAGGTTAGTAACCTCAGTAACATTGTCATTCCATAGAACTTATATGCCCCTAGCAAAACTCATAGCTCAACTGGGAGCCAACTATTAAAACTAAGGTTTCTAACAACATGATCAGCGTGAGACCCACTAATCCTAGGTTTGAGAAGGCATAGGAAATTTATGTGGTAAGAAGAAACTAGATCTCTAATAGTGTTGGAAAAGTTTTGCCACCAATACCATGACAATTTCATGAAGCAATTATCATTTAAACAATTGATAGATAGAAAAAGACAAGAACCCAACCTTATTTGACTGGGTCATTAACAAGCTCATCAAGAATAACTCTTGATATAGTCACCAATGTCACAGGTTCTTCTTCACCAAATAAGTCAATATGCATCGAAGAGGATGATGAAATATCAAGAGGCTTCAAAATATACGAAATTGACCTACTCTTTTATGCAGTCTCAGGTTGTGGTTGATAAAGGTGGTCTTCATTTTTGATCAAGGGTGGGGACTGAACAGAGTTTGGGTTTGCAGCATTGAGGTTTGACTAATAGAAGACTGCTATAAATTTGTGAGCTTTCCATTTACAACATTTAGTGTTCTCTAGGCTATTTTCTTGTTTGGGCTTTTTCCTTCATGCATGGGTGTAGTGGCCTTAATGTTGACATATTTCTATTTTTCTCCCATATTTTATTATGGGCTTGGTCTAGTAAGCCCAATTGGCTTGACATTTTCCTTGCTTGTTGCTTTATAGACTTTGACATATCTTAAGGCTTTCTCCTCTATCTAAGGGATGAAACTTGATCATTCTGACTTTTCAAAATAGCCTTTTCCTTTTCTTTAATCATACTGTGATCTCTTACTCACCTTAGAGGTTCGCTATATGGCTCCTTTCCTTTAATTAGATTTTCTTCTAATAAATTTTCTTCTTCTTCGAGATTATTAAGGCTTCGTATCACGATGTTAGAGTCAACTGCTCCTCTCTTCTTATAAGTATGCTAGGTCTTTTGTGTTCATGCTCATTGTCTGCTAATTTGTCTCTTCTCATGAAATGAGGTTTGACAGTGTAGCCTTAAAGCAACTATATGCCATACAGATTAAAAGCATCTGGATATTTCTTTATTAGAGTTTTTTCTGGTGTGCTTGCAGAGCAACTAGCCTCTTGAGATTCATACTGAGCATGTGAATTATAAAACCACGGACAATTTTCTTTCTTATGGCCATAATATCCACAAACAAAGTAAATTTGGTTGAGTCCTTCATATGTAATATTAAAAAGAGAGTTGGCTACGATGACCCTAGGCACGAGCTTCTTTTGAAGATTAAGTTCAACATAAATCCTATAAAAACGCCCTCTTTGTATTTAGGACTCCTTAGCGGTGAAATCAACAAGAGTTTTCATGTCTACCTTGAGTGGTTTTCTAATCCTCTCACCAAACTTATAGATAAAATTCTTGTTATAAGAATGTATGGGGATGTTAGGTATCTTAACTAAAGTGGCTACATGCCGAAGAGGATTATGGTAAAGATCAAAATAGGGCATTTAGTGTTAAACAAGGACACAGTGCTATCTTACCACCCAAGGGCCTTCGTAAACAACCTTATTATAGTAGATGAGTTCTTGCTCCTCATCTTTGAATGTAACTACAAAATAATTATTAAGTAAGTCAATGAGCTTAATACTTTTTATTCCCCATAGAAAACTTAGATAATCTTTTAAGTCATAGACATTGAATCTTTTTCTTACTACAGTGATGATTAGAGCTCTGTTATAAGGTTTGCACCAATC
The DNA here is from genome assembly GCF_029017545.1 of Prosopis cineraria. Lineage (NCBI taxonomy): Eukaryota > Viridiplantae > Streptophyta > Magnoliopsida > Fabales > Fabaceae > Prosopis > Prosopis cineraria. The sequence continues at coordinate 34,230,855 of NW_026555334.1, read as the reverse complement.
ATTAAACTCTTCTTCAATTATAGGGACTTTAAGGCAGAGGTGCTTTAGTTGCTTGATTTCCTTTGAGGGTTTTGGTAGTGGCCACAAGAGTTCATCATCATCAAGAATTAGATCTTCATCCTCAACTATTTTACCGCTACTTGCCACTCCGTTGTAACCCAACAGGGAATCTCTATAAGAGACAGGGATAGATTCTGGCTTGCGTTTAGTGTCGCCTCAGTTTAAGTCATCTTTTCTAGGTGGGGTTAGGTCAGATTATTGCCATTTTCCCAGTACTAGCCATATTATCATCTATGAGAGCATCCTTGATGGGGGATTTTGATTCATCATTTAGTTTTTTCCTTTTTGAATCCAGAAGGGAGTCATCTATAAGCCTGTCCGGAGGTAACTTCTAATGACCATGTTCATCCATGAAGCTAAAGCACAAAAGGCACAAAAATCAAGAGAGAGAAAAAAGTTTAGAAACACCATGGCTAAGTGTCAAACACCTTTAATTGACTAAATCAATGAATGCATTGATATAATAAAGTCCTGTGTATTATAAGAAATTTGAAACACATTTATTCATATTGATTTACTTATGTTATATTATTTGATTCTTGAAATATAACCTATCATTATTTTTTTAGATAAAGGGGCAAATGTAACATTCTAAAAATTAACCTAAGGTTAATTAAGTTAATTTAGAGCAAATGAGTAATTTTGGAGAAATATTTAGATATAAATAATTTTAGTTAGAAGATTATTATTTAATTTAATTTAGATTAAAATCCTAATTTATGATTTTATAGTAAATAGAAATAGCAATGATAATATTATTAAAAAAAAGAAAGAAAGAAGAAGGAAAAAGGAACATAAAAAAATTAAAAATTAAAGAGAGGGGAGGGAAGTAATTTTTTCTTTGGGTGTTGAGGTGTAAATAATGTAAAAAAAAAGAGAGAGAGAGAAAAGGTGGGGGCGAAAACCATGTATGTGTACATAATGGATTAATAAAAGATAAAAGAAAAGGTAAAGAGTAAAGGCTGTAGGACCCACGCTATTTTTTAAAAAGGCCAACAAAGTCTTTTGGCTTTCTATTCTCTTCTTCATTTTCGTTTTTGCTTTCGCATATAGAGTGTGAGCCACGTTATGGCTAGAAGAGCTGATTTAAAAGGTGAAGCTCCATAATAGGATATTTCAGATAAGATTTTAAGTATTATAAGACTAGGTAAGTGTTTTAAACATTTTTTCTTAGTCGTTTTTTCCTTTGAGCTGTAGATTTTAAGATTTTAAAAACATAAGGTTTAAAAGAGGAATGAATTTTGATGAGTAAATCTGATTATTGAGATTGTTGGTAGTGTAATAAATATTTAGAGTATTATTTTGTTGATAGAATTGGGATTTGAGACATTTGAGTTTATCCCTAGATCCTTATGGGTAGATTTTTAGTTAAATTTAAAAATATAAACTGATTTATTGATATTTAAATGATTATTTGAGATGAAAAATAAATTATTATGGCTATAGAATAATGATTCTAGGCTTGAAATCAAGTTTGTAATTTTTGAGTATTTTTATGTGCGAATTTTTGGAATAAAAAGGAAAATTTTGATATTAGAAAATTATTTAAATGAAATTATTGTGAAGAAGACTATTGAACTAAGTAGATAGGTTCAAAAATATGAAATTAAATTTTAGAACACAAGAGGCTAAGACTAAGGTCTTAAAAAAATGAAATAAAATAAAATAAATACTTAGGTGTTAGAGTATAAGTGAAAATTGTGTTAATAATATTATTGATATATTGAAATATGATCAATTATAGATTAATTTTCTTTTGACACCATTCAAGCTTTGGAAAGCTTTGAAAGTATTGTAATTTAAGGGGTAACCTTTGACCTCTCAAAGGTTAAGGTAACCGGGAAAAATCTATTTTATGCATTTGTATGTTAATTAATTAATTATGTTGGTGAAATAAAAGAGTGTATGTGTGTGTGTGTATCTAGATTTTAAAATGGTTGTTTGTAATGTATGTGGCTTTGTTGAGACTCTATGACTTGTGACCAAGTTAATTGTGACTTGGTGTGAGTAATGAGATTGATGGTTGATGATGATGTGTATACTCTTTGTTATAAGTTGTGGATTAGGCACAGTGATGAATTGTATATGAGAAAGTTGAGTTTTATATGATGCTAATGTGGTTTTATGTGATAATATAAAAATTGATGCAAGAGACATGATTGAAATATAATGATTCTTGATGTTTGTTGAACAAGAAAGTTGATGAGCATGTAGGATAATTATGAATTATATATATGAGTTTTTGAAATGCATTTTCTCATGAGTATGATCATATAGTGAGAGTTTGCTTTAGTGAATGAGTTAGTGGCTATACAAAATCTATATAGTACTTGGCTATTAATCAATAATCCTAGGGGTTATAGCCGCTACTTACCATGTAAGGTACTGTAGCATTGTTCTTATTAAGAGACTTGACCCTACTGGCTTATCTGGAGTTTTGGGTAAAGCTAGTTTTGGGTATGACACCCCATAGTGTGTGATTTGGGAGAAACCGTGTTCATAAGTAAGTAAGGTAACGCTGACCCGGTAGCCCCTCACGATATGATTAAGGCCTTAGATAGTCTCGCCACATGGATGATTCCTTCTGGTTGTTGGCCCACAGATTTCATGTCAGAGGAAATAAGGGAGGATATAAGGGAGAGATTGATCATGCATATTATTGTTATCATGCCATTTAAGTGATTGATGGCTACGTTGAGAATATGATTATAATTGTGAAAATAAGAACACGTAATAATTATGCGAATAATGTATATAAGGCCATTTGTGCAAACTTTGTACTTGACTTTATTCTTGAGATTATTCATACGAGTTAAGTGGTAATGTGATTAATATGTTATTAATGTGATTGTTTATATGGTCACCTTGATAAATTTATTAGCCACTTGCATTCATGATTAATTATATGCATTTGTATAACTTAGATGTACCTTGATTACTGAGTGATTGTACTCACTCCTCTCTTTTAACATATTACAGGAGCTAGCTTATCTCAGAAGAACAGAGGAAAGGAATATTAGGCCAAGTGATAGTAATCACTTCTGTAGGCCTTTCTCTTTTAATTTTGATATGTGTATTTAGTTTATGATATTACCAACCAAGATAATATATTATTGATCTACTTGCATTATGGGTTTTGTGTTGGGGGAAATGTATTTTGGACCCTAAGAAATGTGGTTTGATGCTTGTGTTATATTGACGAGCCAAAATATTTGTGCAAATGAAAATAGTTATTATTTGCTTAATTTGAGGACTTGAATGTTGTTATGGTCTCCCCTTGTATTTTTGATGTCTAAGGGTGAGCAATTGATATTAATTATATGTGAATGAAAAGAGAAATTCATGTATATGATGGGCTATTGATGAATAGATGATATATAGAGTATAATGATTAGGTAATAGTCATTGTGATAAATGTGATTGAAACCTTGGCTCCCCGCTATCAATTATGGAAGGGTTTGAATGGCCAAGTATTATGTTGTAAATATGTATATATGTATTGTGGAGTAAGGTATAGAGAGAAAATAAAGGGGGAAGCCCTTCTCCCATGTTAATGTGTTTCCTTTATCATGCTTCCGCATATGTCTAATTAAATGATATGAGTTCTTGAAATATTTTAAAGACTTGGGATCCTTTTATATTGAATCGTTTGTGAAAATACATGTTAAGAATATATTTAGGTTAATCTCTTATAGGATAATCCTTTTGGGTTAGTCTTTAATTTACTATAGTCAGATTGATGAATAAATCTAATTTAGGACATCCTTTATAGCAAAAGTACCTACAAAGTAGTCAGCCAGGGACACTCAATATCCTAAAGTGAGAAAAAAATATAAATACACATAACATTACATAAGCGGGTGCAAAAGTAATTAAATCATTAACTTTGCCTTAACACCGTTAACTTTAACTATTAAATACTAACTATACAAGCCATGAGTTAGGCTTTGCTGACATGAATTAATAAAGGGGCAAAAATACTTACAAAATTATCGGTCAAGAGCAAAAATATCTATAACATTGCTAAAATTGGTACAAAAGTGACTAGTCCATCAAATTTCTTAGATGCTGACCATTTAATTGACACCTAAGCAAAAGTTGACAATTTTTTTTTGCTGATATAGACAAAAAACATTGCCAGATGAATTTTTACGGAGGTTGATCGATCATTATATAAAAACTCATAATGTTACTTTAATAGGTGCAATAGTGATCAATCTGTCAAAATTCATGTTACATGGTTTCTTTCCATCGCCACGTATCCCATCCCCTTCTTCCTTCCCTCTCCACTCATTTTTCTTATCTACAAAACTTGAGATTCAACATAGTAAGATAAGTTGTACACAATCGAAGATCAAGACTCAACACACCTTCTACATCACCTTACCTTAAAAACATTGTCATAACTTTAAGCAATTTTATTCATGATAAATTCAAAAATTTCAAATGGTTTTTGACATTATTGTAAAGAAACAACCAATTTAATTTGATATTCGGTCAAGACGATATTTTCTCACATGATATTCATATGATGACTGATCAATCTTTAGAGAATTTCATCTTAGAATATTTTTTGTCCATGTCAACAAAAAAATAGTCAACTCCTACTTAAATGTTAGCTAAACAATCAATATTTAAGGGATTTGATAGATTGGTCATTTTTGTATAAATTTCGGTAACGTTATGAGTATTTTTTCTTTTGGTCAATAACTTTATGTGTATTTTTGTTTCTTTATCAATCCACGTTAGCAAAGACTAACATATATCATGCACATTTAGCATTTAATAGTCAAAGTTAACAACGTTAGAATAAAGTTAATGGTTTGGTTACTTTTACCCCCACTCATGTAACATTATGAGTATTTACGTCATTTTTTTTATTTTAAAATATTGACTACCCTGACTAACTACTTTATATGTATTTTTACTCTTTTACCCTTCTTTTTTTTTCAAGTTATTTTTAAGTCGTAATTGATATTTATGTATCTTAATTCTAATAAAAAAAACCATGTGTACTTTCAAAACAAGCACGGAAGAAGTCACTCTGCGTATCTAGTTCATCGATCATGCTCTTATTTGAAGTGTTTAATTTGTATCGGGCCGCGTTTTTTTTTTAATTTTGCAACAGTGTTTTAGCTTGAGTTAATTTGTTTTGAAGGAGACGAAATCTTTATACACGTTCAAGTCCGTGATAGAGACAAATTGGAAAGCTGACATTCCCAGATGAATGAATATTGAGGAAATTCACTTATCGATCTTATTTAATATTTTGATTTATTAATAAGAACCTATTATTTCTTATCAATATCTGAAAACAGTAAACGCGCCGACAAAATAAGACTTCACTCATTTAACGAAACGTGTTTATTTGATCAGACGTTTACATGCCGACAGCTGTTGGCATATTCGAATCTTTTTAATATCATCAAGAGTTTGGCCTCGGTGATCAAAACCAGAAACAAAAACACAAGCTTGACACTTTGTAATGATCCATGGTTTTTTTTTTTTTTTGTCCAATAAAGGTTAGACTTAGGCACGCGCGTTGATTTCTCTACATGTCTCTCCTCGCGCGCGCGCGCGCGCGTGTATGTATACGTTTACGTGAGTGCCATTAAGCTAGCGAATTACTTGTGCTATCCGTATTTCGTGTTGAAAAAATTTATTCTTGGTCAGTATATTTTTTGAATTAAAATCTGCTAGGCGCTCTTTCAAAACTTGGCTAGTAAAATATTTCATTTTTCTCCAGCCATGAAAATATGCTGAAATGGAGGTAGTGATCAATGATTCAAACTCTCTTATATTTTTTAAGATGTGGAAGGCACTAAACTTATCGGGATTCTTCTTAATTCTTTTTCAATAAAATTGAAGAGGAGGTGATCCAAAAACAATTCCAAGATGAATAAAACAAGTCATTAAAGTGAAAATCGGTGGGTTCTGTCCTTTTTTAAATTAAAGCATGACAATGAGTGACAAAATAAAGTGATTAGATAAGAAGATGACGCATGCATGTGTATGTTACCACTATTTTTAGTGTAAAACATTTGTTACTATTCTTATACCAATTGAAGGGAATTAAAGATAAGATTCGTTCTATATGTTTTTATTATCAATAATTATGTGTATTATATTTTTAAATATGGATTTTCATAAAAAAAGATTAAGACCAGGAAGACTATTCAATATCAAAATTGATGTTCTTTTTGTTGATTGCCCGGGGAAGGCAAGACAGAGGCAATTAATAGAATGCAGTGATTGTTAATAACCTTAATCTAGTGATATGTAAGCTTTTTTTATTAGTGGAGATTATAAGTTTAATCTTGCTTATAATTTTAAGTTCTTAGGATTTAGCCTTTTAATTAAAAATAAAATAAAATGGAGAGATGGAGAGAGAGACGGGGGAAGTCGTGAGCAAGTAAGAAAAGAAAAGAAGCAAAGATAGTTGTGGGCTTTTGGATGAAGTGGCCACGTGTCAGGTTGGAAAGTGGCTTCTCTCAGTGTTGCCTCCACTTATCTCCACTTATCTCATCTTCCACCTCTCTTATTATATATATAAGCTTATATAGTCCTTTTGTAACGTTAGGTGACAACTAGTAGCATAACCAAATTTAATGGTAGGGTTGGTTCTCTTATCTTATATATATTCTTTGCAATAATGTTCTCTCGTTTTTTTTTTTTAATGTTCTAAACGACAACACTCTAATTCTAGTGAGGACCTAACACGTATTCCATCGACTAGGACCTTGCACCTAATTAACCCAGAAAAAAAAAGAGTGAAATTTGAGAGAAAAAAAATAAGACCTTTTTTTTTTTAAACTTCAATTAGTTCAACTTCGTAAAGAACTAAAGATATTTGAAAATGATTTGAAAAGGCACACTCATCTCATCCATTCAGGGTTTTCCTTGACATGTCATGGGTGGGCTATGTTTTCTAGTTTCCTTATCTTGAGTGTCGGTAGGGTTTGAGCTGCCTCTGATTCTTATAGCTTATTATAATCTCTTTCGGATCAAAATATTTTTCTATTATTTATCTGAAATACCTTACATCTCATGCATACTTTATCGTTTCCAAATGTTATGTGTTAATAAGGGAAAACGTTACAAGAATATAATCAATGGTCAATCAAAAAAATTAAAGCCTTCATTATTTTGAAACAAAATTTAAATTTGCTTGTCAAAACCAACAGCACGACAGCGCCAAAAGGATGGAAGGGACTTGACAACGCAACGTTTTTGCTTTACGACATTTGGGATCGATGGACTTGCCAACTTTTTTTAAGACCAATCCAAATGATGTCCGTGGGCCTAAAAAAATGTGATATCTTAATCATGTTTGTCCCAAGATATTGCTTTTTATCCATCTGATCATAATTATTTTTATTTCATAAAATCACTTCAAAATTACCTCTTTAGGGCTCTACAGTGGCTTTCGTTTTATATTTATTTTTTCAATAAAATTTGACTCTAGTAAATATTACCTCAAAAGAAATTATTTCCATATTATAAAATAAAATTCCTGCTTGCAAACACATACAAATACCACCACTACGCATATGATATGCAGGTTCTAATTATAAGAAATGAGAAACGTATTAAGTTATTTACAAAATGATGGAATTTTTTTAGAAGAATTACCTATAACTTACACACAACACATTTAAATATTACAAAGTTTATTGACAACTTAATAAAAAAAATGACAACAATTATTAATGAAACTTATAGCATTTAATCATGTTGTATGAGATCCTAAAGTATTTCTCTTAAGTTTTCCCCCCATCCCAACGTTTGCAAATGACAAAGATGAAGGAAGTATAAAAGTACAATGCATTTTTCTGTAAACAAAAAAAAAAAAAAACTCAAGTGGCTTACTGAGCAGCAAGGTTTAAGAAAAAAACATGTTTCTATGTGATACACGTTTTCTCAATTATTTTATGACTTGAAAATATTTACAATTTATACATACCCCCCCCCCACACACACATATTGTCATAAATATGTTTGTCAGCCAAAAATATATATTGTCACAAATTAAGTATATATATTAATTCCCACCCCCCCCCCCAAAAAAAAAAAAAAACACAAACTTGAGATCAATCATTTGGGATATAATTCTCTGGCTCCGCAGCAGGGGCAAAAGAAAGGGCTAGTGGGAAATAAGATTCGAGTGGAAGCAACGCAACAGAGTGAAACTCGAACGTCAGAGTTGTATCAGGAGGAATGGAGAAGTCCCTCTCAGTGGTCCCTGTTAACTAGGCCTTCAAAAGACATTAACGATTTGCGATAAGCGCATGCCATGCCATGCCATATTTGATGGTTTCTCTATCCACAACCTCAACCCAGAATACCAATTATCAAGCCTCCTCATTTTTTAATCTCAAGCCAACCCATTCCATATCACCTCCTCGTCGACACACGTTTCTCTAGTATCTGGTATATATATTAAAAAAAAAAAAAAGCAAAAGGTTGTATTAGTTATGCTGCGGCCACTTCCCCCTTGATATTTTTTTGTTTTTCTACTTGTTTCTTCTGGGGCGGGGGTCAATCCTTGAAGGTTATATCTTCATCATCCTTTAATTGGACTCTAGAGATGGAAGCTTTGTAGCTCTGGGATAGCCAATGATGGACTTGGAATCCGTGGTATACCAAAATCCGACTAAGGTAAGGCATGTGACTACTGTTAGACCCTTTTCCAAACCTCTGCTTTCTCATCATACTTATATCCTGGCAGAAAGAATCATGGAAGACGGTACTGACTCTGGCTTATCAAAGCTTGGGAGTTGTCTATGGAGATTTGAGCACTTCCCCTCTTTACGTCTACAAAAGCACCTTCGATGAGGATATTCAGCATTCAGAAACCAATGAAGAAATATACGGGGTTCTGTCTTTTGTATTTTGGACGCTCACACTGATTCCTCTGGTCAAGTATGTCTTCATTGTGCTTCGAGCAGATGACAATGGCGAAGGAGGCACTTTTGCTTTGTATTCCTTGCTGTGCCGGCACGTCCGAGTTAGCTTACTGCCAAATACCCAGCAAGCTGATGAAGACTTAACGGAATATACTAAAGACGGGACTGTACTGGTCGATAAGAAGAATGTTGGGTGGGGCTTGAAATCAGTGTTGGAAAAACATAGGGTGCTTCAGAGAGTGTTACTTATTCTGGCTTTGATAGGGACTTGCATGGTCATTGGCGATGGCGTGCTCACACCAGCGATTTCTGGTACTTGGGATTTTATTTTACCTATAGACATAGTGTTGTCACTTCTATGTATAAACTGTTTTGGTCTCAAGTAGCAGAGGAATGGAATCTTGACAAGAGCAGTGGTTTGGGCTTTTTTGGTCATTTTGCAGTTTTTTCCGCCGTATCAGGCCTTGAACTTTCCATGTCTAAAGAGCAGCATCGATGTAAGCTCCCCAAGCCCTACTCTACTTCTAGTCTGGTACTAATAGCTTGTCGGCTGATTCACTTTTTTGCCTTTTATGTTTCTTGGTATGAAGAGGTCTCGGCTGCACAAAGTTATCCTGCTTTTTAGCACATTATAAGATGCTGTAACATTATAAGATGTTTCATGCTTTGATAAAGAAAATCCATGTGTCTGGAACTATTCTTCGGAATATGTTCATGTTTTGTCAGTTTAATTCAGGCCAAGTTCTCGTTCTGTAAAGCCGTTCGTTTAGACTTTCAGTTTCAGTAAGGCTTCTTTTTCATGTTGTATGTTGGCAAGACGTTTCAGCTAGTGGACGTTAACAAGGAACCAAATGCCCTCCTGTTCATAAATTATGTTGTTGTGGATCCCGAGAGCAAAATATCTTGGTCAAAAATCACAGTGATGGGAATTATTTGATTGTAGTGTTTTCCATGTCTTGTTTAGAGGATCTCATCGATTATGGTATGGAATTAAGTTTGACTGCATGATTTTAATATTAACTAACTGTGACTTACCACTAATTAATTGATATATTTAATGTTAATAATATCAAATGATTGATTTTTAACGCTGTATAAATAAAATATGTATTATAAATGTTGCAGCGCTATCCACAAATCTGGTTTGAGCTATTACTTGTCTTTTCCCCACCCAATCTTTCCCTCTAGTTATTGTTACCTTTCTCTTGATCGAGTAAACATAGAACATGATGAGGCTAAGATAAAGATTGACTTCATATATTGGAAGCTTAAGCACAAAGTAGTTCACATATCAATTTAAGCTTTCCTTGCAGTCTGTAGTGAGGATAAAAAAATAAGAGTATAGTAATTTGGATAAGATATCAACAAAATTCTATGTAGCAGCCAGCTTTTATTTCCGCGGATGACAATATTGGGACTGGGCACTATTAGACTACTTATAAACTATGTTCCTCAATGATTCTTGGCTGTATTGCATGAGCTGAAAATACTAGAACGAAGTTAAGCTAATGGATTGGTTCTCCAGATGTTGAGGTTCCAGTGGCTTGTATAATTCTGGTACTTTTGTTTGCCCTCCAACATTATGGGACCCACCGATTGGGGTTTCTGTTTGCTCCTGTCGTGCTGACCTGGCTGTTATGCATTAGTGCCATTGGTGTCTATAATATCTTTCACTGGAACCCACATGTTTATGAAGCTCTCTGCCCATATTACATGTTCAAGTTCCTGAGAAAGACCCAGAGGGGAGGCTGGATGTCATTAGGTGGGATCCTTCTGTGTATAACGGGTAATAATGAGTATAGCAATTATACTCTATTGCTTCATGTTTGACAGATGCCTTATCTTTCTCTGATGCAAACACTGATTTTCTTCAGGTTCTGAAGCTATGTTTGCTGATCTAGGACACTTTTCACAGCTGTCAATTAAGGTAAAAATGAAGCCTTTTGTTTAGAACTCTGGATTTGAAAAAAAAAAAAAATGAGGCAATGTTAAAAAGGAATAAGAGATGAATCAACTGTTTAGCTGAATGCTTGGTCTAACACTATCTGATGCATTTGTTACTGAACATTTCATATGGATATCGTATAATTTAGCATTAATTCGTTTGGCTGTCTGCAGATCGCTTTCACCTTTTTAGTGTATCCTTCTTTAATTTTGGCGTATATGGGACAAGCTGCGTATCTTTCCAAGCACCATATCTTGGAGAGTGACTATCGAATCGGTTTCTACGTATCTGTTCCTGGTAGGTTCTTTGAATTATATTTAGTGGGAAGGATGAATTCCACAATTCCTAGAGCCATTTAGTGTTCACTGTTTGGCTTACATTTCATTCTTTTCTCCAGAGAAGATTAGATGGCCTGTTCTTGCAATAGCCATACTTCAAGCTGTTGTTGGAAGCCAAGCAGTAATCACAGGGACTTTCTCAATAATCAAGCAATGTTCTGCTTTGGGCTGCTTCCCCAAAGTCAAAATTATTCACACGTCATCTAAGATACACGGCCAGATTTACATTCCAGAAATCAACTGGACTTTGATGCTTCTTTGCCTCGCCATCACTATTGGATTTCGAGACACCAAACGCATGGGAAATGCATCAGGTACTTTCCCTCACAAGATATTACCATGTCCCTAACCAATAACTTGTAGCAATTCCAAAAATTAATTTTATGTTTTCATTCCATAAACAGGCTTGGCTGTCATAACTGTGATGCTGGTGACTACTTGCCTGATGTCTCTAGTTATAATCTTGTGCTGGCGCAAAAGCATTTCGCTAGCCATTTCCTTTATGTTGATATTTGGTTCCATTGAAGCACTGTACTTCTCTGCATCCCTCATCAAGTTCCTAGAAGGGGCATGGGTCCCCATTGCCCTCTCCTTCTCCTTCCTCGCTGTCATGTGTGTATGGCATTACGGTACACTCAAGAAATACGAGTTTGATCTTCAAAACAAGGTCTCCATCAAATGGCTCCTCGGTCTAGGCCCTGCTCTCGGCATTGTAAGAGTCAGAGGAATTGGCCTCATACACACACAGCTCGTATCAGGAATCCCAGCTATATTCTCTCAATTCGTCACCAATCTGCCAGCTTTCCATCAGGTCGTCGTCTTCCTCTGCATTAAATCCGTGCCAGTGCCTCACGTCAGACCTGAGGAGAGGTTCTTGGTGGGGAGAGTTGGCCCAAAAGAGTATCAGCTCTATCGGTGCATAGCACGGTATGGTTACCGTGATTTCCACAAGGATGACACAGAGTTTGAGAACGATCTTGTCTGCAGCATAGCAGAATTTATCCGATCAGACAGTTTTGAGAATGTCTCAGCGCTGGACAACATTGAAGTGGATGCAAAAATGACAGTTGTTGGGACGTCAGCTTCAAAACTCAAAGGCATAAGAATGTGTGAAGAAAACGGAGCTTGTTCTCAAATGGAAGGCACTTCAGAGTTGAGGGAGGTCAGGTCTCCGGAAAGGGTTAAGAAGAGAGTGAGGTTTGTGGTGCCAGCAAGTCCACAGATAAACTTGGACGCGAGCGAGGAGTTGCAGAAGTTAAAGGAAGCAAGGGAAGCAGGAATGGCTTTCATAATGGGCCACTCGTACGTAAAAGCCAAAAGGGGATCGAGCTGGATAAAGAAAGCAGTGATCAATTATGGGTTTGATTTTCTGAGGAGGAACTCTAGAGGACCAAATTATGCTTTAAACATACCTCAAGCATCTACTCTAGAGGTTGGCATGATCTATTATGTCTAGTGTAGCAGTTATCGTTTCCTAGTTATCTGAGTTATCACTGTAATATAAACGTGCAGATAGAGTCATATATGAACTTGGTTAATTGAAATGGAGCTTGAGGTGATGGAGGGTAAACAGTGGTGTTAATTGTCCCCACCCAGGGTAAGACACTAAGACATTCCGATACTGTAGATTCTACACAAAGCAATGTTACTAGCCTTGTTACAAAATCATACGAGAGAACCTAGTAGTAATTTTTAATTACATAACAGTACCATCTGCCGAGCTTCTTAGTAAAAGCCGAAACCGCCTCGCGCAAGATTAATGTAATGAAAGGCAGCACAAGCAATTAATGGGGTTTCAGGTGCAGCGGAACCCTTCGAAATCTAACGGGAATATTTAAAAAATAATAATAAATCCTAAAAATCCTATTTACACCATAGAGAGAGAGGGAGAGAGAGAGAGAGTTATTGATAACCGGATCACTAAATTGACCCTCAAAGTCTAACTAAGCCACTCGTTTATACTTGCATAACCTGAAATGCGTCGCTGAGATGTAGGCATATTCACTTCGAAGTTCGTAACGTAGTTCACATAGACTCTTGATGACCCTTTAAAAAAAATGTGGAACGCCTTGCTAAGATGTATAAGCACTAACTTCGCAGTGTTCGTAAAATGGAGTATCAACGTCAACCGCACAATCGAAAAACGAGTTTTCAGCCGGAATAATTTTGGGTTGGCGAACGGGCAGAAGCTGAACAGATCATGAGCCCAATAGTAACAACGACTGTTTGTGATTTATAAAGAAAGAATTATTTACCAAAAAGAAAAAAGAAAGAAAAAGAATGAATACAGGACTTTAATATTTTATTAAGAATCTTGTAACTTGTTTACATAAAGGAAAAAAACTTATATGCTTTTCATGATGTTTCTCAATTATCATTTTTTCTTACAAACTTAAGTAAACACATAAACACACGCACATACACACATTACGTTGGTTCGCCCAAGAAATATCTTAGAACGATTTTTTTTTTTGGCGGAAAAGAAGTTAAGGAAGGCATAAGAAAAAGCTAAGCCGCAACAGAGAGATGGAAATCAGAATGAATGCCACTGAACAGAAACTCTGAAATTAATTGAGGGATGAGAAAGAATGAGATGAGAGAAGGCAGGTGCGGTTGACCAGTAGCTCCGTATTCACGTGTGATCTCATTCAACTCTCTTACACCCAAACCTTATAACAACAAAAAATATTTTCTTAGTTTTTATTCTGGACGTGAAGAGTATTGTTTGGCTACAAAATTACTTATTTATTTATTTATAGTTATTTCATGATGTTATACGTACTTGATTAAGATTGTTGGGCTGACACAAAGCTGTGCATATGCACTGGATTATGCTACCTTTTCCATTCTCTTAAATGTACGGCATGATGAATTATAATGGTGTTTGTAAGTCATTTTTTAGCTTGAAGGCATCTCCTGGCATCTCCAGGATCCAATTATATTATCCAAAAAAAGGAGAAAAAGGAAAAGAAACAAGGAGACGCGAGAATACTAGTAGCTAGGCCGATCTCATAAAAGACCTAAACTCTCACAATTGCTTTAGTTTACAAGTCAAGGAGTTTAGAAGAAAGTTATAAATAGAGAAAAGGAGTTATCTGTTAGAATATTATTTATGAATTAGCATTTATTAATAAGCCCAATAAATTGATCCTTATGATCTTGTGTGGACCGTGATAGGTGGACCACACAAGTGAGCCCAATGGGCAGAAGCCCAACCCACAACCGCCGTCAGTTATTTCTTATCTCTTAACTGACTGGGTCAGAGATAATAGATAATATAATTATTTAATTGTTTAATAAGGCGGTTACCGATCTGATCTATATAAGACGATTAGTCGATAACCGCAAATACACGACTCATTTTCTTCTACTTCCATTATCTCTGAACTCTCTGAAGGCTCTAGGGACTTGAGGGTTGTGTACCTGCCTGCACTCGAGGTAATCGAGATTTCTCTAGCACTCATGGATTCTTCAGGTACGCATGAATTACTTTATTCTATCATATTATTATTATATATGTGAATTGAGATATACAGATCAACACGTGGCATCAGAGCCTGGTAACGAATTTTAAATTTGTATATCTCAATTCTTCTAATGCATATATTGATACATTGATAGAGATTTCTCTCATATGTTGATATATATATATATATATATATTTTCTTTCTTTATATATATATCCATATTATTGAAAATGAGAATGAATATGAGATTCATATATACTCATATATGCATCATCCTATTATATTCAAGAGAGAGTTGCAAATATAAAATTTGATTATATTATCTGTTCTTTGATCTATCCTTCCCCCGCGTCTTTTTTTGTTGTTATTGGCGTCTCCGCGGTCGCTGGCCGAGATGGTGTCTCGACTTCACTTTGCTGTCTTCAAAAAAAAAATGCCAAACGCTTCTATTTCGTTCAACTTTGTTCAGGGGAAGACGCAGCTTCAGTTGCTGCAAATATTTCTGGTTCAAGTCGCCGAAAAAAAAAGGAGCTGCAGAATTCCGTCAGGTTCACGGCGTCTTCCTCCTTCGCCAGAATAGGATCGCAGCGTCGTTCCGCCTCTGCTTCTGTCGCCGCGTCATCTCCGCAGCAGGCTTCCATCGCCGGCTTCGTCTCCGCCGCAGGATTCCGTCGCCGGCATCGTCTCTCCGTCAACGTCTCAGCGCCAGTCTCCCCCCTTCCTCGTTCCCAACTCGCGGCTGGGAAGACCCAGAAACGGGTCAGGAACCGGATCCTTCCATGGTTTTGGGCCCATCTTCGTATGGGCCCAGATCTTTGATAAAAAAAAAGTGACAGTTATGCTTTTGGTGGGGCTGGTCCATTTCGTTTTTTTTTTATATATGAAATTGATACTGGGCCCAAATTGTATGGGCCCAGTATAGTGCAAAAAAAAAATCAGTTAATTGTGTTTTCAGTCTCAGTTTAAATTACCTTCTTGGCCTATAATTTATTAAATTTACGAATAAGCCCTATGATATTTCTAGAAATTACACTGCAGTCCCTTAACTTCCAGAATTGCAATTTTAACCCAAATCTCTTCCAGAATTACTTATTTGCCCTTGATTACCTTTTAAAATTTCACTTAAGTACTAGACTCGTTTTCTAATTCCCAAAAGACCCTAAGGACTTTTAAAATTATGTTGTTTTGTCCTAAGGTCATAAAATTTGTGACTTTATGAATTATTGATGATGCTTAAGATCTTGTAGCATGAATAATGGACACACCCCATAGGTGTAACATTATTAATGTGATTTTGATGGTTGGCTTTGAGAATAGGCTAATAGCACTCCTTTAATGTATTAGATATTTATTGTACCCTATAGGTATGGAAATGTTTAATGCATTATTTTGTATGGACTTTTGTGTGAGCTAAATCTTTATGGTGTATGAGCTTTCTTGGTGCATGGTTATAGTTGCATAATTGATAATCGCTTGTTGGAAATTCTGTTTTATAATTATGTTGTGCACGCATAATTAATATTTCTCATTTTTTGTTTTGCGATTTCAGTTTCTGCTTTTACGCAACTATCCTTCGTGAAGGCTCTTAATGGGACTAACTATGATGACTGGAAAGAGTCCCTCAATATGTATCTGACCATTTCTGAGAAAGATTTAGCTCTGAGAGAGCCCAAGCCTGCGGATCTCTCTTCCGAGTCCAGTGCTTCTGAAATAGCCTTCCATAAACAATGGAGTGAGTCTAACCGGATCTGTCTAGCGATCATCAAGTACACAATTGAACTGCTTCCCTAGAAGCCAGGCCGATCGCATGGGTTGTCTGCTGTGATCTCCTTGGAAGTCAAAATCTCATGAGAATTAGCTTGAGTTAATATATTTGCAACTGAGCCCTTCCCTATCTGACCATTGGTGGAAGCCAATAAGTACTGCCGAGATTTTTTTTACGAACAAAAGCACGAGTCGCCCTTGAAGTATGTCTATATGTAGTCCAATTACGTGTGAAGCACTTGTTTATAGCTAATACTACATTTGTTTCTTATAAACAGCCCGGAAATAGTAACATGGAGTCTCTCTCTCTCACACACACACACACACTATATATATATATATTGCACAGAGTAAGTAATTCCGTCAAAAATACCAAAATCTGCATAACGCCAACAAGAGTACCTGAAGCCAGTCAGTGAAAATGACTTGAGAAAAAAACGGAGAGAAACCCAGCGAACCACAGTAAGTAGAAAAATGGTAGCTAGAGTTGCATAGTGGTCAAAGAAGGCACAGAAAATCCACGTAGTGATAAAACCTCAATCTTGAACTTCTTTGCTTAGAACTGTAGATCAAGTCTAATTTCCACGTGTTTGTAATTAGGGCATGGAGAAATTCGAGTCTGAGGCTTCATCCACTACGTGGGATTCCAGTTTCCTTAGCTTTTTCTTCATTTTCATCTTACATTGTTAAGCCTTCTAGCTCACTCAAAACCTGCCGAAAAAGGAAAAAAAAGAAAAAGAAAAAAGTCTCGTTCAATAGTCCACATTCTGTGTGGTGCAAAAGAAAAGAGGAGCGTGGGATTGAATTGAAGTGTGAAAAATGTACATTACCAGATCGTAGTCGTCTTCTCAGAGTAGCGTCCATAAGGAACGAGACGAGAGAGAGAAGGAAATTAGGTCGTAATAAGGTGGGTGTGAATGTGTGATCTCCATGTGGCTTCTCTCTGGCTCTAATAAATAGAGAAGATCCTCCACCACCAACACAGCTAAACATACGGAGGTTGTCACCTACCCCAATCTCTCGCCACTTGCCAGTTCTCTTCATGCTTCCTTGACTCTAAGGCCAGAGCGTTGAATTTAAACCTTAGTATATTCATCAAACAAAAACTATTAACATGCTAATCTGTACTTTTTCCGTTACCTATTATAAGCTATTTCTAACTATCATTGGAATAAATAAAAGATAGTTAAACTATTAATTTCGTCTTAAAATAAAATAAATTTTTATTTTTACTCTTATTAAATTAAAAAATTTTAAATTTGCATTATATTTTCTCTCAAAATTAATAAATTTAAATAAGAATAATGTTAGAAAAATATATAATTAAAACCCTATCAAGTGTCTTATATTAAGTATAAAAAAATTCTTCTAAAATGCGTCATATAATAGGAACTATTTGCCTATATAGAGAACAAATGATGTAATTTATGAGGTTGATGATGACTTCAATATTATGTCGGATTTCATTTTTAATTAACTACTTATATTATCTGAACTCTATACCATAAAAAAAGCCAACATATGACACCATAAATTTGGGGGTTTACTTACAAAACCGTCAAATTACTAATACACAGTAAAAATGAATTTAATCTCACTGTTATACATAACTTTTATTTTATTATTAAAAAGGAGATATAAAATATGAGAGAAGATATATGTGGTACGTACATTAATTAAATGGCCACCAAACCATGTTCCCAAGTATCTCGGGCACTCTTCAGGCCATGTTCTCCAATCACGGAGCACTGGACTCCTTCAGTTACCATGAATGGTTATAGCTCCACAAAGGGTTGGGATTCAAATTTGAATTAAAGGGCGTGCGGTGGCCTGAACGTATAAAAGCAAAATGCAATACTTTGCTCAACGCAACCCTTATTCCTAACCAAGGTTGTCTAGATTCGTTATTTTGCTTTTCACTCCGTTTATAGAAGCATCTCCATCGTACATTCCCCATAAACGCATGTTTACTTCCTTGCGACTAGTTTTTGAATTGTTCTTAAACTCTTGACCACTAAGGCACTTTAAGAAAATTGTGATAAAGAACTTTGAAAACTTATAATAATTTATTCACATACATTTAGGGCTAAAACTCCTCTGGCACACCTGGTTGTTTCTAGCCAACAAATATAAACTCAGTTTACAATTTAAAAAATACAAAAAAAAATGTGAAGCATATGTACTGCATCGGCACAGAGAGGTGAGTGACAAAAAAGTGCACAAGAAAGCCAAAAAAAAACTTTGAATAATTTCGGGGTGATGAGTAGAATTAAAAGAAAGAAAGAGTGCTTATAAGGGTCATCTTTGAACAAGAAAAAATAACAACAGAACATAAGCACAGAGGCGCAACGCCAAGGCCTTGAGCAACCGTATTCTGTTCTGGTGTAGCCATGATGTCACTTCCCAACACACATTCAAACTCTTTGTATGTAAATGAAATCACACTTGGGTCTCCAACTCTAGCAGTAATTTTTGATGGTGCAACACAGACGTGGCATGGGGTATTCCCGGCAAAAGTATAAGAAGTAGGCCATAGTGAAGCTCAGTGCTGAACAGAGCTGATAGAAAGGCCAAGGCGCATCGGATTAGTGTGTGTAGACTGTAGAGAATAACAGCCCCCCGGAAAGCCACACTGTGGGTTTCTGGTGTATCCGTCATTTCCACAGGATCGGCCGACGATGCTCTCACACCCTCGTGCATGACCTTCCTTCGTCGTTTCCATACCAAGACCGTCAAGCACGCCACCGTCGGGTATGATGGCGGATATGGTGGGGTGTCGTGCGTGTCCCTGCCACATGCAAACCAGTTTTTTTACTTTTACCTGACGAAACAATCATTCGAATTTTAAAATATTTTTAAAAAATCATCC